>NC_141352.1:18951355-20375105 GCF_057382095.1 Aulonocara sp. 'chitande type north' Nkhata Bay | reverse complement strand
GCATGAGGTAAATATCAGCGTATTAGTTTAGAATCTGTTTCGTGAGTGCACAGGGACAAGAAGCTGGCTTACAGCTAATGTTTGTGCAGTTATTTTATGTTTGGGCTAAAATATAAAATGCTGTCAACACAGTTTGACAGTAAATTTTTACTGAAAGCTTGAACACAGTCCAAAAGACTGATGCATTAGGATTTGTGGAGTCATTCAAGCCATTTTCTTGAGGCTTTTGGCATTCTCAAGTTATCTGTGCAACTAGGTCAGGAATCTTACCTCAGTGAACTCTATTTCTGGTGCATTGTGTGTTTATGTATGTGTGTGAGTGGGTGTTTTTAATGGATCAGTGTAGGAAGTTTATTATCTTGGATGCTGATGCCACTTGCTCACATCATACATCGGTGCAGGCACACTGGAGGGCTCGGTGTATGCTTGGAAATGATTAGAGCAAACTTTGACGAAATACTGAGCGACATAAAACGTAACCAGTGGTGGATATGTCTGTGGAAAACAAAAATCACAAATTAAACATATTCCGCGTTGTATAATTGCTATAGCTGGATGAATGATTGTCTGTGTAATGAAACTTGACACGAATGTTCATCAAAGCAATAACAGATGTGGATAATTTACTGGGTGATCGGCCCTCCTTGACCAAGAGTTAATAATTTTGTCACGCTTGCATAACAAATGTGTATCTTGAGGAATTGGGAAAATTATGGACATTAAATAAATGAAATTAATAAATGAGATAAATAAAATCCCAACACTTTGCATTTTTTTGTTTTTGTTTTTACTTCTGTGGCTGCTTGCTAAAGCCTGAGAATCCCTGGATGCTAAATGACTTTATAAGTAGCCTTTCATAGTTTAGGGAAAAGGATTGTTTTTGTAAGACTGTAAAAGTAGCGTAATCTATCACTGATGTGTTGTAAACCCAAGTGAAAAGAAAACTTCCCTGATTAAATGTTTGCTTAATGGAGAGACCTTTTGTATCTGTTGATTATAATAACACCAAAGCCAGATGCATGTTTCATGAAAGATGCCGGAGGTAGTATTTATAGTTTTCTACCTTCTTCCTACGCACATTAACAGTCTGATGGTGATGAGCAGGATGGCTTTATGCTCACACACCGGATACTTATGTTTCCCTGATCACATCAGAGTAATTTATCAGCCAATATAAAAAATAACCGCACAGCAATCCATATTTGCAGGTCAGAGGCAATAGCTGGTTGATGAAGGAAAGGGAGAGCGGTGATACTGTAACCTACGTGAGGAGTTATTATATAAAATTAAAGTAATTACCTCAGCCATGGGTGTGATTGTGTTGGACTTGCGGGAGCCAATCCGAAATTTGGCAGCCTTGTAGATCTTCCAATAAACAAAGAGAACCACACAAAGAGGGAGGTAAAACGCCCCAAAGGTGGAGAAAATGGTGTAGGAAGGCTCCTGGCTCACCTGGCACTTCATCCCCTCTGAGTAAGTCTCTCCCCAGCCGAAGAGCGGTGACAAGGAGATGATAGAGGACAGCAGCCAAGTGAGCGCTATCATCACATTGGAGATCTTTTTGCGTGTCTTGAGTGTGTACTGCAGGTGCCTAGTGATGGACCAGTAGCGGTCCAGCGCAATGGCCGTCACGTTCCAGATGCTGGCTGTGCAGCAGAGCACGTCGAATGAGATCCACACCTGGCACAGGACGCGCCCCAGTTTCCACAGTCTGCCGTTCAGCTCGTGGACAAGGCTTAGGGGCATGACCAGAGCCGCCACCATCACATCTGAGATGGCCATCGAAGCCACCAGGTTGTGGGGCACTCGGTGAAACGTTCTCACCCTCAGGATGGTGACCAGCACCAGCAAGTTCCACACAAAGGTGGCCACCACCAGCATCGCCAGTAAAGTGAGAGTGAGAACGCTGAAGACAGAAAAGGGGCGGTAGATGTTTCCTCCGGAGTCATGGCCGTCCAAAGCTCCAGTGAAGTTGACTGTGAGCGTGCTGGTGTTAGGGTACGTCATGGTAGCTGCTCACAGCCCTGCAGCCAAAGACGATTCAGCGACAGCGTCAGCAGACAGCTCGTGCATTCTGCAGCAGGGTGAGAGAAAAAGACACAGATTTAAACCTTAACAGTGCCCTACACACTAAAGGTTAAAGATGCAGTGCTCAAATAATTAGTAGCTTTTACTTCTGGGTTTGCACGAGTGTGCAAATGCACCAGTCTGCACCTATGTGTCATTGACCAAAGAGGTAGTTCAGTGATTTGTTCACAATAGTAAAAGGCACTTGAGCTCCTCATTTCAGTTGTCGAGCAACCTGCCTACAACTTTCAAGTGCAATTTCATCTGCTGTTAAAAAGGCTCAAAAGTACTCGGGGACATCTCTGGTTCAGGAAAAGGCCATAAATATTCAGTTTTATCATCCCACTGCTGTCCTTTGATTTCCATCAGAGTCAGGCCTGTTGCACAATGGACAGTTTTAAGTGGAGTCTTTGTTGCAGACTCATTTGGGAAGATCTCATTTTTAATTGAGAGATCCAACCGTTAAGTAGAGCTGGGCGATATGAGATTTTTTCATATCACGATATGTTTTTTTCATTTCAGGCGATAACGATATCTATCACGATATAAGCCAAATAACTATATTTGTAAGATTTAAATGTGCCGTTGCTCACAAGTAAAATGTGAAATAATCAGCAGCTTGTTTTTATTTAAATATTTATTTCCCATAATAAGTTCAACAGGGTAGATGTACTTAAGGAACATGAGACTTTTTCAGATAAATAAAGGCAAATATTGCAAACTACACAAAAGGCAGCCGCTAAAGCGTTTAAGTTTCAAAATAGAACAAACGAAACAGACTAAATTGTCAATTCCACTTAGAAACAAAATATTAATTCTAAAAATAAATCTTAGTTTGTTTTACAGAAGAACAGACAAAACTGACTAACTTTTGTCAATATCAAATAAACTGAGAACTAAAAAGAAATTCTCAATCTCTCCTTGTTGTATAGCTGAGCTTTTCAAACAGTTTTAACAGTTACTTTAGTCTGACAAAAGCCGAATGACGAATTAGCGCTTCCAGTCAGAGACTGAGGCTACGTCCACACGTACACGGGTATTTTTGAAAACGGAGATTTTCCGTTTTCGTTTTAAAAAATAATCCCGTCCACACATAAAGGCAGAAATGAAGGAAAACGCTGCTATGAACATGCCAAAGCAGCAGGTGGAGCTAGATTCCTAACCGTGCAGAAATGTTGGCCAATCAGAAGTCTAGAAGCCTCGGTGGGAAAAAGTAAACAAAGCTGGGGCATAGAAGCAGAACCGAGTCGTATGTGTGGAGGGACAGTAACTGTGTGTATATGTAAGCATTTAAACACTGCAGAGAGTACAATTAACAGTAACAGTATTGTAGAAATTCATTTCACCGAAACAATAACGTGGCGCGCAGTGTGACGCATGCACCAGTTTATTGTATTTCCAGACTTGCTTTCGGCACAATTTACAGTGCACGCTACTCTGTTTTTTGTCAGACTTGAAATAGCCGAAATACCTTCACACTACGGAACTTCTATGGCTCTTCCGTTCGACAATCTCTCCGGCATTGGAACCATCATCTGTTTTCTCTTCGGTCACGCTCGGTTGATTTTTCTAGTCGGCACACTCATTTCCTCCATTACCCGCTGGCTGCTTCCCAAACAAACACACGTGCGGCTTGGCACTTGTGCTGTGCGGTTTGGCACTTGTGCTGTAAGTAACAAGTCACGCGACGTGACGCTGCGGCTGTGATTGGTTCGGCTCTGCGCTACTTAATTTGGATTGGCTGACCTTTTAAAAAAAAAAAAAAGCGGCGAGGTCTATCGCGATAGCTTAATTTCTCTATCGAGTAAAAGTTATATCGCGATACATATCGTTATCGTTCTATCGCCCAGCTCTACCGTTAAGCATTGCGGAGCTGTGTGCTTTCTGTTGTCGCAGGAAGGGGAATCTGTTTCACTTTGAACGAGACTGTGTGGTTGAGAGACCCTGCGCATTACCATACAACTGTCTCAGTTTCAAGCTCGGAATGAAAAGATTTGACATGCCAGCTCTATCAATAGATTCACAGGAGAGGCTCGGCGAGCTGCTCTACACAATTTTCAACAGTGCAGAAACAATGAATCCTAAAACACCAGCCACTTCAATTCTGACAGCTGGCTGTTTGTAAAGTGTTGATCTGTACAGCTCGCAACTACTGTAAACACTCTGAAGACACCAACACCCTCACCAGAGAAAAAGTTCGATAAATGGCCACATTACCAACAAACTTGAAAAATATACAAACGCATTTGCCTAACATTAAAAATCTTTACTGGTTTGTTTATCCACAGGACTCTGGTATGATAGCCAATACACATCTGACTCACAGGAGCCTCATTTTTAGCAGCATCTCTCGGGGCAATAATGATTTCATGCATCGTGTTTTGGGACACATATTCAGACAAACCTAATTTAGCAATGTTAATTTTAGTCATTAATCGTGAGTCCTTATTTATACATTCACAGTTTAAATTACTCTTCCTGCTTTAGCATATTCCTATGACTTATTCTGTCTTTCGGGAATCCTCCCAAGCTTTTTAAAAGCACAGATCACAGTTTCTGAGCTTGACCCAGTGTACCGGAGCCATTTAAAGCAGATTTGTACCTGTGATGTGGAATATTGAATAAAAGCATTCATTTTGCATGGCTCTCCTTCTAGCTCGGGTTTTTTTTTTTTTTTTTTTTTTTTTTTTACAAGGTCTTGAAGCAAAGTGTCGATAATGACCACAACTAATGCACATCATACTGCTGAAATAATTGGCTGTAACTGAGGTTTTTTTTTTATTAATTTCTTTTTAATTACAGAATTTAATGAGTAGGATGAAAGTTTTCTGGCTGTTTGGCTCCATTACTTTTGGCTATATTATGAAACAATCAATATGATAAATAAGCTAAAGTTTGCCCAAATTCTACCTTTTTTTCCCTGTAGTACAACCAACCAAGAAGGGCAACTAAAATAAACTCTGTGAAATGCTTCATTCATGCTTCTACACCCAAGGGACCGTGTCAGATTGAGTTACCTTTTATCAATCACTGGGCTTTATGAGTAAGGCCCGATGGGTAATAACAACACCGGCCACGTCTCTATCAGTTTCTATACATAAGTGACATGTGACACCGTCTCTTAGCATCACAATCCATCCCCTCTAATCAAAGGTTCCACCTCAAGCACACCAATGGGCTCTGTGCTCTCTCTTCTCCCCGCTCCTATTAACAAGCCTAATAGCCATGAAATTGGACAACTGTTATGAAAGGAAGAGGCAATCAAAACATGCGGCATTTGGCAAAGCAATGCTGCAGTTTCTCCAGGGACATCACAGGCCAGGTGTCTCAAAAGACGGCTGTCACTCACTCAAAGTCTGAGGCACATGGCAGAAAGAATAAAAAAGACAACAAATTGTATGTGTAAGCATATGGGAGAAGAGCGAAGAGTGAGACACTGGCAGAAAAGTCTAAGATGGCAAAATCAAAGCATGAGCGCTGAATAGATCTCGTTTTTAATGTTATTCCACACAGCTGTGTTGGGAAAATGTCAGTTCAGGTCAGATGTTGTCTTAATACTTGTGCCAGCTGGTTCACTGAGCATATTCGCTTGCCATCCTTTTGGGGATTTTACTTGAGAAAAGATCTGTCTGAGAAGATCTGTACACAGCGTACTTTGTGGTAGGAGGACCAAAGAGAAATGATATTTATAACCGTGACGAATTTTCATGATTCTGACAGACCTGCGAAAGATAATGCAGTTCAAATGAACAAATCTATCTGCATTTGAAATCTGTTTCTGAACTTCAGACTCTTTTGAAGGATAACCACACTGCAGCCAATACTGCAGCAATCAAGAAGCCATTCCTTTATTTGATTGGGGGCAGCAAAAATAGGAGAATGCCTTTTATACGTTTGCTATGATTGCTTTTTATTGTTGCACTTATTTCTGACCTCCTGCTGTAAAAGGGAAAGAGTTTTGCTTTCCCTTTATTTATGCTGCTTCTGATTATATGTGTTTTTTTTTAATACTACTGCAATCAGCTTGCAATTTTAAACAATATATTCCCTGGATTACTCCAGAAACAGAGTTGGGTAAGAAAGGAATTTGTTTTGTTATTTTCATTTTCATCTTTGTGTCCAAAAGCACTTCCACAGCCTTTTGATTAAATCTGCAAGAGTGTGGATGACATACTCGTTGTGTTAAGCTCGCCACTCTGAAACTGTTGTATATTCATTTGTTATACAATTTTCCCCATGGGGAATCTCGGAGCTGACATTTGGAGGTGTATGGAGGGGAGCTATGTAGATGTGTCCTCTGACTTGAGTGATAATAAAAGCGCAAGGCAGCATAAAGCAAACCTCTAAATCTCTTGTGCGTTCAGCACCTCTACCATGATTTCATACCAGTCTAATCTCTCTTTCTCTGTGGGTCTCCTGTTTTCCAAATCCTCGGATCACATGATCTTTACAACTCTTTATGTGGTTCTGTGAAATTTACGGCAATTTGACAAAAACAATCAAACTTTACCATTTTAATAGTCAGAAATCTCATCTCAGTGGAGATCACTTGTCCCGTGAGGTTTCCTATCTGCGCTCGTCTCTGCTTGCAGACGGTAATCAAGCCAAAGACACTTGTTACACACCACCTCACAAAACGCGTCCCCACTTTTGAACTCCAGTGTAAAAAGAAATTATAGCCCCGTTGCTTGTTAGAAAATAAGAAAGGGGAAAAAAAAAAACACTGGGCGGCCAATGATTCGTATCAATTCATTGTTAACTCACCCCGTTGCCAGATACGCGTCCAGCACAAGACCAGCTCTGCTCGCTCTCCATCGTATTTCACTTTGCTGCTCTGTCAGAGGAGTGATTGAACCGCCTCGCTCAGTGCGGATGACAGCAGAAGCACACCTCGCACTGAGGATACAGAGGCGCTGGAATGAACCACACTGGTGGTCTGGAGGGGGAACTGAGTGCACTCAAATGATAAGCACTGGCTTTCCGGGCGTGCGAGAGACGTGCGCGCGCGCGTGTTTTTACGAGGGAAGCGCTTTATTTTGAGATGCGCGTGGTGCGCGAGGAGACGACGTCTCGGGCCCGTCAGAGTTTTCATCCTGCTCAGAAAACATTCCCTCTCGCTAATTAGTCTTACTCTGCAGGGATCAGATGTGGCTTGAGGAGACACGGCTCATGCTGCTTTATGATGGATGATATTCGTGCCACCACCACTCCCGTGGCATTTCCTCTAACCCACACCATCTTGATTAATCCATATTTCGCGGAATGTAATTCAGATCCAATTTGTGCGCAGGATCGCGGCTGTGTACAACTTGTAATCGAGTTTCTCTCGACTGGGCTTTGTGGAATACCCACTGGGAAACTTCATTTGTCCCGCGAAAATGGCCTGAGAAAATGATTAATTTAATTAAATCATCACAGTCAGCACCAGAACACTGCGAGGCTGTTTAGCCGGCCATCTGTCACTTAAGAGTCTATTGGTGATGCTTCCATTCGGATACAAAACAGCTTTTCTTCTTAATGGTGATTGCCTGCGAAAAAATAATAGAGCTGTAGGTGGACAGAGAAAGGTGCTCCCGTCAGATTTTATAATGTCAGGCTGTGAATGAGACTGACATCAAGCTATCGAGAAATACATTAGAAGTCGTCTGAGCAATGCCTTAGCTATAAAAAGACCGGCAGTCCCTACAGTGACTGATAATAGGTGTACCCATATAAAAATTGTGGTTTCAGCACCATGGTCAGCAACATCACCCCCACATTTATTTATTTATTTATTTATTTATAGAAAACAATATAGCATCATAAATAAATCCAGTTTGTTTCAGCACAAGATTCAGCATCTTACAGGTAACACTTACCTCCTCCTAATCCTTGGGATTAGCTTGAAAATGCTCGAGCAGAGTAAGTGTGGTCTATCACTAACCCTGAAATATGCAGCTGTTTACAGCCAGAGGGACTCTTGGAGTTTTTTTTTTAATTTATTTATTTGAAATCACACCATCTTCTGCTCAAGGAAAACATTTATGTGACTCTACTACGTCCCTGCCTCCTATCCAATCACCCCATCCTCCCCTCCCTCTCCTTCCTCCTTAACAGCCCCTTACAGGTGAGGCAGAAAATCAAATCAGCTTAGCGGTGGCTTCCGCAGTCACTGCTGAATAACCTGTTTTGCAAAATTGTATCTTGCTAATTATAGAGCTACGAATGCATTAATGCAGCCCACTTAAAGTGACACTGCAATGTGCTCCTCATTAGAACAGATGATATACTTGCACTTCCAGCTGTTTAGTTTCAAGCTGATGAAAATACACTGCAGTTAATAAAAACAGAGCGCCGGATGGGTCTCACATCATGCAGTGTAATCTGTTCTTCAGTTATTTTCATAACTGAACTGTGCTTTTGAGCGTGTCACTGGATGAACTACTGCATCCTGTTCTGAGCTGCTGTGATTCACCTTAAATGTAAACATCAAACTTCCTCCGCTCTCTGTTCCCTCTTATCTGAGGCAAAGGGTCCCCTTTTTTTTCTCTTTATTCTCCAGGCACTGTCCTGCAAATCACATCTCTGACCTTGTTACGCCAGACTGCACCCATCCCCATAAATAGCCAGTCATCAATTATTCCCATTACTACAAGAATTTTATGCTCCCAGTAACTATAACTTTAGGTTGTGGAAAACGGCCAGGGAGAAATTACGATATGGCCTTGGGACAGAGGCTTTGCTGTTAAATCACAGGCTGTGCCTGCGTGTCTGGTTTGCAGTTATTGTGCAGTGAATGATGGAATGGTATATACAGAATAGACATACAGATAGACATAGAATTTCATTTTAGAGCAACTTCCCTTTGCTATATGATCCTACAGAGTCACATGTGGGTCATTTATGTCAATGAATTATATATAATAAAAGTGGAACTGCTCAACTGAAGCAGTGAAATGATTTATTGAGCCTTTCAGAGGGTCATAAATGTAATATAGGAGTCCACGTCCCCAACCATCATATTAATAGCTATTCATTGGCTACTCAGTACTTTCGCATAATTTAACATGCTATAGAAAGGCGAATGTGCAGAATGTCCTTGCCTTTTGCACTGGGGGGGGTTCAGCACACTTCCATAGGTGACACTAAATGATGTGACGGGCTAAATATACTGGTGAATGTAAAATACTAAACTTACACACCTGTACACTGTCAAGATTCAGTGCCAGCTCTCCTTGAAAGTTAAAGCTAAAGGTCTGCACTATAACACCCACACCTAATTAAAGCATCTGTATGTCAGTAGCTGGCGAAGCAGGACTGGGTTCAGACAGGCAAGGTGTTCAGCTACGATGTGCTGAGGCGAGCAGCAAGGACCACTAGATGAAGGAAAGGAAGAAGTGATTCAATACATCAAGAAGATGAAGAAGTGGCGGTTCTCTTTCGACAGGCTGTTGGCACAGCACACAGGGAGCAGAAATTGCTGCTCGTGAACAATGGTCCCAGCTTGTACTAAAAATACAGCCACGGTAAAACGAAAGTGCACGCTCCTCCTCTCAGGTTTTACATACCCAGATATGATAAAAAATAATAATAATAAAATCTGTAGGTGAGTACAACTTGGCAACACATGCCATATTACATAGTGCTGTTGTTTATTTAACAAAATCCAAGCCAAAATTCAGAAGGAGCCCAAACCATCACCCCTCCACCACTGTGCTTTGCAGTTGGTATGAGGTGTTTGTGCTAATGTGCTGTGTTTAGTTTTTGCCACATGTGGTGAGCAAATATCTCCAGTTTGGTTGCATCCAGCAAGGTTAGCGGTTTGTTCCAGATTTGCTGCCACAGTCTTTTTAGGGAGAAGACACTTTATCCTGGCAGCTCTTTTAAACAAGTCATACTTCTTCAGTCTTTTTTCTAATTGTGATGTCATGAATTTTAACATATCAGCTGAGGTCTGTAGAGCCTGAGATGTAGCTCCTGGGTTTTGTTGACCAAGGTGCATCTCTTTTGCATTATGACAGCTGTGATAGACTCCGGCACCCCCGCAACTCTGAAATGGATAAGCAGAAGGAAATGGATGCGTGTCATAATACAGTCTGACCTTGTGATGAATTTGCTGGGATGTCCACTCCTGGGAAGATTGACAACTGTCTTGAATGGTTTCTACTTGTGAATAACCTTTCTGACTCTAGAAAGATGGACTTCAAATTGTTTGGGCATGGCATTGTAACCCTTCCTAGATTGATGAGCAGCATCAGTTGCTTCTTTAAGATCATAGCTGATGTCTTTCTTCCATGGCATCCATCCATCTTAATTTTTCTGAAAGCAGTAAGGGTGCACTTTGTTTTTCCACACACTGCATTTTGACTTAATTTGTGCTAAATAAATAATGACATGCTGTAACATTTAAAAGGTCGTATTTTTACACAGTTGTAGCCTAAAGCTGTTTGAATTTTGCGACATGTTTAACTGAGAAAAAGATTTGTCATTATTAAAAAGCTACCCTCTAAAAATAGGTGTAGATGTAAGAGTGGATGCTTGCAGGTCTCCCTGCTTTGGCCCTGTGACTGACACGTTCGGGTTTATCCCACTTATTTCCTTATTACAGCCAAAATAGGTTGCAATCTTCTTCGAGTCTTCATTCATCTTCATCATGATTAGTGTGCGCTGATCATTGTAGTGACTTCATTTCTTGATTTGTTTGGATCTTTGTGTTTTCTGTCTAATCTTGGATGTAAAGTGTTTATTTAGAACCTTCTGTCTGCATCAGTGCAATTTTATTCTGTCTTTGTTTTATAATAGCTTGTTGTCATTAAGGCCCCCAAAGGAATGGCTGTGATATATCATCTACAGCTATAAGCCATTGATTTCAGACAATCACATTTTATTTTATTTTATTTTTTAGATTTTGGTTGTTATGGTTGTTTACATATCTTTGCATCTAGCATTGAATTTTAAGTTGTTATCGACACACTACCTTTTTTATTCCATCTATATGATCTTCTACGAAATATTTGGTGGCTTGTTAGGCGTTGCACATACCGTGGTGGACCGAGGTGTCCTTATTGTACAGCAATCATCATGATAAATTACTCTGACTGTAGAGCTAGACTAGAAATCCTGTAACACACTCCTATGTTATGAGAATTTCAAGCTGCTGCAAATGACAGAATGAGGCTTTTCTTTTCTACAAATGCAATTTTAAGGGTAATATGATTTAAGAGGAATGTTCATATTTATACATTATGACTCCATGCAAGCTAACCATGTAAATCTGACCCCTTTATGCTTTCACAGCTTGTTTCCAAGGGAATAAATATGCACTAAACTGTTGTTTCCCCTCGTTGTTGCTACTAATATATTTCACTTTATATTTAGATCTTACAAAAGGCAGTAAAGAGATTTAGTATATGTCAGTCAGGAAAGGAGTTTTCAAGCGCCACAATGCAGATGATCTTCAGCCTTATTCACACATTTAGAGAGATGACACATGGAGTGCAGCGCATTTCAAAACACAATGAGTCAGTGCGAGAACTGTGCATCCTCGGTCACTTAACTCCTCGAGTAAACGGCATTATAGCTATCTGTCAAAAAACGAACACACATCTCTTCTCTCCAAAAGCAAACACAGTTTCTCATTCATAGCCTTCAGCTGAGAAACCAATTGTTCCAGCACAGTTTATCCTCGTTGTGAATAAGACTTCTAATTCAAGTGGTTAAATGCCAGTTTGAGTGAAGCATTTTCAAAGCATCTCCACTTCACAATTGGATTATTCCGCAAGACGATCTCTCCTGCGTTTATCTTATTAAAGTCCTATCTGTAATCCAGCATGGAGGTTTTCCCCTGAACGATCCTGACACGATTGGATGCTAACCAGACTTTGGTCACCAAAGATCTTAAATAATTCCAACCTTTTGACTAATTGAAAGGGAAGCTTTCACATAAAGCAACGAGGCTAATTTGATAATTGTAATTTAACTATTCTTCCGCCAAAAAAAATATATAATTAAAGCAGTTAATGAACTATTTAAGTCTTTTTAACTGGAAATTGTCTAATTTGAGATTTAATGCCTCAAGTGATCCCCTGACTCATCTTTTAGGTGAATAGCCCGAGGTCTTGCCCTAAAAAAATAAGGAAATTAATAAAGCACTCAAGGTCATGTGCCACGAAAGCATGAGAGAAGCCATCCATACTGCTCCCAGGGACCATCCAAGGTAAAACAGGCTGAAGCTTCATATTATTTTAAAATCACATTAGCATTTTTGAACAGAAGCTTGGGAAGCGCCGTGGTTTGGACTTCCACCAGCTCATCTGATATTGTTTTGCTGCAGCCAGGAAATTCATTAAACATATTCTTTGAGGAGGCATCCTTGCACTGCTTAGCAGCTGAGGCACATGCATGCAGTTTGCTGTCAGGGCATAATTATTTCCCTTCATTTTATATATCTGACACATTGGCTGCTTCACTCGAATCCCCCCGTCACCCTGCTTGGTAAAAAAAATAAATAGTGGGAGGAAGAACTAAAGCCCGCTGCCCTCCAACAACACACACACTCTGATACACACCCCAACCCTGCCCAGTGCATCACATGTCATCACAGACATCAGCCAGTGTGTCTGGAGCACTTGTGTAACAGTATGAAGGACCCTTTAAGCTGTAATTTGCTGCAATCAGAGACCCTGGACCTTTGGGGTACAGTGAGTCATATACTTGAAATTGATCCCTCGCTTCTGTTGCCAGACACCATACAGCGAGGGTATACTGTCCTATTTTTTGCCTCCATCTGTAAGCTCCTTGCCTTGCCTTGTCGGTAGGCTTAATATGTAGTCACCAATGACACATCTAATTTAGAAAGATGAGCCGGTCTTCTTTCCCAGCATTTCTTACGGCCTTTAGTACAGGTCTCGATCCCGCGAGCGTGTAATTTTCACCCTACATTAATCTTACAGAAATTTAAATTAAATTATGCACCACACTGACACAGCTCGGAGCCCTATTTCAAAACAGCATCCACTGAGCCCATGAAAATCGCTATTTACCATAATTCTCCCAGCTCTAGGAATATTTCCCTCGACATTAAAATTCATTTAAAACAATAGTGACTGTGGCAGAAATCCATTTCACTTGTAGATTAAACGGCCGCTTCAACACAATCAGAGAAATTTGCTGTATTTGGTTGGACAAACAAAATTTACGTTGAGGAAAGGTTCCTGCTAAATCAGGAACAAATCCTGTGTTGGTGAAACGAAATGAAACGGAAAAGAGTGAACGTTCACACAAACGCTTTACCTGAACGGGCTCCAACGGAAATGTGTGTCCTTGGTGGCAGATAGGGCTGTTGAGATGCTATCACTTGAATACTAGATGCTTTTGCAAATATGGCGCTGTAACTAATTGTCTTCTGCGTAACATGAATAAAAATGGGCTACTGGCTGTTAGATTGCTCATGTACCTTATTCTCTGCTAGATTCTCATTTCCTGCTATTTTTAGTGTCTCCTGACTTGGGTTTACCATTTGCACTGAAACAGTTACTTGGATTTATTTTATCTTTGTTTCTTTCAGTTTGAAAGAAACCTATTCCAGCAGATGGTGCCTGGTTCTTCCTGTTAAAAGGGAGTTTTTCCTTCCCACTTTCGCCAAGTGCTTGCTTTGAGGGCATCTAACTGTTGGAGTTTTGTATGTTTTCTCTCTATTATTGTACAGTCTTTATCTTATAATATTAAGCGACTTGAGGCAACTGTTGTTATGATTTGGCACTATATAAATAAAGCCGTGCTGAACTGAATTCAACTGAATTGGTTTCTGCTTTGATGATGATGATGACCAGAATGCTCAGTTTCACAAACCAGCGGCTGACATCACAGTGGCTACATCCATATTTTATACAACATATCAGCATGTAATTTTCTGCATTTGTTTTTCTACATATTTCTCTGTAAGATATTTAAAAGAGTTGCCTATAGTAGAGAATGGTTGAAGGGATGTAAAGAATGGGTTTTTTTGGGGGGTTTTTTCGTGTTTTTTTTTTCTTTTTTTTCTCGTACTACCACTTTAAAAGAGCCTGCTTAGATCTTTAGAGATCTGGAGACAATAAGCATCCTTTTATGTTCTAAGTGCTTCATATGACAAATATGAAAAGGGAGCCAAGAAAGAGCTGACAATTTTTGCGTCGCCCCGTTCCTCAGCTGCACAGAGCTTTTCAGGGAGAAGTCAAGCCTGCAATCTTTTAACATTAGAAACCTTGCAAAGAGATAGACCCCTCTCATTCAGGGTCTTGCTGGGTCAACGTCATTAAATGGAACTTCATGTACAAACAAAAAGCATTTCTGTGGAATAAAGCCTGAATCTTGAATACTCTGTTTGCGCACAGTGCAGTGTGAGTCTTTTTGTGCAGTTTGTGTTTATGAAAAAGAGACCATTTGTGTAGTAGGAATCACATTATTAGATTATTGTGTTCCCCACTGTTTTCTGCTGGCTAACTGAGGAAAGGCCTTGAAGGTTTTTTGTAATAAATTCTAATGTTGTAATCTGTTGTGCACAAGCCACTCAAGATAAATAACTAAGCTAGTCAGTTTTTTTTTTAAAATCAGTAGGCTTGCAGTGAAGTGAGATGCATAGCAGTAGTTTGACATATTACCAAAGAGATGGACTATATTTAAGTGCTATTAACCTAGGGAGAAGTTGATTGGACTAGACCAGTGATGACACAAACAGTTTGACAGTGTGGGAAAGTGGAAGTGATAAGCTTAGATTAAGCTGACAGCACCTGGGAGCGGACAAATGTGAGGCCATAGATCTATCTATCTGAACTTGCGCATGAGCTTCATTAGTTTACTTGTTACTGGACACGTTATTAGCCACAGCTTCCGACTACCCAGCTGGACTAGTTGGACCCATCTCCCTTGGCTTAATTCTACAACATGCAGATTCAATAAGGTGTTTGAAACATTCCTTAGAGATTTTGATCCATATTAACACTCACCAGACCAGGCAATACTTTTACATTGTCCACTCTCTTCTATTGTAGAATTTGATGAGCTCTTGTGATTTGCACCCTTAGTTTATTGCTCTTAGCTGACAGAAGGGGTTTTCTGCTGCTGATGTGATTAAGGTTCAACGTGTTATGTATTCAAAGATGCTCTTTTGCATACCTTTGTTGTAACAAGGAGTTAACAAGTTCCTGTTTCCTTCCCATCAACTTAAAGCAGTGTGGCCATTTTTCACATTTTTCACAACGCACAAACAGCAAATGGAGATTTTCTCTTTTTCAGATAATTTTCTAAATTGTAGAAGTGGTTGCATGGGAAAAATCACAGTAAATCAGCAGTAATACAAGATCTTTTAGCATTAAGAACCATGCCAAGTTCAAAGCCACTCAAATCACCTCTGTTCCTTACTTTTTTTTTTTTTTTTTGCCTGTCCCGTTTGGCTCTTTTGCCATCAGAATTGTTGTCTAAAGGCAAAGAAAGATGCCCAAAGGATTTACTTTACCAAATTGACCATCCCAGCCTTGCCATAATGGTCCATTTGATTCACCTTTTATTGTTTATTTTATTTTCACTTACTGAACATGGGACAGACTTGACTGGGGGAAAGAAGGGGAGAAAGAAAGAGGGAAAGAGAAACAGCTGAGAAGAGGGACGGGGGAGAAGGGCAAAAGACAAAAACCAACAGAATGAGCAGAAAAAGAAAAAAAAGAAGAAAAAAGAAAAAAAAGCATATATCAATCACCTGGATCACCTGCTGAGAAAGAAAAAAGAAAACAAGCAGAAGAGAACAAGAGTAATAGAATAAACAACATCACAATGATATATGGGAATATGACAGTAAATACTAAATGTTAAACATTATTGTGCAGCACATAAGATCAACAGAACACAGTGTGCTTTGAGGTAGGAGCCAAAAAGGGTGTAGTTTGTGGGTGTGATCACCCGTGTGTACACCTGTGAGCATGGACGCGCTTGTTTTTTGTTTTAAAAGGTTCCTTCATGTAATGATCTGCTAGAGGGTGTGGGGGGGCCACAGCCCCGTCCTCCAGGGCATGAAGCAGGTATGGAGGAGATCAAAGCTCCAGACATCCAGAGGCCCCCAGAACACAAGAGACCAAGGAAGACCAACAGAGGGGCAGCCGCGCCACTGTCCCAGAAAGAGCTGAGGAGAGTCCCAGATGAGGGCTCACTCAGCAGCCGCGGAGCAGAAGCCAGGGGGAGTTGCAGTGACGCGCCCGTGAGCTCCGCCGGCAGCCAGCCGTGCCTGAGTGACCGAGTAAAGAATGGTTTTATTGCCTACATAGGACATTTTGCTGAAATTTCCCAATTACAGTGGCTTCTAAACAGAAACAACGTATTTATCTGACAGCTTGATTTACTATTCCTAGAATCACAATAACATTAGAGGCCCCATTTTGGCTGCAGTAAGTAATGAAGGACATCTAAGCCAACTTGTGCCAACATTTCATTAGACAGAATTGACCTCTAGGGCCGTTAATATTCAAGTATGCAGTGTGCTGAGGTTATAAGAGAGCAAAGATATTTTTCTAAAAAAATAAGTACACCCCATGATTCAATAGCTTGGAGAACCAGCTCTATCGACAATAAGTTAAAGTAACTGCTTTCTGTATGAATTTGTCAGTCTCTGACATCACTGTGGAGGACTTTTGACCCACTGTGAAGGACCAAGCAGCAAAGGCAGTGGTTTTTTTTGTTTGTTTTTAAATCTTGACCCCCCCCCCCCCCCCCCCCCCCCAAATGGAGTTAAAAAAGACAAAGTTCAAAATATAATGAATGGGGCCATAAAAGAGATCAGCTAAATATAACTCTAATCAAAAAGTGACATATAAAACCTTAAATACCCACAAAGTTTACACAACTAAACTCACAAACTCACCTAAACACAAAGACACAGGAGGGTAACCTTTTATAGTGGTTTGGCCAAATCATTTATTTACAATAGGGGACAGAACAAACACCAGTACTAATTATGTGTGCACTTCATAATATCTGTTAGGTTTAAGCAGAGAAATGAATGAATTATATTACTGAAATGCATGTTTAACTGCAAACCAAACTAATGTGGTGAGTGTGTGGACTGCTTTTACCCATGTGTGGCTGAGGCCATCACACCCAGTCATCTTTATAATGTTGCTTCAGTTCATTAAGTCTTGCAGACATTAATTTATTCACAGCTCTCTTCAGGTCCCACTAGAGCATTTTAGTCAGGTTGAGGTCTAGACTCTGACACGTTTTACACCCTGATTTTTTTCTTTTTCAACCACTCAGTTGTACATTTGCTGCTGTGCTTGTGATCATTTTCTTGTTCTATGACCCAGTTTCCAATAAAATTTGGTTGTGCATTATGCCATGCCATGTTCTTTCTCCTGGCCACCTTTTCAAACAACTGTCATCATGATTTACTGTCATGAGCTACATCTCAGACTCTGTAAGAATCTGAGATGTAGCTTTTGGGGTTTTTGCAGTTTCCCTGAGGATAGCATGCATGCACATTCTGACCTGTCCGGGGTATGCCCCTCTTGCCCTGTGACAGCTGCGACAGATTGCAGCGCCCCTAAAAACCTGACATGGATAAGTAGAAGAAAATGGATGCATGGCACAATGCAATCTGTCCAATCCTGGGTGACTGACAACCGTGTTGAATGTTTTCCACTTGTGACTAACCTTTCTATTTATGAAAAGCTGGACTTATAACCCTTCCCAGATTGATGGCCAGCAATAATTGCTTCTCTAAGATCATTGTTGATGTCTTTCTTCCTTGCAAAATGATCAAAACATCAGCTTTCATAGAAGTGGTGACGCTTTCTGAAGATCAATTAATCAAAGTCCATTTCATCAGCAGCACCTGGCTTCTAATTATCCTCTTAATTACTATGAAAGAATTAAGATTGTGCTAGTTTTTCACACACTGCTTCTGCATTTTGGCTTATTTTTGATAACAGCATTTGTTGCTATTCACCGGAGGTCTTAACTGATTTTAAGAACAGCTAAGAGCCTGATTACGTTTTATTTTGCCTGTTTATATAAAGTCTTAGACTTATAAGAGGGTTTACTTTCTCTTTTACATGAAGGTCACACAACAAACCCCTGCAAGAAAGTTAACATATCAACAAAGAGTTACTAGTTAGCAATTCAACCAAACTGTAGAAATTTTTTTCAGTAGAGTGAAATTTTATCATAGACTTCACATGATAAACCCTACAAAATACTGGCACGCACTTATAATTGCATCACTTCAGAATTATTGAGAATTTAGGCCCAGTTTTGCTAACTTAAAGGGATTCCCTCACCATAAGGATGATTGTCTAAACAGTGACACATTAAAGTGGTTTGTATTTTAACATGATTTCCACAATTTAGAGCCATGCAACAAATTTAGTCAACCATCTAGTTTTGCATGGAAGCAATGTGATAATGAGCAGATTATACTGAAATCAGAGTTGAGGAAAGCATATAAACACATAACAGCATAATTGTCAGCTCTTCAGCACTTTAGACGCTTTATAATGAACGAATTACATT
This sequence comes from Aulonocara sp. 'chitande type north' Nkhata Bay, assembly GCF_057382095.1. Classification (NCBI taxonomy): domain Eukaryota; kingdom Metazoa; phylum Chordata; class Actinopteri; order Cichliformes; family Cichlidae; genus Aulonocara; species Aulonocara sp. 'chitande type north' Nkhata Bay. Next base: position 20,356,523 of record NC_141352.1, on the reverse strand, counting down.
TCTGTCTTTTTAAAGTCATTTAAAGACCACTAGAGAACCATGTTCACTATAATTATTATCCTCTTAATTACAACTGTAAATTAAATCTATATCTTTTGATTAACATCAACATGCTCCTTGTTGGTTTGCCTGCGTCCTAGAAGACATCTGTCAATGCTCATTTGCACAGACAGAGAAGTAATGCCGCTAATTAGCCAGATCTATTTTTTTTAAACCCATTCATTTAAAGGAATAATTATTCCTACAGATTCCACACTTTGGTGTGTGCTGTCCCCATATCTGGACTGAGTGGGTTTAACATAAGTATGGAGCAATCAGAGTCAAGGATTACCAGCTAATTAGTGCATCCTCGTCATGGGATTAATTAATTCACAGCATTTACACATATATTCTAATTGTCTAATTGGCAAGGTAATTGGCATTACCATGTTCAGTTTTAATAATGAGATCTGACAAAATTTGTTTGCTTCCAGCCAAAGCCAACATAGAGTCATGTGTTCAAAGTTTGATCTTTACAGCTTTAGGTTAGGCCCAGTAATTTCAGTAGAGCCATAATTACTGCAATAAAAGCAGAACATATAGGGTATTATTATGTTGTTTGCACTGTGCTAATATTATACTGAGTACTGCTAGACTATAATACTGCTAAGAACTGAGCAGATATATTTAATGTTTTGTCTCAGTTGTACAAAATAAATATAAAAATCCTTTTAGTCATGAGTTATTTAATGACTCATAAAAGAACTCATAAAAGTGAGTTTCTGACTGATGAATTTAACTTTATTCTAATTAATAGCAAGCACCAAACAGAAAAAAAGTCATACAAGCTAACAATGGCTAAAATTTGAATGATTTATAAAGGCAGCTGAGCTCATAATATTTTGATCTTGTAATTTTCTTTTTAGACTATAAATAAATCATGCAGAGCAGGAATAAAACACTTTCGCACGGTTCTCAAAAAGTGTATTATTTAAATAAACTGTATGTAAAAGAGGGAATTAGCTTCCAGGTAAGACAAGTGAAGGTAATCTGGAAATGTTGCTAAATATTTGTATAATTGCAAGGAAGAACAGCCGTTCAGCTGCTTCTATGACCTTAAAACACTTTACTGCTGAGTTTATGGGCTCAATCTAGTTTCAAGTCTTACTGAATACAACATGGAGTTCAATTTGTAAATGATGGTGCCAGCTAAAGTCAGTAAGTCCAGTAAAGCACAGCATTATAAAGGCAGGTCTACTTTGTGATTGATGACCTGTTAACTCATGAACATGAAATGAAATCCACCCTTTGCTTACCATGTCCAGTTTCAAAATGATTTGATCAAATCTTTAAGATGGGACTGCACTAACTAGTGGGTGATGGCAAGGAGATCACCTCCATCTCATATATACAGTCTATGGTTTCTTTCTCATCATGTAGCCATCTTTAAACTCCTATCCCTTTTATCAGTTAGAGTCCATTAAACTTTTTAAGGGGCTTTTAAACTGAACTTTGATGGCAAAGCAACAAAATGTAGTAGTAGTAGTAGTACACTGCAGTAAAATCAGCTCAAATAGGCCTCTATGAAGTTGCAAATTAAAAATGGAGCATTAATAAATGCTGGACATAGGGTCACGGGTCGTGTTTGTGCATTCAGTCACTGCATTTAAACTTACGCTTTTATTGATTTCTACCACCAGCTCACAGTTTGTGATTGCAAATGCTGAAGACCACTCATTAAAATGTTAGCGATAATTGATGCTCATCTGTGTAGCCGAGCATGCTTCAGTATTCCGAGCTAATTTAGCTGTACCCTGCAGAGCGAGGGGGTTTGAGTGGGAGGACAACTTGGCACAAGGTGCGACTTCTTTTCCAACCCAATCTCTTTTCTCTGCATAATTATGTGAATTAAATTAATTGGGAATGCACATTTGCATATCTAGGTTATTTCTCTTATGGAGAAAAGGGTCTTTAGAGATTATAGAAACAATTACAAGGCAGCCAGACAGTAAAATACCTCCATTTCTTGCTTCACATCTACCATTTCCACTCAGTGTTTTACTCCAGGGAGGATTTGGCCTCTGGAGGAAAGATGTGATAACGTCACTTTGCAATATGTGCAGGAGTCAGAGGCATGAAGCAATTTAATGGACTTCACCTGACATCTTTAAATTACTCGTAGGTATTTATAATTTGTTTTGCCCAGGAGGGAACAGTTGAAATTAAGTTCTAAAGAAAATTTGATTGGAACTGTCTGATCTGATACTGGCTCATAAATGCTGGGAGAAAGACTTTTGTAAGAACACTGGGCCAAAAGCCAGAGCTTTCTAATCATCTAAGGTGGTACATTAGGCTGTCAGAGGTGAATCGACTACTGGAACATGCTGCTCGAAAGGAAGTTACTTATTATTTTAAGTTACTTATATTTTTGAATTGAAAATTGCTCCAGTAGATGTCTGGAGACAGTCACAGAAATGTTTCTTTTTGAGAAACAGTTATTATATCTCACCACAAAAAGGCAATTTTCACTGCACTAATATGAGCATTTTTCTAATTCATGTTGCCTCCATTCTTGCAAAAGCGATTCAGCAACTGCAGACACAACCAGTAGAGACTATAAAAACCGCCGCTCAGCTTCTGGGTCTGAAATGTGAAGCTAGTGTGGAAGTGCACGGGCATGTGACTCCTGTGTTTGCCAAAGGACGTCCCACCTCCCTTGCTCTGTGACCTCAGTAAAAGCTTTGTTTATGGGCTCAATCACTAGTTTCAAGCCATACTGAATAAAACATGAAGTTAATTTGGGTAAATTATTTGTCATAATTAGCATAAAAAATAAGGATTAATCAGGGTATACTGATAGACCCCTGATTGAAAAGTTATTAACCAGTAAGCATCTGATCATCCACGCACTCTGCTCACAGCAGGTTTCAAAGCACCAAGGGTACGATCGCATAGTCCAAATATCACCTCCTACTTAATCACTCTTCCTTGACCTCAGTGGAGCTAAAGTAATCCTTAACAGTGTTTCTGGTTGTCTACCATATTAAAACTAGAACTAGATACGCATCTAATTTCACTCCGTATTTTCTCATACACGCAGAATTTGACTACCACATCCCAAGATGGCCAAAAATGCAGTGAGAGGCTTCACTAAACAATGGCTAGACTATAAGAAGTCATAGAGTGGTAATAACTCTGGAGTATAACATGTAAAAAATATTATATATATTAAAAAAAAACTCAAGCCAATGGTCCACAATATATTCTGTTTCCAATCACAGAAACGTGGGGAAAAAAGCTCACAGTTGTAGCTGGAAACAAAGGCCATTGATTGAATGATTAGTCCCAATTAATCTCAAGAGCTCATCAGTTAAGTGACTGTCACTGCTCTACAAAGCTTTCTCAAAGACTTCCTTAAGGTAGTAAAGAGGTTCAAACCAAACCTGCTTCCTGTGAGCCGGACCGTCGTTATTGCAGGTCTCTACCAATCAATGCTTTTGGAAATAGATTAATTACTGAAACATCCACGCAAAGCTAAATTGCAGTGGTATGTCTTCTAATTGGTGATTTTCCTCTGTGCTCTAACACAAGCTCCACGTACAATGACCCTGAAAGCGAATTGGTTCTGCTTTATGATGCCAGAGAAAACAATGTTCTGCAGAGTTTTCTCCAAACGAGGCAACCAAATAAATTGTCACTGTGAGTTTATGATCAGGGTCGCAGATGTCCACCCACCACAGAAGGCGGTTTTGCAATTTAATGGCAGTCTGTAAACACCAAAATAACCCTTCACCAAGAGCAGTGAAAAAAATTTACAATTTCAATAGTTTGTTAAATAATCAAGAAAATGTTTCAAGGACGTACTATTTCTGCCTCTCACACAGAATATATGAAAATAAACAAACAATCGGCATTTTGCGTTTCTTTCTTTCTTTCTTTCTTTTTTGTCCCACCAAACAAAAACCATGCTGCAGATGGAGATAAATACGCTCAGCTGCGTGGTCATCGTTGTCCACCCATGGCCACATTCATTGTATCCCCATTGTCTTTTTTCCACCCTGTTGCTTTCATGTGATGTTCAGCTCCATTCAGCTCAGCCACCTCATCAAAGGTCGTGCTGCACTTCCCCTTGCACTTGAGCGTGTGTGTGATTATCTCTGTGCTCTCACATCACAGACACAGTAATACACTCAGATGAAGAAAAATGGATTTGGGTTTAAACACACAACCACACAAAACAGAGAGAGAGCGAGGGAGTGAGCTATGATGTTATTATCTTCTTCCAGGTTATGCTTTGATTTTAAGGTTTAATGTTTCGAGCAAAGGCTAAGATCAAACTTGTCCTAACAAACTAGTACTTGTTAGTATGACCCACACTGTAGTATGATTTGTATTGTATTGGGTAAGTGTGTTTTTTATTTATTCAATGCAGTTTCCTATCTTATGCTGAGAGTTGAGAAAGCTTGAACCAAGGTGCCATCTCCTGGTGCAACACAGTAATCTACCATTTCACGTGAAATAAGTGAATGCTGCCCCCTTTTGGTGACAAATATAAACTGTACAGTTTTGGAAAAAACACAAGAGCAATGTGCTGACTGTAAAATAGAATTTTGTTATAAGTATTAATGACTGAGTTAATAGCCTTTAAAAAAATCAGATTCAGTTTGAGTCTTTGTATCTGATATTTAATTTAAAAAAAACTGTAAGTAAGTTAGAGTGCTTGGGTGGATGCTTTTTTAAAAGAAATTAAATCATCTTTATTGCAACATTATTAGATCCTCAACTCTCCTCTATTCTCGCTGAAAGAGGTTGAATTTCTACAAGAAACTTTAAGCTGCGCTTCCTTGACTCTCCTTGACCAGCATGGAGAGTCAAGGCTTTAACAGCTTAAGCTCATGATGGTTATCAGAAGGGAAATGAAACCTAAAGGTGATAGAATCCAGAATGGACCCACATATTTTTTTTAAAAAGAGACATAAAGATCACTAAACATTTATCCATGACACATAACGGACCGTGTTGGCAGTGAGGTCATGGACCCAATAACTTCACCTGAACATTGAACTAAAAAACACCCATAAACTGTGAATATGTAGCACACTTACATATTAACGACGACAACAGGATGAACCTGTGTGGCGCAACGTGCGTTTTCAAGCTTCCTATAAAAGAATTCCCCTATATTGAATTTTGCCTTTACCGGTTGTTCTAACCACACTGCAGTTATTAAAGTACAGAGACACTTTTAGCCTGCTGTGTTAGACTGGGAGAAAAGTATAGCCATAGACCTGAGGTTAGGAAAGAACATGGATAGTATGAAGATTGTTTAAGTATATTATTTGTTGTTTTTTGGGGGACATGTCAGCAACACAGCTGAGTGCATTTCTTTCCATCTCCAGCATGGTTTTTGTTCAGTGGGACAAATAAGGAAATTATATGCAAAATGATTATTACTTGTTTATTTTTATATAGTCTTTGTAATAGGCAAAAATACTATATCCTTGAAACATTTGATTGATTACTAAGGATCTCGCTCTCTCACACACACACACGCACACACGCACACGCACACACACACATAAGTTAAAGGTTTTAGTGTAGATTTTATGTTTTGGTATATACATTTTATTTATACTTAAAAACAAGAAAATTAAATAGAAGAAAATGTTCATTTCATTAAAAAAGACAAATAAATAAAGTGAATTATGGCATGATAGTCTTATCCCTCTTCCTTGTTAATATTCATTTATTTCCATTTTCGTTCATCATTAAAAAACAGCACAATCCAATTATTTATTCATGTTCTACATTTTTAAATCTAAAATTGTTTACAATTCAGTTTTTAAAAATATCAAATGACATTTTCCAGCAAAAAAATTGAGCACAAATGTAAACACCAACACAACACTTGAACAAAAACTTACATTGTAACTATACAAGCTAGTATTCATAGAAAGATTTTTCTTTGTCTCAAGGCTATTTCAACCGGTGACATAGTCGGTTCGCTGTCTTTGTAAAGTGGAACTTTGTGATGCCTCCATGTGACAAGAGCAATACGAATCACAAACATGATACAGGAAGCACTCAGGATCACAGCTGAGAAGAGAAGAGGAGATCAAATATTTTAATATAAATAATTAACAGTGTGCAGAAAAAAGCTTTCTTCTTCTTCAAAAATCAAGAATGCTAATTTCACCTCAGTGCAAACTTTACCTGCAAAGACGTAAATGAAACGTCCCTGAGATTCTGAGTTGTTCAGGGTGCCTGTTAACCACAGGATTACCACAGGGTAGCATGTCACAACATAACGCACGTGCTTATCCAAGTAGAAGTTCTCTAACAGAAACCTGAACGCAAAGGAGGACAGAAACAAAGGATTGTCCTCTGGTGCCCTCTGCTCATGCCAGAAACACCACTGGTGAAATTACAGAACACAGCGAGGAAGCACACTCACCAGACCAGCAGCTCCATCAGAAGCAGAGTCAGTGCTAGCATTGAACAGTCACATCTCGCTGTTTCTGCCTGATACTGCAAATATATCGTCAGGTTCAGCAAGGCAGAGAGGGTCCCCCATGTTGCACACACTGCCACTCCATTTTGAACCTTGTACAATATAATGAAGTAAGTAAGTATTATATTGCTCACCAAAGCCAATGCATGTTAATGCACAATAGAATTATCCATAGCAGCCTGCGTCTAAATCCAGAAAGTAATGCAATATCACCATTGCTGTATTCCCATATGGAAAAGAAATAGTAAAACCTTCTAAAAAAACTTGCATAAGATGTGGCCTACTTCATATAGTGAATCATATCAGGCTTATATGATTTACTCATGAAAGTGGCTGCTTTCTCATTACTTTCATATATTATTTTAGTATCCAAAACATACAAGTTTCATTTATATAATTTTTCAAGGGATCTTATATCTGTTTTCACTCTTGTATGCTTTTTATATAAGTTTCACACAAGACAGATACGAACTTTATAAGATTTATATATATATCTTTTCCATATGGGTTGAACCAGGTGTGTATGGATTTTCTTTTACTTGATGAATACTACTTTATTATCAAATTTATTGTCAGTCTTTTTTTTTTTAATGATGGACTCATCATTTCAGAATTACAAGCAGCCAGTTTGGAAGTTGTGACCTGCTTCAGTGGTTGATCCTGAAGCGCTCGTAAGACTCTAGAAGCTTCTCACATGTGACACTTTTAATATGTTCACAGATAAACACAAGAAAGGAAGCAGATTTATGTTTTGTTTGTTTGTTTTCGGCTGACTTTAATCATCAAATGTCACACCGCTGTTGCCTTTTGCGCAGACACCACACAGCCAGGACTTATTTATGAGGATTTATGAATATGGTGTTGGCACAGCCAGCAGATTTTATGGATGAGTGACTGTGAATGGAAAGCTACTGATACATTTATAAAACGCGTACAGGTGTTACAGTCTTAAGTGCTGTCTTTACCTTTACTCTGACATAGACTACCTTGGACTGTTTTTAGCCCTTTATATGAAGAACTTTCTGGAATTTACTACTGCTTTTAAATCCTACTTCCATCCTGGATTATGTTACGAGCTCAGGTGAATACTGAATGGCAGTGAGTACCACCATATAAAAATAGCTTTTTATAGGTATCTTTTTTCTTTAGATAAACAATGACAGGTGACATTTTGCACTGTGTCATTATTTATTTAACAAAATTAGGCCAAAATATAGTAGCAGTGTGTAAAAAGCTAAGTACACCCCATGATTCACAAGCTTGTAAGACCACCTTTAGCTGCAAGTTGAAAAAAAAAGTTCTGTTTGACTTTTTCAGTCTCTATTATGGTTGTAGAGGAATTTTGGCCAACTAAACTTTATAGTGTTGTTTCAGTTAATTGGGGCTTGTAGGTATTTGTGCACAGCTCTCTTCATGTCTCATCACAGCATTTCAAACAGCTTGAGGTTTGGACCTGGGCTGGACTATTGAGAAGTGGCTGCCATGAATTTGAACAGTAAATAAAATTTTTTAACATGCTAACTGAGGCCTGTAATTTTTGAGTTGTAGCTCTTGTTTTTGGGTTTTTCTTTGGCCTTTTGGCATCAATACACACCTAAATGCTTTCAGACAAACAAACAACCAAAAGTGATGATCGATTAATATTAATCAAATGCATTTCATTAGCAACACCTGGCTGCCACTTAACCCTCTTAATTCCAGTGGGAGTAGTAAGGCTGCCCTTGGCTTTTCACTGGACTGTATATATAGTTTTACCAGGATTCTGAAGAGCCAGAGGTCTGTGATGTGGTATTTGTTCAACCAGGCTCCATAGATCTTCAGACCATGACAGGAGAAAAATAGGGTAATGTAATCGGTGAGCATCATCAATACTGAGGTTATCAGTGTTGGCAGCAACAATCTATACACACAAACACAGACACACAGACACACAGAAAACAGACATTTAAACTGGCCCAAATGACAGTAAATGATACAGCTGATTATCTTGTTTAGAGAATTGGATAACTGTGCTCGTTCACTTACTCTCTGTCATAAAGAAACAGCCATGTAATGTTCAAACAAAGGCTGATTATAATAGAGACATGAAAGCCATGGGGTAGCACTGCTGGCATGGTGTACATCCAGTCATAAGCATTCCTGTGGGGAGCATGGATAATATTGTTAGATAGGGAGAAAGAGTGCAGAAAGAGTGCCTGTGGGGAAACAATCAGACTCATAATACAGCGTGAGAACAATCTGCAATATCTAAAGAGAAAATGACTGCACGGAGGCCGTCTAAATTGCCTCTGGACCAGGTGGGATGATTTTCCACATGCAATTTCTCATATATGAGATAAAAGAATACAAAAATCGAATCATTTCTGGAGTGTGATGCAGTTGCCAAACATTGCAGTCTCATGTGAATTGTATGTGTAAATACAACAAATGGGACATACCTTCTGCAGAGTGCAAGTAAAAAGTATATATACATGGCCAAAACCCAAAAGTATGTGAAATCCCACACAAAAAAAGTCCACTGAGCAGGAGTTATCTGTGTTGTATACTTAAGTGTCACATCCTCTATGCTCTGCTTGAATACAACTGTAGGGAGATAAGCATTGCACTGTTGTAAGCAGTTTGTTATTTTCCCAGTACTATAAGTGAGTTCTTTTTACATGAATGAATTCTTCTGGAAATATTTACCTGATCTGAAACCAAATCCTGAAAGCGAGTTGAACGTGATGGATGCTAAAAAGGTACACAATCCAACCAACATGAGCACCACACGGGCTGGGTTTTGATTTGCCATGCTGTTTTGCTGGAGGGTAAAAGTCCACAAGAGGATAATTGGTCAATTATAAATAATTAACAATGAAATATATATATATATATATTCTCAAATATTTTTTTAAGTAGCCAAATCTACACTTGTGTAGTCTTTCCCATTCCTTCAACAAATGCAGTTAATGTCCTACAGGTCAGAAAATGCCACAAAATAACAGCTTGCCTTGGGTTGATATATATTGTGTCATATCTTTTTATGATGCTGCAGTGAGCGGCAGGTTATCTTTACCTATCATAAAGAGATTGCTGTTAAAGCAGTTAAAAGCAGGTTAAAGAGTAGTGAACAGCTTGTGAAAAGAATGTGCTAGCATAATTGAGGAGAGAGAGTAAAAACAAACAGCGTTAACCTACCTACAAGAAAAAAGCTTGTAAGCACGGATTACAAGCAAACTACAAACATTGGGCTCAATAACATGTTTTCTATGATATGGTATTTGATATTATAACATGATTTTCATTATTCAAACATATGTTTATGCAGATTACATATATATTTTTTTTTATTTAATAATTTTTAAGAAACTACACTTCCACTGATTATTTTTTATTACAGTGAGAGTTTTTTTTTTCCACATGTAAGTCACTTTAAAGATAAATCAGTGCAGGTTTTGTGTGTGCAGCTTGCTTCCACACAGTGGCACCATTGCATGATACTGTGGCAGTGTTTGAGTGCATACTGTATTGAAGTGCCAGTAACACTATAGCTCATCAGCTCATTGTATATGTAATTAATCTGTAATTGTACGATTTTAAAGGAAAGTACATTTTTGGGGTTATGATGCTGTTTTCATTCCTACTAGAGAAGTGATCCTAAAATTATGACTTTGGTTGAGGCACGGTGCATGGTAGGGTGTAGATGACCAAACTGAGTTAAAAATAAGCAAGCGATCATGGTGACTGCAGTTTTATTATTGATTAAAAGTGTGGGGCATAAATTCTTTTATACTATCAAAATGGGACAGATAACAGGATGAGAGCCACTGGAAAACTGTAACAGGCTATACAGAGTCTATGTGAAGTCAGTTGAACTGAAATGGACTGATTCTTATATAGTGCTTTTTTACTCTCCTGGAGTACTCAAAGCGCTCTATACAACATGCCTCATTCACCCCCACTCATACAAGCACTTCTAAACACAAGTGCAAACTAATCTACATTCACACTCCGATGAACACATCGGAGGGCAACTCCTTGCCCAAGGATATTTGACATGCAGACCAAGGATCGAACCACCAACCTTCCAATGAGTAGCTGATCTGCTCTACCACCTGAGCCACAGCCACCCCATAAAATTCAGTTTAGTTAGGCGACTCTTTTTCACCTTGAATACGACAGTTTTCTACCAAGCAAAGCAACACACAAAGTGTATTTGACAATTTTTACAAACTGTCAAATACACTTTATGTGTTGCTTTGGTTGTGTGTTGACAATTGTAAAAATTGTCAAAAACAGTTTGATATATTCCTTAACTTGTGTGTCATTTTGTGACTGGTGATTTGGGTTTACGTTGTTTATTCTGTATTTTAAGCTACTAAGACTTCAGAAAAGAGCAGTCACTTATCCAACTGCAAAAGCATGGTAGGAGCCGATGCCAATTAACACTGAGTGAGTGGTAGTGGGTACACCTTGGACAGATCACCAGTGTCTCACAGGTCTACTGTACCTGAATTCACAGGTTAACCCTACATGCATGCCTTTGAACTGTGGGAGGAAACCAGCCTAATAGTAAGACTATAGCTGGTAAAATCATATAAAACATGGGTGTTTGTGTCTTTCTGTGTCATTTTTCTGAGGATATAATTATTCTGCAGCCAAGGATTGAGATCGTGGGCAGCCGGACTGTGACACGGCAGCACAGCTGAGGTTAAAGGGAGCACTCAATCCAGGAAAACTCCCCCACCAGATTCCTCACCCGGCACCAGCTGTTGTCTAGTGGTGTGTTCCACTTAACGCTCTGCAATAATTAACGCTGAGTTCCCCCAGCGGAACTTGGATTGCGGGCTTTTATGGACAAACACGTGGAGTCATAAACACAGGTATGCTATTATATATGGAAGACTCACATTTTCTTGATGCTCATGAATACTAACATGACCATCAAGTCCACAGGCTCTTTGTTAAGACACTAAATATACAACTATACTACTTTTTTATGATGCTGTTATCCCACAGTGGGTCTGGATGATTCTTTCAAGTTGACTGAGTGATTGCTGTGACCTGTACTGCTGGCAGAGGACAAGGTCCAATTTGTCGGCTGCTCATCATCTAATGAATGAAATCATATCCAATTACACGCCCGCCATCTTTGATCACTTACATTATGAGAGATATGTGTATGATGGGTTTTATTAAAGATCACTGTCAGCTCAGTAATACATTATGATTCACTTTATGACTCATGTACGTCTTGGCAACAGTGAATTTTCACCCCCTTCTGAATCACACAGCGATTACATCCAAATACTGCTAAATATTAACATACTGTCAACATTTTTTGGGGGGTGCCAGCATGAAAAGCAATTACCTTGGACAGACAGGGAATCAGATAAAAAGAACAGAACAGTTTGTTGCTGGAATTCGTGATCAATCACAGCAAGAAAAAGAAAAAAGTGTGTTTGAAAAGATCTTAAAATTACAGCTATGCATGGCAACAGCTTCCCCAGCATCATTTCTGTTCAAACTAGATTGGACAATTGGGACATTTCTACATGAACCGTTTGGTAATTAGGGACCGTGACTAACAAGCTCTGTGTGTTTGGACCGTTTATCTTCTCGCAGCCCAGGCTATGTGACTTTCACGCTGTATTTATGGACGACATTTGTGGATCCCTCTGGAACCAAGGCGCCTAATGTCACTATTACACTGCCATGACCAATAGCGGTGACTGTGCCAACTAGATTACAAATGAGGATGGCGAAGGACAGCAAAGGTGAGAGTGGAGGATATTAGCCTCCAGATTTAATCAAGACTTACTCAGAGTCCCAGAACTGTAATTTAGCCCTTTATTAGAGAAGTGTTAAAACTGTACACACCATTGAATCTTTAGGAAAGAAAAATAAGATGTTTAAGTCTCTAAAGCTCAGGCTTAAACAAAACTATGAGTTACACCCCAGTGGGGTTTGTTAGGAATCTAAAAATTACTCACTCCTTTTGACCAAGCAGTAGACTCCATGTTTTCTCTGATATAGTTTTCACATGTATCACATTCAGTGTGATAACCCTGCTTTTTTTTTCACTCACATAAGTCATACGAGAACAGAAACTGAAATGAAATCATTTTGTTCTGGTGGAGTCTGTTCAAATAAAATTTTCATTCTTTTAAAACTATGCTACTGTTGTTTACTGTAAGCCTGCATTATCAGTGAAGATCAAGTTTGGACACAGATAAAACTCAGGTTGCTTACAGAATAGACTTACAACCTTTCTAAATGCCTGCTGGTTGTGTAACTGATTCATTCTCATAAAATTTGAATTGATAAAAAACAAAACAAAACATTGTAGCAGGTGCCAGTTTGTGGAAGCTGTCCTGTTGCCCAATCATCTTTAATAAAGATGGACATCCCTGTTCTGCCTAGGCATGTTTTATGTATGTTGCTAGAGCCTGTCTGAATAACTAGTATACCAAAGGCAGAGGAGAAGAGAACTCGTGGGTGTTTGCGGCAAATTTTAATTTACATCTGCATCTACACGCTCGTGATATGAAGGATCATACCTATGTTTTATCATTTCATCATGAGATATTATTATGATCTCTTTTACCGAAGAAGCAAACATGCAAAGGAAAGAGACGCGACTGGCACTGGATTAAACGTTACCCTCTTCCTCTTCACATCAAGCATTTTTTTTCTTTTTTTCTTCTTTTTTTTCTTTTCCTGCTCATTCTGTTGGTTTTTGTTTTTTGCCCTTCTCCCCCGTCCCTCTTCTCAGCTGTTTCTCTTTCCCTCTTTCTTTCTCCCCTTCTTTCCCCCAGTCAAGTCTGTCCCATGTTCAGTAAGTGAAAATAAAATAAACAATAAAAGGTGAATCAAATGGACCATTATGGCAAGGCTGGGATGGTCAATTTGGTAAAGTAAATCCGTTGGGCATCTTTCTTTGCCTTTAGACAACAATTCTGATGGCAAAAGAGCCAAACGGGACAGGCAAAAAAAAAAAAGTTTGATTACCTTCTTACATGACATGAGAGCTTATTTGCTAAGTCCAACAGTGTTACATCTACTTCAAAGAAAGTTTCCCTGGCACCAGCTAACAGAGGGTAACAACAGCAGGTACCGTCAGAAAAGAGACATAAAGTGAGTAAAAAACGTCCTAAATGCAGTTAGAATTTATTTAGAACTACAAATTAAATTTCTTTTAGCAATTATTGTTTTTTAATGTCACAATTCCAACTAGGGTTGCCAACCGTCCCTTAAAAAACGGAATCGTCCCGTATTTCGAAACAAAAGTACACGTCCCGTATTGAGCTAATAAGGGACGCACTTTGTCCCGTAATACAGTGAGAATCAAAAGTAGTCTATAAATGTTAATGGAATTAACGCTTTGTTTGAAAACATAATTCCCAGCCCCTCTCCTGCTTTGTGACCAATGAGCTGACAGCACACTTATGACAATTCGAGTATGACAATTCAGATTACCGCTCATCTCATTGGTCGAGGAAAGGTCGCTTGCGGAGAAAATACCGGAAGACAACAGATGACCATAACAAGAAGCATGGCCAACAGGGAAACAAACGCCGACACTGCGGTGCAAGTCTCGGACGACTGTACACCTAAAGCTGGGCAGACACTGTGCGATTTTTTCAGTCACGTTATTCAGCTCCTGCTCAAACTGCACGATTGACTCGCAGGGGTTAGAAGTTGGTAGGTCACGATGCAGAGTCTCACACTATACCGCCCGATGCTCTGATGCGACTTGAGAGCTCACACTGTGCCTCCATAACATGAAGCTTGTAACAGAAAATCTGTCGCTCTCTCTGTCTTTCACTCACACACACACACCAACACCATCAACTTTGCTAAATTGCTAATGAAAAACATGATCAGGGAGCTGTGATTGAGCAGCGATGTAAATCCAACTATTTTCACGGTTGTTGTGGTCATGATAATTTTGTGATGCCACATGGAAAAGGCTCGGATGAGCTTTCCAAAGTTCTACAAGTTGTGCCTCCATCGCTTGTGTCCAGATCACACGCTGCACTGCCGTGCTGCTCCGTCTTTTTCACCGACGTTTACGTGTTTGCGCGTGAGCAGTGTGAGCGGGTGTGGTGACACAGCCGCTTCTCGTTACCCCACGTATACTAAACGATGCACGATGAAGGCCAAAAACGGGCCGATCACCAAATCGGTCGCACGACTCAAAAATCGGCTCAAAATGGACCAAAAATCGCACAGTGTAAGCCCAGCATTAGAGCAGCAATGTTTGTTCCCCTCAGAGAAAGAAAAAAAAGGCTGCAAAAGTACAGGGAAGAATGGGAAAAGGAAAACACCTGGCTGGGAAAATGCACGATAACACCTATAAAGCACACTGCACTGTGTGCCGGCGCACTTTTTCCATAGGCATGCTTCTAGTGGTGGGCACATGAAGAACATGAGGGGCGTGACAGCTCGGGGAACCCTTAACCAATTTTTTATCCACCAGGCCACGGCAGAAGCAGATATGGTATGTAAACACTGGTTTGTTTTTTTTAAACCCTCTGGTTAAGGTTAATATGGGCATGTGCAGTGAATATCAGCGCTATGTGGCCAGAAGTGTGATAATATAATTTATTTTGTGTAATAAACAACTGCAAGGATAGATGATTACAACAAATAGATGACTAATACATAAAAGTAATACATAGATGAATATGATGAGTTAAGATGCATAATCATGGGAACAAGTGGGTTTACAAACAGGAGCAGCTGATTAGCATTAGAAAAGCTGAAATAATACCTCAGCTGAAGCCAATTGTACTAAATGCACTATATGTGCACTGTTACAAGAATATTTTTCGTTCTATTGCTTTCTATTAATTTATATAATAAGTTAAGCAGGACAGAGTTCTTTTAAAGAAATATTTACTTATATTCTCAAAAGTTAAGCATGACAGGCTTCTGTTTAAGAAAGAGACCTGTTTTACTGTGTTAATGTTGTCATTTTGAGCTAAAAATAAATGGCTAAATGATCATTTGTTTCCCATATGGTCATATCAAAAAGAATATTCATCTGCTTAAATCAAATTCAAGTCAAATGGTTAAAAAATAATTTCACACACAAAAAAAAGAGCTACCACACTGGGAAGGGTGAAGACAACTGGGTTGCCCGGCCCTGGCCATGAGGTGTCCCTTATTTATTTTTCAGGGAGTTGGCAACCCTAATTCCAACACTGCTCCTTTATCCAGGCCTGGACCAGCAAAAGTAACCCGAAATTGGCACTCTGGTGGAGTTACTTTGTGTGTGAGAGTGTGTGTTTATAAGTAGTTTTAAACCTTGTGATCCACAAAACAGCATAACAGTAAAAGAAGAACTGACTGCGTGACAGTCAGTGCGGGAGCAGCGGCTTCGCTCATGCGCGATTCATTTGCCGTTTTAATGCACAGGTGTGAACGTCTCCTGCCCTGATAGCAGCTGGGGGAGGACTATCCTCCGCCTGTGAGCGGCAGCACCGCTGCTTGTTGAGAGTAAGAGCGATACGCGTTTTCACGTCAAAAAGTCGTCATAAATAAGTCTCCAATAATACCAGAGAAAGTCGCCAGATTTGTCGCTAGTCGCTTTTTAGAAAAAAAGTCGCTAAGGGGTCTGAAAACTCGTTAAATATAGCGACAAAGTCGCTAAGTTGGCAACACTGCTGCAGCACTCGGCCGGGGCGGAGCTCTCTTTGGGCTCCTGCCCTTGGCATGAACACCTGCCACTAATCAATCACCTGTAGCTTAGCACCATTCCCGGACCCTACTAAAGGAGCTCAGAGCCTCTCGTCACTGGAACATTGAATCACCACGTTAGTGAGAATCCCAGTTTATAGATTGGTGAATTGTGTCACGCATCGTTAGTGATTGCTGTCCTTCCTGTCTCCAGATCCCCGGACCCTTCCTGTTTCCCCACAATCTGAGCGTGAGTGAGTTGAGAGCGGAGTGTAAGGAGCGGCTGAGACCCCGCGTGTTTGGAGCATCCGTCCCTTTCCTCTTCTACCCGTGGACCCGTGGAAGCCCTTCCCCAATCCCTCACTTTTGTAAATAGCACCTGGTGTGTAATAAAGCTAAAAGTCTGAACGCAACCCGCTGCCTGCGCTTGAGTCCAACCCGCTAGCCCCGACACACACAGGTTTTCCTTTATCAGACTTTATCAGACTTTTGACAATATGACTAAATCTGTGCAAAACAATCAAAACTGATATAAGTTTAAGCTTTGTGGTCAGTGCTAATTTGCACATATTAGTAGCCTATGCCAAATCACTGAATAAAGATGACGTTGGCATGCTAATATAAGTATTTAACTTGTTTCATTGTAAACTATTGTCTTAATTTATCTTCATCTTTAAATCTATTCAGAAAAAACGAGAATGTCACAACCAACAGCTTGTGTAACCAAGATGAAGGATGACAAGCAGACATTTCTTTGTCTTTAAAGACGACAGGCTAAAAACAAATCCTAATTTGTTTGACTGAATTCTTTACCACCATCACCCAATCACCCAATTAAGGACCATCTCTCACTGTCAGACCTCTGTATGGGTGCTGTCATATTCATGACTGCCCACATATTGAAGTTGACTTAAAGATTTCGTTGCTGTCATGCAAATCTATTCCTTGCTCTCACATGAAGCATAAACAGTTTTCCTCAAATTACCCATCCTGTCCAAGAAATAATGCATAATTGAACCGAAAGAAAAGCTAATGGAAGGTAAAGTGAACATTTAATATGCAGAAGATTAATTGGTGCCCTCCCAAAGGGGACAAATCTATGAAAAGCAGTCACTGCAGAGAGATCCATATCAAGAGAAATAAGATGTGTGCTTTGGTATGGCTTGGCTCCTCTGGTCTGTGTCATGATTAATTATACTTCTGTAGAGGTTGTATCTCATTAAGTTACTGATAGTGTAACTGTGGTTACTCTAGAGTAATGATCCTGCACCGATACCCCAGCGTCAAAGCTTTCCTTTTTGCAAACTAACATTTAACAGCGCATGTCTTCCTGCAGCAGCATGTCTCTCATTCACCAGCTTTCTTTCTATCCATCATCCATGATTTACTTTCATATCCACCCACCCCCGCTCTTTCATCTCTGAATCCAATACTGTCGGAGCTATAAACTCCCAGCAGCAGAATACACGGTGGTTTAGTGGCATTGTTAGAGGGTTTCAAATGTGAAACTGCTTGATTCCAGGGAAGGTTTGCATGGATTTGTTTCTCACAAAGACATTTTTCCCTGAAACTAGAAAAACTCCATTCTTGGTGCTTTACATTGTATTATCCATTTGCATTATTCTGTGCTGAAATGTTGTAATTACCATGCCATGTCTAATTCTGCTGCAGTTGGTTATCCATGTATTTCCCAGTATCCTGCAGAAGTAGAACTGTACTTGTTGCATCTGGGTAATTTGGAGAGTACAGCAGTAGTACAGCAGTAGCAATAACAAATCATTTTTCCAATAAGTAAAGTTAGTGCCATTTAAAATTTGTAGCTGCAAGAAATCTACATCTGTAAGCCACAGCTTTCAGTCGCTGAATTTGTGCCCTTTTGTTGAAATTAAGTGACGCGCTGACAGGTACAACATCATAACAGAATTTTTTAACAAAATTATTTCAATATAAACTCAAAAAATATAGTAAATGCACACTGCATTTCTGCTCCTATAGTTTAATAACTTAACTTACATGAGCATATTTAGGTTTTGTTTTTGTTTTTTGGACTGGTTTGGGCAATAGAGAGAACTCCTGATAGATGTGACACAAACTGACCCTTTTTCAAGGTCGTAGTCTTTAGTCAATATGAGAGAAGGTCTTCTGACATCTGTCATTTCAGTTTGGCCCAGAATCATAGGAAAAGGAAGAAGAGAGAAGGAAAGGGCACAGAGCATGAAAAGGAAACAGAAAGCAGTGCAGTGAAGCAAGGATAATGTAGTCCCTGTTTGGTTCTGTCAGCACCTTCTTACCTGTCAGTGAACAGTTCAGGCAGGAATTGCTCCAGTCTGTCTCAACCAGAAGGACATGGTAGCTACACGGTGACAGAAGGTAACAACACAATGCTACGGTACCAATAGTACGAGCTTATGCCCAAGAGTAGGACTTTCTTTCAAATGAAAGAAAAGATCTTGTGTAATGAAAGCCCACTGGAATGTATGAAATATGTAGTGTCAAGACTGCTCTGTGGTTATTAGAGAGACTATCCCATGGCTTCTCCATGACTGAAGGGTCAGCGCTTCAGTTTGTGCACCATGCTGTGTATTCATCTGGACAGTTGTCTTCTGTCCTGTCAAGATGTTTCTCAGCGAGCTTGCTTGAGTTAGACACTCACAGCTCAACAATGAAAATGTAAAATGTAGTCCAGCAAGGGTAAGTACAGTTTAAAAGGAAGGAGCAACTTGCTACTCTGGGTCCTCACATTAACATGCTTTTATGTGTCTGTGTTTTCTTGTTTTATGCTATGTAATATCTGGTTTGTGCTGATTTTCACACCACTTTCCAGTTTAATTTCGGGACATATCTGTGGTTTCCCCTTCTCATATCATAGGTTAAGTTATCAATTCTTTAGACTGAGAATTTGCAGAGAATTTAAGAAACTCGAATGATCACAAACAAGGCATACTGAGAAACTGACTCAGTAGTAAGCTCCACTTCCTCACAGTAAGAGAGTCCACATGGGGCCAGGGTTTTACTGTGTTTACATGATCTCCTAGTCAGTCCTCATGCAGGGATATGCTACTCCAAGCTTTCAGGATGGGTTAAAAATGGAGATCAATAACAGATATTTTTATTCTCATCGTATCTCTTCCTTTTTGCTCTGGTGTAGGGAGGACTTTAGTCTTTTTCCTTTACCCATGAATCTTGTTCTTTCCTACTCATCCCCTGTGCTGACAGATGACCGCTGTTACACTCTTACTCGTACTGTTCAATATTTAATACTTCCCCATGAATTTCTTTTGTAAAGTTTAGCTAAGTGTGAAAAGCAAAAGTCCCGTAGAGGGGAATGAGAGGCTAAGCATGAATGGCAGAGGGCAGCCGTGTGAATGTGAGAAGTAAAAAAGTGTAAATGTCGCCTATTCTGTTCTGAAAGATGAGGAGTTTGATTCTTTTTTAAATCCAGTGGTTTAGAGTGTTGAAAGTAAGGCCAGAGGTACAAAAAAGACTTTTACCAACTTGGTTTTAGTGGTATGTGTTAACTCTTTTATGATAATCCTTAATACATGAACTCAATCAATACAACCTAAATGGATCAATGTGATACAATTCCAAGATCCGATTTGTTCATCCTGATCTGAAATAATGTTTATCTAATGATTTAATATGTACACACACAAATCACTCACAGCATTGTGATTTTATAATATCAGCATTTCCAGGGGCTTGTAATTTTTTAGTTTTTGAAAAACTCATTTTGTATTCCACCCCTACATCTGAATTATTTAGCTCCAGTGCCATTTCTATTCTTAGTATTTTTACTAGTGTTTAGATGGCTGCAGACGAAGACTTAGCATGAAGTAAACACGATAAGCAGCATATTGTGTATGTTCATACAGATCATAAACAAATTCTTCTGGTTTGTGCATCACCTCAGTTCTTTCTTGTGAATATGAATGTTTAGTTATGTGCATGAGGACTTGTAATGAGTTATCATTTCCTTGGGCTAAAAGATGTGCAACATTAACTGTGAAATTAGAAAATGCAACATGTTCGTTCTATCTTTAACTTCAGACCTTCACACACAGCATCTGCCATTGTAGTACATTGTATGTGTGCACACTTACGTTTAAAACTACTGAAAGGTTTAAATTAGATAGTAATGTTTACCCGTTATTTTCCAGCCTGGAATAAATTTTCTCCAAGACAAAGAGGCTTGGATTAAATCAAGCTGGAAAGCAACAGTCTTGAAGGGAACATCAAAGGTTTTCACATGTCCCTCGGGTCTCTTCCACGAGCACCGATCAAAAATGCTGGGTGGGAATGTGCTTACAGTCTCCTATCCAGTGAAACTGATTTCATCCAGCCACGCCTCGTAGCCGAGAACTGCTAATCTCTCAAGTCTGAAATTGTTCTGAGAGAAGCAGCAGAAGAAGGACGAGTGGCAGTAGAGAAAAGGATTGGAAGGTAGAACTGAAATTGGCTGACATCTGGTGCATACTACTGCTGCAATCAATAAGCTTTCAAAGATGCAAATACATATTTGTTTTGTTAATTTTTTCTTTAATTTCAGTTGCTATGCAGTCTAGATTCCTTTTACTTTTATTCACCCAACAAATTTATCTCTGCAAGCAAATTACTCTTTTAAAAGTTCAGCTAGTTGATGCTTTGGTCTCATTTTTAAACAGACTCATTAGGATTGACACTGTTATGCTGTCATTGCTGTGGCAGCATCAGCAGAATTTTTAATGAATGATTAATAATTTACATGAATATGGCTTGTGCTTCATCTCCAAGCATCATAAATATGATTAATCAAATAAAGTGAAATGTAATCATGAGCCACCAGATTATTCTGTTGACAGAGTCAATACTTAAATTCACATTAAAATACTGAACATTACTAATATTGAATTACAGAAAGGCAAATGAAAAGAAAGCAAGACATGTATTCTTAATTCTTATAATAGCATCTTGGAGTTCTTTGAGAGCTGAAGAGTCTGTGATTCCTGACAGACTATCAATATGTCATTTGAGGGTAATTGTGATGACAGAATCTAACAGTTACTTTTCACTTTCTGTCATTTTTTATATGTTTGCAAACCTCCTTTGGACTGAATTATTGATAAATAGCTGGCTGTTGCATGCTGAGTCTGAGAGAAGGGTAAAACATGGTCCGGATTATTTCATAGACCGGCTACACAAATGCATACACCAAGAGTAGCTGTTCAGTACAAATTCGTTGAAAAATGTCTTCAAACACTGCTCTCTTTTTTAAAAATACAATATTAAAGATTTTCCATTTTGCTAATTTGGTTAAGTAAGCGTCATGGATTTTGTTTTTCTTGGCAAATTTTGAAGGAACCAAGTCTCATAACACACTTTAATATGTGGGCCTAGGTAAGCGTCATTGGTCTTCTGCTCATCCGAGATACTGTGATGCAAATCGGACAACACATTCATCCTCAGGGACTAAAAGCATCAGCACAAGTTCCCTTGAAGACATCACATACAAACTCACGCACACACACAATCCAAGTACAATGCATACACACACGCTCCTGCGTTTAGATCTCTGCCCTTGTTGTTCTTGAAGGACAGCTCTGAGAGATTTACTGCTGTCAGCTTCGAGGGAGAATTTAGTTTTCCCTTCAGAAAGAAAAGTCTGTCATCGCACTGGGATCAGGCAGGCTTGAATCATTACACCCATAATGAACATCAAATGGAATGAAATGAGGAACAAAAACTGGCTAGTGTGATTTGTACAAATTTCACCTCAGTTCATTTTTAATGCTTCACCAGCAACGCAAATAATCAATCTTATTTGCATACAGAGCAAGTGTAACAACTCATTATAGCTCTATTTATTTATTTTCTCCTCCCTCCCTCTCAGGCTCCGGGTTGTGAGTTGGGTCACAGAAATATTGATTTCACCCACACTTTCCGGGAACGCCTTTATTGACTGACTGCCACCAATAAATTGTTGATCGCTTGTTGATGAAAAGCCTTTGGGCTACAGTAAATCCTCCTAATAATGTGTCAATGCAGCTATTTTCTTGTGCGCTGTCAAAACCAAAGCACAGCCATGTATCACATTCTACATGCATAAGTGATTTGGTTAAACCCCGATCTTTCAAAATCCAACACCAGTCTATGGTGCTGCTGCTGTTGTTACCAGGGTTTTGCCATTGAAGTATGCAACCTTGTTATCAGATTCAGGCTGCCTGGCAGGCATAAAACACTGGCTGGCATGCTATGTTGGTTCTTGTTGTTGTTTTAACTAGCAAAGTAGCCTCCAGTCATTCAGCAGTGTCACTGGCAGAGAGAGCGTAATGGGAGAAGTATGCATTATGTGACACAGTTAAATTTGTATTATTTTATTTATCACGTAAGATATATTATATATTATCACGTTGATATAAGTTGGCTTAAGAACTGAGGCTAAAATGCAGTTCTTGATTCCTTTGGTAAGATGGGAATTGAAAACTTTAGCTCAGGGGTGTCAAACTCAAATACACAGTGGGCCAAAATTCAAAACTGGAACAAAGTCGCGGGCTAAGATTAATATTTATTGAAAAAAAATCTTCCTCCAGATATAAGAATGAATCTTTTCTTATGGACTCAAATAAGTTTTGCTGGAAAACTGAATATGGAACAAGCAAAGCTTAATACTAAACAATATATATATTAGCTGTATAATACCAGTAGGCCAGCTCTAATAGTAATTTGGTATGGCTTCGCGGGCCAAATGTAATTAGGCTGCGGGCCAAATTTGGCCCGCGGGCCAGAGTTTGACACCTATGCGTTTAGCTTAAAGAGCTGTGTTAATCATTTATCCCTAATATTTTAGAGAACTTCCCTCTCAGATTACTGGCTTAACTGTGGTTTCTAGGATATTTAAAAGTAGAATGGGAGGCAGAGCCTTCAGCTTCCAGCTCCCTCTCCTGTAGAACCAGCTCCCAGTTTGGACACCCTCTCTACTTTAAAAATTGGTCTTAAAACTTTCCTTTTTGATAAAGCATGCATTTATGGCTGGATCAGGTGACCCTGAATCCTCCCTTAATTATGCTGCAATAGGTCTAGGCTGCTTGGGGCTTCCCATGATGCGCTGTGTCTTCTCCTCTCACCTTTAAACACCTCTCTGCATTTAGTCATTAGCTACTATTAGGCTAATATTGGCTCTCTTTCGGTGTGTCTTTTGTGCTGTCTTCCTCCCCTCACCCCCAGTGGAAAAATGGCTGCCCCTCTCTTAGCCTGCTGGAGGTTTCTTCCTGTCAAAAGGGAGTTTTTCCTTCCCAATAGCGCCAAGTGTTTGTTAGTAGGGTGCTTGTCTGGGTGTTTGGGTTTCCTGGTATTACTGTAGGGTCTTTGCCTTACGATATTAAATGCTTTGAAGCCGCTATTGTTGTTATTAGACATACCTGTCAATAACTCCTTGTACAGCCTCAGTATTCCTGTTGTTCAGGTAAATGTTGAGTTATAGCAATATTAGCTTCTAGCTGTTAGTAATTAACCTTTAACCTAGCTTGTAAATTAGCTAATTAAATGCAGCTGTGAGTATATTTATAGTTTCCCGCCTTTTGCTTATAACAACCTAAGCTTAAGTGTTAATTCACATGACATCATAAGAATTTTACAGCTGGTCTCGAGTATGTTTCGTGAGTCAAATCCGGACGACTCTACCGCGGAGGAATCCAGGCAGCAGACTCCATGTCGGACTTTCCCTTTCTCCGTTCGTGTGAAGCGCTGTTTCATACGTTCAGTGATGCCTCTGCAGCTCACAGACGGAGCGATACAGGAAGATACTACAGTCAGTGGGACCTTATCACCCAAGTGACGTCGTATATGATCAATCCCGACTTGTAATAATCTCAAAGCAAAGAAGCAATTTCAGCCGAATCCCCAGGACTACTCTGGAGGCAACTGTGGGACGGTCAGTCTACTGTGTTGACAAGGTAGGGCAACTGCGCAAATTGTTTTTTCCCCCGTTTCATTCATTCTGCAGTGAGTATTTGTTTGCACCTGTCGTGACTTAAAAACAATCCTCTCTTTGATCAAGTAGTGTTTCGACATCTACTTTTATTAAAACATGCAAACCTGGGATGCAATACTGTTTTTTTTCTCATGTTGTCACATTATTTTCTTCACGATTTACTGTTTAGATTTTTTTTCTTTTTTTTTGTACAAGTTTCTTTAAAACACGGGGCACCTAAAGAGGAAAAAAACAAAAACACAAAACGCCTCATATTTGGGCAAAGTTGTTGGTCTGGACGTTCCCCTTTAGCACGTTGACAGCTGTCCCTACCACTTGCCGCAAGTGATAATGAGGCAAAAATATCCAATCACCCTTTCCGTGCGCCTTGACGGAACAACCGCGTCTGCAATTGCGTATTTGGGATTTTAATATGACGACAAACTGCAGAATTTCTCTTTTACAAGAACACAGTAAACAGTGATTCTTCTAATGAATGCTTGGGGGGGGGGGGGGGGGGGAATCAGAACATGATACTGCCACTTGTTAGACGAGGATGCAGCAGTGACCATGAGAACATGTGCCATGGCTCTCCACGTCCAGAGGTTTGGGGGTAGCATTCTGGTCACTTCTTAATATCCAGCGCTGAAGCCTTGCAGATGGTGCGAGCTCTGCTGGATATTAGGGGTTAAATTCCTTATTTCTATATCCACGTCAAGCTGCTCTGTGGGTTTATTCAGACTATTCTTTGGTCACCCAGTCTCCTTGGAAATTGGCTTTGATGTTGAATGTATTCTGCACTTCTTCCAGCCTGAATGTGTGATTCCAGTCATTAAAACACTGCCTCGAGTAGTAGCCTGTGTAATTCAGCCCATATAAATGAACAACGCTACATCTGTAAATTACTCTCTGGACTAACTCCAGATGTGATGTGAATGGATCACTTGTCTGATGTAAAAATGCACAAGGAGTTTGTCTGCGAAAATAACGCTGCATTAATGGCTCATTATGGATGGGAATGATACACTCAGTAATTCTTGCGTGTGTGGAGGGGCACTGATTTGTTATACATATACATACATATATATGCATGCTACAAGGTAGAGAGAACAGAATTCAAGAATGACAGGAAGGGATCAAGGCTAAGAGGTTAACGAACTATGAAGAAGCCATTAATAGACTCCCAAAATGAACTAAGCACTTAACACACACAGAAATGGGACTATTGACTGAAAGCTGCAGCTCATGCAGATCTGCACATTTTGAGGTCATGTGCTACAGAACAAGAAGCATATTTAATGATTTTTTTTCCCACTCTCCCCGTGTTATCTTCCTCTTTATATTCCTACAGAAATTGAAAGGCATTGCACGCAGACGACCCAAGCACATTCTCTTATCTCAAAGAAGCAGGGAACAATCCCTCAATCTGTTGATCTTCCCTCGGCACATGTGTCACTTCCTTAAACTATAATCATGCACGCTTTCCTTGTTAAACACAAGGGTTCTACATCTGCTCACCTTTCCAACCCAGTCCTCCTTTACAGACCCTCTGCAACTCATATTACTGACTGCAGTGGCTTCATACCACCATGGAGGAGGAGGAGTGTCTGAGTGATCATTAGCAGCATTTCGTCTTTGCCTGTCAGTTAATGATGGACTCGGGGCTGAACTCTAAACCCTATCCTTCATTAGCTTCCCTTTTGTCTTGATGCTGTTATCAGCTCTAGTAGCATCCCCTTGTGTCGTTTCTACATATTCAGCAAAGTCACAGAAAATGTAACTGACTGAACTGTGGATGATTTGTAGCCATTACTTTGTCCACATCAGTAATCGAATGGCTTGTCCTTGTCGGACTGTATTTTTGTTGATCCTGTTTAGTTAAAATCGCGATGATATCTGCTCTGCTACAAAAAAATACGTTTAAACACTTCCTCGGTCACTGCTTTCTGGGTGCTGCCAGTGGAATATTAAGAATGCTTTCGAGGTGAGATAATGGATGCTGAATATCTGTACTTTTCACACTTCTTCCTTCCTCACCAAGTCTCACTCAATCATGCAAATAATGCTGTCCAGATGTAAATGTATCATCATCGCGGGCAGACCAAACAAGCTTGCTTTCTCTTCTGCATGAGATTGCCTCTTAAGCCACGGAAGCCTGAAATTAAAGTGCAATTATTAAAGGGGCCATCAGATTTAAGAAGCCTGGGGGGCAGAAGGGAGGCTTGGACTAGCAGTGGGACAAATATTGCTTTCTGACACCTCAAGGGTTTACAATAAAATTAAGGCACAATGACGGCAAAGAAGATTTTGCAAAGCACAGTGATGACATAGCTGTTACTCATGACTTGTCGCCCCTCAGGTTTTATTAGTGAAGACCAGAAGTCACAGTCATATCATAATGATGGTTGTGGATGACAGCAATGATGAGTCAGCTATTGCCGGATTCTCTGATGTGCTATAAATCCAGGCTGTGTTCTTTTTTTCATTCTTGAATTTTAATTACACTGCACTGTTCAGCAGCGCCGAGCCCTGTCGGGTCTCACTACGTCTTGCTGCTCGTCTGTGGTTCACTTATGAGAACAGGACATCTTCTGTTTCCGAGGTTTCACTCTGGCAATAAGAAGACTTACCAGTTTGGCTTGAGGGGACTCTTCAAGCACTCCTGCTCTACCCGTCTAATCTCAGCCTGCGCACTTTCTGGTGCTGCTTAGATTGGTCGTATGGGAGCTGTCAGCAGGCCAATTTAATTTCTTCAGCTTTTCTCCTGTGAATCTTTTTTAAATCAGGAGAAAAAGCTGTGTGTTAGCTCAGAGAAGCTAAAGAAAGTTATTTTTTAGGATCAAACTACGAACTTAACAAAGACGGTTGCATTAGAGACTGTGCACAGGCCCTCGTGAAGAATTGGTGTGCCATCACCAGTGAAACGGGACACACTGTGCTTGATGCTGAATGAACGCATACTCGGTGCACGGCAACCTGTACTAATACTACACTTCTGAGATTATCTGTCTATTGGCAGGGGTTAAGCCACAAAACGCTTTCTGCTTCCTAGGATTTGCTCGTAATAGCATCTCTGATATTGTACATTTTTTTTTCTATATTCTTGAATGCCATAATTCATTCGTTTATCTGAGACAGTCACTCAGCTGACAAATATAATTAATTTGTGGGGACCCTGATATCAG
Source organism: Aulonocara sp. 'chitande type north' Nkhata Bay (assembly GCF_057382095.1). NCBI lineage: Eukaryota > Metazoa > Chordata > Actinopteri > Cichliformes > Cichlidae > Aulonocara > Aulonocara sp. 'chitande type north' Nkhata Bay. The sequence goes on along the minus strand of NC_141352.1, from coordinate 20,329,237 downwards.
ACTGCAGCTAAAGCATGAGGCAAAGTATACTGACACTGATAATGTCACTTTGGTGGATATACAGTGCTCCGCTGTGGGATTTCTGTGTGTGCAGTAGCTTTTGAGTCACTGATGAGGAGCATTGTTTGCCATTACAGCTTCCCTTCATGCCTGCTAATGCCTGCAGGTCACACTACAGTCTAAGCCCCGGGCTGCCTTTCTTTCTCACTGTTGACAGCATGCATCTCTATACACATTTAAAAACACAAAGTAGCGTACAGTGTATCTTTTTACATCCAATCTGCAGTCCAAGGCGTTTAATGTTTGAACGATGTGACACACACACACACACATATATATATGTATATATATATATATATATATATATATATATATATATATATATATATATATATATATATATATATATATATATATATATATATATATATATATATATATATATAGTTAGTATAAATGTAGTATAAAGACATACATTAGACCTGCTTTTGCCAGGGAACAATGTCAATTCTGATGGGAGAGTGAGAGAAATGGGGAGAGAGTCATGGTCGTTTGCCTTCCAGCTATTGCAGCATGCTCCAACTGTGAAAGGCCACTGCCATTGTTGGGTAACATAATCCACCAGGGAGGCCTTCAGCCAGACACTGGGGAGGACTACCTATACACACTCTCCCTCTCTTTCTCTCTAAGTAAAGATGCATATCCCTTTCAGTGGTGGAATCAGCTGCTGAATGCTAAGCAATTCTGAAGTGTTACCGAACTTGTGTGTGAGGTTACAGCACACACATCCCATTATTGTTGCCATTCTGAGCAGAAACACTCCGCTTGCTACTTGCCTCATTTAAACTGTCTTTTGATAGTGGTAGATCCTGATACTCTCCGGTGATGGCGAGCTGAGGGCCTGGATTAAGAAATACAGACATGCAAATGCCTCCTCTGTGAAAATGTACCCCATAGATAACTGTCTGGATGGTTTTAATCAAGTGTTGTGGAGTGTGTGGTCACCTACGGAATGGATACCAACAATAATGTGTCTGTGAGAAACAGATTTGTGGTTTAATAGTGGAAGCAGTAGCTCACAATGGATCACATATAGACTCGTGCTTACGAGTATTGGGTTGCTTGCAATCTAATTAGCATGAATGTTTTCCCATCATAGAGGCCACATACTCTGGATGCATATGCACATTAGATAGAAGATGCATTTGATATGCACTTGAGGGAGATATACGTGATTCAGGCTGCCTGATTAAAATATTATTTATCTATCCGTACACAATTTAATCCTTTATCAGAAGATAAACAGAAAATGTAGTTGGCCAACTACTTTGATTTCATTAAAAAAAGATAATCAAATTCTTTGGTTTCAGTTTTCAATTTCATTCCTAATGCATGCCATAAAGCAATGGAAACATTATGTTATGACCTCAGTGGTACTAGATTTGAGAAGCTGAATCCACTATATGACTGCCTGTACTGGAGAAGGACATTAAATTTGATTCTCCTTAGCTCTGGGTGTGTGTAAACCAAATGTAAGAAGGTTTAACAACCGTGTAGTCTCAGGGGAAAAAACACAAAACAACAACTGCTGCACAGCTGTTATGCTTTCTGTATATGTAATGTGTAAATCTATGCCAAAAAGGAGTCTATTGAGGGAATCCTTCTTGTATTCTGTATTCCAACTTACAAATGTAATTATGTAATTTTTTTACAGTGCCTAAAGAATGCCCATTGATCCTAAATTCATATTGAATATAATGACTCAAAACATTTTAAATTGGTAGATTAGATTTCTCCACAGGTAAACATGAATCAGGAATTTGAGAAATTGTTACATTTAACCACCGAAGTAGAACATTTAAAAAAGTGGTTCAGGATGACTTGATACATCCACATGGCCTGATTTGAAATTCCTCCACTTTAACATTAGCTGGATTATTTTAAAAAAGCCAAATACCAGTCATGTTGTTCCTGAAAAGGTTTACACATTTGCTTTTCTCACTTACAGCTCCATGGTGTTTTTTCTATGCATGTGAAAAGCCCCTTACAGCTAAGTGAAGTCCCTAAATGCCCCAGTTGCGAGGTGGGTTAGTAGGTTAGTAGACATGTGTCTCACATGCATGAGAAGTGGCATTATGCCATTGTTATTTAAACAGGATTTCACCCTATAATTCCAAACAACACTGACTGACTAAAATCTGAAAAGCCAGCGGCAGCATTGATGCTATTTTTTTTTTTTTGCACCAAAGTCTGTAAGCATGTGTGCACAGTAAAGCCAAGGGCTTTCATTTGCATGCATACTGAAGCTTTAGGAAAGTCTAAATAGCTTGTCTCCCAGACTGACAGTAATGAGAGGAGAGGATTGATGCCTCTTTGAGAAGATTTTGACAAGTTCTTGCTGTTTTGGCAGGAGGCATTAAAGATTATGGTATCGATAGAACAGTGAAAGGTAATCCTGAGCAGTGCTTTATTTTAAGCCCATAATAGTGTGTGCACATGTCCATTTTGCTACATTTTGTCATTTTTGCTAAAAACAGGGGTCTTTTTTTGTATCCAAACAATCCAAAAATATTTTATAACATATATAGCCTGTTATTGAATAAATAAAATCTGATGACTGTCTGACAGAAGCCTAGCAGCCATTTTTAATGTGGGTCCTGTTGCTGCAGCACCCATGTTTTCATGGCAATCATCCTCATGAAACCCTAACCACCTGGGTAGGATGATTAGTAGGAGCACAATCAGTGTCATGTCAAACTATTTGACCATCAAATAGCACAGGTGTCACATCCCTGCGGTAATAAATTAATGTGACATTTTCACCGTTGCCTCATACTGATGGGAGATTTTCCAATCCAAGCCTGATGCACCGTGTTGCACCTTTGGGAAGGGAGCGGGAATTTAAGAGCCATTTAAGAAGAGAAGCCAGAGCCTGCTTAGGTATGTTATTAGACCATCAGTTCCTGAAGAATGGTAAATAACCTGTATTTGTATAGTGCCTTACTAGTCCCTAAGGACCCCAAAGCGCTTTACATATTCAGTCATCCACCCATTCACACACTGGTGATGGCAAGCTACATTGGGGCGCACTGACAGAGGCAAGGCTGCCGGACACTGGCGCCACCAGGCCACCACCAGTAGGCAACGGGTGAAGTGACTTGCCCAAGGACACAATGACCGAGACTGTCGGAGCCGGGGCTCGAACCGGCAACCTTCCAATTACAAGACGAACTGCCAACTCTTGAGCCACGATCGCCAACGAAGTTTTGATATGGGGGCAAACATACTGCACACAGCTTAAACTGTTATTATTATTATTTATATTGCGCAATTAGGAAAGCTTTGTTTTTAACACATGCTAATGTCATTACTAATGGCATTTTTGGATTTTCTCTTTATAGCAAGGACAGAAACTCTCCTGTTTGGATATGTAGCCGCCAGAACATCAGATTTTTTCATTTACTTTCAGTGATATTGAAAACTGATCTGCTGTCAGAAGCTGTTACGGGTAGAATTAACTTCTGGGACAAAAGTACTGCATTTGCTGTAACTGCTTCACAATAAAAGCCACTCCATGTTTTACTAGTTGGTTGTTTTTGATGTGAAGTGACAGCAGTAGACAATATTCAGCTTGCCTTCAACTAATGCAGGTCTGATATGGTTATGGAGTCGGCTGTTAACATTGGGGCTTATCTAGCTCGGGACATGTTGCTTTTGTCAGTATACTTTTATTTAAAGGATGTCAGGCATTAATGACACCATAAATAGCATCAACAGTATCGATAACAGCATTTGATGAAGTTTAAGCCTTCAAGATTAAAGCTTTAAAGAAAATTCCACTTTCTTTTACTTTCATATGTCAAACTGTCTTTATCGTTTCAGTTTTTATTGGTTTCCATCAAGGATTTCCCTCTTTTCCCCAGATATCATACAATTGTATTACTCAGCATACTAGTTTTCTGAGGAGTGGCTTAAAGGAACAATAGGGAGGGGGGTGGGGGGGGGCTTTTCTTGACCAGCCAGCATCCCTTCGTGCCCCAGCTTTCTGCAGTGCCCTCTAGCAGCCGGCCTGGCCGCCTCTCACTAGCTGTGACAGGAGAAGGAGGAAGATGATGAATCAGGGACATGACGAAGATATCCCCAGCATCGACTTCTCCGTGAGATGCTGGGCAGTGTCACACAGGGAGAAAGTGTGATCACAGTTTTATTTATCCAGTTTATAGCTCATGGGCAAGTGTGGTTCCTCAGCCTTGGCAGACTGTTTAATAAGGCCCATGTGTATGTCTCTTATTAGTTTCTGGTTAATGACAGAGCACTTTGCAGTCTCCCTAATAATGGTGTTTTAGTGAGATTTGGAATTCACTTAACTTGCTATATATTCAATCTTTTTAAAGAACCTCCTCCTTTTGCAGAACACTCAGCAGTGGGCATTAGCATGTCACGTGCCTGTCAGTCTCCATGGGAGGTCCAGACTGTCATGTGATCTTACGTCGAGGAAAGCCTCCATGAGCAAGGCTCTTGTGTATTTAAAGCAAGGAGATTTATTTAAGAGCCCATTACACAAGATAAGCTGCAAAAGGTACAGCTCTAAATGGAATAGAGGAGCCTATTTGTAAATGTCCGCAAGTGCCTGACTTTAAGTGCATGGCGGGGAGATGAATGGAGACGATAAGCAATAGAGGGTAATTTTAACAATGGGTATTTGAAAGGGTAGATATTTTGTGATGACAGCCTTTAATTGATCTCATCACTTTTGAATGGGGTTTTTATTGAGCTCATCTAAAGGCTGACAGCGCTAGCTAGAAGGATAGCTCTTGTGTCCTGAATGTCGTACAGGAATTCTGATGCATTCCCCCCCCCCCTTTTTTTAAAAAATCCTGCACAGTACACATGCTTATTTTCATCCAATCCTTGATAACAAAAGCCTGCATGAGATCGTCAGAGGCAGGACTGACTGCGCAGGGAGGTTTGACACAGTTGTTTTAGATCCAGAATGGCATCAGTGCAGGCTGAAAGTTAGTTAAAGCATTAAAAGGATGCACCCAGTATAGTAGTTTGTGGTGCTAAACCATGTCATATAATCAACCGTTAAATAACTTAGGGTAAAAAAGGTAGCACATGCGGGGCTTCAGGACAAAGTAGACTTATCTCAATTTCACTAATTAATCCAGCCCTGTCAACAAACATGCTAACATTTCGGCCTACTGGCCTCCATCAATGCGTCTGCGCAGCCTCAAAGGCCCTTTGTGTTTTGGATTTATTTGAGAGAGTGGCCCTCAAGCATAGTGCCAATCTTCCCAGTAAACCCTACAGGGAGCTTTTCCTGCTGTGAAAAGTTGAAATACCCATTGACTTTCAGTGGCAGCTTACAGTTTTTTCAGCTCTTCTAGCTTCTCTTATTGGAACAGAGCATAAGCTGATGTAATTTCAAAATTACACAATTGATATTTGAGTAGTTAGAAATAAGGCTTACAAGTGTCCATCACTGGGTAGACATGAAGTGTATTTGTCCCATTTTGTATACAGTACATGAATACAACATGGGGTAATCTTCATATGGTTGCATGATTCATAGGATTAGTTGGGATTAGCGAAGCTAACTTTTACATGACAGCAGCAATAATCTGTTCTCAAACTAATAACAATAATCAGGTTGGGAACTAATTCCCACTTGAAACTGACTGCAACACTGCAGCACATTTGACACTTAAATAATTGATAAAGAGAGGAGGGACAGGGTGGGGGTCTAGATGTAATCATAACATGTGCTGGAGTTTCATATAGGACCTACGTACTGTGGAATGTCCATGTGAGAAAAGGCAGGGCCCTAAAACTCTGCCAGATTTCATTTCACGCTCCGCAGAGCACAGCCTCTGAGACGGTGACATTTACATGGCCCTCTATACCACTGCCAGTTGCTGCAGGCCCAAGGCACTGGCTAAATCAGGCACAAGGGCCAATGAATGAGGAGGCAATGCGAGCGGGAGAACAAGGAGGAGATGGCTAATGTGCTGTGCAGAAGAGCCAAACAAGAGAGCATGATTTCATGAGTTGTTAAAAGGAGTGTATCACGTCACGACCGTCCTTAAATTAAAATACTTTTCTTTGGAGGTAGATGCAGATGTGAAATCTATTACTTGTGCAGTGCTAATGCATCATGTTTGCTCCTGTTATACATTATTGGGAGTGCTTCCAGTATGACCAAGACCTCTGTAAATGATTCTGGTCTCTTTGTGGGAGTTGTTTTGCACAAACATAATAAAGGAGTTCATTTAGGGAAAACTCATTAAACAAATAAATGGCACTGCATGTGCATCACCGGGGTTGAACATTTGTGTGTGAGTAGATGGGTAGCATCGGGGGCAGGATTGTTCAGGGATTATCTGCTTCAACGACCACCTGGTTCTCTCTTAACCAGGAGGTCATCGGGCTAGTTTGATTTTAAGTCAATCCCCTCCTCTTACTTAACTTTGTCCCTGACTAATCTAATTTGGTTTGCACCCATAGTAGCGTCCCATTTCACTCTAACCAGTAAGAGTAGCTCAGTCTGTACTGAGCTCTCTCTCGCATTTTTTTTTTTAAATAACACTTCCCATGAGATGTTTCCCAGTTGGCTGAAATAAAAATTCACAGCAGCTGCAAACACTGAGGTTTGTCTGTCTGCTTTCAAAAGAAACCCTTTGGCAATAGGAGAATCGTTCTTTGCCTAAAATCATTCTAGGCTCCTTTTAAAGATCTTCTAGTAAGTCCCCCCAAAACGGTATAAAGACAATGCACATTTAACTTATATAATCATAGATGCACTGGGCAGTTTCTCATGCTGTATCCTCTCAGGGATTTCTGCTATGGAGCCAATTTGGCACAAATTCTCTCCTCATTTTGGTCTTCAAATCTTGGCGCTTGCTTTTGTTTTTGTTCCCTGGCAAGTCACTTTGCTCTGATATTTCTTTTTTTCCCAGGTGGCGTGAAACTATCGATGTGTTTGTGTAAACACATCAGTCAGCATGTTTTGAATGGAGCCAGTTCAACTCTGAAAGCTGTTGTACATGACAGCCTTTCATTGTGTGCAACAATGCCTTATTGAAGTCTGAACATAATGTTGAGCGGTAACCATTACTGCAGGATTATCAGATGTAGAAGAAGACAAGGCAGATGGATACAATGATGGGAGTAGTTTGAGACAGGTGGAGGTCAGCATTGCTACCACGCAGTCTCACTGGTCCTGTTTGTCACGGAGCAGTGAATCAATACAATTGTCAAGTGGATGAGTCCACACTGCTAGTTCATTACAAAGTGTTAAATCTAGCAATGGTGCTTACTAACTGCCATAATGAGGTGGTAACAAAGTTATGGAATGATTAGTGAGCATGTGTCCCAGCAGGACGGCGAGGGAGAGCGAGCTTGGGGAGGTTACAGTATGACAGATGGTGACTGTATGTGTGTGTCACTGTGTGAATACGTGAACGCTACTGCTTTGGGGTTGTTTTTGCACACAAACAAGTGGAAAAAAATAACTAAATATTTCATTGAACTTGATGATATTGATGCTAGCAGGGACTTGGACTTACAGGCAGTTTTGATTTCATTCCAGTGTGATTCATCAGCAGGGTCAGCTTTGACAGCAACGCTTTTTGAATATTGTTTTCAATTTAGTTGATTATAAATTAGTTGTGCTAAGAACAGTATTGTCAGTGTTTGATTGGCAAGAAAAGATGGTTATTTTTAGCATCCTGTGTTAAAAATCGTGTTTTGATGTGTCAAACTATCTTTTTTAAAAATTCTATTTGCAGATTATATTATCTTAGCTTTATGCTTTTTATCCAGATTCAAGGCTTCCTTAACAATATCTTAAATAGAAGTAATCCTTTTTGCATTAATTCATGGATTCTTATGTGCTTTACTGGGACAGTCATTTGTAAATTCAAGTCTATACAGATTACGGAGGCTGACAAACACACTGACCATTATCAGGCTTGTTTTCACGATATCACATGATACTACTACACAAATCTGTAAAGCATGCCAGAAGGGGTGTAAAATAAACGCAACTCCGCGTGTGGTGTTTTTAGGTTCTGCCGTAAATCACCATGTTGCACGTTGACTGCAAGAGAAGGAAAGAGAACGAGTGGAGGCAGAGGAGGGAGGGGCTGAATCTGTGGTACAAAGCCAAAACACGACCGATGCCAAGGTGGCAGGCACGGAAGGAGGTGGAAGAGAGTGAGAGGGAGAAGATGAGAAGGGAACACCTTCTTCTCAATCTAATAAGCTGCATGTATAGGCACTGAAGGACAAACCCCTATTTATAACCAATCATCTAGATTGCCCCCTTTCACGCAACTAGCATTTTCAGGGGTGTTAGGGGTTATTTTTCTACATACACGAGAGGCCATTTTCTTCCATTTCTTTTTGCGACGTGTTTAACAGGCTCGAAAATGGCTCAAACTACATAACAGCGAGTTGTGACAATTTTGGGGCACATGCATCATGCATTTGCTCACTGTTAGTCATTTCACACCCACAGGAAGAAGACAAATTGGTCACATCCATTTCTTTCTTGTGTTTTTTTTCTCTTTTGTTTTGTTTTCTTTACTGGGGCACCATTAAAATGCACCTAAACGGTGACTGTTAAAATTCATTGCAGGAGATGTACACTAAATGCAGATAGGGGGGGGAAAAAACGAATATTAATTGAAAATCCACGCCCACATCCTGTCAACTCTTTAGTGACTGAGACATTTAGAGGCTAGATTTATTTGTAATTTAATTAGCGGGGAAGAAAAAAAGGTCACACATGCTGAGATCTGTGCACATGGGTGACGGGGAGAGTTCTTTGCTAATTGAGCACAAAATGGACTGACAGCTGGAGGTCAGGCATCAGTTGGCCCTGTGGCCTGGGCGATGGGGCTGATGTGGAATTAGCTGGCTTCTCGTCCTGTTATTGGTGCTTTTTTTTCAGGTCACCAGCTACGCCTGCATTCTCGTTGAGCCTTTTCAGGGACATGCCACTTTTAGTATAGATAATCTTGATGTACATAATAAAAGTGGTTTTGGATTGAATTCAGGACAGCAGATTTGCAGGGAGATCAAAATATGTTTTTGGCTGAAACTAAGTGATGGTGTGTGTGTGTGTGTGTGTGTGTGTGTGTGTGTGTGTGTCTGCATGTGTATTTTTGTGTGTGAGTGAGACAGAGACATAGTGGAAAGGGAAGAGGGAGAGATGAATGAATGTCCCTGACTGAGAGCAAGCTAGTGCAGCTTGGAGGAATGACTTCAGCACCACGGACAGAGTCTCATGCTCCAGGCACATCACAATACTCTTTTATCTGTATCACTACATGCCATCTGTTCACACAGGCACACGCACCGATTGAAAAGTGAATGCACGTTTATAGATTAATGAACATTGCAATGCTGCAAAGATCTGAGGGGCAACTTTCTGTGACAAGCTCAGCGAACTCAAGATTGCAGCCTGCGAAAGGAACCGAGCTGAGCATTACCTGATATATTTATCTGCTTTTTTTTTTTTTTAAAGCTTACACATTTAAGGAAATGTAGTTAGATAAATGCTGGCAAACACTCATGGTTCTCGCATGGCATTGCACAAAAGAAGGAAGCATCAGAATAGAGAATACCAATCCTAAAATCACAGTTTCTAGTCGTTTCTAGACACAATCTGAAACAACAGCTTGGTTTCAGAACCTTCTATACGAAAGCATATTTGTTCATTTTAGCCTCCAGTGTGTCTTGGCTGGTAGAAACATATTTGTTTCAAAAGGATGACTGCTTGAGTTTGTGTGATGTTCAGCTTCTAGGTACAGTAGGCGCTGCCTGACATCGCACAGATGAGATAGATCAAACTAGTTTCCTGCCTAACAGTGTCGAGAGGATCTGGGGACACATCTCCAAGCTGTTTCATCCCCACCATACTTGAATATTCATTTCCGTCTAGCTTACTTCCTTGACTCCGTTTAGACAGGCATTTCATTGAACATTCTAGTCTGGGCAAGATGGTTCTTGTCTGAATTACACTTAAAAGTTTTCAAAAGTTCTTTTCTTGTCTTTTGTTTGCACTTGGCACATCAAAAAGGAGATCAAGTGGAAAATGCAGACAGACACCTATTTACGCTCTAATTTGAGGTCATGAAGCAAATCAATTAAAAGCATTGTCCCATTTTTTGAATGAGACGTGTCCAATGCATTATGAACGGCAAGCAAGGCTTTGTAGCATAATTAGCAAGTTGTCTAGAAGAGGATACAGATTTTTTTTTTCTCTTCACTGAACACTTTCCACGCTCCCAGGCAGACAGGCAATAAGAGCCTGCATGACATACTGGCATTTGTGAGGACACCAAAATCTCTTTGGCTGTTCTGGCAGAGAGAGAGACAAGTGCACAGGCAGCAGAAAATGGCTTAGTCAGGGTCATCACTAGCCAATAGCTTTGGATAGCTGTGACAAGCCAGGGCATTTTCTCAGGCTCCAATAAACCGAGTGAGAAAAGATCTTCTTGGTGCAACTTTGCCAACAAACCATTTTCTCACGGTATTTACTTGGAGTAGTTATCATACATTTGATGGAGTAGTGTGAATGATGGGGCCACCATAAGTAGAAAATACCTTTTAAAAACAGAATTGTATGTCATAGGTGTATATGTTTTTTATAATTATTTTAACTCTACAAACCTCAATCACAAGTGGTGATTGTATTTTTTTTCTAATCTGCATGAACAGCCACATCAGAAAGGGAAAGCTTCATTATGTCTGGAGTCATCTGAGTCACAATGCCTCTGTTTCCTGCTGGGATTATTCTTTCCATGTCAAAGTGCCTTTTTCTCTTCTGCATCTGTCTTTTCACTGCAGATGCATGTAATCATATATTGTTGTTGAAGTTCAGTGGCCCGCAGAACAACAGATGTACTGTACTTCCTGCCACGCAAGCCATGTCTCTTAAGCTTTTGTTAAGTGGGATGAAAGTCCACTGAAATCTCCTAGCTAAGGGTAAAGGTTCATCATGTTCTATAGACACTTTGTTTGTTTTATCATAATGTCTTTAAAAAATAAAAATATATATATATATATATATATATATATATATATATATATATATATAGAGAGAGAGAGAGAGAGAGAGAGAGAGAGAGAGAGAGAGAGAGAGAGAGAGAGAGAGAGAGAGAGAGCGCTCTGAAATGTACAGGTAAACACAATTGCCCCAAAACAGAGTGGGAGATACTGTATTGACAAAGTACATCCATTTTATGCACATGCACAAAAACACATACTTGATGATGTCATTTGTATAATCTGATGGAATCTGGGCCAGCTTGGACGAGGAGGCAGCCGGAGGGATGAGCAGTCACTGTCATAATGATTTGGTGTGTAGGAGGGGAGGTATGGGGAAAAGAGAAGTGTGTGTGTGTGTGTGTGTGTGTATTGGAAAGGGGTGTCACCAAACACACTATTTTCTTCCTTGTTCACTGGGGGTTTTTGCTTCATACGCAGGCTGCAAAAAACAAAATGTACCGATGTGTGAGTCATTACACTTCGTGGTGTTGTAATTTATGCAGTCACTTAAATTAAAAGGAAATGGTTCTGCTTCATGTGAACCATTAAGCTATTACTCATTTATTTTTGGCTGATGTGAACAGGTGAGCTGAGGAAAATGTGTAAAACACGAGATAAGAACAAGGGGAGATCATTACTGGTTCGGTGCTTTTGAAGGTTTGTTGGTAAATGCTGCAATTATCGTGCTTACACCCAACTGTGATAAATGGCAGATTTCCTTCAAGCCTAAACACACACATTCCACATTTTTTCCTGTGTTCATCCTTTAAATGTTGGCTTTGCTTTTGGAATACCTCATGTTTCCAAATGGCACACAATTTGGGGCAACATCTTTGATAGGGAGGGAAAAAAAAGCTCAAACAAAAACATTGCGTTTGGTTGCAAGCCATACAATAAATTCTTGGAACAAATCCTGTTGAAGTCACACCAGGCATTTAGATTTCTAATTAAGCTATTGTTTCTTGCCAACCGTTAATTCTGATAGTTTTATTCTCTTGATAGTCAAAAATGGAATAAATTAATTGAATGTTTACATGGCAAATGAGGACGCCAATGTCATTAACACATTAAAAGAACACCATTCACCATATTTAACCTTTTTACAGCAACCTGCAAAACGTCTGCCAACTGGACAGCTAACGTAATAGGATAGCTAACAATCAATGTGTGTCTATTGATTTAAGCACAGCCCCAATACAGCCAGACCACACAGTAGTGATGCATCAACATCCTCTGATTGCCCTTAAGCAAATGTCAATAAAAATAATTAACTGACTATTCTGTATTAGTCAAGAAGAAGAAGAAATGCACTACATCTGTTGTTATTAGACTCTTTAATCTGCTGTTTAAGTAAAATAATGGCCTACTTTTTAAATTTTTACAGCCTAATTTTTATATCTTTTGGGGTTTGGTTTTTCTCAAAGGGAAATCATTTTCTAAAGCTTTTATTTTGATAAGCATTTCAGTCAAGCTCTGGCACACAGTATACAGACTTACTGCGTCAATCATTACATGGGATCATCGGATAAAATATATGCTTCTGTCTTAAATTTCATCTTGCACTGCAGTTTTGGCTTTTTTGCGTGTCCTTAATGATGATTTTTCAGGATCATATTGTGTGTTGCAGTCGGATCAGCCCGCTGAAGGTTATATTCTATACTCTTTATTCTGTGTGTTTTGCACATCTAGTCAGCATTTCTATGCATATTTAATCATTTACTTGAATCTTTGTGTTGTTCTTTGATGGGAATCCTGTAAGCCCGATGCAGGATAGTGGGGAACTAGACAGGTTTGTGTCCAGTTTAGTCGACATTTAGATCAGCAAATAACTGTCAGGCAGTGGAAGCATTCCTGCTTGTCAGTGTAATGCTGCTGGCTCCTGGGACCACGGTCTACTCAGGTGATGGCACTTACTATAAGTCCGATGATATAACTGCCACACTTGCTGCCAACTATAACCTACACTCGACCCATCTCGACTCCTCTCTCAGCTTCTTTGGCACAGCTGGGCATGAGGAGAGTGGATAGCATAGAAGAGTTGGACACTGAGTCATCAAAATTTAAGTGCAGTCAAACACGTTCATGTTGGCATATTATAAAAAGACACACAAGGCCTGTAGAAGTCCAGTTCTGAAGTCTTTAAAAGGCTTAATCGAACAACTATTGCTTGAATTTTTATTGAATTATTCATCTGAGGACTATTTAATCTCTAACTATGCGGCCTATGTAGCATTTAATATCATTACAGATTTCTAGAACCGACTGATGGGTCTATGGAAAAATAACATCAGTCAATAACATGACTGAGACATGGAGACATGCACTGCCTTTTTGTAAATGTTATATGTATGAGCTTATGCACCTGGTTGTGTAGTATTCTCGCTAAGCCTTAGTTTGTTCAGCATGTGTAATCCCCTTAAAGTCCCCACTGATAGCCTGACTACTTTCACTTCAGATTAGCTGAGGTAGAGATCAAGAAGTGCCCCTCTCACCAGCATCTAGGACGACACATGGTTCCTTACAATGAAACTAGCTTCACGTAGTGTGCAGCTATAGAGTTGGACAGGGAATACAAAATAGATGCAGAATATAAAATTCATTTGCCGTGTATGGTTGTGTTTATAATTATTCCTTGAAGTCAGTTCCGGTGCACATCTGTATTCATTCTCACACACACTGGAATCTGCTTTGCATTCTTGCATTTGGTCTGTTTGGACATATAAGTATACTTTTCATATTGCAAAAAATAGTTATGTAGGCGTGATAAAAAAGATGTTTTTCCTTAAAGAAGCCCAAGCATCTTTTCTGATGAGCTATGCTTTTTTTTGTCTTTTTTTTTTCAGTAAGCCCAAGTGTGATCCCACGCTGCATTAATTGTGTAACTCGCAGAGAGTTGTGAACAATTATACACGAGCTAACAAGTTAATGGGAGGTAGAATATAGTGTGTACACACTGATTTAATGACTTTATATGCTTCTTATGGGATTGTCTAGCGAGAGAGCGCTAGCGAGTGGCAGCCAGATGGAGGGTTGAGTGTTAGTCTGCAGGTCTGTGATTCACTCTCTGCACACAAATGCTAATGTTTGGGTTCACTGCATGTTTAAATAGACATTATCTGTTATTTATCTGGTTGGAATGATGGAGGGATGTTTAGGCTAATGAGGTTCCATAGTGAAACATTAGAATTACACCTGTTGTTGTCATGATCCCCAGGTTTTAGACCATAAGCTTTTTTTTTTTTTAGTTCATTCTTTTAGGTTTTGAGAATCATTTGCACTTGGGGTTTGTTCCTTTTTTCTTTTGTAACATAGGTTATATTGTTTATATTTTTCCTGTATGCCATTTATATTTTCTAGCAGTCTCTGTTTGTATGTCTTCCTCTAAGTCCTACATGTTAGGTTATGATTGGGATGGATCTCTAATATTTAGCTGTTTAGTTCTAGTCTTGTCTCTGTATTTGTCTTTTTGTCTCTCTTGTCTCCCTGTTTAGTTGTCAAGTTGTTTTTTGTTTTGTTTTTACTCATTCAGTTGTGTCTCCCTTCCGGTTTTATTTAGATAACTGTTCTTTTATCTCATGTTAGGTTTCACTTCCTTTGTCTCCTTGTGTTGATTAGTTTAAGTTAATCCTCCCAGGTGTTTCCACCTGTTACCTCTCCTCCTGGTATCTGGGATGTATGTAATTGTCTGAGCTTTCCCTTGTCTTTTCACATTGTCCCCCATATCTGTGTGTCATCTTGCCCAATGCTTTCTAAGATTTCTGCTATTTGGATTGCCTGCGCTGCAAATGTTTTACACTATTTGTATTCCTTTCTCCTAACAGTATTAAAGATGATTTTTTTCCAGTGTATTCCTGTCTCCCTGTTGCGACCTTACACTCCCACTTCATGCATTTGGGTCCAGAATCTGCAAAATATATAGTTAAATTATGTCATTTGTAATGTTTGTTAATTTGTAGATTTATTGTCACAAGCTAAGCATTTTTAATTCACTTGATCATAAATTCTAAAAGGTTTTTCCCCAAATTTGTCAATCCAGTTTATTAGTATTAGTAAGAGAAAGTTGAGTTTGGGCAACAAACAACAAAAGCAGTGATTCAAGTACCTGGGGTAGAAAAGAATCCTCAAGGACTCCTAGACATGTTTACCATCCATCTGTTAGTCAATATCTTATGGTAACATAAAGTGAGTGGTGCTGTTATGTCTTGTTGGTTGTCTGTCCTCTTGAGGTCACTTTGTATTACTTTTTTCTTAATTTTAATTAAGAATTACATTAGATTAGAGATTAATAAGAATTAAATTTAATTAATTTACTTTAATTTTAATTCAGCAAATATTGTTAGTACAGTTTATCTACACTAGTCCTGTGGTATGTTGGTTGGTATTATGTTCTTTGGTATTAGAAAAGGCAGTTGCAATGATGTGAGTGTTGTACTTTACTCTTTGTGACGCCCACAGCCAATACCAGGAATGATTTTATATTTGTATTAATACACACATTAATATGGACAGCAGTCTCCATCATGGTGGTCCATTGTTAGCTACACTCAACACCACACTTAGTCAAACAGACAAGAAAACACTGGAGCCCATATCATAAATTAACAATAATACTGAGGTACCCAAACAAAATAATTACAATAACTGTTATAACACTGTAATTTAACACACTAACATCCACACGAACGATGCCAGTCTTTGCACGAGTTGCCCCTCCCCTCGGGCCACTACAGTACTTTTCATTTTTTAAAATGCTTTCTTAATCGCTTCATTGTCAAGACTCATAATCAAGACAGAAAAAGTATAAACTCATAACAGTTCAGCTGCGCCTCCCATGCCTCTGAATGGCTAAGCTAAGCTACCTGCGCCTGGCTCTGGTAATTAACACAGAGACCTGGGATTAGTTTTAATGCTTTCATCAAATTCAGCAGCAAGAAGGAATATAAACATATTTTTCAAAATATAGAACTATTTCTTTTAAGCATACCTAAACATTAACTAGCATAAAAGTATAAGGAAGAGCAGAAAAATATAACCTATAGCGTTTTATTCAAACAAGTAAATTACAGTTTGCTCGGATGGTGGCAGTCCACCGGTGCACTGGGGCACAGTAATATTAATGTGCAAGGTAGTTGCAGGAAATTTAAGAGATAACTGAGGAAAGTGGAGCGGGAGTATGAACATAGTGCCTGAAGCCAAATGAGCTACTGTACAAGGACGTGTGCAGAGTAGTGCAAAATTATGCAAACAGTGTTGCATAATTATTGCAGTTTATCACAGTGAGAGAACAGGTTTTAATGTTTTATTAATCTGCTTAGTTGATAATGGTGTGATGGGCTTTTTTTTTTTATTAGCAAGAATGTTGGTCACATTGTGATACTCTTATTTATTCAATCACTGTTAATTGAACTATTATGCTAAATTGATGTTTGGGTTGATTATTATTATCTTTCTGAGAACATTGTAAACAAACCTTGTCTCACCTGGCTTCCTCTGCTATAACAAGTCAGAATGAAAAAGGTCCATTGTATTCAATTAGCTAACTGCAGTGCTGCGCAAATGACACCATGATTGTAGTTATTCTAAAATGATGGCTGAAAACAATAGGAGCATATTGTTATTTTACATATGGGACTCACAATGTGTTATCACATAGATTGTACAGCAGTAAAGTGCCACTGTTGTCTCTAGTCTTTCATTGCAAAATGAGTCCATAAAATGCAGGAAATTCATAATTTTACAGTTTGTTATTATTGACATCTATTTGCATAGAATGGCAAGTTTGCATGATGGTAGTGAGACCAGATATGTTGTATCGGTTGCACACAGTGCTGCTGAAATAAAGTGGCTGAAAAAAAGGACCTGGGATTAGTATTGGGAGTGGGAGTGGCAACAAAGGACAGGAATAGTAATGAGTACATCAGAGGGGCAGCTCATGTTCCACAGTTCAAGGATAAAGGGTTGAAATTTAGTTGCTTTGGACACGTGCTAAAGAAACATAATAGATATGCTGGACAAGAGTGAAAGCGGTAGTTTATGGAAGTAGTGAGGGAGCAGTAGGTGTGCATGTGTGGACATAAATTGTAGCTTTTCTTATGAGGAAATTCTTTTAGGTTTTGAGAACCTAATAATGTGGAATGTCTTAAATTGAACATGACAAATTCTCCCTTACATAAAAGGTTAAAGTTGGCTTCTTGGTTTTATGTGTTTTTAAGATCTATTTAGCCATTCATCCATTTTCCTTCCACTTGTCGAGTTCGGGGGCACAGAGAGGCTGGAGTCTATCACAGCCCCATCACAACAGTCTCACATTTATACCTACAGCCAAACTAGCATTTTTCCTTTTTCTTCTTCTTTGTACCGGTGAAGGAAGATAGAGATTCCGCCCAAACATACAAATCCCAGCCTGGATTTGGACCCAGGACCTTGTTGCTGTGAGGCAACAATGCTAACTGCTGCATCACTGAGCTGCCCTGATGCTTTCATTATACAAGCAAGATGTTTGTTCTTGATGATGTTTTGTTCTCGTGGTTATTGATGCTTTTGTGTTTGGGTTGTAAAGGTTACGTCTGTGTGGTGAGGAAACCATGGGATTCTCGAGAGACAATAAGTGTGTACTACAGGGCATGCTATGCTTTATTACACTGTATTCAGCCTGCCAGCGAGAGCAAAGCTGTGTCAGAGAAATGTGATTACATGTAACAGAGTACTCGAGCCAAACGAATTGTAGCTTTTCTACGGCATTTAATACCTTGTCTCATAACAGTGCAAAATTACTCAGTGCTTGCTTGATGTTATATTCCTTGGGTATAAAAAAACCCCAAAAACACACATTATTATCCTCTCTCATTTTTCATGTGGTCTTTCAATTTTGCTGAAGATTATAAAACTCTGGCTTTCTCAAATGCCGACCTATATCCCTGACAGACCGTGTTTTGTGTCCAATAGTTTCCCTTTTTTGATCTAATCTGTTTGTTCTTTTGTGGGGCCTCTGACCTGTATGATACATCTGTCTCTCAGCTGTAACTCATCCAAGTGGCAGTCCAGATGCTCATTCAGTCCCACTTTGCTTGCTGCGGATGACATGAGGGTTTTTCGCTCTCACTCTCTCTGCCAGGCTCACTCCATGTCAGGGTTTAACAGTGTGGTTAAAGATATGCTATGCTTGCTGCCCTACAGTATAGATAGAGTTTTGCACTTTTACACAAGCTCAGTGATGTGATGTTTACTTCCTTCAGCTTGGTAGGTCTGTGTGAGAACTGTCTATCTGTTTCTCTCTTTCATCCAATCAGTTTATTCAAAACAGCAGAAACGCTGAGTTGCGTAACCTTAAAAAGTCAAGGAAATCTCAGTGAATTATACTTCTCAAGAGGATGTTGCAGTTATGCAAGCACTTTTATGAATTCAAAGGATTAAGTGTTTTTTCAAATAACCGTTCTCTCTCAGTTTATGTTTGGGCAATACATGAAAAACAAGTGAAAAAAAACCTAAACAGTACAGCATAGAACACTTTGGCACAATTAAATAAACAGCTTCTGACAATCAAACACCTTCTGTTGTTTGGTAGTGTGTGTGCATGTGTGTGTATGTGCGTGTGTGTCAATAATCCAGCCTGGCAAAGACGTCCCAGAGTTACTTATCACTTTGCTCTTTGTGGTCTGCTCTGGCCACAAAAGCATTAGCTCAAGATGCAAAGCATTTCAAGTCATCTCTGCAATGGAGTGACATTTCTCAGAATATTTGACTCATGAACGCACCACCTTCTGGGTTGCGACTGGTGTTTACCTCTGATGTCGCTGACCAGACAAATTGAATAATGTACAATACAGTCAGACATAAAAATGTTAATTGTGGTCGATTTAGTGGTAAAATACGGAGTTTCAATAGTTTACATTATGGAGGTAATGGTTATTGTGAAAACATACTCTAACTGGTTAGTTCATTAGGCACATCTGTTCAATTTCTTTTTAACACAAATATCTAATCAGCCAATCAATTCCCCTTTGCAGCAGCAGCAATTTCTTACATATAGGCATGGAGACATGGTCAAAATGACCTACTGAATTCAAACTGAGCATCAGAATAGGTAAGAAATGTCATTTAAGTGTCTTTGAATGTGGTCTGGTTGATGCTGACAGACAGGCTGGTTTGAGTATTTCTGAAATTGCTGATCTACAACAGTTCTCGGTAGGGCTGTGCGATATGAACAAAATCTCATATCCCGATATAAGAATTCTATCGTCCGATAACGATATAAATCACAAAAATGTAACATTTTCTGTAAATTACGTGAATCTCGGGCAGCTCGACTTGTGTGAAGTGTTTCCAGCTGCACGTCATGTACCTGGAGTCGAGTGTTTTAACTGATGCATGAAACGATACATTTTTAGACATAAGTTGTAAAGGCCGCCGTTTTCTTTGTGAGTATTTATTACACGGCGTGCTGCGGGGAAAAGCCTGTTCTAACGTTTGAGTCTAAGGTTTATTTTTTAGCACCTGGCGGCTCTTTTAATTCTCATCCGTAAATAATCTGCTCTTTCACGTGATTCAGTTTATTTTGAAAAGTCTCAACAGGATCTTGAGCTTTATTGTGAAAGGTTTATGTGGAACATAAACAAGCGGACATGGTGTTACCGTCGTTGTTACTAACCACAACGCATAAAAACAGGTGCTTGTCCGTCAGTGTGGTTATATTACATATAAGAGAAAGAGAGAAAGAAGAAATTCATATAGCCACTACAGTGACCATCAAAAGGATGAAAAAATATTGCCGTAAACAGTTTATTTTGCGACACCACGAAACAAACGATAGCGTAAAATGAAACATAGACGTTTTTATATCATCTGATATATATCGTTATATCGAACAGCCCTAGTTCTAGTAGTTCTCTAGGTAAAAAATACCTTGTTGATACCAGAGGTCAGAGGACAATGACCAGACTGCTTTGAGCTTATAGAACGGTATCAGTAACTCAGATAACCACTTTTTACAACAAAGGCATGCACAAGGACATCTCTGAACCCACATTACATTCAACCTTCAAGCAGATGGGAAACACCGGGTGCTACACCTGTCGACTAAGAACAGGAAACACAGTGTACCCATCTTCTAATAGCCAGATCAAAGCTTAGATCATCTCAATGGGTTTTTTGAACCTGACAGTGAGTCACAGTACACAAATTGGTCTCCACAGTCATGGGATCTCAAGAGCACTTTGGGCATGTGGTGGAATAAAAAGGTTCAGTCATTTCCTAAAACAAATGAGCACTTGTAACGTGTAAATAGTGCATTTTAAGTAATAATTTCCCTTTGCAGAACTGAGGCCCATTACTTTGATTTTAATTTTCTGAGTAGGATTCATGATTTTATTGTATTCAAATACAAACTCTTCCATTTTTACAGAGCCTTAGTTCAATGTACTCCTGCTTTCAACCCACCCATTTTCTGATTATAGACCTTGGACAAGGAATAATTTGCCATAAGGTCTTTACTTAGGTACAATTACACCCATTAATGATGGACATCATAATGGATGTGGTGAAGGAGGATTTTTTTTTTTGATAGCCCACTGCTCTTTTTGTTGTAGATTTGTGTATATCAGGTTGCATGTCCTGCATTTAAATATGTTATGTAATTGTACAGCTGCTACCTTGACCAGATATCTCTTGTAAACAATATTTCGATCTCAGTGGGACTTCCAGGTAAAACAAAGGTAAAATAAACAATGAAGACATTATTCAGTTTCTGCTTACAACCAGTACTTGGCAGCTGTACAACACTGAACATAGCAGAGCCCTTGTTGTGATATCTAACCCTTTATCTCACAGTGCCAGGAGCTACTTTTAACCACCACAAATTGTTAAAGAGATTTTCACAACAAAGAAGTTTATATTCTGGAAAATTGTACTATCATAGTCACCATCTCTTTTTCACGTCCCCTACTGTCTCTTGCTCTTGGCGAAAAAAAAAAAAAATCCACCCCGAGTTTCTTGCATGTGTCTACTTCAGAAAATGTTGTATTTTCTTGTGGTGTGAGGAGGAGAGGGCACCTTTGTGCACATACTTCTTAATATGCAGTAAAAGGCTAGAAATGAGAAAGGGGCAGGCTTTTACAAAGAGATAAAAGAAAACCTAGCAAAGAGAGGCTAATCAGGCTGAAGAAAAAGTATCATCACACCACCACCCCCATCTCACTTATCCTCACCATTCCCATTTTGCTCCATTTATCATCTCTTCAAAGCATTACAGAGTCTTGAGCTATGGGGTAGATACATTAAAATGCATCAAAATCAACGTATTTCCTGAATACCAAGAGATCTGTCTGTGAAGAGTAAAAAACCTCACATAGCTGTGTTCTTTCACTTTACTGGCATGTGTCCAGGACTTTCAATCAATTCCTTCACAGCAAGGACTCTGAAAGAAATTAAATTAGGTCCTGGGCATTGAACCACAGTTTCTCAATTGGTACAGAATTTGTTCACATTGATTTGGCCTGATTGGAGTCCCAGGCTTGTGTTTCCACTTAATCACTGAGCACGCCCATCTCTCGAACCACTATTTGCATGCACCCTTCCCCTCCGCTCATGTCAGTCATTCACAGCCCATGGTAACCTCGGGAATTTGCATGAACTCACTGGCCTGGACTTTTGCTGAGCCACTATTGCAGCTTCCGTTGCTGCAGCACAAATGTAATAATCAGATTTTGTTGTGTTGTTGTTATTATTATTATTACAGTGTCTTGTTAGAGTTAGCAATAGGCTGATGCTCTGCCAGGTCCAGAAAATTGTCCTCTGGTTACAAAAAAAAAATGTTCTGATAGATCGCTGTTGTTATTCTGACTGAGCACTGGCAAGTGATAGAGTGAAAAAAGAAGAAGCTTGGGAAAGACAGACAAAATTGTCTCCAGGGAAAGTAAAGTGAGGACAGGAAAGAACACAGATTATGCATGAGAGCGAACAAAAGAGTGGAAGAAAGTAGGGAAGAAAAGATTGCGAATAAGGTTGTGGGGGCAATAAGCTTGGAAAACGAGCGACAGAAAGAAGATAAGAGAAACGGTTATGAATGGAGAGGCAGAGACGAGTGGAGAGCTATGACAAAACAGCTTTTCTCACTCCCTCTACTTCTGTCTCTCAAAGCTAAGGCCTTGGAGGCGAGTCCAGTTTATTTATAATTTTTCTTTTTGTCTGTTGAATTAATGCTGAATTTACTGGAAATGTGCAACATTTTATAGACCTGCACTTGACCTTTCGGAATTTATTAAAGCATCACAGATTAAGCATTTATATAACATATGTAAGGACGCATAAGGTGTAAGGAAGTGTATGTACTAGCATTCAGAATGCGTCCCTGACTCATGGGCAATAATTTGATTTGATTAAAGGGCATCACTACAGGTGTGCATATCTCACACAGGAGAACTGAACGCTCAGTCTTTGACAATTTGGGGAAAAAATGGGCTTTTCAAATTTCTTAATTCTGTCAGAGACTGAAAGATCAAGCTGATCAGAGCTCATATGGAGATTTTTAAAAATTCCTTCCTTGTGTCTGATGTCTGACCCAAGAGGTACACCTTGGACTCTACAGGCCTCAATCAGCATGTTAAATATCAAAGTTTGTGACAGTACAATTAGAAAAAGACTTAAAAAGTAGGGCTTGTTTGGAAGGCTTCCATGTAGAAAGTCTCTCTGAAAAGAACATGGCAGGTTAGCACGTTCTTGTTTAAAAAGTGGCATCTGAACGAGACTTCTGAATGTCTGTCCGTATTCTATAGTCGGAGAAAACCAAACAAAGCATATCAGTACAAATGCTTCATACCAGCTATCAAGCATGGTGGTGGAGCTGTGATGATTTGGACTTCTTTTATAGCCACAGGAGCTGTCAACCATGAACTCAAAGTATTCCTGGGCCAAATGTGAGGGCATCTATCTGACAGCAAAAACTTGGGGACGATGAGCCCAAGCACAGTATCAAAACTTTAACAAAATGGCTCGTAAAGAAAAGAATCAAGGTATTGCAATGGCCCAGTCAAAGTCCAGACTGCAATCCAGTAGAACCTCAATCCACCCTGCTGTGGTGAGACCTTAAGAGAGCTGTGACAAGAATAAACTTGTCACAGCTCTGTACTTAATGTTTCACATGACTGTACGTGTTGTGTGCCACATTAACTGTATGAAATTGTTTAACAGTGGAAATAGTAACACTTACCTAAAGGCAAAGAGAAAGAAATAGTCCGCAGGGCTGTGTTATGCTACCAATCACCATCTACTCAGTCAGACTGTAAGGTGGAGAACTGTATAGAGTGATTGGTGCTTTATGCTTTTCTCTATCACAGTGGTGTTCACTTTACTTTAAGATAGGGCTGCCACGATTAGTCGACTAGTCACGATTACGTCGACTATCAAAATCGTCGACGACTGATTTAATAGTCGACGCGTCGTTTGAAGCTTTGTAAGATCACAAAAGACGCAGGAATAATAGCAGGATTTAAGTGTGTAATAACGGACTGAAACAGAAGATGGCAGCACTGCATGTACAAGGATGCCAGCTGCCCTTAAACCCCGAAGAAGAAGAAGCTCTGTCCCAGAATTCATAGCGCCCGGCTCAGTTTCCAACAATGGCGGCAGCTAGTTAGTTTTAATATTACTCTTATTATTCTTTCTGGGTCACAAAATAAACGTTTAACATATTTTCAGGCGAGAATGTAGCTGTGTAAACCTCAAATATCTACTCAGTTTATCAAGACACCACATATTTTCAAAAGCGCTCCGACGTTTCGCTCCGACGTTTTCGGAGACGTCTGTTACCCGCTAGCTCGATAGCTAACCGGGGGCAAGGCTAACTAGAGCCGTGAGAACACCGGACTCCCGGCCGTCACGTAGATAACTTTAAAATGTTATTGTTTGGCTTTTATTTTAGTATTTTATTTGTTCCTGAGTAAATCGGTTTGGCTGAGATTAAAGTTATAGTTTTTACACAGCTGAATAAACGTCAAACAGACAGCTGATTATCAGAAGTGTGAGATGCTCCAGAATTTACTCCGGTGTCCTGTTATATTTTAGATAGCAAGGAGTTTATTAAACTTCACCGAAACAATCTGCAAGTTTAATTAAAATTTAATAAACTACCATCTTGTCTTTATTTTTAGTTAGCACCTTAAACACTTAAAGCTGTAAGCTAATGATAGTTAGATAAGAGCAGATGCTGCTGGTGCAACCTACAGCTTGTAGGTTTTACGTCCAATGGGTGATGATCTGATTAGTCGACTAATCGCAAAAATAATCGGTGACTAGTCGACTATCAGAATAATCGTTTGTGGCAGCCCTACTTTAAGACTCATTGCACTTACACAGTCAGGGATAATGCACCATATGTTCTCTTTATGCTTCCACTACATTTCAACTGCAGTTTATAGTGGATCGTTTTGGAAACTCTTCCTGCTTTGGATGCTGTTTTGGATGTTTTAGGATTTATCCCATAATATGTTTTGACATAAACTCACAAAGATGTCAAAGATAATAACAGATATAGACAGATGATAACAACAAAAGATAGCACATCGAATTTTATACCTACAGCATGCTTTCCCCCGTGTAGTCAAAGATACATTCATGCTTGGATCTATCAAGAATCAACAGTTGGATAAGGAAGCAATCTTAAATCTAATTTTTCAACTCTACTCTTCTCTCTGGATAGCTTTAAGAGAGGTACTAAATTTAAAACTAGTTGCATAAATATGGTGACATCCCACAAAACTGGAATCAGTTGAAATATTGGTGTTACAGATAAGTATATAAAGAAGTAATTTTAAAAAAGAGATTTAGAAGTTGCGTGCAATATGACACAAATAAGCTCCAGCTGTAAAATAAAACTTCTGTCACTTGTAAATAAGCTTGTATCATTCATGGTAAATAAGCTTGTTATCTCAGACGGCACACAACAAAAGCTTCTACAGTAAGGATTCAAACATCGTCTTGATTCTCCGTCCTGTATTCCATGCATCTTCACACATACTGATGTACGCACAAACACACACGCACAAACACACACGCACAAACACCTGCTTTTTAATAAATGAGTACCTGTCATCAGTGTGCGGTTCTCACATTACAGCACTGTGAATTCATTAAGTGTGCCCTTTGGAAGTCCAACGAGCCAGGTGGGGTGCCGTCAAGCCTCCCGCCTTGCCTCACAATCACGCCCAGCATTTCAATTGCAAATACTGTACACATCTCAGTGCCCTTGTAAAAACACACATTCACAGTCATGCACATGTGTCTATACATCTAGCCATGCTTCACGCTTAACCCACATCAAAATGTTTACCCTGCATCTGTCTCACTGGACAGTAGCGATAACACAGGCTTGTCTATATTTCAGAGCAGCTGAGGTATTTTTGTATGCACTGAAAAAATGACTGAAACTTTAACCTTGAAAGATGCATCCTGGTTAGTTTAGTCATCCCCTCGATTAATTCAGAATCTGGAATTATTTTAATCATACAGAGATTTGGTTGTATTTTGAATCGGATTAGTTTGTTTTCCTGCAGATAGATGAGATTCTACAAGTTCCCGTCTGACTCTCTATCATTCTTTCTTTCATTATGTAATGCATGGCCCTCTGGACTTTGAGAGATGCTTACTGTACGTGCATACATGACTGGGTTTGTAGCGTTAGGGTAAGCGCTGATAGAAAAGATGGGGTCAGAGCAAACCACTGCTTGGAATAAGTTTCCTGAGCAATGTCAGTTCAAAGTGACCTGACACGGTCTTATTGAGTCATCGCTAGTTTATGTGTAAGTGGTTGTACATGGAGGGGAGAGGGGAGGAGTTAGAGGCACTTGCGGACTGGCAAAGCTAAATCTAAATCCCCCTCTTTTCTGTCAATAATTCTCAGCTTTTTCACAACCCCCTCTAATCCTCTTTCTGACGTGAATCACCTCTATTTAGTGTCTGCACATGCTTTAAACAATCGGGCACAAGTGCACTAGCAGTTTGCTTGTGTGTATTTTTACGTGCTTCCATGCGTGTAAGTGTGACTTCCAATCTGTGCCGATCTTGATCTTCAGCATGATAATGGTCTTTGCTTTTATTTATGTGTTTCTGTGTGCTGTGTGCTAGCAGATAAGAAATACCGCAATGATTGCAGGTTGATGTTATGAGCTCGTGCTCCACAAATTCCATCATTGTCCAAAATGAGCATCAACATCAGATCTGTAGCTGACTGGTGAGAAGTCATGCTGCTGTGAAAATGTAATAAAGCAAAGAGATAATCACTGCTGAAGTTTGAATGATGGCTTTCTGTAGTGGATCTGTGCTACACTATAGTGTAGAGATTATGCACAATGCTGGCCAGGCACGGAGCCTGCCGCTGCTGCTGACTCAGTGCAGGCATAGCTGGGGCTTGGGGGGTTAATGCAGCAGGGCCACGGGCTGATCCACAGTCCATCCTCATCTGCCAAAACTTCAAAGGATGCCCCAACAGAGTCTAAATCGCCATCTCCTCCAGTCCAGGCTCTGCAGAACACTCTCCCCTCCCCCTCAGTGCACAGGTCAAACTCAGCCTCATCTTTTATGTATTGCTTACCCCATTGATTGTGCTCTTAAGAGATTCATGAATACAGAGGGCCTATTTCCGTATCACACTCCAACATATGAAGGTTTTTTCTTTAACAAGAGATGGATTTTTCTCTCATTTGTTCATTTTTTGGGTTTGTTTCTATCTTTCTATCGCTTCTCTTCCCCATCTATGCAACCCTCTTCCACCTATTTTTGCAGGCAAGGTCGTAGTCATTTTTACTTTTGACAGACGTGTTTTGCCTATTTAACTATTTATCCCGCATACATGAATTATTCACAGTGCAGGTAATGAATACTGTAATACTGGAGAGCTGCAGTTTACTTACAGAAAGATTAAAGGAGATGTTTAGTTGAAGTCAAACGCGTCATTTAGGTTAAATAATGTAATAAATATAACAAAGGTTATGCCGGTAACTTTTCAATGCATGTATATGGTCTTTAGGTCTTTTCTTGTGTCTAATGTATTCATTTATGTTCATCCCTTGGCTGTTTACTCATTCATGAATACATATGTTGCTCCATTTTTAACAAGCCAACCCTCCCCCCATCTGTCTGTTTGTGTACCTGTGTTTTAGTGATGTGTGTGTTATGCACCCCAGCAGAGTGTGAAATTGAAATTCTCATCTTTTCTGACAGAGAAGAGAGGGCACAGAAGATGTGAAATCTCATCTTTGACTTAAGTTTTTGCTATAATGTTTTTTAGTGGTACAGTATTCATACCAAAAACATTGTGTGGTTGAGAAGTTCCTTCATAAACATTTCATATTATAAATGTGTTACTATAAAAATTGTAGCGTATCTATGTCTGTTCCCTAACTCCTCGTAGATACGTTAATCAATCTGGATGAAATTTATAGCGTAAACTACCAGGATACCAGGATTATCAACATGTATATTAGGTTCCACTTTAGCTCAGTAGGGTGAGCAGGGGGCCATTGCTGCATATCTTCTGCCTGTCTCTCTCCACACTATCCTGTCTCTCTTCGCTGCTTCACTGTCTATCAACAGCAAAGAAATGCCAAAACAATAATCTTAAAATAGAATCTTTATAGAAACTAAATATACATGTAGTAGCTCATCTCAAAATGAACAGTGACATTGTACGTGTCTACATTACGTCTACGTATACGTTGCTCTTGGTAAATAACTGTCACTAAACCATTTTTAGAACAGTGTCTCTGGAATTTGTTGTTATGCATATCTGTAAATAAGTGTCCATCACGGACTGACACTAATACTAACAGTTTAAGACTTTGTCTCATATATGAATAAGTAGCTTACAAAAAAGAGCAAAAAATTTTTTTGATGTCTCACTGTTTGCATTTATGTAATGAGGATAAAAGCATATTATGATAAATTAGTCTGCTTTTTCATATATGAGCATAGTGAACAAGCAGACATTAAAATATAGTTTTTATGTCCTACATGGAAAAATATTTAATAAAGTACTTCATGGTTTGAATTTGGTGTTCAAGATCATTTTACGTGTGGATAATTCCATCTAATTCTTAACACTCATTTAGCACCAGACCTCAGAATTAGTCTATGATTGGAGCTAAAATGTTTGATAAGCACAGCTTGCTCAGCTGGTTTTATAGGTCAGGTTCTTGATTAGTTTTTATCATACCTGAAGGGCAGAAGTTTTTTTTGTTTCCATTAGTAGGTTTAGATCTGCAGAAATAAAAATATAAATCAGGGTTTGATCAAGGGTTAGTTCTTGAGCGTGACACTACCGGGATTTCAGATGCTGCGAGCGGACAGGACGAGAGAGAGCGGTAAGAGGAAAGGAGGGGGACTGGCAGTTTTTGTGAACGACAGATGGTGTAACCCTGGGCACATCACTGTGAAAGAACAACTCTGCAGCAGAGACATTGAGCTGTTAGCCGTTAGCATGCGTCCGTACTATCTGCCCCAGGAATTCTCGCATGTTATCGCAATAACAGCGTATGTCCCCCCCTCGGCCAACGCGGATGCAGCCTGTGACACTCTCCACTCAGTGGTCAGCAGACTGCAAACACAATCTCCGAGAGCCCTTCTCATAATATCAGGGGACTTCAATCATGCCTCTTTGGACTCCACACTGCCCACCTTCACCCAGTATGTGACCTGCTCAACCAGAGACAATAAAACACTGGACTTACTGTATGCCAATGCTGAAGAGGCATACAGTTCATCACCTCTCCCTCCACTGGGCAAATCTGACCACAACCTGGTGCACCTTGTCCCTGTGTATGAGCCCTTAGTGCGCAGGGTGCCACCAGCCACCCGCACAGTGCAGAGATGGTCAGAGGAGAGCGAGGAGGCTCTTAAGGACTGTTTTGAGTCGACTGTGTGGGAGGTGATCTGTGACGACCATGGAGAGGACATCGACAGCCTTACTACATGCATTACTGACTATATTAATTTCTGTGTGGATAACACCGTACCTACCAGGACTGTACGGTGTTTCTCCAACAACAAACCTTGGATTACCCCAGAAATTAAAGCTGTCCTCAAGCAGAAGAGGAGGGCCTTCAAATCCAAAGACAAAGAGGAGTTGAAAAGGGTGCAGAGAGAGTTGAGGGGACTGATAAGGAATGGGAAGGACAGCTACAGGCAGAAGATGGAGAACCAGCTTCAGCAAAACAACGTTGGTGAAGTCTGGAGAGGCCTCAGAACCATCTCAGGCCACAAACAGCAGAACTCTCTGCCTGGGAGGGATGTGAGGTGGGCAAATGAACTGAATCATTTCTTCAACAGATTTGATTCAACCATGAGACAGTCTACAACATCGGCTGCAGACTCACCCACCCCCACTGCTGCTGTTCCACCTCTGACACCTCAGACACTTCACACCTCCTCTATTCACCCTGCTCACTCCCCCCCACCCCCAACAACAGCATCCAATACACACTCAACACAAGGCTCCAGCCTGTCTCTCTCAACCACCCAGGTTAGGAGGGAACTGAGGAGGATTAATGGCAAGAAGGCAGCGGGCCCAGATGGCATCAGCTCGAGGGTCGTCAGGTCCTGCGCGGACCAACTGTGTGGGGTGATGGAGCACCTCTTCAACCTGAGCCTGAGGTTGGGAAGAGTCCCACAGCTCTGGAAAACCTCCTGTGTTGTACCAGTGCCAAAGACTTCACGCCCCAGGGACCTCAACAGCTACAGGCCGGTGGCTCTGACATCCCACCTGATGAAGACCCTGGAGCGGTTGGTCCTGGCTCAGCTTCGGCGCCTAACAAGCTCATCACTGGACCCACTTCAGTTTGCCTACCAGCCTGGCATTGGCGCGGATGATGCCGTCATTCACCTCCTACATCGTTCCCTCGCTCACCTGGAGACCGCTGGAAGCACTGTGAGAATCATGTTCTTTGATTTCTCCAGTGCCTTCAACACTATTCTTCCCTCGGTTCTGAAGGACAAGCTGGAGAACTCTGGAGTGGACCATCACCTCACTACCTGGATTTTGGACTACCTCACCGACCGACCACAGTATGTGAGGACTCAGGGCTGTGTGTCGGACAGGGTCGTCTGCAGTACGGGGGCCCCACAGGGAACGGTTCTGGCTCCGTTCCTCTTCACCATCTACACTGCAGACTTCTCCCACAATTCCACCCAGTGCTTCCTGCAGAAGTTCTCTGATGACTCTGCAATAGTCGGCCTCATCACTGATGGGGACGACAAGGAGTACAGAGGACTGACTCAAGACTTTGTGGACTGGTGCCAGCTGAACTACCTCCAGATCAACGCCAGTAAAACCAAGGAACTGGTGGTAGACTTCCACAGGCACAAGCATTCTCCACTGCAACCACTGAACATCCAGGGTATGGACATTGAGGCTGTGGACAGCTACAGGTACCTTGGTGTTCATCTGAACAACAGACTGGACTGGACTCATAACTCAGACGCCCTCTACAGGAAAGGGCAGAGCAGGCTGTACCTGCTGCGGAGACTCAGGTCGTTTGGGGTGGAGGGCCCACTCCTGAAGACCTTCTATGACTCTGTGGTGGCTTCTGCTATCTTTTATGGTGTGGTCTGCTGGGGCGGCAGCATCTCTGCTGGGGACAGGAAGAGACTGAACAGGGTGATCCGAAGGGCCAGCTCTGTTCTAGGATGCCCTCTGGACCCAGTGGAGGTGGTGAGTGACAGGAGAATGGCGGCTAAGCTGTCATCCCTGTTGGACAACGTCTCCCACCCCATGCAGCAGACTGTGACAGCACTGAGCAGCTCCTTCAGTGGGAGACTGCGGCACCCACGGTGTGGGACGGAGAGATTTCGCAGGTCTTTCCTCCCCACTGCTGTCAGACTCCACAACAAAGACTTTAACTGAACAAACACACACATCCACACATGTGCAATAACACTAAGTGCAATAATCTTTTCTGGCATCGTTGTATTTTTACTCAGTTGTATATAGCATTCGTATTCTATTTTTATCTTATTGTATATTTTTATTCTATTTTATTCTACTGTATATAGTATATTATTTTATTCTATTCTGTACAGCTGTGTACTGTATTTATTCTTATTGTATTCTAATTTTTGCGTCATAACTTTTGCACTGTCCACTTCCTGCTGTGACAAAACAAATTTCCCACGTGTGGGACTAATAAAGGTTATCTTATCTTATCTTATCTTATCTTATCTTATCTTATCTTATCTTATCTTGGTCTGTTATTCTTTAACCATTACATGCTCCTAGTTGGTACTATCGTAAACAATCATGACATTAACTTGTGGATGTCTAGAAACCTTTTTGTAACTCAACAGAGATGAAATGGAAATATTTGTTGTTGGTTTAAAAAATTTCCTAAGGTAGTAATTAACATGTAGTTTACATGTCAGGAACCTTGGCATTGTTTTGGTTAATGGTTTCAGTTTTGATAGCCATTTAAATAAGATTACCAGAACTGCTTTCTAACATTTAAACATGTCAAAAGTTGGAGAATCATTATCTCCAACTTACTTTTGTTCAAAACAGAATTACCACTAAAACCCTTCTCTTATGTCATGAAGCTCCCAGTGGTTTGGCCCTCGCCAGTAGGTCTCTGAATTGGTCAGTGTACACCAACCAGACCTCTCAGGTCATCAAGTGCACATCTTTTAGCTGCTCCTAGAATTAGATCTCAGTGTGCTGAGGATGCTTTCAGTTGTTGTGCTCCAGTTTGTTGGAAGAAGCTGCCCGCTGCCCTGAGGTCAGTTAGAACTGTCTATTCAAAAACAAACTTAAAACCTTTTTTATTCTCACAGACTTGTATTTAATTGTGTGTTTGTGTGTTGTGTTATGAAATGTGCTATATACATGCAATATCATATTGCTAAGTTATTTAATTTACATGTTTAACTTAGCTGTCTGGCATGGTAGAAATAATCTTTTCTGTATTCAGGCAAGTCAAAAATGACCTTATACACTTACTTAGCATTTGTTTAAGCTCGTGAATCCCTTGGTCATTAACCAACACAAAAAACCACAATGAAGAGAATATGATTTATTCCACTTCTGCACCAAATTCTAATGAACTTTTCATTACCACCCTGTTTGGAGCATCCACACATCCTTGTCATGTAAAGCAGACCTAAAGCCCCCTGGAGTGTTGGTGCCCTCGCCCTGACCTGTGTCTGTGCGAGTGGGTGTATGTCCAGCCTGTCCAAACCAAGTCCCACCCGGCGAGCGTCAGACAGACCACCATCTGTTCCATGCCCTCGCAATGAACTACCTGCCACATCCTCTTCATCACCTTCATGGAATATCAGAAAAGAGATGCTTTCTAGAAACCTAATTTGCAAAAGCTTTGTTGATTCTCAAAAGCATAGTGACTCTAGTTTGACAGGATATTACAAGGAAGGAATATTTACTAAAAACACATCTCACTGTTGTTCTTTTTCCATACATAAACCTTTCTTTAAAACGTTTCAGAAGCTGAAAAAGAGTATAGGTGATCTGCACACTCTGCTTTTCAATATTAGAGAGTAGTTACCCTGAAACAAAGACTGTTTTCACCCTCCCTCAAAACACCTCAAGGATTTAACGCACTAGATTAAATAAGCACAAATAGGCTTAAAATGAATTCTGCATATCTCCTCCCTCTTTCCTGAAACACAGCTCCCCAAAAGATGAGTTTTAGGCTGAAAACAAGCATGTTAGTGCTGTGATTTTACAGCCAAACAACACGGGGCTTAGTTGATTATGCACACAGTCATTTAATGTCTTAAGCCAACCACTCTGTCCAAAGAAGACTAGAGTTTTCTTATTGGTTCTACAAAAAGGGGGAATGATTTGTGCATTAATTTAATTTTTTATTACATTATTTGTTGTATGTCTGAAGTGAACCTAGAAAAAGAGCAGAGAGCAGCAGCACAGCATGAGCACATGGCACAGGGACCAGCACGTTAGCCAGCAGAGCACCACAGGAGTGTTTTCATATGTTATAAATTCATTCTGACTCTTTTTATTCACTTCAAGGTGGAGAAATGTGCATACGCAGACAACAAGGGGTGTGGAATTAAGCACAGGAGAGAAAAGATGCCGAAGATGAAGCAGTAAAGAAGGTGAGTTACATTTTAAATGTTTGTTCTCCACTGAATCATTATATTGAACAAAGTGCTGCTATAAGCAGCTTTGGATGCACCTTTATTATTGCACCATGGCCAGTGACCACTTAGAAAGTGGCTAAAGTAGTATAAAGAAACACCTTAACATATATAATATCAACTTTATTAAAGCTCCTTCTCAAAGCACCTGCACATTCATAATTCACGCTTGACCTTTTGCAATCACTCTTCTGCACAGCAGATATAACCTTTTAGTGCATCCTTAGTGGAAACACATCTGTCAAGATTGACAGCCTACCATCAGTGACAGCAAAAACAGAAAGAGACACAAACACAGCACAGAGTGGCTGTGGGGTGAGTGGCAGGAAAGAAGGGGGGTGATAGAAAGATGCGTAGGTGAGATGAATGGGTAAAAAAGAAAAAAGGTTTCTTTCGGGCTGCTGGATGAAAGTGTTTTTTTTTCCCTCTTTGTGTAATGATAAGTTGTTAATAGGGCTGCCATGATTAGTCGACTATCAAAATCGTCGACGACCGATTTAATAGTCAACGCGTCGTTTGAAGCTTTGTAAGATCACAAAAGACGCAGGAATAAGTAGTAGGATTTAAGAGTGTAATAACGGACTGAAACAGAAGATGGCAGCACTGCATGTACAAGGATGCCAGCTGCCGTTAAACCCCGAAGAAGTAGCTGTGTCCCAGAATTCATAGCGCGGCCCAGCTCAGTTTCCAACAATGGCGGCAGCTACTTAGTTTTAATATTACTCTTATTATTCTTTCTGGGTCACAAAATAAAGTTTAACATATTTTCAGGTGAGAATGTAGCTGTGTAAACCTCAAATATCTGCTCAGTTTATCAGGACACCGCATATTTTCAAAAGTGCTCTGACGTTTTCTGAGACGTCTGTTACCCACTAGCTCGATAGCGAGCCGGGGGCAAGGCTCACTAGAGCCTGTGAGAACACCGGACTCCCAGCAAATCGTTTTCAAACCCACCGCCGTCTTTCACTACTCAGGTGAAACATTTAATATAAGTCACTTAGATAACTTCAAAATGTTATTGTTTGGCTTTTTTTTTAGTATTTTATTTGTTCCTGAGTAAATCGGTTTGGCTGAGATTAAACTTATAGTTTTTACACAGCTGAATAAACGTCAAGCAGACAGCTGATTATCAGAAGTGTGAGATGCTGGGGAAAATACTCCGGTGTCCTGTTATATTTTAGATAGCAAGGAGTTTATTAAACCGAAACAATCTGCAAATTTCATTAAAATTTAATAAACTATCATCTTGTCTTTATTTTTAGTTACCACATACCTTAAAATCTTAAAGCTGTAAGCTAATGATAGTTATATAAGAGCAGATGCTGCTGGTGCAATAAGCCGTACGTTTTACGTCCAATGGATGATGATCTGATTAGTCGACTAATCGCAAAAATAATCGGTAACTAGTCGACTATCAAAATAATCGTTTGTGGCAGCCCTAGTTGTTACCGAGTGGATGGTGGTGGTGAGATAAACAGTTTTTAAAAGGTGTGTGAAAATGCGTAATAGTGCTGAACATGTTTACTCTGCCAGCATAAGCACTCTAGCAATGTGGTGGAGACAACAAACAGACAGGAGGCCAAAGGATTTCTAAGGAGAAACAATAAAAATGCTAATCCCAGCATTAAGATTAACAACCCCACCTGATCATTTTCTTTTGCTTTATGTTGTGATCCATCCTGCTCATGAATTAGACATTTTTGTGCTTAAAAACACAACTATATAGCGTAAAATACAAACAAAGATCTCGCCTAGTGCTCGGTGGTATGCCTCATGCATTATAACCAAGTCCCAGTTCTAAGGATTTTATGTCCTAAAAATAATACTAATAATAAATAATACCAAACAATCTGGCAAAACTGTAGCTGTGCCCAGAAAGTACTTCAGTTTGTGTTGAGCACACAAAATGTATTACTGATACATCAGCCATATTCAGTAGAGTACTTGTTTTGTGATATAAAACTTCATATACCCCAGACCTGTTTAGTAATTGTTTCAGTTAATTCTGTTATTAATATTAACATATCAATTTAAGTGAAAATGTAGTAGTTAAAGCTGTAAAATCATAAAATTTTAGCTTTCTATATTCACCAGACATGTTAAAAAATCACTCTCCGTGCAGTCAGTCGACACATTTATCAAATGTGTCTGTAATTTGGTTGGCATGACAAAGCCAATGGACTGGACAAACCTTAGAAACACACACCTGTTTATTCATATATGTTCTTACAGTCCACACTGCATGTCAGCCAAAAAAACCTTAAGTCATAACATCTATGGCATAGATCAGGGCAGAATTTATGAACTATAGATTTATGTGTGTAACCATTAAGTTTTGGGCTAACTATAGTATCAATAATTAAATTGAGAAAAACTTTGGAACAAATAGGAATCTTATTCAAATAAACCCTTCATGAAGCTCATCCAATCAAACTCAGTGACTGGGCATGCAGAGAATAAGATTTTCTAGGCTGATGAGTCAAAGGCTGAGTTCTTTGGGCAGATCTCAAACCAACATATTCTGAAAACATGAATTAATGCCAGCTAATTGCTAATGATGTGACTTAAGTGAGGCATGTTGGTGGTAGCATCATGCTATGGGGCTTGCTTCTAAGCAGCAGGGACATGGAGAGAAGTCAAAAGTGAAGAAAGGATAAGTGCAGCCAAATCCAAAAAACCTGCCGCAGTGCCAAAACCTGACATTGGTGAAGTGGTATGACACTCAACCTGAAGGCAGGAGTGGCAGAGAAGTATGTGAGGCTGGTGCAGGACATCTATGAGATGTATGTATGATCTCTGCTGTGGAGGCCTCTAAAGGAAGCGGCCGGAAGAAGAACAAGGAGGAATGAGTTCATGTATATGGCCAAGAAGAGCCTTGGCCATGTATATATACATTTACATGAACTCATTCCTTCTTCTTCCTTCTTTCAAAACAAGTCTCTGGTTGTCCTTGATGGGAGCCTAGACCTAAACTCCACAGAAACGTCTTTAGAGAGACCTGATGATCACGACTCCTAATCCAATCTGACACGAGTTTGGGAAGATCAGAAAGATCCACAAAGATGCAGAGTTTATGGAGACTTACCAAAGAAACCGTGGGTGTGCACTTTCTGCCAAATGAGCTTCTACAAATTACTAAAACAGGTTTCTGAATACAGAATCCATAGTTTTTGATATTTTTGTTTTCACAAAATTGATAAAAAAAACAAAAAACAAATTACCACTTTTTACATTATGGGTTACTGAGTGTAGCTAGATGGGAAACGGTGCAATAATGTAATAAGAAGTATTTTTCAGAAACTTGTGTTTTTTCATTTTTCCAGTATAAAAAGTGTGTTCTGCAGCTGAATTAGATAGGAACTAGTCCATCATCATTTAGTGGTTAAAACAGAATCATGCATGGGATGACATTTTTGGCTCAGCTCTTGTACACAAGCCAACCATGAACCCTAAGGTCTGGGGATACTGCCAAAAAGCTGGATTTACAGCAAGCACAGCTTACCATTTGAAAACATATCATTGTATTGGCATGGGTCAACATATGAATCTATTTGAAAAGAAGTAATGTTCTTTACCAACAGACTCAAAGCCAAAGTACTGTGAATCCCAGGGAAGCCTGAAAAGGAAGTGAGGGGAACTGTAGCCAGAAGCAGAAATGGGTCGATGGCTGAGGCTATATCTAAGAATTCCTGCTGTGCAGCTACACTTTTCAATTCACAATTTTGAAAATGCTAAAATCTTGATGTTTTCCTGTGGAAATGACACATTTGGTATCCAGCATCGAGAGGCTTCTTTAGACTGTGTTTGTGGAGATTATGTGGCAAATGAGGACCTAATTAGATGAAGTCAATCTTGGCCAGTGGGAGGAGAGCCATGATGCTGATACTAGCAATCACAGCAGAACAGAATGAACACCTGGGGTTGGGAATATGGAGAAGATGGAAGAAGAATCATCAAATAATTGGGAAAGGTTATAAGTAAGGCAATGAGTAGGGAGAGTGCTTGGGAGTAAATGACTGGACATCCAGATGGATATTTCATACACCACTAACAGTGTGTAAATGAGATCTTTTCTTCATGCCACATTCACTCAAATGTGCTTGTCAATGATACTCAGAGATTAACAGAAAACAGCAAGGATGAGATTATCTGCTCAAGTCTCATTAGAAGTAGCACATTTGTTCTGCAAGGGGGCTTCAGTCGTGATTCGCTGCTT
Source organism: Aulonocara sp. 'chitande type north' Nkhata Bay (assembly GCF_057382095.1). Taxonomy (NCBI): domain Eukaryota; kingdom Metazoa; phylum Chordata; class Actinopteri; order Cichliformes; family Cichlidae; genus Aulonocara; species Aulonocara sp. 'chitande type north' Nkhata Bay. Next base: position 20,291,817 of record NC_141352.1, on the reverse strand, counting down.
TTTTTCTTACATAAGTAGGCTGCAGTAGAGACTAGTTGAGAGATTAAGTGTAAGAAATCAGTAGTAAATGATTTAAATAGTAGCACTGTGCACATAATAAATTAAGGATACAAGCCCATTGAGTAAAAACAGGGTGCAATTCATTTAGACAACAATCTTAATTGAAAATAGTACAAAGAAAAAAAACTGAGAGATGTTATTGTATTTAATTGCATTATGTTTTTATCTACATTTTACACAGCATCACAACTTTTCTGGAAGCTTTCAGCAAATCAGCCTTAATCTACTGTCTGTCAGACAGAGAAGTAGAAACCAGCTTGAACATCTCACTTTTGTAGTTCACAGTAAGACATATTTAAACTTTTTCCTGCAAAAATGATTCCTCCCGTGATAACATCTGAAATGTAAGTGATGTTTAATGTGCTTGTTTGTTACCTCAGTATACAGTACCGGTAAGTTGGAGGCTGTTATCTGTCGGTACCTAAGCAATTTATGAAATGGGAAGCTAATTTAACTTGCTCAATGAACTGCACATTTCACACTTCATTTAGCTGTTCATAAAAGACTCAACAGCAAAGCATTATCAACACTTAATGCTTTGTTTCTAATAAAAACCCTTGACAGTAAAGGACCAACTTAAGAAATACTTCTATAAATGTGTTCTTAGCTCATTGTAAAAATGAAAAAACAAATTCAGTGACTAAGCATAATCAGGTGATATGATTTACATGATACTGTAGTCCTGATATCTGTGAAAATAGATGGTATTCAGCCTCACGCTTGAAACTAAATATTGTAGTTTGGCTCAAGTTTAGCAGTAGTAGATAACTTTTTAAAATTTGCAAGTCACTTACTTGTATTGAAACTTTCTTTAATGGAAAAGAACATTGTGAGCAGAGCAGAATATTCTGAACATTGCTTAATGCATCTCATTGAAGCAAGTAGAGAGGTGACCCTGAAAAATCCCTGAATCGTGCAAAGGGAAGTTTACGTATGCAGAAATATTGATTAAGATGGCCCTATGTGCACAAAAAACACGCAAATTATTAAACTGGGAGTTATTTTGCTTTTAGGATATTGGCTCAAGTAATTCTATCAAAGAGGATAAGATCGTGCATCTTTAAAAATGGTGCAGTTCTGTTCTGTTCTAATAGTTTGTTATTGATTATAGATGTTGTTGAACATCTGCACAGAGTGACATATGAAGGTGACCACTATCTTATGCAGCTGCCAGCTGCTGAGTCTCGACTAGGGTTGAGTTGGCAGGAGATGCTTTTGTGGTGACATGAGCCTTGTGGATGCTATTTAGTTGGGAATTTGCATGCCCTGTCCGTGCCGCCAGGTTTTGATGCGAGGTCACATGCTACCTGTCAGTGCACAGTACTCACCTGGTCTGACACCTGCTCTCTGTGCAGGCAGCATGTTTGGTTGAGGATCAACTCTCCACAGTGTGCAGGGGAGAGCTGGAAGAATGCCTCCTAGCCTCTGTGTGAGTGTGTGTCCAGCATGTTTATTCACTGGCTAGTATCTGTTTTTACGATTGCTTGCCTTGTGCATGTATGTGACACATTGGATTTGCATCCACCAGCACTCATACGAATAGGCAGTGGGTTAGACCCCCCATCCTCCCCTCTTGCTCAGTTGGATCACACTCCCAGATCTGTCAAGCATCTGTTGACGTGTCCTGGATGTGACATGCCACCCACTGCAAGGGAGAGACACAAATTGCCAAGCTTTTTCTTAGAGGCGTTGCACAGTTAGGACTTAAAGATGGACTAAAAGATTCAGAGCAGCATTTTGACACCTTCAATTAATAAGCAATTAAATCTGATAGGCAGGTTAATGCATTTTAGTGTTGAATGGGTTAACTTTTCCCGTGCGGCATCCTGGCCTTGCTTCCAGTGGCAGCAAGGAGACACTTGCTTTGTAATAAGAAAATAATGACATCTCAAGGCCCACTTACAGCCTCAACATCCCTTTTTACTTTCAGTGTGATGTGTTGCATTGTGCAGATGTAAAGTTATAGTCACAGTACTTGTGCAGCTACATAGCTACAGAACAGGAGCTGACATTAAGTATTAATATTTTGAAGTGGCAAGAAATTTCAGAAGCAACAAAAAAAAGTAAACTGTTTCTGTGTGTTGTCACAAAAAATGTGTGAGGGAAATGTACAGCTGCTTTGTTTCCCAGTGAAATAAAAATCATCAGTGTGTAAGAAAGAGGGGAAAGGAGAGGAAGGGAAATTTTATAGGCTGGAAATTTAAAACTTACATTTAATGTCCTAATTCATTTTTGAATTTTTAAATCAGACATTGTGGACATTGGATCTCTATTTGGTGTGTTGCTGAACTATATTTTTGTTAAACTTATTGCAAAACAAATTGAAGTTTACTAATTTTGTGTTATTTAAAGATTGCATGAAAATAATAGCCAGTTTCATCCTGTGTTTGATTCCTGTGTTTGATTGGTTACATCTTAGGTACTGTTACTAGGTCAAATCAAGGTTAGCAGTCATTCATTTATATTTAAGATGATAATGCTGAGTCGGTGAAGGAATCTAATGCTAGCTTTATGGTGTCTAGGGGTTGGAAATCAGTCATAATAGCTCATGAAACATTTGCTTATTGTTGAATTCAGATGGCTAAATCCACAAAGAGCAGTGAATATTGGAGTAGTGACAAAGGCCAGCTGATAACAGTCTTTACACAAAACAAAAAAAACAAACAAACAAAAAAAACAGTCTTTACACAAAGAAAAATATACTGGAGCTTACAAAACAAGTTAATATGTGACATATTTCCAAGTTATTCTTTTCCCCATGTTGCACTGCTGCACTCCTGTGTACAGGTAATCTCATCAAAAGGCCTCAGTCAGCTGCCAGCCCTTAATGGAAAGTGCCTACCAAACAGAAACAGATGTTAAAATTAATGCTTTTGCAGGGGCTTTTTTCCTGGATTTTTTAATCTGTTTAAGTTATTTCATTATAGAATTACAATAGTGGCAAATCACATGTCATTGTTTGGCATTAGGCCTCATGTGTATTAGTTTTGTTTTTGCATCAGTCCCGTACAATAAAAGTTCAGAGTACTATATTAGCTAAAAGCATATTAACACATAGCTATGTGCACTTTATGCCAGCTTTGTTTTCTGACATGTAATTAACTGTAGAGTCAGTTGCTCAAAGTCACGTGACACTGTGCATGCCTCTGGCAATACTGTGATGCTAATCTTGCCCGACAGTAGCAAGTGACTATACTGTGCATACAAGCAAAGTGCATGCACATAACCTGATTTTTACTGCAGTGAATGTGGGTCTGTATGCCTTTTCACATCACGAATGCTTTTACAATATGAATGAAGTCACGCACCATGCGGCATCACAGTGTTGGATAACAGGAAGAAAAATCAGAAGGCGGTCTAATATACCCCCCATTTAATGCTTGTTTTAAATGCCCTTTTTCAGTTTATATGTGCTGCTCTGAAACGTTTGCATCACTTAAATTAGCCGTAACAATGAAGCAGCGTTTGGCTACAAGTGTGTTAACACAGCAAAAATGCCACAAGGAGGAAAGAGTTGCAAGGCGTACATTAACATCAGCAGCATTAGCAACTTTTTCACATGTGGGTCATGCATGCGCTTGATGGATGAGGGTACAAAGAGTTATGTAGCACATGCACACAGATGCACATGCACATAGATCCTGACTCTCCACGTTTCGATTTAGCTTTCACCGTCATCACTACACCACTTCCACGTAGTCCCGAATTAGGCGCCCCAGATTTCATAGCTCTTAAGAGACAATAAAAGCACAAACATTACTATTGTGTGAGATTGTGTGACACAGGCTATACTTTTTACCTTCTGCTTTATGAGTTTGTGCGTTGGCAGGCTCGGAATAGCTTTTTGAATGTTACAGCGTCCCACTTAGAGGAATTGTTGCAAAATGCAAATTAAGGAGAATGATTGAAGCTCTTCATTTTTCATGCCATAGAAATATATAAATAAACGATCTGTTTTGGTCATTGTAGTGCAAAATCATAAACAAAAGTGAAATAATTTGGGTTTTTATTCATTCATCATGTTAAATTAGACGTTTCTTCAGGAACAAAAATAAATAGGTCAGAACTGTTTTTGTCACCACTCAGAAATTCTTCCCTCTAAATGTAGATGATAAGTCTGAGGTTCACACATTTTTCACAGTTTCCCTGCATGCCCTGGGGACACATGAAGATATAAAGCACAAGAAATGGTGACTCCTGTTGCTGTCCGCATGTATGATCCCAAAGCGGTTGGTACATATGAGTTGTCACTAGCTGAGCTGAAAACACATTGTTTTCCACCAGAAAATCCATTTGTTTCCATGGCGATGCTGTCCTCCCTTGTCCAATTTCCTTGACTGCTTTTTATGGATAGCTTTATTGAACTTTATTTAAAAAAAAGAATTGAGAGAGGGAGGAGAAAGAAAATAGTAATTTGTCACACTAATATAATATCAAGGTTTGTGAAGGTGGATTATTTGGAACAGGTCAAAGTGACCTTTTATTCTTATAGCCTTATTATCCTCTAAAATTGCTTTTGGGCAACACACATACTCCCCATAATCAGTTCTTCTTGTTTGTGCACCTCTGTTGTTGCTTTGTATTAAGTTTAATGTTCTGCACTGATATAATGTAGCCTGTAGGGTATTTCATAAATTACCATTGCTGGTGTATAAGTCTGTTGGTTTATTGCGCTTATATACTGCGTATATTCAAACAATCTGAGTTGTATTATTATTAGAAAAACCTGCCCTCGGGGCAGTTTTTGGCAGGCCCCCAGTGCTTTTTCACTGTGCTTGTGTGTGGCGCAGAGTTGTATTGTTAGTTTATCTTGTTCTTCTTTATGTCTTCATCAAACCACAAAAAACAGATGACAAAAGTTGTTTGTTTCTAAACACTTAACAAAAAATTCATATATGAATGAGAATACATATATATATAACAATAATATATATCTATTTTTTCTTAACAAGCTACAAAGTCAGGCGACATAAATCTGTTCAGTTTTAAAGGAAAGCAAAACCTTGGGTTTAATGTTTACGTGGAATATAATAATGTTGGTATAGCCAGTGATAATCACCAAATAAACTTACATTTTTAGCCTCTAATTGTTAAAGACACATTTAAGAAACATAATACATAGTAATATTTAACCTTAAACTGCTGATTTAATAGTAAATCATTTATAGTTTAATTCGTTTATATTATAAATCTATTTATAACTCATTTAAATAGAATTTATAACACGTGTTTTAAAAGATAAAGATGTTAATATCTGCTCTGTGTTTGTGCAAGTTTCATTCAGATTGGCCCACCCTTAAGGAGGAGATGGGGTACATACAGAGTTACATATATACACACATGCTACAGTCATCATAGAAGATATTTTATAGTAGAGATCTTAAAAAAATAGATTGGGGTTGTTAAAGTTGTTAAAATTACAAATAGCAAGCTGAAGAAGTACCCTTACAGATCACATGACTGCCTTATAAAACTGATTTTATCATATCTGACTACAAACGTACCCTTTAAAAAGAAAGTGGCATCTAGAAGCTGCATCTTTGTCCTTTATTCTTACAGTATATCCATGATATATTCAACCTGAAGCCATACAACTGCAATCTCAGCAGAGTCATGGCCTTTCGTTATGGAGGCAAAGCAGTGTCAGAGCTACTCGAGTCCCTTTTCTTTAAAGACCAAAAGCTTCCTGAATGAATACATTATTTAAGAGAAATGTCAAGAATCCTGTTCAGCATGGGAGCTTTACAGTACTTTTCTATTGTTATATTATATCTTTTTTGTTGTTTCTGTTCATAATGTTTAACAGATGAAATTCACTTAGAATAAGAGAGTAACAGTTGCAGGACAAAGCTGTTGAACAACACCCTGCTGCACAGTATAAGTGTAGTTTTTCCCACATATAACCCAAAGATAAATCGCAAATAATTCTCAACAAATTAAACATTTTGGCAACTATTACGTTGTTCAGGCTTTAAAGTGTTAAAAATTCAAGGATTAAACTTTGAAAAACAACTATTATTATATTTTTATAGCACCTTTAACAGAAGTCGACTTTAAAGTTTGCTACCGTTAACATTAAAGTTCCTCCAAAATCTCAGAAATAGAAGAAAGGTTGAATTAAATATAAATGAGCAAATCAAAAAATTACACAGAAATGCACTCGCACAATCCACAGTCCCTGACATAACATTAAAATGACCTCTGAATCGCTTGCGTGGTTGCCTCCGTTGGGGCATTGTGTACATTAGCTTGTGTTATTGAATTTCTTTAAACATCCTGCAATGACAGCTCTGCCTGACACCAACAACACCAGGCTTTTTCTAAAGTTAATGCATGCGTTAATTTGTTTACCTTCATCAAATAGACCTCATCAGCAGAGGAATTTGTCTCTGATGGGTCCTGAGCTATAACTCAACACAGTCACTCCATTTGTCAGAGGGAGCCCTGACAGTCAGCCTAATTAGTTTGGTTGTGACAAAGGAGCTGTCTTGTGGAAACCAGGAACATCAATCCATCCATGACGGCATGCAGGTTTATAATGCAGCCAATACAGTGAAAGGAAACACGCTTATTATGCGTCAGGTGAAACTACCTCGATCAGAAGGTAGAAGAATCTGTTTGGCTAAGCAAAAGAAAAAAACGCTTTAAAGCTGTGCCTTAAATATGTGTTTATTTGTCAAGTTATTTAAAATGTTTTGATAGGATGCCAGCAGCATATTTCATTCTTAAGTGTTTTGAATAAAGCCCACTAACAATCACAAATTACGGTGGAAACACGTTGCGTAAGCTGTCATTTATATGGTAAAGATATACTGCCTCCTTATCTTTTGGTGTAACATCAAGTGTTCTGGGTTGGAAATGAGATGGCATGCTGAAAGTGTGCTATTTCTGTCAAGTTACCTTTTTGTGTGACTCCTATCATGTCTGATATTGCTTGTGCAGACATACGTTTAATGAAGAATATCTCATAAACCAGAAGCAATCATGTGTAGCTTTTGTTCAGAGTGTTGTCTTGGTGCAGTCAGTGAGGACCGTCACTCAAGACAGTCATCTATCATTTAAGAGCCATTTTAACAGCAAGACATTAAAGTTAGTGGTACCCAGCCTCTCCTGGCATTCCTAAAAGCCACTTTTACATAATCGCAGAAAAAAAAAAAACCATTTTCCTCAATTTTTTTTTGGGTCCCTGGCTGTCTTAAAAATGTTCTACAACATTGTTCTCTGTGGGATTTTGTTTTTTTCTAAGACACTGTTTGCACATTCAGGATGAGAATATCCTCTCTGTCACTGTTGTTTCACTGCCAGCTGCAGCTCTCTCATGGGTGTCTTTCAAGTATATTTAAAAATGTGGGTGAGTTTTGTTGAAGTTGTTAGTGTGTGGCTAAAGTGGCTCGACAGAATTTCTCAATAAACCTTGTATGTATTTGTATTTGAGGCAAGGTAGAGAATTTAGTACTTTTTAAAATACTCGATATTTTGCAGGCAGCATTTTACTTTCCGTTTCATTGTTGATCTGTTCACTCAGAAAAGCATTACTGTAATTACATTGTTCATCTATGAGCCTCTGTAGTCTTTTTATGCTGTTTAATGGACACAACGACTGAGACTGTCCAAGCCAGGGCTCGAACCGGCAACCTTCCGATTACAAGGCGAACGCCCAACTCTTGAGCCACGATCGCCCCCATGTATGTTGTGTTTCGGTTTAAAAACTCCAGCAAGATCTATGGATCGTTCAAATTAACCAGAGCTTTATTTACAGAGAGACACTTTATTTTAAATTGCTTGACATTAAAGTTAAGCTTTTCAAATGTCATCTCTAGAGGCATCACAGCCTTTTGTCTGCTGGTGAAGTGCAGTGGCAGCACAAGTCTCAGAGCTCAGAAACATATGTTAAAACCAGAGAAATGAAACCAAAGCTATTCGCATGGCTTCATATGTAGGCACACCAGGTCATACGTGCACGAATACTGACCTGAAAAAAGAGCAGAGCAGGATAGCCCATTAAACCAAAACAAATACGTATTTTGCATTCAAATTTTTATGAAAATCCAGAGCGCAGTGTACAGTATCGCCTTACCTTTGCAACATGTAAGTATGCATGCAGGTAATCAAAGTATTGGGAGACAAATATGTCTTATTTGAAATGTCAAGAAACTCTTATTTGCCTATTTTGTCATAAACATATTGAATTCTGAATCATTTGGCATGTAGGAGTAAATATTTGTCTTTTTGAGAAGCATGTACACTGCAGTAATTGGGATCAACTGACACATCTAGGGTCAGCGTTACACTTTTTCACACGTTGTCTCATGTAATGAGTCACATAATCAATAGTGGGTCAACCATCGTCATAAGGGACAACTCCTACTAGGGCTTACATACCTGGGTCTCTCCACCATTTGGTCTTAGAACTGATGAAGCTTCTTGGATGAGAGTGAAGCGTCTTCAAGAAACTTAAAGAAGTCCCACTGCTTTTCTTTCCAAGCTCCTTAGATTACCATGACCTGGATGACTGAGAACCTACACAGACATACATTGCGGTTGAGAATCACATGGGTAAAGACTTATTGCCCTTTTATGTCTTACACATGGAAAGCAAAAAAATATATATCCTTTGTGTCTATAGCATCTTCACCTTTACGTCCTGTCTGGTCAGTAATATTATGCAGTATGCCTAACTGCAAACATTTGCACGATCGAAGGAGAACTTTACTGGACCTGGAAACTGGAGGTAAAGCGCTGAACCCTTTCTTTTGATTAGAAACAAGCACAGACACATAGACGCACACACACAAACACACACGTATGAGCCAGATTTGCTGTGGTGATTTGATCTCCTGTGAAGAGGAGATTGGTAATGTTCTTTTTTTTCTTTGGAGACAGCATTACCCAGGCTCAAGAGAGAAGTGAAGACTTTCTGTAGCCTTGCAGCCTCTAAAGGCTTCATGGGGGCTCTCTAAACCCCGAGCTCCAGCAACTAGTTTTCAGTGTTGATTGAGGAAGATAGACTGTCTGCTGTCTGTACAGCGGCTTTGTATTTTTTCACCAGCAGAAGCTGCAGTAGTCTTCTCACTCTAATGCTTATTGATTCCAACACTTCCTAAGATGGTGTGCTGTAAGTCAGTGCTGCTTTGCATTTCCATGCCACTTTTTTTTTATTTGTTTAAGTGTGACTCACTAATGGTGAGGTAGAAGAAGATTAAGAGTAGATTTTGCCACTGTGACGCTGCGTCCTTGCCTGCTTACGCTGTTAGATGATGAGGAAAAATCTATTTTACATTCATCTCATCTAACCCCAAAGAAAGCTGGCATCCAAATAGATTTTTTTCCCGCTGTGCTGATGAAGCACAGGTGTTAATGAGCATTAACATTCATAGCCTGGCTTGTTTTATCTACTCCTGCATTTTGTTTGCACACCTTGCTGTTCAGCAATCACTTTAAATGCAATGAACTCTCTGTGGTTTTTAGAGGCTGTTTACACAAAGTAGAAGGAACAAGTTCTCTCAAATTTCTTGATGTTCTTTTGTTTGCTTGTTGCTTTTCGTACTGTGGAAGCCATGATTTTAAGCACCCCTTCTCACTGGAAGACCCAAAGCAGCAGCTCTACACTCATAGCTAAGCCTTCATCAAGCTTTACGTTTCTTTACATATTGATGATTACTGGTCCTGTAATTAGAGCAGCAGAACATCTGTTATGTAATATTTGCACACTGTGAGGAGTGATGAAGGAGCTTGCACTTTGGTTACTACCGTCTTTTAGTGTGTGCAAAAATAAAAGCGAAGCTACATGTGCTATGAAACCGTGTGGCCATAAAGACCCCTTTTCCACAGTTCAGTTGACACTATAATTAACTCCTGGCACACAAAATTGTGGTTGGTTACCCAGACAGGTAGACTTAACTGGGTCAGTCACCTCCAGTGGACATACAGCATAATACATAACCACAGGTGTCTTTGAGCGCTTATAACTGAAGGCCATACCTGACAAACCCGTTACAACCAGGTCCTTTGTGTTGTTGATAAACTGCTCTTTACGAGCGAGCAGCATCAAAATTCTGCATGTATATGCAGTCTGTCAGGTTAACGCATTTGTGTGTGTCTGTGTGCGTGTGTGTGTGTGCGCATGGGTATTTGTTGCTAGCAGGCAGATAGCCAACATGACCCAACTTCAGCTTTTCAGCTTTAGCGCAGCTCTGCAGACAGCTGTGCCACAAACACGCTGCTGTGGATCACCGCGAGGGCCTTTTATTTAGGTCACATTCTGTGCTTCAGTGGCCAACAGAAGAGATCTCTGTCAACTGCAATGAATACCTTTAGTTGGACACAGCCCACTTTTTAAGTGCTCTGCAAGAAGCGGACACTGTGCACGTCTTTGTTGTATGCGGTGGGTGCCGCATGTGAATTCACTCTTGTGAGTGCGTTGCGGATGGTGGGTGGGGGTGGGGACTGACCACTGTGGATTTTCCATTTTCACTCATACAATAAGAGAAATCTATTTGCTTAATTCTCTCCCTGAATGATTTAATCCTCTGGTTTAGCGGAGACAAGGAAATTGCATGAATTATTCCCCTAGTTTTTCAATTAATGTAGCACCTAGTTTACAGTCAAAGAAAATAATAAATCTTTCAACAGTACAGCCATTCACTTAACTGCACCTCACATGCACCCAACACCATGTCCTCAAGGGAAGTAAACGCTTGCCATGATATTTAATTCTGCTTCTCCATCATTTTTGTTTGTCCTATGTTCATTTCTCCCACCCTAACTCCCAACCCTTTTTTTTCCCATTTTTTAAAAATAAAATATACCTTAGTGGCCTTTGGTACTGCATTGTAAATCAGTGTAATGAATTGCCTGCTGAGGCTAAGCCTCACTGCTGTCGCTGTGCTACCCTGAGGTGCGTGGGCTCCGATTATTGTCTTGTTAGCTATACCTCCAGTCCACTGGAAACAGTGTGGATTCACCGACCAGCCAGCCACAGCCCCACATGGGTAAGGAAGGCACTTTAAGGATGCTGATGTATGCCGCTCTTTTGTAGTCACCCTGTAAGGGCAAGGCCGTTTATTGCAGTCGCCTCAACCAGCCCAGAAGCTGTCAGCTGGGTTTTACTGGCCAATTGGTTTCCCCCCTAGAAGACCTAGAGGTATAGAGGGGGTATGTGATCACTGATTGTATTTGTGGGTGTGGGGATGTGCATATTTACTCAGCGAGCAGGTAAGCTGTAAAACAAAACTAGATATGTTTTCTTTTTTGTTTTAGTGCTACCCAAACATGAAAGCACTGGATTAAATTTGTGAGACAGGGGACAGTTGTGGTAAAGTCGCTGCATTACCATCCCTGATTTCTTGTATCTTTGACTTCCATTGAAGTTTCATTTTACAGTAGCCTTGAACAAATTTAGCACACACTTGAAATAGATTTGATCTCTCCTTGCTACCTTTTCTTGCTTTAGTTCTCTCTGTTTCCTTGATTCACTGTCATTTTTTTTGTTCACTGAAATGTAGTAGACTAAACAGAGAAATGGAGGAAGAGGCTTGAGGACAGATCTGGGTGTCTGGGACAACATGCCAAATGGCTGCTATATTTAGAAATCCTCCTTTTGAAGTTTTGAAGGGCAAAAATCAAAGACTGAGGCAAGGATAGGTCCAAGACCTGTCAACATCAGATTTTCTCAGCTGTGAAGGACGGCCAAAAATCATCTTCCTCAAATAAAATCGGATGAAAACATTAAATTGAGCTTTTAAGTGTATGCAAATAGATATTTATAATTCTGTTTTCTGTCTCTCTCTGTTCTTGTTTGTTTGTCTGTTCTTCCCCATGGCTGTGTATTTCTTTGCAGAGCTAGTTTCTGGGCCTTTGCAGACTTCCTGCAGCAGCAGTTGAAGACCTGGCCACGATGACAATGAAAGGTCTGTCCAGCAGTCGCAGTCACCATCACACAGTGACCTGCGACCCTTCTTACGACTCGATGACCCTGGGACACTCAGATCGTCGGTCCTGCTTCCTAAACTCTGGGGATGCTCATCCTGCTGACCACCCTTGCTATACCCAAAGGAACTCCTTCCAGTCTGAGTGCAGTACCTATCCTGATCTGGCCAGCTGCACTTTCCCTCGCAGACAGTACAGCTCTCACCATGAGCTAAAGGAGGAGTGTGGTGCTTTGGTGCCTTACACCGGGCCGAGCAGTAAGGGAGGTGGAGGAGGAAACAACAATCGCATCCCCTCTAACCTGCTAGAGCAGTTTGAGAGCCAGGCACCATTGCGGCGTGAAGGCTACCACACACTGCAGTATAAGCGCACTGCTGTGGAGCATCAACGCAGTGACAGCCCCGGTCGAATCCGCCACCTTGTTCACTCTGTCCAGAAGCTTTTCACCAAGTCACACTCCCTGGAGGGGCCCTCAGGGTCTGGTGGAGGAGGAAGTGGGAGGATGAATGGCAGCAAATCCAGTCCTGATGATCCACCATCATCCTCTGGCACCTTAAAGCACAGCAAGCGCAGTAAGAGCAAAGACCGCTCCAAGTCGGAGCCTAAGATGCGCTCTGCCATCTCAGGCTACTGGAGCTCAGATGACACGCTTGACCGGGAAGTGTGCCTCTACCATCATCAACATGCGAGCAACAGTGGAGGCCTGCCCTCTGGGGTCATGACTATGGGGCGTCATCCAGAAAAATCCCAGTCGCAGTATTTCATGGAGTCCTATAACACTATCAGCGCCCAGTCTCTCAAGACGTCACGTAGCAACAACGATGTGAAGTGCTCAACGTGTTCGGGGGGCAGCGGTGGAGGGCTGCCGCTGACGAGTGCACTCGATGCCCAAGTTCAGCTGAAGAAGAGCTCATGGTCTTCTACTCTGACGGTGAGCAGAGCAAGAGAAGTCTACCAGAAGGCCTCAGTCAACCTAGACAAAGCTCTGGTGAAAGCCGAGCAGGGACGCACTTGCTACTTCCTTCAGGTAGGACTGTTTACAACAGCCCCACCTCTAATGTGTCAAACTTCATGCATCATCTGGTGTGAGCCGCTCCTCCATGTTTCTGTTTTTCTGCACAAAATCTGCATTTGTTTGCTTGCATGCGTCATTGTGATTTAGAGAGAGAGAGATGGAGAGAGACTAATCAGGGTCACAGCGACCCAGACTCGTTCATCTCATTCCCCTGAGCTTTGATCTCTTGTTGAATTTATTCTTGATATAATCATAAACATTTTTCAGACTCATCACATACCATCTAATCCTCTGTGGTTGTGGTTGAATGCACTGAAATATTTACAATATTTATAATTATATGGCTGGGGTTTAAGGGCTTAATTCCCCTGTAATTCAAATTACGATGTAATTATATTGAAATGCAAATTCTTAAAGGCAGGTAATTTAGAATAAAGGTATAACAAGTCGGATTTTTACAGGAAGCAAAATTTAAGTATGTAAGTAAATTGAAGTAATTAAAATTACTTATGCAGTTACAATTACTTAAGTATTGTATAATTTCCTGGTAATTTTACAGAAAATACGCTGTACTTTTCAGGGCACAAGCCTTATTATTAAGTGGATTAATTTAGCCTTTTTACAGCTTTATTTTGTTACATTGTTAATTAATCTTCATTATGTTGATGAATTTTTTATTATTTAATCATCCTTTTTAACTTATGTTGTACTTAAGATTACTTACAGTATAATATGTGTCTCCCTTCTAGTAAAACACTCCATAATACAGCCCTCACCCCAGAAAGTACTTACATTGTAAGCTCAGAAAATATTATTTGTTTTTCCACTAAATTACCAGGAAATTGTGAAGTAATTAAAATTACTTATGCACAACTTACATTTACTTTCAATATAATTATTTCTTTGTTCAGTGTAAAAACCTGACTGGTTTGTGTTTGTGGAGCATTAATGACACCTTGCAGCATGGAACTACATTATTACAGCTGTTAACATTATAATTGCATTGGTCATAGCAGGATTGGTGGGTATATGGTTGTAAATGTCTGAATATATCCTATTTACAAAGAAAAAGTGTGGTGCTACTATGAGATCAGAGGTCAGCAGACAAAAAATTAAGAGAAAACCACTCTACTTCCTAAGCATGGTGGCCACACGCGCTCAAAAATACACAGGGACACATGCACACAGGGACCCGATCATGCTTCACTTTTCTGGGAAAAGATAAAAGTGTTTCAGATTTCATGCATTTTCATGCATTGAGCTGAGCTGCAAATTTAGGCCCGAGGAAAGAAATGGAGAGACAAGCCGGAGAGAATAGACGAAAGCATGTGTATGTGTGTGCGGGGTTTTTTGGGCGGGGGGGGGGGGGGCAAATAAGGGCAACAGAAGAGTGCATGAATGGAGAAAGTAAAAGGCAGAATGCGAGAGTAGGAAAACATAAAAGACAAAGTTCTGTATGGCCATGCATTTTAACATCCTGAAAAACGGAGTGAGCAGATCAAGGAAGGATGTTGTCACTGCAGTGTGGCAACAACTCTTCTAGCCTAAAAGAGCCATTGCTTTTTCTCCAGAGAGCGAGACGGAAGGGAAAAGTGGCTTTCAAGGAGAGCAGCCTGACAAGTTAGTCTCCAGACACTTTTTGAATGCTTAAAACAAAAAGACATGCTATTTGCATCACCTAGTGGGATGGGATTTTGTAATCCGGTGTTTGATGTTCACACACTCACTTAATTGACCCTTTTCATGAAACATTCAGAGGTTACATCCACAGACTGCATATTAAAATGGGGATGATGTCATCAACTGGTTTCTGAAGTTTTGGCTGACAGGGTAGTAAGTTAACGTCTAACACTAGCACACCTGGTTATCAAGCAGGGGTCATGAATTGCAGTCTGCTAATTAGTTAATAGTAGTAAAAGAATTTGAGTAATCAAAACAGAAGCACAAACTTCTGGGATGGGCTCTACCTCATAGCATGCAATAAATCTGCATTAAAAATGCTCAGAAGACCAAATCCAAAAGGGTGGGTTATAAAAAGTCATCCTTACCTCATCGGTTGTAAAGAGTAACACTGGCTACAGAGACCATAAATAGTTTTTTGAGTATGCTGTTCGTTTAAGAGCTGAAGATGACTCGCTTTTGGATCCAGCCTCAAGTGGCCGTTAGAAGAACTGCAGTTTTGCCACTTCAGAGTTGGTGTCCTTTTTCCAACCCAGAGGGAGCGGCCTACACCATCCTCCATACTCTTATGTTCCATCAAAAAGCTGATTAAAGCAAAATGAATACCCTTTTTTTAATTTCAATTCATCTTTTTCACCCTGTCTTAGAATAATTCACTTTTGACGTCCCCATCCAAACCACTGTTGCTGAGATGTTAACACAGTCTGTAGTTACCCCTGACATCAAGGTCAGCTTGGTTTCCTAGCTACACACGAGTCTGTTGAATGATCCTTGTGAACTTTTTTCTCGCTCTGTTTCTCATTTCTTTCACTTCAGAGCTGGTGCCCTAACAGCCACTCACCTTAGCACTGCTGAACAAAACCCCCTTTGTTTCCCCCACCCTCTCTCTTTCCATGTCTGCTGTCTTTGACTCCCTCTCTTTTAGATTAGGGCTAGAAGATAGCTTTACCTCCTTTTATTTTTACCTTCATTAGTGTCTGTGAAAAGGCAGGAGTGCGCACAGAAGCTGAGGTACTGCAACATTTTGTCAAAACAATTAATTCCCTGCATTTGATATGCAGCATGCATCACAGGACAGACAAAAGAAGGCAACTGGCACTGGCAGGCTTATGGTATGATCAAGGCAGACTTTGCATTGATACTGTTACTACTGAATCTTTTCAGGTATAAAGTTCAGTGCAGACAACTGAGAAAATATTGGGTTTGGGGTTTTTTTTGTTTTTGTTTTTTTGAGTCTGCTCACGATTCATGTGTAAGTATGTCTGCAGGGGCCCTGAAGTGCAGAGGGTGACATGTATATAATACCTCTTTACCTAATCTCACCTCATCTCTACAGGTGCCTCAGGATGAGTGGAGCAATTTCTCTCCGCTGGGGAAAGATGACGAGATTCCATGCCGGCGGATGCGCAGTGGCAGCTATATCAAGGCCATGGCTGAGGAGGACAGCGGCGACTCGGACTGCAGCCCCAAACCCTCGCCCAAGGTCCAGGCACGACGAGCCAGCTACCTGAAGGCCACGCAGCCGTCTCTCACAGAGATGACTACGCTCAAGTGAGTGTGTACCAGGGCGCAAATTATTACTTGAAATTACTCGTTGTAAAGATTTGGATTTTTCTTAATTAAATAAATCTAAAAGGTAAGAAAAATGCCAGGCGTGAACTAAAGCTGTTTACACAAGAACACAGAGTTGCCCTTTCTTTAATGTAGCATGCAAAAGATTTAAAAAAAAAAGAAAGTTGGCTCATCTGAAGCAGCAGCTGTGAGTGGTTTTGTGTTTTGACTGTTTGTTGTTAATCTGTGGGAAAAGATCTTGATTACATTTCTGTCCTGGGTTTGCGCCCTAATAGACTAATCATTTTTCCCCTGTTTGTAACTTTAGATCTAACTCTGTATTATAAATGAGCATATGCTACTGAATAAAATGTGTTAAGTGTGCCGAAAGCCTGGAGTCACTCTGCACAGTGTCAGTGAAGCAGATTGGAGAGATGAAGGGAATGAGAGTGAAAGAGAAAAGTCAACAAACAACTGAGATGGAGGCAGTCAGTGTTAGTCAGCGTACTCCCAGCAGCAGTTTGGCTTATGTGTAAGTTCCTGGCTCTTGGTGATCACAGATTAATTACCTTTTCTGTGTTTACAACAATAAAGACATGCCTCTATTTTCATAGCTGGCATACAAATACACAAACACACTGAACTGAGAGCGACTGAGCCCTGATTTAAAATCCACAATGCCAGCTCACCTACTGAAATCTCTTTAAAGAAGCAAGCGCTGTGTTCTTCAGAAATGCATTGAGTTGAGAACATCATCAGCTATTTCTCTCTCCCTTTCTTTTGAAGCAATTCTTTTCGAATGATCTGAGGTTAAAAGCTGAGCTTCATTATTTGAAGAGTTTCAAGCTGTTGTTTCTTGTTATATAGGGCATTCATCTATTTTTTCACAGCACGAGTTTATAAAGTATTCAGCAGTAACAGAGTCCATCAAGATTTTTATTTATTTATATTTTATCTAGTCCACACTGTCAAGCCCAATGGCAGAACTTAATCTCTTTGCAAACAAGTGGAACATTCAATTTTTGGAACTTCAAATTGATTGAAATTGTTTTCATTTTAATTTCATACCACTTTTGTACTTTTTGGCCAGCATTCCTATAATATTAAAACACTGTGCTAATGTTCATGGTAAGGAAGCATGGTGGGAGGTCATCAATTACATTTTGCTGTCCAACCCTTCTTGGCATAATTGTGAACACGCATACACAGATTTGCTCTGCAGTGTGGGAGTTTTATCTGACACTTTAGTGTAGTCGCTTTAATTTTTCCTCCAAGTGCAGTGGTGTAGGTTATCTGTTGGCTTATTTACAACCTGTCTGATTGTCTCTGACAGCTCGTGTTTTTTGCTTCCCCAGCTCCACTGTAGCAATGTCATCCTGTTTCCTGTTACTTCTGGGAGTACCAGTTATCGTAATATCACAGAATTAAGGACCGAAAACGTAAAAACCTGAGTTCTAATATACCAGAAATTGCCTTTTTAATCCATTGTTCTGTTGTGTACAGTCAGTCAGTGAGTCTAAGGTTGTACATATCATTTCATCATTAAAAAATAAATCTAATATTGACAGGTTTTTAAATTAGAATAATGTGACCGCAGATGAACAGTAAATCACGTTACACATTATTCATTATTTAATCAAAACTAAACCAATATATGGTCCTGTGGAAAACTAAGTGCACCTCAATTGCTTGTAGTCTTTAGCAGCAATAACTTGGAGTAACTTGAGGTAATGACTTTCTGCGTGACTATCAGTCTCTTCTATTATTCTAACGTTGCTTCACTTCATGGAGCTTTGTGGATTTACAATTGGATTTAGCACTTAAAATCCCATCACAATATTTCAGTTAGAGGCCTAAACTTTGAATATTTTCTTTTTCTGCCATTCTGTTGTAGATTTGCTGATGTGCTTCTGATCATTGTCCTGTTGCATAATGCATTTTTGGCCAAGCTTTAGCTGTTGGACAGCTGTCGGCCTCACCTTTTATATAGTTGATATTTTGGATTTTGGTATCCAAAGATATTTGTGGTCAGCGCAGTTGGTGCACATTCCTGTGGCTTTAAATCAATCCCAAATCATCACCTACTCTACCACCGCTCTTCATAGCTGCTATGAGTTGTTCGTGCTGAGATGCTGTGAGCATTATGGCTTAACATCTTTTGGTCTTGTCTGCCCAAATAACATTGTACCCAACATTTTGTTGTTAGTTAAGATGTAAATGTAAGCTAGTCTGCCTTGTTTTTTTTTCTGGTAACCCTTCCAAACAAGCCACACTTGTTCAGTCTTTTTCCAATTGTACTGTCGCCCTAACTTTAACATTTAACATGCTAACTGAGGCCTGTAGCGTCTGAGTTTTTTTTTTTAGTTTCTCTGTACTTTGCACGGCCTGAGCTCTCGGTGAATTTCCACTCCTCAGAAGATTGGTAACTGTCTTGAATCTTTCTCACTGTAGAATAATGGACTTTAAATTGTTTGGAAATGGCCTTATAACCCTTTCCAGACTGATGGGCAGCAACTATTGCTTCTGTAAGCTCATCACTGATGTCTTGCCTCCTTGACAGTGTGCTAACACACCTGAATGCCCCAGACAAGCTGCCAAAACCTGTGCTTTTATGGAGGTGCTCACACTTGCCTACAATCAGTTAAAGTGCATTTGATTAGCAACATGTGGCTGATGCTTTCCCTCTTAATTCCAATAGGAGTGTGCTTGGCTTTTCACACACTTTTTCTGCATTATCACTTTAGTTTTTATGAAATAAATAATGGAAGGATGTAATTGCTGTTGCTGTTTTTTGATGGTGTCCTTTCTTTATACCACCACACTGTATAACAACACATGATCTGACCGTTGGAGATATCTTACGTCATACTGCACTGAAACAGTTAAAGAACTGAGGACAGTCTGATGGCGCTGCACGAGGCTGTGACTGATTAGCTGTGTAATATACAGAGATGAGAAGAACACCAGTGGGTGCTCCGTCATTGTTACTGGTTTCACACACACACACACACACACACACACACACACACACACACACACACACACACACACACACACACACCCTTACGTAAGTGCAAGTGGCACAGCTTGGGGCCTACTAATGACTTGAATTTGGCCCCGGGAACGCCATCATCATCTGATGGAACCCGATGGAACAAACCAAACTGCAGTGCTGCACATTGGAGATAGAGAATGAGGCGGGAGCAGCTGACATCTTGTTTTCACATGGTGCTTTTGGGAGCTGGCACAAGTCTGTTACACTCCGCAATGATTTAATAATCAGCCTTGTTGTTCCATATGTTTTCGAGCTCATTCTGTGGCCATTGTGTCCTTGACTAGCTGGGAATTGCTCCTAAGAAGTTGTGAAATTTGCTAATTCTCGTCCAATTGCAACCTCCTCCTTTATTAAAACACAAGGCATGCAGATAAAGAGTGTATATGAATGGTTGGGATTATTTCTGACAGACAACAACAAGCTCAGGAGAAATTACATCCTTTCTTGTTTCGCTCAGTCACAAACTCCAAGCTTTCTTTTTGCCATAAACATTTATTTGTGGCCTAGATTTTATCATGTTTACTGTGTGTCTCTAAGACACACCCTTCCATCCCTCCAACCACCGTGTTTAGGCTCTTTATTTAGATATACTAAGAGGGGAAAGCAAGGGAAGGATGAAAGCGGAGAAGGTAAAAGCAGTTAGACTAAGAAATCTTGTCACGCGGAGAGGCAGGGGGAACTGGTTGAGGAAAAAAAACATTTGAAGCAAAATGCAAAAAAAGACATGATGTGAAGATGAAAAACAGAAAAGAAGAATTATGTAGAATTATGAGAAAAGAACGAGAAATGTGGAGGTAATCGGCAGACGACAGACAGATTCCTGATGTAATGTCTTCATTTATGTCACTTGTTTCATAGTGGAACAGCTTGCAATATGCTAAACTCCCCCCAATCCTTAACTGGTCCTGATTACTGGCTGGGTCTGCAATTTAAGTGGCCACAATAGACATCATTGGTTCTATAATCAGCCCCACAGGGAAATCAAGAGGAGATGTGGATAGAAAAATGATGTGGGTAGATTCTTCCTTGACTTGATTCCTCTGTGAATCACCCACAGCCAAAGACACAAGGTGGCTGATATGAATGAGTCACACCAGTTTCGCTTTCTTGGTTTTAGAATATGTACCGTTTCAATTCTATAATGAAGTGAACCATTGCAGTACTGTAGGCAGTGCTGCATGGGGAAGTATAGTTATAGGTACAGTGGAACATAGACAGGAGTACAAACTTTATATTTACTCTGTGTAACATTTATTGAATTGTTTTGTCACATTTTAATTAATTGAATTACACAGACTGGTCTGAAATTTTGGGAAAGAGATCAAAATTAAAGGCCTGAAAAGTCTCTTCAGAAGCAACAGAGGTTGTGTATGTTGGTGTTGAAGGTTAAATTGCCTGACTGTAACATGGGAGATTGTTTTTCTCCTGTAAACTACAGGCTATGATCTTTTAACCATTGCCAAAGTTTAGACTTTTCCTTTTCCTTAAAAATATCTAAAATTAATCAAATAACCACCATAATGCTTGATTAGGAAACTGATTGATTTGAAAGTTGGAGTTCTGATAGTAGTGGCAGTATCAGGTGTTCATGTGGAGTGCATGGGTTGTTTAATTTGATAGTTATTCGAATATCTCCGATGTTGTGCCTGGAATCTGCCTGCTTTCTGGTCACGGCTCCTAATGCATCTGTTACCACTGGAAACACTTTGGACTTACACATCTGCTCCAGTTGTTTTTTTCAGTCCCTGGTACTTGTTGCTGTCTGCTGGGATTAGCACATCTATCACAACTCTGGTCTTCTGCTCCTTGGAAACCACCACTATGCTGATTTAGCAGCTACTGCTTGTCTGTACCACAGGACTTTAGCTCTGTTGTTCTCAACCACCTTTCGTGGCATCTCCCATCAGGGCTTGGGGATTCCTAGTCCATGTGTATATTTTCCTGTACACTATCCCAGCCTCTTGGTTGGGCCTGTTAGTCTATGCTGTCCCAGCTTGGCTCTTAGATCCTGCTACTATGAGTTGGATAGTCTCTTGGGTGCTTTTATACACTCTGCAACTTGGATTCTGTCAGTTTCAGTAGACTCCTGCTTCTATGGACCTGGTGCTCAAGGCTTGTGCTGTTTTTTTAACCTGGCCTTTTGTAGCTATTGGAAGGATTTCTTTATGTCAGCCAGTTCCTCTATCTGTCGATGGTACATCCCAAGGATGGACTTGGTTGTCCGTGATAGTTGCTGTTTAATTGACTCTGTCTATGAGTTCTCTGTTCGGTTCTGAGATCACCCATTACCACTATATGTTACTCCCAGGCATGATATAGTTTGTTTGAGTTTGTTTTCTCAATCAAACTCATTTAGCTTTAATAATACTTAAGATATAATAAAACATGACATTTGGCTCAAAAAACTATTTGGTGATTCAGATACACCAGATTCCTCTTTTCCTGTCATCTGGTGGAAAAAATGATTTTCCTTAAAAATACAGTGGAACTATTAGAAAACATTGATGGAAGACCTCAAAATGATCAATTGTGTTGATCAAACAAAGCAGCAGCATGACTAACTCATGAATTTTTCTGTGTCTGTGGAGTATCTTCTAGTATATTATTCTCAATATTAAAGAGCCAGGAGGACGGTCAGGCTAAATGGAGACATGTTTTAAAATTAATAACTGTCCATTCGGCACACTTATTCTTATCTCAGTAGTTTCTGTTCTTCCACTTCACCTCACCTTTCCAATCTTCCATCCAAGAATGAGTAATCTAGTTTGCTTTGCTGTGGTAACCGCGCACTATTTTAAGGCAGAAATGCATAATTAAAGCTGACCTGACATGAAGGCAGAGACTAAGAGTTGTATAAGCAAAGTACCTATATGCGGATGGTCTTATATGTGTGTGGAATAAGAGAGGCTACAAAAAGACGTGGCTCTCACCGTTAATTTGAGAATTTATATATAATCTGTGATGTATTCTTTCCTCACTTGGTTTAGTAGACCGCTATGTTCCTCAAGAATGAAGTGAGTCTGCTTTTTAGGTTTTATTTGCTGTGATTAATTCGTTCTTTAACTTGCATCCAATTGCTATTTAACCTAAACAGCAAGCACCCTTTTTTGCGGGTACGCAAATGCACACGTGCACATAGACGTGAAGCATGCTAAGCAATCAGGCTGAAAGCAGGTGACAATTAATGAGACATCTATTCATACCTTTCATACAGGATGTGTATCAAATATATTTCTGTGTTTTTATGTCACAGTCTCTAAATTAAGTATACCTCACAGGCATACAGAAACAGACGTTCATATCTCTATATACAAGAGTTCTCATGATTAAGCGTTTTAGAAAGTGCTTACAAGGAGCTTCAAGGACAAACTATCTAAGCTACTGTGAGCGGTTCTCAACAGAACTACGCTGTTTGATTAGATAATGGTGTGTCCTGAAGCAATTGTGGATTGATCCATATCTTTCGGTTCACACACTTCCAAGTACTTGAAATTGCCTTCTCTTGCATTCTTTTCATCGCCCCCTCTTTACCTCTGCTCTTTTTCTGCCTTTATCATCCTTGGTTTTTCACCTTTTTACTAATCTCTTGCTTTTCCTGTTTTTACTTTTTTTTGTTTGTTTTTTACCCCTTCCTTTTTTCTTTCTTTCCCTCCCTTATGGCAGGATTTCCACAGAGCACTCACCCAAACTGCAGATCCGGAGTCACAGCTATCTGCGGGCGGTGAGTGAGGTTTCCATCAATAGGAGTCTGGACAGCTTGGACCCAGCAGGGCTGCTGGCTTCGCCTAAATTCCGCTCCCGAAACGAGAGCTACATGAGAGCAATGAGCACCATCAGCCAGGTTGGTGGCACTCTGGCTCCCATGCCTGTTTTTTGTTAGCCTCTACGGCCCTCGTACCTCTACTGTTACATCCGATAAGGCTGTGCAGTGGGAGGAAATCCCATCGGTAGCCATTCTAAGACCTAAATTAGCAATCAGGTCACCATCCGGCAAATTATGAAAAAAATATAAAAAAAACCCCAATCTCCTAATTAGTGTGTACGTGTGCATGCTGTTTTCTGGAGCTCAGATGATATCGATATTTTCAGATTGGCTAATTAAACAGGAGGGGATGCAGACCTCCCTCAGTTCCCTCTTTTGCCATAATACGCTCTTTCTGCATCAGCATATTTTGCGAACCAAAATGACAAGCTTAAGCTGTTCTACTCATTTAACATGCAGCAATGTGATTTTTATGAATAATTCAAAGTCGGATAGGTTCCAAATAATAACGGGCATTTGAGGTGATGTGACAGTTATTGAACATACTGAAGAATTGGCCAGGAAACAAGACACACACTAGCCTGGTGGAGGTCTGTTAATGTATTGCCAGCTACAAAATAAGATGTTAGTCATTTGGGATTTTGAGCAGTGCTTGATACATTGCATTATTTGTAATGACAGGGGAACTTAGTTTATCTTTTTGCCTGGGGTAATGGGAATATGTACTCCCCTCTAAAGCCCAGGGGCAACAGTTTGCCTCACCATCTGAATGATGGACCCCTGAGACATCCCTTCAAGTCCTGGCATGGAGCAGGCCAAGAAGAGAATGTCACACTGGACCTGGCATCAACAAAAAGAATAAAGGTGCTGCTTAGGTTCTCTATTTCACTGTTTGCATCTAGTGTCAGCTGGTGTCAATAGACTGACTCAAGGTCCACAAACCTTCCTGATTCCCAACTCTACAAATGTGCACTTACACCTCTGACTCTACACTCTGCTTACCAAGTCCTGCTTCTTTCATTTGTGTCACTCCCTGTGAAGATATCCTGGGAACTATCCTATTATCTGCCCTCACATAACCCAGTCTGTCCCACACACCCATCTTGCAAGTCTGTCGCAAGTTTTCTGAGTTGTGTTTGCTTTAGAGCCTGTTTTGAAGCTGCACTAGCTAATGATGTAGGTGTAATTAGATGTCCTTGAGTCACATTTCAAATCCCAGTAGTCTTAGCTTTGACACTTCCCATTCTCACCTTTAATAACACGCGTAGTATTTCACTGTGTTGTATGGCCCTTTGAAGTTTTATCCTACAGGGATTCTTCCCCCTCTGCACCCCTTGGATAGTCTTTTATTTTTCTCCAATGTATTTCTATTTTAAGTGGGCTATATGTAAATTCCTATAAATGGCTTAAAGCTTCATAAGACGGCGTGGAGGTAAAAGCAGTGACAAAAATGAATTGTACTCTGCACTGACATGGAAATTCTGTGATTTGATGTGCTAAAAAAAAGCTTGAATAGTGTATGATGCATTACCAAAAGGCACAGAGTTGTAGAACATAATTCACTGCAAGCAAATATTTCGATGGCTGGATTTCAGTCAAAAGATTTGAAAGATGTTTTGTTAAAAGTACTTTTGCGGTTTTTATTATTTCTCCTTGGCAGAGATGCATTTATACAAAACAAAAATTTTTTTTTCTCTTTTCTTTTGACCAAATGTGGTGAATCTGCCTGCCATAAATTATGGGTAACGCTGAAACCCCAATGTTATGTTGCAGCACCCAATTTGCACTTTAACTGTGTTTGTATATAAAACTCCTGCCTGGTGAAGCTTTGAGCAGTAGAGTAGTACAGTAACAACAATTCTTGCAGCACTAAAAGATGTTTCTCTGGCTTTTGCTTCTGTAACATATTGTCCATTCACCTTTCTCTTACACTGTGCTGGTACGCACCTGTGCATTGTTATTTTTCAAGGTGTTCTCTTTTTCCTCTGTGTGGATGTTTGTGTGCACATACTGTATGTATGTCTGTCTGTTTTCCCCTCCTCCACAGGTGAGCGAGGTGGAGGTGAATGGGCAGATCGAGGCGGTGTGTGAGTCAGTGTTCAGTGAGATGGAGTCACAAGCAGTGGATGCCCTAGACCTGCCCATGCCTGGGTGTTTCCGTATGCGGAGCCACAGCTACGTGCGTGCCATCGAGAAAGGCTGCTCACAGGAAGAGGAAGAGGGGAGCGTCACAGCGGGAAGCAGGAGGACCAACTCACCCCCACGCACCACCACCACTGTTAGAACCATCCAGAGCAGCACAGGTGGGTGGGAACATGTGCTTAAAGCATGCATACTCATGTGCTGATGACTGAGTGAACATACATAACCTATTATAAATTCATATGAGTTTAGAAAGTATATTTTATGGATGCACTCTGATTTCTGAAAGAATATCTTAATACTGCACTTTACTTGCTTACTTCACTGGAATGTTTATCCATAAACACGCAATACACACATGATTGATGGTCATCAAGTCAAATCTTCTCCTTTCTTTCCCTCTTCTGCAGAAACCCAGTCTTGGTTATTTCCATAAAAAAGAGCTGACTCGGTTAGCCAGCTGCAGACTAGTTTCACTTTGCAAACACAGACCCTCTATATTATTATCCATCTGACCCAGTTTTCTTCTCTGATACAATAAGATGAATGCCGGACTGTTTTTTTTCTCGCATAAGAGCTTATTTGAGCTGTAAAGCTCACTGACTGCTGGATCTTATTTTAGCCCTCTTGTGTGCCTCATGGTCTGGAGTGCTTAGTTTTCCAGCATTACTGCATGCAGTATTGATGCTGAGTGGTGCTGGCATCCAGCACTGGGTGCTTCTATGCTTCCCGCTGCAAATCCAAACGTCATTCCCTTACACGGTGCACGTTGAGTCACCATAGCCTGACGCACATTGGTGTTCGCTTTCATTATTATTTAATTATGCCAATTAAAAGACAGCCTCTCCCCAAACCAGGTTGACAAAGGTTACAGCCAGCTAATTAAACACATTAACTGCAAATTGGAAGAATTGCAAAACTTGTTCAGTGAATTAAAAGGGCTTACTACTGACTCTGAGCAAACATTTATTTAAGGCTCTTTAAAAACTGCTCCAACTGACGTCTTTGCAGACTATCATTTCCTGCTCCAGTTAGTGAAATTAGACAAAATATGAATTTGCACCCCACTGTTTCTATCATTATATATCAAAGAAGAGGCCAAGTTAGGAATGCAATTAAAGGCAATGGAGGGTTCATTTGATTGTTCTGTTGTTTGGTAGTACTTATTGATCTATAAAACGGAGAGAGTGATAAGAGGAAGACATTCAAAGCTCCCTCCTCGGAGGAAGGAAGAGATAATGAAGATCATCTATCAGGTGAAGTGTTGTAGGGACTAAAATGGGGTTTTCATCCTAGACAGCTGCTACACGTGGTACAGGAAGTCTCTATTTCTCTGGCTGTCTCACACATGGCTTGCAGGGCTCGCTCTTGATCTGTAACACAAAGGCAACACCTTTAAACATTTGTCAGGTGACTGGTGACTAAGCAGAGATTTCTTTGCTGTAGCACATATTTTAGAAGCGGTTGCCTCATAGCTGTTGACATTTTAATGAACATCCTTGTGATGCCTTAGTTGGACAGATGATGGACAGATATTTTATTTTTTGGAATTTCAAAGATGAGATAATAGCCCGGTGTATGGTACTGATGAGGCAACATAACACAACTCCTTCCAGTTGACGGCAATATTCTGTCTCGGGTTTGTGTCGTACTTTGTCGACCTCTTGTTACCCTTGACCCTAATTTCCCACCGACCTCCTGGTATCTCAAAATCAGTTGCAACTAAGATTTAAGCACACAACATGGGACATTAGAACAGTGATATATTACAAGGTGATGTGGAAAGCATTTAACTGTGATTGGTACTAAAGGTAGGGGATTGCTTCAGATTACTGTCACAACTATACTACTGTACACTTCGTCACCTCAGATTTTCACCACAAATTCATCAGTCACTGTAATTAATTATCTCAACCTCTCCTTTGTCTCCCACTGGGGCGAGACCGCGATTAAGAGTAAAAGAAGAGATGGAGACTGGAGAGAGGAGAGAGGAGGGAAAAGTCTCTATGTGTCTGCATTTTGAATGGATGACTTTTTTAATGTGATCATCTGGTTAAAGTTAGGTAGGAGTTGTTCTCCTAATGCAGTGTGTAAAGTACAGGGATGGCAGATGGTTTCGAACCACTGAAACAACACCCTCCACATCTTAACACTCCTTAAAAACCCGATAATCAGATTTTACAGAGGCTACGAAGATTTCTGTTTTTGTTCCCAACTATTGAAGGATATTATAAATTTCTTTCTAACTGCTGTTTTTGGAAATGAACTGGAAATCTCAACATTTTAGTCATTTCAGTAAATTACTGGCAAATAAGCACAGGGGGGGATATGGTGCTGTTTGGGATTAGAAACAATCAAAAGGCTAGAATGTGTTTCAGCCGTCAAAGGCAGCATGTGCGGTAGCTGTAAACATTGCCTCCTGTCCATATTAATGTAGGTAACATGTGCACATAATGGGGATTTGCTGTAAAATTATTGTAGGCTAGCATTTTACAGCACTCAGTACTCAAAGTACCCTTTACCCACGGGAAAATACAGCAAACAATATGCATTTTATAATTTCATATTCATAACAGACATTTGACATTTGCAGTCTCTCGCTCTCTCTCTCAGCTCTCACATAGTAGGCTATAAAGAACATATAACTGTCGGCACGGTGACATCCTCCTAAGCAAACATTCACAGCTTTTACAGTTTAGTTTATTTCTGTTGTTTCACGATGTGAACACACGCACATTAATACATTTCACAGGAAATCGTCTGGGAGCCCAAAGCGAGAAATGAAGACGTTGTTGTGGTGAATATTGCATGATGTTTCTGAAGGCTGGTTCAAGCACCGGTTCCAGAAAAACAGCCCGCACTTATGGTTTTCAGCTCCCACTTGTCCCCACGGCAAAAAGCCAAAATATCACACACACACGCACAGACACACAGCAGGCAAGAGACCTATCAGCTTCCGCTCATGCTTCTCTCCGGTTTGCCCACTGCACTGCTCCAGCCCATTATTATTGATGATCTTTTTAATCCCGAGGAAGGAGACCGAAGTAAAGGGTCATCCTTTGATCTCTTCTCTTTGAACGTGAAGTAGCTGTGGCTGCTGTTGCCTGCGTCCGTGCCCGCTTAAACTGGCACATACACGCACACACACGTTAACCTGCAAACTCACTAACGCAGACATACTGCTATTGCCTCGAACAGACACGTTGGCCAAGACATCAGGTCCTTTGGATCGGTTTAACAAAATCTGGAGCAGATCCTCTTTCTAAAGCTTCGGAAAATCCATAGCAATCGGTTAATGTGAGGATTTTACTGCCTTTAAGCCCTGGCTCCTTCACCCCCACGTCATCTCCAGTTAACATATTCATCACCTCCTCACCCCTGCTTTGTCTTGTCCTCCCTTGCCTTCTTGCTCAACAGCTCGAGCCGCTTCCTTTATACCAGCGAAGCTAGGTGTGTGGGAGAATCAACCTGTTGTGGCACTTCTTCAGGAAGAATAAATGACCTTGTATTAGAAACCGTATACATGCATATCTTAAGTCTGGGAATTTTGCCATAGCTTCTTATAGTTTCTCTTTCTCTCCCCCTTGTTTCCCATGCTTGCTGACCTACTGTCATTTATCCAACCTCACATTTCCCAGCGTCTATTTTTCAGAGGTGCCAAAGGATTTGGTTTAAAAAAAAAGAAAAGAAAAAGGTATTCACGCCCTAGCTTCATGTAATCAGTTATAGGACAATATTTGATTTAATGGCTGTGAATTTTTTACAGCCCCTACCAGAGGCATTGTGCTGAATAAAGCATTCCTTAAGGCATGCTTGTGTTCCATATTGCCAATGGTCTTGCAAACACTCAAGGGAAAACAACCTCTTTGTTTAGTTCTCTTATGCAGCTTCTAGCATACTTTTTCTATCTGCTTGCACTGCACAAGAGCAATTAAAAAAAATTAATACTAATAAAATACTTGTCATAAATAACTGTAGTTTAGATTGGCCGCTTTTGTTAAAAAATGTTTTAGTGTAAGTAAAAGACAAAAGAATAATTAAACATGCAAATTAATATAAAGGTTTAGTTGCTAAACCTTTATATTAAGAACGGCTGAGTTGCTTTATGTGCTGCATTTAAAAAAAAAGGAAAACATAAACTGAGAAAGGATTAAGAATTTTCTCATTTGATTAGGTTTGTTCTTAATTACTTCTCTACCACTTTCTAACAACCTTTGCACACTAAATGTGGTCTTGCTGGGAGTAAGTGTAGGCTAACTTCTTGTAACCAGATCAAATATCTAATAGATTCTGCTAAGAAAACCTCTGTAAATTTGGTATTTGCACCAAAAGTCAATAGGGGATCTCATAAAAAGCACAGTATAAATGACAGGGAATCTTATTTCCTGTAAGAAAAGGTTTAATGCTTGAGGAAATATGCTTATTGGTTTTATTTTTATTTTTTTAATCTTATTAATAAGCATAGCTTAATTAAAAACATAATTTTTGCATCAGTAGTAAATATTTGTAATTTCCAAATATCTAATACCAATGGGTATGAGGGATTTCTGGGAGATTAGAATATAATAACATCTGCGCTCTTACTGTAGTGGCAGTTAATCACAGTAGGAGTTAGTGGAAAGGTGTCACCAGAGGCAATGACAGAAACCTTGTTGGTTTTGGTATTTCCTATTAGTTACAGACAGCAGCATTTTCCCACATTTGGTTTTCTATGTTTAAAAACACTCAACATACTGGTCTGAGTGTGGAACACTAAACTTACTGCGATGTTTTCGGGCTTTGCTCTGTTGAAATCACTAGCCCTGCATGTGTATTCCAAACTCTGCCTTACAGTAGAGAACTGCAGGCTGAGATAAATCCTGTACAACACTGCCCCCAGGGGCTCAGTGAAACACAGCACCACACCTCTGCTCTTTCTTCCTTCAGAAGCTCCGTGAGTGGGCGGATGAAAAACTACAAGACAGCTTGACCCAATTAAAAACAATCACTGGCTTTTTTCCAGGAGCTCTGTTCTGGGAGAGCTTGTGCGAATAAATATCTCTAGATGTGCTAAATATATATGGCTGGGATACAGACCGCTGAAGTCTGGCCGAATCAAGATCAAGCCAAGCATTGGGCCAGATTTCCCCTCACACCTCCACCAGCCCACGCAAATATCCCAGAGCAAGGCAGAATTTTGTGTGTCATATGTCAGGGTGACTCATATGCTATAAAAGGGAAGAAAAATGCCACTTTAGGCTCTCTCTCTGTGTCCTCCTATGTTTTACTTTTTCTCTCTCTCAAGGTGCGTTTAAGGAGGAGTACAGGTGAAAGGCCTTTGTGGCAGCATTAAGTTTGACAGATCCATCAGTCGCATGAATAATGACCACAGAGTAGGTTTTCTCAGCTTCAGGCTGCGGTAGTCAGTTACTGTAGATTTGGCCATCTGCTTGCCGGTTGTGTCCGTTGATGAGTGATGAGATCAGAGCAAGGTCAGGACTGAAAATGTAGGGCAATCAACTTATTTTTTATTGTGTCGTTGCCATGTATTCTGACTGGTGGCCAATTCTGCAAGTTCATTTTCAATATAAAATGAAAGGGATTAGATACAGACAGATGTTGGGGAGAAAAAAAGATTGTATTTTATATAATCTGCATACAAGAAGATTAAAACTTCAACAATCCCACAACCCCCATAGGAACTGTGTGCAATAACAAAGGCTAACCCTCCAATAAAATTGCTGCCACTTGGGTTTAGGAACAGCTTAGTGCAAAGGGACACTTTCTTATTATTAAACCACAAGGTGGCAGTCATCACACTGAGTTTATGAATCACATCCTCTGTTTGGCTATTTTTGTGCTTTCAAGTTTTCACATTAAAGGAACTCCAGTTGTATATGTAGGGATGTCAGTGGTGTTGCTTTCAAATTTGGTTGTCAAAAGAAGTTCTCAACTTTTGGCACACCATCTCACCTGAGGATAGCTAGAATGGGAAGACTTCTAATTGGCTTCCAGTAGGAGCATGACTATATTGTCTGGCTATTGTACATATTCTAAGTATTTCCACATTTTAAGGGATCTCCTGTGGTTTAGGGATTAAATCTCCAAACATATGACTATTTTAAAAAGAAGAAAAAAGGGAAGTGTAACTGGATAAAAGATAACTGTTTTAAAAAATGCAACAGTTGTTTTCTGAAGGCCTTTCAATGTTTTTATTTGGACATGGGCTGATTTTTCACTCATTTTTGGTTTATTCCTCGTACCTGACCATTTTCAGAGGAATGCTTTATGTGTGTTTGTATGCTATGCCCTTAACACTGAACTATGAACCATTTAAGCATAAAATAGGCAACTAACTCAAGGGCTGAATCAGTGCTGTGTGTGCACATAACAGACAACCCATTTTAAACTGTATATCTAGGACGTTTGTTACTAGTAGCCCGTCACAGTAACACAGTTTGACAGATTTAAAATAGTTTGGGGTTTTGTTTTTTTTTTTTTCTTTTTTAAGGGGTAGGGTGAGCTATTAGTCAGACGCGTGGCATATCTTGGCATGGTATGCAGTGCGTCCTTAGAAATTTTGAGGGAAGTGGAGAAGTGGAGAACAAAAGAAGAATAGGCAGGTCTAAAAACGAATTAGAAACCCAGTGGTGGGGGCAGGATGCATCAAAAATGTGACAGAGGACCTGACAGATGCATCTGGCCCTTCAGTTTATGCAGCTACTGTCTCAAAAGCGTCTGATTGGCAATGGCTTAATTTTTCAGCATGGCAGTGATCCAAACACAGTGCCAAGGCAGTAAAAGCATACCTGAATAGAAAAACAGACAATGGGACGCTATCAGTCACAGGGACATCGACATTACTGAAGTAGTGTGGGGTTTGAATGTCCTTCAAGAAGCCTGGAGAACTATTCCTGAAAACTACTTAAAGAGATGAGAAGAAAGCTTGCCTAAGAGAGTTCAGACTGTGTTGAAGAACAAAAGTGGTCACACCAAACATTGACTTTAAAGCAAATTGGAATTGTACAAACTCTTTTTTGCCTCATGTTGTACTTTCTTTAAGTTAGTAAAACTATATCCAGTTTTCCTAGCAAAATATAAAAAGATGAGTGGCTCGATACTTTATGCACAGTTGTCGTACAGATAAGTTATGCGACATATGTACAAGTTAAAAATGAAGCAACAGTGGTGCCAATTTAGGATTTAAAACGCGATACGTATTTGAATATCTCAGTAAATCCCTGAGCAACAGGGGCATTTATGAAGAGAGAGGGGGGATTTTTATTAGCGTACAGTTTTCACTGTGACCGTACGCGGGACTGTCCCACCCTTGAATGACTTATTAAGTTTGCTTGCACGGGGCGGAGGGGGCGAAATCAAGGCGCGTCTACATCCTGACAGAAGATCCAATATCGTCAGAGTGAAAGAGGAAAACCGGGAGAGAAGATTAATCTCAGCACAGTTCTGCCGATTGACCCTTCACATGCCGTTACTTCAGTGTTTGTACAGCGCGCTGGTGGCCATGTGTGACTACTGGATACACCTTTGTGAGTACAAACTGTTGTTGTGTTTGCCTGTGGTTTGCGAGCGAGGTGAGACCGAAGGCGAGCTGCTGCAAGAAGCGGGGAAGATGAGCGATGGCACCTTCAAAATAAAAGCATGTGCAGCGAAATGTGAACCTGTAACGCGCTGAAATTGTGTTAGACTATTTGAATAATTCGGGTAAAGATATTTAAAGGGTCGAAGTGGTGTCCACAGTAGAAATAATGCACGTAAAACCTACCGGTCACATACAGGAAGTTATACTTTTTCATTTTAAAGTGCGTCAGTGGCGTTTTACTGTGAAGGTCCAGAGCGGAAATTTTATTGTGACACTCTTTACACTGAGATCATCCGTGCCCATCCCGTTCTTTCTGCTTATTCATGCTTCTAATGAAATGACTTAAAAAACAAACAAACAATAAAATATAACGATGACCAAAGTGCTTCATTTAATGTTAATGGAGAATAAAATTAAGTGATGCAATTTTAATAATAATTTTAAGAAAGTACATTCTTACCTTCCGTGGTATTTTTAAACCTTATAAAATCAACTGAAATCTAAAAGTTTTAACAGTTTCTGCTGAGTCATCTGTGTAAAATGCTGTTAAATTAACTTTCAGGCCCTCTGCAGCTACTTTCCCTCCAAACTGAACTCCATTTGAACATCTCCCCTGTGAGATTAGCCACGAGTTACATGCCTTCAGCCTCCGCTCATAAAAGCCCAGAAATGTTGATCGTGTTCCAGCTCCTGGTTTATTTTGGTATATGTCTGATTGGGCTGGGTGGGGGGCTGGGAACAGGTGTGGCCTGAATGGCGCAGAGTAAGCCCTGGCACAGCATCACAACACAGTCATCTGCAAGGTCTAGTTATTTAGGTCAGACCAGGGGCGATTCTAAGTTCACATTTTTAGGGGGGGCTCAACTCCCGATCTTAATGAGATGCATGCAGTGCTTTGTAGTTAATATTAATGGAATATGCTGTTTGCAAATGTAATCAGCCCTTTTCACATTTGCAAACCTCAATTCAATTGGATACACATTAAAATGTATCCCTCAAAGGCAACCTAATTAGTTATGACCTATTGTAGTGTCTTTCAGTAAATCAGAGTGAAAATCAGAAATTTCAATATAATGCACTGGTTTTAGGGTGGAGCCTTTAGCTATAAAACTCAAGGCAAAGTCCCAGTCGATAAAGAAGTTTAATAAGTGTTTGTTGTAGAAACATGCACAACATTATATCTCGATCACATAGAGGCAGTTCACCAAATCATCAAGCACTTAAAGTAGCATTATTCAGTACAGACATAGGAAAATCAACCTGCCACTCCACAGACATGTACACGAAGCAAACTGGTAATAGAGTTGTTTTATATTAAAGTTCATGAATTCATACAAAGCCTCCCTTTATTATGCAGTCTCAGCACAGAGTGTCATGTACCCCTATTTCACAAGTGGAGAATAGATTTGTAGTCCATCACATCAGTGTAGTGGCATTCTTTTAACTTGTTGTCACCTGGATCTGGAGCTGTGCTGTAAACAAACACAGAAGCCTAATTCTACCAGAACAGGAACAAACATTTTTAACACCAGCTCCTGGGCTAGGACACCGCAATGTCACTGCATCATCACAACAGCTTGAACTTTGGCTATATTTCAGTTAAAGCGTGTTTTGAATCTGCATCACTGATTTGTGGCATGAGATTATCTCTGCATCCTTTTTCTGACGCAGCAACAAAAGTTATTATTAGGCTATTAATGACAAACCTGCATCAGAAGCAGCAAAACCTCTGTGTGAGCACACTGTAATATCATGATATCAACAACACTGGACATAAAGTCTGTTTGCACTCAGTTTTTAATAGACATGTTAGGAAAATATAATAAATGAAGATAATCCCAGAAAATAACACTAAAATACGCTGTTATTACTTCTATTAATATAGTTATTTTTAGGGGTGCTCAGGAGTTCATGACAGACTTCTGTGCGTGCAAGTGAGCATCCAGAGGGCATAGGAGAACCATGCTGAGCCCCACAGTGAGGAATATCACTGGTGCTACTTACCAGTCCAAGGCCTCGGAGGATAGATGGAGGGCTGCTAAGTCCCCACTGCTTGACAGATGAGCAGTCTGTGGCCCCATGTTTCTTTCCAACCATCTGTGTTTGAGTGAGTCATGCACAGGGTTGCCAGCTATGCTGCCTGCCTGCTCACCTACCATCTTTCACCGTTCTATTTTCAGATGGGGCACAGTGTCCCTCCTGAGCACAACATGCTCTGGACACATGCACATGTACATTACACACATGGCTCCAGTGATTCAACTAGGCCATGGTCATGTGAGATTATGTTGCTATCATGTAAGTGAAAGAGGGCATCCTGAATATAAGCTAATGAGAATTCTCCTGCTGACATATTATAATCAATAAAGGCCTTCATCACAGGAACACCAGATTATCAGGTCATAAATAACTCAAGAGTTAGTAAAGGCTAATATTTATTTATATATTAAGCTTGGATGTGACAGTTATTCTGCCACTTTAGTTTTAATCAACACCTCTGCTACACTCTTCTTGATTTTATTTCTTATCTCAAATATTGCTTTTTTCTCTCATTCTGTACGGTTTGTGCAAACTTTACCCAAAGGGATCATTTCTATCCATCAGTTTTATTCAGTCAATTGTTCCAAGTCTTCAGCAGTAACTCAAAATTTGCCCAGAAAACTATTTTCTCTTGGGAAATGTTTCACCACTATAAGTTTTTAAATGCCAGTTCTTCAAATGTTTTGCCATTCAAACTGATGCAGTGTGATACAAGTTTATTGTTCCCATAAATTAAGTGAACTTTAAACAGCAGAGTTACAGGATAATGCTTCTCTTCCACATTTTCTTGTTTTTATCAGCTCCTCTACAGCTCACTGTAATACCATGTGTTTTATGCTGGATATCTCTTGGAGAATAGGCACAATACTTTATTGCTTCAAGCTGTATGTTCAAAGCTGCTGCTGCAGATTTGTTGGTTGCACATCCATGATGGGAATCTCCCATTAAAGATTAAGATGAGCTTCGAGGTTTGACTTGTTGTGTGTTTAGAGATGCTCTTCTGCATTCCTTGGTTGTTTGAGTTATTGTTACCTTCCTATCAGCTTGAAGCAGTCTGTCCATTCTCCTCTGACATAAACAAGACCACTCTGTAAATCGTCTGGCACCAGCAACCATGCCACAATCTAAATCCCTTAAATTACCTTTCTGTCCCATTCTGACTCTCAGTTTGAACTTAAGCAGTTTTTGTTGAGCATGTCTACAAGCCTGAGTTGCTGCTATGTGATTCGCTGATTAGAAATTTTTGTTAATGAACAGTTGAACAGGTGTACCTAACAAAGTGGCCAGTGAGTCTCTTGTTCTATTTTATGAGTTTGGGAGAGTTAGGAGTGGTTTAGTGTATTGGATACAAAGCTGCCTCAGGTGTGTGCATCTGTGTGACTAACAGATTCAGTCACGCTTTCTTTTTTTCTCTCTATCTCCTTTTTTACCTTTCAATTCAGTCCTCAGAGAAGCTATTATTAGTCCGCACTGAGTTTGGGTTAGAGACTTAATGAGGGGTTGCATGATGAATGTGTACACTCAAGGAAAATTAAAAAGTAGAAGCTATGACCTCACTAAATATTTACTGAGTCATTCACCTGCAGCATTTGTTTAGTAGAGCAACTGACATGTCTTTGGATGCGATGTGCCAGAATTAACCTTCACTTTTAGGTGTTCTTGCTGAGGTTTTCTTAACTCGCTTTCAACTTTTCCCCTTTCATCAGCCTGCTGATTCCTCAGCACTGTGGTTAAAGTTAATTCCAGATTTCTGGTAATCCACTCGAAGAGCTGAAATGAGACTAAAGAACAAAGATAAAGAGGTCAGGTGAAAATGTTGTTAATTAAAACAGCTAAGCACTAAGCCATGAAGCTCTATTGGAGCTCTGCAGAGCTGCATGTTTTCACCCATGTTTTATCATTTAAAAAAAATCTCCAATTATTTGGAAAAAGTTGAAAATGCTGCACAAGATAATTTTTACTCTGGTATCTGCTATTTACAACTCTTTGCGTTACAGAAGATGTTTATACCTCTCTGATTTATGATGCAGTATTTAATAATGAATGTGTATTAGTTAGTGAAGCAGGCTTTTTGGTGCCTTTTTGAACATCAGCATTCAAAACTATGTTTTTTTCTTATTACTCACATTATTCCAGTTTCAAATAAACAGGAAAAAAACTGCAACTCATCTTCTGTATCTTTGAACTGGAACATTAAACAAGTAAAGTCAAAGTCTTGCACACCATCTACTTTCAAGATTTAGTAAAATTATGTCTCGCAAATGGCAAATTTTTAAAAACTGTGAACTTTCTACCATGACTTAGCTTTTTATAGAAATAAACAAAATATATGAGCACATGGCAAGATATTTTGCATAAAACAGGCTAATACGTTTATGCTAATTATTTTAATGTAATTTCTCTGAAATGTAATTTATATATGAAGCTGATATGTAGATGATATTAAATAAAAATTGATTTTTGTTTATTTTTATCTTACTTGTAAACAGAAAAACAACACAGGGCAGTGTTTCTAATGAAATGATCATTCTTTCAGTCCTAGCTGGTCACCACTAGAGGGAGCTGAATTCCTACTCATAGAATAATTCCTTTTGGTGTTTTACCACAACAGTAGGTTGTGTATGTGAGGCAAGTCATAAGTTCTCCTCTCAGATTACTATCAGATATTATTTTTGGTGGAGTTTCTGCCTCATCAATGCTACCGGTGTGTTTTTCTGTGTGTGTAACATACACAGGGACTGGGAGAGAGGAATTAGTCATCAATAAGAGTTGCTGTACCCCTGAGTGATGACTGACATTCATGCTATCCTTGATGTATATATGCCTCCAAGACACTGACATCAAACAGTGTTTGCTGAGGACGCTGTACAGGAATGCACCTTTGAGCTCCATCAATCCTCCGAACCATTCCTGTTCCTCGGTAACGCACAAACACATATAGTATTCTCTGAATCCTGCTCTGGCTGTTAATTATAGGGATAGATAAAGCCCTGTGTTAGCAACCTAGGCCTCTGTATGTGAACTACACCTGTGTGTCAGTGGATCAAAGGTGCCATCCTCTAAGGTGGAATTATTATTCAAAGAGGGATGTAAATTAAACAGTACTCTGGTGTCATCTGTCTCTGATTCTCTCTTCTGCACTCTCGCTCTCTCTCTCACACACACGCACACACACACACACCTGCATAATGCTGTCATTCTACTTGCTTTGATGGTTCGAGTAGGTGTGTTTGACAGGAAACAAGGGCTGGGTCAAGGCATGTAGTGACACACTAGCACAGGCGCAGCACACATGTGGAATAAAAAGGAGAAAGACGCCATTCTCAGTTGCGGTTGGCAGCTGTAACTCGATGGGGGTTTTTTTGAGCATCGGGGTGTGTGTACGCATGCGACGGTGTCAAAGTGTTTGTGTGTGGCTTCTCCATTTGCAGCTGCAGGATCAAGCCCAAACTGGGAGCTCAATGTGGGTAAACTGTGATTTGGCTATCTCTCTTCCTGGAGAAGATAAATCCTAGCCATGCTGGTGTGTCAGCCGCTCAGTAATTACTTCATCCTGTCACGACTGTCTGAGAATGCAAGCCAGTGGGAACTTGCACTGTCGCTCTTTCACTGACTTGAGTGGAAAACACTGAGCATCTCTTTCACAGTGACAGCTTAAGAGTGTTAGTCACAAGATAAATAAATCCAGAGGAATTAAATTTAGTTCAAAAGTTTTACATCTGTGGATCTGCTTTTCTAGCTTTTCCAGCTCTGTTTTAAATGCATCATCGATGTGCTGGACCGTATACCTTCCTTCCTAATTTTTTATCCATCAGATGTCTAAAAGAAAATTCAATTTGAAGGAAATCCGGCTCTTGTGATCCTGATGTAGCAAAGTAAAGACATGCAATATGAAATCTTTCACTAGATGTCATCATAGTTTCACCTGCTTTGAAGTGTTTTGCCAGTTCAATTTGGCAATCTGGACCAACTTATAAGTGTTGTCCCATATAATGCACAACCTAAGGTCTGATGCAATGTGATCGTAAGTAACCTTTGATTAAAAGTTGGATCTGCAGGCCCTTTGCTATAACATAGCATCAATCAGGTTTAATTATTATGTGTTTCCATGACCTGAATCATCAGTGATTTCCTGCCTCGACATGCTCTGGAGCAGAATAAAAGTGAATAGGATAAATCTGCAGGACTTAAAGCTTTTTAGGTGGCTGCTGGGTGTCTATATTTACTTACGACTTAATTGGTCCCTGCTTGTTACGGCTTGGAATGCTTTGATTATAGCCGTTTAAGGAGGAAGAGTGGTGCTTTTGACACAGGAAACACAAGCAAAGAGAATGTCATTCATTCCTCTCGTCCTGCCATTGGTTTGGAACAAAGTTAAGCGAGCGGGGGAAAATGAGAAAAGGGCGCGGGGAGGAGTTGACAGGGCTACTGCAAACACAAAGAATGGCTGTGG
This sequence comes from Aulonocara sp. 'chitande type north' Nkhata Bay, assembly GCF_057382095.1. Lineage (NCBI taxonomy): Eukaryota > Metazoa > Chordata > Actinopteri > Cichliformes > Cichlidae > Aulonocara > Aulonocara sp. 'chitande type north' Nkhata Bay. The sequence goes on along the minus strand of NC_141352.1, from coordinate 20,252,551 downwards.
CAATGCACCCCTGCTGTCTCCACTCTGCAGAAAGTGCACATACAACAGTTTCCTGTTAATGTGAGGAATTCACTATTTTACTTTGAGGATTACTTAAAAAGAGTAAACCGCTCATTTGTTGTGTTAGATCAGGTGGATAGGGGCTCCACTGTCAGGTAGGGACTATCCCACTCCCCATTTTTGCTCTTCCTGTCTGTGTTTTGGCATCAGGGGCAAAGGAAAAGCAAAGCCCTGAAAGGATTTCCTTAGTGTTGACTATGGATGATCCTCGTGGCTCCTGAATGCTAAAGCTGGGCAGGGCAGGGCCTGCAAACTTAAACCCCTCAGGGAATGAAAACATAAGAGGGAGTGGGATATATAGTTAAATCTCTTCCAAAGGAGATGGGAGTTTTTTTGAAGAGCAGAAAAACATGTTGTTGTTTTTTTGCCATATTATCTTTACAGAATGTTGAAAGGTTTTACTTTATTTGACAGCAAAATTATGTGGTTGAGAGTTCTTGTTGCTTTCACTGTTCTGGAGAGGGGAGAGAATATGTTGGAGTAAGTCAGAGGAAGAGTGCATGGCTGTAAGTGGGTGGTTTGGGCTGTGCAGTGTGGGAGGCCAGGCCCCAGTGCAAATTAAAGACTTCTCTGTGAAAGTCCCAGACTCAGCTACAGTAATGTGTGCGTGTGTGTGTATGCCTTAGTAACTGAGCCTGTGTGCAAGCGGCCGGCGGGGAAGACACCCAGCCCTCCTTTTTTTTTCTTTTTTTTTTACCAGTCATTAAAAATAAGCCGCAACTCACCGCTGGTGCATACTGAAGGGACAGCAAGCGGGAGAGAAAGAATGCATCTCCTCTTTCTCCTCCCTTTCTTAAAGCTTTGCTGCTTCACTAACCAAGTAAAACAGAGAGGAAAGAGGAGGGGGGAGGCTGTGTCGAAGGGGACTGATTTGACTCAGATTTTTGAGACACATGCTCAGGACCCTCCCCCTTGTATAAAAAAAAAAAAAAAAGTAGCAGGAGTTTTTTTTCCAGGAGGGAAGAGAGAGAAAGAGATGAATGGGAAAAGGAATGCAGGAGACAAACGGGTGCTCTCAGCAGGAGAGTGGGAATGCTGGAGAGACCATTGTTCCTCCCCCATAAGATTCAGCAGGGAGTGCATGTAAACACACAGGAAGAAGGGAGAGAGGGGTGTGAAAAGTCACACCTGAGAGAGACACCCAGAGCTCTGTATCATCTTCGTAGGTTTTCATATTTGTCCTGATTCATGCTCGTTGCATTCACATTCCTTTTGGGCACACACGGATGCCTATAGCGGCAATCTCATCTTTCGTTCTGCCCCCCCGACCCCGTCAACAGGATGTATAGGGTCAGAAGGTCAGGAATGAAAACCACAAAAGACTGCACTAGTGTTGCCTGGTTCTTGTTCCAAATCCCCCCTTTAGCCTCTCTTGTACCTCCTGCCTTCCTTTTTCCTTCGTTTTCCCCTTCCTCTCTCTTAACTTTCCATCTACCCCCACCAGTTTCTCTTCTCATATAGGAGAAACAGAAGGCCAAACTTTTGGTTTTTTTGGGCCCAGATGGCTTTAGTGTGCCTCTGGCAGTGGATTAGGCCGCCAGTGTCTCCTTTCCCCTCCATGTGCAAGTGGTCAGGACAAAGAACGTCAAAGAGGGGGAAAGGGGGAAGGAATGCGAGGAGAAAAACCCCAGTGCTGTGAAACAACACCCGACACTGATGTTTCATGGCATTCCTGGAAGAGTAAACTCAAACGCTTGTAAAAACAGCAAGCCAGCTTTCCTTTTACTTTTTGTGCCCGGTCATTTTATGAATCAAGTTTTGACTTTCTTTTTTTTTTTTTTTTTTTTGGGGGGGGGACTTTTAGTGTAACTCCACAGGAAGCTTGTAGCATGCCTTTTCTTGTTGGAGGAAAGAAGAAGTGAACTTTTGACCACATTCTGCTGCATTTATATGTAAATAACAACTGCAGCAAGCAGTGATCCTTCATGTAATGACATGACATCGGTATTGTGTTTCAGGCCCCGAAGCTGATGCCTCTGTGCACGCAAGCGTGCGTGCGTGCATGTGTGTTTGCGTATCAGCCTCTTGTGTTTTTGTCGCCTTTGTGTTTGCTGTTTATGCCCAGTGAGCATTATTCCCAAGGCTTGTGGTTCTATTTTTCTGTGCTTGGCTGTAATTCCACAGGCTTTCAGTTCTAGAGGACAGTCATGTTTTATCTGAACTGTATTCAGCACTTGGAGACAGTGTGGTGGCAACACTGGTGTGTTGCGTGTATTTTTAGTTTAAAAGCCACTGGCCTAAGTGGCTTGTGTTATCCACTTAGCAAGACAAAAAGACCACATCAAGGCTTCTCTCTTCTTCTTTAAAAAGAATTGAACAAGTGTCATATTCTGAGACACTGCTCAATCGCAAATATAACTTCACGTAATGACTTATCTGATTTCCCCCTCAGCTACATGATTCTGTTTTTCGGTATGCTAGACTTGTTACAGTTGCCCATGCTGTCATTGCCAGCACATCTGATGTGTCACCGCGCACACTGAGCTAGTCTGCTCTTAAAGTATCAGTCACTCTGTGAGCAATGCTGTGGGAAATGAGTGCAGTGAAAGCATGCGTGAGATGTGTGGGTGTGCTAGTTTTAGTGTTTGAGCTAATACTCAGGTTTATGGCCCACAAAGCTGCTGGAATGTACAGTAAGTGAAGTAAACGGCATGGCACACTTTGTCCCATCTCACTTCCCTTTCTGTTATTTTATCTTTATCTCTCTCTCACGCTTTTCTAATTCTCCCCCTTATGTTGAGTGACTATATGCTTGCTTTCAGCCCCTGCAGGCAGGTCTTTTGGACAGAAAGAAAAGGCTGATGTATTTCTTCGTGTGTCTGTTGGCTCGTCAGGCCGAGGAGAAGGGGAGAACAAAAAATATGGCCTGGAGCCATCACAGGGCAGGTCTAACAAGAAAGCCCCTTGATTTAAAACAACAAAAATGTGGGCTTGTCTGAAGAAGACAAGCCCACATGCTTCACGACTGTACAGGGAGGAACTTTGAGAGCATATATTTATGTGAAATCCTGGTTGATTATACCTGTCAGTGCAACAAGTGTCATCTAGCATGCATTTACAGTGTTGATGTTGGCAATTACACTATTGTTAGAGTAATTGTTAGTCATTTGATGATTTTTATATACATGTATAAAACAATCAGCTGCGTAGTTCAAGAGTGATGTGATCCTAAAACATTAGATCTACACCTAAAATGAAAAGCTTAATGTGAACTTTCAGTTTTTTATTGTTTTTCCCCTTTAGTTTTTAACGTCTCAGTCCACATTGTATCTGTCCACACCTGTCACTGATTGACAGGGCGAGGAGAGCATCAAGCCATAAAAGAGGAATCCAGGTAACCAGGCTTTCTATTTGAACTTGGAACACAGGAAAGTAGGTTAAGTGAAATAAATCTATTGCCTAACAGGGAGCAGCTGCCTGCCAGATTTAGCGGTGGCTGACAGTTGTAAACAAACTCTTATCTAGTGATTCAGGAGACACAAGCCTGCCAGGGCAGTTACCCACTGTTGTCACGGGTTGCTGTCAGTAGGGGCACGCTGAGAACACAACTTTGTTGATAGCACTGCTGGTGTGAGGACACTAGAGGCATATTTGACACATGTTTCATACTGATATGCATCCTTATGATAACGTAAAAAAATACATTTAAATCAGCAGTTTCAGGATGTTTACAACTTTGGCACCATTTGCACTAAAGACTACCACCCCCAAAAGCACTCACACATGCTAAATATACTCCTTTAAAGGGCAGTGCAGACCGCCACCTTCCCCTCCTTCTCACATATATGCATAGGCACACACAGTGAGCTATTGTTACTGAGTGCTCAGGCATCTGGAGAGCAGAAACCCTTTCTGCTGCCCTTTGACCTCTGGTGGCTGGGAGCTGCAGACTGACTTCGAAGTCTCATAGAAACTTTTAGGTGACTCACAGGCCTGTCAGAAACGTTCATGTTTCATTGTATATCATGTGCCGTGTTTGTTGTGTCTGTAATACTAACTTAACAGTGATAAGTAACAAACAGCTAATCTGCTATCTTAAGTTTTGTTTTTAGCATGTAGAAAATGTTAAAGGACAAGGCTTCTCGTAATCTCTTTCAGTTTCTTTCAGTTTAAAGTAGCCATCTAGAGGCAGTGTTGAGTCAGGATTGGTATTAGTGCTGCACTGTTGTTCAGAACAGCAGTGAAATGTCATACGGTCTGAACCTTTCAAGTGCTTGTCATCCAATAACACTGTCCCTGAAACACAATGACAAGCCTTTTTGAAAACAGTCCAAGAAAAACTGGTTGGTAGACTTTAGCATTCAGCTGTACAAAGGCAGCGCTTCAAGGCAAAAAACCCCCCAAAAAAAACAAAACGCTCTGGGATATTTATTTACAGCGCAGGAGCGCTCAGCTGCCGTGCCTCTGCTGATATTCTGCTTTTTGTTTCACTTTTTCACTTCAGCTTTTAAGTTTTCCTGTTGACTGGTGTAACCTGTCAGAGTAAACAAATGACCAGTGGAAGCTCTTTCTCTGCTTGCTGGTGGTAAAATACCAGGCCTCCCAGCAAACTTTATGTTGCTATGTGATGCCATGGTGACGCTATCACAAAGGACTCCAGCTGGGCCTCTGTGTGAGTGAGTGTGCTTGATGGGGAGTGAGACGGACAAATGGACAAAGTGAGCAGAAGGAGTCGGGCAGTAACTCTGTGATTTACCCCAGTCCCTCCTCCTCCGTCTTGTTCGACTCTTCTTCTGTGTTCGCTCTTCTCTCCCCTCTGGCAGACCCTGATCCCAAACATAGTGCAGCTGGACGCAGCTGTCAATATTCCCCCATACCGACCGCCCCTCATCCCAGTCTTTGTATTTCTTTGGATGGTGGTGGATTTGCCCTTGGCCCCCGCACGGGGGAGCTCATTCCTGTTAGCTAGCCTCTTAAACCAAACCGTCTGCTCTTTGAAGTGGCCTATCCCACAGATATACAGATTGGAGATTACAAGGCAGCTGCCTGCCTTCAATCTGTCTAGTAACATGAACACGGTGATTAAATAAAGGAAACAGCATACACCTATGCAGGCACACAAATGGGGCGCAGTCAAAAAAAAGAAAAGGGAAAAAAAGAGGTGGCTAGCGAGTCTGTTTTTGTTCCTAAGGCCGGAGAAATGAATGGAGACTTGCTTTGTCTCAGGGGAGGGAAGAGGGCTTTCTTTGATATTATCAAGCCCACGGGTGGGGAGAGTGCCCTGCCAAGAAGAACTGCTATTCACACCAACTTGTCTGCATGGGACTTTTGAAGCGTTTGTCAAAAGAGGATTTGGCAGAGAGCCACTAAAGTTTTGTCATTCACAAACTCCTCTCCTCTTGGAGATGACAATGCTTGCAGCAGGCTGCACCTACCTCTCAGTGGGAAGAGAGATAAAATTCCACATTCTTCTTTCCATTAAGCGAGGAAGTTAGTCCTGTTTTGTTTTTGTTTTTTTGCACACAAGAGAATATGAACTTTCTTTACTCTTTGATCAAGGCTGCACTGACCTGATATTATAAAGTGACAGACAAACCTCTCTGTGTGCTCGTCACTGTTTATCTGTGGTTAGTAAAGAGAGGTTTTCACATTCCTTTCTAAGGGTTTGATGGAGTCATGCATCACATTCCTGCTTTACTCTGTCCTTGAATGCTTGCGAGTGTGGGAGGTCCAGGGCAGTATAGCTGTCTAATGCTTTCATGGCTGTAAGGCGGTCAAGCTATTTTCTTATCAGCTATGTGGAAACTGGAAACTTGGTCTCAGTCTAATCCGGGAAGTTGTTTTGGTCAGATGTTTTCCACTAATTTTTCTGTACATACAGGCTAAAGTTAAAGGATTCACTTGTTTAATTTCATTATAGTTGAAAGATTTTTCAACATAAAACTAAAATCCTTTATTTTGTTAAATGCTTGACTTCACATCCTTTCACGAGTTTGCATACGAGTCACTGGTACAGGCTGGTACGCTGCTGACAACAGTTCCTGATGGATAGAGAGCATATTATTGGCAGGAAGTGTGCGGTCTGCCTTGATGTGGAGAAGCTGAAATGTTAAGCAGGGTTGTGTCAATATTATTTGTGTGCCTCTCCAGGCCTGTGTGCGCGTACTTGTGCGTGGGCATGTTCAGACTCCCGAGTGTTTACTTAACCTGTCTTGGCATTTGAAACCCCTGTCATTCTCCACTGTGTCTGGCTCTCACAGTGACAGCTAGGGTGGGATACAGCGCGTCGTCTCCAGTTTCATGCAGTCTTTTTCTTCTTTTTTTTTCCTTTGAGCAGATAAAAACCCTTTTTAACCCTTCCGTAGGCTTGAGAGGAGTTCACACACATATACAGTCATCCAACATGTGCACATACACACACGTGTGACTTTTAGATGACTTCAGGGAATAGAAACTGAAAGATGATGCATGCTCTCTTTTGAAACCCCATGGTTGATAGGGGCAGGACCTCGCCCTCTTTCTGTGTGTGAGTGCATGCGTGTGTGTGATGTACATCTTTTTGTTCTTATGGGTTTGTACTGTGTGACCTTTCTGAAGATTAGACCTGGATGTCGATCATTTTCCCTAGAAAACTGTTAGAACGAGACGACAGTGCAAATATGGCACACTTAGATAAGTTTGTTGGTTTTGGCAGTAATTCCCACACATACACTATCTGTAAAGAATTACATATGGTATTTAGCTTCAGAAGGAAATACAGTAAATCATCCTTTTTTCCCTTTATTGTGGTTTGTTTTGCCATCATCAAAGACACTCACAAGCTGTGATCTCCACTCAGTGCAGCACTCATCTTATCTGAATACTTTCCAGCTTGTCAAGAGGCTCAAATCTTCAATAGGAGGAGGAGGAGGAGGACGGGTACAAACGAATGACTCTGACAAACCAAAAGGATGAAGTCAGCCCCACTGCTCACCTCCAGTATGTTAAGGCCTCTCTGTAGCTGTCAGCGAGATGGCAAGACACAAAGCAAACAAGAGCTCTCCCTGTAATAGTTATATACAGCGCCGCGTGTGCTGGGTGTGGTTGGTAACAGTTGTGTGCCGCGCACAGACTCCCGATCTCACCATGGTAGGATGTTTGTCTTTTGTAGGGATTAAAAAGGGATCCAGGAAACCTGCCGTCCTAGTTTTGCCACAGAACGCAGAAAGGGCGACCTACTTTTGATGGTAGCACTAAGCCAGGAAGGAGACTCCAAATCATAATATAGTTAGGAGGTGGCTGTTTTTGTCTTTCCTCACACAGGCTATGCTTCTTGTCTTTTGGCATGTTTCTAAGGCTTCTGACTCAGTGTGTGTGTGTCAGAGAGGCTCCATTGTCTGCACACAACCTGTAGCTGTAACATGAGAGGGTGAGAATGCAAGAGGAAGACAGTTACTGGGAAAAGCAATGATGATTTTTTTTCCCATACATACTTGCATTTAACACAAAGCCTCGGGGGTGCATGCAGCTCTGTAGCTGGCTTCAGCAGTGTCATTTACCTTCTGTCACATAAGGACGCATAAGCAGGGAGAGCTATATTTGGCACAATCACATTGCTCTGGATGTGTACAGTCAGTGCGTATAGAGCTTAACCATCTAGATCAGTGGGTCAAGTGGCTGACATACTAATCCTAACACCTAGATGCAGCTCTGATTTGTCAAAGTTGGCTCTAATCTACTGCACATTTTGACTGCAGCACAGACATCTAAGACCTCTGGGTGAACTGCCATCTATCTACATATATGTAAAAAATTAATTTCAATGGTGGTTACTGTATGTTTGATGTCCTTCATCTACTTTACGTTTACTTCTTTAAATGTCTATTAAATTATTATTGTACTTGCATTTAAGTGGACCCTGCTTCACAAATATCCACTTCTCTCAAACCTCGCACCTCTAGGTTCTAACACAGACTCAAGCACCAAGATATTTCTGACATCTGTCTTTTTGTGTGTGTCTTCTTTGCAGTGTCATCATGCATCACCACCTACAAAAAGACCCCTCCTCCGGTCCCACCACGAACTACCCCATCCAAACCTTTTATATCGATCACAGCCCAAAGCAGCACCGAGTCCGCCCAGGATGCGTACATGGACGGGGGTCCCGGCACACGAACGGGTATCAGTTCCCAGCCGGGCCTGTCCAACTCTACAGAGAGCATCGATAGCATGAAGGCCCTGACGGCAGCCATAGAGGCAGCTAACGCTCAGGTGCACGGCCCTGCGAGCCAGCACGTCACCAACAGCACCATCACCATCACTGCCACCGCCACCACTTCCGCAGTTGCACACGTCTCCGCGGACACCAAGGCGCAGAGAGAAGCTCTCCGCAAGTGCCTGTCCATAGGGATCCAGGTTTGCAATGAGACTGGGGTTCAGTCAGAGTTCTAATCCAGTTTTTCTGCCATGCAGACAATTTGAGAATTTCTCCCCCTTCTCTTAGGTGGACCCAGAAGAAGGAGGGCCCACAGAGGAGCAGTCTAAATTCCAGTCGATAGGAATTCAGGTGGAGGACGAGCGATGGTGAGTAGAAACAAAAAAGGGAGTAGATGTTCTTAAAGGGAAACTGGATAAGTAAGAAGAGAGATGAAACAGGGATATCAGAAAGAGGGCTTTTTGAAACCAGGGTAGGTTGATAATGTGCGTTACAAGCTTTTGCCCCCCACCCCTCCGCACTGGCTTCCCTACAGCAGCTGTCCACAGTTGAGGGGTGGCTGGCGTCAGAGCCCCCTCAACTAAGGGCCCCAAATGACAGCTGGGCCAGAGGATGTGGTATAGGGAGATTGGAAAGCTGAGGGGGTGAGTTGACAGCCATCTGTTGCTCCAGTCATTGTGATTCAGGCTGTTTGGGGCTGCGTGTTTGTGTATGTGTGGGAGGGAGTGAGGGAGGGAGAAGAGGAGGGAGTTTTATTGAGTTTGTTTAGGTCCGAGAGACCGCTGCGCTGTCAGTTAGCCGTTTATTCTGTTGCATGTTCCCAGTTTGAGTAGAAGAGCCTAGTGTGCTCGCTGTTTCATTAGCTCACACTGCACCACACTCCTTTAAGTTCTCTGGTGGGACACAGCCATTTGTAGCTTATCTGTCTGCTTTCATCCCCCCCCCCCCACACACACACACTTTTATTTTTTTAAGTCACCTTCTGTTTAGTTAGGAAAGCTAGTCAGTTTAGCCAGTTCCTGGTTTTTGCAACTCATTGAAGGGATGCTTCTAAAATTCAAAGCGACATAAGCTTTTATCAAAGGTCACAGAGAGGGCCACGTCCAGCACTTCAAAATGTGCTGGATGTGGAATGTTAGGGGATTTCTGAAAGGAGGAGGTCTCAGCTGATCAACCATGCTCTGAGTTCCCGGATACGCCAAGCCAAATATTAACTCATCCAGATAGGCTGTAGTCTACCTAAGTTTGGACTTGTTGTTATGCTGGACTGCAGCTAATGCATTTTTCTGGTTAATGTTTGGTGTTGGTTGGCATGTATTTTTGTTGATACATGCATGACTGTTTACCTGTTGGCATTCATCTGTAATGGTGTGTGTGTGGGTGTGTATGAGTGCACACCTGGGAGGTCTGGGCATGCTGCCCCCTACATTAGATTCCCAGACAATGAGAGTGCCAGACTCCTACGGCCTTCTTCAGTGTGTCTGTAGGTGTGTGTGTGGGTGTGAGTGTCTGTGTGTTTTTATGCAGCAGTCATAAGTCATAACCTCAGCTTGCTGTTTGAACTAGGATTAACTGACGGGCAGTGGAAAGAGATGTAAAAGTGTTGGAAAGAACAAATAACATGCTTGTCTTTAGACAAACATCTTCCTTCTCTCTTTTACCTATTTTTTTTAATATGATAATATTTGTATATGAAGCATTTACTTAAATGCAAACTGAACAGGATGACTTATTTGATGTAGGTTGGTCTTTTACGACCCCACAAATTAAATTTAGGGTATGTTGGACACTGTACAGATTCTTTCCTAATCTCACCATGAAGGCTAGTGCCAGCCCTGATTTTTCCCGTCACTACCTGTCACCAGCAAGAGGAGGAATTAACACTGCTATGGTTTTATGAAGGACTCTCTCTGTATTTGTGTGCTTGTGTGCATTCTTCGCTTTCTTCACCAAACATTCATCTGATGTACTTCCTACTCGGCAGATGTTTTGCTCTGAACCTCGTGTTCCAGAAGTCCAGCGTCTAATATGAAGTTGTTTAGACAAGTGTTCCTCATGTTTTGGCTAAAAATTCTTTCTGACACACTTTCACCATGGTATGTTTTCAGCAGCTTCCTGCCTTTGTCATCAGAGGCTTTAACAGTGTAAAGATGTAACCACGGTGATGTCACTTACTGGGTTGTGGACCGCATTTTAAAGCCCCAAAGTTGACGTTTTAGCAGCCACCGTGTTTTTTATGGCCAGAAGTGACCATATTTGGATGAGGGGGTGGAGCAGTAAGTTATCAGCCAGGGGTAGCAAGGGAAGTTAGCAAGCTGTAAATCACATCAAACCAAACTATTTCTCAGATGATTACATTTTAAAAGTCTCCAAATGGCAAAAGTACTGCAAACAATGTACAGAGGTTCAGTTCAGTGACTCAGGTAAGCTGAGGTGAGGCCTAGCAGACACCTCATGTTATGTTAGTATGAAGAAGAAAATTAGCCACAGAGACAAAACTATTTTCAATGTTTATTAATTAAAAACTGCCATTTTTGATACTTTCTGACACACTTCATTTCTCAGCCATGGGATTTACCATTTGGCTGATAGCCCATCAAACTGCAATGCCTTTGTTACACACAGGCACTGCACTAGTCCTGAAAACTTAATATAAGGGATAATTAGCAATGTTAGCCTTTTTGTTTTTGCCCTAGCTGACTGAAGGCTTTCGTTAGACATTAAATCCAAATAAGGCATGTTTCTTTTTTTAGGGCCATTTCCTCTTGCTTTTAAGTGTAAACCAAGTATCTGCAGATGACAGGAAAATGAAGAAAACGTAGGACCTTCTGGTTCAGAGCAGCAGCAACATATGGAATGCAAAACTCAACCTCTGTGGTGATTTATCACTTTCTATTACTTGAATGTAGGAAGAGGAAAGATTTTCTGTGATTTTTATTAGCTCTTGCATACCTTACTTGTGTTTTATAGCTTTTTTCCTCTTTCACATTAACTTTTATCCTTTAAAACGCCCTAGTTCTTTTTGTTCTTCTGCCTCTTGTCTGTTGATCTAACCGTCTGTCTGTCTGGGCAGTGTTTGGCTTTGCCTGTTTCTGCCCCTGCAGGAAGTTGTTAGCAGCCTGATAGAAAGCAGGCTGTGGTCATTAGCTCTGAACACCTGCTTGGAGGAGTTATTCTTTAACTGCTCTTCACACTCACACAAACATACACGCACACGAAGGGCTGCTGGCATGTACACGTAAAGCGCATACACGCTGTTTGATCTACCCGACGCCACTCCCATCTTGCTTTCTTTTTTTTTGTGTTCACAGAAGAGGGGAGATGAATGAGAAAAAGGGGGAAGTAAAGATGAATGGGTAGAGTTCAGGAGGAGTGTGTGTCCGGAGATGGGCTGAGCGAGAGGTGATCATTTGTGTGTGTCATGCTGCAGGCAGGTCAGGTTGAGGTTTCATGTGTGAGAGGACTGTGGGCAGTTTTTGGTTTAGAGTAAAGCTAACAGGCCTGGTGGAGAGGGTCTATTGACAGGACAATTGTAATCCCATATATGTCTCACAGTAGTATAATGGATTTTTGAATGGGGGCATTTGTGTTAAACTGAAATGAGCACTAATACCCAGTTATTTTCTTTAATCCTTAGAGCCCATGTCCATGAGGGCTTTTATGCCTTTTCATCAAAGTGTATCACTTATTTTTAAAGTGTCTCAATGACCACCACTCTGCTACATTTTTGTATATGTTATTAAATTATGTGCTTTAAGTCGTGAGCTGTAATCAATTATTAGACTAATGGCTTGTCCAATCACTGTGAAGTTAGCATGCCAGTTCCCTCCCCCTCCTCTCCTCTCCCAGCACCCGCATCCCTCTAACATCCCATTTATCTCTTGGGTGGTGAGCTGCTCTATAGAACATCGCCAGCTCTGTGTGTGTGTGTATGTGTGTGCATGTCTCTGCTGTTGCACATAGTGTGGAGAGACTTGGCAGAGGCTGCCCGACAGCGGCACAAAGCCTCTGAGTCAAATGCGACATGGCACGCCCAGCTGTAGAGAAGGGTTCCAGGTGTGAGTGTGTGTGCATGTGTGTTTTTGTGCTACCACTATTTGTGTATGCGCAGCGGTCCCACAGCAGGGCTTGCGGTGTGACAGAGGCCTGTACACACTGTTGCTATTGAATGAGCCAGGTGACAAAACATACACGCACACGCACACTCACACACAAAAGATGTTCCACAATACAAAAGCTATTCATCGCTGAGATCATTGTGATGATAATTGCTGCTAAAAGGAAGGCTATAAAAATAAACTAATCAGATGTTTAACAGGTGAAGAATCAATAATACCTTTGTGCGTCCCACGTAAACTTATTCTTACATCTTCTCCTAGTCACCGCAGAATGACCCGCTCCAACAGTGTAACCACAGCTGTGCAGGCTGACCTCGACGACCCATCAGACGCTCCGGACCTGCCGCCGCGTCTCTGCGCCACCATGCCGCGCCAGCACTCACGTGATGCTGCCACTTCCACCGTCAGCATCCAGGGCTCTGGGAACCACTACCACGCTTGTGCCGGAGATGACTACGGGGAGGTGGGCTTTGACCCATCCATCCTGCCTCCTCCTGACCCCTGGATGGACAACGTACCTGAACCAGAGGGTGAGGCTCTGGAGGCGGTTGGGCGATCGGTGTGCCCGCGTGACGGCCGCTGGTTCCTCAAGTTACTGCAGGCTGAGACAGAGCGTATGGAGGGCTGGTGTAAACAGATGGAGCAGGACGAGATGGAGAATGAGCTGCCTGAAGAGAGTGAGTTGATTCATTATGTTTAGATGTCATGATAAATTTTACTCTGTTATGCAGTGATATTAGGTCTATTTTTCCTCCTTTCCTCCTCTCCTCTTTTGATTTGGAGGGTGCTGGTATTCGTGGTACTGGACCACAATAGCTGCTTGTTCCTGTCTCAGGCCCTCTGGCCTCCACAGACATACCGTGCATACTTATCAATAGGCCACTGCTGGGCCCAGCCACGCTTGTGTCCTCTGGATACACTGCATAACGATCTCTCACACAGGGTTTGCCGAGTGCCCCTTCAAGGCAATTATTTCATCTTGATGTAACACACAGAACAGCACTCGCTTGTATGCACACATCGAAATATGTTTTACACACGTACACTCAAACAGACATACCAGACTGAGTAAACAAGCCACAGACTGTAAGCACTGTATTCGTACCTGCGCAGCTGATTTCATGTTTTACTGAAAATGCCATTGCGTTTGCAGCTAGTGTTTTGGTTCCAGGCAAGAGATTTTCTCACAGAACATGGATAACAGGGAGGCTGTCTCAAGGTCATATTTTCCCTGATCCCAGACTACAATGCACACGTGCACACACAGACACACTCGCACGCATCCTGAAGGGGTTGAAGTCTTTGTCTGCAGAACAGGTTCATTACTCACCCTCTCAGTTTCTAATAGCACTAGCCTTATGTACTAGCAGTTGCCTAGCAGTTGAGTCCATATCACTGATCAGTGACATTTAAATTAGTTGTGTAGCCTTTTTTATCTTATGCATGAGGCTGCTGGAAAGTGATTGTAAGAAAAATAAAAGGTTGCTGTTGAGACCAGGTGCTTGATTTGACCATGCTTAAAACATGCAGTGTTTTGCATTGTGTGTTTAATGATTTTGTATTTTTGGAAAAAGAATTGTGAAATATAAATGGATTTCTGTCATTCTCATCTGATGTTCACAGATGTTTTGTATTTTGAAATGCTCGTATGAAGCAGGTTTCTAATCCATCCTTTTTTGTTGCATTACTAATGCAGCCCCTCTGTTAGTGGTGCAACATGCCTGCAGTATGCAGTCCTGTGAGTAATTGCATTGTGTGGGTGTGTGGGTGTGTGTGTGCATGCATGTGCGTCTGTGTCTTTCTGCAGTCCTGGGTAAGATCCGCAGTGCAGTGGGGAGTGCCCAGCTGCTGATGTCCCAGAAGTTCCAGCAGTTCCGGGAGCTGTGTGAGGAGAATCTGGTATGTGTCACCTCATCCTCTGCATGCTCCCCTCAGCCCTCCCCCACACTGACATCATCCTGCACAAATCACTCTGACAGGCCAGGCCAGAACTCATTTACTATGCATCTACTATAGACATCACATCTTTGCAGTCACTCGCAGATGAAAGGAAAGAGCGTGGCTGCGTGGATATCTGAATGCTGATCCCAGGATTTACATATCTTCATTAAAACCCAGAGATTTATGTTTTTTATGCCTTTTGTTAAAAATGTAAAATTCTATGTTGCATTATTTATAGATTATTTAACAAACATTTAAGCTATTTAAAAACAGCAAGATTTATTTAACTAAAAAAATCATTTTTGTCTTTTACTAACTGAGAAAAAAATCCAAAAATATACAACTGGAATACTGCTGTGTTTGTGTTTATGTAGCAATGGATTGCTTAACCTTCTTAAGTGAAGGATGACAAGACAGATTAAGAAACTGTTTTTTAATCACAGCAGGTCTATGATTCAGACCAACTCCAGTACTCCCACTTATCACAATATGATGCAACTGTCTCACCTGATTTATAGAAAATCTGTTCCACTGCAGTTCTAAAAAATGTTTGGCTAAACAGTTAAAGCCAATTTTGTGATTCCTCTAACTCCTATTAAATATTATAGAGAAATAGTATTTTTTCGAAAAAGTGTGTGATAATCTTATAAACCGTATTAATTTTTTTATGTGTGGTTTCCATGCATGTGATGTTTGTGTATCAGAATCCAAATGCGCACCCGCGGCCCGTCTCTCAGGACTTGGCTGGATTCTGGGACATGCTCCAGCTGTCCATTGAGAACATTAGCCTGAAGTTTGATGAACTCCACCAGCTGAAAGCCAACAACTGGAAACCTCTGACTCCTCCAGAAATTCAGGTGCTGACACATACGGCAAATACGAGCTTCAGCCAACTCCATTTTAAATAATCAAATGACCTAACTGCAGTGTTGTTTTGGAATGCTCCACTAACCCGCATGCTATCTTCTGTCATTACTGTATACTTTGAATTGTAAGTCCTAATGATTTACAGTTAAGCTTTGTTGTAGCATGCTTACATGTGTTGCTTACTGTCATGTCGGCTGCCTGACGCCATCACTTGTATTTGTGTGTTTTGTTCTGTCTTGTCGACAGTGAGCTGCTTTTGAGAAGCCACTCTACCTGCCATGCACCGTTGGGGCCTGCCCATCTCCAATGGTCTTTTACCTCACGCAATGGCCACCATCGTGCTGTCTTTCCCCACACAAATGGCTGCCACTGTGAACCATAACCTCATTAAAAATTGCATGCTTATGCCGGCAACAGCCACACCGCTCTTGCTAACCCTCATGCAAACCGGCTGCAGTCGTGTCGCTCGTCCATGTGTTTACCTGCAGCTTGCCATAAGGACTCTCTGGTCTGTCTTTAAGACTATTTGTCATTCCTGTCCAGGAGAGAAGGATGCCTCCTCCTGTGCCAAAGAAGCCCCAGAAGGGCCACCCTCCCCTGGCTAGGGACCGCTCCCTGGAGAGCTCTGAGCGCCAGCGTCTGGAGGCTCGCAAACGCCTGCTAGCTGCCAAACGCGCCGCGTCAGTTCGGCAGAGCTCTGCTACCGAGAGCGCAGACAGTATCGAAATCTATATTCCTGAGGCTCAGACCAGACTATGAGACACACAAACTCATATAACAACACACAGGTCCAGTACACTGTCCCATAAACACAATAGCACTGAATGGTAATGCTACGGTGCTAACATACTGTAACATAATCACATTTTTTGCAGACTTCCCAGATCACTGTGAAGTCAGTTGCTATGGAAGCTGGTTGAAGAAGTAATGTACACTTACAGTATTTATTTATTACTTAATTAATTTATCTTTCTGTCTCTTCTTCCCTTCATTTCCTTCTCCCAGCTTTGATGTAGCACTCCCTCTGTTCCTTGTACCTCCACCTGCTCGTTGCTCCCAAAGAATTATCTCACTAATCCCCACGTTTTAAGTGACCTGATATTACAAAGATAAGCCTGGTGTAGCACAGCAGTGTTGCTTCACACGGATATGTTTCAGGAGCCCAGGACGCAATAACATGGTGGAGGGATTCTGCGCGTGTGTAGGTGCTTACGTGCAAACACACAGGCAGTTGTAAGTGATGTATTTAATCTATCAGATCAACTGAAGAGACCAGACCAGAATCATTCTTGATATTTATTATGTTATATTTTCTATTTAAAAAAAATCTAGTTTTTAAAAAGAAATCAATATCTGACTCTAAGAGTACTACAGCCACAAAAGTCTGTGTTTTGTTTATTGAGGTCACATTTTAAAACGTAATATTAAAAAGCCTGCTTATAGAGGCAGCTGGTAACACAGTTCACCTTCTGCCTGAAAGTGGGTCCTTCCAGTTGCGGGAGGAAAGGTCAAGAGGTTAGATTTTGCTCCTTCAGGTTCAGCAAAGTGGCTCCTCAGACAGTAGGAGTTAGGTTTTCGGCCTCTGCAAAGAGTGCAGTACCCTGAAAGGTTCCCAGAAAATGCCACAAACCGAATATGTGTTGTATGTGTGACAGGATGAGCGTGTGCGTGTTTTGGTTAACTTGTTTGTTTCAAAAGTGCTTCCTATTTTTCTAGGTCTAAAGGGTCCTAGCTGTAATCGAAGATTAAGGTAGCAGCATCAGCAGACTGTAAAACAAATCACCCGTCTTGTCTGAATTGAGACGGAGCAGAACAAGTTTGTATAAAGGATATATAATGACATGAAGTGCATGCTTACACAAGGTAACTGATATTTTTGTCTTTTTTAACAGATTTATTCCTTACTCACACCACGTTTAAACTCTTCAGTGTAACAGACTAAGCTAAAGGACTCATATGTGGTACAATACTGGTAGTTGTACGATATTTTATTATGTCATTTTTAGACAAGAAGAGTTTATGGACAGTATTGAGACTACGGGACTGAGAAAGGACTATTTCTCCTCACTGTGTGTGCACTCCCTCTGCCTCTAAATGAAGCAATTATTTGAAGGTCATAAAGAAAAAAATAATCCAGTTTCTAATATTTTGTATTAGTGTTTAATTTATTGATTAGGAGAACAATGACTGTTTATTGCCATTGTTATTATATTATTATTATTATGCACTGAAAACAAGGCCCTTATACTGTGTTTGTGTTTTATTTATGTTCTCCAGCATGACAGGCGCCTTTTTTGTCTTTTCCGTTTCAGTGATCAGCCTTAATTTCTATCGCGCTAGTCGAGCACAACTGCAGTCTCAGGGGAAGATGTGTGTGTGTGTGTGTGTTTGCGTGTTGGCGAGGTTCAGAGAGAGAGTGTGACTGACTTCATCTGACTGTATATGACCCATATTGTTGTCTCTTGTTGTACATAATTCCTGCCAGCAGGATAGGCCATGATCTTAATAAAGCAACCAGTGTCCATACCATATTCTCAATTATGTTTCTACTGAGCGTCTCAACCCGGCTTACTGCAGTAAAACAAGGTACTTCTGTCAGCTGCTTGAATGTGGAGACAATCCCGAGTCAGTTTATGGTCACTTAATTCTTCACGGACTAGCAGAACTTTGGTGTGTAGTCCAATTTTCTGTATTGATCTGATAAAGTTGTGTGCCATTGGATAACTATAGGAAACACGGTATATTCCTTTTATTTGTCCCACAATGTTGAACTACTACCTGAGCTTTTCATCGAGAGATGTGCGAAGATGATGTAACCATACAGTATGATTTGTAACTCCTTTAGTTGGTCAATAAATATTTTTAGAGAGGGTGCTTATAAGTATAGTTCAAACTTCATGCCATTTAATATAGACAAAGCTCATTTTAGTACTTTTTCTTTGGAACTTGTTTTAAGTCAAACTGTCTGTCGAATAAACAATTCATTTAATTATGTTTATTATATTAACATATCAATATAACCCTCCTGGTATAGCAGGGAGTTAGAAACCAGAATGTTGGATTGTGCTTTAATTGCTAAACTCACTCCAGCAGTCCTGGCAAATCTGAAACTTGTGATGTAGTTATATTAAGAGAAAAACCTTCAAATAAACATTTGTACATACATGAATGTTTCCCTATGTAAATGTAAACTAAAAGAACAAAACAACATATTACAAGCAGATATACATTTTGTAATTAATGTTATTACACTCTTGATGTTATGGCACGTGTATGAGCTCTTATCAGCATTAAAAAACCTCATTGCCATAATTTTGTTGTGTTCATTTCTTTCCTGTCACATGTGTTCTCAATTAGAATATAATTAAACCGATTACAAGGCCAGCGTGGTGTGTTTTTAGGGCATTTCCCATCCACAGGGGCGGATCCCCATAATTAGACGCCGCTTTTGGCCTCGGCTTAGCCTTGACGTTTCTGTATGTGCAGCTTCTGGTGATTTGTCATTCACACATCAGTCATGCTGAGGCGAGGTGTGCTGGCTTCGGTGGCTAGAGTTAGGGTAAAGGGTTGTGGGGGTGTTGTCTCTGTGTATGGCCTGCCCTGGGTCAATCTACCCATCATATGGTCCTCTATGGTGGGCTGCATCTGCCTACTTGTGTGCCTGGAGGTCTGTTTAAACCCTTAGTGATTACATCATTTAGATCAGACCCAACCTCTGTCACCTCTGACAGGAACCGACAAAAGGTTCAAAGGAATCCTGCCTGTTCCACCTATTATGCTATTAAATGAGTTAATGTTTCATCAGTTGATCAAAAGTTAGCCTATCAAATATGATAATGCAGCATGTATAAATGCTGAATTTGTCAGTGCTACATGGTATTAACTGCAGTTCAATTGCATTCAACCCCTGATCTTGAGTGGTTACATATCATAGCCTGCTAGTTAGTGAACAGGTAACGTTGCGGATTATCATTTTAATGAAGATGTTTAAAAAAAGATCCCCTTAAAATCCTAAAAGTAAACTGCTGTTCAGCTTAAAAGACGGGTATAATAACAAAAACAGTAAGGTGTACCTGCCTGACCTAATACAGAGAACAACAGAGAAGCATTGCCAGATGGGAACAGCTGTACTCATATGTAAGCTTCCTTACACTGACTTTATTGGCACGTAAACCCTGTCAGCGAGAAAGTGTTGACGTCTGCTGTTTACCTGTGTTAATTTATACAGGATTATGCTAATGCATGGGAGCTGTTTTAAAGCATTCGCACACACAGGACTGCATCCTGTAGAAAGACAGGAATGCTACACTATTGTTTTCTCATATTCCCTTCTTTTATATACACTGAACAATTAAACTAAACACACTACTCCCAACATTAAGGGATAAATGTGTGCAGTAGAGTTAAGTGATCTGAATGATCCAAAGCAGGGCAAAATACTTGAATAAAAATGATCAACTCTGAGATGTAGAAAAAACAAAACTTTATTTGAATCCCATGTGACCCCTAGTTGCCACAAACATTGCACAGTATGAAAAGAAATCACATCATTGGGCATCATGTCACATTAACTATACACATGGTCCTATTATACAAGGAAATGTTTTTTGGTGATTTTTTTTTTTTTTTTTTTAAAAAGGGCTGTTTTTTTGTCAGGTTGTAAAACAGCAAATGCAGAAAAACATATGTAGTGTTTAATTTTTCCAGTCCACTGGCCGTCATTTTTCGCTGAGTGATGGGATAAAGGCTCATGCTAAGAACCTGCTACATTGGTCTTATGAAACACCCCTCAGTGACAAAAAGAAAAGTTAAAAAAAAAGAAGCATAAAGGGTTTTTTCCTTTTAAAAATAGCTAAAAGTAAATAACAAAAATTAAAAACTATACTTATGAAAACAAACATTTACTACAGTAGTGAATAAGTTTGTCATAGATGCCAAGAGCAAAGTATTTTTAAGACACTGAGATGACCTTCCTCTGCCTTTAGTGTGCAAACAAACAAGGCAGACCAATCATGAACTGATCTCTGAAATGTTGAACAATAATAATAATAATTAAAGAAAAAAAAAATATTAAAACGTGTGGGTGCGACCAATCCACCTGACCGATCTGTGAAGGAGGACTGATTCTTGCTCTTGCTCCGTTTACTACAATACAGTATAATGGAAAGACATAAAGACAGGCAGCATTGTTCTGATAACATTTTTGGTCCCTGTGTGCAAATAAAATACACATGTAGATACATAAAGATACATGTATATGAAATGTATAAACAACTTACAGCCAAGGCACCTCGATACGGTTTTTCTTTTCTTTTTTTTGTTCAATAAGAAAGAAAGAAAAGCATCCATGTCAATTTGATTGGTATACCAAAAATAGAAATGGTCAGGCTTTCGTGTGGATTTTGTTCTTTGTTACGTGCAGACGAGTCACTGAAACGAAGAGTTCCACAGCTGAGATGCAAAGTCAGTCTCTAGTTCCTCCACTTCTGTCAACTTTCCTCCTTTAAGCGACCAGCTGTTTGGCCTGCAGCTCCATCTCTGCAGCCCGTTTGAGGGCCACATCCACCAGGAGCTGGAAACCGCTGAAGTCTTGTGTGAGGTCTGGAGGGGTGGGGGGAGGGGTGTTGAACAGCCCACTGCGGGGGCTCAGGTTGCCTTCTATGCTGGTGCTGCTGAGGATGGTGGTAGTGGGGGTGGCGTTGGGTAGTGGCTGACTGCCTGGCCCTTCTTCCCGGCACCTAAGCAGCGCTTGAGCCTGCACGGCATGCAACAACTCAGCTGCCCTGTCACAGTTCATGCCGGGCGCGCTGGGGTGGGAAGCTGTCGGGCTGGTTTGCATTGCTGTGGTGACAGTAGTGTGACAGATGACAGAAGGCCGGGTAGGCACGAGCCCAGGAGACGGGGACGCGGAGGTCGGAGAGGGCACGGTGGGGGACACCGCTTTTCTCAGGACGCTGGGCACGGCGGGGTCGAAGCTAGACGGGTGCAGCACCCGTTTGTCGTAGCTCTCTTCTGTGGCTGCCGCGGGGCTGCTGTGTTTCGGGGACTGGGAGCTGTCAGAGAAGCTGTCACCAGCTTTGCTACCTTTCCTGGATATGGTGAACTGGTTGGGATCTTTGCCATCTTTCCTCAGCATCTCCGGGAGAAGTCTCCGGCGTGCGTTAATGAACCAGTTGCACACCTGCAGAAGACGATAACAACAACAACCCACACAGTCAGAAAAGGCGCGTCACATGGCTCGCTTCCATTCTGCCTTGCGCTTTGAAAGAAAATCTGCTGGTACATTTATCCCCAGGTGCAGTCTGCACATGTCAGCAGAGAAATCGAGTGAAAGGTAAACCCTACCTATCACATGCTGACATTTCACACACCGCAACCATTTCCTGTTTTAATCATTTCACCACTGCAGAAATGACAAAAGACACCTCTGATTATAAGCTAACCCCTTTTTTAATAAAGGTCAGTTTAGATTTAGAAATCTTGTCTTGAAAATAGTTTTGAATAAAAAAATTAATCTCTTTTGTAATAGCAGCATTCACAGTTCACTCCACTCTTTTTCTCAGTCCTCCAGGCTAGTCGTAACTGGCTTAAGGAGCCTTTCAGCTCTAACTATGTAAATGACTCCGCATTGTTCCCAGACAGCTGGGATAGAAAAGGGGCTAGAGGGAGGGAAATTCCTGTCCAAGTGCCTCGGCCAAGCCCACAGCACACAGGGAGTAAGTTTACTCACTTTGTCTCAGACTTTTATGTTGCAACATCAAGCTGATCTGGATGACCTTCAATTCACAGTGTGTATGTGTCATAATTTGTTTGTGATCCAGACAGGAAATGATTCAGTCAAGCTGACACTTGTTTCCTCTTGACTTTTACAGTGGTCTATTTACTCTCTCTGGGCTTAATGGCAGAAAAAAAACAGCTTCAGGCGGTACTATCTTTTTTCCGTCAGAATCTGTGCCCGTACCTGCAGTGTAGAGAGCTGGGTCTGCTTGGACAAAAGGGCTTTCTCCTGTTCAGAGGGGTAGGCGTTGTAACGGTGCTCATACAACCAGTCCCTGAGGATCTGAACGGACTCCTTGGGCAGATTTCCCCGCCGTTTTCTCTTCCCACTGCTCCCCGCGCTGGACGACAGATCCAGAGGGGCGTCCACGCTGTCCTCATCGTCAGTCTCGCTGCCCGACAGCATCATCAAACCTAAAAAAATCACGAGCGAGTGCAAGAGAAGGACAAAAAAAAAAAAAAAAAAGAGCGTGTGAGGCCAGGACAAAGAAGAATTTATATCCTCTAATGTCAAGCCACCCCGTTGTCAGAGCGGCTCTGCCACAGCCGCTCAAGTTGTCTGGGAGGCAGCTGATGTGTCAGAAGCAAGCTGTCAAGTTCAGCCATGTGATTCATATAAGGAGCCAGGGAGGGTGTGAGGAGGAGGAAGAAGGGGAGGGTGGATGTAGAAAGGGGGGGACGTCACAAAGGCTAGCCTGATGCTGTGTCAGTTATAAAACCTGCCTCAACAAATACAAGCCAGGTCTATTCTAGACAGGCTGATAGCTGGCACAGCAACAATCTCTGTGTAAAAGGGGAGAGTTTGTTTTGAAGAACAGGAGCGCTGAATCTGAAAGATTACAGAGTCTGTATTTTTTGTTTTTTTAAATGGGAGGCGTAGGATCTAATCGAAGTCAATCATGATCAAAGGAAGTGCTCTGAATTGCTTTGAATGTCAAGAGTACAGCCCAGGCAAACTGATGTGCTTTTGAACTGCTTTTAAATTTGTCCCATTTTCCATCTGGCATATTATATATTAAACATTTTCAGTCCCATTTAGTAACTAACCAATACAAAACCTTAATATGCGTCCCTCCTCTTTATGATAAAGACACACTGAGGTTTATTAAAGACTGGCTCCTGTGATTTTAGGTCAATATTTACACCTGGACACCAGCACCTAGGCTACTGTACGGGAAGCCAAGCGGTCATAGCGAATAAAACAGGCCAGGATATTTATTGTACAGCCGTGAGCTCCCGGGCAAACTAGTGGGAAAGAAGTAAGAAAGTTCCCAAGTCAAGAGTGGCCAACAGGATGAGGTAATTACGTAGGTTGGAGAGGCGAAGGGGGAGGGGAGACCTGTTGCAAATAAGCGTCTCCAGACTAAACAAAAGAATCCAGGGCTGCCTGCTCCTTTGTACGCGTTTCAAAAGTTTCTACTCGCAAACAGCGACTTTGGCGCAAACTTTCCACCAGCCGAAATACGTCGCTTCCACTGAAAGGCCAGAAAAAAGACATTTTAACCCGAGAAACACGACAGTTTTTCTAAGTTTGAACAACTTGTAAGAAGGTTCTTTTGTGTGCGTGCGTGCGCGAGCGAGCTGCACCACGAGGTCCATGAATGTAACAAGGCAACAGCAAGTTCCCACAATGAGGTCAGGATGAACATGAGCCTACATTTGGATTTTGGTCATATTTTAAAGGCGCTGGGGGCTGTTTCCGTTCGCTGTTCGTAACTAAAAAAGATACAAAATATCGAGGTTTTTTTTAAGCTTACAGGCTGCCAAAATGTAACAACCCCTGAAGTCACAACAGTCGCACAACTTTTGACTTGTATCGACTATCACCACTTATCAAGAACCGAAAAACTTCTTCACAAATGTAGCTTATATGAGGTTTCCACCGTAACAGAAAAAAGGCGAAAGCGTCTTTTAAATCATTCTGAAAGTTGTCCCAGTTTATACCGCGACTAGGAAAACAACACACGGCGACACAGTCGTGCGTTAGCCTATTGTGTGAAAACTTGAATAAAGCACATTTAGATAACCTAAAACGGTGGCTAAACCTTGCTATTGTCGACTTTTGACATCGCGCCAACACATGGCAGAAAAAGCCCCCCTGTCATGTCTGGAAAGGAAACAATAGACTGCATGGTTTGCATATGAGGGAAACGGTTCTGTTACTCATTCTTTAACGCCGTCTCCGTCTAAAGTCGTTTTTTTCCTCTTCCCTAATACTTTAATGTTATTTCTTTTAAAAATCCCACCTACCCTTTTTGGTCTTCATCTTGAAAAAATGCCCGCTTATTCCTCGGCAAGCGGAGAAGACAAATTCTCTGTCAGAGCTGTGTTTCCCCCCCTAGATATCCCCAGCGTGTATCCGAAATCTCGAAAATCCTTGTTCATTAAAAAATGCTTCTTTTTTCCCGTTTTAGATGTTCTTCTCTCTTCTAGTCGTCCTTCTTTGGAGACTTGAGGTGGCAGGAGAGGGGGGTGGGGGGTTGTGGGTTACCTGAGATCTCTGCGTCCCTTTCTGCTCAAAGCCCCTTTTCTCATTGACTGTGTGTTTGATCCTGAAACTGGGTGACAGCTATCTTTGACAGCTGCGTGACTAAACGCAAAGATCCTCCCACCACCAGTGGAGAACAGGAAAAATCTCTGACATCAGCATGGCTTGTTCCACTGACATGAATACAGTCTTGCTGAGCTTTAACTGCTGCTGACCCTACTAATAAAGTGAATATATATCTATATAGATATATAGATATGTATATCTATATAGATATATAATATGCAGAAAGCGTTGTTTAGGCGGGCAAGCAAAATGACAACAATAGCAGACTGGGGGATAGCACTGCGGACCTCGTGGTAACACCTACAGATTAAAAATAACTAAACTAACCACAGTAATTTAAAACATATATATAGCACATTATTGCTACAGGCTATTTCCGAATGAGCGTCGGTGTGTTTTTGTGGTGCAAGCTTCATCGCCTTATCACAGTCTGTGGTTTATCACCTTTCGTATCGCTTGTTTACATCGTGAAGAATTACCTTCACGTACTCCCAACAATAATTCTTCTGCATGCGAGTGCTTTTTAACAATGTGGCTTCGTATAGGCTGCTGCAGTGTGTTACAATAGGGGCCTCGTGTTGTGTTTATGGTAATAGCAGCAAATCTCGTGTTTATACTACTGTGCATCCCCCTCCTCCTCCTCCTCCCGTGTTGTGACTGTAGTAGTCCATTCTTCTGTATCCCTATAGATACGCGTGAAACGTTTCTTATGCGCTATCGATGTCACCCCGATTGAATTGTAAACATTATATAAGGAGAAGCTCCTGTAATTTCTCACAGGAATGAGGAAATGCTTAAAAAATACAGTGTGGACATGGGTGTAGCTGCGGGATATATTGATCAAACCTTGCAGCAGCTGGAGGTTGGCGCACCAGCTCGGCTTACTAAAGACAACAGCAGCACTGCGAAGAAAACGATCAATGCCTTCATTTGTATGCGGTGCACAACCATGCGACAGCTGCTGTAGCATCGTTTCTTTGCATGCATTTGTTCCAGACATGCATTCAAGTGCTCTTTGCGGAAGCTAAATGTCGCCTCCGCGTGCACACAAGCGGAACTGTACGTGAATGCAACGCGGCGTGCAGACACGAGGTCCTCGGGGTCCCTCTGGTGGTGATTTAATTGCACTGCAATTCAGGCGAAAATAAGGAAGGAAAGAAGTTGCTTTAAAATACCTGGAAATTATGTACTACGTAAAATTACTTAGAGTATAATTTGTGTCTGATTTCCTGTTGAATACACTAGCCAAAATGAATGCATAATGTGTAATGATAGTATAATGATTGATGTAAATACTTGAATTATTACCTCCTTACTCTGTTGTATTTGTCGGTTAATGCAATTACATTGTAATTTCAGGTCAAATACATGGAAAGTCAAGGGGAATTTCACCTTTAGTCACAGGCTGTATTAGAAAGTGTTATTATGTTTCAGTATACTATTACAGCATATTAAAACAAAACAAAAATAAACAGTCACCTTTACTGATTATTAATGTTAATGTTGTTTGGGGTTTTTTTTGCTGCTATAAATGTACACCCACTCACTGAAGTAATATTTTTATAATCAAACACAAGCAGCCTGAGTGTGTTTTCCAGCTCAGTCACTGTTAAAAATAGAGACGACTAAGTTTGGCAGGCCAAAGCCAGCTACTGTCAGATACTAGGTATGCTTCCCATCAGTTGTGACATTAAAATAGATCAAATGATATTTATTGATTGGCTGATTTTTGTAATTAATAATAGCAGTAATATTAATAGTCATTTAGTCTGATAGACTAGCTGTGCTGATGACTCATTTTAAACGTTGAGCATTTCATGCTTTCTGTATAATCAACACATTTGGCGAGCTTTTTTGAGTCATTTCTTTTATTAATATCTACACTTACTATGACGGGAATTCAGTGGTGATGTAAGACGACAAATAAAGCTCAGTGTTTGTTTTATACTTTCCAGACCGAGATAACACTGCACTTGTTTAATGAATGTTTTTATGTTTATTTTGTAGGATTAATAACAAGAACCACATAAATCTGTTTAGAGGGGAAACGAATGTAAAACGCTTTGTTTAAAGAATAGACACGATAATTAGCTGAGCGGTAGCTCTGCTGCTTTACTGTTGTGTCACTCGACTCATTTGACTGTGACGCATCAAATCCTTCACATTTGTCCACGAGCATCGCGGCTTCAGTCAGGACGCCCGTGGAGAGCTGTGTGAACTTACAGACAGCCACAACTGTACAGGAAACTGGTGTTTTTTTTCTTTCAAAATAAGATTGTTGTGGTTCAAATATCAGAATCAGAATACTTTAGGGTTCACAAAATGATGAGGTTCAACCATAATCTGGTAAATTGTTCCCATATCCGGGATTTATGGCGGACTGTGTTTTTCCTTTGTTCCAGTTCATTCGCAATAAATAAAAATCCTAGGCCTAATTACACTAAAACTGAGCTTTACGAACATCTGCTTTAATTAACACTTTGCTATTCTAAAGCGAGTAATTGGATGCGCTGTTTTTATTTAGATTACCTTGTCATTTGAAGTGCTCATTTCATTTCAAGTCATCATGTTAGTAAAGAGGAAGAAAGTGTATTTGATGATTATGTGGCTATTTGAATGAAAGCAACACCACAATGGACTTTTTGAAAGTAAATTAAAACCCAGTAAACGTGGTATTCTTAGTGAACTAGTTATGAGACTTCTTAAAACATAAAAATAAAAACGTTCACTATTTTGTAAGGATTTTTTGCACTTTAAAGTTAAAGCATCTTTTCCTGTTTATCAGCATGAAAACATTTTTTAAAAGTTTGACTTTTTTAAAGAAACTTTTGCTCATTGATCTAAGGCAGTAAAGCATGATCGCTCATAACGAAGGCGCACGTGTGCGTAAACCATGAATTTTATTTTGAAATAATTCAACTGAAAAGTGTTTTTTGGCTTTATTTCGTCGGACTTGATTCTGTCGAAGAGGACTGGGTCCTGTTACAGTTTGGAGTCTAAAATTAGGGAGGCACCCCAACTGCAAATGACGCAAGAGGACTAAACTGGACAGTCTAGTCGTCTCTGTGTGTCAATGACAGCGGGACTCAGAGCCATGGAAACCTTCCCTACAACTTTGCTGTTGTTGATGACACGGAGAGTATTTTTAGCTATTGTTGTCATCTTTCCGTAACAGCCCAGTCGCGCCGTTCAGTATAAAGGACTCTTTCAAAATGCAGTTGTACAACAGTGTGCTGACACACTACCCGAGGTCGTCTCGCAAAGTTACAATAACTTTGTCGACCGCTTCTGCGCGTTTGAACGGGGCAAGTTCCTCTGAGGCTGACAGGCCGGGATTTACTCAACCAGACGCAACTTCAGCGACCAACGGTGATCCGGTGAGCGAGTCTGTGTCTTCCGCAAACATGCCTGCCTTGTCGTGTTACGAAGCTTCAACCATGAGGCCAATTTACTTCACCTCGACTGCTGAAATTTTAATCCGGAGACCTGATGGAGTGGAGAGGTCTGTGCCTGTGCATGTTATGAGGGAGTCCAAAGTCAAACCACCTTCCCCAGACTCTCATAGCGGTGAAACTTTACTCTGTAATGACTGCGACCCTGATGTGATAGTGGACTTGATAGATCAATTGAGCAATGGGACAGATGAGCTTTTCCCAGACTGCCCAGAACTGACTGGAAATCAGCTTACCAACAGCAACAACACCAGTGGACCCAGAATAGAAGAATACAAGAGAACGGTGGAAACTTCAGGTGGGGATGATGGAATTTCACTAACTATTACCCCCTTCAGAAGCAAGACGTGGGCCTCATTGAAAGACAAGGAGCTGGTTCCCCCCAAGGCAGTACAGCCTAAGGGTCTCATAAAAGAAGATTTTAGCTTAATGAGCACGACCAAAGCTGCTCCAGCATCAGAAGAGAGACGGGCTTTTGAGCTCAGTGTTCTGCAGGAGTCCCCTCCACAGAGAGTCCAGGAGAGAGGGGAGATCAACGACAAAGTCGCCCGATACCTGGCTGAAGTGGAAAAGCAAAATAAGTACCTCCAGGAGAGGCACAAATACAGGTATCAAATCATTCCAGATGGCAACTGTCTGTACAGGGCTGTGTCTAAAGCCACATACGGGGACCAGTCGAGACATGCAGAGCTGAGGGAGCGGACGGTGCACCACATCGCTGACCACCTTGACGAGTTCAACCCTATCATTGAAGAGGATGTGGGGGAATTCCTGATCAATGCAGCGCAGGACGGCACTTGGGCCGGTTACCCCGAGCTTCTCGCCATGAGCCAGATGCTGAATGTCAACATCCACCTCACAACAGGGGGCAGCTTGGAGAGTCCCACTGTCTCCACCATGGTGCACTTTCTTGGAGAGGAGGATCCTTCCAAACCAGCTATCTGGCTGAGTTGGCTGAGCAACGGTCACTATGACGTTCTCTTGGACAGGTGTCTGCCCAACCCAGAGTATGAGGACTGGTGCCGAAACTCGCAGATGCAAAAGAAACGGGACGAGGAACTGGCAAAGTCGATGGCAGCCTCATTATCCAAAATGTACATTGAGCAGAATGGGTCCGTGTAAACGAAATACAGCGCATTACAGAGGAATAGAGATGAATGGTTCTGCTTTGTTTCTACGTGCTTTAAATTATTGTTTTTTAAGGATTTTTTAAGGAGCAAAAAGACGTGCAGTGCACATACTTTGGTTCATGTCTATGCCAGCGTTTTGAAATTAACGCTAGTTGTCTCCGAAAGAGTTTGACAGTGTGTGAGTCTGTTCTTGATAGTTTGGGTGATGTTGACATGAGTGAAATTCTCTAATGCTGTTCAGATGTGGCTGAGTGCTTTTGGAGTGTACTATTTTTATTTGCCCTCTCTCAGCTGACCAGTTATTATTATTTTTTTGTCGTGCTTCTCATGCTTTGGCAACTGCCCAATATTTTCAGACAAAGAGAAATCTGGTTTGCATTTTCCATGTGTTTAGCTACTCATTTGCACAAAATTCCTCTAAGAGTAGTTCACAGTGCTTGGTTTGTGTCTGCGAGAATGATTCAACGGTTCATTTTCCATTATTCCAGTACTTTTTCGACATTTGACAAAGAATTTCAAAATAAAGTTAAGACAAAAACACACTAACTTGCAGTGGCTTCATTTTTAATTTACATGCTCGTTGTCCCGCTATTTGTTTATCGCCTACATTTTCATACATTTGTTATTCAGCTTTAGCGATATCCACTGTTTCATCTTAGGTGTAAGGCAGTCCATAACCACCACATCACCACCACAGTTCATGCTGCAGTCATCCTCCACTCACCAGTGTCCTAAAGTGAAAAGTGATGTTGGGAATTTATTACATGATGTAGTGACCCTGCAGCCTCTCATTCAGGTCAGGCTGCCGAACTCGGTGTATTAAGGGACCACGGCTTCAATACACAGAGTACAAGGGAATGTGCTCTGTGTACTGAGCTATGTTAAAGCTTAAATAAAGGGTGCACAGTCACGGTATAGGCCAAAATGTCATTTCTTCTGTAATTGTTTTCTTTTTTAAAAACTGTAGATTCTGCTTGATTTCCTAAAAACTATATAAAAGGAAAGCAAACCACCCAAATACAGCTTGCAAATACTATAAGCTAATCTCAACATATGGATGTATTCATATTGTAATAATACTTTCCTTTTTGGCATTTCACATTAATGTCTGCTGTTCTAAATACACTTGCCGGTCACTTCATTAGCTACATCTGTTCAGATGCTCACGGATACAAATATCTATTTATCAACACCTGAGTGCATTTAGGCATCTAGACATGATCAAAAACCTGCTGAAGTTCAAACTGAGCGTCAGAATGGGTAGAAGTGTCAATGAACGTGGCATTGCTGTTGGTGCCAGACTGGCTGGTCTCGGTATTTCAGACTTGCTTATCTAATGGGATGGGATCGCTGGGGTTTACAGAGAATGCTCTGAAAGAGAAAAAAGTCGAGTGAGTTTAAGTCCTCCAGCCAAAATACCAGAGGTTGGAGGAGAAAGGCCAAGGAAGGAAATACACCAGTCACATCAAGGGGTGTCGAACTCCAGGCCTCGAGGGCCGGTGTCCTGCAGGTTTTAGATCTCACCCTGAATCAACACACCTGAATCAAACGATTAGTTCATTACCAGGCCTCTGGAGAACTTTAAGACATGTTGAGGAGGTAATTTAGCCATTTGAATCAGCTGCGATGGATGAAGGACACATCTAAAACCTGCAGGACACCGGCCCTCGAGGCCTGGAGTTCAACACCTGTCATTACAACCGAGTAAGAAGAGCATCGCTAAATGTGCAAAACCTTGAACCTCGAAGCGGTTGGGCTACAGCAAACAGAAGACCACACTGGGTGTTGCTCCTTTAAGTTAAGAACAGCCAAAAGTTACACGGGCTCACCAAAATGAGACACAGCAGAAAACTGGAAAAACGCTGCAATGAACGAATGCTATGAATCTCATTTTCTTTTGCTTCTGCCGTTTGGTGTAAACAACATTAAAGCATGGATCCATCCTGCCTTCTATCAACACTTCTGGCTGGTTGTGTAAGGGCGAGGGAGATGTCTTCTTTGCACACTTTGGGCTCATAAGTACAAACTGAGTGTCATTTAATTGCTGCAGGCTGCCTGAGTATTGTTCCTGACCATGTCCATCCCTTTATGATCACAGTGTCCTGTTTCGTGAACATGACAAAGACATATAGAGAAACTTATTCAGCTGCTTTTTAAAGCCATATGTGTAATTTATGAAAAACTCATGTACTGATAAATATTGCGCCTTCCTTCCGTTAGGTGGCACTGTATGCTCCCAGATGCTCAGACAAGGTATCAATAAAGGTATTTGTATTCTTTTAAAAACAGATTACAGCGTTGGATTATCGGATACAATACGCAGAGTTAAAGTGACTGCGCAGTGGTCTTCAAAAATGTGAAATGGCATGTTTTGGTATCACGGGATGCGATGACTGGGAGAAATGGTGGTTTATAAAGTTTTACATTTATAATTTCTAAGACCACCCAAGTTAGATTTTGAACATTGATTAAGAGCTTCCTGACTCTGGCAGCTGGAAAATGTTCAAAATGTCCGAAAATATGATATGTGATATGAAAATCCAACATTATTGTGTTTTTACAGCCCCCGATTTAAACTTTATTATGGATTCTTTACAGTGATGACGTAACGCTGCAGTCACCGTCATTTGTGTGTGTGGGGAAAAGTTTTATGATTTTTAATACGGGGGGAGGGATAGTGCCTCTCCTGTTCCTGCGAGTCTACTACGTTCACAAGGCTTCTTAGAGCAGAGGGGCAGGTGAGAGTTGGACCGAGCTGGCTGCTTCACCGCAGTACTGGCACACAGTCAGCTCAGAGACGCACAGGGGGCAGAGGGAAAGTCATCCACGGACGCCCGTCTCCGGTGTGTAGTGTCGAAGGATTCCCACGCGCAACACGGACGGCGACGCGGTCACCTCGACGCGGTAAAGCCTCCCCACCCCACCAGCCCCCTGCTCGGAAGTTGGCTGTTACTTTTAAAACAGCACAGAGAAGAGCGGTGAAGTCCTGGAGCTCTGACCTGAGAGCCTGTAACAGACATGTCGGGACACCGGGTGCAATTCGCGGACCTTCTTCCGAGTGATCATAAAGGAAGTCCCAAATCTCACAGTAAGAAAACAAATATACACATATATATATCTGTTGACCTTGATTTTAACAGATGCCAAGTCTAAATTATGAAAACTTTGCAGAAAATCTAAAGATGCCGTGTTTAAAGTTTTTACTCACAGTTAAATACTGCTGTTGCTTAACTTTAGTTACCCAAATAGATCCGTTACATTGCTGCTTTCCTAGTATCCTGTATCTGTGCCCTACTGTAGTCAAAACAGTTAAGCTGCCCTCTCTGCGCTGTCTTGCATTGTATTACACTCCTCTTCATGATGCAGTTATCAGCAGAAAACAGTCAATCCTCGATGATTACATGTATTTTTATTTAAATATGAAATGTTACATGCTGCCTTCTTTCTTGCTTTCTTGCTCATTGATATCTATGTTAATGTCATACTGCACATGTTATATATGAGTGACAGTGTGTGGCCTTTGTGTTGACCCCCTGCTTTGCCCCACTCCTCGGTGTGATCCCATTCAGTCTCCACTCAGGACACTTATCTGAAGTGGCAGTTGCCCTTTACGTGCTGCAGCTAACTTTTTCTCCTCAGGCCTCCTCTCATTGAGTGTCATGCTGTGTCTTAAGTAAGGTGACACTCAGGTTTGGGCACATTTATTGACCACTACAACTCACAGTATTAAAAGCACAACGCTATTGGCTGTAGAACAGAGCCGGATTTGGGGACTTGGATTTAGTGCTCTTTATTGCTCTGCTGGTTTAAAGGAGTGCTTCTGATTGCATGTGAGGTGTGACAGAGTCAGCGGTGCTCGCCTCTGCTGCTGTATGCTGCAGTGTATGCACTCCAGCATGAGACACAGCTCATCTCCATGGTGACAGGTTGAGTGACAGAGCACGTGAAAAAGGATGCAATGGAAAATTGCCAGTTTGCTGCAAACCCCTCCAGAAGGGTGGCATCTATAACACACTGTGGTTCCACAACGGCACATGTGCACGGCTTGGGATTTATATCTTCGATGGCAGCTGTACTAACACCATGATGTGTGTGTTTGTGTCACATTCAGTAGTGTGCGTGTGAACAGCAGAAGTGCTGATGTTGTGTGCAGGTTAGGCTCAGCTTGTATGCAGGGCATGCTGGGTTTGATGGTGGAAGGACACAAAAGCAGCTTCAGCAGCAAACTACACATTCTGACTCAGCCCATCCATGTTTTTTGTGGGTTTTTCCCCACGTTGCTTGCTTGGAACCAGGTGATAGTGGGGTCAAGTTTCAGGCTCTTCTCTTTTTATGATGTGCAGACACACAGCATCCACATTCCACAATAACATAAGCAACTTGACGAGTTTATTGCGAGCAATCATCTCTCATTCAAATATTGTATTAGCAGCATCAAATTAAAAAGAAAAAAAAGTACCTGCATAGCAGCAGAACAGCAAGTCATTCATCACTCTGTTCATTTTCACAGCTATAACAGCTAATGATCTTGGCATCATATAGAGAGAACATTACAGCAGATGCGAATATGTCAACTCACATTACTGGTACTGAGGAAGCATTGTTGCTTTTGCCGCTGTGCAATTTGCATGAGTCAAAGAAGGAATCAGCAATATGTTTTTGTCGACATTGTCAAAAATACACTGTTGTTGCTGCGGCGTTTCTGCCCTGGATTTGTCTTTCCGAAAACAGGCAGCATTGTGGCGTCTTTCTTCCTCGGTTATTTTATATTCATAATGTTTGCTTTGCTATCCAAGCAGACTTTTCAGTTTATAAAACTGTATACGATTGCAAGTTATTACTTCACTTTTTAGAATTATTGAGAATCTGTGCATGATAGCATCCGTTTTATCATACCTATTATCCACAGAGATAAATGGCCTGTATTTATATAGCGCTTTACTAGTCCCTAAGGACCCCAAAGCGCTTTACATATCCAGTCATCCACCCATTCACACACACATTCACACACTGGTGATGGCAAGCTACATTGTAGCCACAGCCACCCTGGGGCGCACTGACAGAGG
This sequence comes from Aulonocara sp. 'chitande type north' Nkhata Bay, assembly GCF_057382095.1. Classification (NCBI taxonomy): domain Eukaryota; kingdom Metazoa; phylum Chordata; class Actinopteri; order Cichliformes; family Cichlidae; genus Aulonocara; species Aulonocara sp. 'chitande type north' Nkhata Bay. The sequence continues at coordinate 20,218,452 of NC_141352.1, read as the reverse complement.
CGAGGCTGCCGGACACTGGCGCCACCGGGCCCTCTGACCACCACCAGTAGGCAACGGGTGAAGTGTCTTGCCCAAGGACACAACGACCGAGACTGTCCAAGCCGGGGCTCGAACCGGCAACCTTCCGATTACAAGGCGAACTCCCAACTCTTGAGCCACGATCGCCCACAGAGCTATGTGCAGACAATGTAAAGTATTTAATTTATTTGAAAACGCTAAACACATCCACCCCAGTGGTCAATTTTGGGGGAAATTCAGGTTATTGAGCTGTGCTAGTGTGTATCAACAGCAGCAGACATGTTTTCAGATGGATGTGGTCTTGAAGACAAGGTCAAGCTCTTAGTTAGTCCATAGGCTAATGTTACTAATGAACACATGGCCCACTAATTTTGTAGTTCTGTGCCACTGCCAGTGCCATCTTTTTGGTACTATCTTTAGCCATTATTATTACTGATGATGATGTTTGAAATTTAAATACACGGAACATTTTTCTCTATATTATCCACCGAAAAATGACATTGCATTGTTGAAAAGAAGTAAAACCTTAAATCTATTTCTAGACACTTAATAGAATCTCTACGAATTTCAATGATCAAAAAGTCTTTTAGATTTTACATTGAAATATTACCACGATTTATCTTTTGTCTTTCAGAAATTTCACAATGTATATGATCAATACATGCTTTTGAGTCAAAGACTTATCTGTGTGTTGAGAAGGATTAACTGTGACTAAGATGGTGATATGTCTTTCAGTGAGCTATTATACCCTGGACAGCTGCACTCGGGACCATGATGTGCATCATCTCATGTTTCCAACAATATTTGCAGATTATGTCAACAGTCTTGGGTGGTGAAAAGAAGATATCTTGTACGGAGTTCCCATCAAAGTTCTTATACAAAGAGAACTGTTTCACTATTCATCTCAGTCTTTAACTACGTCTTAGGTGGTCTATACCAACATGTTATGTTAACCAGTGCTGTTATCCTGTAAGGCTTCCATGGCATAACAAACTATGACCTCCATATTCCTCTTCATGCCCATTACTGATCATCACTGATCTCACTTTGACAAAGCTTATAGTTAGGCCTGTTCTCCTGTTTCCGTTTGCTATCTTCTTTTTCCCATCACCACCAACTGGTTGGGGCAAATAGCTGCCCCTCCTTGAACCTGGTTTTGCTGGAGTTTTCTTCCTGCTGAAAGGGAGTTTTTCTGTCCCACTGTTGCCAAGTGCTTGCTCGTAATAGATCGCCTGCTCATTGGGTTTTTTACTCTAATATATTAGCATCTTTAATCCACAATGCAAAGGGCCTTGGGGTGACTTTATTATGAATTGGTACTTGTTATGTGCAGCAGTGAATGCAGTGTCACGTTTGCTGTAGTGTGAATGTGTAAAAAGCTGCTTTAAATTAAAAGAGCAGGAAGACAGCTCAAGATGTATAACCAGTGCGTCACATTTGCATGTTCAAATGCAATACCGTATCTGATCTTGATTTAATTACTTTACTAAGTTCTGAGCAGATGGCAAAATTTGCTTCATATAATGTGAAAAGTTGTTGTTCTCACATAGGAGAAACACAATTTAATAACAACAACACTGTAAAAGAAGAGGGTCAAAGCAAATGAACCAAGAAATATTCAGTCATAATTAAAAGGGACCATGCCGTGTTGTTTAATCCATTAGCCCATTAACTTTTTGTCAGGATGTCCATGGCGGCATGTTATCATACTTTTGGTCTCTGTGTGATTGCCTTGGGAAATTGGCAAATGATGTGTTGGTGAAATAATCCCAAAATATGCTTCTTTACCAGCTCAGGAATGCAGGCAGTGTCTGTGCCAGTGTCAGGCTTTTGAAACCAGTGGGAGATGCACTCTCTGCAGCTTAAAACACGCTGTGGAAACAAATCAAATGAATGTAAAGGTGAGGATGATGCATAGCTTTAATTTCCTCACACAGACTTTCTATCGATAGTTCACTTACTACTATATTAACATAATCTTTGAGTGAATGGCTGTCTAGTAAGGTGTGAAATGCCATATGTAGCGGGCTGATCAAATTTGATAGTCACTTGAACGGACTCTTCTGGAAATGACCAAGCTCCTGAGATGCTTAACAGCTGTTTTCACAGCAGATTGAAAGCATGTCCCTTAGGGGCTCTTAAGTTTCTTAAGAGAGTAAAACAAAGATTTAAGGGTATGCGGTGGCTTTATCTGCCAGACAACAATATATTGGTGCTTTTCCGCCTTTAACTGGGGATGCTGCATTCTGACAAAAGGCAGTAATCTTGAGTTTTTACCCACTGTGTTTATTTTTCCACTGAAAATACTGATACCTCTTTGTATCTAAGCTTATGAGCTCCATCAGTGTTAGACATTGTGACAGTTATTACTACCACAAAATTACTGAAATTTTATATTTTTAAAGCAAGTTTAATTCATTGATATGAATATGTAGTGCAGTCATGTTCAGTTAAGGTTTAATTCTGAACTCTGTTATCTCATCTGTGGACTTAAATACGAGGACACAGGAGTGTGGCGTTATCTGTGACCTTGCAGTGCTTTTGCTGGGAGCATCTCTTATCCAAATAATTACAAACTTGACACTAGGATTAGATCTTGAGCAACACATGTGCCAAGTTTTGAATAGGATTGACTGGTGATCAAGATTGGCAAAGAGCAGACAGACTAACATATACAACAGGTACAGCAGGTTGTCCACTGCTGTTATAGATTTGGTGGTTTGATCTCTGACCTCACCATGAGCTCAAGTGTCCTTTGACAAGATGCTGATCAAGTCCCTCCCAATACCAGGCAAGGTCCTCATGTGACAGCTCTGCAAGCATTGTGTGTTTGTGTGTGTGAAAATGAGTGAATGAGAAACACATTTTAAGCACTTAAAGTTAAAGGACACGAGTACAGACCATTTACATGCAGAGATTCCTTTATTTAACAGTGAGATTACATGTAATGTACGTGGAGTGCTCAGTAAATCTTTTCAAATATACTTGTGTGTATTTGATCTTACATTTCATCCATTTTCTGCTGACATTTTCACATTGCTCACTTTGTTCAACTTCAATGTTTTTAAGGAAAACTCAAAGCACTCTCTACATCAGGGGTGTCAAACTCAAATACACAGTGGGCCAAAATTCAAAACTGGAAGTCGCGGGCTAACGTTAATATTTATTGAAAAAAAAAAAAATCTTCCTCCAGATATAAGAATGAATCTTTTCTTATGGACTCAAATAAGTTTTGCTGGAAAACTGAATATGGAACAAGCAAAGCTTAATACTAAACAATATATATATTAGCTGTATAATACCAGTAGGCCAGCTCTAATAGTAATTTGGTATGGCTTCGCAGGCCAAATGTAATTAGGCTGCGGGCCAAATTTGGCCCGCGGGCCAGAGTTTGACACCTATGCGCTACATGTAAATATTGAAAAGGGGGGAAAAACAGACGCGTTGCATTCTGCTTCCTGACTTGTGATTTTTTTTTTTGTTCCATCATCAAGTATTTGTGAGAAGGGCGAGTTAACATAAAGGTCATTTTTGAGAAATGAAGTCAAAGGCAAATATTGTTTGCCGAAAAAAAGGAAATACCACAAGAGGAGTGCAACTTATTGTACAGTAGATTGTGGCTAGAATTACTTTTGGTTGAGTCATCACTGCTGTCTCACAGAATGGCTTTGCATCATTAAACAGTGCGTGCCTAATGAATTATCCATCCTCTTCTGGCTTCTCTGTCTATCCAGCAGCAGGACGCTGATTTGCTGCAAAGAGGAACCAGATGTTTTCTCTCTTTCTTTTTTTTTTTTTAAATTCTGTGTTTTGTTTTGTTTTTGTTTTTTTTAATGGTTCCTTCTCATGAGTTCCTTCCTAAAGAGGATGTAATGAAGTATCTACATTTTTCTCTCAGAAGCAGTAGAACTTTGGAAGTGCACGCAAAATTTGACAACGTCAGACGAGACGAATGGCAGGATAATGAAGTATACCTGTGTTCCACGGCAACAGCTGCACACAGGCCGCTAAGCACGATGCAGTTAAAGCTCCTCATTGGCTGCTGCAGCTTAGAGCTCGCAGACTTCTCAACATTGTTGTTCCTGTCACTGAGTTTTCGTCGCTTGTGGAACGAGTTGAGGAGTAAACAAACACGTCTATCATGTTTATAGTCATCTTAAGTCTGGGAGGATATAAGGCTTGATAGCACACAGGCAGGAAAGTACACTGTTAAAATGATGACTCCCGAACGCGCCATAGCTCCCTGCACAGCTGTCATTCATCCACCCCGAGCAGTGGTTTTTGAAATATCTGTACTTCTTTATTGCTGATTAGAGACAATCTGGTTGCCTTTCTGTGCAGTTGGAACACAGGGTGTAATAACATTCTTTGCATGTTCTCCCCCAAGCAGTAATGATGCATGATATCAGGCCTTATGACATTTTTTTTAGCGAAGGGAACAAAAAATTGACTCGGACACAGATGAGTGAGAAGTCAAATAGCCTCTCCTTTGATGTTGCAGCGAGGTCATGTTCAAAGGAAAATATCAAATAGGTAAGTTGGGGAGAAAATGAGGCAGTGTTTATGTGAGTGAGGCTGTGTGGTGATGCTTAATACTAAGTGTGTGTCTTTGTGTATATGAGTGTGCAGGGTTACCTGATAATTAGGCTTTTTTTGTGGGGGCTTATCATCAAACTCTACGCTGATGATATGAAGTCACCAACTGGGATTTTAATGACTTTCCAAATCAATCAAAAGTTCTGGGTCACTGCCACAGAGGTCAGCCTAGACACACACGCACGCACACACACACACACACACACACACACACCCCTGTGTGAGTCTTTATTGTCTTAATTGGAAAACTACAGAGCCTTTTTTTAAAACTGATTTTTCATGTTGTGAGAATAGGACACATTCTGGGTGGGAGGTCTGTTCACTTTTTTTTGCAACTAACTTTTATATCTGCTCATTAGATGTGAAGTTAAAATCCACAGCTAGTTAGCTTAAGTGATCAAAGACTGGAAAATTAGTGATTCACCAATTGCAATTTTCTTATCTGATTCCAATTTCCAATTTTTCTCTAAGGCTACGTTCACACTGCAGGTCTTAATGCTCAATTCCGATTTTTTTGTCTGCCTGTTCACACTACAAATAAAATGCGACAGCAAACGCGCTCTAGTGTGAACGCTCAAAGCGGCCCACATGCGCAAAAGAAGACGTCATACACAACGCGCTCTGTTTAGACCCAGACCAAACAGTATTGTTTGACTGATGGCCCTTAATATAAAGACTTTGGACTTTACGTTTCCCAATTTTTGCTTGAAGTTAGTTATTTACATAATAATGTAAATAACCTAATAATTATCCTTATTGCTGTTTTAGAGGAGCGGTGCTTCAAAGGATAGTTGCAGATTTCTGTCAGAATCTGCAGATTATACAGTACAAATAACATGTTCACGTTGTCTTCCCAACAGTTTGACTAACATCTACACTGGATGGCCAGGAAGCATTCACGATGTCTTCTCCGGCGCTGATAATTGGCGTCTTTTTTGTGTCAGTGACATAAAAGATGGATTTAATGCGACGTGACCATTCAAACAGCAGTCGCTTTCTGAAACATCGGATATGTATTGGATTCAGTACCACATTCGAAAGTGACCCAGATCGGATTTGAAAATATCGGATTTGTGCCGTTCACACTGTCATACCATGATCGGATATGGGTCGCATAGGGTCAAAAAAATCGGATTTGATGCGCTTTCGCCTGCAGTGTGAACGTAGCCTAAGTGTGACCTGCCTTTCCGGATTTTTATCGCTTATCTTTCTAAGAAATAGAATAGAATAGAAAAGCCCTTTATTGTCATCGTACATATACAATGAAATTGTGGGTGCTCCACACCAACTGTGCCAGAATAAAATAGAAATAGTAGACAGCAGGAATAAATAGCAAACAGGAGAAATATATGCAATCAAGAGACACATTAGAAAACAAAGTTGTGCAAAGAAAAAACTGAATAAAGTCTGTGTGTGAGTGGCTGAGTGATGGGGGTTACTCAGACCGTGGCTCGGATTATTGGGGATGTGGGGGGATAGTGTTTATTGACAGTCCGAATGGCCCAGGGGAAGAAGCTGTTTGTGAGTAAGTACTGTAACTGACGTGCGAACAAAACCCGACTTCTCTTCAGCTTTTTTTTTCATAATAAAATAAATTGTTACATTTTTTTCCCCCCAGACTGCAGTAAATTACAGGATCTGCTGTCAGTTAAAATTATGAAAATAAAGTAATGTTCTACTATAAGGAGGCACAAATAACTGAAAAAGCAGTTTCTTTACACCCACGTTGAAATATGACATGACATATTTTACCTTACCAAACAACAGCAAGTGCATCAGATTTATACAATAAAACAAATGTCAAGTACTTACATAATTTTCCATATTCATAACTTCACCCGACAGCAAGACATTGACCAGTTTTCTCTTTTTCACTCATCTCTTTAATTTTCCTCATAATTACTCTGATTCTTTGCTCATACCGAGGCTGCTGGCTTGTGGCTGGATCTGAGCTCTGGATAGCTTTGGCTTTCGTCACTTTGCCTTTGTTGCCTTCTTTAAAATGTCCATGTTCAGCTGGGTGAAGGTCATTTCAGCGTCTGATTAGGTTTGTTTTTAAGAACGTTTCCCCTGTGGTTTATTTTGGTGAGCTTTGTGTCTTCCTCACTCACAATGAAGACACACTAGCGTCCAATCACCAGTCGGGGCCAAGACCGCTAAAAAATCTCTCGATTTGTGTCCCTGGCCAGTCAGTCTGTGCTTGAACAAATTCTTTAAGTTTTTGTTGCCTTGGTTTTGGTTCAAGTTCAATTGAGTCTTCTTCTTCATGTTTTTTCCAGACACTAATATTTTGTGGTAAGTATGCGTTGCGTTGACACACAATCTGTGCAAACTAGGATGCAAAAGACACATTTCATCAGGACCTATAAGGTAAACACATTTTCTCACTTACACAGTCTCTCTGACAAGCCCCTCCTGGTTATATGTAATTTATGCTCACTTCGATAAAAACAAGCCATCTGACACCACTCATTTGAAATTCCAAACATTTTGCTTCAGTATCTAATTTGATAACTGAGCTTGTGGATGGGAAAATAATCCACTCCCAGTCAATAACCACAAGCCACTCCTGTCAGTGTGATAAATGGGAGGTTTAGCACGAGGCTACAAGTGGGGGTTTGTAAGTGGATGGGACGCCGCTGATTGGGTGCGGTCGTAGCAAAGGGCTGTGGGAGGAAAACATCCATCCAGAAAGTGCTGAGAAGTTTGGTGATGACCCTATAGCACATTATAGGAGTTTCCAGCTGGTTGCTGGAAGACTGAAGGGAGAATAGGGAGTGACAGACTAAGCAGTGCCCTGTTGCTTTATCAAAAAACATTATCAGTAATACTATTTCTCATGAGAGAAGGCAAATAATTATAGGCATTCTATGCACAGTAAATTCTTTGCCTTCTTTTCACTTGCTGTGAATTTTCAGGTCAAGTTGGGCTAATCCACTTTGCTCCCTGGATAGTCTATGAAATACCAGCATGCCAATAAGTGTGATGCTGGCATCAGCAAATGGCTGCTGATCCTTTGATTCATACTTTAATCTGAAGACAAAAGATTATTTTTTTTAAATTAGAGCCCTTTCTATTATATTAAACCACCTACTGCATTTAAATCCAGCCATTCTCTATTTGAAAGATGAATAGGGCTCTTACAGAAACGCAATTCTCTCTCATTTCTTTTGTATAAATGCTCCCAATTAGAAAGGGAAAACAAATTTGAAATCACTCTGCGGAGTTCATTCTTTGTTATGATTGATGACTGATGATGATTTTGCCTCAGCCCCGGCACCTTTCGCCTTAGCTTATCAGAGCGCGTACAGCTGCTTTAGTGGCCGGAAAACTGTGATATTTAACGAGACTCTCTGTTATGCACTGTATGTGACACTGAATGCCATGATGATGCGGACTTGGCTGTCAGGAGCCACTGCAAAGGCCAGCAGTTGTGTAAGAGATTTAATGGCTGTGGCTGGGAGCCTAAAGAGAGGGCAGCAATCATCAGACCTTTTGGCAAGGTTAGCTCGGTCCTTTATTCTCTGCTTCTCTCTTTCAATCGCTCTGTTAGTCATCCTAAAGTAATACTCTGGTGCTTCCAAACTCTAGTCCTTATGTTGCCAGTAACTTTTTAACAGAAATCACAAATGTAAGCTTGATGATATCTTTGATGCACCAGTGTAAGGAAGGATGAATTAAAGCTTTCATTTTACCTGTTTTCTTCTGTTAGATCTGCCACTTAATGAAAATGTTAAGTACTGGAAATGGTCTTTTATATATATATCTTGTTTTTAATACTTGGATAAAAATGCTTTACAGCCAGTGACTGTTGGAAGTGTAGAGTCCATGGATATCAGGAAATGTTGAGCTTCCAGGTGCTGCTTGTTTGATTTTGTATTTGATAAATAAAATTCATGCTCTGTTGGGTTGAGACTGATTTGGACATTGAAGAATGTCTAATTTCTTTGCCTTGAGAAATGCTTATGCATCTCCTTTGACATTGCAGTGTGCCATTACATACACAATTCATCCTGCTACATCCCACTCATCAATCACATTATCAATAAACACTAGCGGCCCTGATCCGATGGGAGCCATACATGCCAATGACGTAATCCAAAGAACTCCTGTCCAAATAACTTTTTTAAGGCCTGCGTAGGTTCTGTTACATGATTTCTAACAAAGTCTACTTTGGCCTTTGGTTCTTGAGTGCAGCCGGTGCTTTTTGCATTCACAAAGGCGTCTCTTGACTGTAGACCTTGACCATGATACGTCTAACTCCTTGAGAGTATTCTTGAATTGTTTAGAAGTTTTGAAGTTGTTTTTCTTAATCATGGAAATAATTCTGTCATCCTGCACGTTAGTCAACTCATGTGGTCTTTCCGGCCTTTTGGTGTTGCTGAGCTGTTGTTGTTGTTGCTGTTGCAGTGCATTCCTTATTTAAAGAATATACCGGATTACTGATTTTGCCATGTCTAAAGGTTTTGCTAGCTTGTTTATTTTGGTTTTCCCATGTAATGGCAATTATGATTTCCGATGAACAGCTATCAAATGCATATCCAGCACTCTGGAACCTACTCCAGAGCTTTTATCTGCTTAATTTCTCATAAAACGATAAGGGAACAGGCCTCAACTGACGTTGAAACTGGTTGTCAGTCAGTGAGCCTGTAAAAATGGGGAACTATGAATAATAATGGTTGTAATTCCTAAATATTTAATGCAATACTTTTGTGAAAACCTTTGAATTAAAGCTAAAAGTTTGCACTTCTTGATTTTTTTTTTTTTTTTTTATGAAATGAGAAAATCCACCGTGGTGTAAAAAAGGCAAAACTACAGAAATTATGTAACTGTCCAGATTTTTATGGAATTAATTATGTCTGAAACAAGGTATTGTAATTCCTCTCACTTTAAAGTTGACTACAGTGACTTTAAGCTAACCTTTCCTGGCTTCCTGACTTTTCTTCACAGAGCTCTTTTGAATACCACTTGACGGAGATGACCATATTTAAGACATCCCCCCACTTGACATTAAGCTGAACCATAAATCACAGACGTTTGCATGTGTGTGTGTGTGTGTGCTGTAATTTATTCAATTAATTTATAAGTATTTCAGACTTAGTTTTTTTTTTATTCATGCCTCACCCGAGCCAAATAAAACAGACATTGTTACTGTTTTTTGTCCCCAGTATCAACAACAGACGCTGCTGGTTGAGTCATTTTGGTATGATGCAATTAGAGTAAGCCCAGCTGCACATTTTGGATGACCAAGATCAAATGTATACTCATTAACTGTTGTATACTGTAACTGCGACGTGCACTATTATGGTTAAGAGTCCATTTCTCTAACAATTGACACTTTCAGCCAGTCCATGATGAATAAATGCCTTAATGCCTCCAGAATCTAATTTTACTGGTTGTTTTTTCTTTCTTGTGCGTCTTTTTTATACCTTTGTGTTTTTTCTACTGCCCACACATTTTTTTTTTTTACAGTGAAATTACTGTTAGAGCAAATGTAACTGTAAAAAATAAATTACTTCAGTTAAATAAACTGATGCCTTGTCTTTGCCTTGAAGATGGTATAATCAGCATTTTCATTATGATAGATAAGTTGTTTCCCATCTTTTTAAAAAAATGAAAACACAGCATACTGTGATTAGCATTCAAATAAAAAGAAAAGTCACCAAGCGTTACCTCAGATGTTCACATCATTACTACCACTGCTATAGTTATCATCTGTATGGGGGTAGCTATAAGAAGTAGCACTTGAAGAAGTGACCTTGACACAGCTTCAAAGCGAGAGTATAAATGTTACTGGAAAGTAAAGCTGATTAGTGACTCATGTGCATGTGACTAAACCATTGTTGACTGAGCCAAGAATGTACTCCCAGCTGCTAGTTAACATTATTAACCCACAGCTGCTAGTTATCATGGCCGCCTACTTTTTCTGCCATCAAAAAGCTTTTTCACAGTGGGGAGTAACTGAGGTGAGGAAGAGTTAGCTCAAACTTTCCACTGACCTTCATAACCTCAAAGTCTCTCTGGCCCAGATTTACCCGAGTCCCTGCGCCTTCCTCAGAACTTGACACTGAATGGCGCTCAGGACTTTTAATATCATGGCGTTTGTGGGTGCTCCTGACTGATAGAGGTTTGGGGTTAGTCTTTGATGTTCTTTGTGCTTCTTAATGAGGATCAGACTCAGGGGTTTTTTTGGCCAAAGTCCTCCCTCCTCCCTTTTCCACTTGGAGCAGTGGGGCAGCAGAGATTGAAGAACTAGTTCCACCTCAAGAGAGGAGTATTTCTTCCCCCTCCTTTCCCCCTCTATACATTTTATCCTTCCTCTCTCTCCCACTCTTTCTTTAATCAGCCTCTCTGGCACCCAGAGCGTCTCTGCGTCTCTGAGTGAGTTCATCATTTCATTAAGGAGGCCTTGGCCCAGATGAATCAGGGCTCTGAAGTTCTTTCATCAGCACGTTGGGGAAGCGGGAGAAACGGTTAGGGAGACCAAGTGCGACAAAGCGCAGGAAACACACCAAAGGGGGGTCCAGCTCAGTCTGGACTGGGCCCGAAGGCTGAAACGTGTGTGTACACAAGCCTGTGACAAGGCAAAGGGTCAGGGCAGATGTCAGATGAGGGTTGGGCCCTGACTAACCTCTGATCTAAGTTCTAAGGACAAAGGCCAACCAAAAACATGTGTGGGCTGGTGCTCTAGTTATGTTCCCTTTCCTCATGAAAAGACACGTTTGATGAATTAACTTTAGAAAATAAAGACCCACTGAAGTGTAGAGCTTAAGCACAGCACAGTCTTGAAGCTTGTGAGTGAGTCTTGTCGGTCAGTGGTTGCAAAACATTTCACTTCTAAATGACACTGACAGAAACCCTGTGTTTTTTTTCCCCCCAAAGCTTCTCAAGACTGAGCAGATAAATATGTTGTTGCGTGAGAATAGATTTGTCCTTCAGTACATTTTGACTTAATGCACTGTTTCCCTTTAGCTTGGGCTGCCAACATTTGCTGCTAGCTATTTTGTATGCAATTTATTACAATTAGCCTGAAGCAAATGCTATTTCTAGCCCAGGAACTGGACTGTTAATTCAGATTATTGCCATAGAGGAAAACCATAAAGCTTGGGGGCCATTATTCCTGCAGAATTTCAGGCATGACATATTGAAGAGGAGCAGAGCTACTGAATATGTTTCTTTATGTCTTGAGAGAAAACCCTTAAAACTCAGCCTCATATCTTGCATGAGTGGCCCCTGCACCCCTGTTACTTGTCCATTCAGTCATGCAACTTTACCTCCATCCCATCACTCATAGCGCCATTAACTGCGATTTAATTTAACACCACCCACCTATCTCACACCTCATATTTAGACCCCAATGTGCCACCCTTCGTGTCTTCATTCCTTTTGTGTCCCTCCTCATCAGATGCTTATCTCTGTCCCGCGTTTATCCAGGCGGAGCCCATGCTGTTGGTTCAGCAGATCTCTGCTGCTGACTGAAGCCTTGTGTGTTTGTGTGGCAGTGCACGTGTGTGTATGTAGGTCTGCCCACTCGCATCTATGCGTACCGCTGGAGGACTTCCTGTGGTGTTGTGACATGGATGCTGGTGTTTGCTGTCACTGCAGTTCATGTGTCGCTTTGCCCCCACTGTTGCTCCCTTACTGCAGAGACTTTGGGAACTGCACACATGCACACACACAGACACATACATTTAGGAAAAAGCATACTTATTATGTAGGTTTTTTGTCTTAGATTTCTGGCTCTCGAAAACTCTTAATGTTTATGTGTAATATAAATGTGTAACTGATACTAGCTTGTTCTGCACGTGGCTATTAGATCAGTTGATACCTTTTTGATGCTACTGTTAATACTCCCTGTAGCCAGAACAGTGAGGATGGCTACTTTTGAAAGCTTATCAACCCAAGCTTAGCATATTTGAGGGTGTTTGGGTGTTGTGCATCTAAGGTCAAAAGCAGTTCTGCACAGTTCCTGCTAAGTTCAAACTTAGGCTAACTATATATAGGAGACATTGTTCATTGCTATGCTAACAATTGGGTACAGAGTATCCTGTACCTAAAACAACTAGACTCCACTGTAATGAAGGGTCGTAAATCTTATACAAAAAAATTCAGTGGCTACCCTATGAAATACTTTTTTTCCTTTCTTGTTTTTCCCGATTCAACAATCAAGAATGGGTTTGATTGATATCCTAACTGACAAAGATGGATCTACTGCTCATTTAGTGCTCAAAACTGGAGGTAACTTTGTCCTGAGTTCAGAACAACAACAATTGTTACCATATTACCATGAGCATGCCAGTTCAGTGGCTGTCATGATAAATCAAGAAAATATGCTGCACTTCTTCTTGTAAAAAAAAAAAAACACCTTATTTGTCAGCCTTTCCTCTGGCTTCTGGTTTTTATGGCCAACTACATTTTGAAATACATGCACTGCATTTATCTGCATTTTCATTAAATATAGAAAAGCAAATCCACACTCTGAACATTCTCCTTTGTCAGCCACGAATGGAAAGCACAGCACTAACAAACATCACTGGATGACACAGAAAACTTTCAGAATCAGAATCAGAATCAGAATACTTTATTGATCCCTGGGGGAAATTATTTTTTGTTACAGTGCTCCATTTTAAACCAACATTAAGACAAGACAGACAATACGCTAACTAAGAATAGTACAATATAGACATATATATACATACATACATACATAAGTCACTTATAAATAAATAGTTGGAAAAGAAACATGTGTAGACATTGTCACTAGACATTTGAAAACATCAGATATGTTTGAATGAATTAAGGTTACATAAACACTGATTGCAGCACCACTATAAAATTAGTTCTTGTCGCCCATCCCTTTGAGTGACACATTGTTGTGGTACAAAAAAACATATTTGAAATAACTTATCAACATGATCAGCATAGTTTCTGCCCTAAAATACACCCAAAGAACACCCTCAGTTATTCCCCATGTGGCTACTTCTTGTAACCCCCTATTCCAAACCATTTTTAGCTCTTTAGACTACGTGTTGCTGTTGTCTCTAGTTTTAATTTGGCATACCTCAGCCTTTGTCATAGCTTTGTTACTTTATTGGTTATGTGATGCTCAAAATTATTATTAGCTATTTTTTTTTACAGTGCTTTGTACCACGCTTACAGTATCTGCTGTCTGTTGAAAATGTGCAATGAGGATGGATGACTCATGACTGTAGACCAAATCTACCTACGGGTACAAATAAAGTAACCTGAACCTAGTTCAACTCGAGAGCCAGATTTATCTCTGGGTTGCCGTGTCTTTGCTGGATATGACTTTCAGATACTGTTCATCACTTTTTTTAGGCCTTTTGCTTCCTTTGTTTTTCATTTACTTCAACTTTATTTTCAAGGACACACTGCACAGAATGCTGAGACACTCCACATTGCTAATTCTCTTTGGGAATCACTTTGTTAGTGAAAAAAAAAAAAAATTTCTGTTTCATGAACTGTGCTATTTTTATGATTTTGCATAGATTGAATTGAAAAAATGGGAACTAATCATGTATTTTTATGACAGGCTAAAAGACAGTTTAAAATTGGTTCTTTGCTAAGTTGTCTGTTATGTGTGAACACAACAGTGGCACACGCTTTGAGTGAGGCGCCTTTTTATGCTTGAATTATTCATAGGTACGTGTAAGGTGGGCTGACAAACAACCAAACATACATCGGAAAATGCTCAGGTACAAGGTTGGGACTTACAACGAGTGAAAAAACAACCAGTGCCCAAAGAAAACCTTTAAAAGACCTTCAGAAAGCCTGAAGAACTATTGCTTATAACCACACATAAAAAAAAGAAGGTTGGCTCGAGATTTTTTCTCAGTTCTGTAAGTCACATCTCATGCAAGCACTTTGCAGGATAAACGGTTTTATGCACTGGAGGAGGCCCAAGATGCTCAATGAGGAATGGAAGAAATTTAATGCCACTGAAGCTCTGTAGAGCTCCTTGCATGGCTGGCTAGCTTAATCTGTCTTCCCTTTTCCCATGTACGTATAAAGATTTTGAGATTAAAGCAAGCTTTGAAATTAATTACAGATTTTAATAGACACTGTTAAGTGGTGACAAATAATTTATTACTGATGAGGTCACGTTGTAAACAATCCTATAATGTTTTATGCATGCCTCCGTGCCTCACTCTCTTTACCACTGTAAAACTCCCATAGTGTGTTCCACATAGTCTGATTTACAACTTGTGATATAATTTAAATGACTGATATATTTGTGATGTGGTGCGGAGTGGTTTTTACCAGTGAAAGTGTGCAAAATTATGGGCTGGTAATCGCTCATTTGAAAGCTGTCAGCTCAGTTTTGAGACTGAAGCCATGAAAACCTCTAATGAAAATCTACTTTCTTGGCAAGCATGTTTACACACAGACATGCACACATGCAGGATATAGACACAGACACACACACACAGATTATTTCCAATCCCCCTGAGAGCGCTTAGACAAATGGCATTTTCACATGTTAAAGGTCACAAATGAAATAGCTGTTGTGAGCATAAATTTGGACACACTGCAGCTGCGACAGTAGAGAGGAAGTCATCGATATAAAACACTGGTTACTTCAGGTTGAAAAACCTCCTGAATAATTGCTGCAGGATTTATCGTTGGCCACATTAAGGCTCATATTGTTCTGCCAGCAGATTCTTGAGCAGCATATGTCAGCTAGGATGAAGCATTTCTTACCTTTAAATCATAATATCCTCACCATCGTCTGGAAAATATATATTTTTTGTTCTTTGCACCATAGAATTATATCCATGTGAGCTCACTGGTGAATAAAATAGGAGAAAACAAATAAAATGTATCAATAAAGACACATAAAGTGGAACCACCTATTGGCTCAACCCCGGATTTGCTGACCTTTGAACCAAGAACACGACACACATCATGTAAGTTTATATTTCCATAAAGTTAAAGCTTGAATTCTGCAGTAAAGCGCTATATAAATACAGGCCATTTACCATTTACCATTCTGTGCGCTATTTTGTTACTCATGAGTGAATTTATGGTCTATATTTGAACGTGTGCTTGATCCCTCTTTCTTTAAGAGCCAAAAGCAGAAAGAAACCAAGGTTGCAGCTGTCCCAGCACGCCATCGTTCGTCCTCCATAATATATGATTCCCTAAAAGGCTCCTTTAGCTCCTTCTAGCTGTTTACATGCTCCTAAAAACAAGATCTAACAGGCCCTTACGGCTTGGTTTCGTGTGCTCCTACTTGGGTGTTTTCATGTGTGCATGTTTTTATATTCACATCTAATTAAGCTGCGCTAATGACGAGCAGCTTGGAGATAAAATTACAGGTTTTTCAGATATCTCATCTTGGAGTTATTTGCTTTTGAATATCTTATATTTTCCCAGCTTGTAAGAGAAGAAGAGCCGATGGAAGTGTTTTTCCTGGGTATCCTTTGCTTTGGAGCATTTGCCTTTGACTGCTCAATCTAAAAGAGCTCAGAGCTGATGTTTGAAACCTCATCTGCCTAATTCCTTCACAGAGGTACTATTGTTTTCACAACATAATACATTTTTTGTGGTTTCCTATCACATCTGTCTGGTAGTTTTCCACCTTGACCAGAGACAGAAAGCACTGTACCACAGGAATCTATGCCATAAGAATCTGGTACTTTTTGCTGGATTGTATGCATGCAAGTCCATACTTTTTCACTCCCATGAGCTTTATGATATCATTTGTTATGAATGTGCTCTGTCTTTGTTGTAAGACAGATGCTGCTCTTTCAGGATTTGGTAACAACACCTCTCTGTCTCTTTTCTTTTTATTGCTTTCTCCTCTTTCTGTCTAGGTCTGCAGCCAGTGATTGAACTAAAAATCAATAAGCCATAAAGAGAGCAGAGAAGCCTCTTATTTACATCAGTCTAAATGGAGAGGTAGTTTGTCTGTCCTCATATCCTCTTTATAGACTTCAGGCAGAAGCATTCAGTTTTCCTCCAATAACATACTCGACAGGCTGTCCAGATAAGAAGCTAAGCTCTGATAAAATGCTGAGGCGTAAAGGATAGGACGAGGCTGTGAGTTTAACGCTTAGCCGCTGCCTCTGGGGTAAAAGGGGGAAAATATATGTTTGGACATTTCCAAACTGTGTGTAAGGAGGCTGTTAGCATGTGACTGCTCACATGTCCGTGCCCGTCGAGGGTGGAGAGCCGGAGTGACTCATAAAGCCACAGGGGGGCCCCAAAGACAGGACTTGAGGAGGTAGACTTCACAGTGACGCAGAATCAGCATTCTTACTAAAAGCTGTGTTAATGACTCTTCATTCAGCTCATTCTCTTCCTCTGTTACAAAATGACAAGATCACACCAAAATGAGATGGTATGACCATAGAGTTTGCTTTCTGTCGGGGTCATTTTAAAGGTAGATGGTAGAGTCCATACAACAGATCAGTCAGCTCACATCAGGCATTGCTTAAGTCACATTATAATTACATGGAGCTGCAGTTGTTTGATGATCTTGTAAACTCTCTGAACGTGCTCTAACGTGCTCTGAAATCATTTGATACGAGAAGATAAATTCATCATTTCCTTTTGAAGAAACTCCCGTTCTGTGCTTAGTGGCTCCAATGAGAAGTTTGAAGTTTTCTATTATATTTCAGCATATTCCAGATGTCCACACCTGGTACCACACCTGAAAAGTCTTGAAACTTTAAAAACGCAATTTGTTTCCAAGGGTTAGTGATCAGACACTTGAAGCATAGCGCAACCAGATGAAAATCATAAATTAAAAAACTTGTAAATTTGCCAAAGTAACAAAGACCACTGTGTATTTTAGGCTGTCGAGCAGTGGTGTCGTGTGTCAAATCCACCAAGAGTCTAGAAATCTTATAAAAAAAATATGTCACAGTCTAGCTGTACTTCTTTAACAAAAACGTATCATGCAATTTGTTTGGCAGGACAACTCTGTTGTGTTCTGTGCTCCTAGTTCTAAATCATATACGCTCGCTGGCCACTTCATTAGGTACACCTGTTCAACCGCTTGTTAACGCAAACATGTAATCAGCCAGTCACATGGCAGCAACTCAGTGCATTCAGGCATGTAGACATGACTGCTGAAGTTTGAACTGAGCATCAGAGTGAGGAAAAATGGTGGTGCCAGACAGGCTGGTCTGAGTAGTTCAGAAACTGCCGATCTACTGGGATTTCCAGAGATTAGTCTCAAAAAGAGAAAATATCCAGTGATCAGTGAGTGTGCTGCTTTGAGCTGATAGGAAGGAAATAGCAATTGAAATAACCACTTATTTCAGAAGAGCGTCTCTGAACACACAACTAAAGCTACAGTTCACAAAATCTGCAACAGAACATTAAAAAAAAGACCATTGTCTTGATTTCTGCTGGTAGGGTCAGAATTTAACGCAAACACGATGTAAGCATGTATCTCTCCACAGCCTGATCCTCCTATGGATTCAAAAATCTGTGCCATAAGGAATTAAGGCAGTTCTGAAGGCTTTAGGTGCAACTAATGAAGAGGCTAGTGAGTATATATCAGCTCATCGCTCATGATATACCGACATAACATATCCTACTTATTATCTGTGGCCTTACTGAAAGCTGCTGTGTCGTCCTTTAAGTTTCAGTCTGATCAGAAAAGAGTTGCGAGTGGACTGTAGCCAGCTTTAAAACATCAAGCCGCGCTCTGATGTTTAATTAGTGCACAGATGAGTCAACAATAATGTAGACTCGCCTTCGTCAATTTTGTTTGTTTAAGCAACAGCTGATGATAATGCTCTAGACAGCGGCTCTCCTGACCGGGCAGTCGTCTCTGCTGTCTGTTGAGTGAGTGACAGCCCCTGCTGCTGTGATCAGTCCTGCATTTAATGTCTTGAAGCAGCAGATAATGTGACATGCTAGGTGACTTTCCCCAGGGAGCAGCAGAGCGTTGGGACTAATTGGTTCTGACTGTCAGTGAGTCTCATCGTCTTATAGACTTCTTTTGTTGCCTTTTCTTTACCCCGGGAGCTGGAACCAGTCCAACAGCTAAATCTAAAGAGGAGAGTAAAGGATTTTGTGTTGGAAAAAAGAAGGATAGTTTTAAGTTGTTGATGCTGTTGATCAATTTTAAACAGAGTGTGAGGTCTAGACAGACTCAAACGTTCATTTTATGAGTATGTAAAGTACGGAGAACAAAAATGTGGTGGTTTGCTTGGCTGAGGAGCTGTTATTCTGAAGAACATTTACATTTTACTGTAGCTTCCATGAGAGTTTGACTCTCAGTGATGTGGGTTGCCTGGTTAAATCGACTAAACCCGTTCTACACGATACAGCAGTTTCCAATGAGCTGTATGTTTAAAAATTATTCAACAGTATTTCTGTGGCGGTGTGTAATGCGTCCTGGACGATGACAGAAAAGCCAGGAGAGAGAGAGCGTTGCAGCCTAGTTTGAAAATCTGCATTTTTGCACATAGACACTGTAGCACAAGTTGCCTCCCTGCTTGCTGTTGTGTCTGTGTGTGCCTGTGCGTTTCTGTCAAGCTTGTAGTGTGCCTTCAGTAACTGATTCAGCTGCTGATATTGAGTGAATGTTACAGTCAGTAATGATTCACGATATGGTTGGGAGGGAGCTCTGAGATGGAATGTAGGAAAAGAAACAACCAACCCCCCGAGGGCTTGGAAAACATACACAACTTACCCTCTCCCACCTCCGTTCCCTCCTAAATCCCACAACTCTCAGGTCCACCTCCTTGTCCTTTGTAAGTTACAGATACTGACATTTTTGTTTTGGGTTTTTTTTTTTTTTTTTTACATGAACAGACAGTCAAGTCTGTCTGCAGATACTTTGCCGTGATCCGCAGCTTTGATTCCCTCTTTTTAGCTCTCATCAACCACAGCAGACAGCTGTTTCCAGGAAATCAGCTCTGATAAACCCACCTGCTCAACGCGAAACAGCTCCCAGACAAAGTTGGTGAACATACTGGAGCTTTTTGCTGATAAAGAGATGGGCGTTTTCCAAAATAGTGCTGTGCAAGTCGTGAGCCACAACTTATTTCTTCGTATTTGTTGTAAAAATGAGAAATAGGTGAAAACTATTTATTGAAATGTGCAAACATACACAGAAATACAAGGCAAAAACAGAGTTTGTACAATTCTAATGCGCTTGAAAGTCAATATTTTTCAACACAGCTTGGACTTTTTTAGGCAAGCTTTTGTGTCGTTTTTATAGTTAGTCATCAGGAATAGTTCTCCAGGCATCCCGAAGGACATTCAAAGCTCTTCTTTGGATGCTGGCTGGCTTTTGTCCTGTTCTCCCCAAGATGATCTCACACTGCTACACACTGCTACACGCTCTGGGGAGGCCAATCCATGACTGATATTGTTCCATTGCATGTTTTTTTACTCAGGTATCCTTTTTAGTGCACTGACAGCGTGTTTGGGATCATTGTTAATGAATGAAGCCGCTGTCAGATGCTTTCTAGACAGGACTGCATGGCTAAAAATCTAACAGTACATTTTCTGCATTCATAATTTCACAGATTTTGACAAGCTCCAAACCATGACAGAGCCTCCACCCTGCGGTCACTCCTCACCTCTGTATATATCAATAATGATTCAAACCAAAAATGTTAAATTTGGATTTCCCGTTGTTAGGAATGGCTTCTTAACAGCCACCCTTCCACTGAGCCCATTTCTGATGATACTTCAGTGAACACTTGCTCATCTGAAGGGCCAGATGCAGTCCAATCTCAGGTCTTTGCTGGATTTTTCCTGTTTCTTAAGGATATGATTCCTGTTCAACTGCTGCAGATGTTTTTGTTTTTTTGTTTTTTAGACCTGCACCTTCTTTTTTTGTCCTTCACCTGTTCAGTTTCCTCAGAATTTTTAAGGACACACAGCGCATCATGTTGAGGCGTGCCAAGTAGCTCTTGGGGGGAATCACCTTGTTGCTGCAAAAATAAAAAATTTTGTCTGTCAAACTGTTTTATTTTTGCAATTTTTTGACTATTCAACACAAAAAAAAATGGAAAAATATGTTTCTTCAACAGGCTGCAAGAAAGTCTGGCTCCTTTGAAGCAAAATATAAAGATTCTTGCATAGTAAATAAGCACTTTCAAGTTCATCATAAGCCACGTTGCTGATGTTCACAGTTTGTTTTGGTCATTATTCAATTTTAAAGGCATTTTACTAAAGAAAAATGTGTTTTGAAAGTGATGATAGGGATAAGAAAATAGAGCTGCGTCTGGGTAAAATAAAAATAATTGGATGAAAGTCACAGAAAACTCCAATAACCACCTGACCTATTATGACAAAAATGTTCGTGATAGCAGCTTTAGACTATCTCTGTCAGACGTTTGTCAGGTCTGACAGCAAGCGTTCTGCTGATTATCAAAAACTGTGCATATGCTGGAAAATATACAGGAAGCTGAGGCTACAGCTCAGTTAATGGGGAGTGAGTTTTTAACCTCTGCCCCCAGGTCTAATAATAACTGTCAGATTCTGAAGGCAGTTAATTAGAGAAATACCACAAAGGCACTCAGACAACCCTGCTGAGTCTTCTAACGTTCTTAAGTATGCCAAACAGCCCCTCCTACCCACACGTATAAGCCATAAGCAGAAGTTTTCTAGGATTTTGCTCCTATAACCACCAATGCCACAGTGCCACAACTCAAACATATCAGTCCTCCAACTGCTGCCTACTCCCTGCTTATATTTGAAACATTGACAGTAGGGCTGCCACAAACGATTATTTTGATAATCGACTAGTCACTGATTATTTTTGCGATTAGTCGACTAATCAGATCATGCATCCGTTGGACGTAAAGCGTACAGCTTATTGCACCAGCAGCATCTGCTCTTATATAACTATCATTAGCTTACAACTTTAAGTGTTTAAGGTATGTGCTAACTAAAAATAAAGACAAGATGATAGTTTATTAAATTTTAATGAAATTTGCAGATTGTTTCGGTGAAGTTTAATAAACTCCTTGCTATCTAAAATATCTCACACTTCTGATAATCAGTTGTCTGCTTGACGTTTGTTCAGCTATGTAAAAACTATAACTTAGAGGAGCCACCTCGACAGGACAAGACTCAGCAGTCCATCTGCATCTTAAGGATAAAGGACACTCTTTCGAGGATGCCAATGTTCACATTTTGGACGGAGAGGACAGATGGTTTGAAAGAGGAGTGAAAGAAGCCATCTATGTCCACTGTGAGCGACCATCTTTGAACAGAGGCGGTGGTTTACGACACCAACTCTCTGCCATCTATAATCCAGTTTTGAGTTCCCTCCCCAGACGCCTTAACGCCCACTCACATCCTGGGCCATCTGATCTCAGGAATTCGCATGATAAGGTGGGGCCAGATTTCACAATGATCTCACCCGAAACCCTGGCTGATTGGGACCCACACCCAGTTTCACACCTTGGCTCAGGCGATTAGAGGATCATCAGGGGGTCCTTTTGTCCCTCTGTGGGGGGTCACTCCCACTAGGTTTAAATCTGGGACTCCCCACCATTTGACCTTAAAACTGAAGAAGCTTCTTGGATGAGAGGTGAAACGTCTTCAAGCAACTTAAAGAAGTCCAGACGCTTTTCTTTGCAAGCTCCTTTGACTACAATGACCTGGATGACTGAGAACCTTCACAGACAAAAACTATAACTTTAATCTCAGCCAAACAGATTTACTCAGGAACAAATAAAATACTAAAAAAAAGCCAAACAATAACATTGAAGTTATCTAAGTGACTTATATATATTTAACCTGAGTAGCGAAAGACGGTGGTGGGTTTAACGATTTGCCCGGAGTCCGGTGCTCTCACGGGCTCTAGTGAGCCTTGCCCCCGGCTAGCTATCGAGCTAGTGGGTAACAGACGTCTCCGAAAACGTCGGAGCACTTTTGAAAATATGTGGTGTCTTGATAAACTGAGCAGATATTTGAGGTTTACACAGCTACATTCTCGCCTGAAAATATGTTAAACGTTTATTTTGTGACCCAGAAAGAATAATAAGAGCAATATTAAAACTAACTAGCTGCCGCCATTGTTGGAAACTGAGCTGGGCCGCGCTATGAATTCTGGGACACAGCTTCTTCTTCTTCGGGGTTTAACGGCAGCTGGCATCCTTGTACATGCAGTACTGCCATCTTCTGTTTCAGTCCGTTATTACACTCTTAAACCCTACTACTTATTCCTGCGTCTTTTGTGATCTTACAAAGCTTCAAATGACACGTCGACTATTTCTGAATGTGGAATACTTGTGGGTGATTGTTTTGCTCCTCTAGTTTGAAACGCACATCGATGCCATGTCTGGATATTGCTATTTTATAATGTATCACATTGCAGGCTCAATTGGGAAACTCAAATTACATTCCCATGCCTAAATACTATGTTTTTAAAAGCCTTTGAATCAAGTTCCCGGCGTTTGTCTGCTGTACAGTCAGAACTGGCTTCAAGCCTGGGAGGCATCCAGCCCACAAAGAGGGCTTTCATTTACTCCCAGCATACAGATGCACAAATAGCTTCAACTATAGTATGAGAGAGTTACCATTCAGTCACAGAGTAAAACCTATATGGAGTTGGTTTTATCACGGTCACTTTTTTTATTTTTTAGGATTGACGTAATCCTTGGCATTACGATTTCGTAAACATGGGAGAACTCTGCCAAACGGGTGACACAGAAATATAATCTGACACAATTCTGATGTTTAATCTTATGGTAATGTCTCTAGCTTCTTCACTTTTTCTCCCTTTCTAAAATCCATCTGACATACAGCAGTTCCCATGAGGTTCTTAGCCCTCAGATTTTTTGTCAGCGAACGGTTCATTGGGAAAGTATGTAGGTCAATCTGCTTTGCTCTTTATCTAAAGCAATACAGATATGTGGCCATATAATTATTAGTTCATATCTATATGATGAGTAATGTTTCCCATCATGATGAGAGGGCTTAGTAGTGAAAATGGCAATCCGCTGGAGGGAGGAGCTTAAATCTTCTGTACAGAGAGTGCATGTGTGTGTTTTACCTCTAAATTGCTATGTAAACTTCTATTGCGCTATTTTAATCATGCCATCCGGTTTAATAGTTCCAAGCATAGCAGTGGATGTCACATCTGGCTTTTCTGTATTGGGACTTTTCTGTGTTTTTTTTTTTTTTCCTATCTGAGTGGTGCAGAACCGGTTCAAAAAGAGAAATCATCACTGAGCTCGTAGCCCAGTCCATGTGGATTGTTGCTCTTTTATAATGTGTTGCCTGGCCACAGTTGATCCTTTCGCTCACTGTAATCCATTTTCTAGTGCTTAGTCAGTATGCACGCAATCACATCCCTGTGCAATATATCACATGTCCATTTTGCATCCTTGTTAATATTACACAAGTGCCACAGCCTCAGAGCTTAAAAAAAAAAAAGGTGACCTGCTGGTAGAGTTAATGAGCCTGTCAGCATCAGCAAACTGTGTGTATATATATATATATATATATAGAGAGAGAGAAAGAGATGTATGTACATATCTAAATTTTTTACACCATATAAACAGATAAAAATCAATGACAAGTGTTTTGCTTTTAAGATTGAAAGCTGCTTCTTTATGCTCTTTCTCTGCTTGCCTTACCAACATGGATTCATACTTTTATGTGCTTGTCTGGCAGTGATCACTGTGTGCTGTAGAAGAAATTTCATGGGTCAGCTGATTGTTTCAAGCACATTGTCAGAAAAAAAGAAAAATAAATGTGTTTGCTTTATGTGAGAAAAGAGAGTATTTTGGGGGATTCGGAGAGAGAGAAGAGCTTGATGTTCCTGTCTTTTTCTCTCCCAGCCAACTTCTTTTCTCTTTTTTTCTCCTTGTCACAGCCGATGTCGTCGGTGCCGCAGTTCAGAATAGCTTCTCTGTGTGTGTTTTGCACACACACACGCTGTAACATTCCACTTCTTAGGGCTCTGTAATTCTCTGTAAATTCCACCACTGAGTGTGTTGTGTTGTGTGTGCGTGTGTGTGCATTCCTGCCTCTGGAAGCCGAACATCTCATCACATTGGGAAGGCTACAGGCTGACTGGATGTTAATAACTAGAGACCATCAGAGCAAAAAGATGAACAAAGAGAGGGAAAAGGAAAAATAGGACGAGGTGAAGTGGTGATTCTACCAGAGCGTGGCTCTGAGCGGTTGGCTGATGACGTGAAGTGCTGCACACACATCTGGAACAGCTTGAGCAGCTGCACCTGAAGAGCAGGGCTCCTCCACAAAGCCTCTGCCGGCACTTTTTCTGTATCCCCGGTGCTCTTTTTCCTCCCCCGCAGTCTCTAAATCTTTTTCTCTCACTCTCTCTGTTTACCGCCTGCCGGAGCGCTGGGATGGTTACCCGCTGTGCATCAGCAAAGAAGAGCGAGTGAACCGAAGCAAAAGGGAAGAGGAGAGACGAGGCGCAAGAGGACAGTGACATGGGGGAGAAGTATTTACCATGAAGTAGAAGAGAAGAAGTTGACAACCATATTATGAGCGTAAGTGAAGAAGAGAGAGGGCACGAGAAAAAGAGAGAGGGCGATGGAGAACGAGAGAGTGTGACAGACGCGAAAAGAGAGGCAGAGAGGGGATTAAGAAGCCGGAATGCGCTGACACTGGAGACCTGACTTTCTGTTTGCATTTGGCACAGCACATCCTGTCACTCCACAGGTTTATCCACACACACACCCATTTACCAACACATACACACACACATCTACCGTTTGCTTTGGATGATGATCTCAGGAGGCCACGCCAGGAGAAGGCAACACCTTCCAAGGAGCTATTAACCTCCAACCACACAGCTCCCCACCCCCTCACCATCATTTTTGCCTCCCACCCAGTTTCCCAAAAGTGCCCTCCCTCCTGCCCTCCCTCCGTCTGGCCCTGTCAGCCTACCTGCACCACCACACAGCACGCTGGAGCTAAAGAGTAACAGAGTCACACTCACTGAGACCTAAGAAACTTCTGGATTGCTCATGGGACATAGCTGCAGTACCATCAGCTGAGAGGGATAGAGAAGCTTTACTGATCCACTAACCTGCAGGATGTCTAAAGCCTCCAGGCTTTCGCGGCCCCCTCCGGCAGGGGGTGGATCCAAGCTGCCCTCTCCAAGGAAGGAATACCCCAGTGCGCCCGCTTTTGCAGGTCGAACCCGGGTCCTGAGCGTGGGCGAGAAGCTGATGAGAGCAGGTAGTGATGCTATCCTGAGCAGACAAAAGTCTTTAACGGCAGCTGTGGCACGGGACAAAGCACAGAGTGAGACCCAGTCTGAGATTCAGGCCCCTAGCCAGAATCCAGGTGAGAAGAGCCAAAATATGGAGGGGGTCCCTGCCAAAAGCAGGATCAGCCCACCTAAAGTGTCAAGTCACCAGCAAGGCTCTAAACACAGTAAGTAATAAACAAACACACACCGCAGTAATGTTTTACGTGTGAAAATATGATCCGTTCGCAGTAGAAACTAGAAATTACAAATTGATTTCAGCTTGCAAACAGTGCAGTCATTGCTACTGTCATGGTCCAAGTTGTGTTGTCTGCATCCTTATAGACTGTTTAACACTTTAGGTTTATGACTTTTATCTGCTGTCTCTTCCCTGTCTCGTGACAACGGATGGGTACAAGCATGTGCACTTCGTAGGCCTTGAAATCAGACTGAAAAAAATGATATATTTTCACTGACGATAACATGTCCCCACAGCCAATAAGCAGATCAAACAGGAATCAGAGCATCCACTTTGACTCGTATGTCCATGAGTTTTAAGAATTTTTGAATGCCAGACTCCTCCCAATGAGAGCAGGATTAAAAAAAGAGTTTTTGCTGGACACCATGTTGCATTAGTGGTGTTCAATGTTTCTTCTCTTGTGCCTTGTGTAGCCTTAACTCTCCTGTGCTGATGTATTGGTCTCACCGAAACAAATGGGAAAGGTTTGTCTTTGGACACTGAGTAATGATCTGTCTGAGCTGGGAGAAACAACTGTTTATGGGATCTTTTTTCACTATCGCACTGTGTTCAACTCTGTTGGGTGCACATTTTTCTTTGAAAAAAATGAGGCAAGAAGGTTGAGCAAAGTATCGTTCCCTTTTGGCCTTCTCACTAGATTCACAGCTCTGCAGGGCAGCGGCTTTCATGTCTCATCAGGACACAGTCACCTCACACTCTCAAAGGCAACTTGACCAAGATTCCACGAGGGTGAAATTTGTGTCCTCTGTGCATACAAGCTGTTACTATCTTTTTTTTCTTATCTTTTAAAATGCGAACTGACAGTCACTCTCGAATCACTCTCGACTGCTCAGCCTGTAGTCAGAGGCAGCAGTTGAGGAGTGTGAGGGGGTTTTAAGTGTGGGGGGGGTGACGTCGATGTAGGCAACAGGGGTGAGTCAAGTAAAAGAGTGACAGAAGGAGGTCAGGAATGTAAGCAGGGCATGCTGGGAAATCAACAGGTCTGGAGCTGTTTCTGTGTGCGAATCCCTCCCTGCAGTAAAGACAGGTTATAAGGGGGGCAGTTTGTACTGGAAACCAGATGCTCTTTGTGGTGTTATAGAAATAAATGGCCTTTCTACACAGTGGATTCCTTTTTTAAGTGTTAAGGTCAGTTTCTACTCAGTTCATTTGCTTCCAATACAAGTAACTAAGCTACTTTAAAAAAAAAGAAGAGATAGGAGCAGGAAATTAGACCTAAAATCTAAACTGAACACAACATACACCTCCAGCTGAAGGACATAGAAAGCATTATTCTACTTTTTAAAGTAATTCTTCTTTTATCTTCTTGCGCAGTTCTGCTTTTTTCCCATCTCACTCATTATTTTTCTTTTGCTCACTGTCTTGTGTTTCTTTGTCTCAACAACACCCTCTTCACTTTTGTTTCTCCACGAGTTTTTCTCCTCTTCATTCCTTTTTCTCCTGTCTAGCTTTGACAGCATTTGAATCGGTTATTGAAAGATGCCACCATCACCACCCACCCACCCCCACACACACACGTATAAACTCACAAAAGACCATGAAAAAGAATAGATTAACTGTGTGTATTCTCTATATTTCACCCATGTCCCACTGTGCATTTCAAAAAGCTTTTTTTTTTGAAGGCTGAGAGAACTCTACATTTCTGGACAGTAACTTTGAAGTTCTACACTGAAAAGCCAGTGCATCAGCACTTCAGTCTCTCTAGAAACTGGCTATACAGTGGAGTGATTCCTCTACCCTTTGATACATCACGCTTTACTTTTACAGGACATGGAACTGCTGTTCACTACATAGAGTCATGTGCTGCCCAAGAATCGATTTTAAGTAGGCCAGCACTATTAAATACCCTTTCATTGCAACCTAATGGGCAGCTCCTCGTGTTCCCTAGTCATTCATAGTCTCTATACAAGCCAGGCTGGTTAATGCAGGGGGTTCTGACGGCAGCAGGTCTCGATCTCCCAAGCTAATTGCAGTTATAGGGCATGACGGTAGCTAAAGCACAGACCCAGAGGGTCAAACAGAAGTGATGCACATAGTGCTAGCAAACAGTAAGTCCGTATGACAGGTGACATTTCCGCCGTGTGAAAGCTTCAGAGCTGACTGCTGCTCACCAAAGGGCCCAATTTCATCCTTAAAGTGGCAGCTTCCACCAAAAAGCAAAATCCGTTTGACATTTTCTGTCCAGGGAGGGTGTAATACAAGTGTCAAGCATACATTAAAGTCCAGCTTTCCCTTGATGGTGCAAAACACTGCAGCAAACCACTATCAAACATTTTGTCAAACGCTTTTTTTCTTTAGGTGTCGCTCATCTTATATGTGCATTTATAGATTGGATTTACTTCTTATCGAGTATGCCAAGTTCAGAAAAAAGGAAGCTGACACCCAGGCTTTAAACCTGAATGTGATTGTGAAACCTCCGTCTTTTGAGAAGGCTTTGAAAAAGATTTAGAACCCGGCTGTTAGGATTTGCAGCAACAAGAGCATTAGTGAGGTCTGGCTCTGATGTTGGATGATAAGGCTTAGCTCGCAAAAAATTATTCTCAAGGATGTAGGGTGGGATGGAGGTCTGGGGTCTGTTTAGTTCAGTCGAGTCTTCTGCCATTCAAAACTAGAAAAGAATAATCAGACCAGGATTAATTAGACCAAGCTGTACTTTGGAGGTGATCTTCAGTTACAGTAAACAACGTGGTGAACAATCCATCCGTTTTCTTCCATCTGCTCATGGTCACAGTGTGAGTTGGGTCCTATCCCAGATGTTGTAGGGTGAAAGGGGGGTGACACCCAGGGCAAGTCACCAGTCTATCTCAGGGCTTTAGACACAACCAACCATTCACGCTCACATTCACACCTACAACCAATTCTAAAACATGAAAAATAGCAAAAAAAAGTGAGAATTCAACAAGATAACTTCTGCTATAACATCAGTTACACACCAGTCGCTGTTATCAACCATTATTACTTACTGAGTGTACCAAACCAAGTAAGATTGTATTACCTTAACTGATGAAGGTGTATTTTTATATTCCAACTTTTCAAGGCACGATTACTGTTATTTATCCTCTAAAAGTGCAGTCCATTCATCTTCATGCTTTTATTTTCTGGAATTAAAGAGTTAACCATAAACATCAACCCGAACTATTGTGCAAAGCTAGCAGGGAAGTTGATAAAACTCCATGGAAAGGTTAAAGTCTGGAAAGACTTTGGCTGATAATGACTTAACCTTTCTCTAACTCACATCAGTCGTTGCTATCTTCAAACCTCGCAGACGCTTTTCTGTATTTCTTCTGAAACTTGAAAGTTTTGCTGCTTGTGAATAAGCATTTAAATCCTTTGATCCTTTGACCAGTCGGGCAAGGATTTGTTCTCAAGATGCATTTGAGATAAAAGTCACTGCTCAGATTCTGGATGACCTCACCGTCTGGTGATTGAGAAAGTGTGTCAATAAAAGGTTGTAAATTATGCCTGCATTTGCTTAGCTAGTCCAGACATGGGCTGCACTCGGGTTTTATTGAGTTTTTCTGCCTCGCGTGGTTTTGAAATGTGTTACCACATCAGTATGTGAAGAGTTGCTTCAGCTTGTTTTCAAGTGTCAGAGGTTATTAAGACTGCTTCCTGTTGACAACAGTGTTAGTAGCATATGGACGTGATTCACTGGGTTACATGTTTCTGCATGTAATTCTGCTCACCCTTCAGTATATTTCACAGCTTTGCACAATCATTAATTGTTAATAATCTTGAGTAATAGGGACAGTTTGTATCTATGAGTGGCTGTCTCACTTCCTTGTAGGAGAAACTGTTTTGTGTGATGGGAATGCGTTTCTGAATTGGGATGCGATCATCCATTTCTTTGAAACTGAACCCAAAAGTGGGGATTACAGTAATTGCAGTCTCTCGTGACTCTTAAAGCCACCAGTTGTCCCAGACTTTTTCTTCTTTGACAACCATCAGACACACAAGAGTTATTAAGAATACAAAATGCTCCCACCACCACAACAACTGGCCCAGTAAAACAGATATGTCATTTGAATTCAGGAATCAGTTTAAGTGACTTTTTATATAAAAGTTTTCATTCTTGAGGATCTGTGAGCTGCGTTTCATTCTGCCAAAAGAGGTTTGAGTTCCATTTACCTTTTTCACCATCCACATTTTTGTGATTTACTTGACAAATTGATGTCAGTAAGCAGGGGGTTGATTTTAAGCAACCCCACCTCCCACCCCCAGCACTCCCACCTTGAATCAAGCAATCACAATTTTTCATTGCTGGGATTTATATGATGAGTTGCTGTTCGCATTCATTTGCATACGACTGAGGAAAGTATGTTTAATCTTTTACGCCGTATGAAAAAGAAATGCACCGCGCTATCTCAGTAGTATTCGAGAAAAGACCACACAGTGAGAGCAGTAGCAGCATACCAGCAGAAAATTAAAATACTGACCATAAATGTCAACATAATTTAAAGGAGGCAGCATGTTTTGCTAAGGTTGGAGCTTTTGTGCCTCTATTGACTGAAGTCAATTAGCAGAGACTAAAGTTTTGAAAGAACTTTTCCTCCAAATGCCGCAAGGGAGGAAGCGACAAAGCCTTGGTGTTTTCTCAGCTGTGGGAGACGGCTTAGCTT
Source organism: Aulonocara sp. 'chitande type north' Nkhata Bay (assembly GCF_057382095.1). Lineage (NCBI taxonomy): Eukaryota > Metazoa > Chordata > Actinopteri > Cichliformes > Cichlidae > Aulonocara > Aulonocara sp. 'chitande type north' Nkhata Bay. The sequence goes on along the minus strand of NC_141352.1, from coordinate 20,187,785 downwards.
TGTCATTGGCTTGTCAATAAGTACCTAGTGACTGAAGAGGAGTCCAGTGAGTCAGTCTGGGAGTAGGTGAGTTAATGGTGTGTGGACCCGGGGTCTGTGTTCAGAAAAAGAAATGTGACTCATCCGTCAAGAAAAAAAAGCAGACAATAATTGGGCCACTGAGCAAGAACAAATAACTTTGGTTATGTGTTAACTCATGAGTGTGTACTGTTGAGTCTGGTGTGTGTTTTTCTTTTGGGGGTTTAGCTCGGGGCAGCGATGCTTCTTCCTGATTCTGGAGGCTGTGTGGTGTGGTTCTCACAGAGAGACAGCAGAGGGGATTGGGTTTTACTGCATGTCAGATTAAGGATAAAACAAAAGCCTTAATCTCTTTCGTGCCGGCCCTGACTTCAAGTTCCAGCATTTTCACTTGTTGATGTCAAACTGGTTATCAGCCCTACATGTCTTTTGCATATTTACTTTCCTCTGTGGCCTGTCATTTGGCTTGATTACACAGACAGTTTCTTCAAAGCTAATACTGGAAATGGGGCATAAAATTCCTTCAGAGTAGACATCTCACTATTAGATTTTTTTCAGTTTAATGCAATGTTTGTGTGTTCTTGCCCTAAGCGTAAATGTGGTTAATTCACTCAGCTAAAGGGATGTAAGCGGATGCAAGGGCTCCCTCAGGGTTTTCTATCAAAGAGTTGACAGAGAAATCAATATGTCTCCACCTCCCCCTCTTACAGCTTTTTGCCCCTCAGGCAAATGTGTACGTGCGCATAAGTGTGTCTGTGTGGTTTTCAGCATGTCTGGGTGAGCATGAGTGTGTGTGCACAAAAATCGCTGTATGCCAAAACTGCAAAATGTTCTCATACTTTCGTCTCTGTAGCTCCTGCTGTGTTTATTTCCTTGATGGTTGAGGGGAACTGGATTTTCATGAATATGTTTCATTAATCGTTCGAGTTATTTAAATAAATGTTATGTCCATGTGCTGTACAGATAAGAAGCAAAGCTGTTTTTGATTTGTGTTGAAGGTATGTTTGAAAGAAACTGTTCAATACTTTTTGGAAATATCTTTATTACCTTTCTTACTGGGACTGTTCTTGTGTCCATTCTCATGTCAAAGTGGTGTTGAAGAACAGTGAGAATAATGGTCCTAAGTACAGACAGCTTTTCAGATTATCGTCTACATGCTGTAGGTATGTTCTGCCACCAGGGGGCAGGTTCATAAACAACCAGTCTGTGGGCTACTTCTGCTTTATCTGCTGTTAGTGTTTCATCCAGCTGCAGAGAAGAGCAAACTTGTACTGAAGGAGCTGAAACAAGTGTTAAAACAGTGAAAACTATCTCCTGGAGCCACGACTGGCTTCAGCAGATGCCTGACCTTCACTGAGCCTGGTTTTGCTGGAGATTTCTTCCTGTTAAAAGTTTTTCCTTCCCACTGTCGCCAAATGCTTGCATGCAGGGGGTCGTCTGATTGTTGTTTTTCTTCGTATTATTGTACGGTCACGCGTTTCTCTTTGTGGCCACATCCGCTATCACTCCTTTCCCTGTTCCGGCTCACTTTTAAACCAGTAATCGCTCGACTAATGCACAGCGTCATCTACGCTGAGCTACATGCTGTTGATCTTTTGAAGGACTGCACACAAGTATGTTTGCAAATAGATTGCATAAGGCTCTTTGTAAGTGCTTCATAGGCAAATGCATACACAAACAGACACAACCATTGCACCATAAATCTGCCATGAGCACTAATCTTGTGGACTGAAAAATTACTCAACATGCAAGTGCTGGAAACTGCAGTGTCCCAAACAGCCACTTCAGCCCTATAAATATGTCTCCAGAGATTCCAAAATGACAAAACCTACAGCAGGAATAAATATGCAACATCTGACACACACACACACAAAAACCCCTCACTGTACACTAGCTGATTTTTGTTCCTTTTGTTCCTCCTTAGTTATGCATGATTAAAAGAATGGCCTCTTTGAGAAGAGTGCTTGCATAGTAACTTCACCCCTTAGCTGTCTGCTACACTTAACGGATGCTATTGTTAGCTGATTATGTAATACTTAACCCTGTCATTGAAATATCGTCACTTCTAGCCAGAGAAAGATGCAAGTGGCCACATTGCTATAGTCAAATGCCATCTTTTATATACAGTCCAATGTGGAGACCAATGGAAAATAAGTCTACTAACATGTCACATAGTAAACTCACATACAACTTAATTTGGCCAATGGATATGCTACACAGTCAATAAAAAAATTAAAAAAAAAACAGTAAGGAAATATATAAACAAGCTTTTGCTGTGAAAACTCAAAAATGAGTTTTGTGCTGTAACCATTTACTGTGACCTTATAGTGATGACAAGACCGTGGAGGTCAAGTCAAGACACATTTGGAGTGAAGTGGAATGAACACTTGATTCAGGAGGAAACCCCCCTCCCCCAAAAAGCTCTCTTCAGCATTGAGAAATATCACCAATCTACAAATCACGAAAACCCTTTAAAACTCAGCAATGAACCTGGGGGTTTTTTTTTTACAAAAACTAAAATATAAAACATATAAAGCAATGTTTTATTTGCGAATAGATTAAACAAGACAAATTTATTGTCCACCAGTCTTTATGCCTATGTATCACTTTCATGTTGATTTGGCATCATTTCCTCATTTATTCTGGGCAAATAAAGTGCACACTCATCCATTTTCCTAACTGCTTGTCCAGTTCATGGTAGTCGGGGTGGGAGCTAAAGCCTGTCCCAGCTGTGAGTGTGTGTTGTACCCTGCAGCAAAAGGCAGGGTAGAACTTAGACAGGTCACCAGTCCATTGTAGTGTTAACACAGAAAGTCTGTCAGGCACAGGCTGTGTATCAGGAAGGAGTTGGACCCAAAATGCAAACCTCAGGAAATGAGAAATAAACTCAAAAGCAACATTAATGCAGAGCTCTCATTTAACACAAAATAAAGCAGGTCAGGATGAAGTAGTTAATCATTAAGACTCTTTCAAGAAAACTCACACTTCGAGGAAGGACACAAGACATGAGAGAGAACACAACAAAGGACAAAGAAAGACTGAGACAATATATACACAGGATAATGATTGAATGGAAAACAGGTGGGAACACAGCTCGGGGATAAATCACGTAATGACTCTGGAGGAAGTTAACCAAGGCACGCGATACAGAGAAGAACAGGCAACGAAATAAAACAGGACGAGAGCCACAACTGGAACAAAAAAGACCAATCCAGACAGAAAACCATAAAGGAGGCAGGAATAAACAGGGATACAAGGAATAAAGTAGAAACCAAACTAACACCAAGAACAAGTATACATCTACCACCAGTTACCAGATTGTGTGTACCATAGGATCCAATGTGGCTGCTGGATTAGAACATGATGTTGCTTTCAAGCCCCTTTTAAGTTTCAGTGTTTCGTTTGTGCTTCTTCTGCCTTAAACAATGTAGAAATTTGTCGTTCTATCGGGGAATCAATTTTCCTTCTCTGAAATGTCGCTCTCTTAGACACTGTGCTGTCATTATGTTACACTGAGGCACACATGAAAATAAAACTGAAACTGAATTTCTGGGTTAAGCCCTGCTGACCTTTAGCTGACACTACTCTGGTTAAATACTCCTCATGAAAATCATTTATCAGAAACATAAAAAAAAAACAATCAGTCACTGTTCTGAAAGTGTGTCCAGACATTTGAGTGAAACCCCAAAGTTTCTCTATCTGCCAAGTTTGTTTCATTTGGCCTCTTTGTGCACTCTGTGTGGTGTGCGTTTGATAAAGCAGGATGTCTAAGCCCACTTACTAAATCAGAAACTTCCAAGATGCTCAGTAGACAGACGGCCCTGTGAGATCCTCCATCAGGTCATACATTGAAGGTCTTTTCTTGAAAGTACATTTTTTGGTTGGTTGTCAGTTAGGGCTCTATTTATTCTTGAGTTCAGAGAGCGCATTTGATTTTTTAGTTGACCCTTGTTCTTTGTGAAGGGAAATGGATACTTTGTGTTAACAGAATTCCATTTCCCCGCTGGAATAAAAGCCTCCTTTTGCTCAGTAAATGCAGTTACAAAATCAAAATCTGAAGCATCATCCATGTCTGAAGCACCACAGTCATTTCGGATTTTCCCTTTTGACTTTACCCTGTCATCTGTGCCCCTTTACTGCAACAGCAGCTTTTAGTGCCTCAGAAGTGCACTCTTCTGTTCCAGTTTCCTGCACTAAAAGTGACAGAAGACTGTGAAGATATCATATTTGGTGCGACAGTCACAGAGCTCAGCAAATAAACAAGATAAAAGGAAACCTTGATTTCTTAAAGAACTGTTCAACTTTGTTCATTTGTGATCCAGATAGTTATCCACGTAAGATAATTTATAAATTATCAGATGTAGATAATTTATACATTTCTTCACTTTTCGTTTATTTATGTCAAAGAAGTCGAGCACACAGCCAGCATCCTGTCTTTTAATATCACCATTCAGCCAGCTAGTGGTATTATATCCTGGCTGGCTGGCTCTTTTTTAAATGTCTTTATGTAATTACATGCAGAAAATAAAGATGGAAAATGAGTTCCAAGATGCCTGATTGGGAGCGTGTGGTTCCAACAGGAAGGCGCTGGCTCGTAAAAATTATTGATGCTGTACACCATGTGATACGAGGGCTGAGCAAGATGAGGCAGCATTAAATCCCACTGATGTATAGGCCTCGTCTTCTCTCTTTATCACTCCCTTTCTCTCTCTCTCTTGTTCCTGTGAGAGCGGAAGACAGATGAAGAGGAGAAATTAAAAAAGTTGGAGGCGGGGGAAAAAAGGCGGATATAGCTGGTTCGAACTTTGCTTTTGTATTTTGCAGGTTTTCTCTATATTTTCTTGGCAGCACACATGACGTTTCTTAGTCACAACACAGCTGTAGCCCTGAGACAGTTCATACGGGTACATGTAACAACGTGTATTTAATAAAGCTCGCTGTGAGGTGCGATATGAAAACGTTTGTTTACGCAGAGTTGTAGTTACCTGCGTGGTTGATATGGAGGTTTCCCCTTTTGGCGGGGGACATTATGGGTACTCTACCGGATTCATTGCATGGATGATAAATAATGGTTAGAGTAGCGAATGAGTAAACAGCTCTTTCAGCAATAGCTTGCTTTGGGTTTGCAAGTTGAGACACATGGAGTGTTTTCTGTGAAGCCAACTGTTGCTCAGAGTGAAAAAATCCCCCTTTTTCAGAGTCTCTCTGTGAATGTGAAACTGATAAGTCAGGCAATCCCCACTGCTTGAGATTTATTTCAACCCCCATCAGTGTTTTCTCGCTACTAAAATCCCACCTCAGTTTATTTGCAAAAGCCAACTGTTTCAGTTTCTCCGTAAACCCTGAAGCATGTGTGTGGTTTTACTTTTAGGGGTGAAATGCCAGGAGTCAAGTGAGAGGGGCTTCCCCCCCCCAGTCGTTAAATGTTTATGAGTTGTGCTGCTTCAGGCTTTTGATAATCAAATAGTTAATCAAAAACTTGGAGTATAGAGTTGACCTTGGCTCATCACAGCACCACTGAGGGTTTAAAGCCAGAGTAATCATGCATTATAAATGAGGTGAAACAGTAGAGAATTATGTTTGTTTCTCACACTGTTCCCATTCACCAAAGCACTAAAGTACAGTGGCTGCTTATAGTTAGAGTTAGTTTTTGTTTGCATAATTTAATAATTTGACATTTCTACCTAAAGTTTGAACCACCAAGGGGCAGTGTTTTACCAGAAAGTTTTGATGTAGCTGTCCAGTAAACAAGAAGTACATCCAATGTTTGATTCGAGATTGTGGTGGTACATTAGCAGTGAGTGGTTTTCTGCTTCTTTGTGTCAGCCATGTTCACGGGGCGCTTTATGAATGCTTGGATTGGCTCCAGTCATGTGACCCTAAATTGGATGAATGGTTAAGTAAAAACTGAAAAGATGGATGGATGGATAGATGGTCCGGTACACCCTGGTTAACCGTTTTGTAGATGGTTTTGAAATCCTCATTGTGTTGTTGCTGCAAGCTGAACGCTGAGCGTATAAGCATGAGGGATTTTTAACAAAATAACGCTACTGTTAAGCTAACATATAGCCTGCAAGTAAAATTATTAAACATTCAAAAAAGCACCAAAAAGTAATAAAGAAGCTAAAAATAACTTAATCAAATATAAAGGAAACTACAGTTACTTAAAGGCATTTTCACCATTGAACTAATATTTGTTTAATTATTTACAGAGAGCTAAAGCCTGGATTAAACTCTGTTATGGACACGGACAGGGAGAGTAATCATTCCTGTTATACTTCTTTGAAGTCCACTTGCATGTGCCGCCTGGGCACAGGCGTAGTTGGTGCATAGTAATGAAAATTAAATGTAAATTAGTCAACATGCAGGCAGACACGTACCCTCACATTTACTGTCTGATGACGAATTTGACATCCGTGGGACCCTAGTGGACTTATAATCCCTGCTTTATTCATCCATTGTTGTTATTGAATGCAGTTAAGTGGGAATCAGACCTCTCTCGTCTTCCTCTTCATGCTGGAAATGGGACAACCCACTGTCTCTCTCACCCACTGTGTTTGCACAAGAGGTGGCAAGAGTAGCTTTCTGTTGAGGTTTTCCAGTCATGCTAACCACACGCTAACTTCTCCACCATTGTGGACGTGTGACAGTCATGATGACAGTTTGTGTGAGTGTAGCCTTATTCCATATTCCATATACTGGAAACAGAGACTGTTAAATCTTTTGAAAAGTGTTGGCATAACTTTTACTTTGGAGGCAAAAGTGCTTGGTGTCACACATTTTCAGGTTTTCACTATCGTTTGGTTAGCGGTTGGTGAGCATTTGCAGACAAGTTAGCCTTTCCCATGAAAACAACAGTTGATCACGACAACCTATTAGCAACCAAAGCAATCCTTTTTTTTTTCTTTTTTTTTTATAACTTTTTATTTATCATTTTACAGTATGGGAATACAAAACTTAAGGTCAGCATGGGAGACATTCACAGTTCCAGTAATAGCAATCTACTTACATCATGGTAATATTCATTTATTCAGTGCTAAGGGGAGTACACAACCCATTTTTCCCAGAGCTTCTTAAATTTCTCGAGCTCGAGTCTAAGGACAAAGGTAAGCCTTTCCATTCCAAAAATTTCTTCCACTATCCCACGCCATTGGGCCCGAGTTGGAGGGTCTGCCTTTAGCCACCTACGGGTTATGGCCTTTCTGCAGCCAGCCAAAAGTATTTTCAATAAATAAATATCTTTATGTGGGAGTGCCGTAGGCAATTTGCCAAGATACAACGTATCAAATGAATAGTCTATTGTAATCCCAATTATTTTGTTTATCTCAAGGGCCACCTCCCCCCAATATGGCTGAATCCTTGGGCAGGCCCAGAAGACATGAAAATGGTTTGCCATAGGGGTTCCACAACCTCTCCAACATAGGCCCTGGCTCTGAGAGCCTGTTTGCCGAGCTGTGAGTTTAGGAGTGTTAAAGAATCTCACTACATTCTTCCAACCAAACTCTCTTAAGGACCTTGAATTTGCAGTGGTAGCCTGAGACTCACATATTCCCCACCAGCTGTCCTCCGAAATTCGTGAGCCTGATTCCCTCTCCCATTTATGCTTAATGTACAGCGTAGAGTGATTTTTAGAGGCTTGTATACTACCGTATATTTTTGAGACCATCTTTTTAGAGTCATTTCTCTTGTATGACTCTTGAAAGATATGAATTAGGTTGTATTCGTTTTCATCTCTGATTAGCAACGTCTTGTTGTAATAGTCTCTAACCTGCAAGTATCTAAAAAAGTCATGCTTTGCCAATCCGTATGTATCTGAGATGGTTTTATAGCTTTGGAATCCCCCATTTGTTGCTAGTGAACAAAAAGAAGTAATTCCTCTCAGAGTCCACTGTTTAAAGGTCCCATCCAGCCTGGCAGGTACAAACTCCGGGTCATAAGCTATCCAATTCAAGGTCTTAGCCTGCTTTTCTATTTGTAGTTTCCCCACAACCCTGAACCATAGTTTCAGGGTGAACCGGGTCAAATGGTTCAAATCTTTGTAAAATTTTTCAGCTTGGTTCTTATTTCCTAAAAGAGACTGTAATGGGAAGTCTAATTGTGTAATTTCCATATTTTTCGGCCAAAGCAATCCTAAAGAGGGTTTTAGTGCGACACCCTCATTGTCATCTAGCAACCGCTTTGAGTTATTTGCCAGCCAGTTGAGAAGCAATCAATATTCTTTCACAACCAACAAGCGGACAACTCTTGAGCAATTTGTGCATAACGTTGTGTCAGAAACCTCTGCCTATTAATTTATACTACAAAATTAACTTCATAATGAGGGTATAGAGCTACATTAATCATTTTCTCAGTTTTTAAGCTATTATTACAAGACAGACATTAGTTAAAATAGTTTTTATTGAAGTCAAGAAGATAAGAGAAGCATCCTTCAACAATGTAATGAACCATGGCAGTGACTACCATACCATCTATTACACAAAGCTTCAGTAAGAACCCATTTTAACTGCAGTTGGCATCTCTTCGACACAATACATAGATGTGTGAGACATACTTGTGGATTGCTTTTAGCTATTATTTTAAACATATTCCTGACCTATCCAGTAGCTTTAAAGGCAACAGCACTGATGAGAGAATACTGTCTAAAACGAACACTGGACTCAGACAGGCACTAGCTCCGTATGTGCAGCCTAACTGTGTTAACCAAAAATAATTGAGCCAATTTTCAAATGTACCACTTTTCCTGCAAAACAGATGTGATCTAACTGCCATCTCCTCAGCAGGGTCTCAATCAACCACATTTAACACAGTGGCTGTACATGTTCTTTCTGCTCTGAAGCCATTAAGATGGCGCTAACCCGTGAACCCTGAATTATAAACTGGTTTTCGGTTAATATAAGAAAATGAAAAGAATAGATTCATAACACAGACTACTGCTTCTATCATTTTGTCCTGAATTATGTGTCTGACATGTCATTTTACTTGACTTTTGTTTCCTCTAACACAGCAGCTAAGTGTATTTTTACATCCAGCTTTATTGGTCTTTTGATATTAATATTAAATGTAGAAGTAGCATGTCTGTTCTTCACACGACACGAGGAATATGTAGAAAATGATCATATTATATTTGTTTCTGCTAAAAGAGATTTATGCCTCATGCATTGAATTTTAAATTGAACTTTTTTTTTGGCTAGAAATAAAACAGACTTCCTGGTCAAAAATGGCACACGCCATCTTTTCCTTTTGATTCAGGTTTCCTATCACGTCACATAATTACATCTTACAGCACTTGAATCTTTGACTTAGGTGAAAGTGTCTTCGGCTTCACATACTCCTGCTGCTCAGTAGCTCCTGGTATGTACAGTAGTGCCCTCAGCTGTACAGCTAATAGGATTTCAAGTTGAACTTGATTAATTTTTCCCCACACTAGAGTTTCACTTCTCCCATGCTGTTTTGTCAAAGTGCATGATGTGACATTTATTCATTTTATCCCTGCTAGAACAGCTTGTTCAATTACAGTGTAACTAAAAACTTCACTTCTCGCCAAGTTTCTTTCCCCCTAAATATGAAACGCTGAGATGGGTTTGACAGCAGCCCTGTGCCTCTGAGCATCTTTGGTACATTCTTACAGTATTAAACACTAGAATCATTGAATAAGGGATCAAGTGCGCTCCTCCCCCACCCACATTTAAATCTGGGGATTTTTACAAAAAGGGAATAATACAGTGTGGCTGTGTGATGAAGCCATTGGTGAGGCAAGCGTGGTTTTCAGCTAGGCAGCTAAAGCTATCATGAGACTGACGCAGCATTTCAGCCTGAGCTTGCAGGCAGAGAATGAGGGGATTTCTGCTGAACGGGTGCGAACAGCTGGAGGTTTAATATTTCACAGAAAACTGGGAAGAATTCTGAGACAGTCGATTTCTCCACATTATTTCACATTTTATTTTTATCTAAACTCCGAACTAAGACATTCCAGTTCAGGAATCTAATCAAAAAAAGGTTAATGTGTTGTCAGGGGTTTAAGAAGTGGAAACAAATTAAACATTCAGTGATTCAGTGCAAACTTTAAATCTGATTATTTTTCATTCTGCACAAGTCAATTGTTCATAGCCATTATTTGTTGAAGCTGCTTCCTGACAACGATTGTCTCCTAGAATTACGCCTAGCCGAGTGGCCATTTGTCTTGATCCGTCCTGACCAACAGCTTTGCAAGCCGCCCAGCAGAAAAATGTAGATGGCTTTGATAGGCATCAGAAACCCTTATCTCACATCCCCTGTTATATAAGATTTGATTTCTTATGACCAGAGAGACTGGACGAAAAAGACAATGTAAGGCAGGACAAACAGGAGCCATCGTGCTGTTATACAACTGGCAGTGAAACAAGGACAGGATTCAGATGGGACTGTTTTGGAAATGCAGTAGAGTGTGTTTTTGCATGCAAAGAAAGTTTTGGAGTACTCTGGTGTGAAGTCGTCTCTTTTTACCCGCCTTTGAACAACAACAGTTTCAAGACAAACAAATCCACAGGTGTATAGTGTCAGGAAAGATGGTTTGTGTCATGTTCCTGGATGGTGATGTACACACAGTGTGTGTGTGTGTGTGTGCATCTAGCCCTGTTGCATTAAACCATCCTCTTCTGTGTTTGACTGCTCCCAGTTGTTCATCACAAGCAAGTGGTGGTAAAGTTGGAGTAAAAGTGAAGTCAGCATACCAAAAGCGGTTTGGTTTCCACTTTGTGCGTTTGCACGTGGACAGATTTATCATGTATCTTCACACTGTGACCATACGGAGCTGCAGAACTGCCACAGTTGAGATGAGAAAGCAATAATTCTTTTGTTTTCTCTGCGCTGTCGTTTTATCTTCTCGGAGGCAGAATATTAATTCTTAGTGCTGCATCATAACACGTTTGTTTGCTGTTTTGTGATCCCATAAAATCCTTTGACAGGCAGACGGGGAGCGTTCTCATAAATGGGAAGTCAACAAGGGTATGCAAAGTTGCTGATTGAGGCCCACAGTTCACAGTGAGACAGCCAGCAGTTAATGTGATGCGTAACCAGCAATCATCAATTATTCATCGTTGAAACATTTTCCAGAGTACCAGGAAAGAGTGCTTTTATGGATAGGCAAATTACTTATATCTTTAGGGCTGCTTTATCTCTAAATTCCTTGCAGACATGCTTTGCATGTTAAATATTTTGCTGCAACGATGCAGCTAGCTTTAAAGCCCTTGCTTATAGGGAATACTTATTTGTTCATTTTTATTGTGACATTACATAAAACATCTGATAAATATTTTAGTCTCATTATTCTTGGACATTATAAATGCATTTTATGAAGTCTGTAATTCGTGTCTCGCACCAGAAGGCACAAAAGTGCACTTATGGGGCAAACTCAATTAAGCTAAATGCTTTTTATTACTCAATAAACCTGATTAGGAATCACATTTCTGTGACAACAAAAAACATGCATTTACTGTTATTGTTTCCTGGGCTGCACTTGCTGTGATTTGAAAGAGTTACGTAACAGAGAGAATGTATGAGAGGCAGGGATGGAGGGATGGCCAGATGTAGACTCGGGTGGGAGAGGAAGAGAGCCTGACCTGACTGACTAACCCAGCTGGTGGCCCAGCATTTCCATCAGTCATCGCCTTTTGTCTGTCTCTCACCTCTTTGTTCACAGGTTAGTCTCAGATTTCTTTCGCTTTGTAAACCTGCATGCCTCGGGTTAATAAGCTGATTGATGTCAAGTGAACTCACCTGTTAACTGGGACATTTTTGTTGTGTCTTTGCAAAGTTCAGACCCAAACCTTACCAGAGTTTTGATGTTAGATACCAGTTTTTAGGAAGTTTAAATTCTGACATATTTCCCATGATGGAATTTCGGTTCAGAGCTTTTAGGAAGTGTTTATGTAAAGATTTGTTTCCCATAACTTGGCAGTGTGTTGTGTTAATATACTATATAAGGTTGTCAAAATACGAGAATCAGGAAAACACTTGATACCATTCTGACAATAGCTTGGAGTCACCAAATGAATTTTTTGGTCTCTTTGGTCTTTGCACCTTGCTGCAGATTGCTTCCTTTGCTAACACGGATTTCTAATTTGTGTTGTACAGTTATTTCATTTTTAACCTTAATTTATATTTTATTCCTTCCTAGTTAAATTTACCCTTTTTAATTTTTCATATTTATTTCCTATCTTATTCATAGCCTTTTCCTTTTTTGTTTTCTTTAGGTCACGAGCAGTTGTCCAAGCATTTCACTACATATCGTACTGTGTATGACTGTGTACGTGACAAATAAAATTTGAATTTGAATTTGGATTTGCACAGATGTGGAGATGTAAAAGCTACGGAGCCCCTCTGATGACATGGTCCAAAAACTAAAAAAATTGTGGCCACAAAATACTACTTCGTGGGCACGAAATGGGTATAAATATATCTCAGGGCTCTCAAAATTTCAAAATCCCTGGTAGCCCTTTGGGCAGGGACTCTTCAGTTTTTGGTAGCCCAAAATAAATGTAAGTAGCCCGAATAAAAAAGAGAGCAATTTTTTGATTGATGTTTTGTTTCCTTTACAATATTATACATTAAAGTATAATATTGTAAAGGAAACAAAACATTAATCAAAACAAAAACAAATTACAACATTGTATAAAAATTACAATCATCAACTCAAATACTTGGTTCTAATTGAACAGAAATTTCTATGAACTTGTAAGAACTGTGTAGGACATGAATCAGTCTGTGTCAGATCCTGAATTTGAAATTTCCACTGAAGTCACGGGTAAGAGACAAGTGGAACCAAGATCTAGGCCATTTGCTTTTTGAATTTTGCAAAGACTGCTAAATTTTGCCAGTGGTAGTTCACTCTTTGCAACATAGTACGCTGTTCTAAACAGATTTTTCAGGTTTATTTTTAGTATGTTATTTGCAATTGGTGTTTGTTCTGGGAAAGATATTGCAGACTGAGCAATAATGCATTTCTTGCATTTCTCATGGGTTCTAATGGGGGCCTTTCTTAAAATGACTGGTCCCAGTAACAAAGGCGCTTGTTGACTCAGAAATCGAGAGAAAACCAACAATACACCTGGCAGAACATCATGTTATTTACACGGGTGCACATAAGTGGTCCGCATGTGCGCATTCGCTGTCAAAATAAAAGACGCGCACCAGATAAGAAGTTGCAAAGCACTGTTTTTGTCCGCTAGAGTGGGATTTTCACGGCACATTCTGCACCAAATCTCTGTGCGTTCATCATTTGTTTGAAGCCAGCTCACCTCCTGCAACCACTTTTCCAAGAATACGTGCTTCTTTTGTGGTTCGGACTCCTTCTGACATTTGTTTGGAGGCGGAACACCAAAGTAATTGCTTAAAGGAGCTTCTTCGACATCTTTAAGAGTTCTAAACAAATGTCTGTCCTCCTCCAGAAAATCTTATGTATGCAAACACGCGTTGCAACTTCATATCTTGTGCGCGTTTTTTTTATTTATTATGACAGCGAATGCGCACCTGCGGACCACTTATGTGCAGCCCCGGTTATATAGCTCGTCATATTGCAGCCACAGAAATTATTTTGTCCATGAAACCATAAAGCTGCACTTTCTTTTTGCCTTATAGTCTGATTTGTCATAACTTTTCCATTTTGTGGTAAGCTTTTCTTTGGCTGTCACTTCTTCACCCTGACCTGTCAGCAGAACTAAAATATATATCCTGCTGCTTTTACACACACCCACATAACGCTCAGCAATTCTCTGCGCGATCAACCTCTCATATGTTTAAGCTTGCTGCGGGAGATTTCACTTGTCATGTTTGTATAGTAAGCTAACAATTGATAAGACGATGCCAGAGGAATTGGTGCGCAAATTATCATCACTCACCAATCAGTACTGTCGCTCTCTACACACAGTTCACGCGATTGCAAAGTGAAAGCAAAAAACAAGCGCAAATTCAAACGTGATTTCAATATGTCACATATTGACAGTGGCTCACCAATGCCAATGACATAATTACCCAGCTACATTTCCGAAAGAATGCAAAAGCATTGACATATGTTTTTCCTTCCTACAATAGCCCGACGGGCAGGGCAGAGATAGATTTTGGTAGCCCGACTGGAAAGATCGTTAGCCCCGGGACGTCGGGCTAGCGATTTTGCGAGCCCTGTGTCTGATTGAGGAATCACTCATCTTTGAAAAGAGAGTTTATTACAGAGAAATGGCTCTTTCCAAAATAAAAGCTATACTATACGCTTCTTCTGGGCTATATTCTCAGCAGCATAAGGAGAATCATGTGCTAACAGCTGTCTAAATGACTCGGCTAAAGTTAGTAGCATGCTTGCTTTTTTTTGTCTGCTTCCACTTGTCTTTGCACTGGGATGATGTCGGCGTAAATGTGCAGTCATATTCGTTGTGTTCCCACTAGTGCTTTCAGGTTAATCTCGTTGAAATGACCTTAACGCCACAACACGGCAAATCTCCGTTAACGAGCTACCGCCGATCGCTCCGTGCATGGGGCTAGACGGCCAACACGTTAACGAGCTAACTGCGCTAACACACTAGTTCCCACCCATGTAATTGAGCATTGCATGGCACATCCAACATACTGTTTTACTTTAGTCCATGACTCGCTTACCTTCAGGGTCATACGTCACATGAAAACCAAAATAATTCCAAACGCCAGATCTGAATGAGGGTGGGGGAGGTGCCCTGCGCTCTTCCTTCTGTCTATGCTGTCTGTGTTGAGCGCTCAGTGGATCTGCGCTCGACAGTGCAGCCTAGGCGGAGTAGTCGAACACAGATTCACTGAGCGCTCAACACAGACAGCATCGTCAGAAGGAAAATTGATAAAATAAATTACAAATGTTGTATTGTTCGATACATATGCGTACCGAACCGAAAGCACTGTATCGAACGGTTCAATATCGATACGAATATCGTTGCACCCCTATATATGTATATAGATATATATGTGTATATATATATATGTATATATGTGTATGTGTGTATATATATATATGTATATATATATATATATATATATATATATATATATATATTATTAATATCAGTGGAAATTGAACAGCACACATGGAGATATATAGTTCAATATTGGCCAGCAGATCTGCAGACTTTCACTAAGACCTGTTGGTTCATGGGTATAGCAATTTGATACAAAGCGGATGTCTGTGGAGGACCAGAGGGTAATGGCATTACCTTATCTTTGAGCGTCCCTTATGTCATTCTGACAGTTGCTTCATGCTTCACTTACGCTGCGCTTTAGTAGTCAAAATGTTGCTGCAGTAGCCAAAACAACGAGCTGCACTGTGTGAAAGTCAGAGTTGTATGCAAGGTCGAACACTGCCTAACATTTGAACATAACATGGACTTTAAAAGCATCCCTAAGTCCACTTTCAAAATACCAATGTTTTGTCAGGCAAAGACGATTATTCACAGTTTTTTTTTAAAGCATGAACAGCTTGGTTGATAAAGAACACGTGTTTGTATATCAAAGTGAGGATCCAGCTGTTTGCCGTGAGTTATTGTAGATTTAAACAGCGGGTTCACAGTTTTTCAAATCTGTCTTGAAGCGAGCCATAAGGATTCTGTTATACTGGCCCACAAGCCGAGAATCAGCAAAAAAAAGAAGAAGCTGAAACTTGGCAGGGGTGTGTTGAATCAGAGTTTGGTTAATCACTTTAATGCATGAATGTCTCTTTGTGTTGTATTTGTAATACTTTGCTCACATAATTACACCCTACAGCACTGGAGTCTTTGACTCGAGTGAAAATGGGGTGAATTGTTAAATTGAAAAAAAATTTGGTTTTTAGTCATATTCTTTGCCCGGCGGCTCTTATTGGACCCTTTTTTCTGTATTTTATGGCGTTACAAGCTGTTACATTGAAACCACTTCCAAAACATGCATTTAATCTTTTTCCCAAGTTGGGATGAAAGAGCTGTTTTTATAATATAAAGAAGATTTAAGATATATTAACAATTACAATATTAATGCTGATAGAAGCTGAGACCTAAGACATTATCATTATGAGTATCAACCAGTAAAGATTTAAAGGGTGTGAAAAATTAACATAATTCTTTACAACTGCACATGGTTGTAAATGGATTTTCTTTCTATTCTGGATTCTTTTTTTCCTCATGTAAAGCAGTTTTTAAGCCATTCTGACGCTTGCTCCTGAAGGAGAGAACTGCTTGTGTCTTCTCTTACTTTCTGCTACTCCCTTTAGAGGATCTTCCTGTCACGATCAGGTGTCTGGGAATGGAGAGAGAGGACCCAAATGAAAGACACGGTTTTTATTAACTGGAGCTAGGTTAATAAACGATTGAAATAAACAGAGTGCATGCACACGAGGAAATTACGACAGCATGACCGGAAACAGAGACCAACTGAGTTCTTAAAGAGACAGGATAATAACAGGATAGGTAACAGGTGGGAACACGGCTAACTAATGAAACAGAGTAACCAAAAGTAAACCTAACGCACATAGGACAAGAGACTTTCACAATAAAGATGGAAACCGACTCGAGAAACTAAACAATGACAAAAAGTCCAAACCCCAAACACTGGGTCAACAACCCAGGTGCCATGACACTTCGTCTGTCTCATCCTATCCCTAGCATCCTCTTCTGCCACACCAACCCTCGGCATTTCCTCCTTCACATCCATGAACCTTCTCTGTGGTCTCCATCTTTTCCTCCTGCCCCAGTTCAACATACTTTGTCCAATATATTCACTCTTCTTCGTCTGCACGTCCAAACCATCCTAGCCTCGCCTCTCTAACTTTGTGTCCAAACTACTCAACCTTCTTCTCCTGACTTTCACTCCTCTTCTCTTCAGAGCATACTTCCATCTCTTTTCCACTTGCTCCCTGCTCTCACAGCGCACCACGTCATCTGTGAACCTCACAGTCCACAGAGACTCTTGCCTGATCTCATCTGTCTACCTGTCCATCTCCAGTGCAAACAAGAAGGGTGTTCAGAGCTGATCCCTGGCATAGTCCCACCTATACCATGATCCTATCTGTCACTCCTACTGTACACCTCACCACTGGCTCACTGTCGTCATACATGTCCACATACAGTACCACAGATTCTTTTTTGGCACCCTATCATATGTTTTCTCTAGATTCACAAACACACAGTGAAGCTCCTTCCGACCTTTAGGTTAAAATTTTCGCTAGCCTCTCTCGTGAACATCTCCATACCTCCACAGATATATTATAGCTGCCCTCACTCCCTTCTCAATAATCTAAAATTGTAAACTTCCTGATTAACCACTTATGTAATTTACTTTGTATTAACCAGTTTCTTTACTGAAATGTCTGTGCAGTTTTACATTCAGAGCTGTGATCTTAAAATCACAGGCCAGTTTTTCAAACCGTTAGCAGGCTAGCTGACTTTGAAGTAGCTTCCTGTCTTAATCTGTAATGACTTCGATGCCTCGCTCTGGTTGTCTTGTTCTTTGCTTCTGAGTTTTGACTCTGACAGATCAGTGCTGGCCAGTCTTCACCACAGAATGATGCACATAATGCTCTCTGTAGAATATAATTTCCGGTGCTGCCACTTTAATTCATTTATGCACGTGTGACTCAAGGACAGACAAACAGAAACAGAGTCATGTGACCCCTCTGACCCTTTGTGCTATGTTTCCTGGGTGAGTTATGTCTCATTGTTCCTTTCTGTCACTGTTGCAGTGGGCCACAGGACAATCAGACTGGCCTCATAGTGCCACATTCACTTCTCCGGCCAAGCTGTGATCTCACACCTCTCACTTCGCATTCTCATTATTTCAGGCTCTTATTAATTTATTTAATCAATAGCCGTTTAAGATCTCCTCCCCGGAAATGCATAATGGCAGCAGATTCATCGGGCTGCTACATCAAATTATGGGCTTGACTGGTAGGGTCTCTGGAGGCTCAGATGTGTGTTTGTGATGGGTTAAACACAGGTTGTGATGCACGGTACTGTGCATTGTTTACATAATGATAGCTCATCATCTTCAGACAGTCCCTCAAACCTGAAGGGCAGTGAGCCTAAACTTCAATAAGACTCCTCTCAGAGTATCCGATGCTGACTCAGAGATCACACTCGTCCAGTGGCTCCATTGTTGCCATGAGCTCAGCTCTGAAGCCTCCCTGTGGAAGATTATGAAAGTGGCTTTAAAATACAGAGCAGCAGCTCAACGGGGCTTTAGATGATTTCAGGCTAAATATATGTAAAAGGCAGCTCGGTCCACAGGGTAGAGTGGGATCTGGGTGGAAGGCAGCCAAGGCCTTTGGTGCCTCCTTTTTTTGCTGTTTTTGTTATGCGCTCTGTATCAGTTTGAAAGATGCCCTGCAAACTAAAACCAAAAATAAGAGCCAACAAAAACTGTCACTTTGAGTTCAGAGTTTTTAAGTAAAAAGAACTCAGCAACAATACCCCTGACTGTAAAAACAGATATAAACAGGTGTATTATTTTAGTTTATATACTGACTGTTCCATCTGTGCCACTTATAGACTCAACTTCATGGAAAAACAGTTGCTAAATACATCAATAACAATTAAAAAGGCTGAGAGTTTATTCATTGTTAACGCTGCTTAAATGTTAGAAGAGAAAAAACAAAAAAAGTACATTAAAATCATAGATGTCAGTGTCACCAGTAGGTTTCAAATGTTTTTTGGTTTTTTGCATTACATTGCAGTCCTTGTATCAGCCTTGTTTAACACATCCAGCAGCAATGCATCAGCTGGCTTAAAGCAAAGGTCACATGACAAGCTGTCCTTTTCAGATAAAAGGAGGTGACACAGTGTATCCAGTTCTTTTTCTTCATGTGACTCATCTTTAGATTGTTAAGCACGTTGGCCTAAAGAGGAAAAAAAAGTTAGCTTGCGAGCCTCCTTTCCCGAATCTTAATTTGTGCTGCTGAAAGCGAACGGCTTGTCATTTCACTCTCTTTGCTTTACACGAGCACGGCTGAGTTCAGCCTCTTCCAAGGCACACAGGTGGCTCATTCACTGGGTGACTGCAGGTTCAGCTCCTTGGTGGCAGACTGGCACAGGCTGAGCCGCCAGGCTGAATAGCCTCAGGTGTAATCCTCACCTGCTTCTTTGCTGTTAAATCCCGAATGTTTTGATTTATTTTGCTTCCACTTCTATTTTTCTGAATGTCTTTTCAGCACTGGAAGGATTCAGTGCTAGAGGATTAGTCAGAGTGGGCCCTGTTTATAATGTGCATGCAGGAAGAGAGTAAGGAAGAAGTATTTCCACTTTCTTATGGCAACACAAGTCCAGAAACATGTTCATGAGTACATGGGCATACAGTTACATATGTGTACACACCCATCCAAGTACGGCACTGTATAGACATCACTGCACCTGCTTTCTGTTATCGTGCACAGAGTCAAAAGCTCTTTCTCTGTCTTTATTATGTGATAAAAGCAGGAGAAATAAATGCTGACGTACAAAGCCTACATGCCGGCACACCTGAGCTGCCGAGGGAGTGACTGAGCACATTTGATCTTTTCATGCTGTTTTTGTACTAACTGCTGCTTTGAAGTTTTGCTGTTTTGTGCATCTGAGCCCCTAAACAATGAACCGCAGTTGTGATTGTCTGGATCATGTCTGTCAGCGTGGGGGTTTTTGTGCTTGTGTTCAGAAGAGGAGGGGTCCGTGAAGGAGAGCAGGCTCCCTGCTCCAGCACATGGTGCCCAGACTAAACAACAAGATGAATGTTTCCTGAATTCGACTTGGCACAGAGACACCCCCCAATCTACCCATGCGGCTGAACTCTAAAAAGACTCGCATGCCTAGCTGGAACAAATGTATTTGAAAGAAAATTGCGGAGTTACAGTAGCCTTATTGTTGAAACGATCTATGTAAACACCTCTGAGCAGAATCCGCTTTAATCTGCCAAACTTACGGTAGTTTGGTTTATTATTTTCCCCATTGCAGTGCTGTGATTTTTCATTTTACCATCATACAAAGTGGTTTAGATCATCTATGTTTGTCTCATAATCCAGAAATCGTAATGTTTATCCTCTGAATGAAATGCTTTCTTTTTATTCCAGTGCAAAGTTTTACCTTAATAGCAGATTATAAGAGGTACAAAGTCGAAGTGCTTGCGCGGTGCCTGAGTTGTCTAAGGACTTCCACACCCCGCATGGTGTTACCATCTTGTGATGATAGAACTGTTAACAGCGCCAACAAAAGCTCAGTGTGCTGCTGTCAACCTGTCCCCTCCCACACATCACCTTTCACCTCACTGCTCTGCACCCCCCCCCCCCCCCCCCCCCCCACACACACACACACATCACACCTCTACTCTTTCTTATTTCACTCAGAGGCTGGAAAGAGCTGGGGATGCATGGGGCTGGGCAGCTATAGTGAAACTGTGAATTGGAGGTTGGCACCGTGAGAGCGCATACAGTACACTGAAAACCTTTGGCAGGCTATGGTAAAGGGAACTTGCTGTGGAGACCAAGCTTTGAGGTCTGTGACGGGCTGAGCCTCATTGCGGTTTATAACAACAAGCTGTTGGATTTGGAGAGAAAGTTCCAGACACGCCCCCCAGCTCTCAGTCAACACAGCCAACCCCCTTTTTACCCATGCCTGAAAAAGTGTATTTGTCTCAGTAAGACTGAAGCTGGCAGCCCCCACTGTGCATTTTCCTTCCTATCCTATCCTCCCTCCACCTTCGCTCTTTTAGCTCATAGTTTGCGTCTCCCAAACTCTTCTTCTCGTGACTGAGGAGAGCCCAGCTCCAGATAGTGGCAAGAGGTTAAAAAACCTTAGTCATGAGGGATCACACACATACATAGACAGACGTCTACATGTGACAAGCCCCTGCCAAACAATCGCTGCTGGCTCAGAGAGAGTAGGTGGGCGGAGGGGCAGCGGTAGTTTCTTGGAAGGCCTGATTGGAGCATAAACAGCAGCCCAGGAAGTCTAACAGAAAGAGAGAGAGGGAGAGAGCAAGAGACGGAGGGAGGGAGGGATCAGTGGAAGTGTAGATCTACCGGGAGAGAGCAAAAAGTTTTGGGACTGAGGCAGTGTGTTAGTTTGTGTCACTCTGGGTGAGTGTGAAGAAAAAAAGACTTGGTTATCAGGACATACTTTACCACAGCCTACCAGAAAGAAAAGGTGAGTAGCTACATCTTGCACAAGAGCACACGCCTCTCTTACACCGATACATAAACGCTCACGGGACTATAAACTCCCATCTTCATCAGTTTTTCCATCCATAGATTCAGATTGGTGCACTGTAAGGCAGACATCCCTGCACTGTGAGAGAAGATGGCACGCTGTTACTGTTGCATGCAGTGTCATTTAAATTTCCAGACAGTTTTTTGGAGTTGCATTCACTATGGTGTTCTTGATGTGTGTGTGTGTGTGTGTGTGTGTGTGTGTGTGTGTGTGTGTGTGTGTGTGTGTGTGTGTGTGTGTGTGTGTGTGTGCTGCCTGCTGATGGTTTCCCCTGGCTCCGAAAGCTGCTTGTTTTCCATAGCTGTTTTCTTTTCTTTTTTTTGCTGTGCCTTGAACCGCAGCCAACCATTCAGTGTGTGAAGCAAAAAAAAGAGAGAAAAAAGGGGGAGACCATCTAATGTGTGTGTGGCTGTGTCTAATTAAGCTGTTGGAGGGAGAAGAGTGGTGAGGGTCAAACCATGAGAGGGTGAACTTGGAAAAACAGCGCTGTCCCTCTTATAAAACACATCCCTTGCACAAACTATCAGTTACATTAATTGTCTGGGATCAGAACTTAGAATAAACTAACAAGTTTTCTTAATCTTCTAAAATTCATCTGCCTTTTGAGATCACACAGAAATTTAATCTGTATCATCAAAGTGGCTGTTTGGGGATCAGCTTTAGTGCAGATTTTGTGATGCTGTTTGGTCACGTCAAGCGGATCGCAACATTTCCCATGCTGCTGCTTCTCTCCTCTCAAAGGGAACATCAGTATATATCTTGCGACCTTTAAGTTGCTGTGCTCTTCACACTACATACAGTAGATGTATTAACTAGGGAAAACAGTGAACTACTACTTTTTACAGTTTGTCACTAATCTTAAAGTTGAGTCGAATTTGAAGCATTTTACTGTCTTAACAGGCCTATATTTTCCTGTCTGGATCTCTTCAGCACTGTGGGAATTGCATTAACTTTTTTCCACTGCTGAGTAGATTAGCATCTGGAAAAGACTGGTCTGCCCAATCCTAGGCAAATGGGGAAAAAAATGAGAGTTAATTTCACAGATTTTCACATGCAACTGTGTAATCTCTATTTTTATTACCATAAAGTCACACGATAACTAATCAGAAGTTCTTCTTCTTTTGTTGTTGTTTTTGACAGATAAAGAAACCCTCAGTTGTGCTTTGTATTTAATCCCTAAGCCATATTGGTCCTTTAAGTTCCATCATCTACTTTTTACCACTCAGATGTTTAGTGATGGGTGTGATTTGTTTTGTCTCTCACCAATAAATACATCAGCTTCCCTCAGTCCGCAGGCGGGGAAGGTAAACGGGTCAGAGAGACAAATGAGCTCGCACACTCGCACCCCTTTACAGTGCCCCTAAACCTCATCTTTCATCGCTCGTTTTGGCACTTTCACAACGTTAGACTGTCTCTCACAAGTTTTTATCGCCGCTTTGCTGATGTAGCAAGTTGTCAGTTTCTCACAAGACCAGAGGAAACCGTTATTAACGGGAAGGCAGGGGTTTGGCTGCCAGTATAATTCTACCAAGCTATTCGTCTAAGTGATAGCATATGAGGTGCAGTGATTTTGGCAGTGTTTTTACAAGCAAAGGCACACAGTAGCTCCTGACCGTAGGCCTCCATTTGTCAAATATCATTAAGAGAGACTAAGGTTAGGACACGAGCACTTGATTACTTGGCTGGACTAGTCTGTTACATCAGTATCCAGACATAACACTGCAGATCTGAATCTCTACAGGAGATCAGGTATTAACCTGACCAAATGTATTAGCTGATTCAAATCTGGGGAAGTAAAGTTTGACGGCTTCCATGAGCTAGGGGGAAACACACCTGGGCCAGCGGCATGTGGCCAAGCAGCAGTGAGGCCAGTGGGGGTGGATGGGGTGAGAGGCCTAACCAGGTGTTTCTCTGCACTGTCATCCTTCGCTGGGCCTCAAGCCAGCTCACGCCACGTCTCATTGAGCTTCAAGGTTTGATCAAAACTCATTAGAGAGCTTTCATTCTAGCTCCCATTGGTGGGTGAGTTATGGATGCGATAGAAACACACCCACGTAGTGGAGATCACCAAAGTGTTGGTGAAAAAGAAAGAATGATCGTGAAAGAGAGTAGAAATGGTGCTAATGCATATTTTTCTAAACTTTAGACCTCATTGTGATCTGGTCACATGGGGGATATTTTTATGGACAGGGAGCTGCAGTTGTTCACTCTAAGAAATAGAGAAATGGAGAGTTTTATTTAGTAACCCAAGTCAAACTTGTGACTTGCTGACTTTTTTGTTGTCAGATTAAAAATTCCCAGGTGAAAGTGAAACCTTGTAGCCATCTTGGGTTTTTGAAACCACATGTTATTATGACATTATAACTCAGAGGTCAAGAACACGACATCCTTACACTTAAGTCAATCACAGAGAAACCCCAGTCTAACACATACTTTCCTTTATCATCTATTTGACTGTGAATTTGACTATAATTTGCTAAATTTACATCATAATTACAACAAGAATTAAAAGAGTCAGTAAACTAGGGTTGAAACCATTAACTCAAGAAATTCTTAATAAGATCACAAAGCAAGTGATCGTTAGAGGCGTGTCATGTCCTCCATGAACCTCCGCTGTGGTCTTCCTCTTTTTCTCCTCCCTGACAACACCATCTTTGACATCTCTTATCTAATATATCCACTGTCTCTTCTCTGCACATGTCCAAGCCATCTCAGCCTTGCTTTTCTAACTTTGTTTCTTATTTTGTCCATCCTGGTCACTCCCAGCGAATATTTTAGCGTTTTCAATCCCAGCATCCTGCACTTCAGCCTGTCTCTTTGTTATCAGCCAGCCCTCTCTCTTTACCAGTCATGGTCCCTAAATTTAAAGGCCCTGCTCTCACTTCCACATTCCTTCCTTTCCTTCTCTCTCGCTGCCTAAGAACACACCTTCCCATCTCCTGTTCTTTTGTCTTTGACCAACAGTAGCGCACTTTCCTCCAGCACACGGCTGGCCAACAGCACCGGAGGTGGTTGTTGTTAACTTGACAGATGTTACACCAGGCCATCCTGATGATACAATGTACGTGTATATAATTTGGATTGACCCTTTAGAGCTAAATGTTCTAGTTTTTGTTATTCAAACCAAGCTAATCTCAATCTAATTCTTGGTATTAAAGTTGATAGAAAGCTTCATTTCTCTGGGACTGTGTCCACTGCTCGTGTAACATCCACAGTATAAAACTTTTTTTATTTTAGTCATTATGCTTTAAGACTTTGACTGAGGCAGATTACATTCTCAATTAGCTGCGAGTAACATATCTCATCTTGCAGGAAGATTTTCTATCAGTTCAGCAGCTTAGACCAGAAGCTGTCCTTATGGCCAAAACATCTTGAGTCTAATAGAGGTGGGGATTATAAGAAGGTGTTATCACACAGAATCTCTGTCATGTTAATTGACTTCTACTTGTTGTAAATTAACCTCATTGTAAGCCAAATAATTTTCAGTAGAATAGTTAAAGGTGCTCTTTGAAAATCTTTCTTCTTCTTTTTTTTTAAATTCCTGCAGTAGCTGTAAGATAGTATAAAAACACCTTATCTTGCCGTTCTTTAAAGCGCCAGAAGATATGTCATTTTTTATGCATTCCTCTTAGTCACAAGTAAAAGGCGGCTGGTAATGGCAACATTTTAATAGAGAAATGTGACAAACCAGCAGAAAATGATTTAATAAGGCAGCAATGTGTAGTTCGCCTAACAATGATTCATTAACACCAGCCTTTTAAGTTTTTTTTCCTCATTTCTTTACACTCTTTGATATTATAATAGGTCTGGCTTGATGGTTTTTAGCCTTATAACATTTCTAAAGCTTTAGAGAGATGCATAGTTAAGCCACAAATAAAAATCTTGAGATGTGACCACACAGAGAAAACAGGAGTGGTATGGCAAATATCTTCTCAGTCTGTTATTGCGGCGCTATGGGCAATGGTAGAGGTCACTTATGTGGGCGGCTTCTATGCCAGGGATTATCCACAGAGGGAAATAATAGACTTGTAGTGACGTCAGATGCTTGTGGAGCTAACGGAGACTTTGCCAAGATAGAAAACTAAGTTCGTATGTACCGTGAGTCTACATGCAGGGAGGATCTTAGATCAAATTGGGCTTAGAGTAAGAGGGCAGCTATAAAACACCTGGCAACTGGTAAATACAGGTTTTGCTTCTTTTTTTTAAGGCTGGCTTATTTGCCTTAACTCGATGGGGACAGCTGAAGAGACGCAGGGCTTACCATTCACTCAGTGAAGCCATTTTGTTGAACATCCTCTTCCTTTGGCAACAACGAGAAGGGGGTAGATAGAGGTGGGACACAGTGCCGCCGACAGTTGCTGTTAAATGCCCTTTTCTCCCAATGTAAACACCTACGCCTGTCCCATCCATCTCCTCTGTTAGTCACTTGGTTTGACATAGTGCCTCCCACAACACACAAGAACATCCCCGGGTTTTTTTTCTCCTTCTGTTCAGTACCAAGCATGCTTTGTGTACACATGAAAAGGAGTTGTATGTTTTTATCTACAGGGTCTGGTCTCCGTGCGAATTAACCTTGGGACCAAACTTATGTCAGAAATAGATGAAATGCAAAAAATGTACTGATAATTAGAATTTTGTCTCTAATTGGCAACCTACAAATGCCCTAGAGTGTAAGGTTTGTCAGACTTTATTCGCTAACATCATTCTCACTCTTTAAAAGCATATAAAGCATTCAAGGTTTTCTGTCCTCATAAAGCGTTTTTTTAAGGAAAGTATGAATTTGAGTTTTAAAGCTGCCTAATCCTAATAAATATGGATGAGACTTCTGTCCACCACCCTGTTTAACAACTTGCAGTGTCTTGCCCTTGTCCCTCAGATGTTGGCTTTCTATTGTTTTCCATTGACCCAATTGACTGCTCACTAATGACGCCATTATGGTGGCACGATTTTATAATTACCCCTCTGCCTGACAAACTCGGTGCACTTTCGTTTAGCTATGGTCCACATTACGAAGCGCCAATCTCTGTAAATATATTCGGTAAAGCCTGTGACACACAGGATGTTTTTGTTAAGCTGGGATATTCTAGGAACAGTGGCTAAGTGAGCTCTGGAGCTGGAAGTTTTGAGGAAACCTGTCCTCTATCTGGACATGGTCTGTTTGAAGAACTCCATCCTGCTCTTGACTGATAAATAGGCGGCACCATGTAAATACTGGAAAGAGGCCCGGCAGTATCAAATAAAAGCATTCCAGTCAAAAAGTAAGGACAGTTGTGCAGAGAGAGTTGAGCGAGTTTCTATTTTTCACTGTGTCTGGCTACGTGAAGGCACAGAATCAAGTCCGTATACTCTGAGGACTTTATTTAAGTAGTAGAAGGATTATACAAGCGTGACACTGCTTAACTTTAAATCCACATTGCATTTCAGGACAGATTTTGTCACACGTACTAAGCATAGCCAGTTTTGTGGCTGTTTTCTGTTTGTATCTAACCAACTGTTTTCCACGCTCGTGTGGCAACATTAGTTTGTTCATTGGTGGGCCGACCAATTTAGGTGACACTCGAATATCTCACAAGTTTTTGATGTATATGTCACTGCCATTAAGCTTAAACCAGACATACTTCTTCCTCAGAGCAGGAATCTCGATTCTGGAGATGCTCTTTCTTTAACATCCTTTCCTTGTGATGTGCTGTAGTGGACACCTTTGTTTTTCTCTAGTTGTCTTGTCATCATATCCAATACTGTGATACATATTTGTATGTATGCAACATCAATACTCACTTTCTCTTCTTTACTCTTAAATGTTCACTTGTCAGCCATTGTCAATGTGATCACCGAAAGATTTGTAAATAGCTAATGCTGGCCAATAGAATGAGCCTGTTTCCTGATTGATGCTTGTTTCCTGTTTAGCAGAGCTAAATTTCAATTTCAATTGAGTTAGGTGTGGCAAACGTTTGATTTACTAAGTCAAAGTTTGGAAATCTTGACTAATGGATGGCAAACAATGTGGCAGCAGTTACTGTTGTAAATCCTATGTCTTTTTGTCCAATCATACCAGCAACTTCACAGTGTTTTGTATTGAAATGTAAATTTAAAAAAGAAAAAAGAAAGAAAAAAAACCCGTGTGACGTCATCCCCGAGCTGCTGCTTTGTGAGTTGTTGTTCTTTCGAAACAAATCCCATGAAAACACCAAAACCAGCAACAGTCAGTTTGTAGTTGCAGCAGTCAGTCCTCTAAACATGCTTAGCATCTCTGCGGCATTCATCCTCAAAGCCTTTTCATTCTTATTTTAGCTTTTTATAAATGTCACTTTTAGCAAACAGGAGTAAATGGTGCATTTGTCGGGGATAGGTTTCAGCTGACGCTTTAGTGAGCTTGCTTGTATCAATAGCAATAAGAGCCCACATTCGCCCTAACAGAGAGCATGTCAGCCACCGCAGCTTGTACAGTTAGTTTCTTCTAGTGAAGATTTTATAGACAAAACAAGAAGTGCAAGATAGGGATTAATAAGTAAGACTTTGGCCACGTAGGCTAAATGAGCATTAGTGAAATCTATTTGTTGTTGCGTTTGGTCTTGGGATCTGTTAACAATACTGATACATACAATATTTCCAAAGGCTCTTTGTATAAGAACATTTTCAGTTCCCTCCATATTTCCTGGACCAAGCTCTGCCAGTGAGCTATTCCACCCCAGGCTCCCCTCAGAGTAATAAAAGCCATCTTGTAAAACTTGACATTTTCAATGTCTGAGTAAGTATTATACCTTTCTACTCCACCTCAGTGCCCTGAATGAGCTCTATAATATTATTACTTTTAATAAAAGCAGCTGCTTTCCCTAGGGTGAGAATATTTTAGTAATATTTTTCCATCTTTATTGCTGAAAATCACAATAGCCTTTAGGTATGCTTCAATTTTAGCTTGCCAAGTAGTGGGAAGGCTCTGGTTTGACTTTTTAAGTTCAAAAGCTCAAGATGAGTGCCTGTGTATTCTGAAGCTCATCTTTACTCACCATCTCCGCAATATAGAGCAGTCACAGGGTCTACCAGCCTATTATTACATTCTCCTTAAAAGCTATGGTGGAAAATATGGCTAGCTGTTGGTTTTCTTGGATTTTCCATTCACTCAAGATCCCAATCTGCTTTTACCTAAAATCCAAGGCCAAGAACATTCCTCAGAGCATTTCCATTAGTTTATATAAAAGGCCGGAAGAGCTAAAAACTGCATCTTTACACACACACACACACACACGTTCACCCACACAGCAACTCTCTCCTTGCGCCTTTTATCACCATTTTCTTAGCACTTTGTTTCGAAGTTTCCTTCCCGTCCGGGTTTCCTTTCACAAGCATGTGCATCCTTCCCCGGCAGCAGCACAACAATGCCCTGCTTCATTTCAGCTCTCCAAGATCTGAGACGACTGGAGCCAATGAGCGGCAAGGCACATGCAAAAGCCATTAGCTAGTTGATGATGGTGGTAAGCCGCAGAGGCATCACAAAAACAATCGTCCCAGAATGTACATTTTGTGTTGAAACCCGGCACGCTGCCTGTTCAGCCAGCGGAACACCAATAACGAAACAAGCCTTTGAAAAGGAGGGTTGTGCCTCACATCCCTCGTTCACATGCTGAGCGATCAATTCATATTTGGCTTTGTGTGAATTAAAGCAAAAGTTCCTAAGTGTCTGCACAGTCTGACAGATGCCTGCCATGGTTGTGGAACACTTTTATTATTAGCCGCATCCCATTTGGCCTCTCAATGCTCAGCTCAGGCAGTTTGATTGAGGACTCTCTCTGGAGCAGCAGAACGACTTAATTACAGTCGCGATCTCAATCTGAATTTACTGGGAGTGCATTCATAATGCATGTCTTACTTAGTATCAGTGGCCCCAGTTAGAGCAAACCAATGATCATGTCACCATGCAGATGTGCAACCTTATGTCAACAACTGAACATCAGGGTTGTAAGGGAGGTTGACGTTCATAACGGAATAATCAGTAGATTTTTTGCATTAATAGCTGCAGTGTAGGAGATTTTAATGACAAATATTATGAGAAATGCCCCTCAAAATGCAACTGGGCATGCTTGTATCCAGGATCTATTTAATATATATTTCTCTAAAAATTCCATTTTACTTTATTTCACACTATTTTTAGATAAAAATAAAGGTTCGATGTAGAGAACATTTCATTTTGGAAGTCTAAAACATTTTCTGAACTTAACTAGCAAAATCGAGCAAAAACTAGGACAATAAAGTTGGCAGACTGAACCCTATTAAAAACTCATATACAGGAAAGTTCAAGCTTCCCAGAAGCTGTTCTAAGTCTCTAGAGATTTCTTCATTGATAATTGCATCCTGCAACCTAGAGCAATTTCTGGCAGTTTAGCCACTAAATGTTCCTCTATCTTCCCCAGATGGTTGTTGTGCATTTTATTGCTGGGCAGGTGGGGAACAGTGAGGTTGTCATAGCCATTTCCCCAAGAAAACAGCTGCTCAGTGCTTGTTGAGTTGCAGGGTGGGGTCACAGCTCCACAACAGTGTTGCCAGTGGCTCTATATTTGCATGTTCAGACTTGAAACAAAAGATCTGCACATTATTTGGCTCCAAGGAATAATGTCATTTTAAAACAGTTATACAAAAGGAACATTTGATCCAAAGAATCTTCCTCAGGCCTCATTCAAGAAGTTTGCAGGTCTTCCTCTTTTTTAGCAACACATTGTGTTTTTACTCAGGAACCAAAGAAAAACCCCAAACAAATGTTTGCCTGGATGTGCACACATCATGAAACCTTAAAAAAAAAAAAAAAAAAAAAAAAAAAAAAAATATATATAAATATATATATATATATATATATGTGTGTGTATATGTGTGTATTCAGTATTACTCTCTGTCAGGCTTATGAAATTAAATGACTTAAGCTTTTGCAAATCCAGAAAATGTTGTTCTGTATTTTTGGGATTTGGAATTATGTTGTTGTAATCTCAGAATCAAAGATGTATCCGTGTCACCAGAGGAAATTTTGGACTTTGGACTCTTTGGACTATTTCGAGTACAATTTCTAAGGCGCAGCTGACAGCTGCATGCTTCACACTTGATGGCTACACTTAGAGTTCAACTTCAGCTTTTTTTCTGATGAAATCTGTCATGATGATCGGAAGGACACATACAAAAAAGAAAAAAAATATCAACTGATCCATTTAAACATCTTTAGTGCTTTGCAATCGGTGGTCCGTGAGCCTGCAGTATGTACAGTATCACTTCCATGGGGGTTATGTGTTACACAGTATGCCCCAGTAAGCTGGATTCTGCGCTGCTTTGATCAGGGTAGAGTCCCCTCACTAATCTGCTTGAGTTCTGGATGTTTGCCCAGGACACACGTACACACATACAAACACTCTCACAAATTGTGATTAAAAAAACAGATGTGAAGTCAAGCCAAAAAGAAGGAATAGTCTGAAAAAAATCAAATGGGGACAAAGTGACATAACACTCGGATAGCTGACTGCACATTTGCACGTACTTACAGTATGTGCCAGTTTAGGTTACTTAGATTTGATTTAAGGTTCACTACATAACATTATAGCACTGTGTCCATTCATCTAAGAGTACAGACTAGTCTCATGCTTTGTATTTACAGAGGCTATAACTAGGATCTAATGACATAATGCACACCTGGGGGTTTTTTAAAGTCTTTACTCACACTCAGCTGGAATAAAACTGGCATGATCTTTGATCCATATTTTAATTACAGCTGCGGGACACAGACAGGATTAGGAAGTGTAAATGCTTCTGTCATTGTTCCTTGTCCTTTTAGCAGCCGTTTAAAATCTCTTAATTGCTCTGGGCTTAACTGCAAATCTCCGTGTCCTGTATTTAAGCACTAATAAACAGGTGGGAAAAGATGTTATCTGGCTAAAGCCGATGAGCTGAAATGGAGTGATCAAATAGTGAGGCTGGAAAGGGGAATGAGAAAGAAGAAATGGGAGAAAGGAGTTAGGCAAGGAAAGAGGAAAGGGGTTCTACTTGACTGTTTGCTATGGCCCTCCCTGCATTACATCACTGAGATGCTTCGGCACTGATGACATTGTTGAGCTGAGGAGAGGGTTGGTCCTGGAGATGATGTCATTAATAACCAATCAGGGGACTTGGGGGTGGTGGATGGTGGTAGGGTCTGGCTAGCTCCTTAGGCTGAAATATAAAGATCTCTGAAAATGTCTTTTCCCCCCTCCTCAAATCATCGAGCCTTTGTGTCCGGCGCACTTTTCCTGAGGTTATTTTTAGGCCTGTGTTAAAAATAATTTATATCAGAGGCTGTTTCTGCTGCTGCCACAGAGCGAAGGAGCGAACTGCAGTGGACTCTGCTGAAGAAGACAGACACGTTAATATAGTCTTAAAGGATTTAGCGTGAAACAAATTAATAGTAAATGAAGTAACTGTTTTGTGTCTGTCTTCTGGGACAGATGAGTGCCGTGCTGCACTCTTTTCTTGCTGGTGAGGCTTTTGATTCCCAGAAAAATTTGAGATGAGGCGGCGCACGCTTGTAGCTACACTGTTAAGCTACTTTTGGTGTGGCCCTTATTTACAGACTAGCTCGGATTCTCGGCCTGTTTTGGGCAGTGCCGCACATATTAAGCACCAACATATGATTAATAAAAAAGCGGTTATGATGTAAATACTAGCAATTCATTTGGAGTTGACACTTTGGCTTCCTAAGAAATCTAAATTCATACTCTGTAGCTTGAGCTTTTAGGTCTGTTTTGGTCTTTGCTGCCTCCTGAAGTGTCTCTTTAGCTGTGAAGTGCTCTGCTATGTCCACCAAGTACTTTCTAATTTTGTCAGTGTTTTGCTTGCTGCTGTAAAGGGAGCATCTAATCTGTTTATCCACGAATTTCCCATGGAAACAGATTTGAAACAAAGCAACAGGAACGCTGAAATCCCAGAACACTAAAGTTGCTGTCTGTGAAACCAAAACAGATGACTGAAAGTCTTAAAGCCCCTTTGTGAGTTCATCGCTAGGAGTGATAGCTTGCACGTTGTATGAAGTCATTGATCAGAGCACAGTTGAAAATCATTCGATGAGTAACCATCTTCACTTTGCCCATTGCGACTTTTTAAAGTTTTTATACTGTACAAGATGACACGATGAAGGTCACAGGCCAAAACATGTTAGTTAGGTAATAAAGCTGTTCTTTATACTAAAAGTGGAGCTTGTAGTATAAAGCTTTGACCTCTGTAGTGTCCAGTTGCTACAATCGCCTATTGTGCCAACAGTGTGAGCACTCAGGGAGTTTAATATAGTATCAAATCAGATTTAAATACAAATTACTTTCACTGTTGGGGTAAACTAATCACTGGCTGAGAAGCCTTTGCTCCCGTGACCTCATCCCAGCTTTTGCTTGTCACCACACTGTGGGAAAACTATTAAACTTTGCAGGCACTCACTTTTCTCCTGCTCTGCCATGGGAAAGCAACAGCATTTCATCATCCTGCAACCACACTACAATAAAGCTTGTGTTGTTTCTTTTCTTACTTCACCTCTCAGTTGACCACCTGAACTTTTGTGATTCCACAAAGCAAAAAGAAAGTCTCCTCTTTCAACTACTGAAAATATTTACAATATGTTTTCTGTGGTAAAGCAAAAAACTATATATCTTCAAAATGACCATTTTAGTGAGGGGGGAGAATGCACTTAGCCTACAGCATTACGGTTAAATCACCCTTTGTGCATTAAGGAATTCTCTCCGTCTCAGTGGTTGGGTCTTCCAGCCTCAGTACCTTCTGTTCCAGAGAGGTTTAAGCCTGGAGTCAGTCCACCACCTGACTGAAACACATATACATACATCAATACAGGAACACACAGCCACAAACACGCAACACATGGACAGCAGGCAGCAGGTTTTACAGATAACGTCTGGGACAGAGGCACTAGTGTTCTCTGGATCTCAGAGTGACTCCCCCTCCAACGGCCCGTTTCATATACCACCAGCACCTGCATCACTTATCAGCTCGAACAGCACTCACCTCTCCAGAGTAGAAACCCTTTGCAGCTATTCAGCTTCACACAAGCTGGGACGGCACCGTGGTGCAGAGGCCAACTCACAGTGCGGAGATTCCTGGTTTGGATCTCCTGGCTAGCTGTGGATGCTCTGTGTGGAGTTTGCATGTTCTCCCAGGGGCTCTCTGGCTTTCCTTCAGGTGCTTCGTCCTAGCCTGCATGCTGTACGGCACTCCGCAAGTGCAGTTAAGAAAAGGGACAGATTGCTCAAATTCAGTCAGATTAAAACTACCTTTGTAATCTGCATTTTTAAAATGTCGGTTAGAAACAACTTTTAACGCCGGTTATGCCCTGCTAGCATGAGTGAAAAACGGAGGAGAGATATGCAGGGCAGAGGGGGAAAGTGAGGAGCATACGACTGGCTGGTTGCAAAAGTCTGGGCCCTAAGCTGCTTATCACTATGAAGAGAGTCAATTGCAGTGCAATCACTTTTTAATAAACTTGAGAGAGAGCTGGCATATTGAAAGGCGTATTTAAATGGATGCCATGTGCTCTCATTTGTTTAGGACTTTGCTGTACTCTAACTAGTGTATCTTCATCTGTCTTAAAATCTGTCTGAGTCCATCTTTTATATATATATATATATATATATATATATATATATATATATATAATGCGTGTGTGTGTGTTTGTGCTAATATGCTTGTGTGAGCTTTTGTATGCAAAAGTCACACATGCATTTCTGCTGTGTGCACTTAATGGGTAAATGTGTTGACGTGGAAAACTTGCCAAAACAGATAAGAGATACCTTATCACCAAGCACACAGTGTGAGAGAGGCCTGACAATTTGACTTTTTATCACTTCATGCATTTAAACTTGCTGCATCACTTATGAACACTCTGTAGGCAGACTGGGCATATGTGGCGAAGTTATCATGAGATGCCCAGAATTCAGCAGAGAAATTACATCTCTCTGTGTCAGGAGAAAAATCAGCAATGTAAGATTTTCATGGAAAAGCTGATAAAGAATAAAATTCACATGCAATGAAAGGGCATGGAAAGTGGCGTAAGTTCCTTGCCAGTGAGGTATAGCTATGTCAAAACATATTGAAACCCAGAGATCGAATCTGTGCTGCTTTTCGGATGATACCGAGCTCCAGTCACAATTGGTAGGGTATTAAACAGATGAGTCACGCTGGGGATCGGTTGCCGTTCAATTAACTGCAATGAAATATTTTCTACCCCAGCGCACTCGTATCTCTTTATCCAGGAAGAGAGTTCAAGACAGGAT
This sequence comes from Aulonocara sp. 'chitande type north' Nkhata Bay, assembly GCF_057382095.1. Taxonomy (NCBI): domain Eukaryota; kingdom Metazoa; phylum Chordata; class Actinopteri; order Cichliformes; family Cichlidae; genus Aulonocara; species Aulonocara sp. 'chitande type north' Nkhata Bay. The sequence continues at coordinate 20,153,296 of NC_141352.1, read as the reverse complement.
AGTCTCCGGAGATTCGGATACAAAGGAAGGATGACTCGAGATTCAAAAGAAAAAAGTTCCCTCAGACAGGCAACAAGAGGTAGCATATACCTCCCCTCTGACTCATGGGTAGTTGTCCTCCTCCCAGTCGCAGCTGTTCTCAGCGTCTCCCCATCCCTCACCCTTGGGACGCCACCAGCCTCACCGTTGGCCCAGAGACTGTTGTCACGGGAGACAAGCAGATATCTGAGCCAGTGGCTAGGTTGACTTACACCTACTCTGGCCAGGAGTTAATGAAGTGTGCACGCTGCTGGCGTTTCCTGGCAAACATATGTGCCTACACATTTATAATTGTGCACACAGGCACTCTAACAAACACACCAGTTCATTAAGCAGCTCTTACTGTCTTAGTTAATAAATGACAAAGACAGTATTATCAAACCTGTTTCCTTGTGGGTGCTTGAAAAGCTACACAAACACGCAGTCTTCTTCCTGTTCTCTCCGTCTCATGCTCAGGCACATGTAGGCGCTGTCATTTTCTCCTAATCATTACTCAGCATCCCAGGCGCATGTTCAAGAGCACCCCCTGGTGTGAAGAAAATGCAGGGCATCTTAAAAGTTACCACAACATATTTAGTTAGAGAAGTTTCTTTCTTGCTTTGAAGTAGTCCAGGGCTGATGTCTGTTAGAAAGTTGTAGCAGGTGGATGTGCCCATGAATGCAGCTTGCCAGTGAACACAGTTGTTAGTTTGAGCTGTCCTCTGAATGCTTTAGACGGCGTTATCTGAACTAATAGGCGTCCTCTTTCCATGGCTCTTTTCCTGGCCTTCCCTCCCCTCTTGTTTGCTTTATTAGATGGACAAGAAGTAACAAAATGTGTGTGTGTTATCAAGGATTTCATCAGGTCTCAAGTATTATTTCATTTCACAAGAAACTAAGACCATGTCCTGCTTATGTCATAGACTATGGCTCTGCTCACACCATGTACTGAGATGCGTTTTGCAGTGATCCGATCACAAATGAGCAGCTCTAAGTGTCGATGAAGAGTCTCAGTACTTCACACTTGATTTTTTAAATTTGTCTCGGGCCACATGGTATGTTTATCTGATTGCAACCAAATACTACTCAGAATTTAGATTACAAAAGAGATTACAAGCGTTTTTCAACAGCTGTCCACTTATTCGTCGGATTACCCACGATGCATGTTGATGTCAGACCTGACCTGAGTTTAATTTTATTGAAGCTGTAGTCCATTGAGATGCCATTGACTCTGCACTTCAGTTAAAGATCTGCAAGTCTCATCCACCACTTGCGATAAGCCATTCCACTTCAAGGTAGTGTCTAAGCAGTAAAATCGGTTTGCCATGCTTCATTGAGTCCAGCTACAGCAATAAGCTTTACTTGAACGTTCTCAGCATATCCAGTTTGATAAATATGTATTTAACCATCACTTTGCAATGCTAAGCTGTCACATTCTCTGCTCTTCCATAACCGTTTTCACATCACATCCACTTTACCACACTGCTGCTACTTTTCCCAGCGCTGACAGCCACATACACACGAGACCAAATGTCTGTAACTCATATCTTTTGGCCGACTGCCTGTCAGGTTGGCAGGCCTGTCTGTTTATATGGCTTCAGCAGAGTGGAAAGTCTGGAAAGGCCAGAGTATCTGACTACGTACACTCAAATGCACACGACATCCACAGCGTCTGTATCTGTGCATACCTATGTGCATATATCTTAATTGAAAGAGAAAATTGTGATCGGGGCGCGCGCCGCGGAAGTTTGAGTATCTGCTCGTTTGAGCTGAGACAGATGTTGTGGTGGTCTTGGCTAAGAGCAATGGTCATTACTAGTGACAGGGCAGCTGGGATATGCCTCATTAGGTGCGAGATAGCGATGGGAACAAGTGTGGGAGGGTTGAGGGGGAAAAAATGACAGAAAGGCAGAAAATGTAAAGAAAATAGAAAAATAACTTATATTATATTTCTAAATAGAGGAATCTATTTAGGAATATCTTTGTAAGTTGTAATATGTTTATGTCATATGCAGTGTTTAAATCCTCCACAATGGAGTGGACTGTTTTATATTCTTAATGGGAAGGATAGCCAGAGACATTTGGAAAACACTGCTGTTTATTTACTGTAGGGTGCAATATGACAGGCCCAGTGTCCCGTATGGACACCACAGCTATGGGTGAATGCGCTTCTGCACACAGAGGCTTTGTGGAGCACTCCTGATTTAACAAGTCACGTAAACAAAGGCAAAGGAAGAAAGAGGATTGTATTACACTAGAAGGGGAGCAACAAAAACAACACATGCATACGATAAAATTATGGGATAAAAATTTAAGTTCTAATAAGTCATGAATTCCAGCTAGATCGCAAGGTTTTCTTTCAAATATAACAGCCCGTTGTTCTCTGCAGATTGGTGTCATCCTGACCTGAAAATGATATAATCAACCCCTTGAATCAAAACAACAGCCCACTCAGCCACAGGATTTTCAAGGGAAGGTTTTTGAGTCACTTTCTTCACAGAGCCTCTCTGATTGGTGGGTAGTTTCCTTGAGTCTTAAGCTACACTGGAAGTGGCGTTCCTCCTTATGGAAATAGTCTATCTGGCCCTTTCTCTGTATCAGAAATCATTTTGCATGTGTTGATTTGCCGGACAAGTTTTCGTTTTTCTGCCTCGTATCTGTAAAAAGTGAAACAGATACCCACACAGGAAGTCAGATATCCCCTGCATGCGAATGCTTGAATGCCTGCGTTTGTGTTCATATGAGTTAGTTTCGAGAAATGTTGCAGAGCTGCATTGCAAAGGGGTTTTATAATTCTTTGTCACTTACCTCCACAGAAACAGCTTATCTATCAGATCAGCAATCAGCGAGATTTCACTGTAGAAACTGGTTTATTTTCAGAAGGTCACCTCCAATGGCACTCGCATTAGCCCGTCACTGCAGCTTGGCAGTGTCAGTGTGCAGCTCTGGCTGTGGGTGGAGGACGGTAATGTGATAAGTGGAGGACATGGAATCAGCTGGTCTTAACAGAAAAGGTAAAAGTGATAGGAAAGCAAATGGAAAAACAAAATTTTAGTTTTGACAATAACTATTTGGACTGTTTAATTTAATTTCCAGTACCGTGTAAAAGTCTTTAGCATCCTATTTATTTCTTTTTATTTTGCTAGGAAAATGGGAAGTAGTCTATAGAATGGTACAGTTTGTACTTAACAGCCTGAACTCTCTTAGACAAGCTTTCTTGTAAATTCTTTAAGTAGTCTTCAGGAATAGTTCTCCAGGCTTCTTGAAGGACATTCAAAGCTCTTACTTGAATATATGGGTGCTTTTTGTCCTGTTCATTGTCAAGATGATCCCATATTGCTTCAGTAATCTTGAGGTCCATGCTTAAGGCTAGTCTAGGACTGAGAGTGTTCCAGTGTATGTTTTTGTTTCCAGGTATGCTTCTACTTCATTCGCAGTGTGTTTGGTATTACTGTCATGCTGAAAAATGAAGCCATTCTGAATCAGATGTATTCTAGATAGCATTGCTGTCTGGTGGATCAAATCTGATGGTGCTTTTCTGCTTTGATAATTCCATCAGTTTATACAATACCTCCAAGACCATTAGTTGAAGCCACGACAGAGCCTCCACCTGCCACTTCTTTTTTTGGCCTCCTAAAATACACTTTTATGTCTGTCAGACTTGTTTTTGGTATTTGTCATCTAAAGAAATGGAAAGTGTTTTTGAGACAGGTTGCTAATAACAAAGTGCCTGAAGATGCAATTTAAATTTGGTTCTTTGCTAAGATGTCTGTCATGTGTAGACAAAACACTGGTTTATTCCTTTAGCATGGTGCCGTTTTTATGCTTGAATGATTGATAGGTCAATGTTAAGTGACTTAAAAATATTCCTTTCAACATGGTCAGGTACAAAGGCTGGACTGAGCATGAATGAAGAAGCAGCCAAAGTCTAAAAAATAACTTTGAAAGACCAGTCTCGGTCTTTGGGAGCAAACTGTAAAAAGATGAAGAATGGCTTTTGAACTGTGCTGTATATCAATACGTTCATATTTCAGGTCACTGCCACGGTAAAAAAAAAAAAAAAAAAGAAGAAGAGAGAGAGTTAGCCATAGCTAGTTGCCTACCAGATCTCTATCAGTACATTTAATTTAAAACCAAAAGGTTAAAACTCTAACAGGATGACATAAGGGGTAAAGTAAAATAAATAAAATCACAAAATACATTAGGATTCAGACTTAATGTTCAGAATTTGTGCAAAAGAAGAAGAAAAAATGAAATAAATGAACCCAGGAGATGTCGAGGTAAAACATTTGTCTTGCCAGTGGCTGAATGAGAAGTCAGAGGAATTCATGCATGTGTGTGCAAAATTTTATATTAGGCCAACTGGCTAACAGATGACACAGCACTGTTATCCCTCACCACTAGCATGGTTAAAAATTTAAAGTGGGTCATAATCATTACACCCTGAAGGCAGTGTTTATTCAAACAAGGATTTTTTTTGTCTCTGTAATAGTCTTAATGACTTGTTAAAATGGATATTATTACAACATTAGGAGCCCGACTTACTGTAATCATATTTAAATGAGATCCTCTGTGTATGCATGGCTCAGTTCCACATGAAGGATTAACTGATATTCTAACTCTGATAAGTTTTACATAATAAAAATGCTTTCAGATACTCGACAGTGGACCAGAGCGGTTACGTGCATCACCAGTCATGTCTTTAGGGCATTTCTACATGAACCCTACTTTTATTGCACACAACAGGGCTTTGTATCTAACTGCGTAGTTATGGGATAGTAATAGTAGGGGAGAGTGGGAGTGTGCACAGGGATACATTCCTCCATAAATACGTGACGGCGAGAAAGTAACTGCAGTAACAGTGGGACGCCCCTGCTCCTTGTAAGACCTGGTGTTCATGCACAAGTGCTTCGTGTTGTCTTTCAACTGAGAGGGCCATCATTTAGTCAACATGGCAGCTGTGAAAGAGAGAATTACACTCTTGAGCCACTGGAGTGAGAAGCAATTGACTTGAATATCCCCTGTGACATTCTTAAAGAAGCAGGTCATTTTTTTGGGGTCTGGAAAGCTGTCAGTAAAGGAGCGCAGGATGTAATTGTTGGTTTGGAGGAGCTGCTTTAATTATGTGTTTGGTTTAGCCGAACTGACCTGGTGGTTGCTTGGGATGATGTATGTGTCATTGTCCTGACTGAGGAATTTTTCACACACGAACACTGATGTTACTGAGATGGCTAAGCTTGCAACAAAGCTAGTTTTAGTAAAGCAACTTAGTGCTCATTTTGTCATTGCCAGCCAATAAAGGCTTTTAAATAACATTTTACTGCAAAGTTAAAACAGCAGGTTGCATTGACTCACTGTTTTTCCTACTTATCTGCAGTCACACTGGATGAAAATACTTCATTTGCACATGTCTTTTCACACTTTGACTCAATGATTTCCCTGTCTACTGGCCGGCTAATTCTGACTTTTACAGTGAAGCATCTGGGCACATGGGTGGGTGAAAGCAGACAGAAAGTGGGTGGAAGAAGCCTCGTCTCCATATGTTAGACATTAGAGGTCAGCTGCCGCATGTTTGTTCGTGCGCTCGGCCTGGCAGTTTCAGTTACACGGCCCACAAGCTACGCTATTGATCCCCTCACGTCTTCTGTTAAGGTACATCAACTTTTGCCTTCCTCTCTTACATTTAGATCCGGTCACTTACATCAGCAGCTGCAAAGAAATGACATTGGATGTATGTCTTCCCTATCCCCCTGCTTTAAAAAAAAACAACAACAAAAAAACCCAGACACACACACACGTATGAAGCCAGCGAACATATTTGCACAAAATGTTGTGTTGCTGTACAGAAGCTGAAGATCAGGAGCCAGCGTGAGCCTCTGGTGTCTCCTGAGAACTTCCCAGTTGGAATCAACACTGCCTGCAGGAGTGATGCTTGTCTTATTCTGTTTTGCTGATCAGATAACTCGATCACATATTAGCTCGCTGCCACAGCCTGAGAGACGTTTGGATGTGGCTCAGAAATAGGTTATGACACATTTGGATGCATGCTAGCGTCTAGTGGGCCCCTCAACAGGGACGGAGAGCTAAACAAGAGACAGCCTGCAGACAAAGTCTTGATAAAGAACAGACTCTGTCTGTGAGAGCATGCATATGTGTTTGTGTGTCACAGGCTGTTTGACACCTCTCTCAGTGTCCAGTTTTAAAAAGATTTCTTGATGCTTCTTGTCAGTATCTTCTTTTGTAGTGGTCTTTATACCATTTGCTTTACACAGTCTGTGACCAATGCATGGCAGCAACAGTAGAGCTTTTAGCTCAGGGGTGAGGATCTAGTCACTCTCTGTCCTGGAATGCAGTTGACTTTCTAAATCCCCACCAGTCTATCCTGGGGCTGTGGGGCAGGGCCTATCTCAAGCCCCCTTTTCCATGTGAGCCATGTCTGGAATCTCTAAGCAAGCAGTTGGCTGAGTCCCCCGGCCTCGCTTTTTCACGGGCACTGAGCGCATTGATCTCAGAGCGCGATGGAAGAAGAAATTGCAGATGAAGACAGAGATTGCTCACTTGAGGAAGGTAATGAGCTTTGTGACATGAAACCAGCAAATGAATTCACATCCTTTAGAGGGTTTGAGTGTGTTTTGTCTGCTGAGTGTAATTTGGTTAGCAGTGGGGGAAACTGTGTTTGGGAGTTAAAAATAGAAATTGGAAATACATGAGAGGTCTTGCTGCTCTGAACTTGAGCAGGGTGGGGGTGTGGGTGCGCTGGTGACGGGCTCTGAGCGTGACGCACCACCGCACGATAATTATGAAAAAATTAAGCCTGCCTTTTGTGCTTAGTGATGAAAGCAGTTTTATGCTTTGCAGATCTGCAGGTTAGAGCAAAACAGACACAACTCTAGATTGAAAGAAAGGTGGAAAGGATGTAGTAGATGCTGGAAGAAAACAAGCACTTTTTAAAAAAAATACAAATTACTCCAATAGTTAAATCTCCGAAACTAGTTTAGTCCAAACATGTCTGAGAAGAAAACGAGAAATTGCCTTTTCATCTGTGGCTCACGCTTTCAAAGAAAAAGACAAGAAAAGCTGCGTTAAGCAACCCGCAAAATAGTGGCAAATCACTCGAAATTTCCTCCTTCAGCTGTTGAAGAGCTGAACTCTGTAAGAGGTCCTTTATTTTCCGTCATCACCCTCTGAAAGGTACACATTACAGCTCCAGCTACCTGTCTACAAAACAAGGCAGCAGATCAGCTTGCTTTATTGCTTTCCCCCCTCTTTTCCACAGTTGAAGAACCGCCTCCTTCATTCTCTTCTCTTCTCTTCTCTTCTCTTCTCTTCTCTTCTCTTCTCTTCTCTTCTCTTCTCTTCTCTTCTCTTCTCTTCTCTTCGTGCAATGATTGATTTAAGACATCATAACAACAGTACAGGGCTGTGTTTACCTCAGTTCCACACCACATAAAATATGTGTGTTCTGCGTATTTTTAACATGTGATAAAAGGGTAAAAAAAAATGTTCCTGAAGGGACATAAAAGGTTGAAAAATGGCTGGAGGGCTGCTTGCTTTTCTTTAATTCTGTGAACACATGGAATATTTGGGAGCTCCACATGTGCAGGTAGCTCCTCTGATATTTATTTATTTATTTATTTTCATTCCTGAAAAAGTTGAAATGATTGCACCTGGCAGCTTCTGTTTACTCCCCCAGTTTCATGAGGCACTTGATGCATAAACAGATGCTCTGGATATCATCTCCGAGTTTCTCCATTTGTGCCTCCTTCTGTTACTGGGTTTCCTTGTGTTTCGTAACGGAAAGAAACCTGAACAGCTGTTTCAATTTAGCGTTTTCATCTTCAGTGTTGTGTCTGTCACGTTCAATCCAGGATTTATTGCAGAAATTTAAAACTGCATGAATATGTAATGAAGTGTGTACCAGTGTTTGCATATGAGTGTTGCTAACAGTCATTCAAATATGCATAAAATGTTTGTTCTTCATATTCACACACAGACTTTGTTATACCAAGAAGAGAGAATATTATTTATTTCCTTTTCACAAAGTTACAGATGGCTGATTTGCACTGACATGCCCTACTTTTGACTTATGGAAGAATGACATGCATGCACACACACGCTCTTGATGTCGAAACGTGAGTGCGTCACATTTGACCCCTTTTCTCTTTGTGTGTGTGTTTGTGTGTGTGTGTGTGTGTGTCCCTTCCTCAGAACAAACCAAAAGCAACCTAAAGGTAACGTCCCCAGAGGACGCTGAGCACATAAGCCGCAGACAGGCGTCCCCAAATGGGACTGCCCCTTCAAGCGGGGATGCCAAAGGCAGTCGCACAATCCCCCGAAGGCACACTTTAGGAGGAGCTCGCAGCACCAAGGAGATTCTGGCTATGCAGCCGCCAGATATGGACAAGAAGAGGGAGGCCTTTCTGGAGCATCTGAAGCAAAAATACCCCCACCATGCTTCGGCGATCATGGGTCACCAGGAAAGGCTGAGGGAACAGGTCAGTAGGCTGCAGAAAGATCATCGTGTGTTATGTTGTTCGACCAGGCGCACCTGGTTTGAACATAAAAAAATGAATAAATAAACAAAAACTAGACTTCTTGAGATTTCAAATGCTGGGAAGATCTAGTGTCCTGGGCCAAGGTGCCAGCCACAACTTGCCCAAGTTTGAACCCCCCACAGGTAACAGTGTTATGCATTGAGCCACTATACTTTCTTTCTATACTTTCTTATCTGTGGAATAAATAAGTGCATCAACAAGCATTTCAGATCCTATTTTTTAAAAAGAAATCTTCTCTCAACCTGATTTTGAGCTAAATTCATCTGTATGGTAGGTGCTGTTGCTTATGGCACACTTAACAGTTAAAGAACAAGACGTTTTCCTCTACTTCACAAACAGACAGCTTTACTGACTAAGTCCGTCTACACATACAAGGAATTGGGCTCTGTTTTTTTCATTGCTCTCAATGTACTTCACAGAATATTGAAACGGATAATCACAACATGTATAGCATATTTATTTTGATACGTACACAGGTGCAATGCAGTGCAGAGTGAGAAGATGTTGGAATAAATTATATACATCATGACTTGACAGTAAATATTGTCAGTAATAATATAATATTTATTTGTGTACAGTGATGTATAGCTATGTACTTATCAATATAGTACATACAGGACATTTTAGCTGAACTAAAAGAAGATAATAATACTGTTTTTTAGAATTGCATTAATCAGACTGTATTTAATGTTGCGATTTAGTTCAGTTCATTACAGCACGACCATATTCAACATGATAGTACCAGTTAGGTCACAAAGTAAATAACTAGTTTCCACAGAATTAGGTATAAGATATGAAAATGCCTTTATCCAGTCTTGGAATAGATAGTTTTCAGTTCCTTTATAAACTGCAGTTTTATCTGCACAACTCTTTCCTTCCTGTTTTGTTGCTGCAGGTTAGATGTGAAATGTGTCCAATAAATCTGCCTGTCACATTTCCCTCCCACAGCTGCTGTGGAGCAATGAGGTTGTATTTTTATGAAGGAGTTGGAGGGGAAAAAAAGCGGGTCAAACCAGCGGGTCATACTTTCCTGTTTTGGTATCCATTATTTAATTAACAGGTGTTAGTATTAAAATATGCGTTTGTGTGAAATATGCCTTTCCCACTGTTATGTGGGAACTTTTAAAGGTTATAAATTCTCCTTGTGCTTCACCTTTCTGAAGTCAGTAAGGACGTAAGCACAAAGGGAGTCTCTAGGTGGACATTTGGCTCACCTGATCTGGTTCGTTTGCTCAGGGTCAGAGGAGATAAAAGATGGAGGGGAGGCTAGCTGGCTTTGTAGCCAAAACAATCGAGGTAATAGTGAGACTGGCACAAAGCCACAGGGAGCTCCAGGAAATGGCACAAGGTATTGTGAAAGAAGAAAGAATTTTGTGTGTGTGTGTGCTGTTTTCGGGCCAGCCCACATGCAAAGCGATGCCTTTTCATGAGGTGCAGTTTCAATATTATAGCCTAATATCACTCGTCATGAATGATGGTATCGAATTTGCACAGGTTGATCAACCGGTTTGTTTGCTTTCTGAACACAGTGGGCTTGCACTGTGCACATGCATCGTTTTCTCCTTCGAATCAATCACCGATTCTCATTGGTGAGAAAAATGGAGGGGAGGGGGTAAGTGTATATTTGGTGGTTTTATCCTGCGCACGAGTGGGGATAAAAAGGAAGACTTCTGTTGTGAAGTTTAGATAGTCAGACAGGTAAGTTCGGCTCCCGGCTGGGTGGAGTCAGAGTTGCTATAGTGACTCGTGATGTCACAGCTGGAAGGGCTCAGTTTACTTGTAGGTGCCTGTCGGAGAGAGCTGGGATCCTGGCAGTGTGAGATCTCTGTGTGTGTGTGAGTGCAGGAGCGCTCTTAATGCTGTGCAGGCTATGGACCGGAAGGTTGTTTGGAAGCATGGCTCTCTGTACGTGAAGCCCGCGGAAGAATAAGAATAAACTTTTTTTTTCTTTTAAGTACAAAGGAATACATTTATCACAACGGAGACGAGAGTCCAGTCAGAGGGGAGAAGAAGAAAAGGTAGGATACATCGGAAAATGTACTGGTTTCTTTTTTTCTAGACGTCCAGTGCCTTTTCACATGTTAGTGCGCGTGGAAGTACTACAAAGATGCATGGATTGTTGCTCTTATGAGCACACTGAAACGCCCTGGAGTTTCACTATTGCGCCAGAGGCAGCGCGCACCAGGCTGCTGTCAGGTGCTGCAAACTTCCAAGAGGCAAATGCAAAACTTGGTGCACGAGTTTTTCCCCCTTCTCTCCCAAGAATACAAATCGACGAAAAGTATTTAACCGCAACGACATATTTAATTGGGTCGACGCCTTGAGGTGTAAATTATCCAAAATGTGCAATCCCGTGTGCAGCATCCCCGTAATTTTGCCACTTATGTAGCTATAATTGCAAAGCAAATGATCCATTGTGAACGGACGTCTGGGGTTATACCTTAATAACGTGCTGCATCTTGCGTGATAATGATGGTGATGATGATTATATGACAGTATAGCTGTGATTGCTACGCGGCTGGTTCCTGTTGTTGTTGTTGCTGGTGAGTTGAGGTGAAGATTCATACCAGGCGTGTGAGATCTTGTGTGTCATCTTATATTTCTTTTGGCTGTGTGCTTATGCGTAAAAAGATCCGCAATTGGAGCTTGTTGAAAGTTGCTGTGTTTTCCCAAACTTTGTGGCTCGTGCTTTAATGTTTCATTTAATATTTTATGCACTAATACGAGTAGACTAAAGCTGTGGGCTTGTTTCCCTGATTAGGCTGCCAGGACAGTTCCGGTTTCTTTTTTATCTCTCAGGGTTTTGGAGAAGGTTATTTACTCAGAAAAAAATCAAGGCTGCTACTTGCCGCCTGTAAACATGCTGTTACATGGTAGTTTCTTTTGTTTTTTGATGAGCTTGTATAAAAAAAAATGTTATGGGTCATTCCGGAGTCACAGAGAGCTTACTGTCTTTATTTGTAGGTGACATGCAGTTACTCTGAAAATGTCAAGTTTTATGTCCTGTGAAGTTCTTCTCTCAGCTGCTGAAACACTGAACTGAGATGAGAGATCTGCTGGTGCTGACTGTCAGTTTGCAAAGCGTGACACCTTCAAATTGATTTTTTTTTCTTTTGGAGAGAAACTGCATATGTGTTACTCAGACATGTGGGATGGGATTCGGGCGCTGATGGGTCTTGAATACATCGTGTCCAGGATGAAGATACAAGACGCTGTCAAAAAGCAGGCAGCTTTCGAGCACCAATGCCTGGAAAATAAATTCAACGCTGATAAATGAGAAAAAGATGAGTGAAGAATGCAGTTGGCATGATCCAATTCTGGATGTCAAGAATAATGCAATAACTCACTGCTAACAGAAGCAGCAGAAAATGAAAATAATGACAAGTTTATTGAAGTGTTTGTCATTCGGTGTCCTGAGGGGTGTAATTATTCAGATTTAAAGGAAAAAATAACTGCCAGAAAATGTGTCATCTTGCCCACAACAACATTCTTGTGAAAGTGTGGGAAAAAAATAGACCTGCCACCGTTCTCACGCAGATTCAAACATGCCTACCATACAGGAAAAGCAACATCAGTGGCGATGCGTGCTTCAGAAGGAAGAAGCAGGTTTGAGTTACAAAGGCGGAGATGCTTCAAGGTCAACCAGAGGTTAGGAAGATGATATTGTGTCAGCCCGAAAAGTGATGACCCCAGTCTTTTAGGAATAATCACACAGATACCCTCACACATAGCTACAGACTGCTTGCCTTATGCTTATAAAAGGGGTCCCTTGATTCTTGATTCTTCTGTGATCTTTAAATCCGCAACAAAAGCAGAAGTGTTTTAATTTCCTCTGCTCTTCATTGGGTCTGCAAAAAACCTGGATTCCACCCAAGGGAGATGAGATAAGATCCCGTTGGCCTGACCGCCACCTATCCTCTCATCCCTCTCCCCCTGCCCAGGGGCTTAGACAAGCACAAACCGAGCTGCTCGACTGGTCACGAACACACACACACAATGAATTCCCTCCTTCCGCTTGTGTGCCAGTGTCTGTGTTTGATGAGCTGTGACTTGCCAGGCTCCGGGTTTCTCTCCAGAGTGGGGCGGCCATGTTAGGACAGCTGTCTGCAGCTGTGGGCATCATACAGACAGACAGACAGACTGAAAGGTCTGCACCCCCAAGCTGTGATAATCTGTTGGCCTATGTCTTATGAGGGCACATATTTCAAGATGGGCAAATGTTTTTGGGAAGGAGATGCTCATAATGCAGTTCTCCTGCAACATGAACGGTCAGAGTGTGATCTGAACAGTTTGTTCTTTAATTAAAGAGAGTTTTTAAACAAGACTTTTTAAGGCACCCAAATATACCAAATATACAGGGTGCCATTGTCATGTTGTGTTCTGTGCAATTACCATAGGTATTGTATTTATGGCACACATGTTTGATAAAACGTGAATTAAGGGTATATGGTCACAATAATGTGTGAGTGATAGGGTAAAGTTTTCCAACCAGTCTCTGTCAGTCCACCAACCTGCGGTCACGATATTTGCGCAGGGGTACAACAGAAAGTTGCCTCACTATATATTACAACCAACAGTGGACTCTATCAGCTACCCAAACACAGGTCGCTGATGTAGTCATCCAGTCGGCCAACGCTGCAACACATGTGAAACATCATGCTATGTCTAAGCCTCTTTTTAATCCATTTGTCATGTATTGGTGTGAAGGTGGACCCGAATGCAGATTCTTTAGACCGGGGTAAATGAACAAAAATCAAGCTTTTATTCAGGTAAAGAAGAATAACTGCAATAGGCAGAAAACAACATCCATAAATTAAATGGGGAAAGACTCGCAGGCAGGCGTGCAGGAAAATAAACAGTAAGACGCAACAGTGATCTAAGACAGACCGAGGCTATAAATAAACACGTGAGGAAACCAGGGAGATGGGAAACGCCAGGGTAAGAGACGCAGCTGAAACAAATCCACAATGACGAGACAGGGCAAGCGAAACAAGATACTAAAAACAAAAGACTACCAAAATAAAAACATAAAAAATAGCAAAACTAATCTCTAAGCAAAATATTAACTGAAAACAATTCACTGATACCAAGAACTCAAGAGTAAAGACAGTGATCAAGAATAATCGATCTCAGAAGCCAATGGAGCATTAAATCATAAAGAACAATTCAAAAGTCCAAAAGGGAAAAACCCCGAGTCCAAGGCATTGCAACATTTAGGCACATACTTTTCTCTGTGTGGCCCTGCTACACTCTTGCTCCCTGAAGCCAAGGTCAGCTAGATAAAACTGGCTTCAAACATGCATAGACTCCATGAGAGAGATGCAACCGTGATCAGAGAAAAGAGGAAAAAACAGAAGAAGTAGCAGAACTAGTCTTGGGGGGAGTGTTGTTCCTGATTTTAAGTAATCTGCCCACACAAGAAAAGATCATTTGTCATTGTCCCTTCCGGCACAATAGTCGTGCAGTGACTGGGACATCACCATGCACACATTCAGGTGTTGCATGCTGAAATATTTAAAACCACGGATGTCTTTTCACAAGACACTCCCTGTGTTGCACCTTGCATCTGAAACCACACAATGAGTCGGTGTGTCCTGCAGGTCTGCGGCAGAACATCTGTTTTTAATTATCAAACCCTGGAAATGGCTCTGGATTGCTTTTTAATAGCATCTGCCACCTCTGCATGAAGTAACACTTTGAGAGCTGCTTTCGGTAACACAAACAAGAACCGCAAGGTTAATGACGGACAGGCACTGACCTGCCAATTAACCGGGGTCACGTGGCGGGGGGGGGACGCAGCACCCCAACCGAGGGGACAAGTGGTTTAAAGAGTGGCGCCACGGCTGTGTCTAATCCCGAGTGTCGTTGGGGGTTTGGGGTGGGGGGCGGTTAAGCTGCTCTGACAGAGGGCCCTGATGGACCTGCCACTGATCACTGCTGATAATGAGTGAAGCCAGACAGAATTTTGCACACTGTCTCAAACGCAATGCCAGTGTGTTAATCAGACCAGCTAATCAGGTCTGAGCTCTTTTCAGTCTTCTCTTCAGAGCCGTATTAGCCCTTCTTAAAGTCGCACATCAGCAGTTATCTTCAGATGCATTGTTGGCTTAACGTACAGGTAGTTGCTACAAGGATCTGCAGCAGTCTGATGTATGGGACACGTTTAAGCTCACGCCCTTACATTCCTTTGTTAACACTCAGGAGCATTTCTAATACAGCGGTCGGAGCCCAAGGAGCCTTACATGAGAGTAACTGCTTATATTATTTCATTAACATTGCTGCTCTCTTACAAACCCTAATAACTAAGCTACAATGTTCAGGAAAGGGTGATTAGACATTTGAGTAAAGCACAGTTTGATATACGATGAGTCCCATATTAATTAGTTGTATTCAGCAATCTTAATGGATTCCCTGATCATTTTCTAATCCACCTTTTGCTGGTTAAGATTGCTTAAAGATGAGCACAGTATCTCTGAGGGTCCTTTTTATAAGCATGCTTGACCAGTCAACTGTGCACATTCATGTACCTCTGGTATGAAATAACAACCTCTTGGTCATTTGGTGGTATGGGGATCATTTCCATCCTTTATTGGCCCTGCTGACTTTTTGTCCAAACTTGCAAACTTTTGTCTTTAAACTTGCAGCTTTATTAAAATGGAATGTTATCCTGTCATCGCCACTATGTTGCAGAGATAACAAGCAAGGCTGCTCCTGTAGGGACTCTGTGTACAGGAGAAGGGACTCAACGCCATGCTAGCCTTATTTCACTTAGCACTGACTTCATTATTATTAACACTGTCCCTGCCAATAATGTTAAATTATAGCAGTCAGTGTTTTCATATCATATCATATGTGGTCGTGCTAAAAATCAAACTTTCTGTTCTGTCTTTTTAAAATTGTATTTACATATATTCATAGAACAAAAAAGGTTTCTGCGAGGTCTTGAATAATTAGAGATTCGCAAGTGTGGTAAGTTCAAAGCAGGACCCATTGATTACATCCAGCGAACTCTGCAGTGCAGTTTTAATTCTTCAATATTAGTAGTAATAATATAAAAATATGGCTTGCAGTAAAGCCACTCACAAAATTTGCATCGCATCTTTTCCTTTAAAACTCCAAAGTTAGAATCATTATTATTTTAGAACAACTTTAAAATTTTAAGGTGTGCTGGAAATAAAAAAGAGGGATGTGAGGTGAAACAATCTGGATTTAAGAAACCTTAACTTTAAATGAGAAGGAATGTCGGGTAATATATTTAGTGTAATTAGATGGTACAATTAAATGTCTGCCTGTATTATTTTAAAACTTAAAAATAGTCATATTTTAGTTGCTTTAGCTTGCTTGGTGTTAAAATTGCCAAATGAGCTTGCTACTGTATACACCTGCTGGTCAACACATGAGCATTAACATCACCACTATTTGACTAACGAACGGTCCACAACAACACGCCTGATGTGGAAGTTTTTTTCCCTAATATTATTTCTCCTCCCTCAAAATAAGTCTAGAAACTTTGAAACAGCCATCTGAGAACTACAAACCTTTAGTGTGCAAGCTAGCCTCCCTCCTCTATTTAGCATTGCAGATTTTTTATTTATTTATTTCTTTTTTTACCTCTTTCATGCTGTAGGAAAACAAAGAAGGTAAAAGCTGCCTTTGTAGTGCTTCTCTGTTTTAAGAGGTAAAGTTGCAAGTCGAGTTGACAAGAAAATGTTCTAAAAAGAGTGTAAATTCAATCTACCCTTTATCTTGTTTACTAGTTTTCATTCTAACTTGATGCTGTAGAAAAATAAAAGGTCAAGGAAAAATGTATTTGCTAGATAAAACATTTTCGTCAGACAGACTCCTGGGCTCAGTTTCGCTTTGGGTAGAAGCCTGAGTAAATGCCAGATTCATTTACAGTGTTACGCTCAATGCAATGTTAGTTTAACACAAAGTTAAAGTAAAGGCATTACTCACTCTGAGCAATCTTAACATAATACACTTCAAATTACAAGTAAGGGCATGTATTATCTATTGAAATGGATTTTGAAAACCATCCCAACACTACAATATAAAATAAGCAATATTACTTTATATCATAAATTGTTATTGTTCTTATATATAGGCCAAGAGATTCCAAACATCATAACTAGGCAAAAGGGGCTGTTTTACCCCTTTTTTGTGCCCTTCTTTTGCAAGCCTTTGCATGCAACCCAGCATCTGGACTCCACCTTAGGCCAAAGGTATGAGCCTGACTTCAAAAGGCACACCGAGAGGATTTTTTACCACTGACAGGACCAGTTCTGAGCATCTGGTTCAAACTTCATTTTGATCTCCTGCATTTATTTCCACTTGGCCCTTCTCAATGAAGATAAAGGCAATGCAGTGTTAGGTGCACAGAGGAGAGCAGTGCAGCAACGCTAGTCGAAGTCGGTATAGATGCAAAGGTTCACACAGGTTTTACTGTTGCTAAACAAGACGATAAAGAAGATAGGGAACACCTGGAATGTAGAGTACTGTATAGCAGGCAAGTATGGGCAGATACTGGAATTAATAAATTAGCCGGTTTGACAGAAGTAGAGCGTGTGCTACAGATTCAGTTCTTTACCTTAGCTCTGGTTCGTGTTTATACAACCCTTCACACAGTCGTGCAACTCAGCCCGTGCTACATTGTGTTTAGCGGGCTGTTTAACACATTGCAGTTAGTGCTAACATGACAGCCAACAAAACAAGTGTGTCATAGAGTGGAAACATGATGGTGACTTAGCACCTTAAGCTTTAATTTCCACTGCTCTCCGTTGAAGAAGAGGACTTGAATCTCACATAGCAATTGCGTAACCTCAAACACATGGGCCAGCATTTTGTGTCTATTTATTTGTGTGAATAGCTACTTTTTGGTCTCATTTGCAGCTCAGCAGTAAGACGCTGGAATTAGAAGTGGATAACAGACACTGTATGCTACGGCCAGTCCTTGGTGAGGAGGGGGAAGACAGTGAAAACTAATGTGGATCAGGCTTACTGAAAAGTTCAACCTATTAGTGATTATCTGTCTTTTTTTGTCTGTCTGTGCACACAAACACAAAGACACACCAAAAAGCTCTCCTCTGGGAGAGCGGGTATAATAAATCTTAGGTTCGGTGGAGGAGCTGTGTGGTCTTTGGTGACTTGTTAATTAGGCACGAATAGCAAAGCCATTATCAGGCTTGCTTTCATGGGAGTAGAAGGAGACTTGACACTTGACAAAATACTGTGACTTAGAACCAGAAAAAATGGCCTGTTCATGGTAATCAAAAAAGGTGAGGTGGAAGAAAATCAAATTATGTTGCCTTGTTTCTATTAGATTATACAGTGTGTGTGACATCATAGAGGATACAGGATTAAAAGTGCCCTAAAGAGAAGAAAGCCCTCTTTGTCATGTTGACCACAGAGCTACACACACGCACGCATCCTCTGATGCCCAGATATGCACACAGGGTGGCTTAAATTAGACCTGGAAAGTCCTTTATTTTCCCCCCAGAGAGAGAGACGCTCTGTGTTGACAGCCCAGGACGTGGATGTGGTTTTTGGCCATGAAGGAATACTCTGTTGCTTTTGTGTTATTTTGGGATGCTCCAAGGGTTGGGAACTACGAAACCTGTCTTTCTGTTGATAAAGTCATATTGAAGAGCAAGTCTGAACAGAACGTGTCTCTCCAGCCCTGTCAGCAAATATTTTGCATGTATTTGTTTGGTAAGAGAGACAAGAGGGTGAGAAAGGGAGATTTTTTTTTTGTATGTGCACATTTATAGACGTGTGCAAATCGTTGCATGCAAGGCTAGTACATGATCTGTCAGTCTAAGTTTAAGTCTGGGCCTGCTTTCTTATGTAACGGCTTTGAACGAGTGCAAGGCCTGAAGCACAACAAAGCTTTTTAACAAAGGAGCACAAATAGTTTTTGTAATTATCCCAACATTCAATAAAGCTTTCCCAGAAACACTGCAGCAAGGTGATCATACATATATTTTCATGGGTGTGTCCATGTGTTTATACTACTGGATAAGGGCCTGCCAAGCCCTCGAGATCCTTGGAGAAGGGTCTTATCTCCTTGAGACACAAGTGTCATCTTTCTGTCTTCAGTCGCACCCTCAGGCAGTGCGATGGAAGCTGAGATTGGGCTGAGAGTTTATGCTGAAGCTGCTGTTTTAAGATAAATGTATTTAGTTTTTTTCCTTTTTTATCTCAAAATGGAAACCTCATGGAATTTAAAGCTGTTTGCAGGAATCCGATCTTTTGCACCCCTCAGATGTTGGAATGGCCTGAAAATAAGAAATATTGAGCATCATGACTTGTGCAGATGTCCTTCACTCTCCGATACAGTCTTAGTGTTACACAAATGTAAAAAGTACACAGAAAAACAATGGCTTCCCCCTGCTGTCTGCCTGGTGTGGACTGTGTGTGTTTGTATTGTGTTGCTGGATCGTTAGGGATGTGGGAGAGTGTGTGCATTGGACTGGGCGCAGGGGGGGGCATCCGCTGTGAGGTAGAACAGAAAGAGAAGGAAGCTGGACAGGGCAGTTGTACTGAGTGCTTCGAGAGCTGAAATAACACTGGAGGAAGAAACCCTGTTTCCCTTAGGCCAGGGAGTTTCCAGTCTCACATGGAAGTCACCTTCGGAAGAAGACTGTCATTTCTGAAGCATGGTAAATGCTGTCTTCACATATATTTATTTTTTACATCTAATGTGGAACTTGATTTTTGCTTGATCATATTCATTTAGCTAAATCTGTACTTTTATTCTTGTATGCAAAGTAAACGAATACGACACGAAACAACCTCGTGAAGTTGGCGTTCTCTACTTCATGACCACACATTGACGATTACATCCGATGGGTTGCGCAGAGTTGCCGTTTTTTTAACCTTGCTTGTTCAGTGGAGAGGGCGATGTCTGCTAGTGATAACCCTGGCTCACTTGTATATGTGTGAGCAGATAAAATCAGTTGGGGAGTGTTGCTCAGCTGTTGTCCAGCATGTCCTAAGTGGTGTAAGAGATAATCATCCTGCAGTGCACTGTGGTTACATTTGATTTTTCGGTGTAATATTTTACGAATGAGATGGTAACAGTCAAGGTTACTGTTTGCATATACATTTTTGGAACTTTTTTTTTTAAGTAGTAGGATCTTATCTTTTCACACTTCCATGGTCAGCTGTAGATGCTATAAATGAATGCAACAATTAAACAAATATAACCATCTCTGGAAAGGTCATCTGGGGATTTTGATGAGGGGATTAGAGGAGGAATGCATCAGAGGTGGGAGGGAGGGAGGGATTCGGTAGCAGTGAATAGGAATGGATGACTGGGGGATTTTGGAATAATGTCATTTAGGCTAAGGTAGACAAAGGGTGATGGTCTGTCCACAGACATACAGACTGAGAGCTGACCAGCTGACTGACAGGGGCTTTATGCTTCGGAGTTGTGTAGAACTGCAGCGGCATTAAGTTTTTGACTCACGTTTGCTAATTAGCTCTGACAATTTGGCGCTTCCATTGTTGAACTCTTTTCTTGATTATGTTTTACTACACATTCATTCCTATCGTATCAACTACGGCAGGTCCGATCTGCATGAAAGACAACTGTGTACTGTTAACCCTTCGCTCAACTTGTCTCATTCTGATATCTCGCTTATAGCACCAAGTTGAGCGAAGGGTTAACAGTACACCGAGCCACCGTCGTCTTTCATGCAGATCGGACCAGGTAATTACAGTTGGCTCTAGCTCTGCTCCCCAGAGCTCGAGCCAAATTAGCATCTTAAGTGGAAAGCTGTGCTCACAACAGTTGAGTTTGTGTTTAAAGCTTCAACCTCAACTCTCATGTTTACATTCTTTCATGTCCAGCAAGGAAGTATAGAACGAGTCAATGAAACCTGTTCCTCTGGTTGCCTGTGTGCATTCTTTGTGTTTGTTTACATAGAACATGACGTGTGACTGAACACTATTGTAGTCGGACCCTGGTAGTGGATGTTGTTTAGGCTAATACAGCCACAAATGGGTCGACTTTGGCTTTTTGGGATGCTTGTGAAACCTGCATTGTGTCTTTTTTTTTTAAAGATCTCCAATGTTATGCAGCCCAAAGGGGAAAATGATCACCATGACTACAGGGAAAGCAGACTAATACCCCTGTTTTTAAGGTGAAAGCTAGGCTAAGCTATTATAACACCACGTTGATTCTATAAGAAGTCAAGCTCCAATCAGTGGGCTTTGTGTGGACTGGCAGCAGGTGGGGTGCATGGCAATTTTTGGACCATATCTATACTTAAATCTCAGTGAATGACACAGTAAGACCCTGATGGTGGCTGCCATTATTCTTAACAATTGTAATTTACTTTAATCGCCCCAGCTCAACTCCGCATGTCAACCTGTCAGACTAAGACCAGGGGACCGTGATATAACATATTCTGCTCTGCTTTGTGAAATCATGTAACATTGTCCTTGCAGTGAAAGTAGCATTGCAATAATCAAGACGGGTTACAGTGAAAAGTACCCACACTGTACACGCATGATCACGAGGTGGAACTATAGTGAAAAGTGAATCAAGTGAAGTGTACGGGGCATAGTATGAAAGAGCACTGACCTATAAAGTTTGAATATTACATGTATTTTGTTAATGCAGACATGCAAGCCAACGCTTGCTTTCTCATGACAACATACTGTTTGTCAGACCACTGTTGCATAAATGTTTGCAGGATGTCCTGGGTTCGGGTCAGATTTTCTGGAACAATGGCCTGACTCACTCATGCACACACTGAGTGTCTCTGTGTATCCGTCTTTCTTTGGCTTTCAAACACACACACACACACACTGGGACAGACAGAGTTTGACTGAAACACTTTTATTTTGCATCTATTTTCTCCGCAAGCATGGTTGTTTGCCTAATTATTGCTTGCCCACACTGTACAGTTTTTGACATCCATTTAATATAATAAGGCTCCAGCAAGTAGTGTTCAAGACAGTTCTTTTTTTTTTTCCAGCAAGAGCCTGAGGAAAAGGCTCTAAGCCACACAACATCAGCATTTAGATGAGGCAAATTCCACTGAGTTATTTCTAGAGCTGCTCTAACATACTCTAATCATGATGACTATTTGACACAGGTTTACTTTTTTTTAAAAAAGAAAAAGGAAAAACAGGCCGCTGACACTGGCTGCAGCACCAGACAACCAAGCCGTCGTTGAAGTCGACATTTTCTGATTTCTTTGACAGATTCGAGCTTAATTTTCTAGACACGTTCCTTCCCAAGGGGCTATTTTCATCAGTTTATGACTTGTCATGTTCCTGTGTATGAGCTAATGTTGATGTCTCAGTTTCACATTCATCATAACTGTCAGACCCAATGTGGTGTACAGAGGCAGTCGCTGCTGAAAAAGCAGAATCACAGGCCGTTTGGTTTTGACTGAAGTGAGGGGAAATTGCTGCTGTGGAATGTACTATAGGTATGTGTGGGCAGAAGCAGGTTTTATACTGCTAATCAGCGGGCGGTCTGTGGCTTTCACATTTGGCCCTTAAGGCAGGAAGGGGTAAGCTTGGACAGGAAGCGTCTGTGGCTCAAATACTTCAGGACGATATGATATGTACAGAGATTTTGTGTTGAATTGAGAATCTATGCACGTATGCAAGTGAGGGAGAGAGACGGAGAAGTTAATCTGAACTAAACTGTTAACCTTTTGAGGAGACACCTCATTTGTCAGATGTGGAGTGGTGTGGAGTGGTTTAACTTAATTACCCCACCTCTCCACAGGGAGGTAGAAGGTCTCATTTGCAATTTTCTCCATCGTTATGTTTGACTCCTTTCGCTTTAACAGCCTTTCTCTCCTGTGCAATAACTGTCACATTGTACCCATTGTAACATTTTCTAGAAATTAAAAAAGTACATTTTAAATAAGACAACTTTCCCTTTGAAGTAAAATTTGAGTACATATCCAATAAATATCCTTTTCTTTTTTTTAGATTCTGTACTATCGAGGGTGTGCCATCCCAGCATTATCTACTGTTTAGTGTAAAGAAGGAAGCATGCCTTCCATGTGAATGAGATTCATTTTGGATGTCAATTTAATGATGTCTCTTCTTTTGCATAGTCAAGGTAGTGTACTGTCACTGCAAAGAAATGCTGCTGCTGTAACAAAGAAACGTGCCACCATTGTTTAAAGATCTTATCTTGAGTACTATGATGAGCCATGGATACTGTTTATGTCACTGAATAGGGTGTAATAGTTTCACAGCCTGGTCGATTTGTTGAGGGCCTGAAATTATCGGCAGATATTCGACGGTCTATCAGATCCAACGTTTATAATGGTTGATAAATGAAAATCTAAAAAATTAAGAAGAGACAGGAAAAACACCATTCCACCATGTTATCAGTGTTGAGTTGCTCGTTGACCACAAGGCAATCTGCAACTTCCGTTTTAGCAGCATGCTTGTCTGGAATGGCACAAACGCAACAACCAGTAGAGCATGAACAAATAAATAAACAACTGCAAACAAGTTTTGTTAGGAAATTCTGTTTGTTTTGTGTGTCTGAATGGGAAAAAAAAAAAAAAACAGTACCAAATATCGGTATCGATCCTTAAAATCCTGTATCATTCTGGCTCTAAAGCTTTAGCCCCTATGCTTCAATTGAAGTTAACTGCTTTTTCAGTGTGATCCTGTCCCATTAATTTAGGGCACAATGCTGCCAAGTAAATAAGGTGAGGGAGAAAATTAAATTAATGCAAATATATATCACATAGGTTCTTCCTGTGAAACAGTTATTTTTATTGATACATAAAAATAAAAGTCACTTTAAACAGATTCTTCTTTGACACCCTACTGCACTATAGCCATATTGCTATAGCTTATTGTGGCTAAATGTGCTTGTATTAAAAAAAAAAAAAAAAAAAAAAAAAAAAAAAAAAAAAAAAAAATATATATATATATATATATATATATATATATATATATATATATATATATATATATATATATATATACACAGTAAGTACCAAAAATGATATTTTCTTACTTTAACTATGGTTTTGGTTTTCTATCATTTAAATTAATAGTCAAATCACTAGAAGAAGCCTACGCGTCCCACCAAGATCAGGAAACATTGAACAAAATACGTAAAACAAAACTAGAATTAAATGAGATAATTGATAAAAAAACAAAATTCTTAGTACAAAGACTACGCCTACAAAATTACGAACATGGTAATAAATCCGGTCAATTTCTAGCAAACCAGCTAAAAATAAATAAAGAAAAAACAACTATATGTGCTGTTCAAGATTCATCTGGGAACACATTATATGAACCGATACAAATAAACAACATTTTCAGGAATTTCTATAAAACGTTGTATTCACCACAAAGAAACCCATCTAAAAAAGAAATTGATCAGTTTTTGGACAATATAACTCTTCCAAAATTATTGGACACTCAAGCAATGGCACTGGATTCACCACTGACACCAGGTGAACTCCAGGAAGCCCTGATAAGTATGCACAATAATAAGGCTCCAGGTCCAGACGGCTTTCCTGCAGAATTCTACAAAGAATTCTGGTCGATTCTAGCACCAGTTTTCTACAGAACGTTGTTGGAAATTAAAGAAAAGGGCAGACTTCCATCAAATATGAATTCTGCAAACATTAATCTCCTGCTAAAACCAGGCAAAGACCCTGTATATCCCTCAAGCTATCGTCCAATATCCCTTATAAATGTAGACCTTAAAATAATCTGCAAAGCTCTCTCAAAGAGACTGGAGAAAATAACCCCCCTCTTAATTCATCCTGACCAAACTGGTTTCATAAAAGGTAGGCACTCATCAACAAATACACGTAGATTACTTAATTTGATAGACTACTCATACAGTAAAAACCTAGAAACTACAATATTCTCTTTAGACGCAGAAAAAGCATTTGACAGAGTTAACTGGAAATTTCTATTTGCAACTTTACACAAATTTGGTTTTGGATCCTCTTTCATAAACTGGTTAAAAATATTATATAATTCCCCAACAGCTTGTGTTAGAACAAATGACCAGACATCCTCCAGCTTCTGTCTCTTGAGGGGCACCAGGCAGGGATGCCCACTCTCCCCTTCACTATTTGCAATTTTTATTGAACCACTAGCAGCAGCAATTAGACAGAATTCAGTAATTAAGGGCATAAAATGCAAGAACGTGGAACATAAAATCAGCCTTTATGCGGATGATGTGTTACTCTTTCTCCAAAATTCACAAACCAATATCTCTGGGGTGATTGAATTGATAAACTCTTTTGCAAGAATATCAGATTACTCAATTAACTGGTCAAAATCTACAGTCCTACCGATTAATTGCTCCTTCCATAATTCCTCTTCTACACCACTGCAATCGGGAAATATAAAATATTTAGGTATTAATGTTTCTCCCAAGCTTGCAGATCTAACTAAATTAAACCATATCCCACTTTTAAAGAAGGTAGAAGATGATCTGGCTAGATGGAAATGTCTACCCATATCACTCATGGGAAGGGTTGCCGCTATAAAAATGATGGTCTTACCAAAAATAAATTATTTATTCTCAATGATCCCAACTAAACCGCCACAAGATTGGTTCAGATCTCTAGATTCATGTATGTCCAAATTCCTTTGGAAAAATAAACCCCCACGCATAAGCTTAAAAACACTACAAAAGACCAAGGATAAAGGAGGACTAGAACTGCCTAACTTTCAGCACTACTTCTTAGCCAACAGGCTTCAGTTTATCTCAGGATGGCTAAAACACACCCTCTTAGATGAACCTTGGCTAGATGTAGAACAAGCACTCTGCAATAATCTAGAGATCTCAGACCTACCATTTATCAGCTCAAACATCCAACGACATGAATGCTTTAAAAGCATCAACATCAGCTCTTCTCTGACAGCATGGTGGGAGTTTCTAAAATTGACGGCGTCTTCATTAATCCCATGCAAACGTACACCTATCTGGAACAACCCTGACATATTACAAAACAATAATATGATAAACTTTTCAGATTGGAGTGATAAAGGAATCAAATATTTAGAACATATACTAGAAGGAACAGAATTTATTTCATTTGACGGACTAGTTACACAATATGGGATCAACAAGAAAAGATTTTTAGAATATCAACAAATTAAATCCATAGTAAAAAAGAAATTTAAACCGGGTCAAGTTGAACTACAAACACCACCAAGTGTGGTTCAATTTCTTACTCTTAAACCCCCCAAATTACTATCCAAAATATACAGAATGCTTTCTAAAACAGATGAATCAATATCACTTCCTATTGCAAAATGGGAAGCGGATTTATCAGTTAACTTAGACCTAAACTTCTGGTCTCAGATTTGCTTAAAAACCTTTCATCTAATTAGAAATCCCAGTCTTCAATTAATTCAATACAAAATATTACATAGAGTGCACTATACAGGTCATCGGATGTTCAAGATGGGCTTTACGTCTACCAACAACTGCTCACACTGCCAAACCAATTCACCGGACAATTATATCCACGCTCTTTGGTTCTGTCCACCAGTTCAGAAGTTTTGGCGCGAGATATGTGAAGACTTATCGAAGTGTCTGAAATGTAACATTCCAACTTCCCCCTTAGTGTGTTTGTTGGGCAGCTTAGATAATGTCACTTCAGAAAAGAATATCGCCCATATGGTTTTCACTGCCCTATGCATAGCCAAGAAAACAGTCCTCATGAACTGGAAAAATAAAAATAATCTTAATTCTAACCAATATAGAAATTATCTATTAGACTACATTAGTCTTGATACAGCCTCTGCCACCACATCAGATCAATTGCTCTGGGTTCCTTTGATCAGCTCCATCACCTAGTGGGGGTGGGGGGTCATAGTTTGGTCCCGCCTTCACTGTTGTGATTGGTGTGGGGGTAGGGACAGGCTTAGGGCGTCGGGGGGTTCCCCGGAGGCATCTTCCTTGGGGGGCTCAACCCGGGGTAGCGGTCATGTCCGGTTAGGGGCTCTGTTGGCTCTCAGGTGACTGTTTCCTCGCGGCTGCGTGCAGCGGGGCTAGGGGAGGGTCTGTGCTGACGGACGTGGGTTACTGACCTGGTAGCCTGGCTGCCCCTGGGTGGGTCCGGGATGGGCGTGAGGTTCTGGGGGCGCTCCGTCTCTGGGCTGGGACCCGGACCGGGCCTCGGGGGCTTGGGTCCTGGTTGGTGTGTTGCCGGGGTTGTGGGCGGGTGGGTGCATGGGGGCCCGGCCCTGGAGCAGGGTGCCGCCGGTGCATCGAGCCACCTGGGGGGCTCTTCAACTGGTGGGGGAGATTGTCACATCTTGCAGGAGCTTTCCTCTCCTCAGGAGCTCCCTCTGCAGGAGGGGGAGATACAGGAGAGGTGGAGGAAGATCTCAGCCTGGGTGTTTATTGTCTTATGTAGTCTGGAAGATGAGTGGATGGTGGGGTGGGTGCAGTTTTCTCTGTGGTGGGGTTGGGTGGACTGTCCCGGGCTCTGTGGGGCCGGGCGGCGCTGCTGCACTGGGCCCCGGTCTGGATGGGCCTGGGCCCCCTTTCCCTGGCGGGTCGCGGAGTGTGGGGGTGCCTACTGGGGTCAGCGGGGGAGCTGGCCCCAGGGAGGGGTCACTTGCCCCTCCCTTCCTTCCCTCCCCATCTCCAGCTGCCTCCCTCTTCCCGCTCCACCACAACCACCCACACATGCAGGGCCTTGGAGTAGGGGTATGTCACCAGGGTGCAGAGGAGGCTACCCCCCCCTCTGTCCCCTTCTGGCTGCCTCTGCCTCAATTTTATCCCACAACTTAGACATTCACATTACTCACACTCTCATTACACATACATATAGGATCTTGGGGGTGGGCACGATACACGGAGTCCAAAGTACCATCAGGGTGTACACCCCACCCCTGGCATCGTTGCCCACCTCTCAATTTTAAATACACATAGACATTGAGGGCTAGCAGGAGGGACCATGCGCTTACCTGCTGCTCTCTGGCAGGTAGCTCCAAGCCCTCCTGGGTTTTAAATGCACCTTAAAACACACATGCATCAACACTACAATGAGCGGGTGGAGGGAGGTTTGGAGTCTTCTCTCACCCCCATTCTCTGCGACCTGCTGGAGCAGGGGGGCTAGGACTAGGAGGAGGAGTTGGCCGTCCGACTGCGGTCTGGAGTGTGGAGCCTTCCTGCTGCTGCAGAGTCGGGGCGGTCTGCCTCCCCCCACCGCAGGGAAAAGGGAAACACCACCTGGGTCTGGGTGCAGTTCCCCCCTCCAGGGGCGGGGGCACCTAGACCCGGTTTGTAGAGTACGCTTGGGGAGTGTGATCGTGTGTACAGCGTCTTTTTATGTCTGTCTCCACGTTGGTTGAGTGTGGAGTAAGTGCATATGAGAGCATGAGGGTGGGAATGGTTGTTTGTATCTGTGTGTGCCTGTATGTCTGTGTCTATATGTCAGGTTGGGTGTCAGGCGCCACCTCTCTGGGGACATCTCAGGCCCTCCAAGGTTTGGAGGCCTATCTCCCTCTACCACCACTTCCCCTGCCAGTGGCGGACTCCCTCAGACATCGGTGCGTTGGTGGTTCTTTGTGTCCGGGGGTGGGCGTCCAGGTACACACCGGCTCACTCCTTGGCGGCCGCTTATCGGGGCCTGGAGCCTGGGGCTCGCTCGGGCCACTTCGGAGGTGGGGTGCCCCCGGCCTCTCGGCCTGGGGCTCGGTCACTCAGGTGCAGCTGGCTGCCGGCGGAGCTCACGGGCGCGTCACTGCAACTCCCCCTGGCTTCTGCTCCGCGGCTGCTGAGTGAGCCCTCATCTAGGACTCTCCTCAGCTCTTTCCGGGACAGTGGCGCAGCTGCCCCTCTGTTGGTCTTCCTTGGTCTCTTGTGTTCTGGGGGCCTCTGGATGTCTGGAGTTTTGATCTCCTCCACACCTGCTTCATGCCCTGGAGGACGGGGCTGTGGCCCCCCCACACCCTCTAGCAGATTATTACATGAAGGAACCTTTTAAAAAACAAAAAACAAGCGCGTCCATGCTCACAGGTGTACACACGGGTGATCACACCCACAAACTACACCCTTTTTGGCTCCTACCTCAAAGCACACTGTGTTCTGTTGATCTTATGTGCTGCACAATAATGTTTAACATTTAGTATTTACTGTCATATTCCCATATATCATTGTGATGTTGTTTATTCTATTACTCTTGTTCTCTTCTGCTTGCTTTCTTTTTTCTTTCTCAGCAGGTGACCCAGGTGATTGATATATGCATTTTTTTTTCTCTGCCCGTTCTGTTGGTTTTTGTCTTTTGCCCTTCTCCCCCGTCCCTCTTCTCAGCTGTTTCTCTTTCCCTCTTTCTTTCTCCCCTTCTTTCCCCCAGTCAAGTCTGTCCCGTATTCAGTAAGTGAAAATAAAATAAACAATAAAAGGTGAATCAAATGGACCATTACGGCAAGGCTGGGATGGTCAGTTTGGTAAAGTAAATCCGTTGGGCATCTTTCTTTGCCTTTAGACAACAATTCTGATGGCAAAAGAGCCAAATGGGACAGGCAAAAAAAAAAAAAAAAAAAAATTAATAGTTTAAGGACCTTCTAATTAAATATGCATTTGAAGCCAGGCGGGGTTTAGCTTAGCATAGCTTAGCTTACCTTTATCTTAGCTTAGCATAAAGCCTTCAATCAAGGAGGAAACACTCTGTTCTTAACTAAGTTACAGCAAAGAACAAAATGATCTAATCTTCCTCTACTCCCCTACATTTTGAGTTCCAGCCAAAACTATGAGTAATTTAAGTTTTTGTTTACTGATATCAGCCTCATGGCCAAGCACATCTTAAACCACGCTATCAATTCGCACAGCAAATTCAGAAATGTGATCCTTAAGGGAACTTAAAGTTAAAGTCTGAATGTGGCTGCCGCTTTCTCCACTTCGGTAGTTTTAGAAAACACTGGATTACACTGCCAGACCACTCTGACATAATTACTACCTACAGGTGATGGAAGAAACCAAAATGATTCAACACTCCCAGGGGTGACACAGTAGCATATGAGAAGCAGTGTGGGAGGGCCACCAACAGTGAATAAGGTCATGTATCATTCAGTGGTCAGATTAAATTCCAGACACATGACTGGTTTCAGGTGACAGCCCAACTGTGTGTGACCTCTCTTTTAATATTGTTATTATTATTTAAGTGGCTATCGTCATGTATTAACAAAATAAGAGTACATTTTTATTCATTACTTTAAATCTCTGAGTCCTGCAGTATAAGCATATTTTAATGGAATTATAAAAGTTGAGTTGCGGCTCACCAATTTGCCCAGCTGCTGTGACGGTACTTCAGAAAAATGCTTGCATACTGACTCAGCAAACATCACACAGGGATGTGAAGTTTGATGAGCTTAAATGGTCTTTTTTTTAAAGGATATGGCATTGTATAAATGGCTGCAATTAATGTTATTGTAGACATTTTTAAGAGGTAGGATTTGTAGGATTATCATGTCAGTGCTAATTTTAACAAACGTAAGCATATAAAAAGTGATGATTTAAAGTAAATACAATCTAACTTTTTAGACTATGTTTAACTTTTGCACTTAGGCTGTCTTTGCACTTAGCCTCATTCCTCTGTTCTATGGCCTGCCGTCGACATTGATTCGTTGCCATGGTTCTTCTGTTTTGTCGGATGAACATTTCTTTTCCATTTCAACCTCCCACTGGCATTTCTAAGCTTTTTGCTTTTTTGTTTTCTCCTCTCCTCTTTTTTCTTCCATCAGTCTTTACAGGCCATGCTCTCCTCCCTTCACTCTGAGCTTGACATTCAGAGGTATTTGATGAAAATCCAATTGCCCCACAGAGTTAGTCAGCCTTTTATCTTATCTGCATCATACTGCAGTGTTGTCAGAGTGTGTGTTTGTGTGACCATGTTCGCACACTCGCTAACATCTGCTTTGTGACCATGTTCCTAAAGCCAAGTGCCCCCTTGTCTATCAGTGTCTGCCCTGTCTATCAGTCTATCAGTGTCTGCCCTGTCTGTCAGCCAGCCTTGGCTGTCAGGTTAAACTACATCTGTCAACTGCACTTATCTTAATATGCTTACCGGTACATTCTTTCTTTGCCCTTGCGAGTATGAGTGTGAGATAATGGCAGCATGTGCAGGCTGGCTTGTTCAAGATAACCCATAGGACCTGGCCTGGTAGTCTTGTGCCTTCATCTGCTATGGCTTTACATCACCATTTTTGTTGCCAGAAAGGGGAGCAATTTCATAAAGAGCCCAGTGTTCAGAGTTTTCCCCTTGAGGTGGAGCTCACCTTACCTTACCGCACAATAGCTCAGTGGGCTCAGGAGTCAGGTCACAGATCTTCTTATTGTATCCCTAGCTCGAGGATGCCACGCCATGCAGATATGATTACAGAGAAGTGAACTGATCTTCACGTTTTGATCACACAAGTCCTGATGTTTAATCAGTGGTTACTAGAAATTTCTCTTTCTGGAACAACATTTTAGGAATCTCTTTGAACTCTTTTAGGGTGTTGGTACTTTTAGTAACCATGCATACCTGTGGGTGTGTATTTAATAGCAGCAGAAGATCCTGTAGTGTGTGTATTAACACTTTGTTGCACATTTGCATGAGTAGACTCATAGTTTTTTGTGTGTTGCTGCAGTCAAAGTCACCATTAAAGATTTATTTTTCTCGCTTTGCAAAGAATGCGTGTGACTCACAGCACACCTGACATTGTCAGGAAGTGTTATTTCTGCTCCACTAAATGCATGATAACACAAAGAAGTTTCTTATACTGTGAAAAAAAATTTTTTTTTTGTTGTGTCCTTGAGAGAATGTAATACTAAAGCATGTAAAGTATCATCTTGTGTACACTTGTGTACAGGGTATTGCTCTTACGGTGTTGTTTCCATGTGCTCCCATTTCAGAGCAGAAGCCCAAAGCACGGCGCCAGCACCCAGCACAGTATCGGCGACCAGGTCGACCACCTGTCCTTAGCCTCCCTGGAATCATTGGACACCATGTCTGAGGCTGAAGCGCCCACAACCTTCACCCGTGGCAGCCGGGTTCGTGCCAGCCTGCCTGTTGTGCGATCGGCCAATCAGACAAAGGACCGCTCACTAGGTATGCTGGATGTTATATTAGTTTTTGGGTTCATGGCAGTTCTGTTAGTTTGAGAAAATTCAGTTGACAATCTTGTAATGCTCTATTTCAAAATCCCCAAATAAATTTGCTATAAGGAAGTTCCTGTATCTGCCCTGTTAAAGACTCACAGCATTAACTAGCATTAGTAATGTTTGACACGTTCTTTTAGCATAACCTTGGCATAACTCTTTGTAATAGCTCCTAACCACAGTATGATGTCATTGTTTCACTAAAAGTCCAAATCTGTTCCTCTCACTCCATCCGTCTGCTAGTCTCCACCCTTCCTCCTTTCTCAACCTGAGCGCACAGTTTTGTTTTAATTAGTATTCATTTCTTCTGTAGTGAAAGATAGGAGAAAAGCATCCACAGTGTGCCAACGTGGTATTGACAGGATTAGAAACGGGTCGTCTTATCAACGTGCACGGTGCTACATTTGCATACATATGCAGCAAAGGCTCAGAGCTGTGCAGAATTAGGTGGCTGTGTTTGGCTGAGAGGGATGCAAAGTCTTAGAAAACTCTCCAAACAAAGTGTAGCGTCAGCGCAGCCTACAACTCGGCGAGGCGTCTGCCACGGGATAATAGGCAAGCATCTGAGAGACTTTTGACCAAAGTGAAAATGAATGAAACTGCAGGGTGTCGTATTCCTTTCCCGTGCCAGTAGTGCCTCTTGCTTTGTCTGAAAAGTTTTTCTACACATGCACGTACACATGTCCCATCATTCTCTGTCCTTCTATCAAAAACATCAAGACAGAGTGTTAAGACAGTGGGGGGTTATGGTGTGAGGAAAAAGGGGAGGAGAAAAAAAGGGGGGAGGTGGGGGGCACCACTTCACAACACTGTCCCTCCCACCACTGCCTCTCACACACATGCACACACACAGACAGGCACACGCTTCGCTTGGTCCCAGCAGACATTTGGGACTTTTAAGTGTCTTTTTGGTGTAGTAGCTTATGGCTTTTTGAGAGCATCTTAACAGTGAGCAGAAAAACAGGGATTCCTTAAAACCTCAAACGTGAGTATCAAATTCATCCTTAAGTGTGGCATCAAGTGTATTGAATTTCTTCATTTTGCGGGTGTATTATAGTCGTCTGCCTTTTCGCTGCATTTCAATCGCTGCGATGAGCATATATTTCTAGACTTTATTTGTTTTAGACTTTTGTGTCTTACTGGAGAGATGTGGAAAAACTGTGCCCATTTGGTCAGAAAAACCCACTAGCTATTTGTTTCCAGTCCTCAGTGAAACCAGGTGCTCAGGAATGCAGCTGTTAAAACTGAGCTATTCAACTTTGTCATAGCAAATAAGAGTACAGAGGTGTGCACGATGCAATCTCAATCAATGGTGCTTTGTCATCAAATTCTTTCGCCCTAGTTGCGAACATCTGGATGAAAACTACACGGCCGTTAACGTAACAGCTCTCAGGGGAAAGATGAATTTATTCTGCAAATGGGCACTTTGTTAAGTTTTTCCAACACAGGAACCCAGACAGACCAGAGAGAGAAAGCAACGGATAGACTCAGCAATTTTATTTCCTGGATTTGCCCTCTCTCTCTCTCTCACTCTCTGTCTCACTCTGTCTCGTGGTGCATGTAGGATCTTGTATAATATTTCACCAACATCTGGTAGCTTTTACTGGCTAGCTCCTTTTATGGGGTTACACCAAGTAAAACCAAACCCTCCTCTCCTTAAAGCAAGTTATTTCCAGTGCACAAATGCACAAGTGACAATTTTGCCTCTGCAGCTAATGAAATGTGACATTTTGGATGATTTCTTATGAAATATGAGCAAAACAACAACACGAGCTGATTGAACTGCTTTGATCATTTCATTACGTTCTATTGTTGCCACTGATTGCCTGTGAAGATCAGCACAAAGCTGTTTGAGGTAATGAATCGCAGATTGAAAATAGAAATGTTTTTTTCCTGTTTCCTCCCCCCCCCCAGCACTGTTTATACAACTGCTCTGTAGGCGTGGCCATAAATTTTGTTCAAGAGCCATCTGTTTTTCTAAAGCACAGTACAAATGCCACACCCAGGGTTCAGAGGTTCAAGCTTTGGTCTGTTTGATGCACAACTTGTACTGATCCACCCCTAGTTTTGTCCTCTCTTCCTGACCCCACCCCCAAGCTCACTGCCTGTACCAAATAATTTATCCTGTGCAAGTGATAAGCAAAAGATTCAGCGCAGTGCATTACAAATATTTAGCAAAAGGCTGCCCTCAACATGATTACATTCATGCACTTTTGTTTTTGATGCTTTCCAAGCCACATTTCAACTGAGAATAAATGCTGAAGCCCAATTCAGACTCTCTTATCCGTTCGGGACTGTGCAGGAGTTGATCCAAATTGCACCAAAACAAAAAAGAAGAAGAAAAAAAACACCGGGAACTTTTGAAAATTTGAGTCCGGCCAGTAATCTGCACTGAGCGGCCATGACCAGACGTGTCACATGGGCCCTTGCCAACTCTTTTTACAAGGCTGGAATTATGCTGTTAGATGTTTTATTTTATTTTATTTTTTTCACCATTGAAGGGTTTTTAAACCAACCCAAACTTCTACAAGCGTCCCTTTTTGTTTAACCACCACAGTTTTGGCATTGTTTACTGCACTAACATGAAATAACATAAGCCCAATGATTTTACTGCAATATATTGAGCATTCTTGCACAGTCAGTACTCTATACAGTAGCTCAACAGTAAAAGCAGACCACTGGTTTGTAATTGGAATAACACCGACACAATTTCAGTGAACTGCGTGAAATGTTCTATTTGTCTTGACAGATTAACACTGCGTGCAGGGCTGAAATTCTTCAGGCCTTTAGAAAACATATGGGAGTGAAACAATGCGTCACTGCTAATGCAAGTTATGGAATTCAAATAGGACTGTCTTAGTCACGGGAAACATTTGAAAGGACTAATCACCAAGTCTCCCTGCTTCCTGCCTTTAGGTGTACTGTACCTGCAGTACGGAGACGAGACCAAACAGATTCGCATGCCCAATGAGATCA
Source organism: Aulonocara sp. 'chitande type north' Nkhata Bay (assembly GCF_057382095.1). Lineage (NCBI taxonomy): Eukaryota > Metazoa > Chordata > Actinopteri > Cichliformes > Cichlidae > Aulonocara > Aulonocara sp. 'chitande type north' Nkhata Bay. Next base: position 20,118,625 of record NC_141352.1, on the reverse strand, counting down.
CCAGCATTGACACAATCAGAGCTCTCTTTGTCAGTGCCTTCCCGCAGCAGCTCAACATGAAGATGTTGGAGTCACCCAGTGTTGCCGTGTACGTCAAAGACGACATGAGGAACGTGTATTACGAACTTGCTGATGTCAGGTAAAGATGCACTGTGTTTGCATGTGATAAACATGGTAACAGAAACGGATCGGGAGCATGTATTTGCCATCGCATACTGTGTTTATTATTTCCTTAGGTCGATCTGATATTGTCGTGTTGGTGTTGCTCTTGGATCGATATAACTAATGTTGCAAGTGACCAATCACACGTGATGTCAAAGTTTTATGACATAGAAACAGCGTCACACAACACACCAAACCATAACCCCTTAACCATAACCGTAACTATAGTCCCGTAACCCTAACCCAAACCACGACACATCCTAACCCTCAAACCTAACCCTGACCCTAACCGCCCCCTTTTTGGATGTTTTTCCTGAGTGGACATCGGCAGTTTTCTTCCCCAAGTCACAAAGCTATGACATCATAACAATGTGATTGGTCAGATGCAATGTTGATCCTGTACAAACATCATTATGGAACAATGTGAGGATATCGGATAGACCTATTTCCATTTACCCACTGTGAACACTTTCCATCCTCTTCCTTCTTCAGCTCTCCCTGAACAGGAAATGTCACTGGTCAGGAAATGGGCTCACTTCCACTTTCCTTCAATGTTAAAGAGAAAGTTAAAAAAAAAAAGAGCATTAACTGTAAACAAACTAAGGTTTACTTTTAGCTGACTTTGATACCTTTCCTGGTGGTTGTTGCCAGTCTTAATGAAAAAATTTGACTTTGCAAATCTTTAAGAAATATTTGCTTTTTTTTTTAAAAGCTCTCATTGCTTCATTTATAAACATACATACCAGTACTATCCTACTTTGATATTCACCTGCATGTCTTATCAGTAATACAGCAGATTCTGTCTTCTGAGAAAGCAGGCAGCCATTTGTTGTAGTTGTTTTTCAGAAGGAAAGGCTTTACTCTTGAAGGCATACGAACTTTGCCCTTTGCCTGCAGAGATCCTGCTCAAGTGCAATGTGTACTTTGTGAGTAATATTTTATCAGGGCTGTAAAAAAAATTGTCTCGTCGTAGCTTAAGGGCTGTACGGGCGACCATAATGCCATAGTTAAATTGAGCCCAGGACATGAAACAGCAGGTGTGCTCTCAGTTCATGTAGCAAGATAGTATTAGTTAATATTTTTATGGATTTTGAATATTTAGAGAGAATGTCAGGTAATAGCGAACAGTCAGAGCCTCTGTCGGGGTATGTGCCCTTGGTGGGGCTGTTGCAGAGAACCCGACTGAGGCAGGATCGGCCGCTGTCTGATGGCGATATCTGGGCTAAATTCTTACCACTGAGCACCTCTTCCTCCTACAGGAACATCACAGACCACTCCTGCCTGAAGGTTTACCACAAAGATCCAGCACAGGCATTCAACCATGGACCCCGACCTACCAATGGCGATGTCAGGGTGAGTACTTTACTGTCCACAGCACAGCAGTGAAATTGTCTCATTAAAAGCGGCAGCTGAGTAGAGAAAAGATTTGCTGCAGATAGAATAGCGAGCCCGGTCTTCGGTTTCTCACATCTTGTATGCAGTAAAGGGAAGGAATGTCCCCCTGCCTCTTGTTAATCTCTTCAGAGGGGGTCTTGTATTGTTCTCCCAGGGGCCTGCGTTTGGCCGTCCTCTACACGCTCTGGTGCGACTTGTTTAAGGGACAATTGGACTCAGCTCTCAGGACTATTTCCTCTCTGAATTCTTCCTCCCAATATCTGCTCTAATCTCTTTTCTTTTATTCTGATTCTATCTTGTTTATTTCCTGCTGATGTAACAAACTAAAACCCCCAAAGAGCCTTTTTTTTCGTCTACTGTTCCTCCTCAGATCCGCTCCTCTAATCTGCCCTGACCAGTCATCTGTCCTCGCTTTGTCCGTCTGCCAGTTACAGTTAGCATTTTGGCACAATTGCTTTGCTTTAAATATTAACCCCCGCTATACTAACACTACATGCAGTGCTGCGTATGGTCACCTAAGTTTAAAGTGAAATTGGTTAAGTTTAAAGGAGTGATGAGGCAGCTAAGGTGATGGTTTTAAGAGCTCTTCATTCAGATGCCACAGTGACATTGAGGTGCTGCAGAAATTCTTTTTTATTCTTTGCTGCTGACAGGCAAGTTGCTGACTTTCTCCAATCGGGTCCTTCAAAGGGAGGCGAATAAAAGACGGCTCTTCAAAAAAAAAAAAAAAAGATGGCTAAATAAGATACTGAAAAAGTGAAAAGGGGAATCTTACTTTGAGAGCTTAAAAGTTTCAAAGTACATCAGCAGAAAAACTCCAATTGTGTTTTTTTTTTTTTTTTTTGCTGTTGTTGAAATTCTGGTTCTCGTCGAAACTGCAGGTGTTAAAAAAAGAGCTTGGAACTCGATGAACTGAAATGTATGAAGCAACTTCTTAAAGGTTCCTATGCAAACACAGTGCAATGCTAACATAAAGAAAAAGATTGTTGCCGTCATTTTTTAACCCAGCAGCAGCTGACCCAGATACAGAGGATGGCTGTGGGGTGGTGTTTTAAGTGTAAACACTACAGAAAACTACCTAAAATGCCATTTATTGATTCCCACTCGAGAGTTTGCTTCTATTGCAGTCAAGTCGCTTTATTTAAATACAACAACAGAGGTTGATGAACGTGCTCCGCATCAAGCAAGCTGTTAAGCTGTTGGCAAACTTCCCTTCCTTTACAAACATATTGAAAAGCTCTAAGACTCAACACAGTTTTCAACGTAATATTTATCAGCCTCTCTATTCTTGGCAGTGTTAAAAATTCAACCTCTTTTATTGAGGAAATAGAAAATTGGCTGCACAAAGGGAAAAAAGGGTGTCGCTAGGGCTTAATTAGCACCTGTTCAAACACTGTTTCACTGAAGGTGCACCTCACATGTGTTTGGGCCGTAGAGAATGCCCTCGCCTTGCAGGGATGCCAGGCCTCAGATCTGATTCAAATTGAGATCTGCAGTCATCTCGGCTATCGATTTGAAAATGTCTGGCAAGCGAAACTTGCATAGAGCTGTCTCTGGTTATAAAAGCAACTGCTGCAATAATACGAGTTGGATAAATGTACACAGGAATGGACACGTAACTTGATAAACTTCAGGCGGTCAAATAACTCTCCTGCAATTGCATTTCAAAAGTTTGACTCATTAATCTTTACTGATACATATATTTATATATGTATGGGATAGTGCCTCAAGCTTTGCTTTGAATTCATACAGTATAGTCAATAGTGGCTGTCGACAGAGACAGTATGTACACACCAGTTAAGAAGATGTTTTGGAAACAGTAGCTGAGTTATTAGCTAGCCTCTGATTTGCTCTCCTAAAAACAATCCACCATTTTTTCTTTTGTCTTTGTCCAAAAAAAGATGACAGCTCATCTTGTGTCAACTTACAATTCTAATAATTAGTGTTTTCTTTCACCAACACCATTTAGTGCCCTACAGCACATCCGCATAGTACACTCAGCCATTCGATCAGCTCTTTAAATATTTACAACTTTCTTCACGAACATTGCAGCACGACTCTTCTTTATCTGGCCTGCTTTGTTCGCTGTGAGGCTCTGAAACGTCTGTGAATTAGTCGGGAAACTCGCTCCAACTCTGACAGGCCAAGAGATTGAGGCAACTTTTGTTAACTCCTACTAGACATGCCGCTCTCATAATTGGAAGCTTAAGAGACTGATGGAGAAAGGAGAAAGGTCTGGGAGATAAATTGCATCTTTTTTGCCTGATATGGTTTTGCGTGTGCTTGTTTTTCGAGCTTCTACTTCTTTGTTTTGTCACAAAGCAAGGAGATCTCTGTACTGTAGGGATATTTTTAGATGTTTTGGTCGGTGTTTCAAAGGTGCAACATCTGTTTGGGATTAAGAGCTGATGCCTTTTGGCTAAAAATGTTCTTATATGGCTTTGCAGGGATTGGAAAAGCAGTCAGATGTTATTTAGGGCTTCAGAGTGTGCACCTTAAAAGTAGAAGTCTTTATGGTTTTGTGACGGTCAGCAGTGGCTCTTTGCGCTGAAGTCTTAGTGTTTTGCTGCTTGGTCGGACTTGTTGCAGTCATATTTACTGCTGCGTGAACTTTCCCTGCTACAAAGTTTCTTTCTTTTTACTGTTGTCACCACAGCCAAGCCTGAGCTCTTTTGTTACTTTATTCTCTGTGTGCATTTGTTGTTTTCCAGTTCACACCTACTCTTGCACACACAAGGGTCACACCCACTTTATTGTTCACCTCACTGTGCTAATCTTTGTTGGCACTCTGGGAAGTAATAAATAATGACGAGACTGAAAACACAAAAACTTTGCGTTACGTTTTTGACTTGTCTTGACTTTTAGGTGAGACCTGTGAGTCATACGTCGGACAAACAATAGTTTGTGTGTTTGACGGGAATAGAAAGTTAGACTGGAAAACAGATTCGATTCATACCCACTTGTGACACCCTCTAGGAGAGTGTGTATCCATGAATTCTGTCTGTGTTTATAATTTAGGTTTCAAATGTGCTTGTACATGTTTAGTTCAGTAAAGAAGAGAGCGAGAGAAAAACAAACAAACTAAAGAAAACCCAATCTAAAATGAAATGACTTTTATTGTTTTGTTGCTTGTTCTTTCTGAGCCGATATCAAATTTCCATTATTGCTTTCACTGCATGGCTGGCCAAGGGTGCATGTTGCATATCAAGTAACTTTTTGTTTGCAGAGGAAATAATTTAATTCTTTTTTATTCGTTAAGCAAAACACAGTCTTGCCTTATGCAAGGTGTCAAAATAAAAGTAGAGGAAGTAATGTAAAGACTGAACACTGTGTACCTTTAAGACTTTTGCACTGACTATTCTTCTATATCCCTTAACCAAGAAAAGTGTTCCAATTAATTGAGGTTAGGTTTTTGCACGTTAGCCTTCAAAGAGCTTTAAGGTGGTTGAGCTAAAGAACTGTGGACTGTATTTGCTATTCAGACAGACAGATACTGTTGCAAATTAGCCAAGGTACTGTCTAACCCCGAAGGCTTCCATGAACCTCTGGTAGAAAGCCATAGTCTTATCTCCTGGAGCGCATTTGCAACACTTAACCTCACCTTCTTTCAAAAAGCAGAAACTGTGCAGTTTTTTTTAACAGGGAGAATAGTCTTTACTTCTTCATGCAATATTGTTTTATATGGAAGCCTGTGGGCACGATATCAAGGGCTTAGTGATATGCTGTGTGTCCAGGAACTATTTTCTACTTCTGGGAAAATTTGCTGACAGTATATATTCTTTGAAAAGCAACAGTGTAAGATAGATAGATGTTTTTGTTTTAAGGGCAGCTCCAGTCTAAAGTTACAAGACCTACACAAAGTAAGAAGTAACTGAAGTTGACAGAAATATGCATCTTTAATTTAAGATTTTCTACTAAAAGAAGGAACTTTTTGTGTACTTATATATATTAAATCATTTTTTTTGGGTGTTTTTATGATTTTTTTTCTTTTTTCTAGATGCACAGTGAAATGGCACTTGCCGGCCGTGATGGCCAGCCCCCTCTAAGGCATCCTCCCATGGTTCCCCCGTCCCACCACCCAATGCAAGCAGCACTCCCCCCAACGCCCCACTCTATGCCTCCATCCCCCTCCAGAATCCCATTTGGCCCACGGCAGGGCTCTTTACCTGGGAGCGCCACCATCCCAAGGGACAGAATCTCCAATGCCAACCCACCGGCCCGCTCTAACTCTCCTTGTCCCAGCGCCATCCTAGAGAGACGAGATGTCAAGCCAGATGAGGATATGGCTGGAAAGAGCCACACTCTTTCTAGAGGGAATGAGGGCTTGTACGCAGATCCATACCTCCTCCAAGAGGGACGAATGGGCATTGCTGCAGCACATGGACCACACCCCAGCCCTGGTCTTGATGGTCCAGAGCATGCCATGGGGGGATTTCACCGTGCCTCCATCCGCTCCACGAGTTCTTATGGTGGACCTAGCCCTACAGACACTATAGATCACCCCTCTCTGTACAGGCAGAAGTCCAGAAACAGCCAGCTGCCGACTTTGGGTTCTAAGACACCTCCGCCATCCCCTCATCGGATGACTGAGGTACGAATGATTGACATCCATGGTGGACCTCCTCATGGCATGCCATCTCATAGTGTTACCATGGAGAGAAGCTCGCCTGTGCGCCAGTCCTTCAGGAAGGAAGAAGTAACTGGGACAAAGCCACGGAACAGCATGGGCTCACCTGTGGTTCCAGACCTCCAGGGGCCAATCCCAGCTGCCAGTGACCATCAGACACGGTAAGCTAGCAGAGGACACAGTGTTGCATATAGTAGCTGGGGGGGGGTTGTTAAAATAACTACCGAGACATTGCATGGGAGCATGGACTAACTCTGCATCCCAGTGTCACCCTAACCATGAACTGCTGCTTTCCAGTACCTGGTCTGACTCTGTTTCATCATCCATGCGTGAAGAATAAATATAACCTGCCCTCTCACTGTCTTCAGCATAAAGATCTGCACATGAAGCACATTTTGATGAGTTTGGTTTGTGTATATAGCCAGCTCTTGCTTATCTTGCTAACTCGAATTCTGGAGCTGATATTGTTGATGAGCGTGTAAGCCCAGGCATAGCTACCACTAGTGAAACAGGATAGTATCTAAAGGCTCTATTAATCAGTGTATATTTAAACAAGAACACCCCTTACAGACTCTATTCAGTTTCAGTTAATCTAACAGATATTTTAGTACCTGGGTTAGGTTTGTCTTCTCAGACTGAGAGCACATAAACACAGAAAGGGTGCAAGAGGGATGCTGGCCTCTTAGCAATGCTTAACTAGAAAGGAGGGTACATGGGCTCTGTGTGTAACTTGGAAACCCAAAGCAAATACTGGCCAGGTTGAAAAAGTATTTGAAATGGCCAGTCATGCAGATCAGGCCAGACCACCTGGGAAGCCCAAAACCTCCATTAGAAATGCCCTGGGAATATCTGAAAGAGTGAAGGAATTTGATTGGGAAAGTACCATGCTTCACTTTCAAAATAAACTGTAGGTGTCATAGAATATACTCGTGTAAAATATTGTGGTCATTGTTGTATTCACATAGACTTTGTGTCTGCACTGTGTCCTTAACATGCCCCGTGCCTCAAGATAAATTATGAATAGAACAGAATAGCCCTTTATTGTCACTGTACATGTGCAATGAAATCGTGGGTGCTCCAAACAGACTCTGCAGGAAATATAAATAGCAAGACAACATAAATAAATGACAAAACAAGATGAAAGCACACTAAATAAGGCACATCTTATGTGCCTTATAAAGCAAAAGTAGTTCTGTTGCCAGTTCCCTCACCTGCCTAGGCTTTCTTAAGGCAGTGTCATACAGTTCAAATAATCCTTTCACTCTCTTTTTGGCAGTCACTACATGTGACTCAGTCAAAAAAACAATATGACCCGAGCACCTTGGGTGTCAAGCTTAGGCTTGTCAAGAAGTTGTCCGTCTTGTTTATTCTATTTGGACACGAGCTTTTGGGGTTTTTACATTTTTGTTTTATTTGTAATTCAGAAACGATTCATATTTACCAGAGACAACATTTACTTGTGGCATATTGCAAATCAATTCCAAAACAAAAGAAAAATCTCTGCTGTGTAATCATCTCACAAAATGGCAAAACGTTTCATGGTTAGGTGATTAAAAGCGATTGATTATTCTGTTTACAACCCTCCCGTTTTCATTCTGAGCTAATATTTGCTCCAGTGGCAGCTGTCATATCCAATAGGCCTCGGTGTTGAAAGCAGAATTTTTTGATGTGTCTGCAGAGAACGAATGAAGGCTATGGAACAACAGATTGCCAGCTTGACTGGTCTTGTTCAGCATGCACTTTTAAAGGGCCCAAACACTAGTGGCACCAAGGAGCCTCTAAGGTAAGCAATCACAGTATAGGCCAGAGTGGAGGCATCGGGTGAAATGGACTTTTCAAAAGAAAAGCCTTGTGATTCAGTCAGAGGAGGAAGGATAAATTATCCCTTCAATAATGGCCATATCAGACACTCAGGTAAAATAGTGTCTGCTAAAAAGGAAATCGGTTTGAATGTGAATCTGTTATCGAAGCCTTTTGCCCTCTAGATAAATGGCCACTATTGTTCATCTGGCTGCTTTTCAGCTCTTTATCTTCTTTATTTATTTATATTGTTTGGAAATGTTTGCTTGACGCCTAGTCTAAAATGTCTGCTGTGAATTTGAATGTAGCTACTGTATGCACTGATGATGAAGCTTGTTAACATCATTAACATCATTTTAACCTTTCTGGTTTGTCAGTCTGCTCCATCATTCTTTATTTTAACTTGTTTGTCCTTACTAATATCGAGCTGTAAATCTAAAGTGCTGCAAAGTGCTGTTTATTTCTGTTACACAAACTCTTGTAAGATAAATTTCTCTCTGACTGCAGCGAGAGACCCCCGAAGACATCATCTCCAGCCCACAGTGCTCATAGTTCAGGTTAGTATCTCTTCTATTATGTGGGATTTCTGGAGTTTTTTTCTTTTTAGTTGATATAAATGCCATAATATCATGTGCAGACAAGCCCACACATCAGTGTCAGTCAGCAGTCTGCAATGAACAGCACTGGAGGGAGGAAAAACAAAGTCAGGCTTCTTTGCTTGTCATCAGTTCATATTTCCTTGCACTCCTTTACCCAGTTCATCCAGTTTAATAGGAGTTAAGAGACAAGAGCCAGCGCAGCTAACACAAGCCCCTCAAAGCACTACTTAAAACAAGATGCTATTACTTCTCAAGCCTGCCAAGATGATTCAGCGATTCAATCTCCGCGCCGCAGCGTTCTGCGGCCAGACCTTAGCTTGATAAAAAGATCTGCAACCTCACCAGTGGCGAAGCACAAACACAACGCTATTTATGTGTCTTGAAAGCTAAGCTCGTGTCTCAAGAAACATTTCATGGAGTATGTAGTTTTCAGAGGGATTTACTTGTCATGCTGTGTTTGAGCAAATCTTCAAAACATCAGAAAAGTTACAGGGTCTTCTTTGATCTCGCCAGACAGCCTCTAACATGAAAAAACGTGAGGATATTCGTTTAATCCCTCACATGCTTCTTGATTGTCACCACCCAGCATGTCCTTCTTTCAAAATATACATTGTAACCAGTAGTTCAGGTCTGTTCACGCTGTAAATAGATTTGGGGGATTACAAAGACAAAAGTGTGCTCTTTCACTGCGTCATGGTATATGTCAAAAAGAATTTAGGGAGCACTGGTAAGTTTCTCTTAACTAAAATGGATGGACACTACTTTCTTTGTATTTTTTTGTGTTTAAAGGATTGGCTGCTCTTAATTACACGAAAAAATTTGTACTTGCCTCTTCTGGTATCCATTCTTGCAGATGGTTTTCACATTTGCCTCAAATATACAGAGACAGACATTCATTTCATAATTCTGATAAAAATACAGCACAAATGCGTCCTTTCAGAAAGAATTTCCAAGTTACTGTGGATAATACACAGACCTTGAAACTGCTCTCTACCAGAAAATTGGCCCAACTTCAACTATTTATATAGTGAACTAAGATTCCAGGTTAATTGACACACATTTTTGAAAAGATATGTTACTGTAAAACTCAGTGCATGCAGTGTTAATTTAGCTACACAGGACACAAAGTCAAGCTCAGCTGACCTCACTGTCATCCCACATCAGCTGACACCTCTGCTGATATCCTCATGACTAGTTTCAGGTTTATTTAAAAAGGACAATGCACGATAATTAAGATGAGCACTTGGATCCTGTAACTGCAGTCCCTGATGGCATTCATATATGTTAAAAGAAAAAAAAAATGGAAGCACATCTGTGTATAGATAAGAGCTAGAAGATGAGGTAATTTCAGCTGTTATTTCCCAAGGGGTCACCACAGCAAATGAATATGCCCTCCCATTTATCCAGGCTTGTTATCGGTACTAGCCTGTGAAACCCCGAGGCTGGATTTGTGTTTCCTGCCAGGCTTGATCTTTTAAGACTTTTGTAAGGCAAATGTGTTAACAACTAAACAACAAAGCCCCTAGATAAGAACCAGGAGAACATAAATACTAAAACAAACACCCTAACTATATAACCTAGCAAACAAAACTTAAAGACCAAGTAACCTGATCAAGTGGGGTGCAGTATTAAAATTGCTTTAGCCCACCTACAGTTGGTGCTCATTGCAAGCTGCTTTGCAACCCACTCAAGCTCCTCCTTTACATGCTGTGTTTGACAAAACCAATGTTGTCTGTTGTGACTGAACGTGTAGTTCTATAGGGTCATTACATTTCAATCTCATGGTGCAGTTTGAAATATTGCTCTTACTTTCTATTTAGGGACTTCCACCATGGATGTAAGTTACTTTGGTTTCCATGGTTTCAGCCTGTTCTTCATCTTTAGCAGTGACTGAAATAATTAGTTGACAGCCATTTCCAGCTGCAACTAATAAGAGTGTTAACATATCTATAGTACAAATGAAGTAGAAATGATGCCACAAAAATTAGAAGAAATCTTTGCTGAACATTTGGGACATTAGGTCAGAAAAAGTGTGTTTACGGGCATTTACAATCTGCCTGCTAATAAGCAGAGTGAGTGCTTGAAAAAGGAAAAAAAATTATACACTTTAAAGCCTCCCTAATAATGTTTACTAGAATTTTTACAGTTGATAAGAGTAATTATGAGCTTTGATTTCAAAGGTTTTAGTATGTACATATGGCTCGTAATTTTCAGAAAACAAACTTAAGCTGTGCTGTGTGGGTTTTTTTCTTCTTCTCTTGGTCCAGGTGGTTCTCCGGTCTTGTCTCCCAAGAACAGTGCAAGCCCACCAGACAAGGGCTCAGTTCCGCTCAAAGTAAACCTCCTGCAGTTCAGGAAGAATGTTTCTGACCTCAGGATGCAACTGCATCAGATGAGGCAGCTGCAGGCAAGACTTTGTCTCCATTTTAATTAAATTAAACTGTTGCGTTTGTTCACATTTCCAGCTGTGTATATGCATGTGATTAAGTGAGATACCCAAAAAGCCATATATCTCGGTTTACTAGTCCAGGTCCTCTAATAACTTTCACTTTGCTATGTACATCACTTCAGCTCCAGAATCAGGAGGCATTACGGGTGCAGCTGAAGCGGGCAGAGCAGGAAATCAGTATTAAACTTGCAGAAGCAATGCGGCGTATGGAGGACCCTGTTCAGCGACAGAGAGCTGTGGTAGAAGAGGACAGGCACAAGTACTTGGGTCTGGAGGAGCGTGTCCTCACACAGCTCAGGTAAGACTGCTCAGGACTCGCTCATTACCCAACACAACAGATGCTGTTTTGTTTAAATTGTGTCTAAAATGGATAGACACGTTTGTTTGCATTCAACAAAGTTTTTCAAAAGTCTGACAGTTGATGTAGTGCACATATCTGCAACTACATTTGCTGTGCCTTTGTTTATAGGAAGCCCCCAAAAGGCTTCGCTGTTATCAGCTCACCTGAGCCATTCAATCCTAAACGCTTTGACAAGCCAACACCCTTTAAATTACAGCCCACAGGTTTATGCAGGCAAGCTACGCCTGCCTCTCAGAGACAGCGGTCTAAAACAATGGACTCCACTGTGGAGTAATTACTCACCGCCCTGCTCTTATTTGAATTCATTCGCCTCGTCTTGCCAACAGGGAGCAGTAATTGAATCCTTTTTATTTGGATGTTTACAGACAAGGTCAAACAGTGTTGTCTTGCTAGACAGCGGCGAACATATGCTCCAATAAACACAATCATAGCAGTTCTTGGATTCTGGGAAATGAACAGGAGGAAGTCGGGGCACTGAAGCTGTGTTAAGCCCTTTGTTACACTTGGTATGCAGCCATTTGTGAGTCAGCAAAACACAGCTCCTGGCCCCTTAAATAAGGCATGGCAATTAGAGCTGCTTGGCTTTAGAACCATTTGGAGTGCGTGGTGTCAAAACTGCTGCCCTCTTGAGAGAATTCAATCTATCAGACCATATTTTGTAACCTTTTTTTAAAACTCACCCCTTAAAATATGGAAAGTCATACCATAAAAACACAGGAAAACCTTAATGAAGTCACACAGAAAAAGAAAAAAAACGTATTAAATCTGACAGTGGTCATTTTCAGTGGATGAAAGCTGAACAACTGCAGTATTTGAAGCTATTTTCGCCTTAAGTGGAATTCTTGGTGTCCCATACTGCCCGTTTCAGTTCACGAGAAAGAATTATGAAAGGAAGTAAGAAAAGTGCCAAATTCCTCATGCAAATGCAACGCAAGTGGTCTTTAAAGGCTGCCTCCTATACCCTGGCAAACAGAGGGATACATTATTGAACAAACAGTATTTTTGTTCTGGTGGAGGCTTCATAAAAAAGGAAAACTCCATCATTCTCACTACCAAAAAGCCTTTGCATAGAAGGGCATTTAACACACTGTCTCCTTGTTGCCTTTCCTAATCCCTTCAGGGGACTCCTATAAAAGAGTGTTTCTCAAGGGTACCTGGCCACAATGAAATGTGATTTTAGTTCCCTCTCATGCAATCCAACACTGCAGACAATGTTATCATACAGCACATTTCCCTTTGGAACAGCCAGCTTTCTCTAGCACCGGGATGGCTCTCAGGCAGGGTGATATGATTTCTATGTGAGGAAGTGCTTTCTCACAAATAAGCCCTCATTCAGTGTGTAAATATTTGGGGGTTTGGGATAAGACCAGATCCAGTCTAGATTAAGCAATATAGTGTAGACAGGAAAGAGGACTGCACAGTTAAGATGTTTATTCGCAGCTTAAAATATGAATTTTACATATCATATGCACTATTGCTTTTCATGCATCAATCCCAGAGACTTTTCCTACCTTTCCCCAGTTTTGGCTTATGATCTTTAAGAAACATGATTGTATCCTGCCCCCTGGTGTTTATACAGTGCAAACAATCATAATAAGAGCCTGTTTATGCAGGGTTTTTTGGCTTGTTTGTTTTGTTTTGTTTTTCAAGTATACACTCATTAGATGCCAATTTTGGGCCATAATGGCATGATAGCATCACACAGTTCCTGAGAATCTCCCATTTCACCACATCTCACAGGTGCTCTAATGCATTGAGGTCTAGAGACTGAGTACAGAAAACTCATTGTCGTGTAAGAACCCAGCTGGAGATGATTTGAGCTTTGTGACATGGTGTGTTATCCTGCTGGAAGCAATCATCACATGATGGGTACACTGTGGTCATAAAGGGATAGACATGGTCAGTAACAATAGTCAGGTAGCCTGTGGCGTTTAAGCAGTGCTCAATTTGTAGTAAGGTGCTTATACTATTCTATGAAATGAAACCACGTGAACCACTGATACAAAGCAGAATAGATCCATGTTGTTTATGCCCAGTTCTAACCCTAATATCTGAATGTCTAAGCAGAAACTGAGACTTATCAGACCAGGGATTGTTTTTTTTGTTTTGTTTTTTTGTTTTACTCTTCTATTCTCTTAATTTTGGTGAGGCTGTGCCAATTGTAGCATAATTCTGCTGTTCTTAGCTGACAGGAGGCTTCCTGAGATACTGTTGTGTATATCTTGGTCGCAGTGAGTGGTTATTTGAGTTATTGTTGCCTTCCTATCAGTTCAAAGCAGATTGGCCATTCTCCTTTGACTTCTGGCATCTTCAGGCATTTTCGCCCAGAGAACTGCCACTTACTGGATATTTTCTCATTTTCAGACTATTTTCTGTAACCCGTAGAGAAAGCTGTGTGGGAAAATCTCAGTAGATCAACAGTTTCTGAAATATTCAACCCAGCCTGTTTGGTACTAACAACCACGCCACATTCAGATTCATTTATATCACCTTTTTCCCCGCCCTGGTGCTCAATTTGAACTGCAGCAGGTCATCTTGACCATGTCTACATGCTGCAACGCGATTGGCTGATTAGATATTTGCAGATACGAACAGGTGTACCTATCAAAGTGGCCAGTGAGTGAATTTGTCAGGCAGTTTTTTTTTTTAAAGTCACTCAACTCTAAATTACTTTCCCTTTTTTTCTGCAGCGAGCTGGAACAGTATGTAGGTTCTCTGCAGAATGACTCAGCCACAACACACAGAGCAGTGACCCTAAAAGATGTGGAAGAGGGAGCCGTAACCCTGAGGAAGGTGGGAGAATCTCTGGCAGGGCTTAAAGGTATGGTGACTGCCTTCCCATCACATTAATGTTCATTACTCCAGTATACTTGCATTATCATTCAGGTTTGCGCAGCAAAAATCCATGCCAAATACAAGCAATTTTTCACAAAAAATCACATTGTAATTAACATTTCTCAATTAAAGAGAAAAGGATTATGAGCAGAAATATTCTAAAATAGGAGTATTTTACAATTTTTTTCCTCTCTGTTTAAATTTCATCAGGAGAGTTCCCAGCCCTTCAAGCCAGAATGCGGGCTGTGCTCAGGGTGGAAGTAGAAGCTGTCAAGTTTTTGAAAGAAGAGCCCCACAAATTGGACAGTATGCTGAAAAGGGTGAAGAGCTTGACCGACACACTCAGCAGTCTGAGAAGGTAGGGGGGAAATGGAGAATGAAAAGATAAAGCAGGGAAAAATGAGAAGATGTGTTGGAGTATGGGAGCTGAGTGCGAGAGGGGGAATTGAAGATGAAAACAAAAAGCACTTTGCGGGGCTCCTCGATGGGGTCTATGATGTGGGAGATTGTACCGTTTGATTATAGTGGCAAGCCAGCCTTCATCCCATCAAAGAGGTCATTCTGTGCGGACAGATGGCTTTGGCGTCCAGATTTACTTCCATCACCTTCACTCAACCGATAAGTGAATTAATTTGGTGGGCAATGCAGCACCTAATTTCCATTTTAATACAGATGCCAAACTGGCTCTTGACTTTTCTCTTGCTCTCCCTCTGTTTTTTTTTTAACCAAAAATATGCCCTGTTGCCAAACCCACCTGTTGCATTATAGATTTTGTGATGGTTTATCCCTCATGTCATTAAATATGTAGTATTATTTGTCTACTTTACAGCAAGATTTGATGTAGTATAGTCCTAATAACAGTTTTAAAAGACCATAACTTGCGAATACAAATTTCTGAGCGTTGTTGCGCAAACATTTCTTTCGCCAGTGTTTCTGTATGATGTGTATTTCTTATTGTTTCCCTTCCCTCTGCAGGTGTGCTACTGAGTTTTCTCAGAAAGGGCCTGAGCTTTCCAGTAATGCCACAGTGGACAACAGCCCCGCAGTAGCAGTAGACACCCCTGCAGATGTTTCTCCAGCACCAGGCCAACCTGACTCAACCTCAGCCCCGCTAGAGCCTCAGAGCTCCACCATCAAATCCGAGGTGATGCCTTCATCCCCGGTGGTCATCCATCATGTCCAGAGCTCCCCGGTCCACATTCAGCAGTCCCAGCAATCTGCGGCTTTGACATCTCAACCTAGTCCCCCAGCCACACCTAGCCCCACTCATATCTCCAGTCCCAACCTTAGCAAGAGTCAAGACCGTGAGGCTCCCAAAGCGGTTGACACAGATCCACCGAGTCCCACCCGCTACAAAAAGACTCATGGGAACAGTAATGGAACAGCCAGCCAGGATCTTGTGATAGAAGAGCTTCAGAGCAGTAAGGAAAAGAACAAAAGCAGAGCTGTTTCCATAAAGGTATGTTTACCCACCTTGTAATTTTCATTTACGTGTATATGCTGACATTAGCCGTGCTAATACTCAGTTTATTTTATGAGTGTCCTGAAAATCTCTAATGTATTTAATGTATTGTTTTTGTTTAGAAATAATAGTCCCTCATTTAGTTTGCACTTCTGACAGCCGAAAACTTTCTCTGACTATTTGGTATGTTTTTTTGTCTGCACTGTCCAGGCGGCAGAGAAAGAGTGGGAAGAGAGGAGGCAGAATATGGGTCATTATGATGGAAAAGAGTTTGAGAAGATCCTACAAGAGGCTCAGGCAAACATGATGAAGGGAATTCCAAGTCTAGAGGTGGAAGAGAACACAGCACTGCCTGCTGCTGGTATTGTAGAAGAAGACATTCACAACCCTGTTGAGCTACCATCAGGTAGAAATCACACACAAATGTAACTTAAACAACTTCTTTTTTTGCTTTATCTACACACCTTAATGTTGTTTCCTATTGCCCTGTATGACAGAAGAGCCCCAGTCAGGCCCTCAATCAGACAAACCAGCAAAGAAGGGGTCCGAGAAACTCCCTAAGCCTCTGGTGGAGAAATCTGCCAAGCCAGCACTAGAGAAACTCTCCAAAACTGCCATCAAGCCAGCAGCCACTGAAAGTTTGACAAAACAGGGGTCTGAAAAGCCAAACAAGTCCCCACCACCGCCTCCGCCAAGGAAAACCTACCCCAGCTCCAGCTCAGGCATGACCACTACACGCTCTGGTGAGGTCGTCTACACCAACAGGAAGGAGTCTGTCTCGACTCAGGTTGGTGCTTTAAAAGGTTGGAGAGAGTAAAGAAAACCATTCTTGTGTCTGTGCGCTAAGCGTAGAGCCAAGTGGGGTTTAGTTAAGCCACTGCATTAAAACTGGAAGAAAAGGGGAAAGAGCTATTTAGGCTTTCTCCAAAGTGTAAAGGTTGCCATTTTCAGGAGAGATACTGTTTAACTCTGTCTTTACGCTCATCCAACATGAATGCAGTATCCATTTTCATTTCCACAAACTTTGCTGCTTGTTAAAAATACAAGAATAATTTCCCTCACATTATTTCTCACAGGAGGGCGAAGAGGAGGCCCCACCTCCCTCTCCCCAACCCAAGCCCACCAAGGTTGCACCGGAGACCAAGCCGAAGCCAGCCACTCCCCCCCTGGTTACGAGAGAAGAGGAAGATGAAGGGGACAAGATCATGGCAGAGCTCCAGGTTAGATCCATATACAACACGCACACTCACACGCTCCTTTCAAACATGCGCAAATACAATCAATTTAACCGACATATGGAAATTAGGATGCTGGATTTGATTGATTTCTGCGTTGTGGGAGTGGGTTGCTTATCATTTTTTCCTGTGGTGGGTGACTTCCTTGGAAGTGGCAAAGGATGGGTGCTGACAGCTGCCAAAGAAATAACTTTCATTGAACTTTACTGCACTTGTGGCGTTTTACAGCTGTGCAGTTGTGAAGATGCTCCTCAAAACCCTTGTCCCGTTGTTCCCCTCACCTTTCTCCACTCTTCAGGTTTTCCAGAAGTGCACAGTTAAGGATGTAGGGGTGAAAAATTTGGTAGAGCCCACCGCTCGAATTGAACCACAAATCAGAGAGCTAAGACCGGGGGCTTTATTACCCCTCAAAGAGAAAAAGGTAAAATATATGTCCCGGTGCAGCTGCCCAGCTAACTGCCTGCCTTTGCCAACTGTATAAAACAATCAATGGCTGTGTCTTAACACTCCTCTGCTCTTGCTTTTGCTCGAGAGAAACCTGTAGCAGCTGCCTCCACAAAGCTTCCTTTCCTTGCTGCCTGAGTTTTCCTCCCTCTTTTGATCCTGCTGGATATCAGAGCTTTAATTTTTTTTTTTCAGGATTAAGTCTGCATAAAATTGAGCTTCTGAAAAGATGCTGTGTCTTCTGTATGCCTGGTCTAGACTATGATGTGTTTCAGAACTCTCACTTGTCTTTTCATCCAAATCAATAAAAACCTCAGCACTGTACCTTACATGCTATTAAATCGTCTCGTGTCTTTCTTTAATGACATTTGACAATTGCTTGATATGCCCTAGATTTTTGACAATTGAAAGAACATCAGTAAAATGCACTGTAGACACAATCTATTTTTGCAGACTTGGTTCACTAGAGGTCAGCCTGACCACTTTGCATGCTCCTTCTCCTCTCCTATACTTTTCTGAGGAATGACTTTTCCGTTTCTCTTTGCACAACTTCATCTCAGTTCGCTTTTCCCAGCTTTACACCTCCCTAACCAATCATTTGATACATGTTGAGTATTACTTTTTTTTAGTCGAAACGATAAAGCAAATAGGACTAGGTGTGTGAAGTGCATCAACTTTTACTAGATTTGAAAAGATGAACTGGAAGTATCTGCTCTCTGAGAGAAACAAATAGGAGGTATGCTATTTGGTTACGCTTACAATCACAGTAAATAGTACATTACATTAAAGTTTACTGTTTTGCTGAAATTTTAAAAATTTTAATTAATTCACTGAAAAAAAGAGAAACAAGTTAGGAACATAAACTGTATTTAAAGATGTACATAGGCTCTGTGATGTCGTCCCCCCCCGCCCAAAAAAAGCATCTTATCAATTAAAGGTTGATAAGTTGGTTAAAGGTTAACCATACCCTAAAACATATAACAATTTACAAAATAAGCTGCATGCACCATTAAAGACTCAAAAGTTCCAAATGAGACTAAGCTCATCATTAATGTGTTTAATGAGGTCATAAATTAACTAAAAAATAAGATAAATATGTCACAGACTTTTATTGAACAGTCACAATTTAGCAGTCTCCCCCTGCTGGTCATTAGAAAGAATGCAGGTTTAAGGCACTTCCACATTTTCCACTTTTTAGATGCTGAGTCTACAGCTGGCTTTTAAATATAGTATAATGATGTAAAACTCGATATGTGAAATAAAAAACAGAAAAAATATTTAATTCAGTTTTATATTTATATTATGTGATTTATATATTTATACATCCATCAACATGAATTATATTTTATTTTGGCTTTTCAAAGCTCTGTACTATGTGCATTTTTATGTAGGATTTAATACTGTAACAGTATAAAAAAGCAGTTGTGAAAGGTAATTGACCAATCTTGTAGTTTTGACGCCGCAGATCGTTCTGCAACCAAATGTGATTTCACAGTTAATCCAGCACAGCCTGGCACGCCAGTTACACTGTAATATTATTCCCCCACACACTGTCCTAGCAGAGCTCAGAGCCCAGTCGAGAGGATAAAGATCCAGACACAGACGAAAATGGGAATACAACTGTTCGACAGAGCCAAGGGGTATGTATGACTTTTAACTACATATACTATAATCACATATGTTTAACTTATACTCTAGCGTTAGAAAGCTATGAAACATTGACACATTTTTAAATTTCACAATCACAGGTCATATATTATGTGACGGGCCAGATTCCCAAAGATCATCCACCCCCATCGCGACTGGAAGACACCAACGACCATCACAGAGAGCCCCCACAGTCTCCGACACAGGTGTCAAATGTCAATGTTAATGACATTTCTCCAAGCCAGCAGCAGCAACAACAGCAGCGGCCACCACTGTCTCCAACACCCAAATCACCCCCACCTATATCACCTAAACCTGTGGGACTTAATGCGTTTAAACTGCCAAAGAAGCATGTTAAACGCTCTGAATCCATGAAGACCAGTGCAGAAATGCAGAAGGGAAAAATCCTTAAAGTTCATACAGAAAAGAAAAGTAAGCTCGTCCAGGAGCCTGTTTCGTCTAGTAAGAATATAGTAACTGACCCAGTGGCGACCACAAAAACAGGTGCTGTTAAAGCAGCACCTAAACGGTATGGTGCTCCATCCAAAAAGACTTCTGACGAGAACAGCAGTCCACCTAAAAACACTATTGATGATCTTGATGGGGGTGCTAGTCTCAGTCCTGACTTGCCTGGAGAAGAGGCACCTCCACCCCCAGACAACATTGCATTTATGATCACCAACACCAAGGTTCAGCCACTGTCTTGTGGAGAGTACCAAGAACTGGTCAATGCCAAAAAAGGAAGTGTGCAGACTGTTACTGTAGGCAATGCAGCGAATCGAGGAAACACCACAGCTGATCCTTCAGTGCCGCAGGATAACGGCTTCAACAAGAAGCCTGTCATCATCATCTTTGATGAGCCGATGGATATCCGTTCAGCTTACAAGCGCCTTTCTACCATCTTTGAATGCGAGGAGGAACTGGAGAGGATGCTTGCAGAAGAGCGCATTGAGGAGGAGAGTGAGGAATCCGATACAGAGAGAAGTAGTGGGCTGCCGGTCATCGCAGAAGGGGCTGAGATGGTTGGTGGCAAAAAAATCAGCAGCTCACAGGGAGCTACAGATCATGCCAGCCTATCATCTTCATCCTCTTCTTCGATATCTGAACTAACAGACAACGGGGTAAACTTAGATTCAAATGGAGACTCCAAGGATGGGAAGAAGAAATTCAAGTTCAAGTTCCCTAAGAAACAGCTGGCAGCACTGACTCAGGCCATTCGCACAGGCACCAAGTCAGGCAAGAAGACGCTACAGGTGGTTGTGTATGAAGATGAAGAAGAATCCGATGGTACAATCAGGCAGCACAAAGAAGCGAAGAGATATGAGATTACGCGCTCAAAATCCTTTGCAGATACTCCCAGGGGAACAGACACTGCCCCGCTGAAAAAGCAGAACTCCGAAGCTCTCGGCAGGACGGATGAGATTCGGAAGAACACCTACAAGACGCTAGACAGCCTGGAGCAGACCATCAAGCAGCTAGAGACCACGATTAGTGAGATGGGACCACGCTCCCCTGATGAGTCGGTTAACACCGAGGAAGCAAATACAGGGAATGGGAAAAGCTCAGTCGGAGTAGGGCTGAAGAGGTCGTCCTCTCTGCCTACCTCCAAAGGGTCTGGCCCTAAGGTACCTAGCAAAAATTCACTGCAGAAGAAGCCTAAACCTCAGCTCCTTCCACGCCCTGTAATCAACCCTTCTACCACCACCAACACCAACACTGTCCCCAGTGTCCCCAGCACCGTACAACAGGTCTCTCTTTAGCTCTTGTTGTTCCCGGAGGCTTTGGGTTTCTTCTCTTTCAGTTTTCTAACTTACCTCCACTCCCACCTTAACCACTGAAATTACAAAATCATTAATCCCCTCCCCCCACAGGTGCTTGGAAATGGAAATGACTCCCCTCTTCAGTACAAAATCATGGTGACATGATTGGGTGTGGCATTTTTTTTGGTTCCTGGCTACCATCTTTCTTCTTCAGTTTATTGCTAAAACTCAAGAGGTTTTCAGCAAGTGGCACACTCATCATCAGAGACACTGTCATGATGATCAAGCTCTAATTATCCTTGTTCTTGACTGCATGCCTTGTGTTTAATGGCTTTGTGGTCCCACTGGGTGCATGATCTTTCACTGGCGTTGATTGTTGACGTATTGAATGAACGGGGATTTTTTTGGGGTGTTTTAAACCTGTTAGTGCCTCGACTTTTCATACTTCCTATTTGGTGTGTTTTTTCTATCTTTTTTTTTATTTTCTGTTTTGTTTTTCATTTGGATCCCCTGCAGAATACCAGTGTCGCTTCCCCTACTAGTCGGATGCCCGTCCCTTTGTCTGCGAAGTCCAGGCAGTCACCGGGTACAACTGACAAAGCAGGAAAACAGCAAAAACTGCAGGACGCTCAGAGGCAGTTCCGACAGGTAGTTTTACTGTAGGGTCTTAACAGAGACTACAGGGAACAAATATAGGGAATCGAAAGCATGTGGCATATGAGGGAGGGTGGGGGTGGGAAGACTTCCAAAGCTGTGAGGTTTCAAGTGTTGTGGAAAAAAAAAAGTCACGATAGTGGCGACTGTGGATCTGTTCACGTTTCTCTCGAGTCTGCTCTGACACGAAGGCATGTTTGACTCTTGACTGTTATCCCCATAACATCACTGTACTGTATGCTTCTGCATGTCCACACTGCTCATGGTTTTCACTGTGTTGGTGGCTAAAAAAAAAAAAAGAAGGAAAAAAGGCGGAGACAAACGGAATCCTATCCTGTCATCATCTGAGTTGTCATCACATCTCCAATTCCCATCACAGCTGAGTTCCTAAACAGTGTTGCCAAGCCCTAAGATGCTTATGGCAATGTTTGATACAAACTTATCTGACTTTTTAAAAACATTTTTTGGCTATGCTCCTCCCTTCTCACAATGCACCTCTGCTCAAACCCAACATCACTGCACAGCTTACTTAACCCCAAGGTGATACATTCTCTTACCGTCAAGACTTCGGCATAACCCACCCACCTTGCATCGTCACTTTCACTGGAACACTGGCCCACATTTTCCCCTATCTGCTATCACTCTTCAAACACCTAACCCTATTACCTAATTCTCTCCGGACCTCTTACGCGTATCTATTCTCTGAAATGTCTCCAACACTCTTCCCAAGGCCTAACAATCCCTCTAACAAACAGCCACTCTGTAGAGAGACCCATCCTGTCTGCCATTGCACTGTCTAACCTTTGCCTGGTTCTGTTTCTTGGTAACATGTCTGTCAGTTCAGTTTCTCACCTTTTGTGCAACCCAGTAAAAAAAAAAGACAGCTTTTG
Organism: Aulonocara sp. 'chitande type north' Nkhata Bay; assembly: GCF_057382095.1. Classification (NCBI taxonomy): domain Eukaryota; kingdom Metazoa; phylum Chordata; class Actinopteri; order Cichliformes; family Cichlidae; genus Aulonocara; species Aulonocara sp. 'chitande type north' Nkhata Bay. The sequence continues at coordinate 20,096,305 of NC_141352.1, read as the reverse complement.
TATCTGGGTATTTTTATTGGTTTTTTTTGTTTTGTTTTTTGGTGTCTTTTAGTTCTGTCTTAGTTATATTAATGCTTGTGTAGTCATAGTGTCTGTCCATGTAATTAACTTGTAGTTTTGTTTAACATTGTCTTGCCTTTTTTAATTGTATTATTTTACCAGTTTTCTTTTTTTGACAACAAGTATCTGTTTTGGCATCTCTGTTTACAGGCTAACGGAAGTGCTAAAAGAGTGGGAGGGGATCATAAAACGACTTCCCCTACTATACCCATCTCTAAAATCCCTGCTTTTTATCCTAGCTCTACTAAAGGCAGCTCCCAGTCCACACAGAATTCAGATGCTACTAACCCCATTAACCCTTCTTCCTCTTCCTCCTTTGTGACAAAGTCCTCCATTCTGTCCTCTCACCCACCTCGTTCCAGCTCCCTACCTTCCACCCATATCCCCTCCCTGTCAAACGGATCCCTCAAACTTCCCACACCCTCACAGCACACAGGTAAAGCTCTCTCGTTTTCCTCGCAGAATGGTCGAGTCCACTCCTCCTCCTCTTCATTCTCCTCCTCCTCCTCATCCTCTTCCCCCTCCCCTCTGTCGCCCACACCTTTGGGCCCAGGTGGAAAGAGCATCCGCACCATACACACCCCCAGCTTCACCAGCTACAGGTCCCACAACGGCAGCAGCGGCAAATCCTCCATCCCAACAGCCACAGCAGCTAAGGACACTACTTAGCCCCATTATCACCCCTCTGGCTTTTACAGCATAGCAGGTAGACCTGATCATATTTTATATTGGTTTTGGATTGTTGTTCATTTTCTTTTTATTAAAGTTTTTTTTTTTTTTTTTGTAAAAGTATTAAGTGATGGACTCAAATCATGTTTTTCCTTTGACACTGGCATTCACACACTGCTACTTTTATCTTCATTTTCACATTTTGGATCATGCTTACTTGGATATCGATTCTCTCTTGAAGGCGTTCCAGATGACAGAATATTTTGCAATGTAACTATAAACGATTTAGTGTTGCCACTTTGTAGCTGAAGTGGAAGGCTTTCATGGTGTTCAAAAATGTATTTTCTTGCTGTAGCTATGAGTAGGGAATAGAGAGTTGATGTACAATCACAAAATATCATGTAAAAAAAAATTGTGTTATATTTTTTTGAAACAAGAGATTGAATAACCGTAGTATATTTAATCTTCTATATTTCCTATGTTGCCGGACATTCGACGCTGCCCTTGTAAATGCCTTTTTCTGAATGTATACACGATGTATACAGACATTTTAAACTCATTAGTAACTTTAGTTTTTTAAGAGTATTTTCTCATGTTTCCACCCATTTGAACTGCCGGTTTATTTTACAGATTTACAACAGGTATACTAAATAATAAAAGTTTTCATTTTATTGTGCCTATTTGCCAAAGTTGTTGTATAATGACTCACTTCAAGCCTAACTCAGTCATGACCTTTTAGGGGAATTTACATGCAATCTGTGTGGATGGCCGAAGTGTGGACCTCAGTGTTTGCACTGCTGGTTTCGGTTTGTTAAGTTAACATGTATTGTTGTTTAAATGTACTTAAGTCAAAGTGATAAACCTGTTCTACCACGTGTACATAAAAGCTTCTACTAAGAAAAAAAGTAGTTTTGTTAACATACCAAAGTTTATTTGTATGCATGCCTTTTGATTACTTTAGGAGAGTGGTGTAAAAGACGACGTTTGCACAGATAGATTTTGTAAATATTTGATTTTCTCTCATTTTTTTTGTAAAGCTTTAAATCATGCTATAAAGAAACTATGTAATAAAGACAAAAGTGTGTTGGAGTAGTAATAAAGACTTGCATGCTTGTAGTGCATCAGGCTTCCGTGGCTTTTTCAAGTTCTTTGTGGTTTCCTATTGGGCTGATTCACAGATGGTAGTTGTGTGTAAATACAAAACTAGATATGCAACTTCTCACTTCTCACTTCTTCTTCGCCCGTATCCTGTGCACACATCATTGCTATTCGACTGGTGGCAAAACACGGCTCTGCATTACTGTTACAGGTAAGGAGATGATTTATGATTATTGTCAGTTTGGAGTTACCCTACATTTGGATTAAACTATCAAACATTTAGGTAATTCACTAACATATAAGCTCTAATAATTTTGTACTTAGTCATGTAGCCATGTTTGGTACACTTTATTGTTTAAGTGAACATGCAAATGAATTTTTCTGCAACAGAGCAAAGTGTCTTTGGCAAATGAAGTTACAAAGTCGCTAACTGGGTTTTAAAGGCAGTATCATTATCAGTATACATTTAATTAGATTGTTATAGTTTATGATTGGTTGACTTTTTTCATGTTCTGGTTGATTTTACCTTTTACGTATGTACACACAGACACATACACAGGGATATGTTAGTTCTACTATATAGCATTTTTATATGCTATACTAGCAAAAAAAGTACCTCTTGAATGTAATTATTCTTTTGTTGATGTTAATGAAAATGTAATCCTGCTTGCTTGTTACACTGACGTTCCGCAAGAGTAGTTCCTCTTTCTAATGTGTAATACACACATGATTCTGCATATGATTTTATAACGTTATGTCACATTTTTCTATTTGCATTCTTAGTTTCATTATGATAATTTAAAAAGTCACTAAAACATCATGTGAGTGAACGAAGGCTATCATGTGGCTGTCAATCGTTATAACAGGCTGTTTGTGTCTAATTTGTGCTGGACCAGGCCGATCCTCTGCGCAACAACTATGAATGTTTCCGGGGAGGAGGGAGAGAGCTTCTATGGCACTTCTGGAGCTCTGTGGAATTATTCTCTTTCCATTTTTTACATCCTGATTTTCATCATCGCAGTGCCTGGGAACATCTTGGCTCTGTGGGCCTTCTTTCACCAGAAAAGCACATCTCCATCAAGAGTCTTCCTGAGAAACCTCTCTGTAGCCGACATATCTTATGTCCTCGTCTTACCCATGCGCATAATTTACCACCTATCTGATAACCACTGGCCCTTTGGACACATCATCTGTCAGCTGTTAGGCTTCTTGTTCTATCTAAACATGTACTGCAGCCTCTACTTGATGAGTTTCATCAGCCTGGACAGGCTCCTGGCTGTGGTTATACCTTTAAAGTCACAATCATTCAGGAAGCCTTTGTATGCAAATGTAGCGGTTGGCATACTGTGGGTGATAGTTATTGTTTGCATGAGTCCTACACTCTTTTCTGGAAGAAAACAAACCAACTCATCTGGCATTTGTAACAAACTGTACTTAGAAAAGACAAATCCAACAGCTTTAATTTCCACTATTGTGGCATTTGCAATTCCCCTCGTCACTATAGTGGTTTCATACATACTGATCCTGCTGAAACTAAGAACAGTGCAGCAAAATGAAGAACGACCGGTGAAAGACAAAGCTATAAAAATGATTATACTTATTGTGATGAACTTCCTGTTCGCATTTGTGCCCTACCATGTGTGCAGAATAATCTACATTCAACAGCAGAGCTTTGGAAATATTACTGAGGGGCTGAGAAAAGCCAATCAGATAACATCTGCACTCACCTGTATCAGTGGTATACTGGATCCTGTCATGTATTTCTTTTTGAATCGTCTATACAGGAAAACATTTCTTAAGCTGTTCTGTAAAAATAGGGAAGATGTCATATAAAAAATGCAAACGGGGGAAAAAATGGAGGTAATGCTAACCATGTTAAAAACATCAGCGTGGTTCCTATAGCACCTAACCGCAAATTAGACAAACTGCACTTCCCCTGATTCATCGACTTTGAAATTGTCAGAATTAGCCAGTACTTGTTTAGGGAACTATAATAGGTCAAAGATAATTTGTCAGTTTGGGACCTGTTAGCTTTCTGGCACTGAAGACTGAGACATTTTTTTAAATTTATTTACATTTTTTGAAATTCTGTTTTTATTTTATTCTATTTTTAATTTTTATTCTCTGAATTACTCAGAAATCTTATCCCCAAAGGAGTGAAACATCTAAGCTTCTGCTTTACGATACTTTATTTGTCTCACAAAAGGTAACTGAAAGTCTGTGACCTCAGCGGAAGTAAAAACAATTGTTGCCTCTTGCAGTCTATTTTGGTTCCAGAGTTCAAAGTTTGAATAAAGAATCCTGGTTTTCATGACAAAAAAACCCTACTTTAATAATCACATTTCATTGTTAAGAAATAGTGTGAGTGTGTGTGTGTGTGTGGGGGGGGGGGTCTGGTAAGAATGCCAAGAGGTTAAATCCACATCAGATGCAGAAGCGTTATTAGGCAACTGCATTATTCAGCAGTAGAACTGTGGACTGCTAAAGTTTCCTTTCTGCAGTCTAAATGCGTTACCTAGTGGAGCCACGTGGTACATTATAAAATGAGACAGAGGGTTAAAGATATAGATAGTGTGGTGCTTTCAGTGCCTTAACACCTACAAAATGTTGCTAAAAATAGATGATGCAACAACGTGATAAGCATGCCACTGTTTTAGCTTTTGTGATGTTGTTGGGATCAAAACAAGAAGAAGAATGTGCACATTTTCAGAAATCTAAATGGTGTGTTTACAATGGCCTCAGTAGTGTAAAATATGCAGCACAACTGCTCAGGCCTCCCAGGTGAAACGCTATTTTACAGGTTTGGTTTCTTTGTGTCAGGAAGTTGAAGGTTCTCTGTGTGTTGTTGGGGGTTTTGTCCACTTTACAAAAAGTGTACCTCATTTAGAAGCTTTAGCACCTAATTATCGCTTATTTTGAAAATAAAATTAATCATCTGAATATTAAATAGTTTGCTCGTAACTTTCTTCAGAGTATTTGTCTAAGATTGAAGAAGTTTGCAGCAGATCAAATCGACCACTTGATGGTGACAAACACACAGAACAGTTGGTTTTGTGATTGTAGATTATGTCATAGTAAAATAAACAATATAAATACCTTATTTGATATTTGACACAAGTAGAACATTGAACCAACTGATAGAGTAGTTTTAACACAGTTTTTAAAAGAGCAGACCTGATGATGTAGACTATAAAGTAAACCTATTACATGAAGTAAAATGTTGTAATTTGTTTCAGAAAGGTTTACAAGATGGTAGTGAGACCTACTTTGACCTGGTCAGTCAAAGTGAAATGCGCAGAGGAGGCATAGATGATGTATTTCCTGGGTACGGGGTGAATATGGGAGTGCCAGGCAAGAGGAAAAGAGGAAGACCACAAAGAAGATTCGTGGACGTGGAGAAGCAGGACCTGTAGAAGGTTAGTGTGAGAGAGGAGGATGCAAACTCCTCTCTCACACTAGAGGCAGATGATCCACTGTGGCGACTCCTAAAGGGAGCAGCTCAAAGAAGATGACGATGATGATAAAAATAACAATGTTTTAAGCACTACGTGTTGGGGCAGATTTTATTACATCATGAAACGCAATTCTTTGATTACCGAGAGATGGGGTAATTCCCATACCTTTGAGGGGAATAAACTTCTGTTGTTTTTGACTTGTGCGGGTACCCGTATTTTCTCCTTGTTACCAAGGCAGCCAGGAAGAAGCTGTGAGGGGAGCGGACCGTGAGTGTAGCTATTTGTTTAACCTTCATTTGCCAAACTTGGGCGTGTAGGCAGTTTTCTTCTCAGCTAAAACACTTTACTGTGCCGTTGCTTTAGTTTTTACATTAATAAATGACGCAGTTAGGGTGTTGAACCGCTCCAAAACTTAATGTTAACGAAGCTAACTAAGTTCATCTGGATTTGTTGCTATTAGTCGGGTATGCTTAAACCCATTTCGATAGTAACTGCAAACGCGTTGCTTTGTCATTTTTTCAGTTCTTAATAATAAATACATGAATAAATAAATACAAATAATTCTAATGCTACCTGTTGCTTTTGTGGAAAGAGCTTAGCCTTTTGCTTGTTGTTGTTTTACGAGACGGCCTGGAAAAAAACAACTTAAAGATCAGAAATGCCAGTGACAAACCATCAAAAAAAGATTTCCTTAATTGACACTCCATCCCGCCCCGTCTTTTATTACACAGGAGCAGCTATGAGCATCGAAAAAAGCTGAGCAGTTCTTTTTCTCCAACTTATTTGGCCACCATGGGCACCGCATCCTCTATGGTGAGCCCAGGGGAGGTTATCGAGGACGGGTATGGGGGTGAAGGCGGGGAAGCCTGTGAGATACCCGTCGAGGTGAAGCCCAAAGCCCGATTACTGCGCAGCTCTTTCCGCCGAGGACCTCGTGTGATTGGGGCCAGTTTCAAATCCACAGCATCTGTGGATCTAGAGTATGCTGCAGAGTATGAAAGACTCCGTAAAGAGTACGAAATCTTCCGTGTCAGCAAGAACAACGAGATCTCATCCATGCAAAAGAAGGAAGCAAAGCTGGATGAGGAGAACAAGAGGCTGAGAGCAGAGCTGCAGGTGATAATGAACAAAATGCACAAGGCTTATTCTAACTTCACTGAAAAAGTTGTGGGCTTTGGATGATTTAATGTGACGGTGGGATGCTGCTATTTTCAATGTCACCACAGGCTCTGCAGAAGACCTACCAGAAGATCCTCAGAGAGAAAGAGAGTGCTCTTGAGGCAAAATATCAAGCTATGGAGAGGGCTGCCACATTTGAACATGACAGGGACAAAGTAAAACGTCAGTTTAAGGTACATCATAGACGTAGGCAGATTAATACCAAAGTTGGTATTGTTATCAGATTGATACTAGTGATCAAACATCCTCAAACAGTGCCCACTATGGAAAATGTCTAAATCTTAGTGGTCATTAAAATGTGTTTGTATAGAATTTGTAAATTTATTGACACATTTATTGACACATTGCTCTCCGCTACACAATCTGGCTTTATAGGTTAAAAGTATCAGAAATACTGACCCTGCGTTTGTTTGGTATCGGATCTGTACTAAAATTTGCAGTATCCCACAGCACTAGTACACTGCATCACGCCTCATTTCACAAGAGGGTGAAAGTTCCCCCTAATACCTCACATGTCTTTCTTTTACAATCATCAACAATAAACAAGCATAAAATGATCAAATTTGAAGTCAAAGTCAAAGTATGATAAAAGTACAATAACATCCATTCATCTTAGTTGACCCAAAATTTTGGCTCTGGTTGTCCAAGCCCTGACACAGCTCTGTGCCTCACAGTTTGAGAACGATTGTGGCATTGCATTCTTTCTAGTATTCACATTTGCAGCTTTAACCTTTTGGCAAAATCACCACCAGATTTTCCGGGAGACAAAAGAAAAGGAGATACAGGATCTCCTGCGGGCTAAAAGGGACTTGGAAGCCAAACTTCAACAGTTACAGGCTCAGGGAATCCAGGTTTATGACCCAAATGACTCAGATTCCGATGACAACCAAACCACTGTCACTGGTAAGACAAAAATTCACACTATTGGGGACTTTTTGTTATTAAGCCATCAATCGGTTCTGCATAAGTTTTCCTGTCCAGCAAATATGATGATAAAACACCACAGTGATTTATTAAATGTCTTCAGCTACAGGAACACAGTGCGAGTACTGGACTGGCGGTGTGCTGGGAAGTGAGCCCTCTATGGGCAGCATGATGCAATTGCAACAAACATTCAGAGGACCAGAGTTTGCACACAGTTTAATAGATGTGGAAGGGCCCTTTGCTAATGTGAGCAGAGGTAAGGAAACTTTGAGAGGGAAGAGAGTGTTTCTGAGAAACTGACCTCTAGATGACCTAGTTATTGTGATTTTTTTTATTAACATCATTCTGTTTGCAAGCAGGTATTTTTGAAGCACATATTCACTAATCTCTTCATGGGCATGACTTGTATATTTTACCATATGTGTCTGTCTTTGTCAGATGATTGGGATGCTGCTGTGGCGAGTCTGTTGCAGGTGTCACCTCACGTTCCCCAGGCCTTGTGGAGCAACACAGTCCGCTGCTACTTGATCTTCACCCAGGAGACCAAAGCTGAGCTGGATATATTTATAAAGGTCGGTAAGATGAGCACTGTAAAAACTGTAAATATTCTGTTTTCATGTGATGTTGTTGTACCACTATAACGCTGCCCACTTTTACGTGGCTGTTTCTTGGACATGGCTTAAAGTAACACAGTGATAGGACTGTAGCGTTATATTATGAAAGGCTGAACTAAGCTAAGATAAAAATGAATGACTCGATAAATATGCCAGTAAAATCATTATTTGGATTTTTTTTTCTTTTTAATTTTGGACATTTTGTATTTCATTGAGTCAGATCCACTCATAGAATTTTAATTGAATCAAATTAAAAGAAAAAACAAAACTTGATTTTATCTTTGAGAAAATCTGTGTGTGGGATTGTGGGTTTAAAATGGCAGTTTTTGTGAAAAATACCTTTAACCTTATTATAACCTTCTACCTTATTATTAATCAGGTCTGGGAAAACTGTGCTTAATGTTTTAATTGCAGAAACACACCTCTGTATTGCGGCGAATATGTGAGAGTCTAGGCCATTTCTACCTTAATGTCTTCTTCCCAGAGGAGAATGCGGCTTCATACGCTGTAGAGCGCAAGCAGGAGATTGAAAGGAGTTCTCTGTGTGTTCTTCTTCTCAAATCTACTGTCCCTAGGTATGGTGAGTTTAGGAAATTGATAACCTTATAATAAAGATTGCACACAAATTATTTTTTTCTCGAAAGATTAACGAAGGTTTGTGTTTAATATTCATGCATAATACATTGCCGTAGCTCTGTGGTGGAGGATTGTGAAGAGGCTTTTGTTAAGAATCCAGATGGCCGTCCATTGGTGCTGTATCTTAGGACCGAAGAAGATCACAATTTAAATGGACCCATCAGGCAACTGCTCGAACGGGTCAATGCTGCAGACAAGGCTGCTAAAATCAAGGTACTTATATGGTTAATAAGTTTAGAAAAAATTTTTTTTAGTTTCAACCCATTTCATGCAATGCATCAGTATAAATAAAATAATAACTGTGGAGAAAAAGCTGATATTTTTCTGTTTATTGTCTTTAAATGCAATCTAATACTGTGTCTGTCCCAAACCTGTTTTGAACATTACTAGGTAGTGGATCATAGTGGCTCTGCAGAGGAGGGGGCCAGTCTGATTTATGCTCAGCTAGAGAAAATCATCAAGCAGGTACAGACTGTCTTTTAACATCCTTATTTTTATCAATTCACAAAGCTTAAAGTCTGTGGTATAAGAATTAAAACTGAAACCTTTTTTTGTCTGATTTTTTTTTCTTTCCTGCTTCATCCAGGAGTTGCTGTGTCTTGAAGTAGCAGACGTTGAGTCTAAGGACTCTGGGATGGACGAGGGGTGCGAAGAAGACTCGGGAGATGTGCTGTGGGACCTACATGATGAGCAGGAGCAGATCGAGGCCTATCAACAGGCTTGTAGCGGCACCACCTCACAATTAAGCTTCCAGAAGGTACTTCAGTTCTTACTGATCCCTTCAATCTTTTGATTTTGTCTTCAAATCCTACTTTTCATTGATATTACTAATGCTGTGATGCATCAATGACCTCAGTATATAGATCGTTTGAATGACATGATAGCTGCTCCCCCTCCAACACCACCTCTCCTGGTATCTGGGGGTCCAGGCTCAGGAAAATCTCTTTTACTCTCCAAATGGTAAGAACTAATTTCTTCAGTTAATTATAACGTATCCGTCATGAATTCCTCTTAAATAAAACTGTTGTAAGTCTTTAATAGGTTTCCAAACTTTTAAGCAGTACATTTAGAAATGTTACAAAGTAATTATAACCGTTCAACCTTCTCTGTTTTCTTTGTATTGTTGTAGGGTCTTTACCTTACAATATAAAGCGCCTTGAAGAAACTGTTGTTGTGATTTGGCGAAATATAAATAAAACTGAATTGAATTGAACTCTCCAATCACTTCAGGCCAACACTCTTGCACCCTTGGGAAAAAGAATCTTGTTTTATATTATATATTAAATGGACAAGTATGTTCTTTTTAATGATCTGGAATATTCTGGACCTTTTGCATGCTTTGCCTGCTTTGCTAATTAGTCTTGAATTCTCTTCAGGATCGAGCTCCAGCAGAAACAATCCCCCAACACCTTGTTTCTGTATCATTTTGTTGGTCGGCCACTTTCAACAAGCTCAGAGCCAGTTCTCATTATCAAACGCCTCACAGTTAAAGTAAGGGATATCTCTGATTGCTTCTTGTTAATGCTTTCTTACACTGATGACTCTGCATTATTAAACTACTGAAAGAAACAGTTTTTATTTCTGTCTGTTTTCAAACAGCTGTTGCAGCACTTCTGGTCCATTTCCGGCTTATCCATGGAGCCCAGTAAGATCTTAGAAGAGTTTCCCCGCTGGCTTGAAAGACTGTCAGCGCGCCATCAAGGAAACATTATCATCATCATTGACTCCATTGACCAAATACAGGTTAACAGCCTCTACAACTATATAAAATTCAAAATTCAACTCAGCTGGGTTTACTCCCTGCTGTATATTTTTGTCTGTACTACTGTTTGTCCCCTTTTGCTCTAGCAAGCAGAAAAACACATGAAGTGGCTAATTGACCCTCTGCCTGTCAATGTCAGAGTGGTGGTGTCTGTCAATGTAGAGACTTGTCCTCAGGCTTGGAGGTAATACACAATCGGTGAATTCCCAGTATCCCAGTATTGGTCAAAATGGCTATTCATATGCTTTTCTGCGACTTTGTGTGTTTAGGTTGTGGCCCACACTCCACTTAGACCCACTGAGTCCCAGAGAGGTCAGGAGTATAGTCAATGCAGAGTGCCAGAGCATGGATCTCAAACTTACTAGGGATCAGGTCAGTTGTGACCCCTTCACAAGGTCCTTCAAAGACATTTAAAAATCCTTAGCAGCAGTATGTTTGTTTGTTTTTTAAAGATTGTGATACCGGAATGTGTGTATTTTGTTTCAGGAGAAGAAGCTGGAAAGGCACTGTCGCTGTGCATCGACATGCAATGCATTATATGTCACACTGCTGGCAAGGATGATCACCAGGTTCGCCACCTCTGCTTTCACAATTATAAATACATTATTAAAAAAAAAAAATAAAGAAGTAAATGAATGAAAAAAATAAAAACCTTCAAATCCAGCATGTATCCTCTGCAGAGTTGGACAGCCTGTTTGACCCTTTTAAATTATTTTAATTTTAATTGTTCGCTTCACAAAATAGTAACCTTTTTTTTTTCTTTTTGAATAACTTCGATTTTGTTTGTTTTGTTTTGCTGCTTCCTAACAGTAGATCCTGTGGGTTGCTGGAGAAGAGCCTGGAGCAGTGTCTGCAGTGTCAGGACACCATGTCACTTTACCGCCTGGCACTCAAAATGACATTGAACTCTCTCTGCACAGACAGAGAGCGCCACATTATGAGAGAGGTGACTTAAACACAGATTTTCCCGTCCTTATTGCTTTTAGTTTGAAATATGTGTGTAATTTAATTTGGCATCAGAGAAACACATACCCTTTCTGGTTTTGATGTGAATGTGAAAATTTTTCTTTATTTGATGTTTTTTTCCAATGTGTAGCAGAGGAATAGGTGATTGTTCTTTGTCTGCCTTTAGATACTGGGCCTTGTATGTGCCAGCCATAATGGAGTGAGTGAATCAGAGGTACTAGATCTTTTCCCAGAGGTAGAGTTGCCTGTCCTGTCCTCTCTGCTGTACCTCTTGAACAGACTCTGCATTGTAACACTCCGTTGTGGACTCATCAGGTTTCAACATCTACAGGTAATTAGGCTTCTTAGTCGGTAAAATGATACAACAGCATCAATAAAAACAAAATGCATAATAGAATTAGGCTGCAATTTAGCATTTTTCATCTTTCTGTTTTTCTGACAGGCTTGGGAAGCTGTGAGGCTAGAGTTTCTGACTGGAGGAAGTAGCTCCACCACTTATAGAGAGAAACTAATTCATTACTTCAACCAGCAACTCAGGTCCTGCAGAGATCCACACAAATCACACGGCTCTGTCAGAACAACTCATATCAATCTATATGTGTGTGTGTTTTTAGCCAGGATCGAGTGACGTGGCGTGTCGCAGATGAACTTCCCTGGCTGCTCCAGCAGGAGGAGGACAAACCTAAACTGCAGCTCAGCCTCTTGAACTTGTTTGTCTCTCAAAATCTCTACAAGAGGTACATGTTAGTGTTGCCTGAAAGCATGCATACATACGAGGCGTTGTCACAAAGCCTGATGCATTTCTTCAGCTACTTTGCCAAAGATGTGTGTTTTGTTTTTTAGGGGTCATTTCTCTGAGCTCTTGGCCTACTGGCAGTATGTCGGCAAAGACAAAAGCTCCATGGCCACCGAGTATTTTGACTCTCTGAAGCGCTACGAGAAGAGCTGCGAGAGTGAAGACAGCATGACCAGGCTCGCAAATCTGTATGAGACTTTGGGACGTTTCCTCAAAGATCTGGGCCTCCCTAGTCAGGTAGGGTGAATGGTTGTAATATTAAAAACACTATGTTTATTCATCACCACACATCTTTTCCTGCCTAGTCTTAAAAGGCTTAAATTTTGCCTACATTGTCTGAAGAAGTCTAGTCTTTTTTTTTCCTGCTAAGAATGAGCTCATGGTAATTGTGTATATGTCTGATTCTGTTTATTTTTTATTTGTTTAGGCTGTAGCACCTTTACAAAGGTCTCTTGAGATTAGAGAGACAGCCTTGGATCCAGACCATCCCAGTGTAGCTCGCTCTCTGCACCAGCTGGCTGGAGTTTATGTCCAATGGAAGAAGTATGGAAATGCTGAGCAGCTGTACAAGCAAGCCCTTGAGATAAGCGAGAATGCCTACGGCGCCGAGCATGCCAGTGTGGCTCGAGAACTGGAGTCACTCGCCATGCTCTATCAGAAGCAAAACAAGTAAACAGGACTATCTTGGGGCTAATGTTATGAAATTGCCGTTAATAGTTGCAGGTGTTTCAGTCAGGCTATATCTTCATTAAAGACAAACACCAGCTGTTGTGATTATTAAAAAAATTCAGAGGACTAAATCACACTCTGACAAGTCAGGATTCAATTAAAGAAACACATTTAAGAGCTAACATCTGGTGCTTTTGTTCAGGTATGAACAAGCAGAGAAACTCAGGAAGAGGTCTGTGAAGATCCGTCAGAAAACTGCTCGACAGAAAGGTCATATGGTGAGTGTCGTTCTCAGATTCCTACACACTTAGTCATACTCCTTTAATAAGAGATATTGGATGTCTTTTATCTACTCCTCCTTTCAGTATGGCTTCAGTTTGTTGAGGCGCAGAGCCCTGCAGCTGGAAGAGCTGACCCTAGGAAAAGACTCTGCAGACTGTGCCAAAACTTTAAATGAACTGGGTGTTCTTTATTACCTCCAGAACAACCTAGAGTAAGGAAACAGCACCTAGCATGTCCACAGATTTTGCTTTATAATATTATAGATTCTCAATGCCCTCGGTGTATAGTTCCAGTCTAGTACCTGTACTTCAAATGATCAGTAATATGTGTGTGTGTTTTTTTAAATTCCATCAGCTCAACTAAAATCCTTCTCTTTGCCCTCACCAGTGCAGCCAAGGTGTTTTTAACCCGCTCTTTGGAGATGCGCCAGCGGGTCCTCGGTCCTGATCACCCGGACTGTGCTCAGTCACTGAACAACCTGGCTGCACTGCACACTGAAAGGAGAGAATATGAAGCAGCTGAGGACATGTATGAAAGGGCTCTAGACATCCGCAAGAAAGCCTTGTCTCCTGACCACCCTTCTCTGGCATACACACTCAAACACCTCGCCATGCTCTATAAACGCAGAGTAAGACAAATGGCACTCACATGATACTTTCTGTTGATGTTATCTTGAATTAGGCAAATGATTTCACTTCATGTGTTTTGTTCAGGGGAAACTAGAGAAGGCTGTTCCACTTTATGAGCTCTCGCTGGAAATCAGGGAAAAAAGTTTTGGCCCCAAGCACCCCAGTGTAGCCACCGCACTGGTCAACCTGGCAGTAATCTACTGCCAACTGGTGAGACTTACCCTGCTTCTGTTGTCTCAACTGCGCACTGCAGAATTGCATACCTCAATAAAAAAAAGGGATCATCTTACTTAAGAAAAAATAGCTATATCCGACTTCAAAACATTACATTAAGGAAAATGTAAATCAAAATAGATTATTATGAACATTTATTCACAAAATTAAAGTACTTCTTATACATTATACATCAAGGCGATTGGCAAGAGTCAGTCAGTTCTTTCTACACAGCACATTGAAACAGTGATCGATGCTTTTATTTCATCCCGTCTGAACTACTGCATGTCACTTTATGTGGGAGTCAGTCAGTCATTGCTCTCACATCTGCAGCTGCACAACTGATAACAGGAAATCGTAAAAGAGAGCATATAACCCCTGTCCTGGCCTTTTTCTTTTTTATGTTTTTTATTTATATCATATGTATTTATATTATCTAGTAACACTGTAAAGCGCTTTGCATCAGCTGTGGTTGCTTTATAAATAAAGATGATGACTTATATGGGATTTTTACAGTTACTAATGCATGTGAGTACTACTCTTGAGTACCGCATCTTAGACACAGCTGGTTAAATTTTTTGAACTTTATGTTTATTATCTATGTTGTGATCCTATCAAATGTTATATTTACATTTTTACTCTCACATTAATAAATGTAAAGTACAATTTTCTTCCCCCCTTCGACATATTATGATGCACATAGAATGAGTATGTAAAACAGTAATCGTAAATAAAGGCAGGCAAGGGCAGTTACCTCTGCTAGCAAGTAAATTACTTATAATAAGCATATTTAACTTGTATTGAACCAGTGAATTTAAATGATTTGTATAAATTTTTATTTGTCATCTCACTGACTGTTAACATTTTAGGTTATGCAGAGCAAAACTAACTGTGATTTCTTTTGTGTCTTTGGCAGAAGAAGCACAGCGATGCCTTGCCCCTTTATGAACGAGCACTGAAAATCTACGAGGACAGTTTGGGTCGCTCTCATCCACGGGTTGGGGAGACTCTCAAAAACCTGGCTGTGCTAAGGTACATTAGTGAGTGAGATTTAGCAAAAGTTTAATTATGAATAATATGTTATTGGTTACGTTATAAATTTTATTTCTTAATTTACATTTCAATCTAGCTATGAAGAGGGTGACTTCGAGAAGGCAGCAGAGCTTTACAAGCGTGCAATGGAGATCAAAGAGGCAGAGCCATCATTAGTGTGTGGTAACGCCCCATCTCGCCATTCCTCCAGCGGAGACGCATTTAGTGTGAGAGGACCTGCTCCCCTCCCACATGCTCAGAGGTGACCCTGCTTAGGGTTGCAGCTGATTAGTAATGGCTGTTTGGACAGCTCTAACTATTATACAGTGTTACTGAAATCCTTTGATTTCACCAAAACTAATTTAAAATTTAGTCATCACATGTGGGTGAAGGTACATACTGTACCTGCCAAAAGGAATGTGAACTTTACAGTATTCATGTTTAAAACCTGCATATCTGCCAGTGGTGTTTTGCATGCAGTCATGTGTAATACACTTCAGAAATCAGTTCTTTAACAGGCTTTAAACTCAGGTCTACACTACACTAAACTCAAATTTCAGCTTAGCCTAGATTTATTTGTGGGTATGAAGTCACTCCAGCCATAAAAACATGCTTAATTATGACCAACTTTGTATGGTACAACAGGTTATATTATTATATTCACATTTGAAATGTTAGTTTTTCAATCTAGGCATTCAAATTGTTCCGTGTGAATCATGCTAAACACCCAGTACAAAAGGGCGTTAGTGAGAACGTGCAGAAGAAGAAACATTAGAATGTGAACTCTCCTGATGATGATTAACACGACTGTCAGATCCCAGCACTTTGTTTTTAAATATACTTTGTTTACATTATGAATTTTATATATATATTTTAACGTTTGTTACATACAATGCATATCCAACAGTGTTTTGAGGAAGGAAAACTTGGACCATTAAGTAAAACACATGTCTGAAGAATCATTATCTGCAGCTGATTTAAGGCTGTGTTTATGCAAAATTAAGTGCACATGCATTTATTCAAAATAATTATAGGGTCTTACCAAAGACATCACTGTGACATATAAGGCTTCAGGTACAATACATTAAGGCCAAAAGGGACACATTGTACCAAAACCTATTGCAAGATACAAAATGTTTTACTGCTTGCATCTATTCATGTATTAATACCATGTTAATAACATCTGTAAAAGCTGTATAGGAAAATAAAAATAAAGTCCAACATGTCCATCTAATAAATACTTTATTGAGACAACTTGAACATTGTTCTGTGATGTTACAGGAAACATTTCTTCTTTTTTTGTGGATGTTGAAAAGTTGGGACGCACATTCGGTAAGCAAAACACTAACTGATATCTTCAGGTTTATTGATATGTAATTAGAAAATGTTCCCATTTCAAGTGCTAAACATTTTACCATGTCAGCAAATTACATATCTGATGTTTTTGTGTGTGTTTTTTTTCCCGGCGTGTGAAATACCACAAGCAGCATTGCATTCCACGTCTTCAGCGGTTAGATGAACTCATTCTTTAACTGGTTGTATCGTACAGCAATTAGCATTTTCACAATGATGTTGGAATGAACAGGCAGGAAAAGGTTAGTCTCATATTAACAGCAGAAATGCACCTTCAGATTGTTTCCTACAGTTTTTTCATCTGAGCCATTAATTCTTCAAGGCTCTGTTCAGTCTCCTCCACTGTCTCGCCATCTGCTTTTTCCTAGTTCAAAGACGAGAAAACAATGAGTTGAATTGGGTTCATAGACAAGACCAAACACTAAAACATTACAACAAAATGCCGCTTTTTTTAGAAATGATCTTCAAGCCCAACAGTACTCTCCACAGTAATTTCATTTAAAAGCAGTATGGAATGAAAGTAAAACTGAAGAGTCACTAAAAGTCACTTAGTGCTGTAAATATTTGACTTCACCATTATTACTTAAGGCAAAAAAGTATTTGATATAAATGTCAGTATATTTTTTTAAAATTAATGAGTCTACCCATACAGGGCTCCTAGTTTCAAAGTTTCAAAGCTGTGGTATCTTAAAGCGTACTAACCTCAGTTGGAATGGTATAAGCCACTGTGATGCCTTCTGGGAGGTCGGGCACAGTACCTGAAGCAGCCTTTAACTCTTCTTCAGTCACCTCTGATACCAGCTCAATACCTGCGCACCACATTTTTGTATATTAACACACATTAACACAAAACAACAACACAAAAACTATGTTACATTTAGGACACTGTACAAGTTTCTTTTGCTCACCCCATTCATTGTCTTCATGTACAACCTCCTCCTCTTCCTCTACGACCTCCACTTTGGGCCGCTCTGCTTCTGTCCTCTGAACAGAAAACAAGTGAGTAAGGTTAGCTTTTCTAACACTATATAAAAGCAGTAAGAATGGGACTTTAATCAGTCTTGGAATCATGTTACATGAGCAAACAGTGAGCACACACACACCTTGTACTCCTCCTGTTGTCTCCTGCAGTGACGGTCATTACACTGGGGGTTAGCTTTCATTGCCATGGCAGGGAAGAAGTCCTGCATGGCATTGTAGCCAAGATAATAACTAACAGTACCAAACTTCAGAAGATATCTGGAAGACAAAACATTTAATAAATAATATTGAACTTCACTTTACACTTTTAGATTTGAACCTGCCCAGAAAAACATGAAAATAAACCTACTTGAGGACATTTTGCACAAGGAGACCTGCCACAACACCCATGGTTGTTGGTAAGCTGGCAGCACACACACCCTCCCGTTTTAGGGTCTTCTCATCAATGTTGGCTGCCACCACAAGTGGAGGAGCACACTAAGAGAGAGGGTGTTATATGGTTTTAGAATGCAACTACATTTTTCTGTAAGAGCTGGACGTCATCATATTGCAAAGATATGTTGTTGTTATTTAAGTGTGAGCATACAGCGAAGCAGGCCGTCTCCCCAGGAATGATGAGCTGGATGTGTCCTGACACAGCATTTTCACTGACACCAGACTCCATCCAGATCTGACCTAGTTCATTGCAGGCCTGAAACAAACATCAAAATGAATTCAACTTGTAAGAGTTACATGTATTTTTTTTTTTTTAAATCTCTTTTTTTGTGACATTGACATGTATACACACTCACTGTATTGATGGCCATTCTGGCCTCAAAGTTGTCCACACAGCTCAGGACCAAATCCACTGGTTTTCCTTCTTCCAGCCCTCCATGACTGAAAACACACAGTTATTTGCTGGTGCAAAAAAGGGACAGAGGAAGAAAACTACAAAAAATATACAATATGAATCCTAACCTGATACAATCCATGAAATGTGTAAAATTTTCCATCGTAGTAATGTTGTAGTTATGGGTTTCAAATGACACGTCTGGATTGATGTTTCTGTTTGGGGAAAAGGGAAGTTAGATATATTTGAAAGAAACTGAATGGCTTTGGTGGAAAAGTGGATGTCTGTTAACAACAGTGTACCTGAGTGTGTGTTCTGCTGCTTCCACTTTGCTGAGGCCTGCTTGGTGAGGCTGGAAGAACAGCCTGTTCATATTGGCCAGCTCTACTTTATCATAGTCAAAAAGGAGCAACTGGGATGCCACAAAATGAGAACAAGCCACGGTAAGAGTAAAATCAGCACAGATGGACATGGATTTAAATTTAAATCAAGTAAAAGTGAAAGATAATGAAAGCTTCTATTACCTTACCAATGCCACATCTAGTGAGCATTTCAGCTGTCACACTGCCAACTCCCCCAACTCCAACCACAGCTACTGTGAATGTCCGAATTCGCTGTCAACAAGTTTATAAACAATAATTACTCACATTTCTCAACACAAAAGCCTCCAACTTTGCTTTGATAGCTACAGTTGTGAACAGAAATTTACATACACTCATCTTGGGGATGAATGTCATTACGTTTGGGCTTTTCAGCTTCACCCCAAATCAACAGCTAGATGGCTGAACCTTGACAAAATTGGGTGTTCCAGCAGGACAATGATCCCAAACACACATCAAAACTGGTTTTGGAATGGATAAAAGAACTAACATTAGGCTGCTGGAACGGCCATTCCCAAAGCTCCGAACTCAACCGTGCTCAAAACGTTTTAGTTATATATACACATGTTTAAAATAAACTCTTTTCTGTCTCTCTATTTAAAATTAGTGGACTATGCCTAACGGCTGTTAAGAGTGGCCAAATATCCAGTGAGAGTTATGGCAAAACCTAGCTGAGGTTCAACTGGCAGAAAGACATTTAACCAAGTATTAGTACTAGTAGTACTTATTTATTTACTTAATGTATGTTTTGAACCTGTGTGGATTAGACAAAATCCAACATGAATTCAATCTTATGAACCCAAGTTTTGTTTTGTAAATGATTAAACATGTATCTTACTCATTCCACCCCAGAAAAAGAACAGATCAAAGAAATCAATAAAAGCCCCAAATCACCACGACATTCATGGCCATAATGAGTGTAGGTAAACATCTGTATGTAATCATGCTATTATGAATATCGGGTTTGGGTTTCTATAAACATATATCGCTAGATAAAGGTAATTTAATGTTGTAACAGCAGTTTTTCTTTATTGTTTAATATGAAATATGAACTCTTGGAAGGGAGAGTAACCAGAAACCGTGCAGTATTAAAAAAAGAACAACTTTGAACATACCTCGTAATCATCTACGATGCCCATTCTCTTTAAAGCCATGAGGCGACTAAAATAAAAACACAGCTGAGATTAGCTTGTGGTGTATGACTCACAGGAAGGCGTCGGCTCTCAACATAGTGAGCCGTCTACACAAAAATCAATTAAAAGACCATATAATGAATACATTTAAAAAACAAACTTACCTGTACGGGTTGGAATCCACAACTTCAGCGCTCATTTTGTCAATTTTCGGTCTATTTAGTGCCTGACTGTGAGCATCTTCCGCGGCACACTGCTTCTGCTTACACTTTATCAGCTCATTCTCCAACTCTCTCACCCTCAACTTCAGCTCCTCCACCGTCGCCATCAGGAAAACAGTCGAAGGCTAAACTATGTAAAAGAAATAATAATGCTGTACACAAAAACGTAAATTTAAAAACCCTACAGGGATCGACACAGAAAGTACACGTCTTCGCTGCTCAAACCAGCTGTCAGGATGTGTGTTCCCGTTAACAGTGTTCGTGCAGAAAACGACCTAAACACCCTACAGTGTTCCCACTTCACCAGTGGATTGTTTAAACCCTTATTTTATTATTTTATTTTAGTATCGAAAATCTTCTAGTCATTAGGTTTTATAATTTTATAAATTTGTGGCAATAAAATAACTTTTAAGGGGCGTTACCTCGTTGTGCCTATCGATAAACGGTCCGACCATCATATCAATAATGCTAAACGTAGCTAGCGCAACGATACATCTGACAATGATTAATCCAGAGTTATAACTGCGAAATGGAGGAACCGACCACTCCTGTACGACAGCAGCATAAATTCAATGTTGGCAGGCTTCAGAGATATCTGACTGCCAAGACACTTTTGTCAAACAATGACACCCTGACTGTAAGACAGTACAGGTAAGGTAGCCAGGTCTGTCTTCATTTTGTAGTGTCAAAGTTAATCTTGTGCAAATGTTTCGCCTGCTGATAACATGCTAGGGACACTCGCTTATCTTTTCAGTGCTGGTCAGTCAAACCCAACTTTCCTAATCCAGACGCCGTCAAACAGTTATGTTCTCAGGAAGCAACCCCCAGGTGAGCTGTTGCCAGGAGCTCACAAGGTAAGGCTCCCCCCACAGTTATTGTAGTTTTGGTTAAAAAATAAATAAAATATTGTTAATGTCCTGAGTTAGTTTCCTCACTTAAATTTTTACTATTTTAAATGGATAGGTTTAGTTTGTTTTTATGTGTTCTATAACTAATGCTTCCTCGTGCTGTCTGTGTTTTAGTTTAGTTTGGGTTAACTGGTGAATCACTCACTCAGCACTTATCCAGTTCAGGGATTGCTGGAGCCTGCCCAGCCATATGTTTTCAATACGTGCTTTAATTAATTCTCATTATTTTTGGCAGCAACCACAACCTCAAGTGGTAAACAGCAAATAAGTCAATAAATAAACTGGGGGATATTTTTACATTAGGATTGCGTGTAGGTTAAGATGACCTGCTGAAGATCATTCCCAGCGAGACAATGGGAAAGAGGTGATTTAAGTGACTTTTAAAGTGGTATGGTTGTTTTTGCCAGACAGGTTGGTCTGAGTATTTTAGAAACTGCTGATCTACTGGGATTTTCCTGCATATCCATACCTAAGGTTTACAGAGAGAATGGTCAGAAAAAGAGAAGATATTCAGTGAGCAGCATTTGTTTGCTCTGAAGTGCCTTGTTGATATCAGAGGTCAGAGTAGAATAGACTGACTGCTCTGAGCTGATAGGAAGGCATAAGCAACTCAAATAACCACTTGTTCCAACCAAGATATGCAGAAGAGCATCTCTGAATGCACAACACGTCGAACCTTGAATTAGATGGTTTACAGTAGCAGAAAATCAAACCGGCCCACACAGTCATATTCAATACAATAAAGCACGATTGGGATGTGGTGGAACCAGAAATTCAATCATAGATGTGCAGCTGACAAATCTGCAGCAACTGTGTGATATCCTTTCAGTATTTATAAAAAAATCTCTGAAAAATGTTTCCAGCACCTTAATGACTCTGTGCCACAAAGAATTAAGGCAGTTGTGAAGGCATAAGGTCGTCTAATCAGTACTAGCAATGTGTACCTAATAAAGTCGTCATCGTTTATAGTTTGGTTTTATGGTTGTATAATAACCTTGTTTTGACCACTGAAATAGTTGACAAATACAGACAAAACACAGTGGTTTTGTGCATCAGGTAACAAGTCACAAGTTTATTTTTCAGCCTTGATTTTTTTTTTAGTGAGAATTGTTTTTTTTTATATGGTTTGACTGCAGGATTTACGTATTTGACCAGAAATGGGAATATGTGAGTCAGGGAGCGCTCAATGATAAAAAAATAAGCTCAAAAGTTTTACAAAAATGTTCCTGGCCACAAATCTGAGCGGTCATTAGACGACCATGTAGCAGATTTCCTGGAAACAATTATGGAAATGTTGTTTTTTTATTACGTGTTTAGGATATAACCAAGTTGGCTATGTTTAGTTATAAAAATTAAGCTATTTTTTTTAATAACCCGAATGAATATATTTATATCTAATGAAAGCTTCATACGTGTTACTTATGTTTAATACTAAATGGTGCTTTACATTTACCATCTGTGCACAAACACTGTTTTGTGTGACCTTGTAACTAATTGGATTTAATCAAATGAAAGAGCTCACTTTTCCCCAAATGTTTGGGAAAGTAGCACGTGATCATATTAGCTTCACTCAGTGGGTGAAGTTTCTCATAGAAGTGGATTTTTCTGCTTCGTTCACAGGTGGACAGGGAGTATCGAGTGCAGAAGGCCCTCTTCTCTGTTGGTTTCCCCGTTCCACAGCCCCTTCTGCACTGCGCTGATATTGAAGTCATTGGAACAGAGTTCTACTTAATGCAACATGTGAAGGTACTTTTTTTTTGCACTTAGGAGTCACAAGTCCCTGAATCTAATATTTTTTTCTAATGGTTTTTTCTAAGATGAAAATATTATTTTTGTTTGACGGCAATCGTGCAATTCTGTTTATTAGGGGCGCATATTCAGGGATCTTCGTCTACCTGGAGTGAGTCCAGCAGAGAGAACAGCTCTGTATGTGGCTGCGGTGGAAGTCCTGGCAAAGCTGCACTCACTGGATCTGCCATCAGTGAACCTTGAAGCATATGGAAGAGGGCCAGGTTATTGCAGGAGACAAGTGAGTTAACACAACATTCATTAAATCGAAGTCATTTTACTGTTTATTTGATCTGGAACTTAGTCACGATTTGTGAAATTAAAGAATGTCTTTTTATCTGTAAAGGTTTCCACCTGGACCAAGCAGTACACTGCAGCGGCCCACCGAGACATTCCAGCCATGAATGAACTGTCTGATTGGTTGATGAAGAATCTACCAGCCAGTGACAATGAGGTGACCCTTGTCCACGGAGATTATCGACTGGATAACTTAATATTCCATCCAACAGAGGTACACTTTGTCTGATCTTTACTTTTAGACCTTTGCTACATTTGTCTGTGAATACTTCACAAAGTCTGTTTTGTGTGATAAGGCGCGTGTGATCGCTGTGTTGGACTGGGAGCTTTCTACCACTGGACAGCCCCTGGCAGATCTGGCCTACTTCCTTATGCCACAATACTGGCCTGCAAGTCTCAGCGTTATCAGCACGATGGGCAGTTTAAAAGGAATAGAGGGTAACGCCAACAACTGTTGATAACTCTGACAGTGATTAACATTTATAGACAGTGGAAAAACAGATTTGTTGTTTTCAGAAATTTGTATTTGATTATGATTTTATATCTGTTATTTATTTGTTTATGTCTGCTCACAGTCTTGTCCCTCTGGTCTTATTCCTCAATGAGCAGGTATCCCAACTGTGGAAGACCTGATCTCCATTTACTGCAGGTGCCGGGGGATCCCCCCTGCATTGCCACAACTGAATTTCTACTTGGCCCTGTCTGTCTTTAAAATGGCAGGAATTGCCCAGGTTTGTACCAAATTTCAACACTAGGCTGATTTTCTTTTTTTTCTTTTTTTTACTGGCATACAGTATTGTGCAACTCACAGCTCCATACCTCATTTCCTCAAATTTAATTAAAAGTTATAGACAAGCACATAATGTAGTCACTTAATCTTTCATTAAAATTAAGACTTTTTTAAAATTATTATTTGTTTTTCGTAGGGGATCTACGCTCGTCACCTCCTGGGTAATGCCAGTGCACCGAATGCAGCTCAGTTTGGCCAGTGTGTGGAGCCCTTGGCTAAGGTTGCCTTGCAGCTTGGGCAGAGGTAGGTTTCAGTAATGAATGAATTCCTTGTGCAGCAATGCACTGATATCCTTTGACACATTCAGACATAACTTTAGCATAAACACTCTGCTATAGCAGGAAAAAAATTTTAAATCCTTCGTCACTGAAGGTCAAAAAAACTGATAGATCCCACCTGTTGATTATATGTAAGACAGCTGCAGTTGGAATTTGACACCCAGGTGTTGCTTCTGATATTCTCTGTTAGAATTTTAACATTTGAAATGTGTTTCATGCCAGGCCCCTCACAGGTCCAACAAAGGACAGATTGTTTTTCCAGACAGCTAAAGGTCGGGCTGTTCTCCAGCAGGTCAAAGATTTCATGAGACAATATGTGCTTCCTGCTCAGAAGGTCAGTTCCAAGAGCTGCCAAGAACAGAGGGGTTTTGTGTGCATTGATGAAATTTTAACTTGTGTACACAGCAGTTCGTTTCTTCACTGAAGGCTAATAAAGTAGAGTCAAAGAACAATGTGTCTCCTGGTTACATAAAATATGCTGCATATGGGCATCATCACATGGCAGGGCTTTGTAGCATTCTCACGTAAAGTGAAACAGATGAAGAACCACAAGCTCTTCCATGAAGCTATCTCTGCAGGAATATATTGTTGAGCTGATGTTACCATTGAGTGCTTGTAGCATCAACATGAACTCACTTGACAATTCACTTTGTGGAAAAATATTGTTGTTCCTTAGGAGGTTGCACAGTATTACACCAAACACGCTGAGTCTCCACAGAGATGGCACACCCCTCAAATTATAGAGGATCTGAAGGTATGTAGGTTTGATTTCTTTTGTTTTTGTTTTTTAAACTTAGTAACTCAGTCTCTTTTTTTACACAAATCCTACATAGTTAAAATGACAGATAAGGGGAAAAACCCTCCAAAACAAAAAAATACAACCACATGTGATAGAGGACTGTCTAAGATTAAGTACTAGTCCAGAAAGTTCAACACCCAAGTTTATTTGACTCTTGTGTAAATAGCACACCTGAGACGCCCACGCACTGCAACCCATCATTAGTATTTGGCGTTTGAACAAAATTACTATTATTTGTGTCTGCGTGGATCTGTTCCAATTTCTGGAGCTCTGCTTGTTATCAGCATAGACAGGGAAAGAAGCCGTGGCTTGCATTTTCACTCTGTATAATAACATGTGTCTGTGTGCAGATTAAAGCCAGGGAAGCCGGGCTGTGGAACCTGTTCCTGCCTGCAGTCAGTGGGCTCACCCAGCTGGATTATGCCTATATTGCTGAAGAAACCGGCCACTGTGTGTTTGCCCCTGAAGTCTTTAACTGCCAGGCTCCTGGTAAAATATCTACATCAAAGACCTTTGATAATATTACAGATCAATTTTGTCCCTTACTTTACTCTACTAGGATGGGCTTGCTCTTTGTATATAGAAGCTAGACTGCATTTTCTCTCCTTTTTTTATGAGTAGGATTCTCTCTAGTCAGGAAAAAGGCTCTCCAGATGTCAACATTTCAACCTCGTTTTAGTCATAACACTCCATTTTGGGGTTTTAAAAATATATCTTCCAAACCACACAAAAATCTCCAGATTCAGCTTTCTAAGGTATTTATTTGTTAGGAAAATCAAATCAGTCTTCCACGAGAGCATAAAGGTTACCAAATTCAGCTAGTAATTACTGGAAGATTATGACTTTTTTTTTTTTTCCACAGACACAGGAAATATGGAAGTGCTCCACATGTTTGGCAGTGAGGAGCAGAAGAAGAAATGGCTGGAACCTTTACTCAGAGGAGAGATTCGCTCCTGCTTCTGTATGACAGGTAGTTCCAAGAACAGGTCACAAAAAAATGCTTAGAGAAAAACATACCAAAATCTGTGTTGGTGATTGAAAACAAAGTTTGAGGAATCTGTCATATCTATAAGCATAGCTTTCTTGGTGTCGTTTGGAACACTTTCTGTTATGAATTCATAAAATTTCTTCCCTTTTCCAAAGTATTTCTCATGTTCACTTCTCAAAATATGTGTTGTGGTCTTCAGTCACATTGTTTTCTGCCAAGTGCAGATTGTGGTCTTGATCAGGCTAAGTTATAGAAGGCATGGCTGCTACTGACTGCGTGAAAGGCCCTTCACACGCCAATAGCAAACACGAGATCCCGATGAGTAATTTCTCCCTGTTTTGTTCTCTTTTGCTTTTAATGCTGCCTGGAAACAGTGACATGCTGCTGCCAGAGGTGATTACGCTGGTTTCGAACATCCTTGTGTTTTTTTTAATCAACACATAGAGATTAATAGTGTTTTGGATACATTTTGTTTTGCACAGCAGTGCAGACATTTTCCAGTATTGAGTAAAAGTACTCAGTCTGAAGTGCTGAAGGAGCCAGACATTCTTGTCATTTGTTTAAAGTGGCTTTGATGAGTTCTCAAGGTCTTCTGGAGGTCTTTTAAAGTTGTCTTCATTTTCATTGCAGTTCTTATACCTCACCATTTTCAGAGGAATCTTTTTTTTTCCTCCCTGTTTGTTTGTTAAGCCACTTAACACTGACCTATGAGTCATTTCAGTGCTAAAAGGCACCCAGTTCAAGGGTTGAACCAGTGTTGTGTCTACTCATAGAGACAACTTGGCAAAGAAACACTGTTGCTAGCAGCCTGTCACAAAAACACATAATTTGTTCCCATGTCTTTATTTAAACATGGGTTAACATGGGTTGACAGTTTTGTTGTCAGATCCTGATCCACCATGAAATACCATCTGGAGAGCATCTGATTGGCAACTGCTTCACTTTTTATCACAACAATGATCCCAAACACACTGCCACTGCAGCAAAAGCATAGCGGGATAGAAAAGCACACAGTGGGACGCTATCAATCCTGGACTGGCCTCTCCAGACTGCAGACGTCAATATTATTGATGCAGCGTGGGATCATCTTGACAGAGAATAAAACAAATGGCAGCCAACATCCAAAGAAGAGCTTTGGATGTCCTTCAAGAACGAGAACTATTCCTGAAGACAACTTAAAGATATGACAAGAAGGTTCAGGCTGTGAAGAAGAAAAAAAGAAAGTCAGATCAAATATTGATTTTTCAAACCTGTCAAAATTGTCAAAATATATTTTATTTCCATGTATGTTTGCACATTTTTAAATACATCACTGCAACCATTTTCCCTTTTCCTAACAAAATCTAAAGAAATTAGGGAGCAAAAGAAGAAATTAGCACTTTTGCACAGTACTCTATTACACTGGATGATGAGGAGAACCCTTTGTCGTGCACTGATAAATAATTTAAACTTCTGGTAACGTCTGCTGTATATTTGAACCCTTTGGCCGTGAAGGGAAGCTTAAGATAATTTGGGTTACCAGACGTGTAAAAACATGAGTCTGAGTTGAGTTTCATTAAGTATTGTGATATGTTATCAGTATTGTCGTGGTACTTCCTGTAAAATAGTACTTCCTGTGGTCCCCTCCTCAGAACCTGATGTGGCCTCCAGTGATGCAACCAACATGGAGTGCAGTCTTCACAGGGATAAAGACGACTACATCATAAATGGGAAAAAATGGTGGAGCAGCGGTAAGTATTTGTTTTTTTTAGCTGGCATTTGTTTGTTCATTTGTCTCCTGGAGACATCAGCTTTGGCAGAACTGCCACAAAAGCAGTTTGGAGTGTTTTTAGTGTTTTGTCAACGATGCATCTATGTACGAAACTTGAATGGGGGCCAAGTTTGAAGATGGGTGTGCTCCAGCCCATGTGTACTGAGTTTAGGATGCCGGAAGTAACTGGTTTTGCTGTTAGCTCATAACTTTGTTTGTTCCTGTCGCCATGGCAAATTGTGGCCTTGGAGATTCTTAATGTTGCAGGGAGTACCCCACAGGAATTTTGTAGTATGCTGATGTCAGCTGGAAAATGTCCCAAGTTTGCAAGATTAATGAAATGTTGCAGGTGTGATTTGACATAAACAGCAGGACTGAGTGCAACAGCTACAGAGAAGAAATTAGTGCTGTGGCTCGTGTGATTTCATTGCATTTACTTTAGAGAGCCTAAAGTCTGTAAACACCAAGCAGTTGTTTTATCACAATCCCTGCTTTAAAATATTTTAGAGCAAGTCCCCATAAACCAAAGAATGTTTTTAAAAGGGTGAACCTGAAAGTGTTGTTGATCATAAATGTCTTAAATGGGCAACAAAAAAGAGCAACAGACTCTTGCGGGAAGGATTATATAACATAAATAATTTTAAAAGTCAGAAAAACCTTGGCTTCATGCCTTTCTGAGAAACCTGGCTTCAGTTTTCCAACAGGTTGAACCAGTATAGGATCATGGATCAACTGGCATTTTATTTCTAAATGATGAGTCATCACACATGAATCAACTTTCAAAGACAACAAAATGGCCTTAAAATCCTAAAATAAATGTGCTGCTGCAAACAGTTGCAGTGCCCCGAAAAAATATTTGCCTATTTCCCAAACGAATCATCAAATGAATGTGACATAGGTTAAAAATCTCAAAGAGCAACACATCACCCCTACTCTAAAGAAACTCAAGAACAGCTGAGAAACAAAGTCATCAACGTCTATCAGGCTCGAAAGTATTACAAAGCCATTTATAAGGTTTTGGGACTCCAGTGAACCACAGTGGGGGCCATTATACACAAATGGAAAAAACAGAATAGTGTGGAACCTTCCCAGAAGTGGCCTGCCTACCACGAGCACATCAATGACTCTTCCAGGAAGTCACAAATGAACCCAGAACGTCATCTAAAAAACTGCAGATGTCATTTCCTTCAGTTATGGTCAGAATTCATGATTCAACAGTAACAAAGAGTCGGGACAGAAATGACATGTGTGGGAGAGTTCAAGGAGAAATCCACTGGTGACCAAAAACACACAAAGGCTTATCTCACATTTAACAAGAAAAAAGCCATCTTGATGATTCTTAAGACTTTTGGGAAAATATTCTGTTGACTGATGAGACAAAAGTTGAACTTTTTGGAAGGTTTGAGTACATCTGGCATAAAACTAATACAGCATTTCATAAAAAGAATATCATACCAGCAGCATGGTGATAGTAGTGTAATGATCTCGACGACTTGCCGTAACTGATGGAAGAATGAATTCTGCTCTCTAGTAGAAAATCCTGAACAAGAATGTTAAACCATCAGTTCATTCCCTGAAGCTCAAGTATCAGAAACACACCAGCAAGTGAACCGCTGAAAGGCTAAAAAACCAAAATGAAGGTTTTGGAGTCCTGACTTAAATCAGATTGAGATGCTTTGCTATAAACTTAAACAGGCAGTTTATGCTCGAAAAACCTCCAGTGTGGCTGAATTAAAACAGCTCTGCAAAGAAGAGTGGGCCAAAATTCCTCCACAGTGATGTGAAAGACTCACAGCCAGTTATAACAAAAGCTCGATTGCAGTTCTTGCTGCCAAGAGTGTCCAACCCAGTTATTAGGTTTAGGGGGGGCAGTTACCTTTCCACACAGGGTTAGGTAGGTTTGAATTTAAAAAAAAAAAAGTTTGAACCTTGATAAATTAAATTTACTTGGTTTATATTTGCCTAATATTAAAAATAGATTGATGATCTAAAATATTTTGCAAATATGCAAACGAAAATGAAAAATAAATAAAATCCGGAAGGTGCAAATGCTTTTTCACAGCACTGTAAGGTCATGGATCCACTAAATCAGCTGACATCAGCTTACTTCTAAATGAGTCATTATATACGAGTCATAATGAAAGAGAAATTGGCCTTAAAATCGTAAAATAAACGTGCTTTTGCAAACATTTACAACTGTTGGGTAAATCTTACTAACACTGCATTCATGCTCACAGGCACGTGTGTGTAGGCCCTCAGTCTGTGTGTTAATGCTCTGGAGGTTAACACAAATCTGTGACTCATGTGTGAATCACTGTTCTTCTTGGTCATTTGGACTATCTTTGTCTTTATAAACAAGCTTGGTGTTTAACATCCTGTTTGACTTGATTTGATCGTGATAGTTAAATGTCAAAAACTCAGAGTAGTGGTTTTGTTTTCCCGCGTAACCTCCTTAGACCCGAATGACGCTTGCAGAGTCTGTGTACTCCGAGGGCTTCGCTTCCAAGTTAAATGAAAGCAGCAGCTTGTTGTTTTTATTAATTGGAATTTCTTTTCGCAACTGAAAGCTTGAAATGCTGCAGTTTTTAAAAAATAAATTGAGCAGAATTTCTGCAGCTCATCATTTTTATCTAGCGCACAGTTTGACTTTATCATTCATCGGCGGTTATGTTGTCCTTTTCGAATGTTTTTCTTTTGACTGGAAGTGAAAATTCCATCAGGAGAAACAAATCTTCTGGGGTTATGAGAATTTCCTTTCCTCGCATGAATATATCTCTCTGTCGGAAAAGAATGTGGGTGTGATTGCGGGTTCTTTCATACTTTGTGTGACCCATTGTCACTTTTGTTGCAAAACGTATGATACTTGAGTGGAAATCAGTCTTTTCTTTTCCTTTTTTTTTTGTTTTTGAGTGAGACAAGATTTCCATATATTCAGTCCAACTTTAGTTCGAACAAAAGTAGAAGTGAAACCAGTGGTTATTGTATTCAGATATTTTATTTTTATGGTAAAACTCATTCTTTCCTATCACAAAAGTAATATGAACTCGCAGTTCCTCACTGATGTGCTATGGGTGTTTTCCACAATATGATTTCCAAGTACTTGGGAATCCTTAAAGAGATGGATCTCTGCCTTTATTTGTGCAGCACTGTTTCCAATAACAGAAACGACAGACTTTTTCATGCTGTATTACGTCATAATCGCAGAGCATTCCTAGTTGCGATCTCTTGACTGCTGCTTTCTCTTAGAATTACCGATCATAACTAAAAGCTACCGAAAATAACCCTTAAATTAAAAAATGCTGTCCATAATCCACACGCACTTTCGCGTTCCCTTTTTCTCTAAAGCTGTGTGGTGCAAAAGGCAGTTTGTTGCTAGATGGAAGGGTCTATAGACATTTCCAGTACAGCTTTGCGGTGTGGAAGCTATTGAAGCTGGTCCCATAGGCATGTTAATGCACTACAATGATTCCCAGACGTTTAGTGTTTTATCTTCAAGCCACAGGCGTTTGTATTTGCATACACACTCACGGAGCTGATATACATGCTTTTCATTATTAGCAGTAGCTGTGAGATTGTCAGTGGAATTACAGAAGACATAATCATTTTGGCTTCAGTCAGGCCACAATATGATAAATCCAAAAAAATAAGCAGTGTTAGCACTGTTGTCTCACAGCAAGCAGATCCTGAGTTCAACTCCAACACCATCTGGCCAGGCTGTGTTACTGTTCAGGAAATAAAAAGATGAAAACACCTATCCAACCGTGTTTTTACCATAACTTTCAAAGGCATAGTTCAGGTAAGCGGAATCATGCAGGATTTGGGGCTTACTTTGGCTTATGTTGTCTTATGATATGCACCTTTAATACGTTTGTTTATCCAGTCGTTTCTCTGTTTAGAAATTATTCAACTTGTGTCCTAAACATGTGCTAGACACACCTAGTTTGGGGATCATTCAATCACGCTTCTAAGGCATTGCTCTGGAAAAGAATGACTAACAAGAGGGAAAGAATGGTAAACAGTGAATTCATGTTTGTCTTTGATGTTCATGAGGTACTTGTGGGAGTTGTGATCAAGAATTTTGACTCTTCTTTGTTGCTGTGTAAAAAGGCTTGAGTAAACTTTGACCTCTTGGTTTATCACCCATCTACAGCAAAGGGCTGAGCCTAGATTCTAAGTTTAAAGCATAATCTGGAAAAAAAACGGTGGATTGGGTTTTACTGCAAACTATAAAACTTGTGTTATTGAAAGGATAAAAAGAAGATTAGATGAAAACAGCAGTCGCTCTTTAAACTTCTCCAAACAATATTCAGCTTTGATAGCATGGTGGGGTGCTTCCTGCTGGTTGCTGTCCTGTCTTTGCTTGCCAAATGTTTTTCCACTCGATGGGTCACCCACTGTGCAGTCAAGTCATCCGTCATCCCAACCCAAAACCACGGGATGTAATGAAATGAGACGCAGATGAGCTCGTTTAAGGCGGTGTAGATTGTAAAGCTGTATTCGATTAGTTGCAAAGAACTCGAGAACGAGAGCGTCAGCTGCACTCAGTTGCGACAGATGCGTGTTATTGAAAACTTTGTTCTTTTATTTAACAAAATACATAATTTATACAAAATACTTTGCTGGTTAGTGCATATAAATTCACTGTACATATACAATTATTAAACTGAGAATTAACATTTATATTTATGGGGATCTGTCTTGCATGTTAGTAAGGGAACGTAAATATATTTATACTGTGTACATGCAATTTTGTATATAAGTTTACAAAAAAATAGATAAATATTTCCAGTCTTAAATAGTAAAGGTGCTGGTGTCTTGTTCTTCTGAATCCGACTGGGATTGGGTTTGATTACACGCTTGGAGCGCAATCTCCACGGGCTCCTCGTTGACGTGTCTCTGGTGCCTTCCAAGTCGCTGTCCAAGGTGTTTGGCAGTCTTTAGAACGTGACTCCTGAAGGACGACCCCATGAAGGCGTACAACAGCGGGTTAATGCAGGCGTGGGTGAGAGCCAGGCTTTCTGTCACCTGCATAGCGTGATCCAAGCCCTTGCTGACATCACAGTCGGTCACGAGCATGTAAATGATGTCCATCGCTCGGCAAAGCTTGACTACCGTGTAGGGCAGCTGGGTGAGCAGGAATACGGCCACCACAGCCAGGAGGACCCGCAGGGCTTGCCACTTTTTCTCTCGTCGCACCGCGACGGCCTTACTCAGCGCCAGTCCCACTCGGCAGTAGCACACCACCATGACCAGGAAAGGTATCACAAATCTCAGGATCACCTCAAGCAGCTCCAGGGAAGCCTTTGCAGGTCGGGCCATGCTGTGCGGGTAGATGGCTGTGCAGCTGATCCTGTAATGGGTGTGCTTCACTGTGGAGAAGATAAGTTCAGGAAGGCCGAGAATACTGGCTATAGTCCACAGTATGAGGCACACCAGGAACCACTGTCTCCTGACTTGGGATCTGGTGCCAGCTCTGTCTGTTGGATTTTTGGTTACAGCGCGGTAGCGATCCACACTGATGCACGTAAGCATCAGCATGCCGCAGCTGAAGTTGGTGCTGTAGAGGAAGGATGTGAGCTTGCAGGCTGCCGTACCCAGCATCCACCCGTGGACAGCATCGGCTGCCCAGAAAGGCAGGGTGAAGAGAAGCAGCAGGTCTGAAATGGCAAGGTTGAGGATGCACACATCCGTCAGGGTTCGCAGTTTCAGCCGTGACGTGTAAACCACCACTACCAAGGCGTTTCCCGCCAGGCCTACTATCAGAGCCAGGGCATAGATGACCGGAAGGAAGACGCCGGCAAAGGAACGCACTGTTTCCTTGTCACAGATGGTGTGTTCATAATTGTAGTCGTAAGTTTCATTTGAATCATCGTCGTGGTGATAGTCAAAGTCGGCCATACTTTTTCTGTGGGAAAAAAATACAAGAGAAAAAAAGAGAAACATTTCTTTAAAAGCTCCACCTTTTTAGTTTACTCTGAGTACCAACAATTGAGTTCTTGTCCATCATTAACATGTATGGCATCATTTAACAGAACAAGAACCCCCCCCTTTTTTTTTTTTTTGTACCAGGAACAGGAAAGGCGAGTTCTTTGTGTGTTCTGCATCAGAGGAATCTTTCCTGCATGGTTTCCCTAATGGCTTTAGCTCAGCCTGTCAGAAATGAGCGTGTGGGCTTGAATGAACTCCAGTAGGGAAAAAAAGAGAGACAATAGAGTTACACATCTTCTAGTGAAGTTTTTGAATTGAATTACTTTGTATTCCAGTGGGTGCTGAGTGATCTACACACTCCAGAAAATGGTAGCTTTTGATTTGCTAATCCTTTAATTACAGGGAAAAAGATGTTCTGCAAACTAATGATGTCTATTATGCAATGCACAGGACTTTTTTTTTTTTTTTTTTTTTTGGAGCTTGTTAACACCAATCCAATTTCTGGTCTTTTTTTAAAGTTTAGTGAGGAGGAAGTATGCGGAGAAAGGCCTGAGAATGTCATGCAAGTGCGGGATCTTTTTCTGCCAGATTAAAATCCAGGATGTTGGTTTTTACTATATGTGGCATTTGCTGGTTCAACAGGATGTCCCATTGATGTGACTCTTTCATTCAGACCCATTGTTGTGTTAGCCAAGCTGTTCCCTGCCAGTAAGGATCTCACTCAAGCATTAGCAAGTGGGATACTGTGCCTGCGTGGATACTTTTACTGTCACAAATAGATACTTTTTTTTTTCTGTTAGATCCAATAATCCCTTGAAAAAACTAACTGAGCTCCAAGGACAGATCTTGTATTGTTCCCCTGTATATTAGAAACCATAAATCCCTTTTCATTCAGGTTTTTGTTCATTTCCTGAGGAAGAAGAATTGAGGAAAGTGCGAACTCTGAACAGCAAAACATGTTACGTTGCGGATGATGTAACGTCTGGCTGAGGACCAAGAGGTGATGCATTGAATATTTTGCACGTCAAGAGCATTTTTGGCAACTCACACTTGTTACAAAGGTGACAGCAGTCCCTTAACGAGCCATATAACAAGTGTCTCTCTTCTGAATTGGGAGTAGTAGTTACTGAAGCAGATGTTCACTGGAACGTTCAGAAAAAATGTCAAATATTGACTTTTGGCTACAGATGGGCTTCGTGTGTCAGCTGGGGGGTTTTTTCAGATTTTTTTTTTTTTGTTTGTTTTCACAGCAGCTATTTGGCTGTTTGGATTTCACTAGTCAAATTAATTAAAAAAGATTAAAATGATTTTATTATCAATTATATGTGTACTGCACATACATGTAGAATAAAAGGAATTAAGAAAATGGAAAAAAGATAAAAGGACACTCCAGGAAGGATATTTTAAAAAATTGAACCTATGCACAGTAGTGGCATCAGTGCAAATAAAGTAATGGAAGATGATGTAAATGGACATATAATAGATAGACAAAATATTATAAATAAATAGAGCAGCTTATAATATACACATACAATAGCAGGTATGACACTAGGATATACATAGAAAATGTATTTAGGTGAAAACTTTTGTAGTTGAGTTAAGTCAATATTGCTTTGGTAACATACATGAGTAATGATGTCGCAAATGCAGGTGATTTTATTGTTGTATAAAGAACCGTCGATCGAAAATATATGAATATTTTTCAGTTATTTTTCTGCATGCTTTGCTCAAAGGTGTCGAACACGGGCATGGGAGTGGCATTATTGTGTACACCTTCTATGAATTTGTGCATTTTATAATCTTTAGTTAAGCAAAATCTATGACACAAAGTTGATATAGTCCAACAATGCTTATAGTAATAATGATATACTACCTGTATTTAGGTAGAAGAGTAAGAGAACAGTTTGTTTACAAAGAGCTATGCGCTCAGGAGAAAAGCAGAGCAACACAAACCTAACACAACAGTGTTAATGAGGTAATATAAAGAAGCTTAGTCATAAAATATACCAAGCAGGACTTTGACTGTGAGTCAAAGACTAAAGTTAACCGTTCACTAAGTAAAACAACAATGCACAACATCACATATCTCTGTGTATAATAAGTATATGTAAAATGTAGCTATGTATTTAATGATGTAGTTTAAAGATTTAAAAGTGTAATATTATTTAAAAAAACAAAAGTTCAAGGAAGGAATATAAGGAGTATATCTCTTGTCAGTATACGTTACACTAAAGGGTATGAAAGAAAAGTCAAAATGCTCTTACCGTGTTTCTGTTCCTGTCCAAGAACCGTAAAGTTAACACTGATCCGTTTATTGTTGTGTATTCTGGGGAAAAAGGTTGCATGCACTCTGGCACTGCAGTGACTAATCTCTGCTTCAGCCAACCCCACTCCCTTCACTTCTGACACTGTAGGAGCGTGTCCCTTCACCACGTAACACAGACGTAGCATTTGTCAGTGTGAGTGCGTGTGCGTACGCACGTGTGTGTGTGTGTGTGTTTGAGTGTGGATCAGGTTCAAGGAGAAATGTCTAAGACGAATACAAATTCCTTGAGTCGTCTGTTTTCTTATGCTGTGCTGTGCAATGCGCCATATAAAGAGAGGCTGTTTTACACACAGGGAGTTCCTATTGGTGGTTGTCCTTTTCTTTTCTTTTCTTTTTGTACATACTTCACCAGCCTCATTCCTAGTAGCAGCAGCTTTGGTCATTTGAAATATACAAGTGAAACTAGAGTAATGTTTTTTTGTTTTGTTTTTTCTACTATTTCCTTATTTCTGCTTCCTCAGAAACGTTCAGCTATTTTTTGACTGCCACACTCTTATAAATATATCAAACAAAAATATACAAGACAATTGGATTTGGGCCAGAAATAAATAATGAAATGTATCCATAAAAATTCCAGTCAGACAAAGAAAAGGAACATTAGTTTTCATTAGAGGGGAAAAGGGGCCTTTAGCTATGTTAAAATTGCATATTGACTTGATTTCTTTTTTTTTCTGGAAAAATCAGCTGCATAGCATTCTGTCAGGAAGTCTAATTACTGGGTTGGGAAGGTTTAAATTCATACCAGGAATGATATGACATGCATGGGCATGCTTTGGATCATGGACCCTTATGTATGGGTTCACAGGAAAACCTCACCTGCCTCTGGGCCAAACGGGCTTTCCTAAATGTGGTTTATGGGTGGTGTCTGCTGTAAAGTTCTTCGCTACAGTCTGAGAACAATCAGTTACTGTTTGTTTGCGTTTCTGTAGCCAGAGAGTAAATGCAAAACCTCAACCCCTGTCAAATCAAGTTTAAGAATTCACATGCTCTCACGCGTGGTTTTCGTGTTGTGAGAGCTCTTAAACTAAAGATGTCTGCTGCTGTCTGGTGTCCATATGTCCTGTCTGGAGGGGACAGTTGTGCCAGCTGAACCAAAACCTAAACAGGAAGGCGACACCATCAGTTGGTCACCCTGTTTGTGCCCTTAGGGTTTGTCTCAAAGTGGACTCTCAACCAGGGAAATTCCAAAGGATTCTGCAATTGCTCCTTCTGTGACCACTTTTGTAATATCTTGTTTAGAGGATCTCTATGATGTTTTTTTTTTAATCTCGAACTGGTATTATAATAAAGTAATAAAGTTACTGTATTTGAGGAGTGGAAAAAAAAAAACTAACTCAGGAAACCGGTTGTCGTCATTAACATTATTAAGAAGCCACATGGTTACCACATCCGTGACAGCAAAATTCGCAGTTTCCGGCCGCAGTAGGGGTCATGGACTGGTTAAGGACGGAGGCAGTCGCTGAAAAGTTACCAGCCCCATTGATTTATAGCACCAGAAAGCAACGTGACCTGAATGTAAATGACCCACAGGATTTTTGCCTTGTCCCGCCAGGTGCCGGCAATCCCCAGTGCAAAGTGGCCATTGTCATGTGCAGGAGCGGCATTCGGGATGAAAACATCAGGTCAGCAGAACAGTTATGTGAAATATACGTCCACGTTTCTTTGTGGGAACAAACACGCAAAGATTTGTTTCTGCCTTTTTCCAGAGTTTTCTGATGTCATGTTTTTCACCACAACAGGATTTTTATTAGTATTGTTCATTTCTAGTTTTGGTTTTATGTGAGATTGTTTTGTGTGTTCCTTTGAACTTTTTTTTAAGAAGCCATTTGTCCCACTAGACTTCTTCTGTTTCTGCTGCCAATATAACTGAAATGGACTTTGCTTAGAGACACAGCCTACTTCCCAGCATGCCCCTTAGCACCGGTCTAGCTTTCTGCCCTGATGTTTGTATAACACATAGGGGGGGAAAAAGTCGGTCTAATGTTGATTCTTGTGTGTGTTAAATTTTGCTTGAAGTTTAATTGGCATAATTTAGGATATTAATTAAAAGAAATTCCTAACAACCACACCCAGAATATAATAACTCTTCTCCTTGGTTTGTCAGCAGTAAAAGGCACACACCCTTGCTTGCAATGAATGGAGATTCCCATCAGTATCATATTTATAGCTGCGTGAAAAACCTGTGAAAATGGCCACTGTGCTCAAAGTATAATTCCATCACATGCTTCGGCTGTAAACCTGTCTCTTAGGCACAGCCAGCACAGTATGATCCTCGTACCTATGGACACAGCAGGTGTAAAGCTCATCAGACCACTCACTGTGTTCGGTCAGGATGGTAAGTTAATGATATCATCTGTCCTTGTTTATTTTTCCCCACAGTATGGGCGTGCAGAGATGACATCTGAGCTTTCCTGACACGATTTAATCCTTGTATCTGTTCTCAGATGCGATCCATGGTGGCCACTTTGAAGTGCATTTTGAAAATGTGCGCGTACCCGCCTCCAGCATTATTCTAGGTAAAAGCCTTTATTGTTTTGTCTATATTCCCAAGAAACAGAATATGTTTGAACGATAAAGCAGTGTTGACTTGACATTTTGTGAATGAGATAATTACGGCCTCTTCTGTTATCTCTCTTTCTGTGTTACACTGTTGTGGTTTCCAGGGGAGGGCAGGGGATTTGAGATTGCCCAAGGTCGCCTGGGGCCAGGCAGGCTGCACCACTGTATGAGAGCTGTCGGACTAGCAGAGTTGGCATTGGAGCTACTCTGCCAGCGGGCTGCCACCAGACACACCTTTGGAAAACAACTGTACCAGCATGTGAGTGAAGCTGTATCTGAAGGAGAGGTTCTCAGAGCTTTGATGGCTTTCTGCCAGTTTTGGGGTTACAGCATACAGAAGAAGAAAAATATCAGGAAATGGGGTTTATAATCGCAGTTTTTGTGCCATTTATAGCAAGTTAAATTCATTTCTGTATTTGCCAGCATTGGGAATGTTTATTCTGCCTAAATAGAATAACATGTACAGTATTGCAAAGAGAGAACCCAAGAGATATGCCAGATTTAAATCTTGGGGCTGTGGCAGTATGTGCTGAGAGATGTCCTACTGTTGACACCTAGTGGACAGCTTTTTAGATGCAGCTAATGGATCTCTGTGTTATCTATTGTCCAGGAAGTTATTGCTCATTGGATAGCAGAGTGCCGTCTCATGATAGAGCAGACTCGCCTGCTTACTCTCAATGCTGCTCATGCACTGGATACACTAGGCAGTCGGGCAGCTCGTAAGGAGGTAAAACTATTTTTGACCCTCACATTTAAAACAACCACATATAAATGTGCTGATATCTTACTTGGGATGGACAATAACATTGTATTTCTAAAACCAATGGCTTCTCTGTTGCGTTTTGGATATTTTTATTTTTTTTGAAAGTCATTTTTATCATGACATACACTATATTGTCAAAAGTATTCAATCACTTCCCTTTACACATATGAACTTGAGTGACATCCCATAATAGAGGTGTTTATGGGAATTTTTGACCACTCTTCTGGAAGTCCATTTGTGAATTCCAGTAAAGTTCTTCTGTACCAAACTCGCTAATCCATGTCTTTATGACCTATCTTTGTGCACTGGTGCGCAATCATGAACAGGAATGGGACATCCCAAAACTCACACAAAGTTGGGAGCTGGAAATTGTCCAAAATGTCTTGGTATGCTAAAGCATTGAGTTCCTTTCATTGGAACTAAGGCACCCTAATCCCCCCTCCTCCAAACTTTA
Organism: Aulonocara sp. 'chitande type north' Nkhata Bay; assembly: GCF_057382095.1. Classification (NCBI taxonomy): domain Eukaryota; kingdom Metazoa; phylum Chordata; class Actinopteri; order Cichliformes; family Cichlidae; genus Aulonocara; species Aulonocara sp. 'chitande type north' Nkhata Bay. The sequence continues at coordinate 20,056,796 of NC_141352.1, read as the reverse complement.
CAGTTGTCACAATGCAGTCAGACAAGTACTGTTCTCCTGGCAACCGCCAAATCCGGTCTCATCCATCAGATTCCAGACACTCCAGTCATCACTCAATAACTCCAAAGACCAACCTCGCCACTGCTCTTGCACTGGCAGTGTGTTTTACACCACTGCATTTGACACTTTGCATTGTGCTTGGTGATCCAAGGCCTGAATCCAGCTGGTCTGCCATGGAAACCCATTCAATGAAGCCCTCTAGACACTCTACCTGAGCTAATTTGGAGGCCACATGAAGTTTGGAGGTCTGTAGCGATTAACTTTACAGAAAGTTGGCAACTTCAGCCTCTGCTGACCATGCTGTTTTTTGTTTTTACATGGCCTACCACTTTGTGGCTGAGTGGTCATTTCCACTTCATTATAATACCCCTAACAGTTGACTATGGAATAGTCAATAGCTCAGAATTTCACAAATTGACTTGTTGCACAGCTGGCATCCTATTACAGGACCACACTAGAATTGATTTGAGCTCCTGAGAGCGACCCATTCATTCATAAATGTTTGTAGAAACAGTCTGCACGACTAGGTGCATGATTTTATACACCTATGGCTATGGAAGTGATTCAAACACCTGAATTCAATGATTTCGATAGATCAGTGAATACTTTTGGCAATATAGCATATGCAATCCCAGCTTGAAATCACTGTGGGATGGAATTGGGAAAGGGCTGTGGTCTTTTGAACTCTAACATTTATCTTTATCACTGCCTACTAGATTGCTATGATTAAGGTTGCAGCAGGAAGAATGGCCTGCAAGGTGGTGGACATAGCCATACAGGTATATGGTGGTGCAGGTGTGTCTGGAGACGTTCCACTAGCACAGATGTAAGTTTGGACCCGTCCCAACACATTAATGGTAAATGCCTTTGATAAATGCCTTCCATGATGCCAATATTACATTTGTCTTCAGGTACTCATATGTGCGGACTCTGCGCATCGCTGATGGACCAGATGAGGTGCACCTCTCCTCTATAGCCTATTTGGAACTCAGAGATCAACTAAAGAAGGCACAGGCAAAGCTCTAAAAACATGGCCACAGCTTCATTACACTGCAGTAAACTATTACTGCCCCGATAAGCATTTTTGGCCCTAAAGTGAGATTGCTTGATTTTTATTCACTAGTTGCAAAAACACTAAACTTTAAAATGAAAAACCTTACTAAACATACTACCTGTAAAGAAGCACCCTTACATATGTGCCAGGTGAAAATCAAATAAAACATGATTAAAGTGTCTGCCTCAGCTCTTTGTTTAAAAAAAAAAAAAAATCACTTTATTAGGAATTATTTTTAATGTGAACTACAAAAACAGAAAATGACAGCATGAATAAGACTATTGTCGTCACACTCTTTACAGGTGTGGTCTACCACATGGATGAATTCCATTTGGAGGTGATGGGAATCAGGAAACACAAGCACGTTATTTATTTTTTTACAATATAAAACAGCAGTGGCGCCATCTATCTGGTACACCAGATGGAAACCCATGCAAAACCCTCCACACTTCATTGTCCTCACTTTAACATCAGGGCAGAAATCTTCAGCTGCCAAATCAGTCAATTTTTATACACATGGCGCAGAGAATAGGAGGGAGGAGTTGGGGAAGAAAAGAAAAAAAAAAAGATGTCAGTGTTTACTCTTCTTTGACTTTTTGTGAGATCGATGTGGAGACCTTGATTTGGAGCGGGATTTCTTAGCTGATTTCTTGGGTGTCCTGGAGCGCGATCTCCTGGATCGTTTGGGTGTGCGAGGTGATGACGGTGATCTAAATAAGAAAATGGCAAAAAACAGACAAAAAATGGGAATACCCAGAAAAGCAAATATCAAATTTGTTGAATATTCAGGTCCAGGACTACATATGTAGCACTTTACTACTCTTAGTGACCACTTCAAGCACATTGAGTATGTTAAAATGTTAATATTAGTAGCGCTTAACACCATCTTACCTCTTGGATGACTTTCTGTTGCTGGATCGAGGAGAGTCTTTATGAGAAGAACGTGAGGATGTGTCTTTAGAGTATGATCGGTCGGAGCGCTCTGATCTTTCGGACCGCTCTGAACGAGGTGAGGACGACCGGCCTCGTCTGCTGCTGCTCCGCGTTGGGCTCGGTGATCCACTGTGACGACGCTTCCTATCAACCGGAGGGGACAAATATCTGTCACACAGGAAATTAAATAAATCCAATGTTCCATGAATGAAAGAAAAAAAGAAAAACCCTAGATCCACACTTTGAATCACTGAAAGCACGCAGCAATTAAACAAGTGTCTGACCTCTCCTTTCTGGTTGGTGTGTCCTCCTTCTCTTTTTCCTTCTTTAACTCTTTCAACCGTGCCTCAGCTTTTTCCTTCTCTTTCTTTTCCTTCTCTTTTTCCCGCTCCAGTTTTTCTTTTTCTTTTTCCTAAAGGGATTAAAAAAAAATAAATCTCTTGTTAGGTTTTGATTTTTTTTTCACGGCATGTAACAATTATAAACCAGTAATAAATGATCAAAAGTGTGCATTTTTCTTCCAAACTTTAAGTACACCTGATCCAATACACACCTTTTGTAGTAGTTTGTCCCTATAATGTTCCACCTGCTCCTGAATACTCTGACCGGGCTTCTTAGGTCTTTTCCCAGACTCCAGCTCATCCTGGAACTTCATGACTTTAACCTGCATGGAGAAATACAATCAACTATTGTTGTATACTGCCATGTGCAGTCTGAGGTCTGTGGTATCTGTAAAGTACCTCTATCTCTTCCTCACTCTCAGCACTATTATTTTCATCCCTTCCTGTTTCCCTGTTACAATTCACAGACAACCCTGTTCTAATTGGCTCTTTAAAAATATGGTATCAATTCCGGCGTCACTTCAATTCAGTCTCTGCTTCTGCTCTGACCCCAATCTGCAACAACCACCTCTTCCCCCCGTCCCTGGTGGACGACTCCTTCCGTATATGGGCAAGAAAAGGTATCAAATGGTTTTATGACTTTTTTAAAGATAACATTTTTCTCAGTTTTAGTGACCTTTGTTCTTTGTATGATTTGCCCTCGTATCATTTGTTCCACTGCTTTCAAATAAGACACTGTGCATCTTCTATCTTGCCAGAGTTTCCAAGTCAGCCTCTCAAGCCTTGGTGGGAAGACTTGTTCCAGTTGAAGCCTCACAGTAAGGCTCTAATATCACAAATATATACTTTAATTATGGCATCGGGCAATTACTCAACCGAGAAGATTGCTTCGAGTTGGGAACAGGAACTGGGTCTTCAGTTTGTTGAAGGTTACTGGGACAAAGTAATTGACAAAATTCATTCCTCAGCCTCATGTGCAAGACTCTCCCTTATTCAGTTTAAGACGGTATACAGGTTACACTTCTCAAGATCTAGACTATCTAAAATATACCCCAGCATTCCTGACCTGTGCAACAGATGCAACACAATCCCCCGGCAATTTAACTCATATGTTTTTTGCCTGCCCGTCACTTCAATTATACTGGACTTTTTACTTTGAAGTGCTCTCTCATGTTTTGAGCGTTACTCTCAAACCATGTCCACTAGTTGCCCTTTTTGGCGTTTCTGAGGACGCCATCCTAAACCTTAGTCGTAAGCAACTGGATATTATCGCTTTCACTTCACTGCTGGCACGAGGTCGAATTTTGCCTTCTTGGAAAGCTCCTCACCCTCCAGCCCAATCACGTTGGCTGGAAGATGTTATGTTTTTCTTCCTTTTTCTTTTTTTCTGTTTTATTGTTATCATCCGAATTTTAATGGCCTAATCTGTCTTGATATATGTCTTTGTATCGGTTGGTACTTGCTGTATTGGGCCTGATATGTCAAATTACACATGCAAAACTTTATAAATAAAGAAGGGGGGGAGTACCTCTATCTCTCTGAGCTTAGAGCGCTTCTCCTCGTTCATTTCAGACATCTTTGACTTAAAGTCAGAGTCATCTCTGATCGGGTTGGAATAGCTCTGATTATCTTCTGAACGAGGGCTTCTGTCCTCATCACTGTCCGCATCGTCCCTTTAGAGGTGAACACAATTAATTTTTTTAAACAAAGGCGTGTCAAGGCATTCACAAAACATCAAACTCAAAAGGCAAACACACACACACAAAAAAAACCTTACTTTTTTGTTTCTTCTGGCTGCTCAAATATCTCCCACTTGGAGGTTGTCACAGCTGAGGAGCAAACAAAGGCAATTATATGAGTCAAGTAATTGCAAAACCCTCACGCCAGCTATGATAACATAATGTAGGTAACAACTAATCTGACACTTTAAAAGGCCTCACCTTGAGATTCTAACTCTGCCTCATCCACTGCTTCCCATTTCGATGGTGCTACCTTGAAGGGAGCATCCTTGGACGGATCCACTATATTAACAGAAAGAAGAAAAAAAAGAAAAGAACTGAGTCGCTGGGAAATTGATGGATCCAACAGCTCTTGGAAACATGCTTTGCTATTGTATGTACTACTCACAAGGTATTCCATCTAGGTCTTCTTCCATGGACTTGATAGGAACTCCATCTAGGTCATCCAGAGGGGCTCCATCGATTGGTGCCCCATCAAGGGGAACTGAGTCAATGGGCACTCCATCCACGTCCTCCAGTGGAGTACCATCTACATAATCCCCGATAGGAGCCCCATCAATGTCGTCTGCTGGCTCAGGCTTGATACAAATGTAGAGGAAAAAGAAAAAACATGGAAATTTAGTAGCAGCATGGTAAAATTTCAAAGCAATAATAATACAATAACTTTAATGGTACTGAAAAGACTAAATAATAAAGCCTCACTTACCTCCACAACAAGGCTTACAGGCTCCTTCTCCACAGCGAGGTTTACTAGACCAAGGAAGATGTTCTGCAGCTTGATAAGAAAAGGGTCAGGGTACACAGCCCAGTCCTCCCATGCCCGGAAACATGACATTACCCGTTGCTAGCGCACACACACACACAAAAAAAAAAGAATTAGGACAAAAAGAGCTAAGTAACCTGGATGTTTAAGTATATAAATTATCAAGGCTGTGAAGTTTACTTAACAAGACTTGGTACCTTGAAGTTTTCACACTGAAGGTGACCTTGTATTGTTTTGTAAGTTGCGTTTAGGTCGGCAAAAATCTGGCAGAGTTTTGTCTCAAAGCTATTACGAACAAGGAAAGAGCAATTTATTTCCTGGGAAAAAAGGAGTGACTAAGTGAAATTGATGATAATATGGTTCAAGTATACAAACGACATAACTTACTATTTTCTGTAGTAAGATGCATTGGCTACTTTGGCAGAAGAGTTATACAGCACATCAGAAACTAGATACAACCGTGCAATCTGAAACACATCAAAGAGCAAACCGGAGTTTATGATTCTGGAAGGGTTTTCGGGTAATTCTATAAACAGGTTGTTATCAAAGTCTTTCTCTTCTTTTGGTCAATGTCTTGCCTTCTTGGGTAAAGGGGTCTTTAGGATGGAGAGGGACTCTGTGATACACTCCACAATTTCTTCAGCAGCTTCAGCATGGCTGAGACAGAACAGCATGGCCTCTGCAATATCTGCCCTCCTGGGAGTCAAACCACGCAGCATCTCCTCTAGTTTGTCCCGCTCCCTGCAGAGATGAAGGACAGTGAGGACAGAGTGCATTTAACCCAGCTGTTGTCTGCACTACTGTACTTTTCATATCTGTCTAGGGCTGTTCATATAACGATATATATCGGATGACGATATAAAAACGTCTATCGTTTCATTTTACGCTATCGTTTGTTTCGTGGTGTCGCAAAATAAACTGTTTATGGCAATATTTTTTCATCGTTTTGATGGTCACTGTAGTGGCTATATTAATTTCTTAAAGTTATCTCTTTCTCTTATATTTAATATAACCACACTACAGACGGACAAGTGCCTGTTTTTATGCGTTGTCGTTAGCAACAACGACGGTAAAACCATCACGTGTCCGCTTGTTTATGTTCCACATAAACCTTTCACAATAAAGCTCAAGATCCTGTTGAGACTTTTCAAAATAAACTGAATCACGTGAAAGAGTATGCAGATTATTTACGGATGAAAAGCAAAAAAGAGCCGCCAGGTGCTAAAAAATAAACCTTAGACTCAAACGTTAGAACAGGCCCGCAGCACGCCGTGTAATAAATACTCACAAAGAAAACGGCGGCCGCTACAACTTATGTCTAAAAATGCATCCTTTAATGCATCGGTTAAAACACTCGACTCCAGGTACACGACGCCCAGCTGGAAACACTTCATTCAAGTTGAGCTGCCAGAGATTCACATAATTTACAGAAAATGTTAAATCTTTGTGATTTATATCATTATCGGGACGATAGATGTCTTATATCGGGATATGAGATTTTGGTCATATCACACAGCCCTATATCTGTCACAATAATAAAATAAAAGCCAGGACCAAAATAAATTAAAGCTTCATTTGCGTGGCTGCTTTTTTTCTTAATACACCTAAAATTTTAACAATAAAAGTCAGTGTTAAGAAAAAAAAAAGTATTTCTGTCCACTGAAACTGTAGAGCTCCAGAGAGGGCATGTTGGGGTAGGCCTGGGTTTTCAATTGCAAAGCACAAGTTTATTCCATTACAGTTGACAATTCAGGTTCTCACTTTGTGTTTTTACATTTACTTTCATGTTAGATTAGCAAAACTGTAGAGTGCGAGTGCAGGCGTGAGCTGCGAGTTGATGTTAAAATTAATGGATATGCAGAGAAACTTGACTATCCTGCCGATTTCTAAATACTGAGTCACTACTCAGCAAAGTATTAACAGTTGTAACAACACTGGAGCAGGTGGGAACATCAACAAAGCCAATTAGAAATCAAAGCATGACTCCAGTGTTCCTTCAAGTAAAGACCTCAGAACTTCTGCAATTTAGCAAATACAACATAGATGTAACAGAATATAAACAAATATTCTTACTCTTCTTTTAAGCAGCCTTTCCTATTGGCCTCCTCTTCATCTTCCTCCTCCTCACCGTCATCGTAAGGACCATGGAGGTACGGATTAAGAGGAGGTGGGCGCCACAAAGAGCCATTTTTAAACATCCTAAAGTCATCTGTTCGCCATTTGGCTGGTGATTCACCCTGAGGAAGTAATAAATCACAGTGAACACATTGATAAAAAGAAGAAACTTAGTGGAATGGCTGGATCCCCCTGAAATTTTGCAACTTTTTTCAAGATAGAAAACTAACCTGCAGTATGGAGTAGAGCTTCCATCGGTAGTATACATGTGCTGGGCTCTGGTTCTCAAATAAAAACCTGTCATAAAAAGACATACACAACCTTTGTAACTCAGCACATCATAGAATTTTAGCTAACAGAATAACACTACATTTCTATTGTGCAGCTAAGCTCACCTGTACATGGGATTGTTGATCTCTCTGTTCATGATCATGGCTTCAAACATTGGTCCTTCACGCACCACAAACTCGATCATTCGATGGATGAGAGAGAGCAAATTCCTACAAGAAAAACACAGTTAAAGCAAACGGATTCAGACTGGACGGACTCTTGAACACTACTAAAACCTCCCAATTAAAGATTAATTTATTCTTGGTGGTCTGACACACTCAACAGGCTGACTAGGCAAAGACAATTTATGTCACACAATGAAATGCTGCAAGCATAAATGCAGCTGTATTGACCTATACCTGAATAATAAATTTCTACTGTGATATTATATACTTGGTACAGAACAATGGCTAAATCACTCTAAAATCTTACCACAATACCCATTTATTATTTACTATAGCGACGGTTTAAATGACGGGGAATATGAGACAACAGATGACTGTCAGAGTGTGTCACATGACCAGGAATAAATTAACCATCACTGTGGCTACACCTCTGGGCCTACATATAACATCAATGAATACACGCAAAAAATAAAAAATATGTATATAAAAACATTTTGTGACAGTACGACATTCATGTCAATTAAAAAAAAAAAAAAAAAAGGAAAAGAAAAGAAAAGCTTTTTTTATTGCATCTACTAAGGTCATGCCTGTGTTCTTTGAAGCTACAGTGCAACAGCTTTTAATTACATTGCACTGCTCGGAACCTTCATATAAAATATCTTTAAGTTCAAATTTCACAATGTGGGGGGTGAGTGGAATTGGGAACAACAGGAGCGAGACATTAATAAGACACCGTACTAACAGGAATATTTGTCAGTACAGTGCCTTTCAATTCCCACTCTTTCCTACTAATGTAACGTGAAAAAGCAGTACATGATCTTTGGCTTAAAACGGGTTATCTACTAGTGGAGTTGGTACCGACTTAAAACTGTGCAAATGGGAACGTTAGAAGTTCTTCTGTGATAATTTGTAGAGGAAATAAATTGTGCAGGCTGCATACAATTAGCCTAAAGTGGCCAACAAGACAAAGGATGTCTTTCATTTGACAACACAAATCACATTTACTTGTATTGGAGCCGATCGTACCAATGACGGGGTAAAATTCTGTATACTTTCCCAATCCATCCCATGATGCTTTTCAGGTCCCTCGCTGCTGCAGACAGTTCAACTTGTGCTGCTCACCAAGGCCAATGTCAAAGGTCATATATAGACTAATGATGGCAGGTTTGGATTTGTCAGCAGGAGCCAAATTTACTGAGCTCCTCATAGTGACAGAGGCCAAGGGGGGAGACGGTCTGAGTGAGCAATGGTCAGAGAACAGGTTTTCACAACTACGGATCTAGAATCAGCAGATCATGTATGTAGCAGAGTACAACATCACTAAAGTTGAGAAACACGATTTAATGTCTATGTATGGAGTGGGACTGTGAAAGTAATGATATTTTTCTCTAAATAGCATAGTTATTAAGATCTATAATGATGTTTGGCTACACATGTAAAGAAAATATGAATGATGGAGGGATGTGAAACAAACTTCAGTCAGTATTATTCTAGGTACTAGTATGAAGACGCCGTGCAGCTGCCTCAACCATTGCTCATCCACACTGACCAGCCCCCTGTAGCATGCAGTGATCAAATGATCAAACGTATTAGTTTCATTATGGGATGTTTTTTTTCTTTCTAAGTTTGTACACCAATTTAAAAAAAAAAAAGAAAAACATGTACCTTTCTGTTGGGATAACCACTTTGACTATGGCTTGCGACAGAGTCTGTATATGAAGTCACATCAGATAATAAACATAGAATGTGAGTATTGTTACAAAGGCAACAGGTGAAAAATATAAAAAATGCATTTAAAAAGTGCAAAAAGACAATAACTTTCCTTTCCTGCTGTCAGTTTTACTAGAGGCCAAACAACCCTGATACTTTACCACAGTAACACCTCTTTGTAACACTGAGCATTTTGCACACATTGACATTTGATAATGACACTTTCTTACACACAACAACTAATTCAAAATCTAAATCCTGTACTGACTTGCTTATTATGACTAACATCTTACCACCACAATTAACAAAACATTGCCATATCCCATGAGAAAATCCTAGGCTGACGTATTGAATTACCTTGTCGAACTCCTCCTTGTTTTTAGGTGGAGGAAGCAGAGGAGCATTGGGGTTCTTTAGCCTCTCTCGGGGCTGTGCGTTGAATGGGAGGCCAGAGGGAGGCGGGGGGAGTGTATGTTCCATCATAGAAGGAGGGATATAGATGGGATGGGGTGGAATGGGCACACCTTTTCCCCATCCTAATTTCATCTCAAAGTTCATTATCATCTTTCCTATTATGGGAGTAAATGTGCATTAAATTATACACGCACATGTGAACTGGAAAGAAGATAAAAGGATGTAATATAACAACTTAATAAAAGAATTCGAGATTCGTACCATTTAAGTTTTTGAGTGCTCGCTCTGCATCCCTCCTGTTCATGAAAGCCACAAAGCCACAGTTCCTCTCCCGAGCCCTTTCCTCATCTGTCCTCGGCCACATGATTTTCACACTTGCCAGCGGGCCATACCGGCCAAACTCTTGGCACAGCATCTCTTCGTTCATCTATGAAGTAAATGATACAAATTGAGAAACACAGACATTGCATAAATATTTCCCATTCTGAATTAAGGGCATATGTAGCAAATTTTGAAGGAATAGCAACATGCTTAAGCCCCTCCTTTTATGGCATGCTTTACATTACTTCCACTTCATGCATGTTTAGATACAAACCTGTGGATTGATGTTTCCAAGGTACAAGTTAGTAGTGGATGGATCTCCAACGTCATGGGAACCTGGTGCACAGTCATCCAAAACTGCAGACACAGAGAAAAGAAAAGAATTTCCTGCTGCTGTCTGACAGGACCAACATTATTTTCTTAGCAAGATAAAGGTATTCACGGTCACTATATTAAGTCAAAATTACCACTGGACGGACGGTTTCTTCGTGAAGAACCATCCGCTAAAAGAAGCAGAAAAGCAGTATAAATTTTGTTTCAGGGTAGATGTGGACAAAGGGACAGAGGGTGGCGTAAGGCAGGAAAGGGCCCTGTCAGGCCAAGTTAGTGCACGTAAGGCAGTCACGCGACTTAAACAACACTTACAGGAGCGTCTTCCATCTGTCCCAGAGAGCGGTTCGAAGCGACTAACACGTCCTTTCATCTTGTGTCTTTCATCTCTCTCTTCCTGTATTCTACAAGACACAGACACATATCACAGCTGATTAAAATCTGTGTTTAATATATTACAACTTTAATAACCACACCAAAAGTCTTAGGAACATCTAATCTCTGCCACTAAAATATTTTAACACCTTCCTGTGTTAAAACTTACTGTTTAAGTTCTTCTTTGAAGAGCTCCAAATTACTCTTCTTCTTTTCCTTTTCACTGCTCTTCTTTAAGCCCTACAATGAGGAAACCAGGTAAGTGTTATTCAATGCAAAAGTTAGACGAGATGCTTCTCATTCTCAGAAACAGTACTTACATGCCGTTTGTCTAATGCTAAAAATTGTGGCGGAGTTTCCAAAGGCAGGATGCTTTTTGGTTGGGTCTCAAAACGTGACTTAGGCTTGTACAACTTTCCTCTCTTGTCATCAGCAGCCGCTTCCTCTGCAAGGAGAAAACCTTTTTTTAGTTTTCGCCCTCCAATCACATTACTGTTTCAATTTCCGAAGTAAAAAAGGTTTGGTGAACTGTTCTTTAACATTTGCATATTTTGCAATCAGTTTGAGAAATATATAATGCAAAACGTATACCTTTCGTTGCATTTGCAATGCCACCACGGACAAAAGCTTTGACTTTTCCCTCCCCTCCTCCTTCAAAAGCAGCAAGAAACTCCTCATAAATTTCAGCTGCCGCTCGTTCATCTTCCTGAACACACACGCGCACAAAGGTGTCAAAGTAAATAAATCATATAAATCTCTAACAGCTATTACTCATGCAGAGAATATTGTGCAAAAGGAAAATCCATACTTACTTTTTTCTTTATTTCATCTTGTTCCTTTTTGCTGAGGGTTCTCTTTGCCACTGCCATCTTGCCAATGCTGAAAGACTTCAGTTTGCTCTCAAGCAGCGCCTGTACATGTCAACAAAGTATGGTTGTTTTCACCAGGTATTTAATAAGCACACATTACGACTATTTAATAACTGGAAACAACCACGACTTGTTCAAGTAATGTTGAGTCCTGCTATTATTATTATTTAATATGCCTAACAATTATCCCGTAAACGGGTAACTTCAGCGCGGACTGTAGCCGCTGGTTTATAAAGTCGGCTGTATTAAATAGGCGCCGGCAACCGTTACTCAGACATTTAACACTAATTATTTAAGTATAATACATTACACATTTACGACCAAGCTGCAGCTGGAGACCAGGAAAGATTAAGAAATTAGCTAAATTAACAAGAGGCCTAAGAAGTCGTCTTTTGGTGCAGCGCCACGGACTGAATGCATTGCGCTAAACGGCGAATGACGGTTAGGCCCCAGCTCCCAAATGCTTAATTTACTATTTCCACACTGAAATATACAACCACTGTACGTCATCCAGAAGACAATGCACGTGTAAAGCTTGTGATTTGCGAACAAGTTTATTCCTGTGATAACTGCTTCCATTAATCCAGTTTATGGTGACCAACACATTAGCTTAGCTTAGCTAAAACCAGCCAGTGTGGCTGCGGCGCCTCAGTTAGCCGTAGCGCGGCAGTGTTAGCAGACACTGTTGCGCACACTCCCTGTTGTGGTCTTTTACAGCAAACAGCTAGTGCTGTTCAAGCACAAGATTATTTGCACAGTTCTCATTACAACAGGTGCAAGTGAGCTAAGACAACTACAAACTATAAGTTTACCTTAGCGCTAGCTTTCTGAGAGCCACCAGGCGTTCGGTCCGCCATCTTTTGTGGAACTGAAATGAATCGATCGCCGAGCTGATGATAGTGGCAACTGTGAAACTCCAGGCGTCGCAATCATTCACAGAATCGCCGATGCTTCCCATCTCTCTTCTTTCAGTTTCTCAAGCGCGACACAAGGATTCAAAATTCTATCACGTACTAAAACTATAAATATGTATAAATTAATAAAATTAATACCACTATTACACTAGTGACTTCAATCTCACTCTATCCTTTTTGTTTGTTTGTTTTTGTCCCCACTGAAAATTCCGATGTGAATGGTGTGTATATGCCATAATCAGCATGCAGGTTCCGTATAATTCAAACTGCAGATTCAGACTAAGATATCAGGGTAAATAAACAAAGAATGAAGGAGCCTAAATATTACCACACGTGTACCAGTGCAAGAAAATAAGGTAATTTCACTATTCATGAAATTTAAAAACAAATGACATGGACTGAGCATTTCAAGAAATGCAAATGGACAAATAGGTAACATCTAAAATAGAAATAATAATTATATAATCAAATAAACAACATAATATGATGGAGAGAACAGCACATTTTTGAATTGGAATTTGAGTGATAATAAAATTGCTTACACCATAGTTTGTCCAGCAGGTGGTGCTCTCTTTCAATCCTCAGATGACCCCTTTGCAGCACACAACTCTAACAAGCCATATTTCATAAGATTGGAGAACACAACACAAGTTGCCTCATTCACCTTTAGGCACATGCAGGTATTTGAATTCAGAAATATACACGTTGATCGGAATGTGAAACCATGCATAGATAACTTCTGGAGTCAAGTATATTCATGCCATCTCCTTAAAGGTTTTTCGTTTTCAAGCCAACTAATGCAAGCGCCCACTCCCTCCCCTCCCAGCGCGTCTTTAACCCCCCCTGAGGGAAAAAAAAAAGAAAGAAAGAAAAAAAAAAAAAGAAATGTGCACCCTGCGCCCCGTCCCTCCTACCACGCAGAACAAACGCTATATTCATCTGCTTGCTTGAGTTTTCCGTTGCTGAAAGTCCTTACAGGAGCTCCTGGGTACTTTTCCCCTCCGTTTTAGCCTGTTGAGCACAATGCCATTCACGCCACCGGGCGAAAACAGGCGAAGCTCCTGCTCCGTTTTCCCAACAATGTGGAGAACATGCAGTATTTTTTGCGCATGGACTCTACTGTTCTTGACAGAAGTCTGTGCGCAGTCCCAGCAGAGGTACTTATTTATTTACTTTTTTACCCCAAACTCAAATTTTCTTGAAAGATTTATTAGATTAAAAAAGTAAGGATCCCATTTAGCCTTTTGAAAATCACCGTCAGATGACTGGAGTTGGAAGAATATTGTGCAGTATGGGCTGCCTCGGGACATGTGGCGAGGAACTGAATGCACTGAATCCAATGGATATTATCAACTTTGTTTTTAAATTTTGCTGTAATGCACCGTTATTATTTTATTTATATGTATAGAAAATATCTTTCTCCTCAGACCAATCTTTACATGTGGCGGAAACATCACAGGAGAGTCTGGAGTAATCGGGAGCCAGGGGTACCCAGGAGTTTACCCTCCAAATACCAAATGTGTGTGGAGAATCACAGTGAGTCCAGTTCTGTTTTTCATTCATAGCATATGATGACAGTGATAAAGCATTGTTCATTAAAAATAAATACAGTATGACAATCTTTGTCTTAGTCCAAACTCCTAATTTCCTTCTAAAAATAGTTAACCACAGCCGCAGTTAGCTTAGGGCAATCTTTGCTGAGTGGCTCTGTGATGTTTCTGTACTTTATTGCAGTGAAGCTGATGATTAGGTTGGAAAAACGGCATAAGCTGGGTTAAAATGCACAATTAGGTTAAATGTTTGAGAGTATTAAAGTAACAATATTCAGTATTTAGGTCTATGCTCTTTTGTTTGTTATGCCATCTAATAATAATAATAATTTAACTAAGCATTCTCCAACTCCCCACCCAGGTCCCGGAGGGCAAGGTGGTGGTACTGTCATTCCGCTTCATTGATCTGGAGAACGACAACCTGTGTCGCTATGATTATGTGGATGTCTACAGCGGCCATGTCAATGGACAGAGACTGGGTCGCTTCTGTGGAACGTTCAAGCCAGGAGCCCTTGTTTCCACAGGCAACAAGATGCTCCTGCAGATGGTATCCGATGCCAACACTGCTGGGAGTGGCTTCCTGGCTGTTTTCTCTGCTGCCCATACACATGAGCGAGGTAAGAAAACATGGGGAGAAGAAGAAGCTTGGGCATGCTTCCTCTTAACACAGCTGTCTTAGTCAAAGGTGCCAAGTTTGCAAGGGTAGCAGAACATCTTGCTGCTATCCAAGCATGTAATGCAGAAATATGTGGAGCTTCTGTAATGTTACTAAGAAGTAAATCTTACCTTGTTTGTATGCAGACACCCAGTAAAACAACAGGATGTATCCATTCGTGTAGTGCTCAGTAAGAGCAGGTCTGTGGGCTAAAAGTCCATGTGGATTAAAAGAAATCTGCTTTTTAACTCTTCTCGCACTGTGATGTGGAATTTCTCATGTTTTTTGGCTATTGTGCTGCAAGGCAAAGGTCAGAAATTTCACTTAGAGCCTTTAGCGTTTTTCCTCACTGGGCCATCTACTGTTTTTAGAAGTTTAATGTCTGGTTTTCTGTACCGTAGGAGCTGACAGCTGTAGTGGACAGTGTCAATTAACCAGTCAGCCAGGCTCTTATCCGCCGGCAGAGAGACTGTTGCTATCCTGTCTTTAAACATGGTTAAAACTCTGCTGCACCACGTGTCACCCATTTGTAGAGATTTGTTTTCTTCAATTTGCTAAATGTATTTTTTTACATGCTGGAAAGGCAGAATCAGTTAAAGTATATGTCATAAGGAAAGCGTGTTTTTAAGCGATTCGATCCTTTGAGAGTTTGTGTTTTTTCGGAACTGATGTTCCTCTGATGGCAGTTATTTTTAAACCCACAGATGACTAATGACAGACTTGCTTTTTATGGTGTTCATAATGACAAAAAGGCAGTGAGAGCCCCCAGACGCAGTTAATAACACGAGCACATTACTGACTCACCATTATAGCTTTTAAAAGATTGCTAAATAACATTCATTATTTCATTCAAGCAATAACAGGAGCAGAATTTAGCTAATTAATTGTGTAATCCTAGCACTAACTTCAGTCATTTCTCCTCAGGGGACCAGTACTGTGGAGGCAGGCTGGTTAAGCCCTCTGGGACTTTCAAAACACCCAACTGGCCTGAGAAGGACTACCCAGCTGGAGTGACCTGCTCCTGGCATATAGTAGCACCAAAGAACCAGGTCATACATTAAAATTTTTACTTAAAAAAATTAGTAAATGCAAATGTTTCTATCTGAATAAATGGCCTCAAATGAACTGAAATTCCAGGAGATTGTGCAAAAGTTTTGAGTCACTCCTAATTTCTTTATATTTTGCTTCCAAGGAGACACTGTCTTCTCAAGTGCTGTGTAGCAATACTTCTTCAGGCTTTCTGGAGGGTTTTCAAAGGCTTTCTTTGAACATTGGCTGCTTTTTCACTCATTTTCAGGCCAGTCCTTGTACCTGAACATTTTCAGGGGAATATCTTTGTTTGTTTGTTTCTTTATTAGGCCACAATATCTGTGCACCATTCAAATATCAAACACAGTTTGACAGGCAGAATATAGTATTTTTGTAACAACAGAGTGATTCCCAAAGAGTTTTTAGAGGAAAATTGTCATATCTTGACATGGTGTGTGATGTGTGCTTAGAAAATCTGAGGAAACTGGAGAAGCTATCCACAGCAGATAAACAGAGTTTTGTAAATAAATGAAGATACAGAAGTTTTTCATCTAGTCATTTTTCCGTGCATGTTTTCCCTCTATATCAATGATGAGTAAATGCCAGTGGCGGAATAACACTCTATTGAAATAAAACATTGCAAGTTACCTGAGCCGTTCTTTTAAGAAATCTCAGTGAGTCGCAGGTGGAGTATATCTTTTCAAAAATGACAGCATACACTTTAGTCAGATGATGCACCCTAGGGCCTGTTATAAGCTTCTGCTAGAAAAAAGAGGAATACTTTATAACTTGTCTCCTGCTGCAGATTATTGAGGTGAAGTTCGAGAAGTTCGATGTGGAACGAGACAACTACTGCCGCTACGACCACGTCTCCATTTTCAACGGGCCGGAAATAAACGATGCGAAGAGGATTGGCAAATACTGCGGAGACAGCCCCCCAGCGTAGGTGATTTCTGTCATGCTGTAGAGTTCATTTTCACTAAACCATCATGTGATTTCATCTCAGTTCATCCTCAGTCTGCTTTCCCGTGCTGCTCTGTAGGCCGGTGTTGTCGGAGGGGAATCAGCTCCTAATCCAGTTCCTGTCAGATCTCAGCCTGACTGCCGACGGCTTCATTGGGCACTACAAATTCAGACCAAAGAAATTCCCCACCACAACAGTACTGCCTGCAACTACCACACAGCCAGTCACCACCAGGCCAATACGTAGGTAGCAGCTTATATTCAATAGAAACCATTAAAAAACTTCTAACATCCACAGACTTCTAATATCTGCATTAGCTGATTTGACTGTATTTGCTTTGTGCTGCTGGATTCTTTGATAACATGTGGGATTTTATCTCCTCCTTTCAACTTGAGAAGGATCTAAAATCTGCTTCCAATAGCAAATGTAGGCAAGAGAAGGAAAGAGCGAGGTGCTTAAGTAGTAGTACAGTGTGCTGCTTGTGGCCATGCATTCTGATACTGTCCCCACACATGTGGCTCACATAAGAGCAAATGCTCTGCTCACGTAAATAGATTATAGCAGTCAGCCAGTGAGTCAATAGAACATACTGGAAAGTGTAGTCCAATTACAGATGCAGCCAAGCACATGTTGTAACACAGCATATGCTAAAACTATGTGTTATGCTCATAAGACTTTTCTCTTGTGTAAACTGTACATAACACAAGGGGTGGGCGTGCGTCTGCACCTGCAATCACAGCTCATTTTCATAGTCAGACTCGCATTCCCACACATTGTTGTTTTTTTCCGTCACTCAGGCCAGGTTATTTTGGCGCCCCCCCTGCTATGATGTCATGCTGTGTCACTGCTTTCTGGTTGGCTTATCTCCCCCTCTCACCCGACTTTTCCCTCCACAGTAAGAAAAATATTTGCACAGTCACATTGTATTTACTTCAAGCCTCAGTTCTTTCCTTTATGGATTCTCTTCTATCTTTAACTTCAAAAACAGACGTTCCCTCGCCACATAATCGAGCTATTGTCTGTGATACTGACAGCCATCCATCTGTAGAGACATTTGTGTTACCAAGAATACTCAGTAAATAGGCTGCAGCAGAAGCAGATGGCAACATAACTTACATGCCCGCGTCACTGGCGGGCAAAATTACAGAGGCTGATTTTTGTGTGTGTGTGTTTCTTTTTCTCTCTGTGCAGCTCTGAAGTACTCTGTTGCCCTGTGCCGGCAGAAATGCAAAAGACAAGGAACGCTTGAGAGCAATTACTGCTCCAGCAATTTTGGTGAGAACATAAAAGCTTACTGTAACTTATCAAAAACCACATTAAGCCATAGTCACTAATAAATTCCAGCCATTTTTGTATCATTTAACATATCTGCTTTCACAAATACTAATCCTAAACAGCTTGAATTGCAGATTCTCTGAAGATATATATGAGTAGACCCCATGCTGACAGCCAAAACTCCCCTTAAGTAGCAGTTTATAGTCCTGATTATGTTGCTATCTTTGCTCTGTGATTGTTTTTCCCTTACACATCTCAAAGACTTCCTTGATAGCCTGTCAAGAAGTGAATGATTGCATACAGTAGGCCACGGTTACCTGTAGTCTAAACACACACTCATACTCAGCCACTGACTGTAGGCAAAGCGGCAATAAATGAAGGCGTTTATTCAGGCTCGGCAATCTGACACATGCGGTTTGTGTCGAGGAAAAGGGGGAAAAAAGGAAAGACGAGTGATGTGGCGGCGAATGCAGAAAAAGTCGCTTTTATGTGATCGGCGCATCTGAATGAAACAGGGAGACGAGACATGACAAGGCTGAAAATAGCTGGTCCAATCACTGCTGGTATTTTAAAATAATCAAATTATGTGGCATCTACACATTAAATCATCAAATACAGCTCGCTGGTTTATGTAACAGTAGCAACAGATATAATAGCACGACTAAAACAGGCAGTCCTCTGGCTAATTTCATCCCTGTCAGGAAATGAAACAGGCAGCATGTGAAGTCCAGACGCATTGGTACCATCAGGTTAAAGAATCCTGTTCATGCTGAATGAGCCGTGCCTCCTCCTCCACTCCACCGGCTCCAGTATCACTCAGCTGTCACTGCTAAACGTCACTTCTCCACCAGCCGTGGAAACAAATGGCAAAACTGTATGTTTTTCTTTTGTGAGAGCTGGTCTGTCTAAACAGGAAATGGCTGAAACTTCACCCCGCACACTGGTCGCATTGTTTAAGCAGAATCAGTCAGGAAAATAAACCTGGAACAAAGTAGCAAAGTATCTCTGCTCTGAGCAGTTAAACTGTCAGATGATTTATAATGACATTATCGCCTTGATTTCTTTCTGTCTGTGTGACACTAATGATGTCCCACGTTCAATTTCCTCTTGTTTGATAGAGTTGGAATTCTTTGATGTTGTATTAAAGGGAGCTTTTACCTTATAGATGGATAAGGAAGCTTTAAAAAAAAGGTCACAAGGGTGTAGCGCTCACAGCCTGAAAGGAAATGTATAGAGTCTATGCTGTTAATCCACAGTGACATTTTTAAAGACAGGCTGCACTTCAAAGAAGCGGAGTTGAGATGTAGCACGCACATATTGTTCACAGCTCTCTCAGATATGAATATGATAACCAAACGTGAATGTGAGGATGAGGGGCTAGTACTGGCAGTTGCCATAATTTATTAACAGAGGGATGTTCAACATAGCATTTCTGAACATTCTGGTTTTCTTTAGAAAGCATAAATAGTTTCTTTTTGCACACAACAATTTAATTAATTCATAGAAAACAAAACCCAAACATTTCTAGGGTCAGTATTATTATACAAACAGACTTTTTTATTGAGCCATAGCACAATCACTGCTGTGCAGTGATGTGCTTTTACTTTGTAATGCTCAAAACTTGTACAATCAAGTTAAAACCGAGGGTTATCTTCCAATTTACATAGAGTAGATAAACCTCAGCAAGGGTTTGAGCTATCACTTGAGAAAGCATGATGCCAAAAACAAAAGATATCACTTTAGACTTGAGAAAAAGAATTGTTGAGGCTCACTAAGCAGGAGGTGGATATACAAAGTTATCACAGTGTTTCCAAGTGTCTAAAACTGGAGTGAGAAGCATCATCAAGAATTTCAAAGAGAGCCACAGAGTACAGAACAATGTTGGCAGAGGTAAGAAGTTAAAAATTTCAAAGAATCTGGAAAGAAAAATAGTGAGAGATGTGCCTAAAGACCCCAGAACAAGTGCCAAGACAAAGCAAGACCAGCAAAGTTGGATATTATAGTCTGCACAAGGTTGGAGGCCAAGTAAAACTCCACTTTTTGCAGAAGAGACGCCTTTAAAGCAATTCAATTCAATTTTAAGGAATCAAATCACAACAACGGTTGCCTTTACATTGCAAGGTAAACCATACAATAGTACAGAGAATACAGTGAGAACCCAAACAATCAGAGCAAAACAATATGAGCAAAACCTTTGGCAACAGTGGGAAAGAAAAACTCCCTTTTAACAGGAAGAAACCCCCAGTTGTAGGTGACGGGAAGAAGACTGAGGTACTGTAGCACTTGCGGGAGCCATTGCAGTTGTAGTTTTCTATACAAGAAAATGTATCTGTGGATTTTACATGTATGTATTCTGTCTGTATAGGCTTTTTTGGGGAGTTATATATACTATTTTTCTAAGAAATGTTTCAGTAATTTTTCATCTGCTTTTTGTGTTTACAACAGTGATAACTGGAACTGTTATTACAGCGGTGATTAGAGGTGGAAGTATGCACGCCACCGTCTCTATTATCAACGTGTATAAAGAAGGCAACCTGGCAATCCAGCAGGCAGGAAAGACAATGAGCACCAAGATCGTTATCCTGTGCAAAAAGTGCCCAGTTATCAGAAGAGGTGAGTGTACAGCGTAGAGATGAAATCAATTTTTCTCAGTGTCCCCGATATAATTTTTTCCCCCGGTTATTATCTGCAATATGATGACATTGTATAGATGCTGGTTGACTGTTTTGAATAACTTATGGCTCTGAGTTTGCCTCCTGTGATGCGCTGTCACTCTCAGTTGAGGCGTTAGGTGAGCGGCAGAACTCACTGTCCAAACAGTCAATTCAACTCTAAGTACTGTAAGTTTATATGTATGCATATAAACATATAGTATACAGACCTGCTGTGGGCAGATTCTCACATTTTGGCCTCCCTGAATGTCTCTGCCATTCTGCCACTGCATTCAGGTTTTTTTTGTGTGACCTCACTAGGCTTGAACTACATCTTCATGGGCCAGGTGGACGAGGAGGGCCGTGGAAAGATCGCCCCGCACCACTTTGTTATGGCGTTTAAGACAAAGAACCAAAAAGGACTCAACGTTTTGATAAACAAGCAGTGCTGAGTTCCGGTAGCTCTGGTGATCTTCTGTTAACTGGTCTGCTCAAGGCTCATCTGTGGATGGAAATTATTACATGAAAAAAACAAAAGCAATCTCCTTCTCAAGAACACAAACGAAGGATATGAAAACAAATCTGAATGCGTTTGCGGAGCTGCCGCTGCAAATCATGGAAACTACATGATTTATTCAGTTGATGGAAACTTTGTGTGTTCAGTCATTTTCCTGTCCAGTTACGGTAAAAAGAAAGTACATCCTCTGTCACTTCTTATATTTTATGTGTTAGGATAATAAATACATTTAACAAATCAAATTTATTTATTTAGCAAAAAACAAGTCAAAAGGTAGAAGCCACTTGTAGAACAGCCAATTTCAGTAGGTTAGTAAGAGTCAATAGCTTTAAGAACCTATTTTAGCAGCAATAACTAGAAATTAGTTGTATGACTTTTCAGTCTCACATCCTTCTGGATGAATTCTTAAGATCCTGTCCAGCACTGGACTTTGACTGGGCCACTGGATCACCTTGATTCTTTTTTTTTTTCAGCAATTCTGTTGTAGATTTGCTGGAATGTTTGGGATCATTGTCCTGTCCCAAGTTTAGTGAAAACCAAACAGCATATAAGCATGAAGACCTCATACAGGCTGCCAAGTACCACACCATAGTGGAGGGGTGATGATCACAGGACCTGGACACTGTGCAGTCACTGAGCTCACCGTGAGCTCTCTATACAAAAGGACGACCAGTTTCAGCCCCGCATTAGCTGTCAGAGAGATGGCCTCACATTTGACTGTAGAATATTTTGGGATACAAAGGAGCTTTGATATGCTGTGTGTGGTTTTTGACAAACGTGAGACTGTGGATTATGACCAAACACTCACTTTGGTTTCACGTGTCCAAAGCACATTGTTCGAGAAATCTTGTGGTTTGTTCAGATATAGCTTTCCAAACCTAAGCCATGCTTAAGTACTTTGGATGAGAGGAGGCTTTTGCCTTGCAACCCTTCCAAATAAGCCACACTTGTTCAGTCTCTGTCTAATTGTGCTACCATCCAGTTTACTGAGGCCTGTAGAGTCTGAGATGTAGCGGCCTGACCTTGAAGTGAATTAGCTGGGATGTCCACTCCTGGGAAGATTGGCACCTGTGAATATTTTTAATGACTGTATAGAACAGGGATGTCAAACACAAGGCCCGCGGGCCAGAATTGGCCCAGTGACCAGAATCAGCCTGAAAAGATTCCAATCTGGCCCACTGGCCGGCTTTGGAAACAAACACACTTACACACACAAAAACATGCATCCTTACCGTAGAGCAGCTCTCAGCAACAGTTTCTTCTCTAAGATCATCGCTGATGTCTTTCCTCTTTGGCTTTGTGTTAACACACAGCTGAAGACACCAGACAATAGAAAACTGCCAAAACTTGCGTGTCACATAGGGGCTCACACTCGATGACGATCAGTTCATCGAATGCATTGGTTAGCAGCTGCTTTCTCCTCATTGGCATCTTAACTCACATGTAAGCAGTAAGGGTGTACATACTGCTTCTGCATTTAAGGGTTAGTTTTTGTGTAATATGTCATGTTTTGTAGTCCATCTGAATCTGATTTTGAGCCCTGCTAAGGAGCAGGTGGTTTTTATTATGTCCTGATACATAAAACCTTAGAAGTCAAAGTGAGTGTACTTTACTTTTTTTGTTTGTTTTTCTTTCTCTCTCTCTCTCTTTTTTTTTTTTTTTTTACCATGACTGTAAATTGGATGATTACAGAACAAACAAGACACGGAGAAATTCCCATCTGTCTTCAATTACTCGAGGTTTTCGCATTCATGTCATGATTCTAGCACAGGATTAAACTGACCCCAGTCACCGGTGTCTGAAATAGGCAGAACACCAATTTATTATAATGTTTCATAAGATAAACATTATTCATATTTTAAAAATTCGGTGTGCATGCACATCTGTTCTGGCATTCCATAGTGGCAGTTTTCCTCAGAGTATTCCATATTCTGCCTTTCAGTTTTACCCTTTGAGGCTCTTGAATACAATGTGAATAAAGGATGGGGCTGATGCATTAAATAAAGATGTCAGTTTGGCGGACCAGTCATTAATTTAACAAGCTTAATATCCACAGGGGGGATTTGTTGCAGCTATTTGTCGTAGCTTTAATGATGGTTTAGCACCTGCCATTAAATTCCCAAGTTCGGTTTTAATGGGCAGGTTTGGAAATGTTAATTGTGGTGATTTAATGTGCAATATTTTATACATGCAATATTCTTTCAGTTCTTCTGGTTTCACGCCAACCAAGCGAGGAGCTTATTTGCTGAAGCTTTTTTCTCGAGCACCATCGTCATTATGATATTTTCTTAGTGTCTTTTTTTAGAAGCAAAGGTATGAAATGAAAACTATTTTCTTATGGAAAAAACTTTAATAATATTATTTATATTTTATTTTTGTCATCTGTCCAAATAAAACGCTTTCACCACTTTAGATTGTTCCTCTTTTTGTGTAAGACTTTTCACCTGGGAGAATGCCACATAATATCGGGTCTGTTTAGAGCGGTCGAGGCAAACACGCTCTGCTAAGCATCAGAATGGATGAGGTGTTTGTAGCGCAACTCTCTCGTGGAGCGGACAGCTCGGGGATTGGCTGAATAGTTTTGCTTTCAGACCTGTTGCAGCCAAAACGAAAAAAGCCATGAAATATCCAGTGTGTGTTTTTTTCTTAAATCTTTATTTATCTATTGAAAACAATGGCTTTTTTTATTTACAAAAAAGGTTACATAGCTGAGTAATAGATAGGAGGCCTGAGTCTGGAGGCTTTGGTGGAGGATACATATTTGTCTAGTTAAGTTCCAGGCTTAAAGTGAGGTTTAATAGCCTCTGTGACTCAAAAGAGCAGAGTATTTTTTTCTTTCTTTCTATTTTTTTTTTTTTTTTTTGCACATGCTCGGGTCACACAGCAGCCCAGATAAACAAGAAGCAAAGATTTTGTCAAGAGGACAGGAGGGGAAAGAATAACAAGTCTTTTTTTTAGCTCCTTGGGTAGAACATGGCATATTTGGAGGTCCGGAAACCCAACAGGTCCCTCATCTCATTGCGAAACTTTGACAGGTCTTGGCGAAGGTCGTTCAGATTTTCCACCGTAGCCTGGTCTGTGCTTTGCATCTTCTGCCGGGTGGAGGTCAGGTAGCGGTGAACTAGACAGCACATGATCTTCTGGTAGTTCTCATCCCGCTTCTGCTTCAGGTTCTTCCACTCCTGTAAGGACAGCATTAACACAGAGGGTCATTTGTTGAAGATTAGAAGATGGGTTTGAATCAAACTTTTACAATATTGTTTATCTCTCACCTTCAGACTGTTCTGTCTCTTCACTTTGCCCTTCGAGGTGTGTGAACAGATCCACTTGCTCAGGCTGGTCACCAAGTAGCAGACAGTCTTTGGAGAAGGGAGGATGTTTAAGGGTGGAGGCAGCGTGCACTTGTCATCAAAGTAGCTGAGCCACAATTTGGCCCGGGCAAACTTCCACTCTTTATCCTCGTGATTCTACAGGAGTCCAAAAGCCAATAAGAACACTTAAGAACGAAGGAATGTTGGAAAACTTTCATGCATTTAAACTTTCACACACAGTTTTACAGGAGGAATGTTGAAAATGCAAAACCACCACACAGTGGAAACTTAGGGGAACAGATTTTTGTGAAAGATAAGTTGCACTTATTGCAATCGAAATCAAGCAGGCCGCAAAGAGCGGTTCCAAGGAAAGAAAGTAGCTAACATCTGTGGAACAATTCAGGGCTACTTTGAGGAAAATTAAACCTTAACAGTAAACGAAAACCGTCGGAGATTTCAATGCCAGGACAAATTCAAACTGCCCGTGGCAGCACTGAGACCATCAGCGCCAAAACTTATTTACACTTACAGCAATTTGCCTGAAGCTTTTATGGAGCATGGCCACCAGCAGCTTGGTCAGCACAATAACCACCACGATGTTGTAGGTGCCTATGATCATGGCGCCGACAAAAGAGCGCAGCTCCTCTGTGTAGCTGATGCGGGTGACGAAGAGTGCAACGTGTGCCAGGGAGAAGATGTACCAGAACAGTGCATAGCAGGTCCCCATAAATCTGCAAAAGAGACGAAGCTAATACGTGTGCAGGTCAGGTTTAAACATACAACCCTGTCTCCAAAAAAAGTTGAGAAATAAATACAAACCTACATTTACATAAAAAGAGCTCCCTAGAAAGTCTTTCATAAAAACGAGGAAGGGTTCAGGACTCTTTGAAGCACTATGTGGGGAAATATTTTAAGAATAGCATTTCTTATTGTAAAAATGCTAGGGGGCATGCAGATTCAAGTACCTACATATATCACTTTATTAGAAGATTAAGAGAATCTGGAGAAATCTCTGCACACAATGAAAATGTCTGAAAACCAATATTCAGTGGTCATTATCTTTGGGCCTGCAGGCATTAAAAAACAAACACAATTCTAAAGTGCAACAATTAGTCAGTTTAGGGGTTGTTAACATGTGATTTAAGTAGGATCATGTGCCAAATTTTCTGAAATGTGTCACTTCAAATGCAAAACAATTTCTCCTTTGTTTTAAATTTTTTAACTGAATGTAGGATTTAAATGATTTGTTGTTAAGCCGCTCTAAACTGAGGTGTGCTCCGATGCACAAAATGTCAAAAGAGAAAAGCAAGCAGAGAGAGACATGAGCAATCTGACTGCTGTGCAGACTTCATTACACAACCTGCACATGACCGACTACTTCATAACTACTAATAAGATTTACAAAGCTTCCAGGGAACACAGATGTGCTTACTCATCTGTAAAAAAGGTGTAATGTGCACAATTACATAAAAGACTACTTTCAAATAAAAAAAAAAGGATTATGCGTCACGTAACCTATCAGTTATTTTTGTTTTTATACTTTTACATGAAGATGGAAGGCGAGGGAGAGTTTTCTTGTGATGCTTCGGATGTCTTGTCTCATCTTCACAGCTTGTGCTGCAATTTTCTCCTAAAAATCTGACTTGAATTGTAACATTTACAAGTTTTACTCTATGTATTGTATAGATTTCTGTGTATTTCTTGTATTTATTTAAGCACACTATTTGTACTATTAACATTTGTCCCTGCTTATGTTAAAAATCACTGTTTAGTTTCTGTCCAAATTCTGTCTAAATTAGTGTTTTCCATGTACATGAATTGAAGAATGTATGAGCTACACAGTGTTTATTTTTATAACAGTCCTTTCATATGCATTTGCAGTGCCTCATAGGCTTTTTAAACTATGTTGACTTATCTATTTTTTTTAGCTCTGAAGAAAGCACCCTTGTGCTTAGACTTCACAGTACTGAATAAAGTCTGTGCTGCATAACTGTTAAAGTGCTCCCACACTTTGCTGTCTCTTTCAATGTTATGATCTAATTTTACAGTATATAAAGATCATGTATGCATATAAACATATATAAAGGATAAAAACATATATAAAGGTTTTATATAACCTCCAACATCCCTCAACATATACACTAAACAGTCATTGACGCCATCGCTGTCCAAAATGACAGAATGAGGTTTGCCCATACGTGTGGAATGCGTCGTTGCTCTGCTGCTCGCAGAAGATGCCCCCGCAGTCCTTGGGTGGATTGTTTTCCTTATCTTTCTGGTCCTTTCCATAGAGCTGGGTGAGTCCAATGGTGAAGGAGAATAACACAAGCAGGAAGAGGCCCAAAAACTTTCCAAACTCCTGCAGCATTTGTCCCATGGAGATCTAGCGAGAGATTAACATTTTCCCGTTAATCTTGTGCTGCTTGCTCTAACAGCTTTCTCAAAGAAATCTCAATAATCTTCATCAGCCTTTAAGCAGCTGGATTGGATTAAACTTGACTCTGCTTAATGTCTGATCTGAACAACACTGGCCTGAAATGAAAACAACCAAGATATTGCAGTATCACATTCTCTGTGCTAACTAGATCTCCCTTTAAAACACCAATCAATCAAGTTTATTGAAAGTCTGGGTAATGCTAGAGACTTAGAAGATTTGATAAACTAGATTTTCTATGTTCTCTAATCAAATAACTTTTGTGCAACTGGACTGTGATATATTAAAAGCCCAACTACACATTAATTAGACACACTTACAATTACAATATATTAGAGTGCAACTCTCTGATTTTTAAAATGTCACAGAAAGTGTAAATTATGTAAAAGTAACACTGTAGTACATTTAAATTCAACAACAGTCCAGCGGAATTCGTTTCTACTTTGTATACTGAATTTTTACTCTAGTACTTCTTTTCAAAGCCATTCAGACTTTAGAAAGACGCATGCTCGCACTGCTTCACCACTCTCTGACCACTCTTAGCGTGTTTTTTCACCCATGTTCAGATTTAGTAGTGGTTCCTCAGGGAAGAGGAAGAAAACCTACTTATTCTGGCTGCTAGAGTTCTCTCAACCTACCTGAAGAAACACAGAGACAAACACGGAGGAAGCCAGAGAGAGGACGAGAACACAGAAATCTTCTTAAAGCATTGGAAACCCACTATTTACAGGCTTGTGCCGCATATCTGTTTATAAGGACCTCGAGATGGTCAAACAAGGTCAGAACACACTCCTACCCTTGCAAAACACAAACACATATAAAGTGTCCAGTGTAAGAGAAAACCATTCTGGCTGCATGACGAATCATGATGTTTGATGAATGGTGAGTACAGAGTTTGTGCTGGAACCCAGGGAGTCTATTTGAGAAAGTTTGGTCTGTTCGGGTGATTTATTCCCCCAGTGTATTCATCTGCCACTTTGTACACATCTGATTTAGGAGATGTGGGTGCTCCCTGCCTGACAGATATCCTAAACTGGTTACTGTACAAACAGAACAGAAATATAGCAGGGTATTACCTCCTCACCGTGACTGGAGGAGGTCTAATGCATACCTCAAATAAATCTAACCAAAGATACTCAATGCAGCACTGTTAGATAATGAGAGGAAATTTTATGTTATTTAATTTAGAGAGTGAAAATTAAATGCATCTATTTATCCATCCATTTTCTCAACTGCTTGTTCAATTTTGGGTTCCTGAGGCTGGAGCCTATTCTAGCTGTCACAGGGGAAAAGGCAGGGTACCCTCTGAGCAGGTCACAGCACATCAGAGGGCTGATACAGAGAAACAGGCAGCCACTGAAAGCCCACATTAACACATACAATCAATTAACAATTTCCATTCCACCTAACAAATGCATTTTTGGAGTGTGGCAGGAAGCCAGAGTGGGCACAGGGAGAAAATGCCAACTCCACACAGTCTGGAGATGTCCATGACATGGAAGTGTATGAGGCCTCATTTAGTCAGGTCAGGATTCACCTACTTCACAGCGGGCAGAAGACTATGTTGGTGGGTCTCTACTGAGTAGCCAATTCAAACAGCCATATACCATTCTAGTTTCAATAGCAGTCTAGTTTCAGTAAACACTGACATTCCCGCAACAAAAACAGCTTTGCAGCTAAACCAAATGTAGTAAAGTAAATAAAAAGGAAGCTACAGCTTTGCTGTTGCTGGATTCATCCTGAGATTTGTTCCTGTTGATTTCACTGCAGAAACTGTGAAATCTGTGCAGCAGCTCAGCTGTTTTGGGCCCAGAAAACTGTTAATGTTAAATATAGTGTCATGAGTGACCCAGGGTCCATGAACAGTTATGGACTTTTATATATCTTGTAGATATGTGTGCTGCACTGTGCTGCTGTCCGTGTGTTTTTTCTATGCTTGTGTGATAGGTGTGTGTGTGTGTGTGTGTGTGTGGCTGAGTTCTGGGGTTCAGTCAGGCCTGGTGGGTGTGGCCCTGTCAGGTGGCTGGCCACACCTGAAGATCATCACACACACCTGGAGCTGATCAAGCCTTAGGTTTCCTTAATGGAAACAGAATCTGAAAGTATTTCACAAGCTGTACGTTTAGGAGACAGACTCAGTTCAATTTAATCCTTGCTTACAACATCTAAAGTTAATCCGTATACATTTAGCATGACTTATTTCTATTTCTCTTACACACACTCAAATAGCCCAGCTGACTCTCAGTTAGCCTATGGCACATTAATGATGTCAGTGAGGTTAAGTCTGGGCCGTGATAGACCCACACCACAGACGCATACTCCCACGTTCAGTCACTCTTTCCAAACTCAGTTGGGGGCAATACCTACCGGAAATATGAGCTGGCCTCTTCAGGGCGGACAGAATGAGAGAAACATTCATTATTCCAACCCACATAGTATTGACTCACTGTCTGTGTGTGTGTCCATGCCTGAGTACGACTGGACTGAATCCTAGCATGCCAGATATCACAGGAGTGTGGAAATGTGTGGGTGCGTGTGCATTAGAGGAGAGGTGTGTCTGCCACGTGAGTGCGAGTACGGCTGCGAACACGCCAACCAAACCAAACCAAGTGTATTTTCAAAGCTGATTTTCCATCCTGTCAAGCCAGACAGTTATGTCACAGAGTGAAGAAGAAGGGCGAGAAGAAAAAAAACGAGAGTGAAGCAGGAAGAGCGTAGCTGAAAAATGCTCATTAAAAAGCTACAGAGCACCCTGACTGTTTTATAAGTCAACCACAAACAGCACCTCGAAATAATGACAGGAAGGACTGACCTCACTGCGCACCTCAAGAGTTCTTTACGCTTTAAAAGTCACACATTGGGAAAAATGAACCTCACGTTTGCTAACAAAAATTCAGATAATGGCAGGCTTCATGATTTCCCTCTGCCAGCTGGATAATAATATAAAACCTGATATGATAAAAAGGGACATCTATGGCGCCTGAGTAGAAAATATGCAAAGCAGACTTCTGGCTTCTCTGAAGCTACAAAGAAATCTCCAATATTCAAATGAAGTCATTTTGATTTTTTTTTAATCTTCACAGACAAAAGTAACACTACTTGGCTAATAACATCTATAACCTTTTGCAAATGGCAAGAAAATGCAAGCTAATTCTAAACTAATGTTTGGCATTATAAGCTAAAACAGGCTAATCAAGAGAATCCAGTGCAGCTTTTCCAGGCTTCGGGAAGCTTAGTGAATATTTTTCACTTGGATATTGAATATTTTCCACAGTGCTCCATTGATATATTTTCTATAAGAGATGTTCCTTGTCAGAAATGTCAGACAATAAATCCAATTTTGATTTGAAAAGAAAAAAAAAACATCCCACAAGTGTATTTAATAAGAGCTTCCCTTCTCCGCTCTGCATTTATTCCCATGCAGCCAAAATCGTATAGATTGCACATACTTAAATAAATCAACTGTGAAGGCAGTCATTCATTTAGATGATAGCAGTATGGCGATGTACATGGTAAATAAGCTGCAAATCCTTTTTCAGTTTATCATGTGCGCATTATCAGAGCAGAACACATTAATCTGCTGCCTCACTTCACTGTGCTTATACTTAATGCTTATGATGATGGTTATGCTGAGCACAGCTGGTGTGATGCTTAGAGTTGGCTCGCCCTGCAGTGTTCACATCCACTAACAGAGGAAGAGAGTGGGTGGTGTGTGTGTGTGTGGCGTCCGGGACAAAGATAAAATAAATAAATAAATAAATAGGCGAAGCAGTTTTATAATCATTGCATAACTATAAGGCCATTTTTTTCTCATTAAAGGGCTTTACAGATATATCACTTAAAACCCTCAGGGATCGCAGTCATATCTCGTTGTTGCCTGCTTGCACTGAGTGAGAATCAAGCCTCTCTACAAAACACTCACAGCTACTTTAATGTATATTCCAACTGTTTTCCTACCTGTAGAGGGCCCAGTATGGAGCTCGTGGTGTACATGAAGAAAAGTCGCAGGTAACTAAGAACGTTGGCAAAGGCAAACAGTCCCTCGGCCACCAGGATGGGATGGAAGGCATCCCAGTCCTTCCTGTTCTGCTCCTGATCTTTAAACTGCAGATCAAAGCAAAGAGATTCAGAGAAAGATACATATCTGAATGTACTGTCACCGTCTTTAAATGTCATAGAAGGCATTATTTTTCCAAAGGACAGCACTATGCAAGTCTTGAGCCAAGTGGAGAAGAAAAGAAGTATTTATATAATGCAGATGAACAGTTCTTAAAAAAGAGGAAAACATCCAGCAAAAGACCTAAAACAGGACCTTAATCTACTGGACCATTTACTGTTAGCCAAAATCTCATCAGAAATGGCCCCAATGAAAAGTTGGCTGCCAAGACACCATTTTTAAAGAAGGGAGTAAACGAATACCTGGGTAGGAAACCCACATAATTATGAACTGACCTCCCTTAAATCAGACCTCAACATAATTGAAGCACTGTCGGATTGTCTTGACAGAGAACAGAACAAAAGGAAGCCAACACCCAAAAGAAGAGCTTTGAATGTCCTTCAAGAAGCCTGGAGAACTATTCCTGAAGACTACTTAAAGACATGAAACGAGAACTCTAAACAGAAGTTAGACCTCTATTTCAAAACTGTTTGGCTGTGTGTGGTCTGTGCTCCGTTTACTGCCTTAGGTGAGGCACATTACACCTTTATCAGTCTTAATGGTGCATTAGAAAGCTCAATTCCTAGAATAGCTTTGCCCAGCTTTCAACTTGATCTGAGATCTAATTGAAACAACAGATGAAAACACCTCCCTGGAGTGTAGCGTTAATATGCACAAGCGTTATTCCACGAAACCTTAAATCTAATTATCTATCCATTAAATGTAAGGAGTGTGTGCTATGTGTCTGTACCTTGCTATGAGCAACAATCTTCAGAGCAAAGGTGGCTAAGTAGAGGGAGTTCATCACAAAACTCAGCTGGTTCCTAGACTCTTCCAGAAAGTCTTCCAGCCCCTCATACCACAGACGCTTCACATCTGACCACACCATTCCTATAGGGGGGGGGGGAAGAATCCACCATTACCACGTACACACAGACGTATACACACACACCCACCACTGGAAAAAGGATGTCATCCACAACATTTTAAAATCCCTTCAAGGCTCAGCCATCAGTCATCTCACAGAGAGAGCCCGGGGGAAACAGGAATGTGTGAGACACAGAAATCAAGAGATTAATGTGCTGAAAATGTGTCATCTGTGGGATTTAGGGAGGTGCGTGGAATTTAATTAAGATGGGTTAGCGTCTTTTTGTGTTTAAATGGTATTTCATCAATTCTAAATGTACAAAAGGAATAAAAAAAATTACTCCAGGTGCAAGTTAATGTTCAGTCGGATTTTCTTATGCCTTGATTCAGAAACTGTTACAGTTCTGAGTTTCCCATTAACGTGAGGCCTCTGGCCCAGGGGAATACCAGGATGGAGGGAAGAGGAGAAAGATGATAGGAAGAGGGAAAGCAAACAATGGAGAGGAAAAAGAAAAAACAAAAAAGTGTTGCAACTCTAAGAACTCCCCTTCCCATTCTGATAACATAAGGCAGGAGGCTGTCTGAGAACGGTAACCGTTAGTAATCTCATTCCTCTCATTTAACTCATCTTGGGTGACGTGTTGACGCTGCAGGGATACTGTACACCATTGCCTCTCGCCTTGGAGTTTAGGCTGTTTTCAAAATGACGCAACCATTAGAAAAAAAAATGCAAAGTTTATCTTTGATGCTGCTCTTTTGCAATGCTTAAGGAAATGTTCTCCCTCTAGTGGGCTATTGTAGCCCATGGAAAACCCTATTACGCTTCTTATCTAATGACTGAAAAACTCATGTCAATCCTGCAGTGTACAAACTAAACTGACAATTACCCCACAGCACAGCACAACACTTTATATCATTGAATAATAGATGTCAATTGCTTCTAAATCCTTTCACATCCCATCACATGAAGTTACTGGGAAGATTTATTAAAGAAAGAGCTGAAACCTAGATGCTGTGGTCGTGATGCTTTGTCTCTGGTGGAAGTGGCTCGGATTTTTTGCAACAATGAGACAAACATGCCTACTGCGGAAGCAGAGCCATTAAAGAGACTAAACAGCCGTGTTAATGGTTTCTTGGCAGAAGGGTAAGGTAAAGAGGCAGAGTCAATTTCCAGCTGTCACTATCCGCCCTTTTTCTGAAAAGATAGCTGGTGTATGTGTGAATATGTTTCCACGGCTGTGTGTTGAGTTCATTGATACCAGCACTCAGAAGGGCCACAGGGGGGAAAGAAGAAGCTGCAGTTTCTTTTCTATTGTGCTCAATTAGAAGCAGGGCTGACGGATTTAATCCGGTCAAGCTGGGCTTTCTGTCATTTGGTGTAGAAACAGCCGTTTGTCATGTAATGCCTGATGTGATTATGGACACGGGATACTGGACTTTAGCCAGATCATAACAGGAAGCGCTCATTTTCACTCAACCATGCCATGTTACCGTATTAACCTTTAGTTTGTGGGACTGGGTTTTGACTCTAGTTCTAGTTCCTTAAAGTGCATTAGGAAATAGATAAGTATTAAATTATCAAAGCGCTAAAATATATAAAGCACAATAACTACATATAATGCATGACACGCCTCTGGAAACAGCATTATGCGTTATTTACGGGGTAAAAGTCTGACCTATGATCCAGAGGATGAGCAGGTAATCAATCATCTCAAGCGCGGGCCCCATCGTGTTCTTCTTGTTCTCGTTGTAGACCAGAGAGTACAGGTTAAGCAGCAGCAGGAAGGTGAAGTAGGAGGCGCTGTGGATGATGAACTTAACGAAAGGGGTATGGATTATTTGGCCAACACGGGAGCGTGGCACCAGAAGGTAGCAGACAGAAAGGAGAGGCCAAAGCATGGCCACGCTCAGAACTGTGGCCATTTTTAGACAGGTGTGCTTGCGTCGGTAGCTGGCCATCTCTCCAAACCAGACAGTGTTGAGGAACTGCTGACAGTTGGACTGAGCCACAAACTGTAAAAGGGACATCAAGAGAGAACGGCAGTTAAAGCATCGGTGGACAGATGTTTAATACGAAAAAAGAAAAACTTTACGAAAAATCAGCAAAGTGAAGAAAGAGTTCAAGATTTCGTGAGAACAATTCTTAGGTTTCTGGGCGCGGGTTTGCTTTGATGATCATTTCACTGGAATAAATATGAAGCTACAGCCAGAAGATTAGCACAAAGACTGGCTCAAGAATAAATAGCTGTGTGATGAGCTGTGGATAGCTCCAACACCCAACCTGCTTCCCCCTGTTTATAATGTAAGCGCTACTAATCAGTTGCAGACTGCAATTTAAGATTTATCGCACAAACACGACAGCAGCATCAATCTCCTCTTCTAACTTTAGGCAACAGAACCAATAAACATTTCTTTTTTAAATTTCTGATACTCGTTAGGGATCGTCACAGGAGATTATCTGCCTCCCTCTTACTCTATCCCTAGCATCCTCTTCTGTCACATCAGCTCTCTGCACATTCTTCTTCTTCTCTGTGGTCTTCTTCTTCTCTTCCTATCTGACAGTTTTACCGTCAACTTTTTTCCAATATATCCACTATGCCACCTCCTCACATGCTCAAACCATCTCAGCCTTTTCTCTCTAACTTTGTCTCCAACAACTTAAGCCGAGCTGTCCCTCTGATGGACTCATTTCTAATCCTCCCTCTCTTCATCACTCTAAATGAGCATCTTCAGCTTGGCTTCCTGTTTTTTTAGGCAGTGCCACCGTCTACAAACCACACAACATAGCAGGTTTCACCACCAACTTGTTAACCTTCCCTTACGCTCTTGCTGCTATAATCTGTCACAAATCAGGGCAGCCATTCTAACAATAAATAGGAGGTGGACTCATTTGTTATTAGTCACATTGCCCTTTTGCCCTCTGTAGAAACCTTATGAGTGTCTTCAGCAGTAAACAGTATGTTACTACCTGCCCAGTGATGTATGCAAACCTCTTTTTGGTTGTACTTGATGGCCAGTTTAAGTCGACTGAGATTCATGCGCTCCTCCAGTAAGCCTCTCTTGTCAACATGATCCTCGGTGGATGTGTGGTTGAGAATCACTTCTAGCTCTCGAGAGTTTCGAGCCTGAGCCAGCAGGTCTTTGGCAAACATCTTGCACTGCTTTGCCAGTTCCTCATAGTCAGTTCTAGAGCAAATAAATTAGATCAAATAAGAGGATATTAAAAGGTTAAGATTCTTATCAATCTCAGGCTATAAAAGAAAGGATTTACAGCATCGCTATATGTATTTACATCTGTTTACAGGCAAAGAAATTGGATTAACGCTCTGATGCATGTGCAGCATGTTGACTCTACCTGAACTCCACTTCAACGAGACTGAGCTCCTTTAGGTCTGCGCTCAGCTCAAAGGCCCTGAGTATGGGATCTTCCTCTGTCAGCATGATGAGAGAGGGGCTGGCTAGGCAGCGGTAGATGTCGAGACGGAACCTAACCCACCACCATCAACAGAAACGAGGCGGTTAAAACCTCCCCAAAGGGGATAGGTGGAAACATGACAGACTTGTGCAGATGGGAGAAGAAATAAGGAGAAACATTCAGTCCTCTATCTGTTTCATTTATACCTTCTTTCACCTCTATGTTGTTTGGCAGCCAAACTGCAGAGTGATTCATTTAGTGTACTGTGTGGGAGGCCACACTGCCCTGCACAGAGAAAATAAAGGCCCCTGCGGAAGAGATCAGCAAAATCTCATCTGCAAGTCCGAGAAGGTATCAGAAACCAAGTACTCCTTCTTCCCAGAGGAACTGCTGCTGTTTTGCTGTTTTCCCTTAAATTAGAGTTTGTATTGATTTTGTATTTCAGTAAAATACCAATACCGACTCTCTACAGCTAGATCAGTCGAGCTTGACAATAACAGAGAAAATCAGGAGTCCTCTCGGGGACAAGGAAGATACTTTGGGCATTCATTGGACTGTAAAAAATGGCTAAAGAATTCCTAAAACCCAGTGTGTTGATTAAATCATCGACTTCTAGGAGCAGCAGACTGGATTTTCAACCTAATGCTGCCATCGAAACAAGAGGCTGCAATGTTTCACAAGAGCCACTTTACTTGGAGCAAAACTGGGTTGATTTGTTGGGTCAAAACAATCAAAACATCACCTACAAAACAGAAGTGGTATTGACTATTCCAATTTAAAGTAATTGAGCAAAGAAATAGTCCGCTGGTGCTCTTAATGCACTCGTCTGCACAAAGTCAGTGCCACTTAAGTATTTTGTGAGCTCTAGTTAACTGTACCTGGAGTGGCGTAAGCTGTCCTTCTTGTTTTTAACGTTGCAGAGCGTGCACTCACAGCCAACAGCGTGAGGCCGGGGGAGAGAGATGTCCTGCTTGAGCAGCATGGTCAGGATCTCGTAGTTGTTCCTGTGGGCTGCCAGGATGACTGGAGCCACATCCATGGTGGTGGAATACTCTGGATTCTGGATGCGCTGCATCAGTTTCTGACAAGAGCATGGATTAAAAAAAAAAATACTGTAAGTGAATTATAGAAATTGATAAGCAAGTTTTTGCCTTAATGGTGTTTCTTTTCTTGAAAACGAGTAATAACAGCAGACTTACAGCAATAGAGGGCTTAGAAGATCTCCTTGGCCTGTGGTTAAGGAGAATGTCCACGGCTCCTACCACCTCTGAGTCTATGGCCACCAACAAAGCGTCTGTTGCCTACACAGAAAGAAATGCACAATTTTAGTGATGTAAATGATGTCTTGTGTATATTATTTTACCCCTAGTCTGTGCTTGCTTGTTACCTGGCAGCCATACTCCAAGAGCAGCTGAAGGATGTCCAGATTCTCGTTCTCGATGGCGATGGTCACTGCATCTCGGCCCAGCACGTCCACACTGTTGATGTTGAGCTCGCCGTGTCTGTTCTCCTCCAGCAGTTTCTTCACCATGTAGTAGTCACCTGAGAAGCAAGTCAAGGACAAAGCAACACATCATAAATGTGATCCACCTTGGCAAGTTCTCACAAAGGCGGATCCTTTGAAGAAGCGAAACATTAGTGTGAGCGCGGTGCCAAAACGACACAAACACACAGCGCCGGTTATCAGGCGAGCTCTTTCAGAGAACAGGCTCAGATCCAGCGGCAACCCTTAATCTTGTGTAACAATAACATCTCCCTCAAAGGACAATTTCTGTTGCTGGGCCACGTTTAGGGAGACTTTATATGGTCACAGTGGCAGTTATTGGCTTAGCACACTTCTGCCTGTACAATGTTCTTAACTTATCAATGAAATATTCTCACGCCACGGGGACTAGTTGAGAAAACCCATGCCTCTTTGTTATTTTACACTTACACTGTCTACGTCTTGCCTTGCTGGCATTTAGCTTGTTTGCATTAACTTTCCATGTTGGGGTTTGTGAAAAGTCAGGAGACCAGGGAGAGAAACTTAAAGTGGAGCAGACATTTAACTATTAACTGCCCCTTGGGCAAATTACCACAGTATCCAAAGTGTGGGCAGCTGTGAGTGGCATACACTGGAGTGGGGGGATCTGTAATGATTGAGTAGTTTGCCAGCTGCTAAATGAGCCTGTATGACATCTGCCATGCTGTCACTGCGTGTGCGCTCTACCTCCTACATGAGACATGTAGCTTCAGCATCCCTAATGATCACAATAACGAGCTTCCTTCAGCTCGTAGTCACGTGTTGCACGGACATCCCATTGCATTGCAAACAGGGAACAACAGCCCAGATATTAAATTAGACGAAACAAGAGCCAAACCTTTCTCGCATGCCAGGAGGAAGAGTTTCTCGTCCAGAGTCGTCTCCTCTTTCACTTCTCTCACGTCTTTCAAGGCCAGGAATTTGTCCGGAGAGGAAGCGTCCGTGCCATGGTACAGAGCTGCCATTACGACGGAGAGCGAGTACGGCAAGACGCTGATGTGCATCCCACTAGAAACCGACGACCATTACACGAGAAATCCCGTCATATGCGATGACATGCGAAGAATGCTTCTGTAGTTGCGCAGCAGAGGTTTAAAGCGGCCGACTTAAACCAGTGCCAGTAATCGCTGGCATTACCGTCCCAGCTCCGGTGCGTTCGCTTTTTCCCTTTTTTCGGGGTTAAAATATCGCCTATTGTAGCCCTTTTCGCACCATCGATCTCAAACGTGGGGTTAAAAAGTGTTCACGGCGACGGCAAGTAGACGAAACAACGCGGTCATTTCTCGCGGCGTGTTTACAAGCACCATCTTCTCACTTGCATCGCAGTGGTCCTGATGCTGCTGGCGAGGTTTGCACTGCGCATGTTTCCTCCTCCACCTGCTTGATCGTTTCGCAGGCGCAAAGCCGTGATTACGTAACAGTGCATCTTTGCCGTGTACAGTACACTGTGTAAATTCACAGCGTGTGAGCGTTCACTGTGACAGTGCATGCACACGTGCTGACTCTGAAGCATGAACTACACACATACAGTATGCTAAGCGGTAAAGACTGGGAGATAAACAGAAATCAGCAATGGCTGTGGCTCCTGCTCAGGTCACTTCCTGCAGTAATGTGAAAGTCCTGATGGAAATGCTGTGTTGGGACATGCATGGGTGACATTCAGTGCACATGGATATGGATATGGCGGCATATGGGCTCATATAATCCGTGACAGACTGTTAGGAAATACATCTGGTATCCTGATTCAGTGAAATCTCTTTATAATTATGCTGAAATGTAAACGTGTCTGTGTTTAAAGCACCTTATGTCAGCTTCTGTTGTTTAAATGTTCTATAACCTATAGATGAAGTAAACAGTGATAACAAAAAAAAACCCTTTTTCATAGTGGATTTCTTGGATATACGTTTTATTTCCAAAAAAGTATTTAACACAGTGATAGATAGAAACAAAGTCATATCGCACTAGTATCTGATACTATCAGTTTTCGAGACTTTTGCTATTGGAATCAATCCACCCACTTTTAACAACCTGCAAAGAATATTGCTAAAAAATGCTGCGACCAGTGAAGGAAAGGGTTTAATATGGACTGGAATACAGTTTTAGGGAACATGTACTTCATTCAGTTCAAGTGAAATCAAAAGAAAACACAAAATGTAACAAGCCTTCACATCCAACTCAATAAGCCATAATGAAGTGACAGTGAGTCAGCATGCTTAGTGATAAAGCACTGATAATTAATGGTCTGCTCTCATGCAGGCCGAGTTAAGACCGAGATTATTATTATTACGTTTTAAATCAGATGTCATTAAAGACGACCTTTGGTTTTTCTATAATTGTAACACAGTTGGCTTCTAAAATGTAGAAAGGTCTTTGTTTCTTTCTTTTTTTAAGTAAGAAATTTGTGAATATTGAATATCGGCTTGCAAATCATCACCACACACATTTCTGATGATGTGAGACAAATATATTACTTTACTCACCACGCTCAGCACTTCCACTGCCAAACAGAACAAATACCATGCACTGAAACAGAAGTAATTTCCTGGGCGGGTTTCTGTCACAGTGTGAATACATGTTGAAAATAGGGCGGGGAGGAAAACGTGCACTTATTATTCTCTTCACTATTTGACTTGATACAAGAAAAACACATTCAATGACGGGCTCTTTGCTTTCCAACAGCACCGAATCCTAATATAGCTTTTGTTTTATGTTTTATAAACATCTGTAAAATGCAGGTGGAATGAAGCGGTTGCACAGAAAGGTTTCATATTAAAAACAAGCTTCCTTATAAAAGAATAAGATTAAAATATTTTTCTTAAACTAAGCTCTATTATCTATATGCTTGCACACTGAAAAACGAATAGAAATTATTATGTCATATGTATGATTAATATATTTGTTCATGATGTGGAAGTCTGCTCTTCGTTTTGAAGGGTGGGACCTCAATGCTCCAGCAGAGGGCAGTCTGCACAAAGGTATTTCGCTGTAGACACCCGCATTGGCTGAGAACAAAAATAAAAATGAAGATATATTGAAAGCACACGTTACCGAGAACAGGAAGGAAATACTGTATAGCCAACACAAAGCCTAATATGTCGCACTTCAGAAGGACTCACACCACGCACAGCATCTGAGCAGGGCTTGATGAGAAACAGTATAGTAAAATCACAACGTGGATATTACCCTACATATTTAGAGGTTCCTCGCTGGGGAGGGTCAAGGGACTCGAGCGGTTTCAATTCATTCAGTCTATGCTCTCCCCACCCCGCTTGTTCAAGGTTGTAATCCCGCACAGGCAAGCCTCTTAGGAAAGATGATTTTCAATCTGCAGAGCATGTGTTTCCCTTCATACAACATCATGGCCTTTCC
Source organism: Aulonocara sp. 'chitande type north' Nkhata Bay (assembly GCF_057382095.1). NCBI lineage: Eukaryota > Metazoa > Chordata > Actinopteri > Cichliformes > Cichlidae > Aulonocara > Aulonocara sp. 'chitande type north' Nkhata Bay. Next base: position 20,016,709 of record NC_141352.1, on the reverse strand, counting down.
AGTTCCTGGGGAACAGCTGTCAAATGTCCCATTTCAGCTGATTCCACTTGAGAGGAGTGCTTGTCACTGCCGCTGAGTGTTTCTATCACGTCCAATGAAAAATTATTACATCCTCTACAATCATGCTGTAGGCCATCACTCTCAGATCAGTTTAAAATTCAAGAGTTTCTATTTTTGAAAAATTAGATTCGGTGGTATGTGCATAGCTCTTTTGTAATGAAACAGGGTTTTTCTTTGCTGCTTTTAAGACAAACCCCAGGCTACCCTCTTGTGGCTGTCGTGAGGGGGGGCTAATACATTTAATCTGAAATATTGATTCTCTCTTGCAGTCACACACGATGAGGAGGACGTGCGTAAAAGGAAAAGTAAAGGCCGGCTTTGGAATACAATCACGGCCTTAACACTTTTATTAAAGAAATAGTAAAAATAGGTTGTATATTGAAAAAACGGAACAAAAAACAAAACAGAAAACTGCTAATCGCTTTTAGATGTGTACAAACGAGAGGCTAGAGTACGGTTCAGACAATGTGAGGTGGACTTCACCTAAACATAACAACAGCACCACCACCATCCATCCCCCATGCCCTCCTCATCTACCGTTGCTGTGATCTGTCGGAGCCACCATTAACGTGACAGGCTCGCAGCAGGTCCAATGACGTAAGCTGGCTGACGAGCGTCGACTCGTCGCGCTCCAATGCGCTCTCTCGGAGGGCGGGTCTTGGTCCTGCTATTCAGATTGAATCGGCCCAGTTTGTATTAGTTGGACGAGCAGAAGAACGAGACGGAGAAACGTGTAAGAGCCCTAACTGCGGATAAAAGCGTTTCTCTGCTCCATCATGGCAGCTGCGGAGTAATTTAGAGGATCCGGCCCGTCGCGCGGAATCGTGACCGACGCCCGAATCCACCGCATTTCTGAGGATGTTCCAGCTGGTAACTGCGCGAGGATGCTTCCGCTGAACGTGCTCAAACTGGGCGTCTGTTACAATGCTGAAGGCTTCTTGGTTTTTGTTTTGAACGCGGGCCAAACACAGAATCACTGCAAAGCCGGATATGGACAACTTTAACGCTCCTCTCTTCTGCCATTTCTATGACGAACATTGCGCAGTGCAGTGAAAGAGCTATATCGTTTAGTGGCTGTCGAACTGGTGCCGAATACATTACCTAATTCATCTGGGTGTTAATTCCCGGTGCAGCCCATAAACACACTACCGAGCGTGTTGGTGCACAGTCAATGTAAGGAGCTTCGTCCAGCGGTGAGAGCCATTCTCCGAGGGTACAGATGCGAGGCAAACAATATCATCAACCACTGAAGTTGACAGCGCCTTGGGAGAAGGATGCAGGCTTTGGAAGGAAGCTTAAAACATACAGGAATCATACCAAGATAATAGCACAGCCTGGGATCGTGATGAAAGTGCTACGCAGGAAGAGGATTGTGTTATTTATGGCCTATTTGTTACTGCTCGTGCTCACTATGCTTAACTTGGCTAATTATAAATGGACTAAGGAGCCGCAGCAGTGTAATCATCAGATGAGGAGCACCACTTATCAGAGCAGATCTGACATTCGCTTCCTGTACAGACCCTCGCTGGCTAAGAAGAGGCAGCTTATCTATGTGCTGACCACCTGGAGGTCAGGCTCTTCCTTTTTTGGGGAGCTGTTTAATCAAAATGCAGATGTGTTCTTCTTGTATGAGCCAATGTGGCACATCTGGCAGAAACTGTACCCCGGTGATGCCGTGTCATTGCAAGGGGCGGCCAGGGACATGCTTAGCTCCTTATACCGCTGTGATCTGTCTGTTTTCCAACTTTACAACAGCCCGGGAGGTAAGAATTTCACCTCCCTCGGACTGTTTGGGGCCACCCTCAATAAAGTGGTGTGCTCATATCCCCTCTGCTCAGCCTATAGGAAGGAGGTGGTGGGGATGGTGGATGATAAGGTGTGTAAAAAGTGTCCCCCTCAAAGCCTTAGACTGTTGGAGGAAGAGTGCCTGAAATATAGCACCATAGTCATTAAAGGGGTCCGCATATTGGATGTAAATGTGCTGGCCCCGCTCATGGAGGATCCGTCCTTGGATTTGAAGGTGATACACTTGGTTAGAGACCCACGGGCAGTAGCCAACTCCAGGATCAAATCCAGACACGGCCTGATACGGGAGAATTTACAGGTGGTCCGCAGCAGAGACCCCAAACTTCGGCGGATACCTTTCGTGGACCCCGGGCACAAAGCTAACAAGAAGGATGGCTCAGACTACCACTCCATTGGAGCCATGGAGGTGATCTGCGACCGTACCTCCAGGACTTTGAGGACTGCCTTAAATCCACCCAGCTGGCTGAAGGGGAAGTACATGGCCGTACGTTACGAAGACCTGGTCGAAAACCCAGTTAAGACCCTGAGGAGCGTCTACCGCTTTGCCAACCTCACTACCAACCATGACATTGAGATGTTTGCTTTGAACATGACCAGTGGCTCCAGTTCCTCATCTAAGCCATTTATAGTCTCCTCCAGGAATGCCACACAAGCTGCAAGTGCATGGAGAACAGTGCTCAGCATCCAACAGATCAAACAAGTGGAAGACTACTGCCACCACTCCATGTCAGTTCTAGGTTACGAGAGAGTGAGAACAGCCGGGGAGGCCAAGGACTTGAGCAAATCACTACTGACACACTCCAGACTGTGAAAACATCCTCACCACCAAAGACCATTTAATTTAATGTTAATTTTGCATAGAGTGCCATTTCCTTATTTTGTGGAAATAAAGCTTTACTTTAAGTCCATGTTCCTGGATCTACATCGGCCGCATTTGGAATGTACCGTCAGTCGAGCAATTGCAGCTCCGTTGAAAAGGACCACTTCTTTTTTACCGGAACACCAGACGGGACCTTAGACCTCGACACTGCAACGTCTAAGAACAATTGACTCAAAGCTGCAACTTTCAGAGGAAAAAAAAAAGGAAAAAGAAGCTACTGTATAATTAATGTATCTTGTTATGATGACACTTCAAAGTGGATGTTTTGGGGATATTTTTTGAATGTTCAAAAGAAAAAAAATCTGTTTTCCAGTCTTCATACTGTCTGTAAAAGTGAAACTAGTTAAAGGAAGGGTTAAAAAATCCAACTGATTAAAAAAGAAGAAAAAAAGAAGTTGACTGCTAATGTTAATATTTGAGACGTGTCAGAGACAATCACTGGATTGGATTCTTGTGCCATTGGTAGAGGTGTGATCAGAACAGCAGTAGGGCTACGGCTAGATTTGACAAAAAGGGGGATGTTTTGATTTGGGTTTTTCTTACATTTTATTATTATTATTATTTTTTGTCGTCACATCCTGACAGGATGATATCATACACTGTGGACAATGTCATAGCTCCAGATTTGGAAAAGTCTCTCTGTTGGTGTCAGCAGTCTGCTTGTTCTACCATTTCCAATGTTTACAATTGCTTGCTCTTATAAAAAAAAAACACATCTGGGAATATTGCATTGAGTAAAGTTCATAGTTAACAATACAGTTTATGCATTTGTGTTGAACTCAGTTATTTTAACGCCTACTTGGGGGGGGGGGGGGGGGGAGTGGAAGTGGTTCACAAAATTGGCTGCAGGGAACAACCTGGAAGTTAGCACACCAAAATAAGATGAAGGGTTTAATGCAGAATTGAATGATTCGGTTAAATTCAATGCAGTTTTATTTATTTAGCACCAAATCACAACAGCATTCTCCTCAAGGTGGTTTTATTGTAAGGTAAAGACCCAACAATCAAACGACCCTATATGAACAAACACTTAGAGACCGTGGGAAGGAAAAACACCTTTTAATAGGAAGAAACCTGGAGCAGAATAATAATAAATGTGCTACGTTTATTTTAATTTACAATCAGGATGTATAACAAATTTTGTCTTGAATGAATAAGCTTTATCAAAACTTTATTCAGTGCACACCTTTTGTCACTGTTTGAGAACCACTGTGCTGGAGAGGTGTCATATATTTGTTGCTATTTGCTACATAACCTAAAGGTGCCCTGTGGAGGTTTCTGGCAAGCAAACTGTTTACATTCGGTGTTGCTCACCAGCATGAAGTGTGTGTGTGCGCGTGTGTGTGTATATATATATATCTGTCAGACAGGGTGGAAACAACTGCAAGCCACATTTGAAAAGTTATAAACCGAGTCTGTGTACTTCTCTATTGGTTTAGATTTCCTGCTTTGTTTAGGTTTTTCCTTTTTTGGCAAACTAATGCTAGTAAAGCCTGACGTAAAACAACTACTGAGTAGTACTTAAAACTCCACACGGTATCTTTAAGTGCATGGCTGAAAAACGTTAGTCACAATAGCTGGGGATATTTTAATAGCTGGGTGGAAGAAGTAATTACAGTTACTGTCAACTTCAATTCTGTTGACAACAGCACCTTAGCAAAATTTCCCATTTCAACAGTCACCTGTAAAAGTAACATCCAAACACATTCATTGTGCTAAATGTCTTTTTACACACCTGACTGTAGTTTCAGCCTTTTGCTCGGGATGCAAAAACGTCTAAAAATTGTACTTGAAAGCTCAGTGGCCGGCGACTCCCACAACAACGACAAAGGAGACTTGAGAGAAGCTTCTTCCTCCCATGCGGAAGTAGATCCTGGTGAACATTGAAATTGGATTTACGTACCGTATGGAAACTTTCTGCATCAAACGGATATGCAACAGAAGCCAACAGATTGTGTTATATAACGGTGATGTGTTGCTTCAAATATTAGCAAATAATAATAATAATGGATTGCATTTATATAGCGCTTTTCGGGGCCCTCAAAGCGCTGTACAATTCCACTATTCATTCACTCTCACATTCACACACTGGTGGAGGCAAGCTACAGTTGTAGCCACAGCTGCCCTGGGGCAGACTGACAGAAACGAGGCTGCCATATCGCGCCATCGGCCCCTCTGGCCAAATGACATAAAAACTAGCAATTGTGTTTCAGAAAGTATTTGTTTACTTTGATAGTAAGCTGCAGCTTTAAGAAACAGGCCTAATAATGGTGGAAAGCTGTTAATCATCATCTCTTGCTTGGAAAAAGCTCAGAAATTTAAATTTGAGTGCATACAAAGAGGAACGCAATGTATACTTTAACAGACACATTCCAGAGACGCGCCCATGCATTCACAACATAAAACGAAAAGCCCCCGCTTCAAGGACAATGGCTTTATTAATACACGGCGAACCATCTGCATATTCGTACAGCCTAACCTTCACAAATCGTATTTGTGCAGTAAACAACACCCCTGTTTGACTCAAGGGGGAAAAAGATGGGGCCCTGAGATTTACAGTGATGCACATAGAAAGCAGCAACGTGCAATCTTTAATTAAAGCAGTTGGAGCGAAACTTCACATGCAAATAATCTTTTTTCCCCCCTGAAAGCTGTTAGTACTTTTAACCATTTGGATACATTCTTGCACAGCAAAGAATGCTAAGGAAGACATGGAGGGAGATGGGGTGGTGGGGGTGGTAATAAATTTAGCAGAATACATTTGAATCAGTTAAAAGGATTGCAGCAGAAAACAGTGCAATAAAAGTTTAATAAGGGGCTGGGGAAGAGCTAAGCAAAGTTGGCAAGAAAATACCATTTCAGCTGATTAAGGGAAATACTGCAGTGTTCAATCACAGAGTACAGTGATGAGTAATTCTCCCTAAAGCTTGAAACTCGGGCATTACGTAACCGTGTATCATGTAGCTGCCGTACTTATAATGAATCTGTGACTTAACATATTACCTTTATTTATTTTTATGACTGCTTTATGACAAAGGTGAAAGGCACACTTAACATTTCTATTTCAGTTTCTAACTTCCCCAGTTTGAGACAAGGAAATCATCAGCGTTGCAACAGGAAGAGCGGTGGCCTTTGTAATTGTTTTTCTCCCTTCCTGTGTGACTGTGTGTCTTTGCGTGCATTTCAGCACAGGGGGAGTGCATGACCTTTTGGGAACCATTGAAACTCTAACTCTCAGTCAGCTGTTGGCAGATGTCCTGACCAGTGACCTCCATTCACTGTGGGAGGTGGGGGTTTTGACATCAGGGAGCAATAGCTGATAAGACGAGGTTAGAGCTGAGTACTGGAGCCGCTTGCCTCCCTCGGTTGAGCTGGAGCAGTGCCGAGGCCCAGATCTCCGTCCAGCAGGTCCTCTTGGTGCTCGGATGCAGAATCGCTTTCGGACGATCCCTGCTGGCTCTCCGTTTCCCCCAAATCCAGGGTGTTTTTTCCTGCTTCTATCTCACACAGCTCTTCTTCTTCATCATCCTGAATTGTGAGTGGCAAATAACTCATATGTTCCTCAATATTTCTGGCATGTTGTAAACACAGAAAAAAAGTCTTACCTCCTGCACACGGGGGCTACTGAAGACTCTGGCAAATACACCACAACACTGTGGCAGTGACTCAGTCAGCGGGGGGCCACAATGAGTCAGCATTGGCTTTAGATATCTGTGACATTGTTAAAGGACTGTTCAAAACGTGTGTACGTGTCAGTGACTGTAAACACAAAATAAGGTGAAATGGTCGGTTGTAGTCTAGCCTGTCCTCCAGCTCCACAGTCATAACAATAATAGCTAACAACACTAAAGCACATATCAGATTAATTATATATATATATATATATATATATATATATATATATATTTTTTTTTTTTTTTTTTGAAAGAATGAGTAGGACAGTAACCAGATACGGTGTTTTACCTGTGCAGGATAAAAGGTCAGGGAATTTACATGTTACTGGTGTTGCACTCCAGTAAAGCGTTAACTGGTATGGTCTGTTTCCTATTTTAGCAGCTGATGCTCGAGGGAAAGCCCAACTCTTTGTTAGAAAGAAGTGGTTAAAGTGAATCACTGCAGTTTATCATAAACATAATCACTGAGCGTGTGACTGCAAATTGTTTTAGATCTAAGCCATCAGACTTCCAGTTGTTTATATATGAAGACAGAAATGAGAGATGCAAATCTAAAAGTGTAATAAATCATAGTCCCCTTGTGCTCAAAGCAATAAAAAAAACATTATGAAAGTGTATTATTTCCCTTATGAGGTCACTGTCAGCTTACTGGCATTCAGTGCAGTTGGCCTTCCGTTTTGAAGATGGCACACTGCAGAGAGCTGGGATATTAGTCATTCAAGCTTTAGGTACTTGAGCTATTTTTGTTCCAGATTCTTAAGCTGTTAGCATATTTAATATACATAGCTTTTGTCAGCTGAGTTGTTGTCTTAAGGAATAAAAGCTCCCATGCAACACAGAGAGATTTTCCAGGAGGGGATGTTGCATGAGAGCCAAAATCGAGATAAAAATAATTTGCTCAAGAAAAAAAAAAAGGAAAGGTAGCAAATGGGTCGTTATCTAGTTTCAGCAAACTGGGTCAGCCTTGCAGTTGATTGAAACTAGAGGCAAGGTCACGAATGCCTTATAAATGTGGTAAAGTGCAGATATGTGCATTTTGATTTTCGATCAGCGTTGAGAGGAGACGGTGGAAGCGAAGCGGTGCAGGTGGCAGGTGGTTACTAAACAATAACAGTGGCATATTTATAAGCTCTGGTCTGAAAAGTGGAGGTGAGTATGTTTGTGACATTTCGGAGCCCCCTGCTAGCATCTAATTTATAATCACCTTTCTGCAAGGGGTCATACTTTCCTCAATTTTTGCTTTGGAGGGGAAAAAAAACAACAAAAAAAACGGACAAATTCCTATTTTACCAGTGCCATCAGTGTCAACCTTTGTACCTCACTGCCTTTTATGAGTAATGTGGGACTAATGTGGCACACAAGTGCACAGTCCTCTGGCATGCGTACAAAAGAACAAGGGTAAGTGGAAAATAATCTAATATGGAAATTGGTACCAGCTCTCACCATTCGGGTTCTGTTGTTGAAAATGTGCAAGAGGTTGGAATTATAAGCACCATTCTGGCAGCTAACAGGATTTATTCATAAAATGTCTCAAATGAGAAACAAGGGGAAAAGGGGGGAGGGGTCTAAGGAGGGAGAAAAGGAGAGAATAATGTCTTCCTTGGGATGTGCCTGAGTGAGTTGTCTTCCTGTTGGCACTGCGTCCTCCTGTTCCATGCTGGCATGATACTCGACAGTGATGGTAATTATAACTGCTGGTTCTGCTTTCTGCTACACAATGGTGTCAGATTATATGTGTGTGCGTGTGTGTGTGTGTGTGAAAAGATGCTGAGTAGTTATGTGGGGGTAGAAGACCAACTGCTGCTTCAGCCACCATCACAGCAAGCACAAGTCCCACGCTGCACAACCCGCAGGTAACCTTTTACTGACCTTTCATGAGTTAGGGCAAGTATTAGAGTTATAATACATGTGATCAGCTACTAGAGTTCAGAAACTACAAAGCAGGTTAGTGTGGTTTGGTTAAACGCTTGCTGCTTTTCAGGGGCTTCATGAAATCTTTTCATGCTATGTTTGCCAGGAAACCAACACAGATTTCAGCAAGTCATTCTAAGAAATGGTCTAGAACATAGCACGCAAAACGTCTCCAACAACAACACACTGTTTTTATCTAACGTAAGTTACTTATGCTATTTAAGAAATTGGTTGTAAATAGCCTGTTTATAACTTGTGTGACAAACTTTCCCATTGTTTTACCAGTATTTTAACATTTAAGCAAACGCTGTAGTCGGAAATGTCCAATACAAGCGCTGTTACAGGCAGCCTTAATGATTACACATGAAATGCGAATCAATTAATAAACAAAAACGTCCAGTGGTACAACTAGTGAGGAAACAAGAGAACAGACAGAAGTTGCAGTTACCCTAACTCATCACACTCTCAACACCAATGCACAGTATTCTGATAAAACTTTGTAGGGGTGAAGAGTGGGGTCCAGTTAACAATCCATTAAAATTTCATGTACATCCATTTCATGTACATCCACCAAGTACTTCAAAGCCCACTTATTTATTTATTTATGTATTTATTTATTCATTCATTCATAGGTAGAAAAATGACAAAAAGGCTTATAAATTAGGAAGTATCTCACAAGTGTGGTGTGTACTGTCGACATAGAAATACTGTATAAAAATGTAAAATATCATGTCACATTTAACCTCTGACCTCGATCTGAATTCCAAAGTGATGATAATGTTATATAGAGCTATTTAAAACTATGTTTCTTACCACCATTGTTTGCATTGAGAACATATAGGCATATAGGGAATTCAATATGTGTATTACTTTGGACCTCTGACCTCTTCTTCAAGGTCAAATAGGGTCAAGCTGTCATGAAAAGTTTTTTATTTTTGTTTTATCTTTAAAGAAAATATTGTCAAGAGAAAGAGGATGAGCTGCCTTGGCAGTTTGTGCTTTGTGTTTTTTCTTTTTAAACTGAGTTGATAACATATCCCTAAGTTTATCTGTCAGTGACTCATCCAACCTGGAAGAAATAACTTTGTTAGACAGCAGCATCTACAACAGAGAGTACAAAAGCACACAGGAGTGTGAAACGTCAAAATATACCTTACTGACAGTACAATTACTGTACATTTGTAGCTCAGAGGACTGAGTTGAATTGGCCTCCTTCATTAAAGGCCATGAGATGCATGGCCTTTTGTTAGTCCCTTCCACTGATACACCCACTGTTCTCAGTACTGCTTATTCTCCTAAAGACATGGGAATTTCCATGATTGCAGACTTTGATTGCATTGAATAATGAATATGTATACACTTCTTACATAACATCAAAATGTAAGGAGGAGATATTTACAGTGGGTGCCACTATGCTCTACTTGGTGCTTCTTTGTTGTATGGTATTGTTTAGCCTTGTAATGCTAAAAATATGGGTAACACGCCTAGACTTGATTTTCAAGCCACAGAACACCCATGTAATTAACGGCATTGTACTTCTTTAACACGGGAGAAGACATGGGTGGCTTCTGGGATTCCAGATCCAAAACAAAAACGTGGTTGCTGGGCTAACGCCACAGTATGCAAACCAATTCAGCTGGAAAGATCAAACAGGCTTTGATGTCCCCCAGAATGAGTGCTTGTCCTTATGAACCCTAAAGCCAGGCTGACGGGGAAACAGTTAAGGAAGCAGCAGTGTGCCTCAATGATGCAGATGGTGAGCCAAGTTGAGGCTCAATTACCTGGCAGCAGGATTCCGGCTGAGGCTCCTCTCACCTGGTCCACTTCAAAGCACCTTCAGAATATGTTTTTCCTCCTCATCAATAGGATACATTGGTCGGGCCTTTCATCCTGCTTCTCTCATCTCCTCTTTTCTCGCCCGCTGTCATATTTGCATGCTTTACATGATTCCAAAAACCCATGATATATACACGAGGTCTGGTAAAAACACACAGTCTGTTAAAATGTGCAAGTTAACCCAATATTATAAGCTTTAAATATAGCCATGGCAGGAGTACAGTTCGTGCTGTTTTTTGGCTTTTAATCGTGTGTTGCAACCAGCAGACATATCATACAAATGTTAGCATGCTAGCACATGTAGGGACTGGCTAGCTGGCTCTTTAAAAATAGTGAAGAACAGTCTGTCTGTCACAAGGCTACTGGTGAAGCTATTGCATAAGACAGAGACAGTAGATTACTATTATTTAAAATTTGGTCAGTGAATATAATTCTTTATCAAATTAACCCACTGCTCATTCTCAAGTCAATATTTAACATCTAAATATGTCTTAAACATTTAAATGGAAGCTGCAAAACTAGAAAGAAGAAACCGTTTCACGTAAACAAAACGGAAATATGTCCTAATCAGATCAGAGAATTTCTCAGTACACTCAACCACATCCACCTTGCTTGTGTTTTGTGGTTTAGTAGCCTGAACGCTACATGTATTTGAATTTAATTTCAACCTTTACAAACTTTATGGTTTCTAATCTGTCTGAAATATAAACCAATACTGCCTGTTAAAAACAGTTCTCAGAGTAAAATATGTCACAATGAACTCCTTTGAAATGATTTTCCAAGACTAAAACTTAAGACAGACTTATTGAAATGTTAGCAAAAATGACCCCATTTACACTTGTTTACATGAAATGAATTTAGTCAGAGCTCAACCAGTAAAGGAATTTTAAGACCAATACTTGAGGGTTTAAACATCTGCTAAATGTGTGCTGCTGCGAAATTGCATAATTTTTTCAAAATCTGCTGAGCAATCTATGCAAGACCGACAGACAACATGGCTGAAGGGTGTTTCTCGCATCTCTTCTTTAGTTTTTAAATTTTTGTTTATCAGATAAAAAAAAAAGATATGTAATATCATAATATTGATATTACATACTTATACATAAAAATATTGCTGTAATATCCGCAACATTTGATAGATCAGTCAGGACTTCCTACATTGTTAATGTTATCAGTGGCATATGCACAAAGTTTGAGCTCTCTTTTTGGTGATTGAAATTCTAGCATTAGCTCTTTTTCCATAGACTGCAGTATTATATTAATGTGCCTTGCTAACAAAACCTGTTAGCATTAGCTGATAACTTAGCACTCTATCCCCTTATCCAAAAATGATCAGTTTTTCAAAAAAACCCTGGGCAGTATAAAATAATTATTCCCTCTATTATCGTGAGGGTTACGTTCCAGGACCCCTGTGATAGGTGAAAAAGCATCAATTAGAAAGCATGTTTATTTTATTATTTTATGTACATCCAAAGGCAGGTGGTGCAGGGTGTTTTACATATAAAGCACCTTAAATGTGAGAATAATGCCTTGATCCATCGGCTGGATCAGCAATGTGGTGTTTGGTGGTAAGAATTTAATTTGTACACCTTCAAACGACAGGTCCCTTTTATTTCAATTTAATATTCTTTTAATATAAGTTTAAATAAATATGTGATATTTTCATTTCAATTGTTAGAAAACGGTTATTTTACTGCAAAAATAATTACTAATTTTAGGCCATACATAGTTAAACATGTTTGTTTAATCTAATCTCAGGGTGTAGCTTGTTACTGTTAGCCAATATACAGTTTTACAGTCAGATCTACCCTCTCTCGTCGTATCTGGTTTCAGAACTACACATACCAGCTCTCACTGTTCATGAGTAACATATTTAATACCTCACAGCCTCAGGCTACTGTTTCAATGTGTCTCAAGACGTAACAAGAACACAGACTACACACACACTTTATACTACTTATTTTAATAGTTATGAGCGGACCATGACTTTTCAGGAAAGGAGGGACACAGGGACCTTCCTTTCCTTTTTGATCTCTTTCTGTGAGATCAGTAAAGAAGAGACAAACTTTTGAGAAACATTTATTTCATATTCTTAGATATCCCTATAAAATTTAAATAGATAATTATATAACCCTTTTGAGTGTTTAGGAGTTACTTATGTTATTTATAACTCTTCCTGCTTTAATGTAAGTTACATCAAAGAGAAGAAGGGAAAAAACTCTGTATTAAACTATCAGTCATGTTTGAACACACTCACCCATTCATTTTCATGGGTGCCGGTATAAAAAAATGTATTTAAATATATTTTGCATGCTGCCAAAATAATATTAACCTTGTAGCCTGATTTGTTTCATTATCAAAGGTCAGCTACGTAGCCGGGATAATGCCATTTCTGCACTCTCATTCAATTAAAAAGCACAAACCCCCCCAAAAAACAAACAAAACCTCAATTACGCATTAAATGACTATTCTTAATGATGATGCCATCAATCCAACATTGCACTGTTTTGCAGAAGAGATAAAGCCCATAAAGTAAGATGATGTGCTCCTTACCAAGCACCAGGTCATGAAGTCATTAGGGAGCAAAATTCAATTAGCTTAAACTTAATGCAATCCTCGTGAAATCTTCCTGCAAAGAGTACAACTGTTTTCCTTCTCCAACTACACTCTCTGCTTACAAGACCATCTTAACACGTTGTTAACACCAACAGAGGCGGCAATAGTTAAGCACTTTGGGAAATAACACATACTATTGTGCAGTTGGGGAGGGAAGTTCAACACCATTCCCACAGAATAAGTTTGCAGCTAGTAAACCCTTAACTTTGTTTAGAATAAAGACTGACAGAGAAGCAAACTGTTTGCTTTGGAAATGGACTTTAGAGGTCCTGGCCAGATTTTGTTATCCTCAGACAGTCACTATAGCTGACTGGCCCTTTATTTATTGTTGCTACAGACAAGAACTTCAACCTTTACCAAATGCAAATATATATATTTTCCAGATTGTTGCAAAATAAAATAAAGGTGAACAATGGAGTAAATTTCTGAATGCAACCTGTGAATTTATCTAATAACGGCAAAGGAATGTACAAAATGTATTCTTGCACGGAGCAAAGACTGTGGAGTTTTGGTCCACAGAAATGAATTATAAATAATTTAAATATTAGATTTTAGATATAATATAATATTTGCTGCTTTTCTATCTGGAAAAGGAGTGCATTGTTGGAGTACTCTTTTAATAGTCACGATATTCATAAGACGTGATTGCTGAGAACTGTCACATGAGAGAAGTCACATGGATAATCGTGTTTCAAAGTTGACTTGAAAATGAGGAGCCTCTTAGATAAATGCATCCTAAAGAATCGTTTATATCAGGGAAACTACAATGAGAGCATGTGTGCAAATGGTCCTAATATAGCTGCACAAAGGAGGTCATACACAGTGTATGTTTGCTAGCAGGCCACACACGTTCTTTCTGAACTTTCTGTTTGTCCTGATAGATAAGGGTCTTTCTTCAAAGTCTATGTAATGAAGCACTATTTTTTTCTGATACTCACAGAACAGTAGGGCTCCACAGAGCGCTGCGTTAATTATTGTGAGTGCAAGCAGATGTGAGAGTGCTTTGGAGAAAAAAGCAGTGAAAGGATACTTGTAGTCGAGAGAGTGCCACAGGCCCTGTGTTGTGTCTAGCCTCTCTGTAGCAATCTGTAAACCAGAAGAGAACCAATGTTACTCGCCGACAAACAAAGCCCGTCTGCCGTGGGCTGTATACGGTGCTTGATGGAAATGCTGAAAACCTGCACCTGTGCATGGTCAGCAGGGCCATATCACATGACCACAGCTTGAACAAGAGGGTCAGACCTAATAAAGGGAAAATCCTATTCCCAAAAACTGAACTACCAATAGAGATCCCTCCTCATTACAGTAAGAACAACTGCTCTGGTCTTGCATGCATTCAACTGTTTCCATAAAAAAAGAAATAAAAAAGCTCGTCTCCCCACTGGGATCCTCCTCCAGCTTTACTTGGCCACACTATCTATTTGGCCGCTTGATACCAGAGAGATGCCCAGACCTTGTCCCATTCATAGCGTGCAGATAATCGTCGGTTCAAATAAGAGAGTGAATGGCGAGCTGCTGGGAAGCAGCGATGGCAGGGTGGGTGTATGCACAACAAAAGGCCACACTCAGAGGGCCTCTGTTGTGCTCTGTTCTGGATATTGCGCAGACCATCACTCAAAGCGAAAGCGAAACTGCATTTCCTCTTGAAGTGTTCTTCACTTTAATGCCATGTGGTCTTAAAATAAACAGCAGACCCAAGATTAAAGGCTGGACGCCCATTATGTGTCAGTAGGAGAGGATGGAAGGATATGCTGCAAGTACAATATTTGCAGAAATTATACATATTAGTAAATCCCTATAATGTACAGTTCTCAATATTTAAATAAGAAATAGTGTGAAAGAAGAATGTGTTGACCACAAAACCGCTCGAAGTTTTATAGTCATGTGACTGCCCTCTCTCACATGTTCAGCGAAGCTTGCTGCTTCCAGTGCGACACAATGCGTATGTAGGCAGAATCACTTCTTGTAACACAGTGAAATGTAAGTGACTGTGTGACAGTCAATATTAGAAGCTGTTGGGCCAATACTTGTTTTTTTTGGTGTTGAGCATATTCTTGGAAGCATTATTTTCTTAAGCTTAATGTGCACTCTTTCTAACTAGAGTAGCCCCCTGAAACAAATCAGATACATTCGTAAACAGACTGCAATGATGTTCAAGCTTCAGCATGTTAAAGCACACGGAATGACAATTAACTTGCCGTAACCCATCGATAAACAGTGGCACTAATATACAATCTTCTAAATGGGATTGGAGAAGCGATGCCTGCACATCAATGCAAATTGTGCTGAGAAGGATTTAGAAAGCACCGATTAAAAAAAGGATCAATTTGGAATATTTAGCCGAATCCAGTTATTTGACAGTCACATAATATGTGGTGCATAAAGAAGGAAGCTGATAAACATTTCTATTAAAAAAGGCAAAATTTGATCCCAGAAAGAAAAACAAGAGGATGAATAAATATAGTGAATTTAGAAAAAAGATTTATCTATAGTAGAAACAACTGTGCCTACCTCAAAAATGCGGTCCTCCTGGTTTTCATCTGGATCCACCCCCACTCTAGAGTGAATTAAAATAGAAGTAC
The DNA here is from genome assembly GCF_057382095.1 of Aulonocara sp. 'chitande type north' Nkhata Bay. Lineage (NCBI taxonomy): Eukaryota > Metazoa > Chordata > Actinopteri > Cichliformes > Cichlidae > Aulonocara > Aulonocara sp. 'chitande type north' Nkhata Bay. The sequence goes on along the minus strand of NC_141352.1, from coordinate 20,001,344 downwards.
AGTGAAATCCTGACTCACTGTGCAATAATAATAAGAATTTCCAATAAGAAGAAGAATTCTCAGATGCTTTTGCTCTATAAGAATAGAACAAAGGTATTGGAGAAAATCTCCAATCCCGTTTGAATAGTCTAATGCTGCATGCAGCTTAGCAGGGAAGGTGACAGTCAGTCCCGTAACACGGTTTAGTTCTGAACATGACCTTTCAAACAGTTTCATCAAAATCAGCCTCATCTTCCACATCACACTGGGAAAATGTCAGCTGGGTAAACCTTTGATAAATGACAAACAGCGACGCAATTATGCTCGATATCATGCGCGGCTGCTGTTATTATCCTGTCAAGGTGTGTGGACCCCACTTTGCTGCGACAGGGCAGGGAGGAGAGGCCGACTGGCTGCTTGTTCACTCTGAGCTGAAATACAGTGACTCAACAACAGCCCGACACAGTCCCCATGAGCCACTTCGTCTCGCAATGAGAGTGTTATTTCAGAGTGTGCGTGCATTTGCTGCTTTTAAGCCTAAAACTGTCAGACTTTCTTAAAGCCAAATGGTGAAAATCTTGATATAACGACCTACCACCTGCAATCATCTACATATATACGACTGCACAAAACAGTGCACCAGCAGCACCATCAGTAGACTGGGGGCTTAAAGAGATGCAGGGAGGGAGATGGCTGTCGATTCTTGTTCCTGCAGGTCAGCAGTTAACTCTAATAGCCTGGCATTACTGCTCGGGACATTTTGAAATAGCCTTCTGTGCATTTGTGTGTGTATGTGTGCTTTTGCTTTTTTTTTTAGTGTGCTATACTAAAGCCTTTTACTAAGAATGCAGTGCAATAAAACAAAAGACAGGAGATTCTCATCAGAGCATTACAGCTCTGCGAATGGTTGTACAGATTGTGTCTTGGCAGCCGTTCTTCCATAATCCATCTCTTTGTCAATGTTTGTCTTGACTGTGCTTCAGTTTCTCCCTCTCAGATGACTGCTCATCTTGTTTTTGCTTCTCGAATTTCAGCTTAGTCTTTGTATTTTCTACAGTGCAGTGGAGGCTGCTTTGTGCCTCAGTGTGACACAGATGCTGTGGTTTGAAACTGTCATAAAGAAAAATCTGGACGTGAATGTATTTGTTGTCTCACCTGATATACGCTGGTAGCATATCCTATTACAGAGTTTTCTCTCTTTGTCACCTAATAAATCTAAAGGGTCTAATATAACGATAACCTGAGTAAACACAACGTGCAATTTTTAAATGATGATTTCATTTGTCGAGAGAAAGAAACTATCCAAACCTACTTGACCCTATGTGAAAAAAAATAATTGTCCCCTAAATCTAATAACTGGTTATGTTGCTCTTGGCAGCAAGAACTACAATCAAGCATTTGTGATAACTGGCAATGAGTTTTTCACATCACTGTAAAGGAATTTTTGGCCCACTCTTCTTTGCAGAATTGTTTTAATTTGGAGAGTTTTTCGAGCATGAACGGCTTGTTAAGTTCATGCCCAAGCACCTCGATCTGATTTAAATCTTGACTTTATCTATGCCACTCCAAAACCCTTTGAATCCATTCAGAGGTGGACTTGCTGGTGCGTTTCCCAACATTGTCCTGCTGCAAGTGCGCTTGAGCTTCAGGGCACAAACTGATGGCTGGACTCTCCTTCAGGAGTTGCTGGTAGAGAGCTGAATTCGTGGTTGCATCAGTCATACCAACTTGTTCATGTACTGACGCAACAAAGCAGCCCCAAACCATCACACTACCGCTACCATGTTTAACTGTTGGCTTGATGTTGTTTTTATGAAATGTTGTGCTAGTTTTACAGCAGATGTAAAGGGAGTCAAGTTTCTCATCAGTCCACGGAATATTTTTTAAAAAGTCCTTAACTAAGGAAAGTGAGGCTTGCATTTCTTTAGATGCTGTTCTGGGTTCTTTTGTGACCTCCTGGAGGCGTCATCGAGTAATTTGGATAAACCGGCCACTCCTGGGAAGTTTCATCAGTGTTTCAAATTTTCTCCATTTGTGGATAATGTTCTCACTCTGGTACACTGTAATCACAAACCCCTAAATATAAATAATTATTCCTTTGACAGATGTCAATTATTTTCTTTCTGATCTGTTTCTTTAGACTGTGGCTTGATGTGTTGCTATTAGAGATCTTTTAGCTTACATCACTTTGTCACATAGGTGCTATTTAAGTGATTTCTTGATTTAACAGATCTGGGAGTAATCAGGCCTGTGTGTAGCTAGCGAAACTGGCCTCATATGATTAATCACAGCTTCTATCACATCATCAGTTTTTACCTTACATCACTTAACCCCAGCCGTCGTTCTCCTCTTCTTTTTAATGTAACATTTTTCATATCGCTATCATCTCTACCCTTTCTTTCCCCTTTGTCTTCCAACCCCACTTCATCTTCTCTTTGCTAATTTGTCTCCCCTTTTAGCATTTCAATATCCATTTCACTCTCTCAGATCACTCTTCCTCTCATCACCACCTCTCACCTTCTCTCAATCCTCGTTCTTCTTTCTCACCACCATCTCTCTCTCCTCTATTTTCTCACCACCACGTGGATCAATTCTTTCTCTCAACAGGAACAGAAAGGGAACTGAGATCAAATTTGTGCTGAATTATTCTTAAATTCCCTGAGAACTGCTTTTATCATGCAAGGGCTAAAATGGAACAATTTATTTTAGGGCTGTGGAAGAACCTTGTGGATGGGGCAGGCTGTGACAGGCACATGCAGCCTGCACTGCATGTGACGCATCCCCTTCAGCTGGTGGAATGCATTCTGTGGCGACAGGCTCTGTCGCTGAGCTGAAAGAAAGAGGAAAGGGCAGATATGTTGCAAGGGAAGCGAACGAGAAGAGAAAGCTGCGGGTGTGAGCAAAGAGGAGATGGCGAGTGCAGCAAAAAACAACAACAACAACAACAACAACAACAAAAAGTAGTTTTGAGTTTCTTGAGTATGACGGAAGAATATCTTTGCTGACAGTGTCAGAATGAGTGGATGCTATGTTGGAGAGTGTGTGTGAGAGGCAGGGAGAGTGAGTGAAAGATAGGACAAGACAGCCAGAGACAGACAAAGAGGGAGAGACATAAAAGAGAATGGAAAAACAGTTATGTGGGGCTCTCACTCAATCCCAATGCAAGAACGGAACAAGGAGATAACAAGGCAGTGGGCGTTTGTGAGCCGGTGTCCTTTCACGGCCTTGCTTTTCAAATTGATACGCACCCTGTGCACTGGGATTCAGACAAATCAAGTCCAAACTAACTACCCTGTGACTGTGAGTTCACATGAATAACTCTGCAAATGAATTAAAGTGGACAGCCAGGGGAACGCAGCGGGAGAGAAAAGAAAGCGCAACAGAGGAGGAAACGCGTGTAAACTTTGCATAAATTCATATCTACTACAGGAAAATAGGGGCGCAGACGAGAGCTGAGTCATAGATACTTTTGTAATGAGCCTCCACAGGAATATGTGATCCTCCCATGACCCACTTGTTTCTCCAAATGAGGCAGAGTTACCCCCATTCTGTAAGGAAATCACATCCCATGCAATAAAAGTCAGTCAAAAAGAAATTCACCGAGGAGCAACTTGATCTCCTGCAATCTGGCAAGATTGTAAGACAGAGTTGGTGCTCCTGTTGTGCAAGTCCTCAGCATTGTACAAAATCAGTGGCCTTTTTATGTGCTGATACAATCATGTGTTGCAATAAGCTCCAGTGCTCCTCAAACATCTCTGGACATATTCCAGGATGACACAACACTTTGTACGGGGCCCTTACTTGACGACTCAGCCGGTTCTTTCGGGGAACATTGCTATTAATAACAGCATGTTTTTAGGCCTGAGTTCTTTTATGTAAGAGAACGAACTTCTTTTCTTTACCTTATCTTGCGCAGCCATACATAAAAGCTGGAATTACACAGCAGAAAGCACCCTCGCACACACAGAAATATCTCCTTACAAGTTAATACTTCCACTGTGCCTGAGAGAGAAGTGGAAGAGTGAAATAACTTGGCCTTGGGCAATGATGAAGTATGCGGTAGGAATGTGTACGCGCAAATGTATATGTGCCCGCGTCTCCATTGGACTGTTATCACTCTAGCTGACAGTAATGGGCTGATAAAGCTGAGCTCACTGTCTTGCAGGCACACTGAACATGAAGCCCCCTGAGAGACTACAACTGCTTTGCATGTATACCTCATTTATACACTGGGGGGAGTCTACAGGTAGTGTCTCAATGTGTTTGGCGGAGATTTTGCCCCCCAAAAAACGACTTGCAATTGTTTATTAAGGAAAAGAAAATGAGATATAATTGGAAGCTTAAGTTAAGAACAATCAAATAAGCTTCTTTTTAAGTCCAAGAGCTCAAGGATGAAATACTTAGCAGGCAGGGTAAATTAAGTTACAGCACTCCTCCCTTGTGCTGCGCAGGCGATGCACAAGTTCTTTTTTTCACTGCTCCGAGAGAGAGGCAGGGGATAAGGAAAACACGGAAGAAAATCGAAATAGGGAGGGGGCGAGACAAAGACAAAGAGGCAGAATCTCACAGGGACTGTGTTTGCACTATACTGTGAGTATGGACAAGAGGAAAGCTCATCCTTCTAGTTTCCTGTTTGAAAATCCCATTTGGCTGTTCTTCTCACCGGGGACACACTGATATCATATTTGACAGCTCTCAGGAACAGAGCCTGGAACCAAAGCTGACACATACGCGAGGATATTTTCTGGGTTTAATTTCTGCCCCACAGACTTTCCAGCTACAGCAAACACACTTTACCCCCAATCATAACTACAGAGTACTTCCAGAAAACAGAGCACTTTAAATAAAGTATTGAATGTAAGTGTACAGATGCTGTCACATACGCCATATCATATAAAGGTGACTGCAAGCTCAACGGAAGCAAAATACATGTACATGTGTGTATTTGAATAACAAATAATTTATTGCACTACAGTTAATTCATCAGTAAAAGTGAGTAGATGCTACAGGTTATACGGGTTATATCGCAAAAAGGACGTATATGACTATAAAATAAAATCCCCAAACAGTGCAGACATCAATACCTGCAATGACTCATAGGCTGGTTTTAAGATTTCAATGTAGTGTAGGCTTGGCACTGACAATAAAAAAAAGCAGCAGTTCAAGTAAAGCAAAGATTAAATTAAAGATGTGCCCCCCTCTCACTGTGCGAGCATTACGTGTAAGTAAACACAATGACACACATGATTATGACTTCATAAGACGTGTAAATATATTCGCCTGATCCTTACATGGCATTTATACTTTGCTAGCAATGTGAATTTAAAAACCTTGCGGGCTGCAGGAGCTGCCGAAGAATAACACTGAAGTTATCGATATGCGATGACTAACCACAATCACACGTTATCCGAAACAAAATCCTGAACTTGAACTGCAGATGTCATGAGAAAGTCGAGCCAAGAGCTCTCTCACACCCACAAAACTCTAGCACCCCACCGTGAGCTCTGCAGTGCGATCAGCTCCACAACTATGCACAAAATGAAACCTTCAAGTGCCTGAACAGTCAAGCGCGACTGTTTAAGACATTACATATTGTGCAAGATACTGCAATCTCGGATGTGGACAATAGAACATAATGTCTTTCCAAGCTTTAAGACAGATAAGTTCACGCGGTCATGGCCGAGCCCTGTATCGCTCAGTGTTATGACTCTGCTGTGGATAAGGACATAAAACTGGAACATAAATTTCCCTTCCTGATACTGCAGTCTAGCAAAACAAAGCGTCATAAATGACCAAGTCCTCGACTGTAATATGTAGGTCGATCTACAAAGACCCAGAATGTGCTTTCACCTAAATTTCAAATCACTTGAGCTGGTGTAAAAATAAAACTGGCAGGGTAGTGTAGAGGGACGCGTGTGCCTGAGATGCACGTGTACTGAAGATATTAGCGGGATGCGCAAAGCATTTACATAAGTGCACGGTTCGTTCGTTGTCCTCTTCTTATCTCATCTAACCAGGCAAAACTTTTTATATGCTCGGCCATTTTGCTCACTGATGAATGATCACCCACTCAGCAGATGTCCAAATATTATGTTATCTTTTCTGTTGTTTGAACTGAGCTATGAGATATCGATGGCCAGAAATAACTCTGGATATGTAATACCAAGTTGGACGTTTTGGCTAGTCAGAACCTTGAGCAAATTACTCACAGATTTAGCACAGTCATTGCAATGGAATTTTCCCATTTTTAAAATACATTTGTTATAACTTGGGCTGTATTTTTTATGCATTTAATTTGCATTTCATGTAGACAAAAGACTTTAATCAACTAAAAATTTAAATAATCTGCCTGAGAAGTGATAGCTAAACCCATTTGCCCTCAAAAATGCCTTAATTCAGAGATTAGATAGATTCGACATGACGCTGGAAGCATTCCCCAGAGATTTTGGTTCACATTGACATGTTAGCATCAGTCAGCTGCTGTATGATATGAATCTCCCATTGCACCAAATCCCAAAAGGTGCTCCACTGGATTGAGATCTGGTGACTGTGGAGGCAACTTGAGGGCAGTGAACTCATTGTCCTTTGAGTTTGAGATTGTCTGAGTTTTGTGACATAGTTTGCGTGCCACAGAAAATGGGTACACTGTGGCCATAATGCAATAGTGGTGAGCAACAATACTCATACTCAACTGGTACTAAGGGATGCAAGAGATAATCCCTCATTTATACCACCAGCAATTTAGTTCAATTCAATTTTCGCCTCAAGGCGCTTTATATTGTGTGGTAAAGACCCTACAGCCTGGACTGCTGATACAAGGCATGCACTCCACCATCTGAATGTTGCAGCAGTAACCAACACTCATCAGACCGGGCCATGTCTTTCCAATCTGTTGTCCAATTTTGTGTGAATTGTAGCCTCAGTTTCCTGTTCTTCGCTGACAGGAATGGCACCCGGCCATTCTCTTCTGACCTCTGGTATTAACAACAAATTTTTGCCAAGTCAACTACTGCTCACTGGGTATTTTCTCTTTTTCAGACACTAGAGATGGTTGTGTGTGAAAATACGAGTAGATCAGCAGCTTCTGAAATACTCAAACCAGCCCATCTGGCTCTAATAACCAAATTCAAAGTCACTTAGATCGATTTTCTTCCCCATTTTGATGCTTGGTTTGAACTTTTATGTTTATATTCAGTCTGACGAATTAAAGAATCAATCAAAACGTCTCTTTATGGTCATACATGTGAATGTGTGCTGTGCAATAACAGAAAATACAGACATTCTGAAAATATTACTTCATCACATTTTTGCACAGATGAGATTAGGAGATTAATAGCAGTCTAGTCTTCCAACAACAACACAATAACGCCACAGCAATCAGCTGCACATATTTCTCTAAGGACTGGTAATAGGGGAAAACATCTACCACCCTAAGTAACATTACCACCTACCAGCAACTCTAAACCTCACCAATTACAACCCCAATTCCAAAAAAGTTGGCATCATGTGTAAAATGTTAACACAAACAAAATGCAATCATTTACAAGTCTCACAAACACTCATTTTATTCACAATAGAATGTATAAAAACGTATCAAATGTTTAAATTGAGAAATTTTACTACTGTTTGTTAAACATTAGCTCATTTTGAATTTGACAGCAACACGTCTTGAAAAAGTTGGGACTAGGGCAACAAAAGGCTGGAAAAGTAAGTGGTGCTAAAAAAAAAAAGAAAGAGCTGGAGGTACATTTTGCAATTCATTAGGTTAAATAGCAGCAGGTCAGTAACATGACTGCGTATAAAAAGAGCTTCTTAGAGAAGCAGAGTTTCTCAGAAATAAAGACGGGCAGAGGATCACAAATCTGCAACAACAACCAGAAGTCCAAAAACAATGGTCGAGTATCTCATCATCTTGCATTAGTTTCTATCTAGAAAGACACCACTGATACTGAAAGCTATACACAGGTTTCAGAACAACACATGCTCCCATCTAGATGATGTCATTTTCAGGGAAGACCTTGGATTGAATGACATATCAGACAAAAACGGGACAACAGTCATCTCCAAAAGGTCCAGCTGCAGGTCTCCTCAGATGTTTATGGGCTGAAGGGAAGAAGAAGAAGAGTGGATGCTACACAGTGGCCATGTCCCAACTTTTTGAGAAGTATTACTGCCATCAAATTCAAAATGACCTTCAATTTGTCCCCTCATTTGATATTTTTCTGTATTCTATCGTGAATAAGTGAAAGAAAATGGATCGATGGAAATTTCTCTCATTTTATTTGAGTTTGTGAAAAACTAATTTAAGTGGCTGCTGGCTGTAATTGTCATGAATTGTGAGGTCGAGGACTCAAATGCATACTTTATTTTAGGCAGAGAAATGCCCAAAGTCCATATGTACGCACAGGTGAATCGAATCTAGATAACAAGACAAAGGGTTACAAAGTAACTAACCAATACACAGACTACACACACATATATGTAGCAACCTAACATTAGTAGTGTGGAATGAGATATAAACCCTAATCATGATTAACAAAATAAAAACAGTAATAATACCACTAATAATAAAATATTGTAAATCCTAAACTAGGGGATACAAACTAAGTACTCAAAATCCTGAGTATAAAACTCAGGATCATGATCAGTAGTATTACATGTGATCAGTTACAAAGGTGCTTTCTGCTCAAACTACTTTGTTAGATAAATCCATTATAGCTTATGTTTCAGCTGTTTTGAGTGTAAAAGAAAGTGTAGGCACTATCAGATAAATGAAATGTTGGAAAAATAACAATTTTTCAATATAACGTAGTAGGAAATTTATATTTATATGTATTTTTGACTATTTATTTTCTCATCTTAGAACAAGTTAACCATAGCACAATGCCATCTTCTATCTAGATCCTGCTGTGCATCATATTATATACAAAGCAATGTAAAAAACAACAAAGAATATTATTACTGAATGTCAGTATTTCCTCACTGTGTGAAACAGTGTCACTTCAGCAGGAAGGAGCGTTTTTAGCTTTGTAGCCAGCTGAGTTGCTGGAGGTATCCAAAGATGGCTGGGAGTGGAGAAGCCTGTGCGAGCCAAAGATATTATTATTGTACAGAATTAATTTCCCCTCTTGCTGTCCACCTGCATGTCTCAGCATGTCATAAGGAAACTAAATTTAGTCTCGTGGACTTTGCGGGACAGTAACTGTCCAAAAGGATGCAACGTAACATCCCAATACTGCACAAATCCAACATGAATTCTTTTTTAACAATGTTTATTTTAGTCTTAGAGGGTCTACATGCATAGTGATAATATTATCAATGCTAAAGAAAGTTAAAGGTGAGTTTGGCAAGAACTACTAGTGGCTGTGAGTTTTTGTGAAGTAAGTAAAGAAGTAAAAAGTAAAGATGCTCAGATATTGAGCTGAAGGCTGAACTGCTTTATGACATCAACTTGAATAATGACTGTTAATAACTTACAAAGTGATTGAAAATATATTATTCGCCTCTTGCATTACTGCTGACAAGTCACCGCGTTGGCATCAGGGAAATCAAACCAGATTTAATCACAAATTTATTAATCTTTCAATAAGTCTGTTACTAGTCTAGTGGCATTTGCCGGCAACTGCTACATCATTCATACCTTTGGGGCAGAACAACCCCTTTAGCATGTCTTGATTTCTCCTTCTTTCCTGTTCTCACTCCTGCCAAACTACCCTAAAGGATATGAGATCAAGTGCCTTCTTTTGAGCCACGGCAGGCTCTAAGGGGATGTCTTAATCTTTGGTTGTCGTATTTGGATGCTGCCATCTCTTTCTTGTTGAGGATCAAGGGTGATGTCTGCCGACACCACCTAAATACATCAGGAGAATCTCAGAGAAAGAAATCACTGGTAACAAGACTAACTTGACAAAGCAATTCCAATAACTTCATCCTGTTTTGTATTTTATATGTTGCCCAGGGAAATGGGCTTGTTTCTTTCCACTGCAGAGGCAACTGTAGGAATGGTTGAATGGTTAACAGCACTCTGCTTTTAGATTATTCAGTATAGAGTACTTTGCTCCATAATGCCGGCTGTACAATGTAAAATTTGTCTCCTACGACTGCAGCCAGCTGGTCTGAACATTAGTCAAATGTACCCGATAAATTCTCAAGCAATTGCAATCTTTCTTAGAGGCAAATGGAATCAATGAAAAATTCCAATCTGGTTTTAAACCTCACCACAGTACCGAGACAGCTTTACTGAGAGTTTTTAACGATCTCCTCGTAACTGTTGATACAGGGCGCCCTGTGGTTTTAGTTCTTTTAGACTTGTCCTCTGCTTTTGATACGGTCGACCATGATATTCTCCTTTCAAGACTTGAACATGTAGTTGGCCTTAAAGGCAAAGTACTCTCATGGTTTAAATCATACCTATCCGAGCGGTTTTTCTCTGTCTCTATGGGAAATCACTCCTCTTCCCCCGCACCCCTTCGTTGCGGTGTTCCCCAGGGGTCTGTGTTAAGTCCCACGTTGTTCTCTCTCTATCTGTTACCCCTGGGAAAAATCTTTAGAAATCATAATATCTCTTTTCACTGCTATGCGGATGATATCCAAATCTATTTCCCTTTGGATTTGGATCTTCAATCCCCGCTAATGCCGTTGCTTAATTGCCTGTGTGACGTCAGAGACTGGCTACTGCATAATTCGCTCACCCTCAATGAAAACAAAACAGAAATTATCGTCTTTGGTAGCCACATGCCGTTGAAACAGCTTTCGGAGACTTTAGGTTCCTATGCCAGCCACTTATCGCCCACTGTCAGAAATCTCGGAGTAATGCTGGACAGCTCCCTCAAATTAGATAAGCAAGTGGCTGCAGTGGTAAAAACCAGCTTCTACCAACTACGCCAAATTTCGAAGGCAATGCCTTACCTACGACATAAAGACCTTGAAAGGCTCATTCATGCTTTTATAACCTCTAGACTGGACTACTGCAATTCTCTTTACTTAGGCCTCCAACTCTCTCTTATTCAACGCCTACAATTAGTCCAGAATGCCGCAGCACGCCTTCTAAGCGGCGCTAGAAGACAGGATCATATTACTCCCATTCTAGCTGACCTCCACTGGCTTCCTGTCAAATACCGTATTGTTTTTAAAATTCTTTTATATACTTTTAAAATCTTAAATAACTTGGCACCCAGTTATTTGATTGACCTTCTTAATCTATATATCCCTACAAGGGCACTCAGATCCTCTAATCAGGGGCTTCTAATACAACCAATGTCTCGATTAAAGACGAAGGGGGATCGGGCCTTTGCTTTCGCTGCACCAAAACTCTGGAACAGCCTACCGGTTGATGTCCGTGTGTCGGAAACTATCCAATCTTTTAAATCTCGGTTAAAAACCCATCTGTTTAAGCTCGCTTTTCAAACTACTTAGCTTAATTTTCCCTGATTCATGTCTGTTCTTATATTATTATTTTATAATTTTATTCTTTGTTAACTGTTTTCTCCTGTTGTAAATTGCAAGTATGGTTCGTTTGTGAAGCACTTTGTTGTACTTGTGACTTTTAAATGTGCTATAGAAATAAAATTGAAATTGAAATTGAAATAAATCGCACGTCTCAAAAACTGGTATACTGTCATGTCTGGAGATGCACAGATGAATGTGTTGCAGCCACACAAGTGGCCTGCGATAGCTGATTCTGGGTTTTGACAGGGATATTATCAACAGGCTATCTTCCACCTGCTCACTCATCTGCTGCCTCATCATCCTCTACCTTCCTCAAAATGCTGCTGCTGCTGCTGCTGTGGGGGAGATTGTTCTCTATATGTAGGTGCTGATGAAATTTTGAGGGCGAGTGGTGAATTATTTAAGAGGGAGGATTATGAAAGCAGTTTCTTGGCGCGTTGCTGGCGGGTATGAATCGATATGAGTCCTCCCCAGCCCCAACCCTTCCTTTCTTTTTTCTTTTTTTTTTTGCCTTTGCTCCTCCTGAAACCACGGACCCTCTGAACAGAAGTCCAGACACATGGGCAGGGGGCCGTGGCAGCCTGGACAGCCAGATGTACTGTGCCCCATGAAATACAGTAGATGAGAAAGCAAGCAGAAACAAGACGGGATTGTTTATCTCTGTGTGTGTGTTTGAGCGTGCAAGAGATACAGAAGGGTCTAATTCAGACTGACCACATCCACGGGAACAGATGGCGCACTCAATGGCTGCCAAGACTGTTCTCCTTTTCCTCTGGTTCTGCCTTGGGGCAGGGGTCTAACAGTCAGGAGGCCGTACACTCAGATGCTGGGCACACATACACACAAACCCACATTTCTGTGGTGAAGTGTCACCCATAGCTATGTGCTGGTTGGTTCGCACAGATGCCTTCAATGAAGATTTGATTGTATGGGCTTGATTTGTGCAGTGCCAATGCTCGGAGGCTTTCGAGGCCGAATAAACGACCATGTTCCCAGCACTCATTCTCCCGTTTCACTTGATTGTCTCTCAGTGAGTTAGTCTGCATCCATTTCGCTCTCTGTCTCTAGCCACCACCCCACACAGACACTCAGCTCCCTTCTATCTGCTGAAACAATACATTTTTCCTTCTTTCCTCATCTGTGTATTGGGAGTCCACATTTGACCAGCACTTTTGTCCTCTCTCTGGGTGATGATTTCCTGACTCTAGAAATAACAGTTGGGACTAAGAGTGCAGATTTCGGATCAAATGGTTAGGTTTTAGCCTTGTGGCTAGCCTTTGATATATATATCAAATCAAATGTTTTCTTTGCTACCCATAAGTCGGCATTTTGAATTAGGTATCTCAAATTTTACCACTTCCTGACTCAAACTTAAAATAGCTCATAATTGAGGAAATAACTTGATATTTTTAGTTATTTTGTAATAAAATCTAGGCAAAAAAGTGCTGTGTAGGGAAATGAGCTTCTCTAAATGTTTGCATGCTGACATAAACATTCAACTCGAAGCATCACTTTGGAAAGTTACAGCCTCAAAGAGATGTCCCAGACAGTATATGAAGATGTAGATTTTTAATGTGTCTCACCTTCTTGACTTCAGTGCTGCATTCCAAGTCTTGCCAATTAAGCTGTGAGTAAAATGTTTTAATAATTCATAAAAAACGAAGGCCCAAACTGTGAAAATAAGAACTAGGTTGTAAAGAAAATCATTTTCTTTTATGCAGTACAAAAATGAACTTGACTCAATTGATTCTTTCAATCTTTTCTGGCTGTCTCTCTCTCATTTTCTTTCTCCATCTTTCCTTCCAATGTGCCTGCCGTTAATTCTTCAAGAGGCAGACGGCTGAAATTATAGAGGGCTAAAAATAATGGCTCTATAAATAAAAGGTACCCATTGCGAGTGATTGAGAGGTGAGGTCGCGAGGCAGCTGGGGATGCTGGGAAAGCTGAATTCATTAGCATTCTCCACTTCCAAAAGGAAGCTCCCACAACTCTCACACAAAAACAAACTGCACAGCCTCCTTGTAAACAGCACGCACAGTGATGCAGCCCTGGGATCCAGAGTGCTTCGAACTCTCTTCCTCTCTCTACCTCTGCAGCTCTCTGCAGTGCTGCAAATTTTGGCCCCGTCGATACCATCCATCAGTCCTCATTACCGCTTTCATTCTGAGCAGTCCATGCAGTCTGCATTCTTATAGCACTGTTCATCCACCAGCAGAGTGGAAAAATGTGCGCACACGTGCATTTGCATCTGTGAATACGTGAGAGGGCGTGCAGCAGAAGCACCCCACGTCTATTTTACTATTCAAACTCATGTGTGGATCCTCTTTGAGCCCACAGACACCTACCAATGTTACACACAAAACATACTGATCCAGTCCCAATATATTCTTCCCCACCTGTTTCCCTCTTTCTTTAAAAAGACCAAAAAAAATGTTCATCCACAAACCCTGTGTTTATTCCATTTGCATATTTTACATCCTCATGCGAAATGTCCCTATTTCTGTATTTATAGCATCATTGTTCTCTGAAACACTCACATGAATACACACACATGTGGCTGCTTCTCTTGCCCTGATGTTCCTTTTAATGGTCCTCCTCCTCCCTCTGTATTGACGTCATATCCATTAGGTCGTGCCTCTGGGCCTTTTTAGTGAAAGCTGAAGCACAGGGCTCCAGTGTATGAGTCCTCCGTCCAGAGTCAATCTCCACCTGATAAACTTGCTGTATTGGCCGATCTGACAGATGCGGTTACCACGGCAATCTGTTTAGTCTTTGCACACTGCTACGACTATCAATCCACTATGAGAGTAACCTATTGAACTGTGTAGGAAAACCAGCACATCAAGAGCAGGTTGGATGCTCCCCTCAAGCTATCACCTTTTTTTGTCTGCATCCACAAACACACACACACACACACACACACACACACACACACACACACACACACACACACTATCTACACTCCTATGTGTGTTGATAGGTAAGGTAAGGTAGGACTATCTGTATCTGGTGCTCGAGAGTAACCCTGGCAGGCTAATGTGAAGAGATAACATTTCATGTCTGATCAGCATCAGAATCAGAATTTACCTTCATCTCCCAGCTTCCATCTGTCTCACGATGCTCCTCTTCAATAACATCCTTACCTAGGTCCCTACCTGTTCCAGGAACTAACCTTTTTTAAGACCTCGAATATGGCACTGAAGTCTCATCAACGCTGTAACCTTACAAGCTGAACTCCGTGACTGTTTTCCTCCTTCATAAATACAGAATGAGTTTGAAATACAACTTCAGCCTAAGCATAGCAGCGATTGCCAGGCTTCACTGGTATCAGTGTTGTGTTGCTTTGCCTAGACAAAACTGGCTAATGCCTGCTTGAGGTCATGAATATTTGGAGCTGAGAGCTCCTGCTGGAAAAAGACCAAGGGTGTATTTTGTTGGCAGATCCTCTTCCCTGAAGAGAGTCATCTGAAATGTTAAGTTAAAACCCGGCTCTTGGACACTTCAGAAGCTTAATCAGTGGTTGGTGCGGCTGGCTGAACTCACAAGTCCCCACTGTGTGAGAGCAATGAGACTAATACAATGAAAAATAAGATTTAACTTTCGGTACAGCAAAGGATGGGGAGAACAGAGACGTAAGGATAACAAAAACAAAACAAAAACAATAAGAAGAATAAGAAGTAAGCTGCCTTTTATATTGAAAAACAACAGTGACAAAGTGTTCAGGGCTCAGTATTGTAGCTTCAATCCATCACTGGATCATTGGCCTTCATTAATAATGAATGTGTTTTGTTGTGACAAAACAGACTGACAGGGAGACAGCTACCTAACCCCCTCAATCTATTCATTAAAAGGACTAAAGAAAGACGAGCATTCTTACAAGTTCTGATGTTCACAAGGCTATTGTACAGCTAAGATTGAAATCTCAATACTGAATATATATTGCATTTTTTAAGGGAAGAAATTATAGTATTTGTTCCCTGTCTAAATTTCAAAGTCATTCCTTGTTGTAGATTTGTTTTCTAATACACACCTTTCTTGTGTTTTTCCATCTTCCTTTGTTGCAAAGCAATCACTTTGACTGAACAGAATAAAGAATATACCAATGATGGATTTAAGCTTCTGTCTCTCTGTCCCCGTTGTCTTCTTTCATTAACAGAAGGGGCAAACCTATGCAGCAGCCATTCATCTTTGGAGTTCTTTGAAGTATCTTCCCTCCGATCAGGTTGACGTCTCTTTATTATGGGCAGTGTGTATTTGCCTGTGTACATGAGGATATGTGGCTGACTTTCCTCTCTCCTTCAGCCTACTATGAAGAGGGAGGATCTACACGTGTTAAGTCTTGTTCTAATACTTGGATAAGACTTGAAAAGGGCAAAAACTGCAAATGTACATTATGATTTGATGAAAGCTGCTGTTAAAGCTCCCAATATTGACACTTGAGAGGCAGATGGATGTCAAAGGCACAGAAAGAGAAGGCGAGAGGGAGTGAGAAAGAGATAAGAGGTCAGTGGGGCATGAAGGAGAGTAAGTGACATCAGTTTTCCACCCGTCCATCTGTCCTCTCAAAACAAGCAGGCCAGTCATTAGCCAGACTCCAGCTGTTATGCCTTAGCCTCCAAATTTTGAGGCTAAGGCATAACACACACACACGCACGCACACGCACACACACACACACACACACACACACACACACACACACACACACACACACACACACACACACGCAGCAGAGAGCAAAGCCTGCCCTCAATAGGCACCATGAAGTATTTTGAAATGGCATAATTTCACAAAGGGCAAATGGGATACATGGGAGCTTTCTTCTCTTCTCACATGCTCGATCAATCATCTTCACGACATGAGGAACGCAGGTTACACAAGTCTATAGCCGACCTAGGCTCTTTGTGAGGCTGTACAATGCAAGAGCTGAGATTTTAGTAAAATGCTTACAATGATACTGTTAATAGTGATAGCTGGCAGTTAATTTTCACTATGCTTTCTGTCACAAGTTAGCCTCCTTGTTGTAGCTATGCACAGAGCTTATGTTGATAGAAATAACCTGTGTTTCCCCCAAAATTTGATTCTTTGGGGGTATTACTTCAAAACTAATTAAAAATGACTGAATTGACTGAACTCACATTTTTATTAAAACATTAAAAACACAAAGACGTATTCTGGTAATTACCAGTACTGTTAATTTAGGGCAGCTGTGGCATAAACCTTACATTGTGCGTTGGTTTAGTAATTTTGAGCAATGTATGTTTTTTTGCCAATAAATGTATGAGTATGCAAAGCACCAGTTCACTGCTAGTAATAGATGATCATAAATAATAACAGTGATTGAGGAAAATGATGACATTCAAACTGAAATGGCTTGAAGAGGACATGACTGGCTATTCTTCAAAGCCTACTGGCCCCAGACTGCTCACTGTGACTGAGTTTCAAATCCCCCAAGGGGCACCCTGCCACCTCCAGCCCACATTAAAGCCGAGGAGACGGACCGAGACTGAGAACACACACTATGCATCTGAGTGTGTCTCTGCGTTTTGTTTTTTCCACAGGCCAACATATAATTATGTCAACTATTTATAGCTGTTATAATTATCGGTGCCATGCATCAGATGAATATAGCAAAAATAAAAATGATTTGAAAGTAACTTGTTCTGAAGTCCACTGCAATCTGCCCCAATGTTTAAACACTGGCTTTGCAATAACAATAAAATTCCTCCTGCTGTCAGACTTTACTGCACTGCATCAAGGTTGAGCTTTCATCTTCGGTTGGTTAGCTCCTCCTGCACTTGATTGCACTTCAGTGAAAACAGAACCCCCTTTTTTTGTTCCTTTTTAATGTTATTTTTGGAGTCTTTATTTTGGGAGTTGGTCTTCCAAAATTTGTGTTGCACCCCCTGCTGAGTACAACAACATCTCTGGAGGTTGCCGTTGAGCTTACGAAAGAAGCGCAACAATGCAGAGGAGGAGAACCAGAGAATATAACGATTACACGGCTTTGCAGTTGCGTCTCAATATATCAATAATTACAAGGGACTGTACGATCAAGAAAAATAGCATTTTCATTACCACGTGCAGTAAGGTGTAAATAATCAGTTTATTTTGTGGCATCATGATGAAACTCATGCTGCTGTGAGTGTGGGCAATAATGTACCCTGAAATTGAGACTGAAATGGAGGAACTGTAGAGGGAGAGGAGGACTGGGAGACAGTCTAGCTTTAAAAGCACATTTCATCAAGTGAAGTGTGATGTCTGGACAGTGAGCTGAAAACTGAGGGAGTCTTTTATTACACAGTGCTCATATGGTCCATGGTTTTAACAGTCTATCTAAGCATGCAGCACATGAATTTCACATTGCAGTCTAAAAGACTCTTCACCCCCTCTAAGCTCAGCTCACTCGTGTGTAGCATGCATCAATGGATTTGTATTCGTGTACTTGTTTGTGTGTCTGTGTAGCACAACGTGAGCCTCTATAGATAGAAGAATAGAGGGAAAAAAACAGTGCAATCAAATACATTTTCCCCCATTTGTGCCTGGCTATAAAAGCTACTTTCTTTGTCCTTCTTGAATTCTTGTGTCCACTTTGTGGTTAGAAAACTCCCAGTATCTTTTATAATGAGAGATAAAATTCTGATGTCAGTTTGTAAACAACCTTCACTGACAGATAATCTGGTCATTTCCTGTCTTAGGCAGTCATGTAAAAAAATGAAAGTTTCCTATGAAGTCCAGTGAAACAACAAAGAACACCCCATGCCCTCATTATCTTGTTAAACCACCTTGAGCAGCAGTAACTGGAAGAAATCATTTTCTGTCTCTCACATGGTTGTGGAAGAATTTAGGCCAACTCTTCTTTACACCATTGTTTCAGTTCATCGAGGTTTGAAGGCACTCCTTTACGCACAGCTCTCTTAAGGTCCTGCCAGAGCTTTTCAATCAGGTTCAAGTCCAGACTTGAACAGGGCAAAGGCAAAAACATGATTATTTTATTTGCCAGCCATTCTGTTGCAGACTCTTGGCTGTGTTTGGGAGCATTGTGCTGTTGCACAACTCAATCTGGACCAAGCTTTAGGTGATGGGCAGATGGTCTCACATTTGACTCTAGAATACTTTAGTATACAGAGTTTATAATAAACTCAATGAGTGCAAGCTGCCCAAGTCCTTTTGCTGCAAAACAAATCCAAATGGCAACTGTCAAGTACCCCACCGTGCTTGACAGTTGGTATGAGGTGTTCACGCTGATATGCTGTGCTTGGTTTTTACTAAACATGGTACTGCACATTATGGCCAAACATCTCTGCTTTGATGTCGTCTGTCCAAAGGACATTGCTTCCAGATGTCTTGAAGTTTGTTCAGATGCAACTTTGCAAAGCTAAGCTGTGCTCCCATGTTGTTTTTAGATAGAAGAGGCTTTCTCCAGGTAACTATCCAAATAAGCCATATTTGTTCAGTCTTTTAACTAAACTATTTTTCTGTCATGCACTTTAACATTTAAGGTCTGTAGACTCACAGACAGTATCTCTTGTGTTGTTGTTTTTTTTCCCTGTAACGTCCACGCCTGGGAAAATTATGTAATTTTGTTAGCACATACCTGATCGCTCCATACAAGCAAAACTGCCAAAACTTCTGTTTTATCGAGCTGCTCACACTTGCTGATTATCAGTTAATCAAGTGCATCTGATTAACAGCACCTGGCTGCTGGTTACCCATTTAATTCCCATGGAGGCAGAAAGGGTGTGCTTAAGTTTTTCACAAGTCTACGCATGTAAGAGCACTCTGATATGCTTTTATGCACCCACATATCTTTTCAGTAGCAAATTACCTATAATAGAAGAGAATACGACATAAAGAAGTCTCGCCGTAGCATTTATAAATAGCACTTTACATACAGATTTTTGTACCTTTGCTTTCTGACCAAGAGGCAGTGCAGACTCCCAAATATTTCTCCTTAGTTTTACAAGTTATAGCTTCTTGTGTTTTTCAAGTTCTTTCTAACTCTGCACACCCTCTTGCACTGTATATACAGAAATAATTTTACACAGAGTACAACTTTCAAAGACTCCTCCACAAAACCACTTTATATTTCAAAGATGGAATAGGAGGTAAATTTGCTCCAGGTGAAGAAATGTAATGTATTATTCACCAAAATGAAGTCTTTCAAAATTGCTTCTTGTCCCTTTACTTCATGCAATCGGTTGAGGGAAGGGAGATGAAGAGGGAAGCAGTCGTGGGAGTTTGGGATGGGAAGTGAGGAAAAGAGTTATTCTCTGAAACATGACAGCCCTGGAGGCACGACGCACTGTACTGTGATGCGTTGACGGAATGACTACTCATAAAGACAGTCATGTCATGTGGATAAACAGCGGGCAGATGCATTATTCAGGACAAATATCCACAGGTGCACATGTAGAGTATGTACACAGACACAAAAGCAAGAAGAAGGGAGGGAGTGGGAGGTATAACAGCAATACAACTCAACAGCTCTCTCTAAATGTAAGGGTCTAACATAATGGATGTAAAGATTTACAGTACATGCCAGTACAAATCAAATTAAAGAAATATACATGATTTAACCAGCTAGAGATGGTTGTGGGTGGAAATGAGAGTAGATCAGCAGTTTCTGAAACATTGCGATGCTCCATGATGAATTCAGTAGGTTGTCTTGACCATATCTACATGTGTAAATGAGTTGCTGCCACGTTATTGGCCAATTAGATATTTGTATTATCAGTTAACTGAGCAAGTGTACCTAATAGAGTGTCTGATTTTTGTATATGTTTTGTTTTTTTTACTTTAGCTGTACAAAAAGCTTTACAAAATGTTTCTCGTCCCACAAATGTTGGCAAATCTGCTCTCCATGGCACTGGCCGTCCTTTGGTTGCAACTCAGTGTCTCGCTCAAGGACACTTCAGTATGCGGAGTGGCTGAGGACTGAACTGCTTGATTAGTGGACAGCCAAATGCCTTAAAACGTTCGCAAAGCAGTTCAGCTTGTACCACACAAAAGAGGAGGGTTTGTGGATACAAATCCAGCACCCGGGGAGATCTCACACGGATACTGGCTCTTTCTCTGGTTCATAAACTGTAGAATTACAATTAAATGAAGCTTATTTGACTATAAAAGCTCAAATGAACAACTAGATTCAATTACAAAAGCCAATCTGCAATTCATTAGCAGCAGGTTAGCTCCAGGTTTTGCTTCTCATCACAAATTGTGCTGCTGTGTGTTTCAATTTCCCATCAAAGGAGCTTTTGGACCTACTGTACAGCTGGACTGACGCAATCCTACAAGCCAGATCTCATCCTAAGATCCTCAGGCACACATTTAGCTCTTCTTTACTTACTGTATATTCTTTTACTGTTTTGTTTTTTGTTGTTTTTTTGCCCTTGATCAACATTTGTTTATGGTTTATCTTTTCCACTTAACAAAATTTGTCCATATTCATCATTTTATTAATTTTTATTGAAGTGTCATTTATACTTGAAAATCAGGCCGTGTTCACTATTATGTACTTCCTATTATTATACCGAACACTTTGTTTTTAGTTGATTTGTAAGGATATCTTTCTTAGAGTTGCATCAAGCTGAAACCATGTACACCGCACAGACTTCTTTCACAGACTGTGGGAGTCAATTATACCACTGTGATCTGGGCCATAGATTACCCTTTAACAATATAAGTATCTAATTACCGCCTTGCATCCTTTACGCCTCTTCTGCGCTCTTTAATCATTATCACCCACTGGCCTTGATCGCAGTATACAGACTTTAAATCTTTCGATATGCGCGCCCATATATATATATATATATATGAGCACATATTTTACTATTATCTGTGTGGAGCACCTGTGCACTCCAGCTGTGCCAGTCACTAATGGAGGGCACGTTTGCACAAAGGCTGTGTGTGGATGGTGAGGAAGAAGAGGAGGGGGCTTCAGAATTCAAATGTGCTCCTTTTACAAAGAGCTGTTGTATTTTGAGAGAGAATACATGTGAGAGTCTAATTAAGTAAATTTGTGGGCACTGGCAGAACAAATGAAGAAGACACAGATGGGCAGATGGAGAGACAGGACGACAGGTCTTTCGCGCATCCCACTATCTGTATCACTCGACAAGGTGTTTGAACCAACCTGATGTCCAGACGCCGCAGCATGGGATCAGCAGCCGTACCAAGTACCCAGATGGTGAAGACAATCATCAGCAGGGTGGTGGTGAAGATGGTGTGACTCACTTCTTTAGCTGTGACTTTTACAGCCAGTCTAAAAGCCACAGCCCCCCTCAAACCTGAGGCAAGAGAAGACATTTCTGAGCAAACAGCTGGATTAATGCCTTCCATTAAACCACCAGATAACCATCTACCAACCAATTACACAGAAACTGAGCCAGTTAATAACTCTGTCAATGGGTAACAAATAACACCCTGACAGTCACTATCATTGACCACTTGCTGACCAGCAAATAGCCCTGAAACAAACTCCAAGATTGCTGTACAGTGGTGACATAATGCTTAAAGCCAAAACAATTCCCAGAGCAAATCCTTTTCTGCCACGAGAAAAAAAAGAAAGATGAGGGAGGTGATAGCGGCGACGGTGGGGGAGTTTTGAAAAATAGCAAAACAAGAGCTTTTTATAAAGAAACCTTACGTAAGACGTAAAGTGGGTCAGACAAGCAGAGAAACATGCTGCTGTGGCGCTACCCCACATCAAAGGTTCCCTTCTCCTGCATCATCAAATCATTCAGGGTGCCAACCGCTAGTCTCAGATACCTCAGATAAGTAAGACTAAGACTTCTATATATGCTTCCACTCACAGGTAACAAATAGATAAAAAGCTTCTTTAAAAAACATAAATCTCAAATTCAGACAGTATTGATTAATGCAAAAATTCTTCCTCCAACAAGGTGAATTATTCTAAACCCCGAGGTAGGTGCTGGTCTTTGTGTTCGCCTTAACTGACTTAATGCGCACACCAGCTCGCACTTGTTCCACAGAGGACACATTTTCTCAGCATCTCTACTCATGCCATTAGCTGCAGGCGAAGAGGAGAGTGGAATAATTAGAGCTTTCATGGGATAAATCAGGGTGAAAGTTTTCTTCTTCTCCCCCCCTTCTCTCGTAGCAAAAACAACAACTAGAATGAAAAGTGTACCTGCAAACATCATGAAGTGCTGGAACTTGCAAGGTATCTTGTTTGTGCGACCCAGGTTCAGCAGGAAAGATAAGGGGTAGATGTTGAATGCTCTTGAAATAAAGACGGACAGCTGTATGCATTGAATGCAGATTAAGGAGAACATTTATGAGACTTGCAGGTTTCACGGAAAGTTGATCATTCGGTCTTATACTGTCGAAAATCTGCCGGGGAATAAAAAAGTGCTGTAAATCACACTGGTTAACTGGATATCATTGATAAGTAATCACATTTTTTGCTCAATTTTCTGCATCCAGAAATAAATAAATGCAACACTGTGAGGTCAGGCTATAGACGTCCACCTGTGAATAACACTAAATATTACGCATGTGCGTAATATTTAGTCTCTGGATATTTTCCGTTTGGGATGAAAACACGGCAACGTGGCACCATGCCGAGGCATGAAGCCAATCAGGCTGCGCCAGCTGTCTCTGCCCTCCACACACACTTTGATGTCTCACGTAGGATGAGACTGAATGCTAAGTGTCCTGGGCAGAAGTTATCAAGATGATATCTGTACAATTACCAGGGAGATAGCTGCCATCCAGGATACACGTCACGTCATCGGTCATGCTTTTAGAAGAAGTTAGAAATACAGCCTCAGATCCTCTCATAGGTTTTTTTTCCCCTTTTTGATAGTCTGACGTAAGTTAAGGGTAAGCTGAGTGAACCAAAGTGAAGAGGGTTTGGAAAGCTCTTTGCTCTTAAAAAAGAAAAAAAAAGATCCTCTTTGAAATTTGTTGCATAAAAACTAATCTGTGCAGACAGGTAACCCTTCTTTGGTATCAGAAAGAGAAGGGATTTGAGTTTATCCTTAGTAAGTCTAAATATAACGGTATAAATAAAGGGACCAATATTTTAGGCAGGACACCTCGGCCTGACAGGGCTATTACTAAAACAGTACTCCCTCGCACCCTGCAGTCAATATTACATCTCACGCACCCTATGGATTTTCAAAAGCAATATCCTGCTCCCAAAAGCAGTCATTTTTCTTTATCAAAGGCCTCTGAGCTATTCGAATGGAGGTAATTAAGCACTTTCATCTCAGCCTAATTTCCAATAAAGCCTATCTCTATTGTCACTGGCAAAGGCTGCAAGCTACAGCGATTAAAATCTACAGCATAACCAAAGAGCGATTAACAGGGTGGAATCACTGGGGTTATTTCTTTTTCATAGACACTTTTAGAGCCGTAAAACTGGAAAACGACATCCACTTATTCATGTTTGTCCATCCGGTTGATCTTCCTGTATATGTAGATAGCTAGCCGGAGCTTTTTAAAACTGATTAAATTCCTGTGCACTTGTTCCCCACATTTCCTGACTTCCATCTAATGAAGGCGGATTGCCAAAAACACATTTTAAAGAAATCAGACCCAATGCTCAAATCATTTGTTTCTTTTCTTTCTTTCTTTTTTTGCTGGACATAAGAGTACTGGAATAAAGAATCTGCTCAGTCAACTATTTCTACGGCCCCTTTGACCCTATGGTAGAAGATGGATTGTAATAATAATTGCTGGCCATCTGGGCACTGGACTGTGAAAGAACAGCTCCTTGGAGTGCAGCCACTAGAGTCGCTCCTCCAGCATACACTATGGTCGTGCCAGCTCTCAGGAAAGGACAATTGTACAGCAAGCAGCCATCAGTCCATCACTGCCCAATCATTTCTCTCAGAAAGCAAAGCTGACGGATACAATAAAGCTTCTGAACACGAGACATCTGTTATGATAGTAAGATTTTTCTATTTATCATTAAAGAGCAGATCGTTTTTTGATAAGATGACTCGAGTTCTATCGCCATTGTACTCTGGTCTACAGAGGCTGCTGCCAGGGGAGAAACATATGCATCTCCTGCCTGTGATGGATTTCTTCCTGTATCATATTTGACACTATATGCAAAATATTAAATCTAGACAGAAGCTATGATCGTTGGATGTCTCCGAGCATATTTTTTTCAAAACCTGGCATTTATTTTTGATATCAACTGTGATTTTTTTCTGCTAAACAGCATAAACATCTAGATGTCAAGACTAGCTGATTAATGTAACAGCTTTTTGGTCTAATTTTAAACACTGTAAAGTGACAGAAAAGTAAGAAAAATGGCAAATTCTCTCATTTTCGTTGCTATAAGATAAACGTGAGGCGGCACGGTGGTGTGATAGTTAGCACTGATGTCTTACACCAAGAAGATTCAAATCAGCCAGGCAGCTTAGGGCTCGTTTGTGTAGCGTTTGCATATTCTCCTTCCCACAGTCCAAACACATTCATGTTAATTGGTGATTCTAAACTGGCTGTAGGTGTGAATGGTTGTCTGTCTCTCTGCATTAGCCCTAAAACTTGTCCGGGGTGGGGCTGCTTGCTCTACGATAGCTGGAATATTTTTGCTGATTAATTTTGTGCTTCGTTATTCACATTCACAATATGATTCATATTTGAAATGCAACCAATCAATATTTTCTCATTTTTGTGCAAAAGACAGAACAGAAAGCGTAAATCTTTACATCGTGTTAAAGATGCAGAAAAAGCTAAAACAGCGTCATCTTCAATCCGCTAAATGAAAGAACGGTAAGATTATTTTAACCCTCCTGCCATCCTTTAAAAAACTCACACCCATCACCCTAGGGACCATTCTCAGCCACGCCATAAAAAGACCATATATCCATATTTTATTCCACTTTAAATTAGCCAACCTTGTAAAACTACTTCTCCCTGAAATATTCATGTAAAGTTTTAATTATATTTTCGTTGTTTTAACCCTTCAAATCCCAGTGTTATTACATGAGCGCCCTGTGTTATAAGCCCCAAAAACCAAAAAACGAAACTAAATATTTCCACAAAAAACCAGTTGAAGTAATATGTGATTGTCATTATAAGTAGGCCTTTAGATGGACCAAAGATTGGCACCAACATACATTTTGACCTGCCATTATTTTTTTTGCATTTTTTTTGCAATTTAAAAATTAAAACTTCAAGGCCCTGAGTCTTCATTGACATCCAAGAAAAGAAGAAAAAATAAAATCATATGATGATAATTTGGGGTTGAAAAATAGCATTTATAATGGAAGTCAATGGGCAGAAAATGGTCCCCAGGGTGATGGGTGTGGGGATTTCTGCTGCTCAGCCATTTTAGGCTGATTTAAGGAATTCACACTGGAATATTAACATTGACAGGTAAAAACTACCCTGTGGCAAGTTTGGTTATATTCCACTGAACACAGTGGAAATGGCAGCCATTTAACACATAGCAGTGGCACAAAAAGGTCCCAAGAAGGCAGGAAGGTTAAACAGCAAAAAGATTTAAACAGTTTAATTACAGCGTTGCTAAAGAAAAACCAAACAAAAACATCAGTAACAATAAGAATCTGTAGAGATCTTGACTGCCGGAAACCAGCTGGATGACATTTGCAGAGCTCTCAAGATCACCGCCCCTCCCTCTCTCCCCCAAGGACTGGGGAAGTAACAGTATTGCAATGAGGTAGCAAGAAATACAACAGGATAACCAGTATGATCTACTAAATGACTTGTCATTAAACTAATAGGAGACAGAACTGAGTCCTATTCCTGAGATGGGAGTGGAATTCAGAAGCTGCACAACAGGGGGTAAAGTCCTCTGTCATACAGCAGAAAAGGATACAAGTGCCCCAGAAATGAAGTATGGTTCAAATTTATGGCAAGTGAACTTCAACAATATATATCCCATGTAGCCGAAGATGGAAATCTCCCCGAGGAAGTTGAAGACTTCAAAGAGCTGCAAATTATAAAAGGAATTGAGAGGATCATGAGAGAGATGTGTGTATGCTTGCTGTTAGAAACACATAAATCTATTTACAGAGTTTCATTCTGGGTATCTGCCTCCCCTTGAGGACAAATGGGCCAAACAAGCAGGGCACAAGTGAGTGTTTATGGTTAGGCCATATTAAGGTTAAGGTAGGGGTCAGAATCAGCCGAGCACTGAGTACACAATGAGTGACATCCTCTGAAAAAACAACTTTGTGTGCCGAAAGATGGCTGAAAGTGAAGTAGAGGAATGGATAAATAGCATTAGATCTGTACAAACACGACAAATCCAGTGTTTATGTTATTCCCTTTGAGGCGGCAGCTGCAAACATCTACAGCTCGAGGGCATAATGTGGTTTCCTGTAACAGCAGACATGTTCTTGTCATCATCTTTGTGTGAAATAATTTCATTTGAAGCGTACTGGGGATAAAACAGCACATCTTTAGGGACCCAAAAAGTCATATGCTAATGAATGAATTCTGCTTTTTATTAGAAGATTATTACAACTCATCGACTCAGGCTCCAGCTTGTCATGTTCTAAGCCAAGCTGAGGAACTTTGGTGTCATATACTGTTCATGCAATGGCATTAAAGAGATGATACAATTTCATTAACCATATTTTTTATTTCTTATATGATTTAGAGCTCTGGTTAAAAAAAAAAGATATCCAGCTGAATAAGTGCACTTTTTGGGGATCATAGAAAGAAAAGTATCGGTCCCACTAGCTATTCAACTACTGCCTGTATACACTCAATCACATTTTACCATAAGCTGCATGTATAAACCCTAAAAAATACAGATAGAGGCATTCTGCCAAGTGAACATGCTCTCCTGCATAGCCAGTCCACTTTATAGGCAGAGGCTTCAACTGTGCTGCCTTTTAGGAGTGTCTGTGATAAACAGTTAGCTGCACTATGGTGCTGATAATGAATAATAAATGCACAAATAAGTATATGTGTGTACTTCTGATTTGTTTTGCTCCTCTATGAAGCTTGCTGGCAAAGTGTGACAGTGTGCTAGCCTCCATCTGTGCTCAGCCTTTTAAGTAGATAGCTGGAGACTGATGTCCCACACGGACGCCCGCTGGACAACTGAGCACTAATGGCAATTAATGAGTGCGAACTGCAAATGCTGGCGACAAGAGTCATTCTACACAAACGAGAAGACTAAAAATGACTGTCAAGCAAAAGGAAAACAAGTTTCAGTTGCGCTCCGTTAACCCACCTGCTTGATCCTTGCCCTGCCCTCAGAGGACAAGTTGAGAACTGTGTACCTTGCCTGACTCAAGCCGCAAAACATCACTGCCACAATACCTGAAAGATAAACAATACTTCTGAAATGAATGAAAATTCAAAAATGATATAGCCCCCCCCCCCCCACCACCACCACCACCACCACCACCCCCCCAAACATCCACAGCATCTTCTAAATGTGAACATTTACATTTTGTGGACAAAGCTCATAGATGAGAATCCTGTCAACAGCAGGGAGTTGATAATGCGCCGGATCTGATCAGCTGAAAGTATGCAAAACCACTTATATGTGCATATATTAGTAATCAGGATGAGAGAATCTGTATGTTTGGGAGCTGCTTAACACACAGAGGCTTGAGACTTGTCACGCTGAGAATATGGTGTAGGAGGTTCTACCATCACAGGAGGATCATTTCTGAAAAGAGCTTTTGTCTCCATGGTTCAATCCATGTTTTTTTGTTAACAAGCCAGAGATGCCGACATTCAGAAAAAAGTGGGGAGATGAGGACAAAGATAAATTAAATAAAAGCACTGTTAGAGTAATTCATGTAAGCACTGGTTTATAACATCCAAAAATTAAGCCCTCCTGTGTGCAGCCACTCATATAAAAATTAACCGGATCAGACCAGCCCAACCTTGCATCCACCCACTCTCCTGGTTCCAATAAAAATGTGCTGCCCAAACCAACTCAAGCATATTTATATATCTGATAAAAACATTTACTTGTCCAGATACATGAGGCTCTGGAAACGATTAAAAAAAAAAGTTTTAAAAGTGATATAATCACAATCACAATGTCAGTTGCGTGGGAGGAGATACTAACAAAAAACAAATGCACGACAAGCAAAGTACAAAAAGGAAAGATGTACAGACAGCAGCCTCTGCTCCTAAGACAGAGGGTGGAGAGAGTGATTAGGCTCACAGGGGAGGCTGGTTGGACCAGAGAGCTAGAGTTTGAAGCACAAAGCATGAAAGGTGGGCTGCTGCCTCGCAGGACACGCTTGGTTCATTGCAGAAATTCGATTTCACATTTTAGCTTCCTTCGCATTGAGCGAATAACAGAAGGTGGAAAAATGTGAAACTGCTGCGATGGGTATAGCAATAGGTAGAAGACAGGGTTGGCTGTAATAAATATGGCAGCAGAGACAAAATAGCAGCTGTGGTTCAGACTGCTAAATTAAGCCAGTCCATTAGTCTCTCTTCACCATCCGCCTTTACATCGGGATGCTGACATGGACCTGCACTATGCTAGTTCCAGTAATGCTTGGTCAAAATATACCTCTTAGCATTGTGCAACGCCATCTAATGGAGCACGCCATCGTGGCAGATCTCATTTTGGTTCCATTTGGTTGGGGGCAACAACATCGTCCTTGGTTTACATAACACTGACAGAGATAACACATCACCTGTCTGCTGCATTAAGTCTCTTTCTAAGTCTTTTCCACACAGAGCACTTTGCAACAGATTAGATGCTTCTCATAATGAGCAGTTGTGAGGGGCATAAGATTAATGACAGCAGGGCTCCCTGCAAGGCTGAGGGTCATTAGACACACCCTCACTAAACTCTAGCAATTAACAGAGACAGAAAGAGCCTCGATTACCAAAGGACACCAGGGAGGACTCGCATCAGTCATTGCATTCTTTGGTATGATGTGCTGCCTCATCTCAAAGCGACCATTAAACGCCTTTACCGTTAATGCTGTATAGGGTATAGGGTACCATTCATCACCGAAACAGTAATTTTCACTACCTAGACAACAATATCAGCATTAAACTAGATTTTATAACAGTAAAGGTTTCAGGTCAAAACAAAGTATTAAAACCAGCCCAGGAAATGCATGTAGAAATATACTTCCACTAGAAAACTAGAGGCTCTGAGAATTACCGACTGAGGTTTTTCTGTGGTGCGACTCCCACACTGGGCAGTATTTAAAATGCGCTTTATAAACAGGGCATCTGGAATTTAATGGACAAAGGTCAAGCTTTTTCACTAAAACCATCTTCTCTGCCTCCACAGGCCACAGGGAGCAGTGCCAAGGAAGAGAGAGCATTAATACTAATGTGCGCTAATGTATACTCGACTTATATTTCAAAACAACATTACACCACATCAGTAAAGAAACAGAAGACAATTCTAGGCAGCAGAGTCGAGAAATGGTCTTTTCCAAACATGAGCTTGCAAAGATACGTCATTACTTTGACTTTCTTAAAGAGCAGCCACTCTGGGTAAGGACCTGTAAGTGGTGTCATCTCCAAACTAAAACTACAAGCGTTCTCAGGGAGAAGCAGCTATTTTAAAGTAAGAAGAATAGGACTGGTACTTCCAGTTGTCTGTGATGAGAAGATTCTTGGAACAATGCAAAACACTTTGTTGGTTAAAGAGTGCATCTGACTGAGAGATCACTGACTGTACAGGGAGTGTTGGTTGATTGACAAAAAAACCCAAAAAACTGAATCTTGTATGCAAGCAGGGAATTGTGCAGATGGTCATGACTGGACAGCAGTATGTGCGCACATTATTTCCAGGTTTTTGGAGTGTGAGTGGAAACAGAAAATGCCTTGAAGCCAGTCAAACAGATGCTGGGTGTCACTGATACTGTAGAGCAGTATGCGAGCCAGCGGGAGCAGTTGAGAAGAGACGCCTGAGGGGAGAAGGGCAGCTACCCAGAGCACTGACATGGCCACAGACACACAAACAACATAAGTCACACAGTGTTCACCTGATAGCCCACAGGCTTCAGCCGAGAGGTAGCTGCTCCAGGACAGCAAGAAGAAGACTGACGTTTCCAGCAGGGGATTTTCATGCAGCCGAGTGAATTTGGTGAGGTGAAATGAAAGTTAAAGATACATAAGATAATCATGAAGTATTTAACACTTTGCATCAGGCCAGGGTTCATATTGCAAATGCAGGACAAATTTCCCACTGTTGCACAAGTGCATTCCAGTGCTACAGTCTGGAGAAACTGTGGTACGCTGCCTGCAAAAATAAAGCAACTGCAAATAGTGCTCAACAAGCCAGGGGATCGCCCATACAGAGTAAACGCGGGCAGTGAGCTCCACTGTCCCACATCCCCTCCGGCAAAGCTTGGGTGCAAACCATAGAGCAATATTTTACACGGTGTTCTGGGCAAAACAGTAGGCACTAGAATTTTCATATTTCTGACAGCCACATAGAAAGAAACGAAGGGTAAGTTTGGCTACTGGAAATATTACAAAGTTAGGCCTGAAGGGTATTTAATAGGCTGCGCTTAAAATACTCCTCGGGCATGCAATAATAAAAATACACCTTCTTAAGCCTGATTGTTTTTGTAATTAATAAGGACAGGTGTGGTTATTAATTAAAAGATGAATGAGCAACTACACATCAAGGTGAATTTCTTTAACAAATAGCAGACACAAGAGCAGGATGCTGCTATGGTTAGCATCAGCAAAATCTAATAAATGCTCACTTTGTGGTTTGCCTACACCCAGAGATTAGTCACTGTAAATAAGAGCTGAGTCCTGGCCCAAACCCCTCATGACACATTCCCATTTTTCATCCTAAAGTCTAATTACTTGAAGATCAGAGAGAAACGCCGGACGACGGCGCAAGTTGAAACTTCATCATAGGCTATTGGCTTGATTGACGACCTCTCTGCAGCCATTAATGTCGCAGGAGCACTTTAGACTTTAGCTGCATCGCTTTTGTTGGTAAAAGTGGTACAGTAGGGGTTTGTTAGAGAAGCAATTATAGTGTTGAGGAACAGGATATACTGCGGCGGATGCTGAGGTGATAATTGAGTCTGGGGTGTAGAGGCAGAGATGGGACGGGATGAAAAGGATATGAGGGCTGTTATTACTGTGAAAATGAGACCTAAGAGGAAGGAGCCAATGAGCACTATGAGAAAAAAAACAAAGGCGTGGAGAAAGGCAGTGGGGTTGAAGAGGAGTCCTGCATTCATCTGGGTGTAGGTGGTGATGGCACTAGGAGAAACATGAAGCAAATGCAAACAGAGCCGTTATGGAACAAAAACAAGCCAGAGGCATAATTACAACAGAGACACTTTGATTGCTACAGATGCTGAGAATACAAATTTAAAAAAAACAAAAACGTTTATGACTCTGCAATAAGAACAGTCATCAGAAATATGACCAACTGGGTTCTTAGTGGAAAACAATGAGCATAAATTTACATTCTTATTATGCTGAGCTAAGTGCTATTTACTGGAGTCATTCCTTTTTTAGATTACATGGTTTCCCTTAGAACTTCCATCTTTTCCCGAAAAAGAAAAAAAAAAATATTAGGATTTTTTCTTTGTTTCAGAGACATCTCAGTGTAGTTAGTAAGAAACAAGTAAAAAAAAAAAAAAAAAAAAAAGATGGCAGCATTATTCACACTGCTATAAATATTTACTTTGTGAGAGGAAGGGAGGCCTCCATATGGAAGTCATTGAGCGCAAAAGAGGCCTCACAGGGAGGACAGAGGGAGGAAGAAATTGTGTGCATGTCTGTGTGTGGTGGGATGGAGGGGGTGCCTGTGGTAATGCAAGCCCAGACAAGCGACCAAGAGAGTGGCTGATGAACCAGTCTGCCTTTGTGGAATGACACAGTCTCTTTAGCCGGCAAAGACCCTCCCATGTACTCCCCCGTGGACTTAGATTGTTTTAAATGAAACACAAACTATGGAATCAGCAAAAACGGTAGCAAAGTGGCACTTGTTTTGTTTCCCTGCATTTAATGGGACCCAGAGCTACTGCTCACAGTAAAGAAACAAACACACCGCACACAGCATCTGGTAGCCACTCATATATACTGTAAGTATAAGATGTCTTATACTCCTACTAACATTAAAATAGTTTTGTTTCTGCAATTTCAGTACCATCAGGCTGGAATGAGCAAGCACACATCACAACAGGCCCTAATCTCTATAGCGGGAGGGGAAGAATCAGTCAAGCTATGGTAATGAGCTCAGCATGCTGAAAAGGGGAAATCTATTACCCCCCTCTCCTCCCTGAAAAGAAAGACTCCTGTGGTGCATTTGCCCACTAGTCAGTGATCAGAGTGACCTTCTGGAGACTGTAACTTCAGATGGTTTGGGCTGTTATCCCAGTTGAGATCCCAAGATGTTAAAGCAGGACCTGGCTGAATGGTGGCTGGGTCAGGGCTGCTGCAGCAGGACGTTTTGCGACTGTGAGATGGCACATCAGCGTAAGGTTGAGCTGCTCTGGGAGCTTGTTAAAATTCTAGTGCCAGGACCCTGCCTGGCTCACTAATAAGGGCCAGCTTTGTGCATGGGGCCAGGGCGACCGGCAGGCGAGTGACCAAGTCGAGTGAAAGGAGATGGCATGTAGGCTGGTCACGCCACTCTAAGAACAAACAGAACACTATCTGACTCTTTGTCTGGGAAGAATTGCAGGCTCCCTCCTCCACCGTACAATGTACACAATGCAACAATTTGCGCTCCCCTTCTAGGAATTGGCAAGCATATTTATTCAATTGGAAAGCGAGATGTCAGAATGTCAGGTTCTATATATTTGCATCAGTCTTTTTAAAGATAATAAGCACAGATGTTATCTCTCCTCCTGCTTTATTTGTGTGTCTGCCTGCTTGTCTGTGACTGTGGAGATGTGAGTTTTCGCCCCTCTCTGTCTCCGGCTTGCCATCTGCTTTCACATCTACACGACTAGCTCTGCTCACTAGCATTGTGTAAACAGAGCAGACAATGACAGCAATGTGCGAGGACAGAAGCATGCATAGTTTTGTAAAAAGCTGGAGAAAAGGGGAAAGAATTAAGCAAATGAAATGCATGGAGAATGCATGACTGCATCCTGGCTGCTCTGAGTTTCCAAGAATTTTGTGTTGTATTCTTCCAAAGTCAACATTAGCTATGATAACCAAGTTCGCAGCATGGGACTGTCTCTTTACTCTGGCATTAAGGACCTAAATGAGATGCTGATAGTGCTTGGGGCAACTCACTTATGCAGTTCGCTGCATAGTATTTAAGGGATTGTTGCTGTTTTCCTTAAAGCTGGCAGCACCCACTCAGGCTTCCTTCCTCCACATCCGCCCCCATAATGCCATTTGGAGAAGTCTGAGCACCCACGCAATTAAACCTTGAAATAGATTGCATTCTCAGGGCTTGGAGAAATACTAAAGCAAAATACTCACTGTGTCAGGACGATGGCAACGGCATCATTCAGGACACTCTCGCCAAACAGCAGCATGTGCAGATCCAAGTCCACACGCAGATCTGATAACAGGCCAAGGACTGAGACTTTAAAAAAGAAAGAAAAACAAAACAGGAGAAGTGTTGCTATTAATGGCTGCAGGAAGTAGAGCAACTTGAAAAAGAAAAAGAAAAACTACTCAGTTAATTACACAGCAGAAGTGTCCTCCAGTATCTCCTGTGCTATTACAAAGAAGAGAAAGTACAAGAATTAATAAGTAAGCTGACAAAAAACTACAGTATGACGACAGCAGCGGGATAAAGATTTTGACAACTGGGCAAACTAAGCAAAGATTTGTTCAAGCTAAACAGGATGTAGAAATTACACAATGACTTGGGAAAGATAATATCTATGTTTGTTAATGATACATGAACAAATTAAGCGCATTGCTCATCATAATCTTTTTTCCCCACTGTAACAACTGGAAATTGGAGTATGAAAGAAAAATGCAAAGTTTAACATAAGTGGAACGTTACATTTCTTTGTTTTTTAGGATCCAAGCATTGAGTGATGTGAGGCTTTTGGAGTGCTACACATGTTTGAAAACTCATGAAACTTTACATTATGTGAGTGGGCCTTAGCAAGAGAAAGACCCTTTAAAGTGTAAGTAACCAACATGCGATATTTCTTATCTACATGCATGAAATTATGCAGCCACTTTTAATATTCAATGAAATAAAAACAGATTCTTAGATACATGCGTAAACCCAATAGGAAGCCTACCATTTTTAGTTTCCCCCTTTCCATAGACTCTACTCTACCCAGCTGCCCACCAAGAATGAAATGATCAGTTTTTACGATGTATCCTGTGATGATTAAGGTTAAGCCTTTTGAGTTGTAACCGAATAGTGTGTCATTTTCATGGTCCAATGATGAGTTTGGATGTTTTGCTACAAATTATAAAGTTGTTGTATCTCCAATATAAATACTTCAATCTGCCTTAAACTTCCTATACTGTTTAATAGTCTCAAACATGACAAGCATTGCTTTTACATTACATTGAAATGGGCAATCTGCATATAGTAATGGTCTAAATCAACATGACATACAGTTACTTGGTGTTCTCTAATGCTACATCATGGACACAATGCATATTGTTTTACAAAAAGAAAAAGAAAATTATTTAATTATTATAATTTTATCATAGTTTTTGGCCTATATTGTGTCACTGGATCAATCACCTATACATTACAGTTATGGGAAAATGTAGACTGTCTTTCAATTCTAAGGTTTTATGTAACTGAACATAACAAATATAATCTGGTCTTCCCAGGACTTAAAGTTTATGGCAGTACAAGTAGAAAAATATTGAACTGAAACATGAAGCATGGCGTGTTTGGAAGGCTTGTAATGTGACAGCACGGCTTACGTTTGCAAAGTTGCATCTGGACAAACCACAAAACATCTGCAACGATAACCTTTGGACAGCTGAGACCAAAGTAAAGACATATTGTACAACAGTGGTCACCAACCTTTTCTGCGCCACGGACCGGTTTAATATCAGACAACATTTTCATGGACCGGCCTTTAAGGTGTCTTAGATAAAGACAAAAAAATAAAATGATACCACCAAGACGAAAACAGTGGTATTTTTTCACTGTGTAATTGTGTAACTTTATTAGCAGCGTCCTCCTGAAATGCACCAACAACATTGAGAGTAACATCCTCCTCTCTGCCCCTTAATGCTCTCTGGTTGCTATGGTAACTTGTAAATATTTCTTTCAAAATAAGGCTCACAACTACAACACGGGGGGAAAAAAAACACCCAGGGAAACAGAGTTAACGATAAAAACCCTGAAAACCATAAATTTCATACCCGAGCCTCAACTCTTACGGCCTGGTACCAAACGACTCACAGACCAGAACCGGTCCGTGGCCCGGGCATTGGGGACTGCTGTTGTACAGTCCCACGTTTGTTGACAACAAAACACAACACATCGGCATCAACACCATACTCTACCAACTCTCAAGCACAGCAATAACCAGTATTTAAGTTATTGCTTGTAAAGTTGGTTCTTTAAACTACTGAGTCATCAGGCATAGTTTAATAATCTGATTCTACATGTTGACTTAGTGTTTGTTAAATGAACAATGGATGATACAATACAATACAGTTTTATTTATATAGCACGTTTAAAAACCTGAAGGCAGACCAAAGTGCTTCAC
This sequence comes from Aulonocara sp. 'chitande type north' Nkhata Bay, assembly GCF_057382095.1. NCBI lineage: Eukaryota > Metazoa > Chordata > Actinopteri > Cichliformes > Cichlidae > Aulonocara > Aulonocara sp. 'chitande type north' Nkhata Bay. The sequence goes on along the minus strand of NC_141352.1, from coordinate 19,965,329 downwards.
AGTTATTAGGGGAGAAAGAACATTCAAGTCAATAACAGGGTACAGATCAGGCACTAGCACAGACAGAATGGAGGCACCAATAGACCAGAAGAGTTAAATAAAATTGGTATCAAACCCCAATACAGAAAGAAGGAAGGTCAGATCGTGAATACAAAATATCTACTAAGAAGATAAAAACAGCAGTAAAATTAATAATAAAACAATAAATTTAATATAAAGTTTAAAAAGGGTATTAACTGGTCAGGAAAGCCAGGTCAAATAAGAATGCTTTCAATCTTGATTAAAAGGATTGGATAGAGTCCAAGGCACGAATAGAAGCAGGGAGGCTGTTCCAAAGGTTGGGTGCAGCTGAAGCAAAGGCACGATCACCTCTGGTCTTCAGTCTAAACTTAGGTTGGGCCAGGAGTAATTGATCTGATGATCTTAATGCACGACAAGGAGTGTACAAATTGAGGAGGTCGGTGAGGTAACTGGATGCAATATTATTCAGGATTTTAAAAGTGAGTAGCAAAATTTTAAACTCAATGCGATATTTGATAGGTAACCGGTGTAGATCAACAAGAGCTGGAGTAATAGGATCAGATTTTCTGGCTCCAGTAAGAAGGCGAGCCACAGCATTCTGAAGCTGCAGCCTTCGATGAGAGAAGGCTTGGAGACCACAGTAGAGAGAATTGCAATAGTCTAACCAGGAGGTCACAAAAGTGTGGATAAGTTTTTCCAGGTCCCTGTGTGGTATATAATGCTTAGCTTTAGAAATCCGGCGCAATTGAAAGAAGCCAGATTTAACTACAGATGACACTTGGTCAAAGGAGCTTGCAAAGAAAGGCGTCCGGACTTCTTTAAGTTGCTTGAAGACGTTTCACCTCTCATCCGAGAAGCTTCTTCAGTTCTAAGGTCAAATGGTGGGGAGTCCCAGATTTAAACCTAGTGGGAGTGACCCCCCACAGAGGGACAAAAGGACCCCTGATGATCCTCTAATCGCCTGAGCCAAGGTGTGAAACTGGGTGTGGGTCCCAATCAGCCAGAGTTTCGGGTGAGTTCATTGTGAAACCTGGCCCCACCTTATCATGCGAATTCCTGAGATCAGATGGCCCAGGATGTGAGTGGGCGTTAAGGCGTCTGGGAAGGGAACTCAAAACTGGATTATAGATGGCAGAGAGTTGGTGTCGTAAACCACCGCCTCTGTTCAAAGATGGTCGCTCATAGTGGACATAGATGGCTTCTTTCACTCCTCTTTCAAACCATCTGTCCTCTCTGTCCAAAATGTGAACATTGGCATCCTCGAAAGAGTGTCCTTTATCCTTAAGATGCAGATGGACTGCTGAGTCTTGTCCTGTGGAGGTGGCTCTTCTGTGTTGGCTCAGGCGATTAGAGGATCATCAGGGGGTCCTTTTGTCCCTCTGTGGGGGGTTACTCCCACTAGGTTTATATCTGGGAGTCTCCACCATTTGACCTTAGAACTGAAGAAGCTTCTCGGATGAGAGGTGAAACGTCTTCAAGTAACTTAAAGAAGTCCAGACGCCTTTCTTTGCAAGCTCCTTTGACTACGATGACCTGGATGACTGAGAACCTTCACAGCCATACAGATGACACTTGCTTATCGAGCTTAAAGGAGCTGTCCAAGTAGACACCCAGGTTACGTATAGAATCAGAGAGAGAGTTAGCAGCAGGGCAACAAGCTGGTCGAACACCATAACTTCAGTTTTTTTCTCATTTAAAATGAGAGAATTATCTGACAGCCAATCTTTGACCTCTCTCAGGCAATCGAACAGGAAGTGCAGTGATGCTGACAGATCATCAGTCAGTTGACAATAAATTTGAATGTCATCAGCGTAAAAGTGATAAGAAATATTGTATTTTTCAAATATGCAGCCCAAGGGTAGCATATACAAAGAGAATATTAAAGGGCCCAATGGCAAATTAGTTTCAGCACAAACCAAATAAACAAATAGTTTTACAAAAATTACATTCATTTATGCCAAAGTTTAAAATCTCAAACATGAAAATCATGTTTAAATTTGAAATCCACTTACAATATAATTGAAACAAAGTCCAGAACCGTGTCTGTGTGTTTCATGGGCCACATTTCCTGTGTTTAAAAGACATAATATACAACATTGCTGGTTTGCTGGGAGGAGTAGTGAGAGTAGACATATGAAAGACTGAATTTCTTGACATGATTCAGATACACTTAGCCACTCACAGTTACCAGCTGCTACAATTACTTGTATCCTTTTTTTTTAGAGCTGCAGGTGTTGCTGTTTCATATCATACTCATTTTCAGTGACCGTGAATATACATCGACATACACTCTTTAGCTTGAGGCATTAATACAGTTTTCACTACAGAGAGCGATAACAACTAGGTTACTGGGAATCAGAGGAGGCTGGCTGTGAAAAAAGATAAGATTGTGTGGTGCTTTAAATAAAAGATTAACTCACTGCTAGAAAAAACTGCTACCTGAATATACTGTTTATACTGACCCTGCTGGCAGCTTTGAGCTTGTCTGTCCCTCCCTGAACTTTATTCCGGTTGAAGAGCTTTTGAGCATCTCAACAGGAACCAGACAACTTCAGATCTTTTTCATTTTGAACTCACAGGTTGACTGATTACTACGCTTCGGTACACTGTGCTTAATTCCCCAATGCGCAGTGTACTTACAGGTTGCAGTGGAGATTTTCCTGCATTTAAATGGATATGTTGAGCATTGAATTATAACTTGTGATGCAAGCTTGGAGCATGTTGAATGTTTAATGTTGAATGCATAGCTCCAACTGGCAGTTGTGGTAAGGGGAAAAAGGGGGAGGATGGGGGGCAGGTTTTACATTAAAGTAGTTATGAAATAAGTAAGACTTGAAGTAAAAGAAGGAAATTTTTGGAGGACAAGTACCGACTCATCTGTCAGACTAAAATGAAAGATTTGCCACAATTATGGGATAAACTCCCATAAATGGGAGAAAATGAAGGTGAATACAATGACAGCGTGCATGCATGAATGAGCATTCTCCCAAATGGTGAGTTGTAGGGAAATTCAGCAACGCCTTAATGGCTTGTCTCACCACTCTCCCTTTCTCTTTAGATAGTGAACTCCTGACCACTGAGCTTTACTGAGGTGAGAGACACCTGTCATTCTGTGCCCATTTTCATTGGATTTTTTTGGTGACTTATTGGATATGTTGTCAGTATGCTCTTGGATGAATTATGGAAGGTTGTCCATTACTTTCAGTGTTCTCTATTTTTTACTCTTGTCTTCTCCATCTGTATATATTTGTTTCCTGCTCTTTAACATATGCCTAGCTGCTGGAGCTACTCTCCCAGTCTATCACAGGACTTATGGCTCCTGTTTGTACTGGTACCACTTTGGACCCTTCATATTTGTTTCGGTTGATTCTTTAACCCCTCTCAGTCTTCCTTATAGTGCTGTCACATGGGATTCCCACATCTATTACCGCTGTCCTCTTCTGCTCCTCGTCAACTACTACTGTGTCTGCTTGTTTGGTTGGCAGCTGCTTGTGAATCTGGAACTTAAAATTCCATAAGATCTCTTTTTCTAAACCACTTCTGGTGGTGCGTTCCATCAGTGCTCGAGGAAGTCTGACCCACAGTCAGCACAGATGCTCCTGGACACTATCCTAGGCACTTTTAATTCCCCTGTGTGCTTGTTGATCTTACATATTACAACTACTGTCTGGATTTAGTGGCATCTTTACTGTTCTGTTGCATCAGGTGTGTTCTGACGTCACCATGTGTCACCACCACTGTGCTATCCCTTAGGCCTTTTCTAGTGACTGGCAGTATTTGTTGATGCCAGCCAGTTTCTTTGAATGATACTTCAAGAAAGAGACATTTAGGCAATATCTTTGGGAAAATCGGTATTTAGTTGTGGTTGGTTTCCTTTCATCCTCATCACAGCTCTAATTTGCTCAAGGGATCATGAGCAGGAAAAGAACGGTCCTATATGTCTGCCATCCCGCCTTCTGGTCACGCCACCGTTTTAGTCCTGATTGCTTCCCCTCATTCCCACAATGCAGCAACACTTATACAATCAGTGAGCAGATCCTGCTGAGGTAGATCGGTGAGTCGATGCCTCTTTCACTCCTGGGTTACAGCTTGAAATCATGTAAACCCTGTAGGTGGCTGTATTTGTATCAGCAAGAGAACGGCTCATAACACACACAGATTTTTTTTAAGAGCCTTAGTAAAAATTCTTTATGAGATTTATGAAATCTGGCTTGCAGGAATCCTAATTTCTCATATCATTTGTGAGGAAATTCATATCGGTGGTGAAAAATACTAATAAACTGATTATTTACTTATTATTTAGCCAAACCCGTCTCAACACAGCATCAGCTGACTTGAACTCCACGGTGAGTTTACGAAGAGTAAATATCACATAGAAGATGCTGAGCATATGAATGAGCACATGCACACACAGCATCCTCAGCTCAGCAGGCGACTAAGTGTCGACACTGAGTGACAGGCAGAATACTGACACTGAAGAGATAGTGACATGCCTAGTAGCTCCAGACTTCCAGACACCTCAAGTATCTCCTGCAAGATATCAGCTCTAGAATTGGTTCAATTACAGTAGATTAGATTACAGTGTTTTACATGAGATGCAGAGATAGGTGCACAAACTGACAGACTGATATAAACAGATAAATGCAGGCATCTAATAATGGACAGTAGTAACTGCCAGAGAAGAAGTCAGGCCAGGTTCCAAACAAGGAAAACAAAATTATCATAACAAAAAACAATGTCAGATATGAGGAAAGACAACACAAATGCGGAGTCATAAACATACACATGCAAGGACATGTGCAATTCTGAAGGCCGGACATTATCATATTCAAAACAATAACAACTCCTGGTGGATTAGTATTCCACTTGTTGATTTCAAAATGCAAAAATAGTACTCTGAGTTAGTGATGGAAACATTCTGATGTGGAAAAAGAGCCAAGGACGATTGCTAAGTTTTGCCCTGTGAACACACAGACCAGCGGTGGCAGGACAGCAAGGATACGACCAGACTGACAATACGAGCGGTGGCCAGAGAGCGGCCTCAGGACTTGTTTTGACAGATCTGGCTCTTTGGTGTTTGACAGGTTTAAAGCTCTTTCTGGTTGGGGGAAATCCTTTATCTGGAGAGTGTGGGGTAGGCCCTGGAATAAGGATTGCTCCGTCTCCCTGCTTCCATAATGCCTGGCCGATGACAGTATGTCATGCACTCCTCACACTCCAACACTAAAGGGAAAAAAATAAAAACACCCACCCTCGCCGCACACACTCACACTCACAAGGTGCTGGTTGGCTGTGTTGTCATGGAAACTCCATCCTACAGCTGTCAAGTGTTCATCAGTTTCCACAGCAACACCATAAGGTAGAGAGCCTAGACAATTATTTCAGACATAATACAGTTGAAAGGGTCGAAGGGAGCTTTATTGGGTCAAATTACCCATTGCTGAGTTTTAGCAGAGGCAAAGCTTGCGACCATCTTAGTCAGAAAGCATGGGATTTGCTTGCTGATTTGACCAAATTAGGCAGATATAATACTCAAAGAGATGACGGATTAGGAAGGAGATAACAGGCAACAGGGAATTACTATAATCTCCCCAGCTCAGTAAAAAAAAACACCCAAAACTGAGGCTTTATAACGGTTTCATTTCAAGTTGGACTGAACAAGTTAACTAAGGTTCTCAGTGTATGTTTACATCTTTAAAATGCACATCAATTTGCTATGCTTATACTGATAATATAAAAACAACCAACCAAAACTATAGAAATTTAAGATATAAAAGTCACTGCTAAACAGTCACTTATTTCTATGTAAATTAAAGTAGTGCAGATATAGCATGTAAAATATATAAAAGTTATTCTAGATAGGAAGCAAGTGATCTGTTAACAGTTCACAGTTCAGCATCTGGCAAGGGGCTCATGAGTACACATAGCATGGGTAGCTTGCACATCTGTGAAGGCACAATTGATGCCAATTGTATACTGATGCTACACATGATGAACTGAAGGACAGCTGAGCCAAAAATTCTCATAATTTGAATTAAATACTCAACAAAAACACATTAAACATAAACAACACAACTGAATCAACAAACTAAAGAGGTACCACTTTTAACAATAGACAGTATGAGGTATGGATATAGCCACTGTGACATCAGCCACTACACGCTGCATTTTGAAGGTTCATTGTGAACCAGTCAAAGTTAGCTAATGTTAGCATTTAGCCACTGCTATGTTGATATTTTGGACCTAGGGGATTACCTCATATGGATGAAAGAGTGGAGTGTAAATATGTGTGTAAATGTACCCAAGCTAGCAAGCGTGGTTAACAACCTGCATTCATAAAGTTGCCTGTTAGCCTTTTTTCTTCACTTTAAAAAAAATTTTTTTTTTAATTCACTTTACTTAGAGAAATTGTCTTAAAAATAATACTCATGGCCCTTTGAAAAAAGAAAAAAGTTATACTGAGGAAACACTTTCTGGCTTTCTCATTGAACACTTGTGAGCTAGTTTTTTCAGGTTTTACTTCTTTTGCAGTGCCAGCTCCCCCATTACAATGTTGTGATGGTTTTCTTTCTCCACCTCGAGCTAAATGCATTTCCTTAGGTAAAACCGAGGAGTGGCAGAATGCAGACTGTTCATAACAGGCACAAGCTGGCTGAATTGAAATGATTCTGACTGACTAAGACTAAAACTGACGGCAATTTTCTGTGTGAAAATTCAATTTTCTTGCCCAATAGCTGGAACTGTCTTTTTTCAACAAGAAAATTCCAAACCACATTCTACATATATCACAAAACAATGGCTTCAATGTGACCGAGTCTGGGCAATGAAAAGAAAAATAAGACAAAGGAAGCCCTGAATTTTTGACTGGATGAAATCCTACATACAGAAAGAATGAAACCCCCCCGCCCCCCCATTCCAAAAACCGAAGGGTTATTAAAGGAAGAGGTGATGCAAGACGGTGGAAATTACTGTAAGTCAGTGTCAGTGCACCAAAATGTGCAACTGGTAAAGTGTTTGTGACATCAAACAATGAATTATTGTATATTATGCACCACACCGGTCACAGAATTCAGCATTACATTACTTGTCTTACTTAGCCTGTTATATATTAATAAAGACTAAACACATACTGTATGTGTGCTTAGTGAGCACCAATTGTGGCCTTCCATGTTTACCTTAATGTTGTACTTCTGCTCCTCTGTTGCAATAACATGCCTAAAATTCTGTGTTTGACGATGCTATGCTGCTGGTATATTGAGCCATACCTATGGTTTGTTTACTTCTCATTTCTCTTTCAGCAAACCAAACTGCGTCCCTACAAACTACATGAGAATGTTCAGTTTGGTCATTGGGCAGATGTATCAGGGCTGGGAGCAACAGAAGCAAATAAACGATGGTTCAGATCGGGGCCTGATCATGTTCACACCATAAAAGAACCGCTCAGGAGTTCATTTGGAAATGGACCAAGACCACCTCCTCCAAAGGCTCTTGGTGCTCATCTCTTTCTCTCTCTCTCTGTGTGTGTGAGAGTATTTATAAATCTTTTTAAAGAGGAAAGCCAAAACGGTAGCACAGAAACAGAAGTCATTCCTTTCAGAAGTTAAGTGAGGGTTTCACTGACCTGCCTCCATCCCTGCAGCTAGAGGATACAGCACAGCAGGTGTTCCACTTTGTGACCTGAACCATGCATTTTATTTTGAGTCTTGGAGGAACAGGTTTCACAGCTATGGTTCTGTGGTGGCTTGTATAGAACTAAAAAGTTTTTTTTTTTTTAAATCAATAGATGCCAAATGAAAGGAACAAATAGGAAAAGCAAGACTGTGGGCCTGCTTCTTCTGCCAACAAAAAATGATGAATAAAACCCAGAAGAAGCCTCATCTAATGAAACATTAAAGGTGAAATGTTAACAATGAGGTATTGCAAATTTACCTACGTAGATATATGAACAGTCAGCAGACAGACTCTACCTTTCCCAAGTATGAATTTTCACAGACAAGACGTGAAAATGTACATTTGCAGTTTTGAAGAATAGGGCCCTGGATAAGACCCAAATATAATCTCTCTAGGTTTAGAGGTTACTATGCTAATCACATTTTTGACATGTTGAGTCATACTGAGCTGAGCCGTGTGTTTGAAAAGAGGATAATACCAACAGAAAACAGAAATATTCATATGACTTTCTGTAATAGTTATGCCTAAATGCTGCTTTGAAAAACCCTCCACACTTACAGACTTTTTTTTTCTCGAAGACGACGTTCTAAAGAATATCAGATTCATCTAAAGCTCAAAATCTATACTTTGCCTATACCTCTAAGATGGTAATTTCACAAAAACAATACAGTAACATTACTTTAGTGTCCTCAGTGGTAGTTGCAGCGTAAAATCAGCATCCACTTTAAGCAACACTTTAAGCGAGGTTGCTTCAGCTCTGCAGCAAATGCTATTACCTATCCCTCCACTTTATTCAACGTAGAATAAACAGGAAAAAAAAAATCTAATCAAGTATTTTGTATCACTTTTAAAACCGCAGCTATATCTCTGGAGTCATCTCCAAGCAGAAAAATACATTTGGGATCAGTCAGATGGCTCACCAATGTCATTGTTTAATAAATATTTTTTAAAAACTCAAATAAAGAGCACTAAAGTTTTGTGCTTTACAGCATATATGTGGCAGTGGCACAACCAGAGAGCTGTCAAGCAAGCAAGGGTTATGACATGATGACACGTCTACATTGTTCTGAGAATCACTACGTCTTTGTCTTACAGCGTAACAGACTGAGCCTGTTTCGGTTGCGTTCGTCCATTTCAGCCTTGTGACTGAAAGTTCACGAGGAAGAGAAATGAACTGGAAAATTCTGACAGCTGCTTCTCCAAAAGTCAGAAAACCAACGCTGCAGAGATGGAAGCAGGTGAGGCATATCTGTGTTTCGGCCATCGGTGCATCACAGTGTGATTCAAATCAAAGCTACAAGCGAGCCGGAGTCGGCAGAGATGAACGCAGCATGGTGTGGCAAAAATAATGTCAATCAGTGTGACAGCCGCACCATAACCTACAGCTCCTCGCTGACACTCACCCCTATCAGCCACTTACCGTATAAATAATTCATTACCAAATGAGGACATTACCACAGGATGCTGTATGACACTCTACATGACTGCTCTTGAGGACCACTGATTTTATTGTGTGTACTCCACTTAGGAGAAAGGTGCACTGAATTTAAAGCAGTTACAGCTACTGAGTGGGTGTTGTGGCTCTGTTCCTGCATATACAGTAGCCTTAGCTGTCAATGTTTTTGTTATACAAAGATTCGTCTGTCAATCTCAATGTTACACCTTGTTACTTAAAACCAAACAAAATAAGGTGTGAAAGAACAGTGTGCACCAGGTTGGACCTTTTGAAACATGTTATCTAATACGTTAACTGCTCAGTGAATCTGCAGTAATAAATAAAAACTCCCCAAAAAATTGCAGAAATGAGCAATATGCAGCTCCTCAAATATGCTCAACACATATGGATTTTATTTCTATAACTAATTTGTATGTATAAGGCAGAGCCTGGTGATGGGCCTTTTATATATCGACTGTGATCAACAGCCAAACATTTCATCTTTTACTTGTGGTAAGAAAAAAAAAAAAGCACGTTTGCTTTACAAATTATAAAAGCACATATGCAAAAAAAACCACAAGATCAATGCTGCCACTGCAAGTGATGAGCTATTAGCAGAAGGTTATTTATAAAGGGTGACTACCTGGATCAGTGGCTGACATAATGGCACCAAAAAGGAGGCAGTGAGTGAGGAAGAATTCTTCTTTTCGTTCGCTCAAAGGTACCATCAGTTTGGTGAAGCCGTACATGCAAGCCCTGGGATTGAGGACAAACAGACAGAAGGAAACACTGTGAGGTCATCAGGGAGCGCCAGCCAGAGCAGGTCTATCAGTCATCCCTCTAACCACAGCAGGGCTTCCCCTAGAGTAGTCTGGGTAATGGGGCCAGACGCTACCAGCAGGTGAGTTGACCCGTTTCCAGGCCGTAGCTCCTTTTTACACAAGCGAACACACAAAGCTGCGACTGTGCTGGGAATTTTATTATTTTATCCATGTTAATGCGAATGAGTGTGAATATCCATATGCTCCGAACTCGACCCCACATCCACCTACTAAATGGAACCACCCACGCACGCACACACACCACAAACCATCTTGGGGGTCAGTATCCATCTATCCTAACTGTTTGCATTCTTTTAAGACACTGTTATATACGGTACTCTCCAACATAACAGAACAGCATAAGTGTGTATGTGTGTGTGCATGCACAATGACCTAGAAGACTAAATATAACCCACTAACAGTCTTTGTGAAGGGCACTTTGACAGAAATATAAATGACACAATATTTTTATCAGCTCTGGAGCCAAATACAAAAATAAATCTAGTATTGTATCTCCACTGTGTTATCTCACTTATAAAGAAAAAAATAAAACTGTACACAAAGACTTGATAAAGCGTCCAGTCAGTTCAGCTCCTTAGTGATAACTGATGTATGCTGAGTACTAATCCAGTTAGTGTGGGGCATGCCATAATAATCAGTATGCCAGTGTGTCCTCTGGGGAACCTTTCTGTCCACTGGCATAGCTCTGTCGGTGACAGCACATGACCTGCCCCCTGCAGCCAGTATTTAAAGCACTGTCCTTAGGTCAAGCAACTAAGCTGTGTTATTCGTGTATCTTTAAGGAAGACTTGCGGTTAAGATGATTAATTGTGCATTGTGCGTTTGTGTGTGTGTGTGTTAGACATCCAGAGAGAGACAGAGAGAAAATGAGAGAGTCAGGCACAGAAAAAAAGACAGGAAGAGGACTGTAAATTGAGACAGAAAGATTCCCACACTCTCACGACACTAACTCCCTATGGGATATGACACACTAACAAGCAGCAGGACTGGCCAGCTCTGATGCCTTAGCATTAAAAATGGAGCACATGAGGCGCCATGAACAAAACCTTTCCTGCTTCCCAGAGGGAACGGGGAAGTTTGACAAATGCTGCTCCAGGTAAAGGAATAATAGATGGAGCAAGGAAGGAAGGCAACATCCTTTAGCCAGTTAATTCCAGGCAATACTTTAAGCACATGACCTTCAAACCCACTTGTTTGAAATGACTGACTGGGGGAGTTAAGATCATTTATACATAAACAGAAAACACAATAAGTAAAAATGACAACTAGTAGAAGCTTTAAAAGCCTATTAAGGAAATGTTAGATGAAATAATGCTGTGGGTTTTGTTTTGTTTTTTTGTTTGTTTGTTTGTTTTTTTTGGGGGGGGGGGGGTGTAAATCCTGGACTGTTCAGTTTCTTCTAACCACAAAACGTGTTGAAGTTAAAGCAAGAAAATAACAACTAAGGAATTCTGAGGTTTTCTCACTTGCTCTGTGCAGCAATTAGAGCATCAGTGACAACTGGTTTAGAAAAAGCCTCAAATTCCTTCAGAGTGTGAGAGTGCCATCTAGCTATGTCAGGCTACAATAGCATCAGTAGATATCTGTACTCTCTCCAAAATCAATATTACTTGTGCTGAGTTTGGTGCACTGTAGTGTTATTACAGAAATTTTGATTAGTCGTAGAACCAAAAGCACAGGTGTAAGCACAGGATTTGGCTTATGGGGGCATTTACAGAACACTATTTCATATTACTGGTGACATGTGTTAGATAATGTCCATCAACGTATCCAAATCAGGGTCACGGAGGCATCTGGAGTCTATCCTAGCTGTCACAGGCAAGAGGTTGGGTACACCCTGGAAAGGTCACCAACCTGTCAGAGGGCTAACACACATGACAGACAACCATTCCCACTCACATTCACACCTACAGTCAATTCATAATCACCAGTTAACCTAACCTCAAGCTCATGCATTCTTTTGGGCTGTGGGAAGAGGCCAGAGTACCCAGAGAGAACCAATGTAGAGATGACTTGCAAAATCCATACAGAAAGCCCACATGCTAGATTCAAACCCAGGACCTTCTTGTTGTGAGTCAGTGCTAACCACTGCACCATAAAGCTATGCCTGAATTGTTTAACCGCATTTGTCTGTCATCTCAGTATTTCTTTTACTTCAGTTTATTTGCATAAATAAACAAAGAATTCTTACCCTATGCACATGCAGCTGATTATGGTACCTGCAAAAGCGTAGGTGAGAACAGATCCCAGGTTTGCAAGGAATCGTTTCTAGAACAACAAATAAAAATTAGTCCAATTAGTAACACTCACAAAACAAACAAGACAACAGTTTAGTAGACATTAAATACATCTGGTGTAAGAATCAGTACAGTGCACCATATGGGAAGTCCTTAACAGATGGACAACCCATGTACATTAAAAGAAATGGCCTTTTACACCCTTTTGGGAGACGTGTCAGGAGAGCAGTCTCACCTGATTAAGAGTGTAAGCTCCATGGAAGATGATGGGTGGCAGGAACAGATTGAAAAGGACCTGCAGATCAAAGGTCTCCTGTAAACGACAGAGCTGCTGTGTTGGTGACTGACAATGTTTCACGGGGAGCAAGAGAGTCTGACTGACAGACAGATTACATACACAAACACACACACAGTTCATTTCAGCAGCCCTGTTTTGGCAAACATGCACCTTTTCTCAATTGTGTTCAAGTACCTGATATCTCCTTTCTTCAAAAAACAAAACAAAAACACAAAATCAAATTTTGTAAATAACAAAAGTGGGATGTGTGCTACGTGCATAGGCGTGCCTTAAACCTGCATTCTATCTGAAGGCCGCCAGATGGCGATAGTTTTGCGGCCTTATAGAATTCTACTGGAAAAACACATTCCTGTTGAGATAGCGGGCTCACTCACTCACTTTGGGTCATATCAAATTAGCCTATTGTGGTCATACTGTGCTTCAAAATGGATCTTATCTGAGCAGTAAGACCTGCTCCTTCTCGTCACATGTGTGTTTTTAAAGCCAGGATTATGATCGTAGAAATGGTCATATCAAGCCTTCAAAACAAGTCTGCACAAACTATTACTATCCATCTTTTATACATGTACATTTTCCACACCTGGAAGCAAAGGTTACCAATGAGTAACCCCACCCCTGGGTTCCTCAGTGCAACACTGGAAATGTTGCATAGTGATAAATAATACAAATAAATAATGTTATAATAGACTTGAAAATATTAACATTTTAACTTTATGATTTGGTTTGCTGCCCACTATTCCCTCAGTCCTGGTTTTTGTGAAAGTGAACTTAAATCAAAGTATGAGTGAAATACAGTGATTTGCTTTTAATGACCAAAAAGCCTGTGCTGCATGTTGTTAGTTTAGTCTTTATTGTGGCATTAATATTTATACAAGCCAGCTAATGCTGAAGTTTTATATCAGTTTCCAAGCTGTTTAGTAATTATTTCTGATTGTTTCCTATGGCTCACCCTCACTGGCTCATGGTCTACCCCGTGTCACCCCGTTTTAGAAAATCATGGAAACACCCGTGTTCATTCTTATGTACCACCTTTTTTTTCTTTTAACTGCTTCCACCTCATGATATATAGCAAAAGCAGGCTCCCACCTATCTAGATCTGTGTGCTCAAAAACATTTTAGTAATCAAATGCTACGAAATCTTCTCAACAACAATCTGAACTTTCAATCTGGCAGCTACAGTGCGGTTACATCACTTCAGATCTCTCAGTGGCTCGATGATATAATCACTGTGTACTGCCCAAGTCTTCTGACTCACACTGATTAAAGCAAGGCATAACAAGAAAAGAGAGGTCTAACTGCTTCTGTCAATCTTCATCATAGCAGCTCCCAGAATTTATGGTAACCCAGTGCTACATCCACACAGAAAACAAGTAAATGTCATTAAAACACGATCTTAAAAAAACCCAACTGCATTACTGTCAATACAAATAAAAACCAGCGCCCACAAGTATTTTTGTACATAGCGTGCTCTCTCGCTGTCTGTTTCTCACCCAAGCCGATGTGATGCAATGCAAGCAGCTAAGCAAGGTAGCCTTTCATGTTCTTCATCCTTGAATCCTTTTTAAGTCTATTGTGGATACATTTTGAAGATCAAAAGGCAGCAATATTCAATTCAGATCAAAATAAAACTACTTTTTCTTGGTTCCTACATTGCACAGGGTCTTACATTGCTCAGAACCTTACTCGAGTTCAATTACATTTCAGGCCAAAGGAGTGAGACGGGGGAAGTGACGCTTACTGACATACTGCTGTGGTCACAGGCATTTAAGAACGACCTAGATTTGGCTTGCTTTAAGGAAAAAAACAACAACACAGAAGCATGACTATTTAGATGAATGAAAGTAGGCCTCTCTCTGTAAATCCTATTTCCAGGATGCACTGCATTTTGGTGAATATTTACCCAAGTACAGGTTGGGGACATTTGGAAGATTGCATTTTTGTTTTTAAATTAATATTTCGAATGCTGTAGAGTCCCCTATAGAGTAAGGAAAGCCAATATGCTTTCTCAGTAATTCACACTTGAGGTGCTTCTAGAGCTACAAATTGCTCCTTTCTTTGCTACCATAACCCAGCTCAATACAAATTACTATTTTGTGGTTGCAATTACCCACACAGCACTATATATATGTTTTTTCCCCATTTATGCAGGCTGTGTATGACAAATACAAAACTGTGCAACACATACTAATACAGATACACTGTAATCAATAAATTATGCATATGCTGGGGGTTTTATACAAAGGGCCACCTGCACCACAGACTTGAGAATGGAGGTGTGGTGTATGCACTAATTGCCTCTTCAGCTGAGCAGCACTAAATTTAATCAGACCACAAACTTTAATGCCTTACTCCCCAGTGGCACGTAATGGACTCAGTAATGCAATGAAATCCTTATCTCTCCCTGCTAGGATCCCATATGTATCAGGCTTAATGGCGTGAAGGCAACACAGAACAGGTCTGACCAATGTAATGGCCTTTGTGGTAGCCTCTGCTGGTTTGCTAATGAGACCCCCGCATTCAAAAGGGGCCAA
This sequence comes from Aulonocara sp. 'chitande type north' Nkhata Bay, assembly GCF_057382095.1. Taxonomy (NCBI): domain Eukaryota; kingdom Metazoa; phylum Chordata; class Actinopteri; order Cichliformes; family Cichlidae; genus Aulonocara; species Aulonocara sp. 'chitande type north' Nkhata Bay. The sequence goes on along the minus strand of NC_141352.1, from coordinate 19,950,294 downwards.
AAAGTCCAAGCCATTAGCGAAGAGTTACACTCGACCGGGATGATTCGCAACGTTCAAGCCTCACTGCTGCCTTTCTCTTGCGGTGAAATGTGGCACCGAGATTAAGAAACACAATTTAGAACGCCCTCGTTCCGCGTTCTCTTAAGCTCGTTGGTGCATGTGTGGCTGAAGCTCCGGTTTATCGTTTGGCTTCTTTGATATGACAAATCTCTGATCACGGCACTAAAATATGAAAGCGTGGCGGAAAAAAAACAGTGTTCATGCTGATGACAGCCAAAGGTCCGCTCTTGAGGCTTAGGCTTTTCTGCTTAGAAGTGATGTTAGAGTCTCTGCTAATTCCTTTTTAACAAATAACTGCTGTGATTAGTTTGCAGGCTTGGGGCTTAAGGTTGCAGCATTACTCCTGTTGCACCTCAGTGACAGAAATAACATGTATTTATGGTACTTGAATAATCCGAATCATTGTCTGTAGGAGCTCAAACCAGATTTCGGATTTCACAAACATCAAACTGGCTCCCAATTAAATGATTTTTAATCATACCATACCCCTATTTGGGTCTTTTTGTTATCATCAGCAGCAAATCCTTGTGTTTTGGTGTATTATTTACTTTATCATAGCCCCTCATTCTTGCATCATTACTGTGTTCTCTGACACAGATTGAAGTGTCCAACTTATTCTAAGAGGAAAATGCTGCAATGCCTGTTGAGATGCTATCTTACATCTTTCCTGCACTGCAGAGAAAACTGCTTGCAAGAGTATCTCATTATAAGCTTGCTGCATGTAAACAAGCAGGGAAATGTCTTGAGAGCGCAATTTTGCAAGAAAGCGCTACAGTTGCTAGCAAAAGCTTAATTTAGTTGTTTTGTTGTTTAGTGATTAAACCCGTGTTGTGTTGCTTCATTTTACTTGACTGGAACTGTGTCCATATGTGGTCCCTTAAATTTAATTTCCCTCTGTATGCACGGCACACCTGAAAATGTAATCCCCACTATCTGATCCTGACTAAAACCTTAATAAAGGTTAAATTGCTCTCTCGTCCTCCCTTTCCTTGCACCACCACTCTTGACTTTTTCTAAGAACAAACAGACCATGAGAGTTTAAAGGAAAACCAATAACTAAGAACCATTAGAGGACTCTGTTGATGTAAATAGCCAGCATACTCAAGAGGCACAATATGGATCTGATCCAGGAAAAGACAATGAAAACAAAAGCTATTTCAGTCAAAAGAAATTACATCAGAGGAAAAACCATCCTGTATGCAGCTATTTGCTTTCAGATATTCTTAATGGGGTTTTTATTATGTAGTTTATTTTTGTTTTCTTGAGAAAATGTTTATTTTAGGGCAGATCGCTGGATTTATTCTGTTTTGATGTGTTTTGTCAGGGAAGGTGAAATCAAACAACCACAGTTACCTCAGGATGTGAGCTGAACTGGCCTTTTTCATTTCCGACATGTCCGTGTGGTGTGATGTTGACCATCGTGATGTTAGAAGTGTTCGCTTGCTCATTTGCTGCTGTTGTGTTCCCCGGACACTGCTCTCCTTTATCAGTCCATATTAATCTCACAGTTAACCCCAGAAGCAAACCTGCAAAAGAATTACAAACAGCAAAAACTGTTATTAAAGGGGTAATTCACTATATTACACTAAAAACAACAACTTTGGGTTCTGGAAAAGAATGAAAGTGCAATGTGCCACATGTTGACATAAATGTGCACATTTTAAAACTATTTCCATGCATCAAGTATAGGACAACTGATTGCTTGTTACACCTGCATATCAGGAGTCACCTAAAGATGCTGTGTTCTCGTATAAAATGATGAATAAAGCAAAATGAGATGCCGGTGTCCAAAACTGCATGCCTCTGAAACCCCAGAAATGTCTTCTATAAACATTTTCGATACATCTTTCAAGCCCCGAGTCCAGGAAGTATTGCTGAATAACGGCTTCCGTAGTCTGTAAATATTTAGGCTACTTACCATAAAACATTGCAACCCCAGCTTCATTTACCAATTTATATTTGAACTGCTTTAACTTCCACACACTGAGGATGGTTATGAGTGCCAGGGTGACAGCAGCGAACACCGGTAACGCTACAGTATCTTGTTTTTGCTGCACAGCGCCCGACATCATCAAAAGCCTGGGTCAAACTTTTCGGAAAGAACTGCTACTTTTTTGGCTCAGACACAGCAACATCCGCATCAGCAGCGCCCTGAGAGCCCGTGCTGCCTTCAGTAATACTTGGAATTTGCAGTTTTTTCGTGCGAAGGCTTGGAGGGGGAAAAAGCACCATATTTTTAATTAAAAAAAGAAAGATAAGATAATGTAGGGCAATAAAAATGTGTTGGTATGCTTTTTGGGTTTGTTTGTTTTTTTTAATAAATGACGAAATACAGAGCTTCTTTATGCTTCGTCATTAATGCAACACAAATGTAGGCCGATGAAATCAGATACAATCAAAGAAAAGTTAAGCACACGCAAGAACTGGACATTCAGAGAGAGATATATTAAATCCTTTATCGCGTGGGAAAAGAATACGTGTCACAGTTACTTACCTGTTCTGCTGACATTATGTTTTTGCAAAGCAATAAAAAATATTGACGGTGTTTTCGTAAGCCACAGAAAATAACACACGTTGGGTGTCATCCTCCTATTTTCCAGCAGATGGCAGACAATACAAACATATGAAAGCGTGATTCTCAGCTGCTGCGATATTTGATCGTACTGTTTATCGTTCTTTATCAGTAAGTGAATCATTCATAGTCAGAAATTAACAGAGAATAAAATAAAATTAAGTGGTTTATGAATTAGTCTTTATTTTAGGCCACATTGACTGAGCACGACATCTTTTACTTGCAGTGTATTGTCTTTATTTTATTTTATTGTGCTCTTGTTGACTGAAAAAAATGAAAAAAGTATATCAATTAGACTTTGTATGAGTTTACTTTAACTATGCAGCCGTTTATATTAGCAGTATGGTTTTTTTACTTACCACCTCTAGCATCTTTCTTTCCTTCTCACATTAAACTAAACGGTACAACAATCTAAAATGAACATTAATTTCAGGTAATGTTACAAATTCTTTAAAAGGCTGGTGTTAGCCTAATTGGAGCGACATGAAAGGAAAAAAAATAGAAATTCTGGTAAAGTTTGCACTGGGGGCGGCATTCCAGACAAGACAATATTAGAATAATCGCTTAGCAACCGTGCCCGTAAACAGAGAACGGTTGTCGTAAAGAGTAAAGAGGCTGGTGTTGAAAAGAGTCGAAACAGAACCCATTGTGGTGTTGGAGAGGAGTGAGCAGCTGCCTGAGAGAACAAGAAAAGAGGCAATACCGTGACCGCGGACGGGACTCGCAACACGCGGACAGATATGGACGTTAATTCACCGCACGGACGCTGTTGTCCTTTGTAAAGAGGAGTCCGTCGTCCAGTCGGAAACATCCGGTAAACGAAGAGTTAAGGACTCGACAGCTCAACTGTTTATTTCAGCGGCTAGCAGGCTAGCTGGCTAGATACCTAAGAGCTAGAAATGGGAAGCCCGTTTGAGTGTGCTTGATAGAGATCTTCGTCGAGCTTTGAAGAAGCAGCTTTCGGCTGAGATACAATCGCCGGTGTTTTAAAGTCCCCTCTCGTCCGCCTCGTAAGTAGCCGCAACTTTGAAGAATGATATCAGCTGAGCGCTAACCATTTCACTACTACAAAGCCGGAGAGGGGGGAAAAGTCACAGGTTTGTTTCACAGTTGTTTCTTCTCTTTGCAGTCCGTGCTGCCTTTGAACTCTTTTTCTTTTTTGTTTTGTTTTTTATTTAAAGCGAGAGGAGGTAAATTGTGCATTGCAGAAGTCGCTCACACGTCTATTTTTGAGCAGTTCGATAAAGAAAAAAAAAATCCATAAAAGCAATAAAAACTCAATGTTTTGATTTTTTTTATATCAGTAAGAGGATGCATAACAGTTCGAGTGTCCGTCGTGTGACCTTAGATCAAGCAAAGATAATTAAAGCAAAAAAGGACAACAAACCTCATCGCTTTTTAAAAACAAACTCTTATCAGATGCCCACATCCACTGTGCGGTGACAAGAAGCATATTATTACCGCTATTACTGCTGGTGGTGTCATTTTAGTTGCAGCGGAACAGTCTAAGCATAGGTGGTTAGTATGTTTCCCTCTAATTACACGCTGTTTTTAATCTTTTCGTTATTTGCCTTGCATTAGAGACTATAGCAAGACTCCTATGCACAATTTGATGTTGAATCAAAAAAGGGGGAAAAAGCATAATGGGGGGAAAATGGATGAGAATGGATACACTGCAGAGTGAAGACAATGTGCTGCCCCTGAACTCTATTTGTATGCAGATCATACTAAATTACAGCAACAACGCTGGTGTCCAGGAGGTATCATGTTTGCCGGAGGCGCTATTAACGTTTTAGTATTTATTTAACAAAACATTGCTCCCCCCCCCCCCCCCCCCCACCCCACCCCGATTCTCACCCCTTAATTTCCCACTGTAGTTTCAAGCTATTTAAAACACTTCATCTCAACAGGTTTGCTTTGGATTCGCCTTCCTTTTGGCAAAAACACAACAGGTTGAGCCTGTTTCTTTTTCTCCATCAAGCCTAAAAGCACCTAAAATATAAGCTTAACTTTGAGAGGATTTAAAAAACGAATGAATAGGTCTGACCATGAGATTTCTGTGGCATAGTAATAATTGCACTTTCTTTGAAAACTGCTGCCCTTGATTCCTTCAAAGGAAAAAAAAAAGATTAGCACAAGAGTTTTAGTGTTTGGTTCCACACAAAGCTCATAATAAGTCCTATGGAATTTCTCTTTACAGTCTAATGAATAGGACGGGCTGCTTAAAATTAATTTTTCTATATCGGGAGACTAATTGCGGAGGCTTTCTGCTAGGTTAGTTGACGAGGGAACTATGAAAATAGCCTGATACACTTAAGGCGTTCTGCTGGTGGTTGATTTGAATGTTTCTGAGTGCTCGGCAGGGGAACGTCTCATAATTGCAGCCTAAAAGCTCCCACAGCAGCAGTATATTTTTGTTTTTGACCTCCAGACATGCCAAATCAGTCTCAGATAAAGTAACTTGTAGAGCAGACGGAGAAACAGACAAAGGTGGGAGAACGAATGTCTTTAAGGTAATCGATTTCATTTCCTCCCCATCCAAATGCATTTCCCGATTGTTTAACCTGCAGCTCGCTTTGACAGCTTGTTTTAATCATTTCACTCGGCTGACATGTTTGCCTTGCAGTAGCATTAACATGGGATTCAGATTCATGCCAACTCCCCAAACTTTTCCAGAGAGATCGTGGGTTGTGCAACCGTGCAGCTGTTTAAATTAAACAGAAAAGGGAGAAGCTGTTTTCAGTTGGGGAATCCAGAGTAGGTCTTCGCAGTGTGTTCTTAACAACTGCGTCATTTTGGCGCAAAGCAGATACTATTGATATTCTCATTAAAACCCCTCTCGTGTTTGGTTTGGGCCAGAGATGAATGGACTAATGTTCATTGTGGGGATGCTGCTAATTGGTACTTATAATCCGAGGACTCAATTTTCCATTAGGCGTGCGAATGTTACTGTCATTTGTATCTATCCATCACTGTCTATGTGTTTGCTGTACTGAGGCAACCCGGCTGCGGCTGAATGTTTTTGTGATCAAACATTATTGACTCCCACGGTCGATAATCCTGGCAACAGTAGTTCCTCTCTCCAGCTAGAACCACACATTGCAAAGCAAGTGAGGTGGCGGTGGTGGCGGCAGCGGTGGTGGTGAGGGGCAGAGGTTACTTTTTTTCCCCCCCTCCAGCTTTGAGGATTCGGGGGTAATGCCAGCGGTCCTGCAGGTAGCTGCTCTCGTGTGTGTGTTTGTGTGCATCCATTCAGAGATGGAGAAGTGCTGCTCTGTATTCAAGTGATCTATTTCCAGTCATTTCAATCACAAGAGCAATAACTCAAAGCTTCTCTTTTCTTGCTGGCCGCTAGTTATACATCAGTTATCTTTTTTTTTTTCTCTCTCTCTTCTCCATTGTATTTCAGTCCTTTTCCCCACTTCCCACCATGCACTCTCTTTTGCATTTCCATTGGAATTAATCAAGCATGTTCTTGTGTGGCTTGACTTCATTATATCATAATGAAGTTTAGCCTCAGGTGCAGTCAAGAAAAGGGTTAGCTGGAGAGTAGCCTTGCCCTTGCACACCATTATCTGAAGCTGGTTCTTACACAATGAGCTTTAGGAAAGATTATTCAAGAAAGAAATTTCCTTTTCAATCCCCTCCTCTTTATCTGAGTTTTTCTTTTAAAATCTAAGTTTAATAAAAGTTGAAATATTAGAATATTACCATGTCATCTTCCTCTGTCTCAACCTTTGTCATTCTGTTTTAAGCCAACATGGGGCCTATTGCTTCATCTTGTGCCTTTTCAGTCCCAGTAATGAGCCATTTTGCGGCTCTTAACATCTGCCAAACTTGGAACATTTTGAATGCGGGACTCATCTTCCATGCATGAGGAGTCAGGCATCCTTTGATTTGCCCTCTTTTCTTTGCTTCTCTTTCGAAGCGCTCACCGCTATACTTTGTAGACTGAGTACGCTGAAAAACTTTCTTAGCCCACTTTTGGCAGCGGCCCTGTATCATGAGAAGTAATTTGGTGCTTATTCTAAACAGAGTTTTTTCCCCTCCTCTTGGTATTCTACATCCCTCCCATCTTTTGAAGAGGCACTGTGACGGTTGTCTGGTAGGAAAGGGGGGGGGGGGGGGGGTAATTTTAAACTGTTTTCTGTGGGCACAGTGAGGTTTGCCCCAAAGAAAACACTGCTTTAAATTTCAATGCCCTTCAATAAAAACATCTGGCTTTAATTTAGAACTTTAAGTGAACTTTGCCCTCAGCAAGAACCTGAGTAGGCAACCTTGCCATGGAGCCCTATGCAGTCTGCCTTTCTCTCTCACCACGTTCTCTTAAATAACTCCCATCATACCGCAATAGTCAGTGAGGGGAGTTAAATAAATGGTTTTGCAGGTGTAAAATTCACGAGGAAGCAGTCTAGTGGGGTAATTACCAGGGAAAGAGATCCCCGTCTTAAATTGCCATGTCATTCTCCCAATAAAGCTGAATGTTTTCATCTTATTCCCACTATTACTGTGCTTGTAGCAGCAGCAGCAGGTTATAAAAAAACCTCAACTCCAGTAGCATTTCAAACTGCACCCGCTCATGCGCCATGCTAATCGTGGCACGCTATAAACCCATAGATGGCCGATTTGTGTGTTTCATTGACAATAATTTGAGTGTTAAAGTTGTCTTTCATTAAGAGGAAGAAAATGATCCTTTCGCATTGTGTGATTACTAACATAATGCAGGTAATGCTCCTTATGTAATTGTGGTCTAACGCTTTTTCTGGCAAGGAATACGAAGCGATGTATTCTCTTCATGCCGGCTGCCAGCTTGTGCTTCTCATTACTCGGCGCTGTCCAGGTCTTGTTCAGGGTTTGTTTAAGCTTGCCCCGGCTCTCTGTTTCTTTCTCTCACGGATGAAGAGGTGAAACACTTCTTGGCCTCGCTGAGGTTATGGTTCGTCCTCTCTGAGCCCTTAGCTCATCCTAGATAAATTTCATATCTGCTCCCAAGATCTTGCAGTCACGTCAGTGTCATGGCTGCCTGTGTCAGATGCTAAATGGCACTTGAATCGAGATTTTATAACAACGGGAAATTCAGTTTTCCCCTCAAGCAATCAGCTTTCTCTCACTCCCTGTAGTAAAAGGCACAGACATGCATCCTTTTGAATCCTTTTGTTTAAGACAGCCCAGTGTGGGCCTACTTTACTTATGTATTTATCCCCCCCTATTCAGAGAGCTAATTTCAAATGCTGTCTAGAAATAAATTGGAGGGAAAAAAAACCAGTTTCTGTTCTGCTTTTTTTTTTTTTTTTTTTTTTTTTTTTTTTTCCCGCTTCTGAGTTATCTTGAGATGAGATAATGTGAGAATCAGTAGCTCTTGCAATATATTCACGAAGTGCTCTCTAGATGATTCCAGCCAAATATTGCCATCATTAAGGATGCACCATTTGTTAATTTGAGGCCAATGGTAAGTCTAATGTTTAAAATAACAATTTAGCCAAAGGCCACTCCAGATACAGATGTTTTGTCATTGTGTGTCTCTGTAGCTATACATTATCCCTTTTGTGCCAGGCAATGACGGCTTTCCTGCTTTTTATTTCACAAGAGTCCAGGTTCAATAATACGAGTTAATGAAAAGCTGAATAAGACACACAGTGAAAGTGGTCGATATTGTCGGATAAATCAGTGCATCTCCAACTTTCACTGTAATGTGTTGTAATAGATGAATTTTTAAAAAAAAAATGCCGCCATAGGACTTAAAATCATTGCATTTTAAGCTTGATTGAAAGGTTTTTACCCATGTAGAAAATGCAGGTGTAAAGTTTCTCAGTAACTCATTATCTCACTCTTTATTTATGTCAGAAAAAAAATCATATCCTTATTGCTGTGTTGAGTCACATTGTGCGTGGTGTGGCGAGAATGGGGGGGGAAATGCTCGAATAACATTTTTCTTTGCCTTTTAAAAACATGCAGTGTGGCACTCTGTAGTTCCCTATTTGGATATGGTCTATTTTTACATTAGGCAACTTGGCCTGATCAGCTCGAAGTATTTCCAGACAGAGGTGTGGGGTAAAAGCTTCTCCATTCGGCTCTTATTTGGCGTGCTGCAGGCCCACGTTTCTCACAGCCGCCGCTTTCTCTGTTGCTTTTAACCCGCGTGTCCTACCAGAATCTCCGCCTCTTCGATCTAAAAGCAAGGGAACCCATCGACACACAAACTAATCACACTACTGTGCCTGCTCGTTAGCCATGCCCTCTCAAGTCAGCTGTCCTAATAGGCATGCCCTAATGAGCTCTAATTGAGGATGGCTAATTTGCATGGTCTGAGTCATTGTATTTCTTAAAGCGACTTAAAATACTTACTGCCTAAAAGCTGGATTGGGGTGGGGGGGTCTAACATGGTTTCATCGTGGACAGATTTTAGTGGGGCTTGTGGGGTTTTTCTAAGTGCTTTGTTCTCTCACTGTGATCCCAGATTTTTTTTTTTCTTCTTCAGATAGGGCTTGCCATCCCCCTTCTTGGCTAAAATTAATAATCTCAGTAGAAATATACAGATTCATTTTCCCCCCTCTCGACCAGAAACGTTATTTTAGCGACAGCAGCCATTTTCAAAGAAACCGCATCAAAGCGTGATTAAAACGAAGCAGGGCAGCTCTGATCAAAGGTTAAACTTTGCACGGTGTGACTCTCATCACAATGCAAACCGAGATTCCTCCATCTGAAGCAAGAGAAACAAAATCAAGATTCCTGAGCTTAGAAGTAACCGTTGAGGTATTCAGATGGCAAGTTATTCTGCAGTACATCTTAGAAAAAGTGATGGATATTTTTATTGGTGCAGAGGGAGGGCCCACTGAGGGACTCTTCCTCTGAATGCAGGACATTTTATTTTAATACTTGCGGACGATGTTTTACATTTCCCCTTAATTTGATCACTGACACTTTATTTTCCCTTTTTATTTATTTTTCTTATACTTTGAGTATACAAGAAATGATTTCCCAAAGAGAACGCACTCAAACAGGCACAGGCAGGTTTATTGCATTGGCTGTGGGCCATCTCATTTCTGCTCAAAAAGTAATGAAATCTCTCAAATGACCCAAGCAATTCAAATTTGTGTGACTATTTCATATTCCAGAGAAGCTGCATTTTGTTTTACAAGGTGGGATCACATGTAAGCATTTAGGGTGAGAAGGAAATTAAATCAACCTTTTTCCACTGTTACTTAAGGCAAGGCACTGGATTTTTGGTATTATAAGGTGTAGCTTTTATATTTTCCCTCATGTAATGATTTTTTTCCGTCTCTTTGTCTGTTTGATTTCAGAACTGCTCGCCCAAGTTTACATACAAACTGCAGAGAGAACATGACGCACTGGCCACTGCCAAAGTCTGGCACAGTGCAGCTGTGCCAACCTCGCCCCTGTCTGCCGCTTTAGAAGGTTCCCCTTTGCACCATGACGGAGAGGCATTGAGGTTAGCTCCCTGACGATCATCTCAATACCTCTCCCCCTCCTCTTCCCCTGTCCCTCAACACCCCACTCCTGACCCATCCACATCATGCTGCGCTTCCTGCCTCTCAAACTTGGCCGCCTGTACCGCTGTCTAAAGCTCCTGTTGGTGGTGGGATTGTTTGTCATCTTGTTGATGAACACCCACAACCTGTTCGCGTCCTTCCAGAAGAATGAGCTCACGGACAGACGATTCATCAATCTCAACAAGTGTCCCGCCTGCTTTGGGACCAGCTGGTGCCGCAAGTTCATGAACGGCCAGGTTTCCTTTGAGACCTGGGGTCGCCTGCGGTTTCTAGACGTTTTCAATGTCAAGAATGTTTACTTCGCGCAGTACGGAGAGCCCAGGGAGGGCACTCGTCGCGTGGTGCTTAAACGGCTCGGCTCCAACCAGGAGTTGGCCGAGATAGACCAGAAAATCTGCAAGAGGGCCACAGGCAGGCCGCGATGTGACCTCATCCAGGCAATGTACAAGACTGAATTTGCCCGGATCAACGGCGATGTTCGACTGCTTACTCCAGATGTGGTAGAGGGCTGGTCAGACTTGGTGCACTGCCCCTCTCAGAGACTGCTGGACCGTGTGGTCCGCAGGTACGCCGAAACCAAGGACTCTGGCAGCTTCCTGCTAAAGAACCTCAAGGACACGGAAAGAATGCAGCTGCTCATGACGCTGGCATTTAACCCGGAACCACTCGTATTGCAGGTACTGTGTCTACATTTGAACTTCTTAAAATCTGCGTGTTTACAGGGTATAAAGCAGTCTTAGAGCTGATAGGGTTGTTGTTTTTTGTTTTGGTTTTAAATCATGCTCGGCAAATACACTCTTCGAGGAAAATGTTGCATCTGGATAAAGATGCACGGATCATCTGACAAAGAGGTCTTTGTCAGATGATCCGTGGCGGCAGCTGGTTTCAGAGCAGATGATAAAACGCGGCTCCTGGATTACTCCCGGAGATTCAGAATATCAGTGCAACAGTGTGTTGGCCCACAAAGCCCCCACTAAATTACAGGGCGGGAATCCCTTTCCTTCCTCTTGCCTAGATCTGAGACAGGCTATCAAGTCCTCCCTAAACTCAGGGCTACTTCAAGGCTGCATGCCGGCTATTTGGAGCAAGAATATTCTTCTGCTTAGAATGGAGAAGGGTTTAAGAGCTGTGGGCTCTGAGAGGGGAAAAAGGCGATTTTTGGCTGGCGGCAGTGCTGCATATTTAACACCATATGTAGGGCAGTTTTAAATTATTCAAGGATGCATCTGTAAATGGTCCAAGTTGCTTTTAATTTTAATATAAGTCTATGTCCACTGGATTGTCATCATTTGTGTGTGACTGGAACGGAGCAGTCTCTGCAGGGCTGCTAAACTGTATCAGTGCCAGTATTCTTGATCCTTAATTCGTCCTGCGAAATATTTTTTAACTTGTTTTTCTGTGTGAATTTCAGTGTTGCTATAAGAAAAAACAGTTTTAAGAAATTTGTTTTACTTTATCTATGAATTTTTTTTTTAAAAGAAGATTTTGGGATATGTACTGTTTAGTTTTGATGAAAATGCAACAGGACGCTTCGTTGTCCGGTACAGGGAAGATTAGAACATTCTTGATTTTGACGCATTCTAACCAAACAAACGGTTCATCTTGCTGAAATGAAAAGGATGCTTTAAAAAAAAAAAAAAAAAAAAAAAAAAAAGTTTAACGTCTAGCTTTGACACGAGGTCAGGAGAAAAATCCTGACCCACCTTTATTCAGTCATCCTGATGTCAAAGCAGGCGTATTCCTCTGCATCCGCATCCTTTTCACCCGCTGATTAACAGGCGGCCAATCAATTTCAATTTCTGTTTGGCATTGAGGGTCTCACGAGGGGACAGAACAACAATGGTCTTGGCCCGTGTAGACATTCAATAACTTGTTTTGACCTCCACCACTAGCCCCCCCCCCCCCCCCCCCCCCCCCCCCCCCGCGCGCCTCACTGTCCCCCACATGTGTTACTGGACACCTCCAGGCATTTCAGAGGACAAAAGGCGGGATCAGCTTTTTAGTCTGGTCAATCTATAAAATCTGATTAGCTTTGTGCGGTCACTCAACCCTCCCCCTCGCTTCCTTTCTCCCCTATTCTCACAACATCCCTTTTTATTTTTTTATTTTTTCTTTCTATGGCTTCCTCCCCTACTTTTTCATCACACGTGTGCAGACAATTCCATCACTTCAGTTATATTTCAGTTCAGAGGCATAGGGAATCACCCCTCCCACCACCACCACCACGGCCTTAGTCTTATCTTGGACACATAGTTTAAGACATCACGCACAAACACATCATGCACTCACATTGTCCACAACTCCTTCCACTTCCCGCTCCGTGGAGACTTTACATGTTTACAAGGACTCATGAATTGTTGATCTCAGCCTGAACTTGTGACCTGTGGGTAAAAGAAGGAACCGTTGGGTCTCTGCTCGCGCAAGGCCGCAGGATAGCCGATGGCGCGCGCAGACTGCCGGGATAGATAACGCACAAAGAAATGTGCGAGACCTCTCAGAGACTCGCAGATCCTGAGTACTTTGACTGTTCGTCAGCATCACTAACCTCAAAAGATGAGAAAATTTGCTGTGAGACTGAAAGGGCCCTATGCACAAGGTTGGGCAGCAGCAGACCATAAAGAATTAATAGCGTCTATAGAGATTGAACAGAAGACGTGCTGTACTACAACACCTTGGTCTACCTATTTTTTTTTTCCCCTTTATTTTTTGCTAGAGGTTTGAGCTGCTGTGTGGGGACAGGCTTTAACAGAAGATATAGAGGAATGTGGGCCGAGTTTTATGACTCGTTATTTAATCTAACCCGGGCCTTTTTTCAACTATTTATCACTGTCAGGTCATGAGTGACGCTTTATTTTGCCTGGTTGTAGTTAAACACCTCTCCAGTAGGTTGAATAAAGGAAACTCTCACTCATTTTATAATTCAACTTTGCTATATTTAGCGTAAATAATTTCCTTTTGTCATCAGCTAGCAGTGTTGTTGTATAGGGATCTTTTTTTTCCCCTTTCTCTCTCCTATGGCTTTATACAGTTGAATAATGCGAATAACATTTCTGCTGTCTGCTCAGCGAGCTGCACTCTCTCTTAGAAAGGCTTCTGTTTCCAGTCTTTTGAAGCCACAGGCAGTAAATCGGCCCTGATTCACTATGAGAAACCAGACCTTCTTTGTCAGTGGGAAACAATCTGCTGTGTTGTTTTGGGTCTGGCCAACAATGTGTTTTCTGTGTTCTCGGTGTCTATGAGTGCACACTTGTGTGCTGCACGCACACACACCACCCCCACTTTTCTGTCACGTGGAAGACAATTTGGCTTTGGGGAATAAATATTTTTGGAAGACAAAAATGACGACAGCCAAACAAGGAAAAATCCTTGTGCAATGAGAGTCGTCTTATCCAGTTTCATCCGTTTTCCCCTCATTTCCTCTTAGCGGTGCAGTTTAAGTTACCCTGGAAAGGTTTCTCTTTTACTTTGATAAATCTGCTTGTTCAAGGGGTTGTCTCTTTGCCAAGCGGCGGAATTACATGATGCTGTTTAATTTTGACCTCTTATTCAACAATAACTCGGTTTGCATGAGAAGCGAGTAATTCATTTTCTCATTTCCATGGCTCGAATCTTACTTGCCATCCTTGCCGTCTCTCCTGCGGCTAGATGACTCACCGATTCATCAGGTGATGGTTGTGTTTGATGGAGTACATCTGGCCCAACCTTAAATTAGTACAATTTAGCCTAGTCCTCGCTTCCAAATCATTAAGCTTAGCGAGTTTGCCAGAAGCATGTGACTGTACTCGCACCCTTTTTGGTCCTCAGCCCTGTCTTGCTCAGTGGAGCTGAGAATAGGATGTGACAGGCCTGTGGGGTTAACTCAGTCAGTGGCGCTCTCATCTCCTCTAAACTCAAATCTGTGCACTCCCAGACACCCCACCTCTCAGCTCTCTCTGCCTCTTTTTCTATTACAGTCTCTCCCCACCTTTCGCAGATCCACCGACTCGTTCGACGCTCTGGCCTCACCTGACAAGGAGACACGCTCCTTTCACGTAACACTGTATTTTTTTTTTCCCCAAGAACTCTGACACTGATGCTAAATCAGGGGGAGAGATTACATGGATGACCTTATCTCCTGTTCTTCCTAACAGTTTTGACAGTAACATTTTAATGCAAATATGGAAGGAAACATTCACAGCTCTGAGCAAACACACCAGTAGCTTGTTTGAATCTCTAAAAAATGGAGGGGGGGATGCATCTTTGGTATGCTGCTGATTAATGAAGCTCTGCATAATCCATTACAATGTTCCGTCACTTTAGGAAGCTAAGCCAGAATAAACAATTTGTGTTTGGGGTTTTTCCGGGCACAACGTGAGGCAAATGTGGTACCTCAGCTGCGACCTGCACAACCTCGATTTATTTTTGTGTTGGTAACATAAATTTAAATCCCTCAGTTTAAATGACTATAACTGTAAATTTAAAACGGTGGTGTGGTTTTAAAACATGCTCCAAGAGTCTTGTTGGGGAGGTTTTTTTATTTTTTTGACTAATATGCACATAATTTTCCCATGTAACCTTATTTGTTGCACAGAAGCAATTATTTTTACAATTTGCTGTTGAAAAGAAATGAAATGAGGAATTTTTTTTGGAGACAATATTGAAGTTTATAGACAGGTTGTTGTGATGTTTCGTGCAAATATCAAGAAAACAAGTAGAAAAACTTTTTTTTTTAAGATTTATGTGGATTGTAAAAAAAATTTCAGTTTATGCAGGGGAAAAAAATGTCTTTTTTGCAGCATATGCTTGCTCTGGCAAAGTATCGACAGAATTTAAGCCTTTATAATTTCCGTGCAGGAAAACCCTTATGGTCTGGTTTTCTGGGTCATCGTGCCTCTTCACAAAGAGGATCAAAACCTGTTTTGTTTTTAGTTTTATTTATTTCTTTTCATTTAATCACACGCTGCACGCTATCGCAGCTTAAGTGAGAGCCTTCTGTCTCAAAGGCTGGCTCAGTGGCTGAGGTCGGCCAGTAAATAGTATTTAAGTTGGTAGTCTGTGATTAGTACCTTTGTTTTTGGGTCTTGGGGATTGTGACGCTCTTAGCACATAAGAGAGGAGGTTGTGTACGCCGCTTAACCCTCCTTCAACTGCTCCCAAACCCCCTTTCATTATTCTTATAGGCCTTTGTGTACAGACTGAATCCTGTTAGGATAAGACGGGGAGTTATCTGGGCTTGACTCCCCTCTTTTTGGCTGCCCTCGCTGGATGGAGGCCCTGGTGGAAAGGCGAGAAGAGAAGGAGGAGAGGAACCGAGGGTTTGTGTGACTGTGTGTGTGCGTGCACGTGGGTGTGTGTGTGTGTGTTGTACAAGCCAGAGCCTTGTGGTGTTTTCCTCTGTTTGAATGAGCCAGACTGCTTGTGTTACCATAATCCTTTCTCTCTTTCTTCCTCTCTCCAAACACGCGTGCACACACACACACAAGTACACACAGTCACACACACACGCCTGACAGCTGTGTTTGGTTAGGTAAATGCCTGTGGCTAACCCCCCTCCCATCCCACCCACTAGCTTCTTTTTTAGATTTGTCCCTCAACACCCCCATCAAAGCTTCCTACTGTTACAGTGTGCACCCCAGCCTATCTTATGCCCTGCTCCTGAAGATACAGTTCTGCAGTGCAGGAGACAGTCATTCACAGCTCTCCCTGGACCCCTTAAGATGGCCAATATTGATCCGTAACAAGCAGCTCTTTACTATCCTCTGTCCCCTGGAGAGCCTGGGCCCTAATGTTAGCAAGAATATGCCTTTCAGCACATCAGTTTGCTTGCAGTAATAAAACTGCCCACTGCATTAAAGCAAAAGGCACTTGGTTCCTGTCAGAGAAATTATAAGAGGTTAGGGATATCTGTAGCATCTGTACAGTTTTGGCATTTCCACCCCTGCTAGTTCTAAAACTCTCTGCATTTTAACTGCTCACTGTATGTAAAGGGAAATGTTCACAGGCCCCTCTTTTAATGTTTGACTCTTTCTCTAGCATGTCGAATAAATGAATAAATATGTATATATGTGTGTATTTGCTCTTTGTAGAGGGGAATTCTCTTCATGCATCCTCTGGTCTGTAGAGAGGTTAGAGTACAGGGGCAGTGACAGCAGTCTCCCTGCTCAGTATGCTTACATGGTTGCCCCTGAGATAATTGGCGCCTGCTCTGAAATATACAACCCTTGATGTAGGCCTCAAACCCACAGCCTTCAGGTCTGAGGCCAAACTGTGTGACTTAATACATTCCTCATCTTCCAGCGGAGGGGATTTATGGGGTGACTCCATGTGCAGTGGCTCAGGTTCAGGTCGGCAAAGGGTTTCAGCTATCAGTAAGCGGCGGAGTGTGTACTAGCAACCCCGAGCTGTGCCGTCCTGTGCACTCATTCCTCATCCTGCTCTCATTCTCTCTGCAGAGCAAAGACCTGCAGAACTCAAAGAGCCAGCTAACCCATTTCTATCAAGACTTGAAGTACCTCACTGAATCATGTGCATAGTCTTTCGATGTCTTGGTTTTGTTTTCTTATATGAGCCGAGTGTCTTTTTTGATCTCCCACTTGGCACAAGCAGTCCTTTCAGTTTTTATACATGCAAAGATTTCTGATATTCATAAGGCTGTTCACACGCTTGTCTAGATGGACATTAATTGACTTTTAAATGAAAAATAAAGGCTGTCATAGCATGTATAATAAGATATTAAACCAGTAATATGAACATCGTCCATTGTCAGATGAAGCCATGGGAAGGGAGTACTCAAACATAAAGAAGGAAATTACCAAACCCTACCTGTAATATATTGGCCTAGTTTTCAGTGTTTCCTGCAGAACTGCATGGTATTTCTGGTGGTATCAAGACAGTGGCCCTCCCATGATTTCAAATCCACCACTTTTGATTGCAGCTGGCGACATGTAGAGCTAGTGGCACTAGCTCTACATGTCGCACTCCCAACCCCTTACCTTAACTCAGTCACCGGCCTCAGTTCAAGAAAGTGTGGTTAGTCTGTTTGACTGCAGAATAAGACAAGAGACAAGTGATTGAGATCAAGGACTGCTCGACAGTAGCAAAATAACAGTGAGGGCACTAGAAAAACCTATCACATTTTTTCAGACAGAATAAAAAACAAAAAAAAACAAATTCCAACTATACTTGGGTGGTCACAGCAAGTACAGTCTTATGAGTGGGGAAACAAAGACTTGTGTGATGCATTAAACCCAATCAGAGATTAGTTGTCTTTGTTATCCTTCACAAAGGTATCACTTTTTGGCCATCTGTCCAAGGAACAGCCAGATCAGCATGTTTTCCAAAGCCTCTTTTATAAGGGTTCTGAATGGTGGAGTTGTACACCAGTGGATGTGGATGTTCCCCAAGACTGCTGCCAGTGGTACGTGCTGTAACTTTGCAGCCTTTGAGCCATACGCCTGGATAAAGAAAGGTCAGGCTTATTCTAAATTCAGAGATCTACACAGTTGGCTTGTCTCAACCAGCAGACATGTATGCACTCCTCAGTGTGGTGCCGTGACTCGGCATTTCCTGGATCCGATGTCTGGAACATGTGGGATCATTGCCCTGTATCGCAGGTTTAGGGGCGGAACAAAGGGAGAGAGGGAGGGGAAACTAGGTTAGCAGGAAATGCAGCAGCGGGAGACGTGCGACACGGAAAAGAAGTTGCACCATGTGTGCTAGGATGAGGCTGGTTCCCCTGTGGTGTCTGAGCTCTCACTGCAGACTAACTGACTGGATTTTAAACATAAATGGCCAGCAAAATGCCAGACGGGGTTCGCCAAACATCCTCCAGACACACAAGGTCAACAGGAGAGCTGCACAGAAAAGCAATAGGTTTTTTTTTCTTTCTTTTTTCCCCAGGTCCAGCTTGGCAGCTCCTGCCTTTCAAGCCTTGCAAAACAGATGTGGCTCCTTCTTAACACTAATCCCCCCTGATAAACAGACTGAATAATGTTCATTTTGTTATACTGAGGTTCAAAGTTATTTTTTTCTGTCTCTTTCGTTTTATCTGACTGATTGTGTCTATCCGCCACGTGTCATCAACTTTACAGTTTGATCCCAGGACTCTTTACGAGTCTTGTCCTGGCTTGTTTGTTCCAAAGAGGCGAGGTTTTGTTAAAGACAGAAAATGTCGAGAATTTACGCCACGCCCGGCTTAGGGCTTTAACAAGCTGCACACTTTGGTTGCAACTACTAATTTCCTTTACGCAGAAAGTAGCTGTGGTTGCAAAGATGAAGGCAACTGCTTCCTTTTAAACTCAACTCTGCGTCCAACGTGTGTGTGCGTGCGTGCGTGCGTGCGTTTGATGGTCCAGTGTTCTCTGCGAGCCAGCCAAGGCAATATCTTGGGAGCCACTCATGTTTACTCGGCCCTTGAATAGAGGTTGTTATCAGCCCTGGTCACGTTGCATATTCTCATTCACATGCACTCGGATGGCGTTTCACGGAGACACACTCACACGCACACCCAAACAAGGAGCCTCTTTTTGAACGCTTTCTCTCACACGCACGCCCACGCCCTCCCCAAGTGGCCCTGTAGAAGGGCATGCCTTTGTCAGCAGATGTCAGGACGCAGGTGTGTGTTCCTGTGCCTCTCGCTCCATTCGTTTCATCCTCTTCTCCAGAGGCTGCCCATTTGTCTGTGGCCCTGTTACATTTCAGCCCAATCCAATCTACCCCCGAAAGAACGCCAGTGTGTCTGTATTACAAGGGAGGGGGTGGAAAGCACAACAACCCCCCCCCAGTCACTGCTACGGTGGCGAATTGGCACAACCTTAAAGATTAGATTAGTCAGACTTGGGCCTAGAAGTCACTATGAGGTCGTCTTTAATGAGACGAGTCTGTTTTCCACCCTTGCTTTCATTGTCTCCCGAGCCCAGCTCATTATTTCTGTGACATGCAGGGGAGGAAGGGGGGGTGGGAAAGCATTGGGCTCCATGTTTTACAAGTTCAAGGTTTTGCTAAGCAGGAAATAAAAGGTTCTTATCCAGTGAAGGGAACAAGAAGTGATAAGACTTTAAAAAGCAGTAAAAGTTGCTGGGATGTGTCATTGGCAGTTTTGCACCCTCAGCATTTTTAAATAGCATAACATGATTGGGTGACGACTGGTAAAATTCACTACCTTTGCAGTAACCACACACACACACACACACACACACACACACACACACACACACACACACACACACACACACACCAGAGTACCTCCCAGGTCTGCTCAGAGATAGTGCAGTGGATGTAATATTAGGCTGGGCTTTCCAATTTATCCCCCCCTCCCCACTCAACGCCTCATTGCGGACGTTAATGACTTCTGCAGAGTAACCGTTTAAAGAGCGCTAAGGGAGAATGATTGGTGGGACACGTAGAGTATTTATCAAGCCTTGCAATAGGCGAGTTTGAATCCAAAGCTCAGGTGCCCACTCTCGTGTGCCTGCCCACGCTGTTCGGTAGTTCTCACTTTCAGACTTATTGTGTATAAAATTTAAATACAGGAAGCTCATAAAAATGGCACCGAGGTAATTGACGCGGCGCAGCGAGCCTTCCAGCACCGCGAACGAGCAACATCTATGTTAAGAACCACGAACGAGGACCAGACAGACATGAAGGCGTTCTAATAACAGCCGTTGACAGTATATGAAAGTAGCCGTAGGGCATTCATCCTTCTCCTCCCTCCCATCAGCCATCCCCCCCATCTGCTGTCGCTCTACTTTTTCCTCCTATTCAGGGCTGTAACCTGACAACAAAGAGAGAGATGTGTTTAGCAGGCAGGTCTTTGCTGGTTTATTCCTCCTGTCTACTGGAGCGTAGAAGTGAAAGACACTCTGTTTGTCTCTTCTGTTTGCTGTCTCCATCGTATTCTCTTCTTTTCTCCGCTCTCTGGCTCTCAGGCTGGCCCCGCAACCCCACATCTCACCATCCACCCTGCAGGCGTGAGAGAAGAGGTTGATGCTTGGCAAAGGAGGTTTTAGTCATAATGTTGGACAGGGCAAGTTTTGTCATTGTGACAGAGAGCCGCTTAGGTTTGCAGCAACATAAAGGCTTGAATTTGGGTCAAAGGGAGGCGAGCCTAAGAAGGATATACCCCCTAACTGATCAAGCTTCAACTTAATCTTTATATACCACCCTCAGAAATTAGAAAGCCATTTTAGATATTTAGCCTATTAAATCTCTAATCCTAATTCTCTTAGCCCAGTGGCAAATGCATCTCAGTAGCCTGGGATTGTCTCCCCTCCAGCCAGTATTTGGGAGTGCAGTCAGCCCACCATTATCATTCATTTCTGAGCATGTGATGGACTTCCTTTAATTTCTCTTCTTGTCGAGTTTGCTGTATCTAAAAGTCTAGACAAAGGTTATTGAAGCACAGGCTTTTGGAGAAGTTTGGGTGAGTCACTGCCAAGTCTAGTGATGATGAGCACAGACAGACAAGGCAGCAAGAAGCAAGTAGTGCTTCATGGACAGACTGTTGTCTGGCCCACGATTGATCGGGTCACCTCAGGGAAATGGGTTCGACCTACACCGCATGCAACTTATCATTGTCCTTCAGTCAAGCTTGTGGCTCTTTCTTAAAACTGATGGGAACAAGAGATACACCTAAGGTATAGATTTACGCCACTTAACAGACTGATAGGCTGGAAAAAGTTTGCTGCTGCCTGGATTCGTCACATTGAGTCATCGCTGCTTTACTTGACTTTGTTGGGCTTAGAATTGCCTTGATTTCATTGCATCATGCACAGCATAGTTTGCAGAGTGTTCAAAATAAAACACCCCAAAAATAGTCAGTGGCACACAAGCAAAGCTGCAAATCGTACCATAGTCATCACCTGAATGCCTTTTGGGTTCCAGATCACTTGCATCCTCCCAGTGCCACAGTCTCCATGTGGCAGGAGTCCAGCTGCTGTCTTTGAGATAGCAGCTGCGTGGTGTGCGGGAGGAGGAGGATGGAGGGGGTTAAAATGTATGTTTTTAAATAATTTGTATTTCATTAAAGTTTAAAGAGTTGGGGCAGCCATGCATATTTAACGTCTTACCCTCATGACAGAAATTGAAAGCTGGTAAAGTATTGAATTACCTCGAGTGTAAAGTGAGATGCAACACTGATAGTAGTTCACACCTTACCTGCAGTGTCACGATGTGTTCCCTGCCTTATCGCAGGTGCGATTGGGTTTCAGAAAGGGAGGGCGACCGAGGCTGCTGTGAAAGACAAGTGCTCCCAATTCTCAGTCTGTGTCCATGTGGCGGCTGCCTGCCAAAAACTGCAACCCAGGAGAGATTTGTTACTTAGGAAATGCAGGCAATCATTAGGCTAGCATATGGACGGGTGTTTATTATAAAAGATGGAGTCCTATGGCAGCGGGTTTATAGGGTGGAGGGCGTACCGCTTGCAGCAATACCCATGTGTCTGCGGGGGAAAAAAAACGAAACAAAAGAAAAACAGGCTTTCATTCTATTATTTTCTATTAATTTGTCTGACCATTGTGGCAGCCTGCGACAAAGAAATGGGCCCCAGAGAAAAGAAATGGATGCAGGGAAAGTGTGAGACACGAGAGCTCATGGAGGGAGATCGAAGCGGTAATGAGACTTAGAGATTCGAGTCCCCCAGCAGCCTGCAACATTTGCCAGATACAGCCGCTCTCATTTAAGTTTCACGTACGTTTGTACAACTGTCCACAGTTGTGTATGTGTTTGCCTGTACCAATGTGACCACTTGATTAGGCAATTGCAGATGATAGGTCACACATGCATATCTGACCCCAGCAGAGGCAAATAAATCCTAGTGCTCTAGTGCGCTAGTACCGCCTTCATCTGGTGGTATTACCTTATTATTAATCAGTTTAACCTATAATACACAGCGATTTCTTGTCAGCATGCCCAAGCTGCATTAACTCAGTTAGTCGACGTCACACAGCAGTTTAAATCGCCCCACAGCTGCATCACAACACATAAGGCTTTCCTGCTAACTGCTGTTACCACAAATCATCTCCTATCAGTTCTCTGGAACCACTGAATATAGCGGCGTACATCAACTCATAGCTGTAGGGCTTTAACACAAACTGGCTTTTGCTTTTATTAAATTTAATCCGTTATACCCACGTGATCCTTGGCAGATTTTCAGCTATTGTGCTTAGAATTGTGTATAAAACATCACCTCAGGCTGCACACAGAATCTTTGTGTTTGCTTTTTGGGATTTTTGTTTCATCTGTCCGTGTTAAAGAAGCCGATTCGTGTGCAAGTTAAACAAATATTTTCTGAATATTTGAAGGTTCTTCCAATTCATGTGTTAACCTTTGCTGTTCAGAGCCACTGTTATTGTTTTGTTTTTGGGTTCTTTTTTTCTGTCAGCCAACTACATTACACAGCCTGACTTCTTTTATCTGTTTTTTTTTTTCTTTTTTTTAAAATAAACTGTCTTCCACGCTCATCTGTTTCTCCTTCCCAGAGCTTTCCGTCAGATGAAGGGTGGCCGTTCGCCAAGTACCTGGGAGCATGTGGGCGCGTGGTAGCTGTCAACTACGTAGGTGAGGATCTGTGGAGCTTCTACAATGCGCCGTGGGAGAAGAGGGTAGACTTGGCACGCCAGCTGATGGACATTGCCGAGCAGCTTACCAACAATGACTTTGAGTTCGCCCTCTACCTGCTCGATGTCAGCTTTGACAACTTTGCGGTCGGCCCACGTGACGGAAAGGTCATCATTGTCGACGCCGAGAACGTTCTTGTGGCCGACAAAAGGCTCATCAAGCAGAGTGAGTGGCACTGCCAATAAATTTCCACACATTCACTTTGTGTGTATGTGTACACAGACATGTACATCCATAAGTCTGTGAGTAATGCCTCACAGTCTGTCCCTACAGTTTCCATGGCAATAAGTCATTGTTCGTGAACATGTATGCATTGACGCCTTTAAATACAACCACTTCATAAAGAACTGCTGCTCATCTTTACAGGGTGTTTACAGGGTGTTATTTACATTTACATTTACATTTTTAAACGCTGTCCACAGTTTGTATTTTCTAGAAAACACTGCATTTGATGTCAGAACTATACCCGCAAACTGTAGCTTATGAGGAAGTGATGAAGGTTTGAGGAAAGGCCTCAAGGGACACGCATGCTCGAAGCCTCCTCTCTTCTAAGAATATACACTCCTCCAGCACCCCTTCTGCCTCTAACGCGCACGTCCCCATCAAAGCTAAGATCGTTCGGATAACGAGCCATCTCCGCTGCCCTAGTTTTTTTTTTTGTTTTTTTTTTGCCTCTCAGAATAAACCTCATAACAAGGACAGAGATAGTTATACATCACACGCTCAGTGCTGCGGTTTCCTACAATTCTGTCCCCCTTCTAGGGGCCACTACAGAGAGAGGCAAGGCCACCTAGTAAGGCTCTTAGATTTGTCCCTTCCTGCAGAAATCCTATTAAAGTGATAAACTGTTGTGTCGCTGGGTGTTGAGATTCCACCATTATGCCCTGTGACAGATATGAGCTTGTGTGTGTGTGTATGTGTGTGTGTGTGTGTGTGTGTGTGTGTGTATGCACTTTTTTAGCTGTAGGCGAAAGTATTGTGATGAATTTATCCTGAGATAAAGTGCCATTTTGCCAAATTACAAGATCTGACACCAGAAAACTGCAAATTGATGTACAACATGGGAAGGTACTCCAACATGCCCTGGAGTTTTTGCCCCTTGAGTTTTTCCCTCATTTGGTGCGCGATAATACGATATGTCAATGCACCACACTAAAGTGTGTATATTTGCCTTGGTGCCAAAACCTGCAATTTTCCGCCCTGTCACAAGTAGTCCTTTTTGCAAGCCCTAAAGCACAATCCAGGTTGAGACTCCCTTGGTCTGGCCGACACATTTAGAGGTTGACATCTCAAGCTGCTTACCCTGGCTATTCAGAGTTTAAGCCCCAAGTTTATTTTCTTCTTGCATGTTTGCGCGTCTGAATCTCTTTGTGTGCGTGCCAAGTGCCGGGGCGCAGCAGGACGAAGAGGGACGACAGCGATAATTAGTATTACGAGGTCAGTGCCATGTGTTGGACAGCGCTAGGAAATAGCCACGGTAACTTCCCAAGGCCCGACAAACAGAATTCAATCCCTACAATTAGAGCCTGAGATTGAAAGCGAGCTAAGGAGTGTGATGCGAATCTCATCAGTCTAAACTAAGGCCAATTGATTTGCAAATCAAACACGCAGAAAGCCGTGTGCTGTTCCACCCTCTCATTAGGGGCATCCATATTGATGTGATGGGTTTCGGCGAGATAAAACGCATGCTATGTTGAAGTTGTGCTGTGCGCTGTGTTTGCACAGTCCAGTGGTGCGAAAGGAGCCATTCCCCATCATTGAGTTTATAGCATTTGAGGATGTTTTCACCCCTAGTGGCTTTTGGAAACACATGCTGTATAATGTAACGCACACTTCACTCACTCTCTCTTTCTCCCTGACGCCCGCTGGCTAACACAAACACATGCAGCAGCACACACACACCGCCGTTCTCATTCTCTTACATTCAATAATGCACTCTAACACAGGCATACATTGTTAAAGCCGGCTCGTACTCTTGAATGCCACTAGTAAGGCCGCGCTAACAAGCATTTCAGGCCCAATGTCCCCTCTCAGTGCAGCCCAGTGAAGCCAGAGGTGTGAGGAGAATGTATACAAGTCAAGCCTGAGCTCCTTAACATGGAAGGTACCAGATATGCAGGAGACAAGTGAGGCTAGGCAGCCTACCTCATGTGCTGCTCTCCACTCATTTGAATTGGAAATTATTTAGTTTGTGTTGGAAATCTTCTAGCTTTGTTACACTCGAGCTTGCAGGAGGAGAGAATTGAAGGCATTGAGGTGCAAGTAAATAGACCTCGTAGTTCTTTTTAGCCTTTAGTTGAGTCTCAAAGTACTTTATTTTTTTTTCCTTCTTCTTTCTTTGCTGTGCTCATCTTTGTCCTTGAGAACAAACCTATTGCTCTCTTCTTCTTTTTAGGTGTGTGTGTGTGGGTAAAAGAACAGGACATTCTCCTGATGCCATCTGTCAATCAGTGCTGAGGTGTGATGCATGGCCAGCTCCAAAACATTAATTGCTTTCACCTCACCTTGCTGCTTTGGCGTGTACGTCTTTATATGTATGCGCCTGCTTGCGGTATATGCATACGCAGGCATATCCATCTTCATCACCCACACTGATTGAGGTTGATGTGCCCCTCCTCTTTGGGGGGCCATGGAGGCCCCTTGCTAACAGGGCAGAGTTGGATGTTTGATTGAGTTGTACTGATGAGCCAGAGGAGAAGTGCATTACATCGCTGATAGACTGATTATGTGTTTGCATCCTCTGGGTCCAAACCCCACCCCCTCCCCACCATGCTATTGATCTGGCTTTTAATGCACAAACCAATAGCTCTCTCGTCATTCCAGGTTATTTTCTTGGCCCCCTTCTTTCCCAGCACAATCTTCTAAAGGGGGGAAAAAAAGCAATGTGAAATGAGCTGGAGAAAGAATTTTATTTGCTCAATAAATCTGGAAAGTGGTTCATTTCTGTCAAATGAAACTGTAGATGAGTTGTTTGCCTCTGGGCTTTGAAAATAGTATTTCGCATTAGGGCCTGTGGGGTGTCAAAAGTGGCACCTTGGTCTTGTCAGCTTCTGCTGAGGCTGATTTCATGGGTAATAATTTGCACAAAGTAAAAAAAATAAATATTCTTCACGGTCAGATGCGGTGGAACAGTTGACTGTAATTACCAAAGTTTCAAGTTTAGTTTTTCTCTTTAGTTTCGAAAAAACAGTTTGCTGAAAGAGAAATGCTCTTACTACACCAGGAAAGAATTCATCTAAAACTGCCTGCCTAGATCTGAGGGAGCTCTTTAGCAGAATACCCCGAATGCAAAG
This sequence comes from Aulonocara sp. 'chitande type north' Nkhata Bay, assembly GCF_057382095.1. Taxonomy (NCBI): domain Eukaryota; kingdom Metazoa; phylum Chordata; class Actinopteri; order Cichliformes; family Cichlidae; genus Aulonocara; species Aulonocara sp. 'chitande type north' Nkhata Bay. The sequence goes on along the minus strand of NC_141352.1, from coordinate 19,924,264 downwards.
ATTGAACCATTTTTGCGTGACTTACCCAACAACCCCCCCAGGTTTCATGTTTGTGTATCACTCTCAATAAAGGTGTAAATGCTAAAAGATTAAAAATGCTCTTGATTTTATAGCTCCAGGAGTTTCTTAAAGGTTTGCAAGGCCCACATAACCCAGCCTCACTTCATTACATTCACCTGGGGAAAAACAAAGCTTATGATCCACTAGATGCTTTTTTTAAATCTGTTTTAACTAAATGCTGTTATTACGTTTTCATAGCAGCGGATTCATTTACCTGTGTATCTGTTCTCTTGCAGACAAGCCGGAAAACTACGACGTGTGGTACGAGAGCCGGTTTGAGGAGTGCGACCGGGAGGCCTGTCTGTCTTTCTCCAAGGACTCTCTTTGTTCCAGGGTCACTGTGGACCACAACTACTATGCCATATGTCAAAACCTGCTGTCACGGTATGCTACATGGCGGGGCACCACTGGAGGTCTCCTCCACGACCCGCCTGCCCACATAGCCAAAGATGGACAACTCAAGGCTCTGTTGGACGAGTGCACCAAACCCAAAAAACGTTACGGCCGCTTTCAGGCAGCAAAGGACCTGCGCGAATACCTCACACAGCTAGCTGCCGCTTCCTCTGCCATGGCCAGGTAATGAATGGAGTCGGCGTTAGCCTGACGCAATGAGAGACTGAATTCTGTATTTTTGGCTCTGGACTCTTGAGATCCTGGTTCTTGTTCATGATGTCATTTGTTCTCCTTTATGCTTTGGAGCTGGAAGGTGTTAGCTCTTGCATCAGGAAGGGTAAGAATCAAACTTCAAAGCTGATTTCTCAAAGCTGTAGCTTTTACCTTACTTTGCTCCTGTGTAAAAGAGGAATGTGGCGCTATAAAATTCTGGTTAGAACCAGGATGGAGAGGGAATTGAGGTAAATTCTCCCCACCCAGGGTGGGCTGCCATCTCTGGGGGATGGGAAGATGAGAAAGGGCTCTGGTAAACGCATCCTTCACTGGACACAGGCTTACACAAACCAGAGCGTCCAAGTGGCCGCGGCAACATGACATAGCCCCGACCACGTCGATCCTCCTGCCATTCCTCAGTCCATCCGAACTGTTGTGTTTGATCGTAACACTAATTTCTCTTGTTTAAATTTGCTGTTCTTTTCAAAACTGAATCCAAGTTTAAGTTTTTATTTTATTTTTTTCCTTCCTTTTTTTGCTGTGCCATGGCTTTGCCCCCCTCTGTAGCATTGCTGCAGAGAAGGTGGAAGTAGCATGAATCTGCCGTCTGGCAACAGAAAAGTCCAGGCTGCATCAAGTTTAGAGGATAAACAGAAAGTTTGGAGTTTTCATTTTCATGCAGGACGAAAGGAAAACCCTTGATGTCTGTAGAAGTATAATTCCCTGCTATTCCAAACAATCACCTGATCTCAAAGTTATAGAATTGATGCAATCATCCTGGACTGTCCACCCCCCCCCCCAATCGTTCCCTTTTAATGGGGCCAGTGAGCTTGAGACAGCTGTTTTTAGGAAAAAGAAGATACAAATTGGACATTGGTGGGTCTCTTGATGCAGATTTGCCTATACCAAAGAGGCTAGTTGTAAAATTAGGAATTCTAAGCAGTACAGAGTTATATTTTTGGTTCCCCACCAGAGCTGTCCAGAAAAACTTCAATGTGTACACACATCTTATGTGAGCTGTCAGGCCTGCATACTGATTCTCCTCTCCTAAGAACCAAAACTCTAGGCAGATCTAAGGCATAAATTAGCCATATTAAATGTCACAAAACCCCCTCTGCTTTGTTAGCATCTTGATAGGATAAATCTTTTTTTTCCAAAGTTGATAAAAGTGAATAGTAGTGGCCTCTTCTTTCAGATTCTGGTTTTTTTTTTTTTTTTTTTTTTTTTTTTTAAATATCTGTAATTATAAATGAATTCTTCTGTGCTATGCTCCCACTAATGTTGACTTCAGTAAGCTCCATCTAGCCAACGGTACAAAAAGCAATGAAGATAACCAAATTACTTCTTTGCTCCAGAAATGGCTTCTGACCTGCACTTTTTGAATCCCAGAAATGTCTGCTGAATATTTAAACACTCGGCACCACTTAGAGGTTGGGTTGATTTTACACTTGGTGGGCCAACAAATTAAAGCGTAATGAGCGTAGGATCAGCTGGTAATGCATTGTGAGAGATCTTTCTTTAAAAAACAAAAACAAAAAAAAAAATCAAATAAACCCGTCTCTGGCTCCATATGTTTTATATGTCAACTGTTTTGATGTTGTGAATCAGATGCCCAGTGGAGTGTTGTGTAGCACAGTCAACAGACAGGCGAATAATCAAAAGTGAGCCACTCCACCTGTGGGGAAAGGAGAAAGCACAGCAGTTTTTGTTTGTTTTTGTTTGTTTATTTTTTGGCCTTCTCTGAGACCTGGAGAGCTGATGTGACCTTTTGCCAGTTTGGAAAAGCAATAAAGACAAGTTTGGCTAATGGATTTTTGTTTCTGAACCCCCTTCTCTTTTGTTGTGTCAGCTGTATTTCTGTTTCCCCGAGTCTGGAGGATGGTCAACTTGGAAGGATTTGTTCATGCGTAACTAACTGTCCTCTTTTTGTACTGTAATATATTTTTTCTTTTGAGTATTATATCAGCATTGTCTGATTTTTCCTGTGCCTTTCATTCAAAAGTTGTATTTACAACTTTTAGTGGGTTTAAATATTAAAATAAATGAAGATCTATATATAGATATATACACACTTATGCTCTGCGTGGCCTCTCTTTGATTCTGCCTTAATTTTCCTTTCATTAATTCCCATCTATTTATCTTGCAGGTGATTTGGCTGTGGCTCATATTGCCTTTTTTTTTTTTTTTAATTTTTTTTTTTATATAAATTTGATTCACTGTGGCACAGCTGGATATCGGTGTTTGCCAATTCCCTTTCCTTTTTTCTCATTCCTCCTTCTTGGTTTTGATCTTTCCTTTTGTTGTGCTCTCCACTCAACTGTGGATGCAAATCCTCGTCTTTTATCTACGTTTGAATAGATTGTTTTTGAAATAGTTTACTATAGCTACGAATTCTTTTGTGAAACGTTTATAAGGACGTTAGATTGCTCAAAATAAGCCATTCATGGAGGAGGGCTGTACTTGTTTAAATACATGACACAGAATTTTCAAATATACTCATCACCACTTGGAGTTTTTAGTTTTTTATTTTTATCATAAGTCTCTCCTCCTCATTGTATTTGTGTATTTTTAGTGTGTGTGTGACTGTGTGAGTGTGGTTTTTGCTAATTCAATAGCTCTTCTGAGTCTCTCTGTCTATCTTGAGCCTGCTCATGCTTGTAGCATAAAAGCCTGTGGTGGAACAAAGTAGTGCTCGAGCCATAACCAAAATTAGAAGCTACATGACTGACACTCTTTGCCACTCTTCCTCTTCCTCTCTCTCTCTTTCTTTATTTCTTCACGGTCATTTTTCCACCTCTTCCCTTCTCCTTCTCCTCTGTAATTGTGCTTCTCTTTGACACACCCGCTGGTTTGTGTGGAGAGCTGATGTCACACTCATTGTGGTGAAGTGCTGTTTAGCCCTCCGTGCTGTAGCTACACTTAGTCCAGCTGATGAATGGCTCCGGGGTTGGCTGGCTATAAGAAAACACCACAGAAAAATGAATGGGGCACCAGGCGCTCAACTGCTGCCCCTCTAAGTTTAAATAAACATAAGGCTATTTCAGCGTGCAGCCACCAGGGATTCTAGACACTGGACATGGAGAGGAGGAAGGTGGTCGTGTCGGAGGGGGGAAATTGAAACAATATGGTTTTGCAGAAAAAGCAAACTTCTTGTCCTCCAACTACAGCAAATAAATAAAACCCTCACTGCATTATCCAATTTGCTGTGAGTAAGCTTGCTTCCAAAAACTGCAGCCCAAGTTGTCAAAGTGAAAGCAGAGGAAAGAGCAGCTTCTCTTTGTGTGCGTGCGTGTGTGCGTGCGCACTCTGTTTTGAAGCTTTGCAGCCACTATCCAAAAGGGAGACTAGATATTGTTGTAATTCACCTGCCAGTCATTGAGCGGGATGGGTAGCGTCACAAATGGGTAGGAAATAAATGTGCTGTCATGTGACTACCTTTGCAATATCACCAGGCTCTTTGCAAATCCAAAGCATTTTGAAATCCACCCCCGAATTCCCGCTTATCAGCACGGGGGAAGTTTGAAAGGCAGAGGTGGAAAGTATTGTATAGTGTTCAGCAGTCGCATTATCTAAATCTCTACATGACTTTAGCCGCGCCTGTCATATTCCAAACCTGGCAAACTGCTGATATCTTATTCAGGTCATAAACTGAAAGAGAAGGAGGGGGGGGGAGTGAGAGAACTACCATATGTTTGATTACAGCAACAAAGAGAGGATGAAAAATGAGCAATGACCAAAAAAACTTTGTTCGTCGCCGTTACTCATTCTAACCTGATGTAAAGTCTATTTCATGCTCTGGCAGGCCACAGGGACAGGCAGCCATTTTTAGAACCAGAATGACCCACATATATTTTTTTTCTTATACTAGTAGGGGGTTAGGTATAGTTAGGGCTAGGGGTTGGTTATCAGCAGAACGTGTGAAGTTGTGTCACTCACCCGTGTGCACGTGGCCTGCTGTTTTGGGCCTCTTCCGGGTTGTGATGGGACTCGGGAGAGTGTTCTGAAGAGTCTTTGTGAGCGCCTCCTGGAAAATCATCACTAATGCAACACGAGAGTTGCTAGAAGCAATGTTCCTCTCGGGCTGCTTACATCCCTTCAACATGGTTGTGTCACTCTCACATCTAATGCCTCATTTAGATAGCACTCTGGTTCCAGGGGTTTTCTTTTTTTTTTTTTAAAGCTGTCGCACACTTCAGCCCAGCACAAAAATCCAAAGTGGAAGCTATGTGTTGTTTGAAAATGCAGCTCAAAGAAGCTTTGACGAAGACCAAAAGGAAGGCGTCGCGGGAATCTAGACGCTCTAATGTTTTGTAAGTCAACCTGGTTTTTAAGTTTTGATCTGCTATTTATGTGCATTTGACATCAGAAGCACTTCGAGACAGAATTTGTTCAGAAAGAGGAGAGCGTGAACGAATGTGGCTCTCAAACTTTTTCTTGGGTTTCAGAAAATGCCGAAGAAAAGTCGATGCCTGGCATCCCACAGTTTTTATTGATTGTTACCAATTTAAAAAAAAAAAAAAAAAAAAAGGATCCTAGCTGAATTTAAGATGGATAAAGGTCAGCACCATAGAATCAGCAAACTGTTCCCTAAAATGTCACGTGCATTTAGCTTAGTTTTACCTTATGTATTTTCTCCTTGTCTTGTGGCCCACTCCACTGATTGAGAGCCACTGCTGCCGTTCTCAATCTGATTCATTCAGTGGTTTTCCAATCTTTTGTCCACTTTTCACGAGCCCATCTGAGTCCTGTTTTTAGGACCCTGGTTCTGGGGCTGCTCCGTCTCTGGGCTGGAGCCCTGGCTGGGCCTTGGGGGCTTGGGTCCTGGTTGGTGTGTTGCCGGGGTTGTGGGCGGGTGGGTGTATGGGGGCCCAGCCCTGGCGCAGGGTGCCGCCAGTGCATCGAGCCACCTGGGGGGCTCTTCAACTGGTGGGGGAGGCTGTTAAATCTTGCAGGAGGTCTCCTCTCTTCAGGAACTCACTCTGCAGGAGGGGGAGTTATAGGAGAGGTGGAGGAAGATCTCAGCCTGGGCGTCTATTGTCTTGTGTAGTCTGGAAGATGAGCGGATGATGGGGTGGGTGCAGTTTTCTCTGTGGTGGGGGTCGGGTGGGCTGTCCCGGGCTCTGTGGGGCCGGACGGCGCTGCTGAATTGGGCCCCCTTTCCCTGGCGGGTTGCAGAGTATGGGGGTGCCTACTGGGGTCAGCGGGGGAGCTGGCACCAGGGAGGGGTCACTTGCCCCTCCCTTCATTCCTTCCCCATCTCCAGCTGTTTCCCTCTTCCCGCTCCACCACAATCACCCACACATGCAGGGCCTTGGGGTAAAGATGTGTCACCAGGGTGCAGGGAAGGCATCCCCCCCACGTTGGGTGAGTGTTGAGTAATTGCATATGAGAGCATGAGGGTGGGAATGGATGTTTGTGTCTGTGTGTGCCTGTATGTCTGCGTCTATATGTCAGGTTGGGTACCAGACGCCACCTCTCTGGGGACATCTCAGGTCCTCCAAGGTATGGAGGCCTATCTCCCCCCACCACTTCCCCTGCCAGTGGCAGACGCCCTCAGACATCGGTGCATTGGTGGTTCTTTGTGTCCGGGGGTGGGCGTCCGGGTATACACCGGCTCACTCCTTGGTGGCTGCTTGTCGGGGCCTGGAGCCTGGGGCTCGCTCGGGCCACTTTGGGGGTGGGGTGCCCTCAACCTCTCGGCCTGGGGCTCGGTCACTCAGGCACAGCTGGCTGCCGGCGGAGCTCACGGGCGCGTCACTGCAACCCCCCCTGGCTTCTGCTCCGCGGCTGCTGAGTGAGCCCTCATCTGGGGCTCTCCTCAGCTCTTTCTGGGATAGTGGTGCGGCTGCCCCTCTGTTGGTCTTCCTTGGTCTCTTGTGTTCTGAGGGCCTCTGGATGTCTGGAGTCTTGATCTCCTCCGTACCTGCTTCATGCCCTGGAGGACGGGGCTGTGGCCCCCCCACACCCTCTAGCAGATCATTACATGAAGGAACCTTTTAAATACAAGCGCGCCCATGCTCATGTGTACACACGGGTGCTCACACACACAAACTACACCCTTTTTTGGCTCCTACCTCAAAGCACACTGCGCTGTCAATCTTACGTGCTGTACTGTTACTGTATATTCCCATATATCATCGTGATGTTGTTTATTATGTTGCTCTTTTTTTTTTTTTTTTTTTTTTTTCCCTTCTGCTTGTTTTCTCTTTTTTCTTTCTCAACAGGTGATCCAGGTGATTGATATGTATTTTTTGTCTGCTTATTTTGTTGGTTTTTGTTTTTTGCCCTTGTCCATCTTCCTCACTGTTTTTCTTTCCCTCTTTCTTTCTCCCTTTTCTTTTCCCCAGTCAAGTCTGTCCCGTATTTAGCAAGTGAAAATAAAATAAAATAAACAATAAAAGGCGAATCAAATAGACCATTACGGCAAGGCTGGGATTGTCCATTTGGTAAAGTAAATCCGTTGGGCATCTTTCTTCGCCTTTAGACAATAATTCTGATTGCAAATAAGCCAAACGGGACAGGCAAAAAAAATAAATAAATAAAAGGAAATGATGACATCCATTATGGTCATCTGCTGCTGTAGCCCATCTGTTTCAAGGTTTAAATTACTGTGCTCTTGGAGATGCTTTTCTGCATACCTCGGTTGTAGCGAGTGGTTATTTGTGTTACTGCTGTCTTCGTATCCACTCAAAGCAGACTGGCTGCTCTCCTCTGCCTCCCTGGGTATCTTCTCTATGCTGGATTATTTTCTGTAAATCCCAGATATGACTGTGTAGGAAAATCTCCATACAGCAGCAGTTTCTGAAACACTCAAACCAGCTTGCCTGCCACCAGCAAAAAGGCCAGTTTCAAAATCTCTTAAATTACTTTTTCTTCACCATTTCTAATGGTCTGTTTGAACTTCAGCAGGTCATTTTTCATCTTTTTATCCCAATGCTTAGCTGACAATTTGAATTAAAAAATAGTCTCTAATTTTGAAATCAGTTTTGTTAGCAATTTAGCATATTAGCAGTAATTTTAGCAAATTATTGCTACTGTATTTTTTCACCTTTTGACCAATAGTTGTCTACTTTAATCATTTACTATTACTTTATGCTTACTTTATGCTTACTTTTATGCTCACGTCTATAGGACTACCAGTTATTTAAATAATTTGTCATTTCTGAGTAGTCTTCTTTTGGGTAATTGTACCACTGGTTGGGATTGACATCCTAAACCGTTACCTTTTAAGTGATGCTCACACCATACTTCGAAATGTTGATACAAGAAAGCATGGAGCAGAATTTGATAATACTGACATGAATCAAATTTTAAATATATTAGGGGTGCAACGATACACAAAATTCACGGTTTGGTTTGGTTCGATACTTTGGTGTCACGGTTCGATATTTTTTCGATACAAAAAATGTTCATGCCTTTTTAATTTGTCATTTATTAAAATTATAATATATATTTTAATATAATATATTTTAGTACAGTTTTAAATTTAATTTTGCTAAAACAACAAAACAATAATAAAACTATCTGATCGAGAAATCACTCATCTTTGGAAAAGAGAGTTTATTACAGAGAAACGTCTCTTTTTAACAGGTTAACAAGCTAACTGCACTAACACACTGGCACATCCGACATACTGTTTTAGTTTTGTCCATGACGCGCTTACCATCAGGATCATGCTTCACATGAAAACCAAGATAGTTGCAAACACCAGATCTGAATGAGTGTGGGGGAGGTTCAATTTCGGGTAGCGTTGAGGCAGTTGCTATGTTGCAACGAGCTTAGCTTCTGTCTTGCTAGCTTGCGCTGCGCTCAGTGGATCTGCACTCGACAGTGCAGCCTAGGCGGAGTAGTCGAACACAGATCCACTGAGCGCTCAACACAGACAGCATCGTCAGAAGAAAAGTTAATAAAATAAATAAATAATTTTGTATTGTTCGATACATATGCGTACCAAACCGAAAGCACTGTATCGAACGATTCAATATCAATACGAGTATTGTTGCACCTGTTAAGATTCAAAGTTGAGGAAGGAGAGTACACACCACCCATGGTCCAGAAGGTCTTTGGTCAAACAATGATTTTAATGAATACACGCGTGGGAAGACAACTCTGTACGCAGACAGGAAGTAGTCTTCGACTTAATCAAAGCATGAACAGATATTTTATAGCATCAGGGTTTGTTTACTGACGCCCCTTCATGCGTCACCGGTACATTTTATACATAGATCAGATCAACATCATCATGACTTTTCACCTAGAAAATCATCTTCTATTTTCATGGCGTGGTACTTTCCGTTCTTATCTTAAAATGAATTGTTCCTCTTTCTTGCCGAGACAACAAGGACGGTTCCTCTGAATAAATTTAACTCTATGTGTGTGTGTCACGACCTCACATGCTCTTTGTGTCACCTCTTCACCTACTGTCTGTGTCTCGTCCTCAAATACTCTTTCTCAATTCACCTGTTGCACTTCTGACCTTTTACCAGACCAGAAGCTCACTGAGACTATGTGTATGTCTTCTACTAAATAAATGTTTTAACCAAGAACCTCTACTAAAACCTTAATATAAAATGATCTGATATATAAGTGTTTTGTAAGCATGTATTGCAATTCCTTCTATGGCTCCAAGTCACTTGCACAATAGATTGTCCGAACATCGCGCCGAACAAAGCTTCCGACCCCCAATTAATTGACCGAGCTCCAACTCTTTAATAAGCACAGATATGCATTGTGTATGAAATAGTCATAACTGCTTAAGGCCTTCTTAAAGCTATCTGTTACATTGTTAAAGCCTCGTCTTAGCCTGCGGCTCAAAATAACTATCTGCTTTCACTTCTGCATACAACTTCCTGTCAGCCTGCAACTCAGTCTTTCTGAAAGAGACACTGTTTAACCCTCTGAATGCAATATCCATGCTGCAGATTATATTATTAATGCAATGGTAATAATGACAATTATTTAACAATAGCAGTAAAATAATTTCCCTTCTCGACACTCCCTCTTTTGACCTCTGGAACACCAGAGGTCACAATACATTGTGTCCTCACGCAGACCCTTCTCTGGTGGTCTCGAACCTCGAGATCTCCAGGATCCTCGCCCCTCCTGTGGTCGCCGAGATCGATCTTCTGCAAAAGAAACAAAACACCTTTTCCTGCATCTCCCTAACTTATCCTATCTGGGACTCTTTAATCAAAAGCCTGATCCTAATTATCTTCTTAACTTATTGACTTGTATTTATGTATACTCTTCAACGTTACTCATCCCTTTAGAACTCTTTAAGCCCTGCTTTCACGTCCGGTTGCTCGCTCTATTTTTCCCTTATCTAATCATCAACATCCTGTGCACAAATTGTCGCTGCTGCAAGTTCCTCTACTCTAAAAGAAAACAACCACTTTAATCAATTAAGTTTAAGCATATAAGCAATTACTCCTGTATACATTTCATCATAGCTAAATGCTGCCTTGAAACAACTCCTATGTGTTAACTTCATTTTAACCTCACATTTCTTATGTTATAACCCATTTTGGTATAGCCTTTTTATTTCATTTGCTCCCTTTAATGTAACAATACCTTCTAATTCTAGTTTATCAGACCTAACCAAAATATATGCTTTCCTTCCTCTTTGGTCCTTCTTTTAAGTTCAGTTAAAAGCTAAATGAATTTAAGGCCTTTTGCCTGGAATCAATACTGTCATGTGTGTTTCTTAACTCTGTGTCTGTAAGCGTGTGCAATCCTTCATGAACTCATATTATCCTCACAGTAGATTGGCTAATCATAGCGCTAGCCAAAGGCTCGTGACCCTCCAGAGACAAATTTGAGCCACAACTCCTTTAAAAGCACAAAATGCAATATGTATAAAAATCATTTCTATTTATAAGCTCCCCCTTTATCCTAAAGATAAACCTATGTAATATCTGTATGTGTACGCCTACATTATAACCACTACTTCTAGAAATCAAAAAATCAAACCTGTTCTACTCCTTCAACCCTCACTAATTTTCCCTCTAAGATTTATTCACAGCTTTGAAAAACCGGCATTGTATCTTCTAAACAGGATTCAGTTCTGTCATGGTCCTGGGCCATGTTGGCCCAGTATTCTTGGTTCCTTGTATTTTCGCTCCTTATTTAGGCCAGGTTTTCTGAGGTGTCCTGTTGTGGTGTTCCCTAAGTGTTTTTTCCCTTTGTGACTCTTACCCCCTTGTGCCCCTCTGTGTATTTATGAGCTCTCGTCTCTCTTTGTGTTTATTCCATGTTTCCCCCAGCCTGTTATGTCTGTGTTCTCCCCGTGCTCTGGGTGTATTTAAGTTGTGTCTTCTGTTATGGTAGTTGCTGGTTTGTCTGTGTTGTTTCCCCTCGGTCTCCCTGCGTCTCGTTTCTGGTTTGTGTTATTAGCTTACCCAGTTTAGGTTTCCGGTTTCTTGTTTTTCCACCAGTGCTGTTTTGTGCCCACCGTTGTAAATAAATATTCACCTGCACCAGAGCTGCCGCCTTTTGGGTCCTTTTCTACAACTCCACACGGCTTACCTCGCAAACCGTGACAAGTTCACTTTTAATCCTTTAACCTTAACTTAAAAATAACAGTTTCAGTTTTACCATATCCAAATGATCAAAAACCCAAAAGGTCCTAAAATGATCCTAAATTATTAAACAATTAAATTATTAAACCCTAAACCCCCCTTTATCTTGATACATTTCATGTGTCAAGATACTATACAAAACTTAAAAATGCTCAGTTTTCCTCACTCATGTTCCAATCTATGTCATAAAATAAACTTAAAACAGAACAGTTATCAGTCATGTGTTTCTTCAATTAATGGTAACTGAGTTATATCAAAAAATATTTCCCCTTTAGCATTTGGCATCCTCCCAACAATATACTATAATCCCATAATCTAACCCCAGTCAACAAAACAAAACAGAAATTTTCTCTGGTAAAGGCAAATTGTTTGTCCACATTTATTCACCCTCACTCACATTCAGTCACACATTCACTTACATGCAGTCACACCATGTATTTGCTGATAGTGGAGCTTCCCGCACGATCAGATACTCCACCCTCAGCAAAATGAGCTCAGTCATTTTTTATTTTCCATAGGAAAATATTTCTTTATGCTTTTGGACTGGATTGACTCGCATAAAATCCTTTTTACAGGGACTTACGACCTTGATCAGTCCCCAGGTAGCTTTCTCCTCAGCCAATTGTAATCTGGAAAGCCGCCTTATATTTGCTCTTCCCGAGAATTTTCAGCGCCGTTATTCACTGTTACAGGCCTGCGTAAAACAGAAATGAAAAAAATAGAGCTGATTGTTAGCTCATAAAAACAAAACAAAATCACCTGACAGGTTTTCTTTAAGTGCACTGTTACAAAATAATGGGCCCAATTTTTTAGACATGTCCATGTTTCCTAAAACTCCCTCTATTAAAAACAGAAATAACAACAACAACCTACCTGACAGAATCAACCCATCACCACAACAACCTTAAACACACAAGTCTTGCCACCACATAATTTCACCTCCTCAATACACCGAAAGTCTCATTAAAACCACACAATTTGCAAACAAAAATCACCCCCTTTAACATACTTAAATTCAGCAAAAAACCCTTGCGACATCATATAATCACTAAACTATAAATTCCCTACCCCAATCGGCACTTCTCGTCTCTGCTATGCTTCCTCTTCCTGAAAGTCACAGTCACACACACACTCAGGAAGTTCCTTCGTCATCACACACTCCAGCTAATTTGCATACTGAGTCATCTCTCAAGAAGCTGTAACAACAGAAACATATGTTTAAACATTCCCAACTCATTAAATCATTTTATTTCTTCCAACAGTGATCACTAGTGTTGATCACTCAGTACGAGAGCACTCCTAAGTCACTCTTTTTAAAACTACTTTAATCCCTTTTTTGTTTTCATAACTCCCTTTGTCATATGGCTTCTTCTATTCCTCAATTACAAACTCAAATGTATTTTATTAAACATTCACACCATTGTATCATTCATACAAAATAGCAAGCTGTTCTTCATTGCCTATGTTTGTGTTCTTAGCCAGGTTTAATCAGTGTCTATGCATTAAACTCCATGAGCTTGTCTTGTCTTTATAAGTTTAATGCATTTTCTGTTTGTGTGTGTGAATTTGCATATGGTGCTTTTGCAGTGTGTCAGACTCCTTCATAATTTTGCCTTTAAACAGTCAATTTTCTCCTCCCCAAATTTACTAACCCAAATTCTGATTTCCTACCTTAAATAGCAGCATTCCTTGTCCTCAGCCAGAAGGTAGGGCTCCACTTGCCACTTTCCACCTCCACCTCAGCCCAGCGGCCTTACCCGTCAGGTCCCGTCTTCTTACTGAAGCCGAGAGTAATCGTGACTGTGCCTGCCTTAGGTTGTCCCAGGGTTTCGAGGTGGGATCTTACCCGTCATGGGCTATCCAGCCTTCCATACTCGCCTGATACGGGGCCCAAGTGGGCAGGGGAGGGAACACACTGGCTCTGGGAATTAAAGGAATGTAAGCTGCTTCCTTCATTGCATCTTATATTAAACTATCTCACTTCTGACTCCTTCCTAGAATAATTTCACCTATGGCACTTTGTGTATGTGTGTTTTCTATTCATTAATGTAATTGTCAGTTATTTTCTCTCTTCATTTTACTTTATTTATCTGTTTGTTTGTAACGTTCTACTTTAGTTCTACTAAACCTTGATGTAAAAACAATACTCCCTTATTTCACGCACACACTCTGCATTTTGCCTACGCACACACTTCTCTCTCAGACTTCCTCTGTTCACACATCACCTTGCACTCACTCTACTATCAACTTTCATAGTGTTATTATTATTTAGTATTTTGTACACCTCACACAGAATCATTCAAATCGAGTACTCACAGCATTCACATCACAACCTTCAACTTTCACTTTCGATCCTGCAAGACGCAGAGATGGACATCTCCTTCACCTAACATAAAACTAAATTACCATATCAACATACAATTACTGAAATCCAAACTCAAATACACCGTTTGTTTTAATAAAGTCAAAGAGTAAACAGGTGTACCAAGTGTATGTACTTATGTGTTTTAAACTGAAAGAAAAAGAAACTCAAATTCTTATAACATCACTCATGCCTCTCTCAAATTAAAAACACTTTCAAACTTTAAAACCTCCTACTTTACATCACCAAAGAAATACCTCTCACACCTTTATTCATCATTCAAAACCTTCTAGTCACCGCATTCACACTTAAAGTGTGACTAGAGTTGAGGGATATAACTCAAAACCCACTTTCCTAAGAGTATTTTAGACATGGTTGTCATAATCAAAAAAGCAAGTAAAAAACAAACAAACAAAAATTGAAACCTCTATTAATTCTCACCGCACACACAAGAGATTGAAAAAATAAAACACACCAGCAACTAATACTGGAGAGAAGTTACTACTGAAAGTCATGTGTTAGTCTTAAGTATATACAGTGCACTCAATATATTTATATATCTACATCCAAACTCAGTCAATTACTATACATCCACTACGGCAACTCAAAACTTTATTTATAGTCCTCTAATAAACATAAATGGCATTTGAAACACACACTCAACACTGTTTGCAGCAGTATTTGTAAAACCAACTGTGGCTTAAACAGTTCACTGCTTACTCATTTGCATTTTCACTCACACACACACCGTCTGAAAATAGCTCCAGCATTGCCTCAGACTCCTTTCACACAGAGATCTATTATTTTATATTCACAAAGACGTCTTATATTTACAACTGCACAGATTTTATGCCTTTTAACACCTACCGAATTTTGAAAAATTTAAGTTAACGGTCTAACCGATAAAAGTCCAACTTTTTTGTAATCAATTAACCAGTATCTGTCCAACAGTTTCTGGCCTCCTCTCTAAAGTCCCTAACTCAATTTAAAAGCGTCAACCAACCCAAACTTTGCCTGAAGCTCTATTTTTGGCATTTCACAGCCAAGGCTTACCTCGAAGTGTTAAGTTAAAGTTACACGCCCGAAGACCAACTTCTCCTGTCCAAAAAAGCGCAGGTACCGTTCCAAACGGTAAGGAGACTAACTCCTAGTTTAATTCCAGGCTGCCCTGTACCCCACAGTTAAACCACACTGAACTATCCCTCTTCGCCGAGAGGTCAATGTCGCGCGTCCACGACAAGGAGGGAGCGTAACCTCCGGGCTCTGCGCTTCCTACCAGTCCAACTGGCGTTCTGGAGTAATTTATAATACTTTGGAACAACAGTAAAACACCCAACAAAGTGTAAGACTGAAGCAGGTCCAACCTTATAACCAAAAAATAACCAAATTCCCTAACATACTAAAATCATTTCCAGCAGTCCAACTGCTTTAAATCCTCAGTACTGTCATGACATTCTCATCAAAATCAAAACAGACATCCACCAGTAACTTCAGTGAGTAGACTTAAATTTTATCATATTCAATTTGGCACACTTTGGAAATAATTCAACAGGTAGTGCCTTACCTTTTGGATAAGCCGGCTTATGCCCACTCACTTAGACCACTGGAATTCATGTCTGCCCGTCAGACCACCTCAGAGACCACCAAATTTCTCCATCTAAACCTCCAATTCTCCCTCCTCAACCACCGGACGAAGCCCCCAAATGTTAAGATTCAAAGTTGAGGAAGGAGAGTACACACCACCCATGGTCCAGAAGGTCTTTGGTCAAACAATGATTTTAATGAATACACGCGTGGGAAGACAACTCTGTACGCAGACAGGAAGTAGTCTTCGACTTAATCAAAGCATGAACAGATATTTTATAGCATCAGGGTTTGTTTACTGACGCCCCTTCATGCGTCACCGGTACATTTTATACATAGATCAGATCAACATCATCATGACTTTTCACCTAGAAAATCATCTTCTATTTTCATGGCGTGGTACTTTCCGTTCTTATCTTAAAATGAATTGTTCCTCTTTCTTGCCGAGACAACAAGGACGGTTCCTCTGAATAAATTTAACTCTATGTGTGTGTGTCACGACCTCACATGCTCTTTGTGTCACCTCTTCACCTACTGTCTGTGTCTCGTCCTCAAATACTCTTTCTCAATTCACCTGTTGCACTTCTGACCTTTTACCAGACCAGAAGCTCACTGAGACTATGTGTATGTCTTCTACTAAATAAATGTTTTAACCAAGAACCTCTACTAAAACCTTAATATAAAATGATCTGATATATAAGTGTTTTGTAAGCATGTATTGCAATTCCTTCTATGGCTCCAAGTCACTTGCACAATAGATTGTCCGAACATCGCGCCGAACAAAGCTTCCGACCCCCAATTAATTGACCGAGCTCCAACTCTTTAATAAGCACAGATATGCATTGTGTATGAAATAGTCATAACTGCTTAAGGCCTTCTTAAAGCTATCTGTTACATTGTTAAAGCCTCGTCTTAGCCTGCGGCTCAAAATAACTATCTGCTTTCACTTCTGCATACAACTTCCTGTCAGCCTGCAACTCAGTCTTTCTGAAAGAGACACTGTTTAACCCTCTGAATGCAATATCCATGCTGCAGATTATATTATTAATGCAATGGTAATAATGACAATTATTTAACAATAGCAGTAAAATAATTTCCCTTCTCGACACACCCCTAATATATGTATATTCTCATTTATCCTGATTTTAACTTGGTTCCCTTGAAGTTAAAGAGAAATGGCTTGAATTAACTGTGAATTAATCAGATTGGCCCAGTGCTTTATATTCAGCTGAATGCTAATTAACACTGTGTCAGCTGTTGAATAGGTCTTGCAATAAGCAGTTTGATATGCAAGTTTTCAAAAGAACACCAGGCAACCAACGGAGCTTCAAAGAGGACAAATCATGAGTCGAAATCGGGAAAAATATTTTTTTCTTTTTTAGAATTGCTCAATTTCCCGAAAAGAACTGTCTGGAAAGTCATTACAACACAGGCCGCCTGAGACGAGCTGCATTCACAAAGTGGAATAGCGGCCACAAGTTGAAACTACCCAACAGAGAAAATATAAAGCTGCTAATCTGCATGCAATTCAATATTACTCAGTGTTATAACAGTGTTTAAAACGTGATCATATGGCTTTAGTTTCCATGACTTTAATGTAAAAAGTGGATTGCTAGCAGATATGACCCCTCTGCCACTTTAATTCGTTTTTTGTTTTTTTTTTGTTTTTTTTAAAGGCCACTTTAATTCCTAAACTATCCTTTCCCCTTTATTTATTTTCCAGCTGTGGAAAAGTTCACGCCTCCCACCTGCACACCTACCGTTGCCCATTTGTCTCATACTTGGCGCCTTCAACCTAAACACGCAAACAAAATGAGCCCTTGCTACGATTCCCTGTCCCAGCTGTTGGGAAGGAGGTCGGTGGCACTATCAGAGCCGCTTATCCAGCAAGACACCAGCGTGTTCACAATCCCATTACCCACCCATGCAGCAGTTTAAATGCACATTATCCTCTGCCTTGGAGGGGCTTGCTCGGACAAATGAGAAACTCAACACCACTCCCCCCTCAGCCCACCCCCCCACCCCATCTCCCCAGGCACATTAGTTGACACCCAGGGCTGTGATTATAAACATCATTTATTCAGCAGACTCACTTATCCAGGCGTGCATTCATCCCTTCTAAAGACAAATATTATCCACCGTGCACAAAGATCAGTACGAGCACCAGCAGTCTAGATACCGGAGGATGCCAATCGCGTTTCCAAGCCCAATAAATCAAATTTTGATGTGCACATCTGTTCAAAATCATCGCTTTATTCCATTGTATTTTTTTTCTCAGGCTGTCTGCAGTGAAGCTCGGATAAGATTTTTTTTTTTTTTTCTTCAAATCTTATCCCTTGCCATATGGTATGCTGTGACAAGATGTAATAAGCATTTAACAAGTTGGAGATTATGCTAGGTGACATTTGCACTGATTGTGATAACTGTTCATGCTTCCACTTCAGAGGCAGGGTACAGAATTTTGGCAGGGAGGGAAGTCAGCACAAAACAGCAACCTAGATAAGACAAATGATATATCTCTGAATAACATGGAGAGAAAATGTACGTCCTGATATAGCAGTAGGTCCACTGCTTGCCCTTCTCCAGTCCTCGCTTAGTTGAAGCGCCTTTGATCCCTTTCACTCCAGAGCTGGAGGAAGGACAGCATATCTGATGTGAGCCTGGACCGAGGTCCTTAACACTCTCTCTGGGATATATTTACAACTTTGTGACCTCACATGGCATCTCCACTATGCCTGTGAAAAGCAGTGCTAAAATCCTTGGCGCTATTCACATTTGCCCTACAGGCAGCTCCGCAACTGTAGTCAAACTTACTCTGGAGGCATCCATCACTTAGTGACACGCGAGTGGACAAAATTTTCCCCTGATGACTGCTCTCCTCGTTGAGTGACATTTGACTAAAGCTGATAACACGATGGAAAGTTTCACCCTGGATTACGTCCCACTTGCTGAACTTTCCGGTTGGGCTCGGAAAAGCAATTAAAAGTATGCAGGTAGTACAAGAGCAGATAACAGAGATGCAAAACGGCCACCATCTTTCACCATGCTTTCACGCTGTGATGGAAGTTATTTTTCTTTCTCACTTTCAGTGGAGCAGAGTGACCAGGGATGATGAGAAAACACTCATCTGCGCTTGTTTTCAATCACCAGGCATTTATTTCATGAACAACAGTTCCTCTCTGACAAGAGCAATATGGATGAAAAGTTGATTACAGTTATTTAAAGGTTTCCATCTTTCTACAGCTTTGATTGGAAGCACTACAGGAGTAAATGTTACATAAAAGAACATGCTTGAATAAATACTAGACACATCGATCATTAGGGTCGATACTGAGCTCTGAGGCGATTTTACTTTCTTCAGCTTGTGATTAATGCCACTGATATTTTCTTTTTTCCCCTCTTTTTTTTTTTTCTTTTTTTTTTTTTCCACTGATATTTTCTACTCAAATCAAAGAGGCAACACATAAAACATCCTATATTGTATACTTACAACAGAGTCTTTTGCACATCTGCAATTAAATTATAGGAATTTTCCACTGTCACTGCTGTGTGCACCAAACAGTTGCTCACACACTCTAAATGGTAACAAAGGCTTGCGTGGACAAAACATCCTGCTATTGTCTGAATGTTTGGCTTGTCTCAAAAAGAAAGATGAAGGATGAGATTTGGTGGGGAGAAAAAAAGAAAAATTCTTTTCAGCAGCTGTCTCGTCCATTTGTTGGGGTCAGACCTCTAGCTTTTATATTCAGCCTCCGCTCCAATCTCATGTCTTCCCACTGACAAGTCTAACACTTTGTGGCTCGTGGAATTTGCTACAGATGAGAACTAGCATGTAGCACACGTTTACGCCATGCCTATGCCCAACATGCTGACAGAGACGCCGAACAACTCTGTTACTGCCCCGCGAAGGGATTGAGCAGACGTCAAAGCAGCCAACGAGCAACGACAGACAATTATTTCCACACTTTACCCAGTCAGCCGCTGCTACGCTGAGATTGTGGCTTGCATGTGCAAGCAGATCACTCCAGAGAAACTGCACCACAAGCATTTCAAAGCTGTCGTCTGAATGCTTAGACGTGATACACAAGGCCTACTGCAGGCTGGACAGCAATTTATTGAGTAGTTATGATGTTCGGCTGCCAAGTTTTGACTTTGAGACAGAAAAGCAGAGTACGGGTGGGTCCACAGACAAAACATAACTGCTGCTGTCTCACAGTCCATACATTCATTTTATTGTTTCCTTTAGATTTTGAAAAAATATCACAGGGAATCAAATCGATTTTTCCATCCATCCACCAAATTTCTTGTCCAATTCAGGGTCAGCTGTCATTGGGCGAAATGCAGGGTACACCGTAGACAGGCCACCAGTCTACAGCAGGGCTTTAAATAGTTCTTTTTACTTGCAATCAGTTCTTCAGCATAATAATACACGGTCTACAACTGAGGTCCACGTAGATTCTTTTTAAAAGTTAAAGAACAATGGGCCAGGTAAGAGTTCAGCACAGAAGAAAAAAATGCAAAAGTTTCATCTTGTATGTGGCGTACCGTAGAATCTGTAGAGCGGCCAATTAATTTGGGTAACAAAAAGAAAATGAAAGGTGCTGAAAGCAACTACAGACATCACTGAGATGGGTAATTAGGATAATACTTAATGGGGTATCTATGCCTGGCTGTTAGTTATAAATGTGTTCTGATTGCGTTTTACATGTTAAATGTTAAAGTTCCCTTTTATGCATGCAAGGCTGGACAGCGCTGGGTACAATTATGCAGATTAAATACTGGTTTTCAGTATTCATTCTCAGGTTTTCTACATGAATAAATCCTTTGTTGCAAATGCCTTCACATGACATGAAAGATTAATGATTTTTTTTTTTTTTTTACTCACCAGTTGCAAAGGTTCTTACTTGAGAGTCAGGAAATATGGAAATCGGAAAATAATGTTATGAATTTGAGCTGATTGATATTATGAACTTTAAAACTGACTTTGTAAATGGCTCTCTTTTAAAAAAAATAAATCTGTGGTCAGCATTTCCAGATCATTACGATTTATAACAGACAATGTTAGGTCTGCATGGTTTCAAGCAGTATGCATTGAGTTTAGCAAGTACTTGTATATATCTGATACCCGGTATATTAAACAGCTTGTTAATGCATATATTTGATCAGCCAGTCACATGGAAGCAACTCAGAGCATTTAGGCATGTATGATCTGCTGCAGTTCTGGCACAGACTGGCACATTTATTTCTAAGGTTTACAGAGAAAGGCCTGAAAAAGAGAAAATATCCAGCGAGCAGCAGTTGTCTGGGAGAAAATGTCTTGTTGATGCCAGAGGTCAGAGGAGAATTGCCAGACTGCTTCGAGCTGACAGGGAGGCAACAGTAACCCAAATAACAGCATGAAAGCATGGGTTCATCCTGCCTTGTATCAACGGTTCAGGCTGCTGCTGCTGGTGAGGATTTTTTTGGCACACTTTGGGCCCCATAGTACCAAGTGAGCATCATTTAAACATCACAGCCCACCTGAGCATTGTTGCTGACCACTCAGAGATGGCTGCTTCCAACAGGATAACATGCCATGTCACAAAGCTCAGATCATCTCAAACTGTTTTTTTGAACACAAAAAAGATTTCACTGTAATGGTCTCTAATAGCCTCCACCATCACCAGATTTCAAACCAGTACCTTTGGGATGTGGTGGACCGAGAAAATAACATCATTGGTTGTGTAACAGACAAACCATCAGCAGCTGTGTGATCTGAGAGGAGTGTTCCCATCACCTTGTTGAATCTGTGCTATGAAGAATTAATGCAGTTAATAAAGTAAACTTGTTACTAGCTAAGTATACCCCCAAAAGAAAAAAAAGTGTCTGCTGAGTGTAGTTTGTAATGTGCACGGTGGCCTCTTATTTAAACACTTTCCAAACCACTTCTATATGCAATTGAAAACTGCACACACTGGCTGGCTTATAATAATGCTTTAATAATGACCTAGCTTTTCTCCAGGCAAAGATGCATTCCACACATCCTATATTATTTTATCAGGCTACAGAGTAAAGGGAAAAACAAATTTGATGTCAGGCATTTTCCCTGATGTGTGGAAGCTGTTCTGTTCAGCTTCTGCTCTGTATTAGATTTGGATAAAGTAACAAAGCCACCCCAGCCAAACACATTGGTTCACCCTTATCCGGAACGCATTCTCTCTCCACGACGAAGCATAAATCAAAGCTTTGCATCTTGCTTGTCTATGTACGATAGGAAGCAACAACAGCAAGAAAAAATGTCCTCATTTTGTATAGTGCTATAGCTCTGTGCATTACAAGAACAATGCTGCAGCTGTAGCCTTTCAGTCTTAGTATGTTACCACATACGTAGCCATCGGGTGAATCAGTGTTATCATAATCAGTTAGGAACCTGATGATGAATTAATCATTTCAGAAAGTAGATTTGGAGGTGTGGGTGTAGAAATGAGAAGATTTTTTTTTTCTTTTTCTACCTGTGAAATCAAAGACCAATTTTAAATAAATAAGTGAAAGCAGCTGATCTGCCAGTAAGATCTTTCAGAGAATTCCCGCTAATCTCTAAAGTGTGTCTTACAAGGAAGATTGAGTGCAGCTTCTGCTCCTGCCTGCTGTGGTGGTGTCACATGACACTGTTGCACCGCTAAGAGGTGAAGAGGCAAGTGACAAAGGTATAGAGTATATTTCATGCATTTACTAGGAGTTCGGAGTCTGTGAGCGTATTTTCACGGTTACTGGTCATGAAAAGCCCTAAAAAGACAGATATAAATGAAAAGTTGAGGAGAAGCTAATTTAACAGAGCAAATAGAGGAGAAACATTTCACAGGATTACAGTGTTTTTGGTGGCATACTGTCATTACTGCACTGCTATTGTAGAAGTGTGCATCTAATTCCTCACCATCATAAATTATCCATTCAATAGCTCAATCTACAGCTCAGCATAGCATTTGCTTAATTTTACTTTAGGGTTCCTCCTCGTGTCTATAAGTGTCTATACATTCATGCATAATAGATGCAGAAGGCTTTATTTGTTAAAGTAGATCCCGGGTTAGTTGTCGAGGAAGCTCCAAATGCCTCAAGGGTCTCTGACCAATTTAATTGTGGAGTGTGTGTGTGTGTGTGTGTGTGATTGAGAGATGGGAATAAATATGGCCTATTTTCTTTGTAGCATCATTAAAAAAACATTAAAAAAACATTAAACCTGGGAGCCACTCTGATTTGAATCTCCACCAGAGACGGAAAAACCAATCCGATTACTGTAGCCAAAACCAGAAGCCAAATCTTTTTCCCCACATTTCATTCCTGCTCCTGCACTTTTTACAAGGGGAAAAGTGAACCAATGCTTCAAACTGTATTAACCCACTTATTTACCTGCTGTAGAGGTTAACAAGCTTAGATCCACAGTTATGACATGATGTGAACTAACAATATGCTGAATATACTGAAGAGTTTGGGGAATAAGATGCATCAGTTTCCCATCTGGAAGTGACTGCTGACAGGTTCAGATTATGAACAAATGCCTGATACAGCAGGCAGTATAGTAGCTGCGTGTCCGCTAATCTTTTGTATTTGGGGGTTATGACAAAATGAGTTCACAACACAGCTCTTCAAATGACCAGAACTGTTTTCCCCCTCCTTTTTGAACTGGCAAATAAAAAATTCTACTCACACCCTGCAACGATTGATGAGGGGACTGAAGGGTATCGTCAGGAAGACGCTTGGAGGAGATGAAATCTAATGCTGAAATAAAACAGCACAAAGGATTAGATGTGGCTAGGTACTGTGCGATTGCAGGAACAAAAGGATTAGCCAAAGAGAGGGATGTGGGTCACAGCCGGCAGACAGTGAAACTAGCCAGTCAACCGGCCTTGAGGCCTTCCCATAATCCACCATGGATAGCCAGGATGGTGGAGGCCATGTGTGAGCAGGAGGAAAGGAGAGGGAGGGTGAGTGGAGAGGTGTCATTTGAGTCAGGGCTACAGTGAGCTTTATATAGGCTTAAGTCAGGGCTGTGTGGCCTTTACAGGGGAGCATATAACGTGTTTGTTTTCACACCTTTCTAAATTATTCACATGGCACAACTCCCCTCAGCTTTTCATTCAATATTTCTGAAGGGTTTCAATTTCCTGGGTCGTGCACTTTGACCTGCATCCCAGAGGATAAGTCACTGAAGAGGATTATGCCACATTAAGCAATTTGTTAACCCTGCAGCAGTGAACAAACCTTAGCATGACAAAAATGGGTGCATTAAATTAAATACATCTAGCTTCATAATAAAAGCTTGTCACTTCTAGGGACAAAGCAGAAACAAAGGTGGGTACAACCCGTGTCTTTAGCTTCTGTTGCTATCAGAGGATAAATGGGGGTAGATGATATCATGATGCAATAATTGCTGTGACATGACCTCTTCACAAGCCTCAAAAGTCACAGCTTTTCTTCAAAGACAGGAAGTAAGATGGGGCTACAGATCTGATAGGTTGCCAAAGCTGAAAGCGGCCACAGAAACAACGTCCTCTTTATCTGATGGGACTCGCTGACCTACATCTCCTTCAGACAGACATCTGTTAACTTCCAGTTCCTCCCTGTGCCAAAGTGGAAAGCACCTATTACTTTGATAAACCACTTTTGCAGCAGTCTTTGCAGCTACTGTAACTATGAATGTTCAGGTGGAATATTACTTTCTGTAGTCCGGAGAAATGTGTATCAGGGGGGATTTTTTGCTGAGGAATTTATTCAAATGTTAACATCTGCAGCGCGGGGATAATTACAAAGATTCATGGTGGCACGTGGCACAGTCAGGAGAACGGGACAGAAGGAGAAAAGATGATTATTGTTATAGTATCCTCTAAAAAGAGTGGTGTGTTCAGTCTTGTGCTCTAAACCCTAGAGGTCAGAGTATAAGAAAGAGGATTACAAACCAGGAGCCAAGTAGATTAAACAGCGGCTGACTCTAGAGTGTCCTGTCTAAACTCATTCCTTCATCCTAACTCAGGATCAACATGCACAGTGATTACAAAACGGTTACAATGATTACTGCAGGTCATATTCTGAAGAAGTTACATTGTGTAAGGAGTTCATCTGTGTGTGCTTGGAGCTGCATCGGTGACTGCTCGCTCTTGAGCAATCAACCAGCCATAATCAAAAAGAACTAGAAGCTCAAAGAGAACAATCAACCAATGCACGTCTGCCACGTCGCCATGGCCTGATTGTGCCCCAGTGATCGTGCAATCAGTGGCTATAAATAGCCACTGGTCATCGCTGGAGTATCTAAATATATCTATAAGCATCATCAAAAAAGTGGACTGATGTCTAAAAAAATACATTTTTCATTAAAGAGACGCCATACGAATAAGATTGTGGGGCTTTGCTTGGTATAGACAGGCTCTTTCAAAACGAGCTTAGCCCTGACCCTTCCATCCCTTAAAAATGTAGACTTTTATTTCCAAAAGTTGAGAAAAAGTAGTTTCCAACCAACGTTTAGAAGGTGTAACAGCACATAATATTTCACAAAGTTTCAGTTTGGTTATTGTCCCCCTACTGAAACAGCACTTCTTTTTCTTTTTAAATATGCTGCATATTTGAATAGAGATGGAGGTAAATATTCGGCTCGTACTGTTGGATCTTTCTGTTGCCTTTGACACAGTTGATCTTTATATCCTGACTGACACTTTGAACGTGAGTTGGCATCTCTGGGTCCGCTATGGATTGGTTCTCTTTCTATCGCTCTCACGGGAGCTTGTCGGCCTCTGCTGCTAATTTCATATCCCCTTCCACCACTTCATCTTGTGCTGTGGTCCACGGTTCGGTCCTGAGACTTTGTCTGCTGTGTGTATGCTTCCACTTCAGTGACTGAAGACATCTCTTAGCGTTGCTGCGTAGATGTTATCCAGCTGTACATGCCAAACTTGTCCCCATGGTAATTGAGAATATTGGACCCATTTCATCTTCAGTCCTTCCCAACTGTGAGAAATGTAGGTGTTACTTTTCATCAGCCACTCCGTTTTGATAAACATGTTGGTTATCTTGCACAAACTTATTTTTATCATCTGAGGAATATTTTCTGTCTTAACCCTTTAAAGTCAAGTGTATAGCATATTTGATATATGAGTTTTTGAGACTCCAGTGTGACGAAATAAACTGCACAATACATTTTTAAGCAATAAATGACAAAAAATTATACGTGCAGCAAACATGATACAATATCTGCAAATAAATCTTTAATTTCTTTTTTTTTTATTTGTCAGAAGGTTCAATAAAGACTGAATTTACTGGCAATTATTATTATATCATGGGTCAGGCTTTAAATATTTAAATAGAAATGTTTTTGTTTAATCAGCTACTCGATTATTGCGATTCGTTATTCCTTTGCATGAGCATATTATCCCCGGATCAGTTACAAATGGTTCAGAATGCTGCTGTGAGGCTTCTCAAAGGACCTCTAAAATTGGTCCCATGTGACAACAATTACACTGGCTGCCTATAAACCTCAGGGCTCAATTTAAGATTTTGGTGATCACGTTCAAAGCTCTTCACGGTCAGATGCCTCATATGTTTGTGAACTTCTACATCCATATGTAACTACCAGGTCTTTGAGCTCAAACTGATTAGTGCTTGTAGATGGTACCTTGGACCAGGTTAAGGCTCCCAGACTGTGGAAATCCCTTCTGCAGTCTGGATTCTAATTGGACTTAAGATTTGTGGATGCTACTGAGACCTTTAAATAGAAGCCCAAGACCCACCTGTGCAGGCCTGATTTTGTTCAGTTTTATCCACTTATACCCTTTAAGTATAAAATATCTTACTTTTATTCTTGAAAAGTGCAAAATAAATTACCTTTACTTCCTTCTACAAACCATTTTTGGGGGTCTGGGGGTGGAATTAGACTTTTTAAAAATGTATTTATTTTTGCATTTTCTAGTTGGATATTGTTTTGGCAGTTTTGCACTTTGGTTTATCCGAGTGGGAGTGTGCAGAAAAATTACCAGGTGGGGTCATGTTTGCAAACCTCTCCCTGGTCACTTGAAAAGTAATTCCATTAATGAATAACTACCACATCGCATGTTTGCTTGTGCACTTAATCGCGCTCTGGCTTGCGTGCTTGTGTGCATGTCAGAGGGCATGGGGAAGTTGATGCATCTGAAATAGGAGGTTGGAGTTGTCCTCTTAGAGGACACAGGAGTCACGCTTAGAAGGATATTTACAGCTTTGAATCAAGCACAGAAGTGATTCAGAGCACTCTAGATGATGGGATATCCTATCCTTCAACTTTGCAATTGAACGGGCTCTGATGAAATGGCACAGAAATGATAGAGAGCATGTATAAACAAAGCAGAACTATATGCCCCGAGGCTGATAACAAGGTTAATAATAGGATAAGATGCTAAAGAATTCCATCTGAACAATCTCTTTATATCCATGTAAGGCCGGTCTCCCCTTAGGATATTCATCTGATGTTACTGTAGTTATCCAGAATCTCTATAAATGACAAACTGTGACTTCGGCTGGAATGAAATATCATCCAGTATGTAAAGCAGTGGCTCTCTCCATTTCTTTTTCTTCACTTCAGAAGCTGAAAAAGTTCTGTCTTTCATTTTAATCAATCATTAACATTAAAAAAAGGATCCAAATTGAATTTTAGTGACATAAAGGTCAGCACAACACCACTAGTTTGTTTATTTTCCAGCAAAATTCATACAAATACAATTGAAACCACCTCCATATTCCTCCAACCTGCAGTGGCTTCAAGCCCCACCAGTGGTTCCCACCTCAAGCTGAGAGCCATTAACGGATGCACCCATTGTATTAAACAGTCTACTCATGCAAAAGCAAAGAAGCCATGCATTTCTAATGGAGTCTTGTTGCAAATTTGTTCTAGCATAACTTGTCAGGAAATGAAAGGGTTAAGATATTTAGAAGGGTTATTGTGTATATGGAAAGCAAGTCTGAGCCATGGTAAACACTTCAACACATTCAAGTGACTTCTTATCTAAGCATGGCAAGTGTGAGGGTTCATCTTATTAGACCTTCAGAAATAGACTGGAGTGAATCTCTCCACTCATATGGAGAGATTGGCAGTGCAGTCAGGGAAGTGATTTCAGCACTGCATAGAATTGAATTGCTGGAGGGAGGTTGGTTAAGCAAGGGGTTTAATTTGCTCCGGAGTATGTATTCTCATACTGATACGCCAAAATGTAATTGGAGTCGGTACAAGAGCCGGTCGTTTTCATTTGAGATTTGAGAGTGTTCATTTGAGATTTTTTTTTTCGTGTGAATTGTATCATCTAAACAGTATGTTTTACCCTGTGTGGTGTGCACAGTGGATATCGTACAGTTATCTGATAGGGAAGGTAAATGAACAGCGACTCTGGAGATACAATCTTATCTGGCATGATAATACACGTGTAACATGCAACCACCACATGCAACATCGTGCATTGCACCTAAACCAAAGCCAGATACACATCTGTGGCTTCTGATAGGCTGGGGTCATGACATATGGAGATGAATGTCAGTAAACACCGGTGCACACACTGAGTCGCAGCCACTTCCCACACACCTTTCCCAGTGTGATTCCTGTGTAATGATCTGGGAAGTCTGGACAGCCGTCTGCTTAGCCTCACCACACCGTAGGGTGCTGAGCTGACTGATAGGAAGAGAACAGGGGGACAAGACAGGAGGAGAAGGTTTACTTTTTTCATCCTGGCAACTCTCTGCATCCTGTGCAGAGATGTGAGAAATTAACAAACACCGCCTCCTGCAGAGACTAAAAAAGGTACAAGCAAAAATCCTAATGAATGACGGCAGTTCACTGAACTCGCTAAGGAAATCAGCAGCTGCTGCTAAGATAAGAAACCACAAAGAATCATCTTACTGTGACTTATGTGTGTGATTTCATTCATGGCATCATTAAAAAATAAAAAAAAATAAGCCTTGTTGTGATTGTAGTTTGAACCAATTACATGAATGATACGAATCCCATTATTCTAGCTGAAGAACAAAGAGGAAATTCCTTGAGTTTGCTGATGCAGAAACTCACCCCTCTGTTGTAACTCTCAGTCCCTCTATGAATATTTTATATGCATTGTTACAGTGAAACCAAAGACATTAAGGATAAAAAGGCATCAAGTTGATCTTTTTGTGGGGTCTGGACCCTCAAGACCATTCAGCGGGGTTAAAAAGTCTTTCTGGAACTTGCAGCTGAATTAGTCAACAGTAGCACATAACTGCTGTCTGAAGTAGGCCACTCCTGCTGAGCTGATGTATTTTTGTACTTTGCACTCACATGTAGTCTACTGGTGAAGCTGCTGGTTTAACAGAAGGAGATTTTGTGGTGTGAGTGTTTTTATTTGGCACAGCTAGATAGTAAAAATATAACCACTGATAACTGTTTACACAGTGGAAGGAGTCCTCAGAGGGGTGGAGACTTCTGCCCTTTCTAACGTGAGCCAGTGATGCATAAAGACAGAAGCACACAGTATGATACTATGGGACCCTTTCTCGGATATCATGATTTTTCTTCTCCATTCATAAGAACACGGAGAAGGATGAGGTGAGGGTTTGGAGTAAGAAGCTTTTTGGGAATAGGAGCCATTGTCTCAGGAGAAAAAGAAAAAAAAGTGAGAGAGAAAGTTAAAGAAGAAGAACGGTGGAGGTGGGGTTTCAGATAAAAAGCACAAACCCTGGAGGGCTCTGTAATCCAAAAATGAGAGAGTTGTGACTCTGAGACACTCAATCTGACAAGATGCATTAAAGCAATGGAAGAAAGGGAAGAGGCAAAGCCTGATAAGAGGGCTGCTTCCAGGAAAAAAAAAGACAGAGATGGGATGATGAGCTGGAGACGTGACAAAGGAGACAGTGCTGGAAACCAGCCAACAACAGATCCATGAAACAATAGCATCATCCTGGGCAAAGCACACAATCACTAGGATTAGACTTGTGTGATACACTCTTATTCACTCTATCTCTGTGCTATGAACCTGAAAGGAGCATGTTGTGTTGCTTGATTACAGCCATTCTGAGCATGTCTGTAAATAGTGGGTTCACAACACAGACTGTGAATAAAGGAAAATGCACTCCATTGATGACTATGGTGCTGCTAATGCAAAAGCTTCTTTAACATAAAAAAGTATAAAATCTGAGCAATGTTGTGTAAAATATACAAACAACAAAACAACAACCTAACTCTCAACTTTATACCGATAAAAGTCGGACGAGTGCCACAAGGATTAATACCTTGAGTCCATATCAACAGGAAATTCTAACCGACTTCCAGGAAATTGTGGAAATCCTACCATTCTAATTGACAATGCATGGCGATATTTTTATAGTACTGGGTGATTAGTGAGCTAACATTTGCCAATTTGTACCAGAAAGTACCGCAAGTATCAGCCTCATCCTTTGCTTGGAAACGTTTGAAGACTTCACAAGAGGACAAAGGTTAAATTCTCTTAAGAGAAGCAAGAAACAAGATTTTGGGTATTTGAACATTTCTACATTTCTCTTGTAATCTGAATACTACTAACCTTGGCTGCATGGATGTAAATGGTCTATATAGAGGGCTTTTTTTTTTAAAATCATCTGTATTTGTAAAATATTGATCATTAACCCAGAAAGGCAAAGTGAATAAATGAAACATAGCTTACATGTTCAGTGGTCATAGTTTGCTAAGTCTTGTCAACTGCTTCTGGAAGGAGCCTAAATAAGTAAAGCTTTACATGTGTGTCTAGGTGGATATAGTATCATTTGACATGGTTAACTGGTAGATGATTTCTTTGTTGTAACAATGCTTTTTGGCAAAAAATGTTATGCCACCGGAAAGCCTGTTTACTTCCTCTTAAATGGTGCCACATTTTTAAGGAAATTGCATATGGGAGTTGAGCAGCAGAGTTACCAGATCTTCTCTGCCAATGCCAAACAGCTTATTCTAGTATTGACTCTTGCTTGGTGTGTTTGTTGGATTGGATGCATGAACTCTGAAGAAAAGACATATTGTCAATTTAATAATTTATTCATTTAACAACCAGAACTATAGTAGAATGTGTAAGAACCATACATAGCTATAACAGCCTGGCACCTCCTCCTCATGCTGGTCACCAGCTTGGTCACACACTGCTGTGGGATGGTATCCTCTTCTTTAACTAGCATTTGTCACATCTCAGCTACTACAGCACCCACAAGCAGATTCCACAAGTGTTTAGTGAGGCTGAAGTCAGGACTGCAGGCAGTCCATACCATCCTCTCAACTCCCAGTTTCTCAGGGTAGTCTCTACCCCACACTCTATGGGGGTAAGCGGTGTCATCTAAGAGGATAGAGCTCAGCCTTAGACTGCGGAGATGTGGGATTGCCACTTGTTGCATCTCATCTTGATATCTTTCTGCATAGGGAAAAGCTCTGCAAACATGTTTCCTATCAGTGCAGCAATCAGCAAGTGTCTTCACTACACTTTGACCCAACAATCTAGCTGCTATATGCAGAATCAGGATTCATATGGAAATTCTTCTATTTGAAGACGGTATTAAAGCTCACATAGATCCTAAAACGCAGCTTGTTGCTTTTGCAGAACACCAGTTCAGTTTGAAGGTACCCTAAACCACAGGCTCTGTCAACATCAGTCAAACAGGGCATGCTTGGAGCAGACACCATCTCACCACTATAGCAAGGTCCGTGCTCACAGGTGCTGCTAACCAGACACCTGATTGGCAGCACCTGTGGTACCAGAGGCTCAAAACAAGAATGGATAGCAGAATAAGTTGCTTGGCATGGGCATTGAAGATCTTTCATGGTTGCAACCCACATACTCAACTTTCCAGTGCTATGAGATTTATTACCAAGAAGCATTATAACAGCATAGAAATAATTAACCAAATCTAAATTCTCTAAGTTTTTGTGCTACGATTTATATTCTTCCTATAGCTTTACATTTAGCTTTATTTTAAGCCTTTCCCTTTTTTTCTCTCAAATGAATGGCATCATATTGATAGTCAGATTGGTGTGCTTCATTTTCAAAAGGTCACACTTTTTCTTTAAGCATGCATCAATGTCAAATCGTTTCTCATATTTGTATGTCCTTGAGTAACATAAAACCTTCATTGAAGGCTTCACTTTAAGTCGCTAATTTATATTTATAGAATTTCTCCTTGGAAGAAAAGCCAACTAGAGGCACTGAAAATTTCAGACCGGCACTCACATACTAATTGAGAAAAAGACTCGCAGTGAATTTCTCTCATAGAATCTTTTCACAGCAATACATACAACTTGAGCTGCTTCTAGCTTTCCTGCCCTTTAATCAGCAAAGTCAACCCGTGCTAATTGAACCTCCACATGGAGGCTTAAATATAAAATAAAAAATAACAAATTCTGTCTATGTAAAACATTACGTTGTCTTAATTTAATTTTCCAGAGTGGTAAATATGCAATTTTTTTCCAATTCAAAGCTCAGCTTCTGCTCCTTTTTGTCGCAATTTCTACCTGCAAAAACTAACATGAATAGCTTCACAGCTGTGATGTAATTATTGTGTCATTTCAATTAGTGGGAGGCTTTTGTGTCTCCCAAAGGGGCACCTGATCACAGCTGAGCAGAATATCACCCGGAAAAGGAGAGAAAAAAAAAGTTTACTTTGGTTTGATGTTAATTTCGAACAAAATACAGACCACAGGACGTCGACAAACCAAACCTACGCAGAAGTTTGCAGGAAAGGAAAACAAGCATGCTGAGGTTGAGGGTCAGGCTAGAAAAGCAGAATCATTCTGTCACAGCGTTTTATTTACTCTGCCCACATGGTTAGAGTTGTTGATGTTTTAAGTGGGAGCAGAAGGATTTTCAGTCCTTGTGAAAAGATGACAGTAGACACTCATTGCCCAAAGAGCAGTGTCTGTTTATTCC
Organism: Aulonocara sp. 'chitande type north' Nkhata Bay; assembly: GCF_057382095.1. Lineage (NCBI taxonomy): Eukaryota > Metazoa > Chordata > Actinopteri > Cichliformes > Cichlidae > Aulonocara > Aulonocara sp. 'chitande type north' Nkhata Bay. The sequence continues at coordinate 19,892,177 of NC_141352.1, read as the reverse complement.
AGATAAATCGTGCCCACCCTCCAGCATCATTTTATATTAATTTGAAGTGGTAGATTTTTATTTAAAAGAAAGAAGTTAAAAAAAAAAACAGCGTAGAGAGAATGTTCAAATTAAATGCTGAATATTTAATGTCATTCTTATGTTGGGCTTTCCAATTTATTATGCAATTATTTGATATGAAGCCTTTTCTTTTGAAATACAGCCATTTCATTTCGATATGGCGTATCTGTCAAATACAGCGGTTAAAGCAAGGTCTTTTCTTGGATTCCAAATTATATTACACTGACAATTACAAATTACATCTACCAGAAAGTCTTTACAGATGGATGGAGGGTCACTAGACTTTAAACGGTAAGTAAATAAAATTTCATAGCCTGTCCAAACTGCATTTTCCCCCAAAAATTGCATATTAACATTTTTACAGTGTTTGAAAATTAGACAGTTGATATGAGAACAGTTGTGGGAAAGTGAAGCCAGACAACTTTGCTGTTTCACATCAAGAAAAAACAGAACGTTACAAACTGCTTGGAAGACTGTGCTTCCTGAACATACACATCGTTGGTGTAATCCTTTCCCCAGAACAATGCTGTTGATGCAGATCTGGCTGTGGGTGACATGCAGAGAATGTTTTGTATTCATTCCTGCGTGAATTGGTGTCAAAAAGCCTTGGAGGCTTCTTAATCCGTCTACATCAAAATAGGACACGTTTCCCATAAATTACAATGGTGTACTTGCATAATTATTGTGGCCTCATGTTACATAAACAACTGCACGATGTGTGAGTGTTTATGTTTAAGGTTTGACTTAAAGGTGGATTTTGAAACATGCTGTAGGAGTCTGTCTAATAACCGTGTGCTTATTGGACTTATACTGGGGACGGCTATAAACATTTTTTTTCATATTAATATTGTCTCACAGCCACTTGAATATAACAGCTGCTCCTAGTAGCAATGAACCTGTTTAAGACAGTCACTGGATTTCTGTGCAGAGCAGTTCAGTGCATTTGAAATATGATTTTATGGTATGACAAATTTAAATGAAGAAGACGCTGTTACATAAGCAGATATGCAACAGCCTACAGCGAACCGGCTAATGGGCTACAAGCTAAATTGGAGACTAAACTGGACCAGTGATTAGAAAATCTAATGGGAACCACAAATTCAAAGATCAAGTGTACAATGAGGTGATTTTTGTACAACCAAGAATCTCAAGTCTATTTGCAGCCAGAGTCGCCGCCCCCTACTGGCAAATAGAAGTTGAACAAATAATAATAATGGATTGCATTTATATAGCGCTTTTCGAGACCCTCAAAGCGCTTTACAATACTATTCATTCATTCATTCACTCACACACCGGTGAAGGCAAGCTACAGTTTTAGCCACAGCTGCCCTGGGGCAGACTGACAGAAGCGAGGCTGCCATATCGCGCCATCGGCCCCTCTGGCCATCACCAGTAGGTGGTAGGTGAAGTGTCTTGCCCAAGGACACAACGACCGAGACTGTCCGAGCCAGGGCTTGAACTGGCAACCTTCTGATTAAAAGATGAGCTACCAACTCTTGAGCCACGATCGCTCAAGAGTTGGTAGTTCGAAATGTAAGACTGTTGGGCTCCAATTTCAGATCTCAAATCTACAACTGTCCTTTAGAGCTTGATTATAATTATGAAGACCTGGAGTGGCATAAATTTGGTCATCACAAAGTGAGTTGATGGACTGCTTCTACTTTCCAGTGTCCAGCTATCCAGCTGCCTATGTCCGTGTCTAAAACTGTAAAGTGTAAAAATATAAAAACTAGCTATAAACCGATTCGCAATCGAGCCTGGATTATTACGGTACACGGATTTTATAGTTTTTGCATCTGTCCACAGAGACATGTAATATATTGCTATCCATGCGCACTTTAGGATGACTTCAAAGGAGTGTAACAGGAATGACTACTGGCCATGGTGTCCCCATCTGTCTGTGTCTGTTCACAACAGAGTATAATTGCCCCTTTAAGAAGAGTGTGAGTACAGGCCAGGGATTAGAGGGGACATTTGATTATGGTACAAGGCACCATGCCCAGTGTGTATGACCTTATTTACAGTCTATGATCTCATGCCAATCCAAGATTGCCGTTATCCACAACCTTTAGCCGTTAGGGACAGCAAAATGTTTACATAAATAATAAATTTAAATTTAGCAAATGTCTTATTTTAAAAACCTTTCCATATATCATCAGTGCTGCACTGTTTATTTTATGCCTGAGTTACTTACCATAACTTCAATGAATAGACCAACATTTTGAGATATAAGCCCACTGTATTTGCTTAGAGTTACATAAGAAAATATAACCCTCTCTCACATCTGTATGAGCCTTGAGCTCTGGCTCTGAATAAAACTCACTAACTGACACATTAGTCATCCGCACACAAGTAAATGCAAAAGAAATCATTCTGGTTTTATGAGGAGTTATTTGCTTTAACTAGTTCTTGGTGAATGGCGGTGAAGCAGGGACCTTCAGAGGTTTTATGATACTTAAGGTTGCCAGGCAACCAGCAATGACTCTTAATCTTTTATTAAGTAACCAAAAACATCCCACGCCATGTGATAGGGAAATTGCAATATGTAGGTTTTGAAGGAAAGACCTTGTTCTTCCTCTTGCTTATCTCTTCACAGGACACATTTATGTTGTATTATGTTTTACTGCCAAGTGTTGCTGAGAGTCTATGGACATAAATCGTGTATACAACATCTCTTTGTCACTGTATTTGTGTACATGCCCTTTATCCACTTTCAAGGAGTTTGCAGTAGCACACTGTCAATGTCAGGGCACAGCTGGAGCGTTTTAAGTCCACTGCAGATATTCATTTGATGAGCGTTAATGCTACACTACCATTACTCAGGAAAATATCCTCCCTCAGGCGTGTCAGACTGGAGGGATTGATCTGTTTTATTTCTGATATGTCCCTCTTACCTTGCAGCGGCTGGTATTATATGTTACTGTCGTTCTCAAATTACTAATTTATGCTGTGTTTATGCTTCTTAGCGAGCAATGTCAATCCCCAGGCTTTCCAGGGAACCTGATAGGTGTCCCTCTCTGAACAGCTTTATGAAAATCAGCCACCTCATAAGCAATGCAGAAAAGCATGACAGATTTTTGTATAATTACTTGTCTACAAGGAGAAATCCAGAAAATGCTGGCGTGCATCATTAGCTGTAGATACACGGATCCGGTCTCAGATTCATAATTTGCAGTAATAACGATCATCAAGGTTTGCTTTTTTTTTTTTTTTTTAAACTGATTAATTTTTTAGCGTCTTTATGCTTCCAGGAAAAACAGCATATTGTTAAGACGCTGGTTGTTTGGATGGTTGCTCAAGATGGACTATTTTTAACAGCTGCAGTCTTCACTACAGTTAAAGCAAAATAGAAAACCTAAACCTTTTGGTGGTTTTATTTTATCAAGCATATTCATTTTGCTAGTTTGCCGGGGAAAGGTTATAGATATTTTGATGATTTTCAGCAGTACCACTGAGTCAACCTCATGACACCCTGTTGAATAGTGGGATAATGGATGCTGGTAGGTGCCACTTAGAAACAGATAGGACCTTACTCACACTGACGCGAAACACACATCTACAGGCTGAGTCCATACATTATTTCTAGGCTGACAAAAGACTTGCAGTTTTTTCCCCCTTTTTTCAGCAGTGTACTAAATTTCAAGCACTTTATTTATATCCATCAAGCTAATTAGTGTGCACAGATCCAAATACTGAGAGGTTCTTACAATGTTTGGACAATTATAAATACATAAAGCGCCATCTGCTCTACACTGCCAGACTAGCAGTGGCAGCTGAGATGGAGCAAAATACTGCCAACTACCTACTTAGATCTGGGTTATCATCATATGAATTTATAGGCTGTTGCAAAGTACAGTGATTTATGGCAACTAAACCTTGAGAGTTACAGCCCTCAGACAGCTTAAATAAGTTCTTTCTTAAGGATATACTTTCTGCACAAACACTTTAACAATAGCTGAATCCCCCCCAATGTTAACCTGTTTATTAAAGCACGGGCATGCATTGTAAGTACACAATAGAGGTCTCTTTGTGCTTAATAATCATTTCTCTTATGAATAATAAATGTACTTGCGGGAGCATCAAGAGGAGACATTGTAAAACACACAGGGAAAATGCACCAGCATTTTAGTTAAAGAATCCATGCAAATGCTCCAGTTGCAGGGTACAGATAATATTGTATGCTGGGTCTCATTTTGCTCCCAGTTTACAGAGCACTGTGTTATTCTATGTTGCTTTGCATATTCTGGCTCTTGGGTATGTGTCTCATATTTCAACTTCCATCTTATTTACCAAATATATAATACATAGTGCTTTTTTTCTTTTTTTTTTAGCCCAGTAGTGCTACATTATTGCAGCATCATGGATTCATTTCAGTTGCAGTGGATTTAATTTACAATTATTTATTTTTCAGTGATGCTCTTCTAGTCATTTTTTATTAGCATGCACTCACTGACCATTTTATTAGCTACACCTGTTCAACTGTTTATTAATTCAAATATCTAATCAGTCAGTATTGATATTACAAGATATGGTGACGATAACTTGCTGAAGTTCAAACTGAGCATCAAAATGGGGAAGAGACGTGACTTAAGTGACTTTTAACATGACATGGTTGGTGATGGCAGACATCAGAGTACAGAGTAAAAGCTACTGATCTAGTGGGATTTTCCCAAACAACCGTCTCTAGTGCTGACAGAGAAAGGTCTGAAAAAGAGAAAATATCTAGTGAGCCGCAGGTCTCTGGGTGAAAATGTCTTGTTGATGGCAGAGGTCAGAGGAGACAGGCCAAACTGATGGGAAGCTACAAGTATCCACAAGAGCATCTATGAAAGCGCAATATATTGAACTTTGAAGCAGATGGGTCAAGCCTCACAGTTTAAATCATCACATATTGCTTCTCGAACATGACAGTAAATTCACTATACTTAAATGGTCACAATCACCAAATGTCTATCCAGTAGAGCATTTTTGGGATGTGGCGAAATGAGAGATTCACATCATGGATGTGCACCTGACAAATCTGCAATAACTGAGTGATGCTTTCATGCTAATATGAACCCGATTGTTTACATCTATGCCACAAAATATTAAAGAAGTTCTGAAGGCGAAACCTGGTAATGTAAAGTATGCTCCAGTTTTTAATCTGTACTGCTGATGTTTTATTTAAAACATGTACAAAGTCATTCATTATTCATCATCATCATTTCTGATCTTCCTTTATTTAAATAATGATTGTTATTGATTGTAAAAAAAAAAAAAAGTACAACATATAAATTGCAAAGGGATTTTTCTGCAAATCCTTGCTGTAGTTTGGTTACTTCATTTATATCTGAATAACTGTTAAAAAGATAGACCTGTCCACTGATACAGGTTGTAAAGATGCCTACCGCCATTCGCTTTCCAAGTGAGCTGAACAGACCTTTTAAATCCTACAATTGATGTAAAAGTCTAGAAAAGTTCACAACACTTAACCACAATCTGATAGAGACCTTGCAGCTTTCAAACTGAGGAAAACAACACCATAGAGGGAATGACTGTTGAGGAGGACTGGAATGGACTTATGAGAAGACCTTCAAACACTAAGTGCCTATTTTAATTTCCATTACATTGTGTGGGCTGCCATGTCATATAGCTGTGACATGAAGGAAAAAATACAGATCTGTAGGAACATAAGCTACAAGGCCATCTGTGAAAAGCCCCACTATGTAGTAGGTTATATTGTACAGTAGTGTGCAATGGTTTTGAACCAACCCATCCATCCATCCATCCATCCATCCATCCATCCATCCATCCATCCATCCATCCATCCATTCATTTGCTTCTGCTTATCCTTTTCAAGGTCGCAGGGGGTTGGAACCTATCCCAGCTATCTTAGGGTGAGAGGCGGGGTACACCCTGGACAGGTCTCCAGTCTGTCGTAGGGCTTTGAACCAAACCTTATGTCTTATATATATTTTACGAGGATGTAATTAAAAAAAAAAAATCCAAAACTTAAAAAGAAGAAATTGGTTCAAATGATCATAAATATTTATGGTCAAAATTCACAGTTCCATCAAAACTGATGGAATTATGAATGCAGGAAAGTACCATCAGATTTTGATCCATCAGATTTGGATGAGATATTATAATTGAAGTTTATCAGGAAATTCAGTGCGACATTGTTTATAGTTTGCAGTTGCCATCAGTAGATCTAAGTGCTTGTGGCTTTGGAATTAATTAAACTCTGTTTAACATTTTATTGCAAAGAAATAGCAGATGCATCATAAAACACATTCTGAAGCAATTTCACCTCATCTGGCTTACTTGCCTGCTCACAAAAAGTTTTTGCAGGTTTTACAGTGTTGACAGTGGTTTTTTCAAAATTGTTTATTTCTCTGTGCTTAATCTAAATTATAGAGCTTGGTTGTTTGAACTGGAGCCCAATAATTTTTGGGGAGTAAATCAAATACTGATTTTTAGAGAGTAGAAAATCCTCATATACCGATTTTCTTCACTCATTCCTAAACACACATACATATACATACAATATGGCAGTGTCATAAAGCATATAAGGATCATCGTATGCTGACTTTTCAGCAATATAACACAAACTATTTTGCAGCTTACTGTGAATACACAATTTCAAGGTCCCTTTAAGGAATGCATTGGTAGTCCTTTGGTGCTATGATGTGTTTTCCAGAGCTACGCCTTCATGTTGTAACAGTAATGTTATGTGGATGGTGTCAAAAATATGGAACAGCTGGTAATGTGGGTTACTCTTGTATGTGTTTGCACTCTTTTGGCTCTTTAGCTTATGCTCTTGCACATGTATAGAAGATAGAAGTCATACAATACTAAAAACTGCTTTGCAAGATCTTTTTTTTCACTTCCTCCTTTTTGTGGTGACCTGCGATCTCATTCTCTGTCCTGTTCAAGCCAACGTTTCAGCTAGCATTTTAACTAGCGCCATCCATGTGAAGCACAGCCATGTTGGCTTTGTGGAGGATGTTGGCACACATGTGTGTCAACAGCCTTTGCGTTTTTTTCTCTGCCTAGCCAAAGAGCATAAATTATTCATGCTATATTGCAAACTATAAAGTTACTGTATCTAAAATACACAGCTTCTTTGTTCTGTTGAAAACAAACAATAAAACATATAGGTGTAAAAATGGTAAATGGGCTGGTACTTTTATAACACTTTCCTACTCTCACTGAACACTCAAAGTGCTTTTTACTAGAATCCACATTCATCCATTCACACACGCACATTCTTAGAGCTTCAGTCAATTCCTATAAGTGCTTTCCAATTTTCACACACTCACTCTGATGGAGGCATTAGGGGCAATTTAGGGTTCACTATTTACCTCCTGAGCCATAACCAGTGCATCAGTATCGCTACATCTGTAGGCCAACACTGAATGACTGATGATTGGCCAGCCAGTGTACCAGTTAAAAAATTAGGGATATTTTGAGCATGATGATAGATGAAAGAATAACAGAGCAGTATCCACATTAACTCACAGCATGGCATAGATTTTCTTGAAAAAAACATTAATTTTACAGGCTTTTGCAAAATCATAAAGCTCATGATTTAAAGCTAAAATTTCATGACTCTCGTGTAATTATTTTCATGACTTTTTGATTGTTTATTTCACTGGAATTGAGATGGAATTTGCACAAATTTTTCCAAAAAAACTATAAGAATAATTTCCAGCCACATAATCTTACTGAATATTTAACCATAATTAGATTGTTAAAAGTAATTTTTATGATTTATTTATTTTTAATAATATCATCACAAGTGATTTGCAGCCACGTTTAACTGTATGGGTTTCATAAAGTAATAAAAACATACTTTTTGAGATATATTAACTGTACATTTTTTCTCCAAGGACTACTTTAATTGCCTTGAAGCCTTTTTAAAAAAAATAGTATTAACATTCATTGCAGACATTTAAAACCATAATGACAAATTCTTGTGAAAGTAGCTCTCTTGTCCTTACACTTGAGACACTTTTGTACTATGGTCACGTCAAGGTTTCCTATCTCTTTGTGATTCCCTCTGAGGCTGTTTATTACTGGGTTACAGCTTTTGATTGCTTGATATTCTTTGTCATACTGGACTTTATATTTGCTTTCATTCAATACATACATTCACCACAGACTAGTTACTCTGTGGTACTGGAAATATTCAGTGGAGATTTTGGTCCATATTGACATGATAGCGTCACACAGTTGGTGCAAATTTGTCTACTACACAATCAAACGGTGTGAGTCTGTCATTCCACCACATCCCAAAGGTGCTCTACTGGATTCAGATCAGGTGATTCATTTTTACTATCCAAATGTCGCAATAGAAATCGAGTGGGACCCGTTATGGTCTTCTGCTGCTGTTGCCTTAAGGTTTAAGTTACGCTTTCAAAGATGCTCTTCTGCAAACCTTGGCTGTAACAAGCGGTTAATTACGTTATTAATTACTCTAATTTCTCCTCTGACCTCTGACATCAACAAGACATTTTCTCCCACAGAACTGTTGCTCACAGGATATTTTTGGACTATTCTCTGTAAACCCTACATATGGTTTTATGGAAAACTCCCAGCACCTCAGCAGTTTCTAAGATTCTCAGACCGGCCTGTGTGGCACCAACAACCACACCACATTTAAAGTCACTTAAATAACCCTTTGTCTCCATTGTGATGCTTTGGTTAGTCGTCATGACTACGTCTATGTCTAAGTGCATTGAGTTGACACTTTGTGATTGGCTGATTAGATGAATAGTTGAATACCTAATAAAGTTGCCGGTGAGTGTAAATTATTTTGCATTTTGAAGCTGAACTAACCAACCAAAAATCACATTTACATCACAGTTTTGTGCTTTGTGGCTGATTAATAGAAGCAAAGTCTGTTAGACACAATGCAGTTCATTGGCAGTTAAATGTGTTGCATATTTTATTATAAAATATTTCATTGCTCTCTCTTTTTAAAAATTCTGCATTGCACACAATGTCCTTTAGTCTGATATTCCAATGAAAGGACATTCTGATAATCAAGTTAAAATGTAAATTTATGTATATAGTCATAGTTATAATCTAGGTTTATTATGTTTAAATCAGGCATTCACAACAGCCGGTACCTTGTCTGGCTGCTGCCTTGACCTCACCTCACTTCAGCTGTTTTTGCCTCAGCCCTGTCTCACCCTTTTTGTTTGTAGTTATGTAAATGAAAAACACAAAACAGTGAAAGATTTAGAGCGAGGCTTGTGTCTGTCAGAGCAAGTTTCACTTTATTACATACCAATACAAAGCTGCAGTTATAATTTCAACATGCAGTATAGTTCTACAGCACCTTTTACTCTATCGATGCAAACGCTGCCTTTGCATGGCTCTCTTAAGTCTGCTAAAAATGATGAGAAGACCTGGAATCCTGCGCGAGGCACAGTGCCACCTGATATATTCGACTCAACAATGTTGGCCGTGCCAGCTTGTCCAGGCTTGGCCAAACAAAGAGAAACTGGAAGTATTCATTGATTCCGAAGGGATTATTTTTTGTCTTGCTGAAGAGGTGCAAAAAGCAGAAATTTCTGATAACACTTCTTAGCGGAGATTCTTTTCTCAACCCACATGTGAGCTGAGTGGTGTGAGAATGCCAAAGCGCACATAAGGCAAGTCTGCAACCCAGGCCATATGGTCAGTATGAGCCAAGTCTCATGTCCACATGTCCACTCGTGATGCTCCCTCCACTTGACATTGATGCACTCAAAACTTAAGATGTTGCAACGGCAGGCGGAGAATCCCATTTCTAAATTTCAGCTGCTACATTGTTCACCAACTCCCCCAGTTTCACGTGCCTCTTTCCATTCTGATGGAAGAAGCTGCTTAAAAAGCTCAGGCCTGCAAGAATTATTTTTCCTTTTGGGGTTTTATTTGATGGCAGACTATGTGCAAAGCAAGGTGGAAGTTAGGGACGTTTTCATGAGCAAAAAGGCACCTGGCAGTTCATTAGTCAACAGCTCTCTCAGACTGCCTAAATTTCCATAGACAACATGAGCTCTTTTTTTCGGCATGTCCCTGTTGCTACTTTGCTTGCACCGACTTGCATCTGCTTTGCTTATTTTCCCACAAGCCTTTGCAATACAACTCCACGAGGCCCTGTGCAAATGAATAGGAGTGGGGATTTCTGCATGTGAATCTTTTTGCTAGTGGACTTTCACCACTGGGTTTCCTTAGATTTAACTTCATAAACCCTGCAGGACCCACTGGGGGGAGGGAGGGTCATCATTAAGATGCATGGTGTGAGGGCACGTGTGTTTAGACACACAAGTTTTGTTTTAAATTCAAGTCACAAGCACAAATGCTTCCAAAGCCTAGAGTAGTCGACTAAAAGATTTAAGCCCTTGCAAGTCGGCACCCACCATACCAGTTGGCTAAACTAATTTTCCATGTTGTAATTATGTAATGTCTGACATGTTATCATGCCACCCGACACTAGCTGGGGCTGCCGTCCTGACAGATGGGAGTGCTTCTCTATCACTGTGTGTGATGGGGACTTTGTAAACATGCAAAATGGGAAATAAAAAAGAATGCCAGCTGAGCTAACCGCACAATCCTGCAGTACTTTGATCTTTAAAGTGGACGGTTTTGTGTCGGCTGTGTCAGAGTAAACTGGTGTGTAACCACTCGACTGGAGCAAAGTGTAACCTCACTGGATGCTAGCCTGCAAGGAAAGAAGGCTGTTGGTGTTAGTAAGGTGCTAAAATTAGCCACATGCTGCAAATTACTGATTGACTGAATGTGTGCAATGCTATACAAAGGGCCACACATTTCACCTACGTATAAAGTGCGATTTGTTCATTCAAGCCTGTGATTAAGTGTTTCACTTGGCTTGTAAATTCACAATATTTGTACCGTACAAATAATTACAAAATGTTATTGCTTCCATTAGTTTGTGCTGAATTTTGACTGTTTTCTGAGTTTTTTTTTGTTTTGTTTTAGACTAATTAATGACTAGTAAATTAGGCCAGGTTTGTGTGTGTGTGTGGCAAATGTGGCAAAATGGAAGCATCTTGTCATGAAACAGAGCACGCTTTATACAGTATGTAATCTCAAAAGTGTGATCTAACATGTCCTTTCTGGCAAGACCTTCCTCTCCCCACTTCTCTCCACTTCCTTTGGCTCGTCTGGGGTGACACTGAAGCATTCCCATACAGCTGAGAGACTTAATCTCTCCTGCATGTCCTGGGTCTAAACCTCCCAGTAGGACAAAACATTTTATTTACATGCGCCATGATTGTGACTTGACTGATCAGACCTACATCAGATAATTGTAGAGACTCTCCTAACATTCTAGGACTTGGCTGAATGTTCTCTGTTTGTCTTTTGTTTCTGTGTCTTGAGCTGCAGCCTCTCCTCTCTGTCTGACACACACAAACACAGGCAGAGCCATGTGGCGAGTTAACACACTTCAAGTAAAAGATAATCTATTTATTGAGTTGACAGCATGCGTGTTACTGTAAGTACCTTCACAAGTAAGAACACAAAGAGTCCTGTATCAAATTACTTGTTCAACACATTATTTTTTTAATCGACTGCTTTAATCTACTTCCTGTATGTTATACTCTTTGGCTCATATAAACTGCTATGAGCAAACCAAAACAAATCTTTTTTGTATATAGAATTACAGCTCATATTAATATGTAATGTCATGCTGAGACCAGCTTCTCTCTTTCTAGCAGCAGTATCCGCAGGCAGTGAATCCCCAGCATGGCGCAAACAAACAAAGATGGACAAGAGATTATGAAAGTAATTAATAGTGACTTACATAGCAAGAACTCTTTGCAAATAAATTACACAGTAAGCATATGGATAAAGAGCATAGTATGAAGCATTTTATTATTAGACTAAAATTATAGCCATTGCCAGTAGTGTGTGAAGGGGATCAAGTAGGTTGGCCTAATCTAGAACAGGGTTTTGATGGAGCCGGTAGGAAGGTAAAAGCCTTGTATACAATCAAGGTGATTAGAAGAGCATCTTTCAACAGACAATATATTGAACCTTGAAGCAGATGGGCTACAGCAGCAGAAGACCACACTGCGTGTCACTGCTTTCACCTAAGAACAGGAAACTGAACATTGGAATAACGTTTCCTGGTGTGATGAGTCTTGATTTCTGCTGCAAAATTAACATGGTAGGGTCAAAGTTTGGCATAAATAACATGAAATCATGGCTCCATCTTGCCATGAATCAGTGGTTCAGGGTACTGGTGGTGTTATGGTGTGGTGGATATTTTCTTGACACTCTTCTTAAAGCATCCTTTAAACAACACAGCTTACCTGAGTATTGTTGCTGGCCACATTGTACCCTTCTTCTGCTGGCTGCTTACAGCAGGATAATGGGCCATGTTTCTTGAAAAAAGCAATGAGTTCGCTGTACTCAAATGGTCTCCACAGTCACCAGATCTCAATTCAACAAAGAACCTCTGAGATGTGGTTGAACGGGAGATTCACATCATGGATGTGCAGCTGGCAAATCTGCAGCAACTGTGTGACGCTATCATGTCAATATAGAGCAAAATCTCAGAGGAATGTTGAGTTTAATGTAGCATATATTTGGATAAATCCACCCACATCAGAACCAGCAGCACAGGTCAGCTAATCACAGCCTTTCCACACACAGAAAAAATCTGCTGGAAGTCACATTTCAAATTACTACATGACTTTGTTGTAAGTGAGCCATTTCCCCCGAATGCACCATTACACTGTAACACCACGACTCAGCTACTTGATAAAGCCGACTTCGACCCCTGGAGATAACCTCTACCACCTGACCGCTGCTTCGGCTTCAACACCTGACACCATCAGAAACTATGAAATACCTGGTTTTGTGTAGTTATTGTTCCCACTTCAATAATTGTTTATTTATCACTGTTCGTCATCAGAGTCAAAAACAGCGGTGTTGCATATTTCAGATCGAGTTTAGCAATGTAATGCCATCATATCTGGTATATTTCTATATGTTAATTGTATTCAAACAAGTATTTAACACACATTACACCGCCTTTGACAAAGATAGTGCAGCCTTTCTTTCCTCCACCATTCTTCATAGAAGCCCCACCGGATTATGGTATTAATGTGAAAAATTGAAGCTAAGATAAGCTTAAATAAGATTTATAAGATCAAATATGTTTTCTCTGTGACCTTTACTTTTTTTTATTAATTGCATAATCCTATATAGAGCCGGCCTGATTAGTTAATCAGAGTGTGCCAAATAGCATCAGCCATCTGAAATGTCTCCTCTTGACAAGCTGACCTTTGTTTAACTCTCGGAGATGGCAGGACTGTTGTCAAAATCGATTTGTTTCAGAAGCATTTTCAAACATACGAAAGTGTGAAAAGCTTAGAGTGTAAGGAGATTTCAGTAAAAAAAATAAAAAAAATGGAGTGTTGTGTCTGTGATGTGGAGATTGCTTCTTCACAGAGATTTAAACTGCACAGTCCATTGGTGACACAATATTAGTCTGCGTTTATAAAGCCATTTGGAGTGCTATTCTTATCTGCACAGGCACATGTAGCAAATGCTCACATGCTGCCTGCAAAACTCAGGTTAATGTGTGCCTTTTGTCCTCAAATTGTACACCGTTTCCTGTGCTTTTTGTTGCACCGTGAGTTTGCAAGCCAAGACTGACAGATGCTTTGCTGACGAGACAGCTGCCAGCACTCAACCCAGCAACTGGGTCAAGTCCTCCTGACATCCATGACAAGTCCCTGCCACGAGGGTCTGTGCCACTGTCCCCTCAGGCTCTGCGACTCTGTGTCAACTGTGCTCCCCGGAGGCCTTCGAGAGCACCCTAGAGGCGTTGTAGAGTCTCCTGTGGTTCCGATTTGGGGCATGCTACCGACGTCTGCCATTTAGGGCTGAAAATGACTGCTCCTTCCCTATCCCTGCTGCATTATTAAGCGTGACAGGACTGGTTGCAGAGTGTCTCTACCATTCTCTTTGTACAGCTTCCCCTCACTCGTTACCTCCACCCTCCACTGCCCCACCCCCCCGCCCACCACCCCGCCTCACGGGCCCTCCTCGACATCCCACCACCACATGTGTCCTCTGTGAAATGGAAATGCCGCCCTATTAAAAACCGTCAACCTGAAGCAGATCACTGCTGCACTTATGCTAATGTAGACACAGGAAAATATCACACGAAGAGAGGGAGGGAAAAAAAAGTTAGAGGGGGAAGCAAATCGGATAAAAATCTACCAGTTTCACTTGAGGGATGAAAGTATAGTATCTCTAATTGGAAATGAATACTATTCTAGTGTGTATTTAGGAAATATTTACAATTGTGCGGGAGTTGAGGCGGATGTTAAAGTAAGAGATGGGAATGTAGCAGAAAGGACGAGATGCAGAGAAAACGGTGAACTCGGATGGGAGATAATTAGGCCCACAGTTTGGCCCTGCATCGAACAGCCAAGGCATCAGCATAGCTCAACATCTGCAGCTGTTCACAGTATTTTGGTTATAAGCATGCTTTGCCTCTGTTTTTACTTAAAATCATTTTCATTCATTTTAAGTGTCCATTCTAATGTTTGAAGCGGTTTCTATGTATTTGCATCCATGCAGGGTATGAAAATGCAACTGTAGCTGCTCAGAAATAGGCTTTACAATCGCTTAACAATTAAAATTTAACAAGACTTCAGAGTCTAGGTGATGCATAAAATTAAAGCAGAAAACAAGGTTCCTTTTACTAATCTGTTTGGTCGCGTCTTGGAGGCCTGGGATCAGCCCCTCTGTCACCATGGAGAGTGACAGTAATGATAAACCGTAATCAAATCTGCTCCCGCGAGGGTCTGCCTCATTCCTCAGTGCACATAATGGGGAGAGGGGAGGAAAATTAAGTGTCCCTTTGATCCATGCCGCTGAATACTGAGCATGTAGCAAATTAAAAAGAGATGCCTGCTGCACCTGTCTGGAGAATTGCTGCCAAACAATACAGTTTTTCTAAACACTGTGACATGCTTGATTGTCGGTCTCGGGCGTTAATTTTGCCTAAATGCAGCAGGCGTGTCTCTTATCAGTCGGAGATGGGATTGCATTATTGAAAAGGTCAAGAAAAGAAACCATTCTTGGACGAGGACAAAACATGCACACTTTTGACTTAAAAGTGTGTGTAGCAGTAAAATTATACAGCAATTATGTAGTGTTTTCCATTTACTTTGACTGGTTCGCTCCTTACCTTGCTAAACCGCTGATGTTCATCACAAATGCACTCGCATATGCAAACAGCGGTGGTTAAATTTACATAATATGCTTTTGCTTCGCAAGTGAGGAAAAGGCGTTACCAGTGTTTAATTTTAGCCTGGTTGCAACATCAGTACCTGTCACTTCCAAATAAACAATGTCCCGGTCAAACATGTTCTTTGTTGTAAAGGTTACCTTGACTGGAAGATAGCGCTAATCAGATTAATTGATAGAAATTTACCACGTGATGCGCGGCGTCGCATTAGTCTGATATTCTAAAAAGGGGCTCTTTATGTGGGGGTAAGCACATGGGTTTTAATTCCTTTCCTTCTTATGCACATGATGATGGAGTTAATGATGAGCGTAATGATGACGTGTTGATGACAGTGGTAAAGATAATGATTACAATAACAGCTGTCTCTTCCCAGATGCATAATTCTGTATGCTCTAATTGGATTCATGCCATGGCTGGAGAGAAAATTCATTTCAGATCTGAATGTTATGTTCATTCATTATTTTTTATAGGTACCTCCAGTTAAATGCTAATCACAGTTTCCGACCGAAAATGTGACATATGTGAGATTTCAGCGCGGTAATGATTTAATTTCGAATTCAAGAGGCAGTGTACAACGTAGCTTCTTATTAGTAAGTTGTTTTTGATCCAATAAATGACCCAAAATTATAAAAAAAGAGTTTCTTATCTGTCTTACTAAAAAACTATACAAATCAATCCAACCCTCACTATCTAAATGCAACCATACAAACCATCTTATATCAGTTGCACAGAAGTAGCTTTAAGCAGCTGCTTAAATCACTTTTTGGCACAAAACCTGGAGCTAGAGGGCAAAACAATCACATGAATGCTGCTGTTTGACTGTGGAAGAATAAAGTAGTCGTGGTAAGCCAATCACATGACGACTTTAAGATGACAAAGCAACAAGGTGATAGATACCAGTTTTTAAATTGAGTCGATAGGCCACGTAAACCCAGAGTCATGATAAACAATATATACAGCGTTTTTTCATCAATAATTTCGTCATGTCTAAGGACAGAGCTAGCAAGCACTCTCTGCTTATGACCAAAAAAACAACAACAAAAAAAACAGCCCTTTCGTGTTGGTGGAAAAATGCACCAGGTCGACCAATCAAAAAAATGATATGGCAACATGACATTTGGTTGTTTAGGAAGAGGGGGAAGTTTTAGGAGTGACAGGGAGAGAGAGAGAGCAGAAAAAGAGAGAGAGCGAGTTTTGAGATGTGAGAGATTTGTGATGTTTAGCGTGTTTGGAGTGTGTAGTTAACGTGTTGTCTTGTGTAGTTAGTGTGTAGTGTTGTGGATAGTTTTGTGTTGTGTGTCAGAACAATGAGGCGACTGCTGTCTCCAGGTAGAAAAAGGAGTTGCTGCTGTCAGACCTGCAGGTATCAGGCTGTGATGTTCTCCTTTATAGTGGACAGAAATATTTGGAGTGGCACAAATAATTTGTGCGCCATCTTATTGAATGCAGAACAGCTGATTGTTATGTAAATAGTTTGAAATGGTCATTAAAAAAGGGGTAAAAGGTAAATGGCTGCAAAACCTGTGCATATGATTTTAAAATTGACAATTTATATTTGCATTTAAAGTTATGAAATATGATTCAATAAACATGTTTGTGGTTGTTACAGTAAAAAATATAACTTTTTCTACTCTGATTTTATGTTTTGTGTCTGACTTTAGATCAATTGTGTTAATACAGTATGTCAAAATGAAAACATAACTGTAAATTCAGACATGTGAGGTTGTGCTGAAAAGGATGATACCAAACAAGGCAAAGTAAATAGTTATTAAAAGTGAAATGTAGAGAGAAACTCAAAAGTAGTTAAAAATGGCCAATTATAACCTGGACACCATGGTTAAACATTTTTTTTAAAAGTAATGCAATAGTTCAAGTAATTGATTACTTTTAGAATCTTGTAACTCAGTTACTAACTCAGTTACTTTTTTGAAGAAGTAACTAGTAAGTATAATTAATTACTTTTTCAAAGTAACTTGCCCAACACTGCTTACATGTAAATGCATATTAGCCACCTAGCTTAACTGTTACGGGCACAGAAGGACCCTGCAATGTACTTCACACCTTTAGTCACTAGAAGCTTCTTTGCTTTAAATATATAATCTCCCCCTGCTGCTACTGCAACTTCTGCATGCATGTCCATTTCATGCTTTGGAGAGGCAAAGTGTGACATACACATGATGACCGGCATGTCATCATGTGACATGCTGTGATATTTGGTAGTCCTGCCTGGATAGAAAAACACATACTGGAACACTTTGAATCAGACCTTCCCAAAGACCTTCCTAGGGGGGACGCAGAGCCATTGCGCGTGGGGGGGGGGGGGGGGGGGGGTATGAAAAGGAAAAAACAAACAAACAAAAAAAAAAACAAAAAACGCTTGGACACTGGTAGCATAATGGACAGGTTTTTGACGGGGCGCCCACACAAATGCAAAGCAGTAGATGAAGCATCGCTGAATATGTTTCCAAACCAACTTAATTCTGAGCCAAAGACTAGAAAATATGGTGAAGCATATCTTCCCTTTGGCTTCAACTGCACAAGTGCCGAGGTAGGTCTCTCCTGTATAATTGGTTTTCCCTTCTTCAGGAGCACGGGCTGGGTTCTTCAAATCACGGACAAACAGTATCCCACATTCTTGATTTTTAGTTCACAAACACTTGTTACAATAACTAACTACTCCTGACATTTTGGAGATGTTAGGTATTTATACAGTAAAGTTACAGCGGGATACAAATAACATCAGGCTGATCCTGCCACGATTTGTTCCCACTGTCTAAATCACGGACAAACAGTATCCCACAGTTGTTTATGTTTTTAAACCCATTTTGCACAGAGAGACATTTTTTGAAAAATGTATTGATAGCAATGTTGAATATTATTACACAGGAAAAAAACAACTACATGTAAAATAATCACACCGTCATGCCTCTGCCTTTGTAAATAGAGGGACATTAACTGCGTGTGTGTATGTGTAAACCTGCAGATAGAGACAAAATACTGTTAATCTGCCATTCTGCAATTCATCTCATGTAAACAATAACGTGGTGCACATCGTGACGTGAAAAAAGGCACATACCTTTGACGTTGCGTGACCAACTCTGTATTCCTCGTCCACACGTAAACGCAAAAAAGGAGTTTTAAAAAATCTCAGTTTTCGGTGATTCGAAACGCCGTTTACGTGCGGACGAAAGGTCCAAACACATAGAAACAGCTGCGTTTTCAAAAATACCCGTGTAGGTGTGGACGTAGCGTAAAAGAGTTAGTAGTTTATTTTCTTACTACCTGTAATTTATTGCAGATTACTTGTATTTAGTTAATTGCTTACTAAATGTTTGAGGTGTGAAATAAACCGCAATGGAGCAAAATATGGGTGTGTGTGGTTAAAGGATGTGTTTTGGGGGGGGGGGGCGACCATTTTTCATGTAAAACAAAGGGGGGCCTGGCAAAAAAAGTTTGGGAACCACTGCTTTAAATCGTGGACTGGCCTCCCAAGAGTGGGAACCTCAACATTATTGAAGCAGTATTGGATGATCTTGACACAGAACGACACAAAAGGCAGCTAATGTCCAAAGAAGAACTTTGAATGTCCTTCAAGAACTTTTCCTGAAGACTACCTAAAGAAATTACACGAAAGCGTGTCTAAGAGAATTCAGACTGTGTTGAAGAATAAAGGTGGTTGTACCAATACTGACTTTCAGGCTTGTTAGAATTGTACTGCTTTTCTGTTACACACAGTATATAATTAGGTATTATACCTTATGTCATATCCTGGGTTGCCTGTGTCGAGCGGGTGGACGTTGCGGCTTTACGCCACCATGACATGCTTTGCGGCAGGGCTGTCTATGTGCAATTCTTCTCTTAGCTGCCACACCCGTTGTTGTGCTGTTATAACCCATGCTGGATACACGTTCAATAAAGCAGCATCATAAGAAAGCTACCGAGTGGTCATTCTACACCTTATATATCTTATATTCCTTATATGTGTTCCTTATGGTTGCCTTTTTTCAATACAGTGCTGCACCCATTTTTTATTTTCTTAGCAAAATAGACATAAGGAGTGGTTCAAGATTTTTGAACATATCTCCATATTGAGCCATGGTGGGGGAATAATTAAGATAAAAGGATAGAAAAAGGATAGAAATGCTTTTGTTGTCATAGGCATGTCCACTCAATCGTGATTGGAGCCCAAACAAAAACTGAGCTCTCCGACTCTGGCATATTTCCAGTTTATTTTCTACTTGCACAATCTTTATAGCTCTTACCACCCAATCATGCTTTGGATCAGATATTAACCTCTCACAATAGTCCATCATATCTCATTAGCATAAGCAACACCATCTCATGTATTTGCACTCAACTGCAGGCCATGAACATTTGTAGTTAAATATCTACTTTTATTCATGTTGTGAGCAATGGAATCAAATTAGTTAGGATTAGTTTGTTGCTAAAAGATAGACTAATCAGCCACAGCCAGTGTGGGAAATTAACACCTGCTGAATGAGGGCAGATATTCCAATTGCTGAATAAATCTCAGAAGGCTATTTGCTACACTTGCAGATCAATATTTGTATTAAAAAAAAATTATGTAATAAAGCATCAGTGCTGAAGGTCTCTACTCTAATTTGGTGCATTTTTCCAGATTCTTTCTTTTGTTCTCTGCTGGCTGTTTCAAAGCGTAACCCTTTCATTGTCCTCTAGCCCTAACCACTTAGCAGCAACCCTAACCAAACCACGTGGTAGACTAGGGGAGGGACATCATTGACCTCGCAAGTAAGTCCATAATTGCAGTGGAGCCAAGAGATAGGGGGGTTTAAATTGTTTTAAATGACAAAGCAACAGATTGGTTTACAAAACCTTCTAATGAACTTGTCTGCTCAAATAGGACATGGAAGAGATGAGGTATTTTGGAGCACTGTTGAACCCATCATTTATAATAGTTAATACCAGCCATAGGCTCTGCGCTTGTGTTCTGTTGACTTTGAAAGGCCTGCAGTTCAGATACTTCTTAACTAGGTTTTAGAGTGATAGGATGGCTAAGTATCATGGCCCAGCTTTGTCGAGCGGTCAAACCCTTCAGGAGGAACAAATTACTCAGAGAAATGTAGGGGGTGATGCCCAGCCATATTACCCATTACACGGGTGGAGACAAATGTAGCACCGCACATGAGAGTCATCGAGCCAGAGTTTTAATTATTGTCAGTGTCAGACTTGAGCACAGCCACTCAGGGAGGCAAAAAATAGGATGGGATTTAGCCTCTTTTCACTATCCCTGACAGCTAATTACATATAAAATGGCTAACACCAGAAAACAAAAGCAGCCGCACAATTACACTTGGCTGCAGCTTGAGCTCAGCTGTGAAGACTCTAACATGGGTGCTTAAACTTTGAATTTCTGAAGAGGACTTTACACTCTGAATGCACGAGCCATCACCAGAATGTGTGCATATTTTTCGAGATCAATATAAACCTGTTCAGGCTGGCAGCAAATGGGTGCTTTCTCGATGCAGCCTTGCGTGCGAAAAGTCAAACGCAATGAACGTTGAATATGAGTTCAGCCAGGAGGACTGTTTCACTGGCCAGTCTCCAAATGAACATTGACTTCTTCATCTATTTGATACATTTCTAACTTCACCCAGGAACGATGAAGAGGTAGCACCACTCCAGGGCATCGTGATTGGATGATTCTGCCTTGGGTGTCTTATTTTAGTATTTTCCATCAATCATATTCAATATGGTCTAATCAATCTAATTGGTGGTCAATTACTTTTCCCCTCTGCTCCATTCCTGAATCTTGGCAGACGGATGACTAAATGGCAGTTGGTTAAAAAAGTGGATGAAGGGCTGTGTGTTTGAGGGCTGTTGCTTTGTATCCTTTCCCAGCCTGGCAGAGGTTCCCTGCTCACTGTCCTCCAAGTCAAAAGCCAGCGCACCAGCCAGAGATGGATAGAAAAGGGGAAAAGACAACGATAGTGAACAGTCCTGGCTTAATTTGGCCTTTGCGACACTGAGACACCTGAGCCTTTTCCGGGACACCTTTTGATGCGCTTTGTGTCTGTTTGTCTTTCCATATGTGTAAAGATGAGGATCTAATCACCCTTATCCCTGACTCTGAAATAGGATACTGCAGGTGTGTTATCCCAGATGAGTATGCGAGTGTTTGTGTGTTTAAAAGGAAGAAGCAGCTGTATGCGTGCGTGCAATCCCAGATCAGCTGTATCACTTCACTGTTCATTCGGGCTCTCTTTGCTTGATGCTGGCATAACAAGCAGGAGCTGATCTGTGACATCCACACACGACAGCTTAACAAAAGGATACAAAAAGCATATGTGGGACCTGATGACAGCCAGCCGCCCACCCTGAATTAAATTTTCAGTCTACAGCTCCATGACTGCTTTGGTTATTTCTAAAACGTGTTTGGTCTGACCTAAGCTGAATCAAGATTTATAGGGAAGGTAAAATCATTTGTGCTTTGAATATTTTTTGAAGAACCAGCTGGACTTGAAACCGCTTTCGTGCTTTGAGTTTTTGTTGTTACCCAGCTGTCACCTCACCTAAATTGCTGAGGTTCGAACATTAGCAACGACTGCACGGTTGAGACCCGTAGAGTAAAACTCACATGGAGTAAAAGAGTTTGGCACCAGCTGCCCGGTTAAAACACATTTTAAAAGCTAGGAGTTTGTGCGTGCTGTGATGGCCTATTTTGTTGTTGTTAATAAGAATGTGCTCTTGCCGCCAATCCAAAGAACCTGTGACAACGCTTTTAATAAACAGGATTATTCAGTAGCAGAAAGCCTGGACTTCTTTATGTTCTTTCACAATTTCTCAATTTTTGGGGCTATAACTGGTGATGAAGTGACACATTTAACAACGATGCTGCACGGAGCAGTAATGATTGACATCAATCCCTCAGTGCTAATCTAAGCTTCCTAAGTAAGTGCATGAAATAGGATAAAGACATAATCATAAAGTTTGTGTAAGTGCCTCTATTCTCAGTCAATGTTCTTTCTTTCTTTTTTCTTCCTTTGCAAGTCTTTTGGGCTTCTGGGTGAAATTGTAATGCATTTAATGCACAGAGTGAATGTTTCTAACTGATGCAAAGCAGCAAAATTATAATACTTGAAAGCTTTGGCAGTGATTGAGGCACAGTCAAGCACAGCTAAATGTGTCCTGTCCTGACGTTTAGGGGCCCATTAATTTGAGAAGAAGCAGTTGTGGAGGTGGGAAAATGAGTTTCACTAAAAGCCTTTCAAAAGTGCAGCTCTAGGTAACATCCAGGAAAAGCAGAATAGTCTTTCTTTCTTTTAATGTCTCACGGGAGAACTCGCACCACACAAGCAACAGCACAAGAATACACACTGCATGTGGTTTGGAGATGAAACTGAGTCTTGTCCTAGTAGCATCTGGATGAACAAGAAATTTAGTGATGAGGCTCAGTTTAAATATCAGTTAGTGGTTGGTTTACTCATTTTAAATGTTTGAGAGTACAGCACTACTTTAACTAGATGAAGAGCGATTCTCCGAAAATCGAGTTCAGTGAATTCCGGAAACTGTTTACACTTTAAGTAAATAGCATCAATGATGACGTCAGCTTTGAAGTAAAATAGGAAAAAACATTATCTAAAGAGAGCTGCATTAGATGGCACTCCACAGGTACTCCAGCACTGCCAGAAGTCCAGATAATTAACCGCCATGTCTGTGGAAAATATTCTTGATTATTTTTCAGCTGTCCCTTAGCAAGAATATATCTGCTGATGTATGCTCTTACAAGGAAACAATAAAGTCTGTCTATTTAGAGACCAACAGAGTTGGAAACATTGGCTTAAAATGTTATGCGATGATTTGTACATAACAGCAAAATAACAGAAGAAAATGTTAGTATTGCATTTTTCTACCATTTGGACTGACCTTCTGAGACAATGTCAGGATTTTTTTCTAATTCTGGATCTTTCTGACACCTCCATCCATCTGGTTTGTAGACTACAGTTTTTTGCCAAGTAACACGTTAACATTGATAACTCAATATTCAAAATGTGCATGGGTCTGCCTTCAAAAACATGAAAAAAGCCCCAAAACAAAACATGAAAGCAAAAGTTTTCATATTGTAAAACAGAAAACAGCCGCGACACTAGATACACTCAGAAATCCCCCCTACAGAGCTGCCTTTATTAGGTTATTTAAACATTGGGTCACTTGGTGTTTATTGCTGTTTCCACACCTGACGATGCATGACTGAGGGTGGCCTACGAGCACCCTACACTTCTTGCTACATCCTACCTTTCCTTCCTGGCTGGAGCTTTCACTATGGTTGAGGTCAGGGTTGGGAATGCCATTCTACAAGCTTAATATTAGCCAACCTTATCCATTTGAAAACCAGCTTTGGGGCTTGTTTGGATCACTCAAATATGCTCGCTGTTATAACAGATTCATGTTAACTTGATATCAGCTATAATTACTAACTAGGTGTTGATTTGAGGTGAAGTTGGAGAGTTTGGAGGTTCATCCAGACCTTGTTACAGTGATGACACTTTAGAATAACTTGCACTCATGTACAACTGTTTGAGACATCACTCCAAGCAACCTTTGCATTTTGTGTAAATCTACAATTCTCTTTCTTATATCTTTGAGTTCCTTGGACTTTTCCACTGTTCTTGTATTGGTCAATTAAATGAGTGCTGTCAGACAAATCCTTTTTATGCTGGCAAAGAAAAAGTTGAAGTCAATCATCATCACTAACGAGAAATTAATAGGCCTTGGGCTTGTCAAGTTGTAAGACACTGTATCATTTTCAGTAGCACTTATTAAAAGATTTAGGTGATTGTATGTATAATGCCAGTATGTATACTTTTGATCAGAGAAAATTTAAAGTCATTAAAATGTATGCTGTAGTCATTCCACCCTGCAAAAAGAACAGTTCAAAGAAATAATTAAACGCCTAAAATTACCATGACATTCATGCCCATGATGAGTTTGTGCAAACCTCTGACCACAAATGTGTATTATTAGGTCCTAATAATATTAAGTCTTCATCTTATTATTGCTAGATGACTTGCCTAGATGCATCTGTCTACACACAGTGGGTGATGAGAGAAAAAGAGAGAGAATGAAGGCGTTATTTTCTGCTTTATATCAGCAGGCGAGCAGCAAATCATTGAGTTATTCTCATACAGCAAAGAATGATGTCGTCTATTGTAATCTGTACAATAAAGTGGACAATATCAGCAAAAATGGACAATTTCAGCTGAATAGACAATACAATATTAAGCTGTGACATTTAGTTGGTTCTTTATGGTTTTTCAAGCTGTTTTCACATAAAACAGCAGGACTAAGCTAATAAGTTATGTTATCTAACTTAACAATTGTAGCTTTGTTAAAAAAAAATCCCTCGTACTTAGGCCAGGCTGTCTGCCGACTTGTATGTATTGGCAGAATCCTTTGTTGAGGAGCATAATTAGAGAGGACCTCAATTAACTGCTTACTCTTTTTAGTCATTGTTTTAATTAATATTCTAATCAAAATTAATATAACAATTGTTTTATATTAATTTTGATTACAATAACACACAACTAACATTCTGCAACATGGGAAACCTCATGATATGAAATCATTTATGAAAGATAACCACTAACAATTCCACATTTACAAAATACACTAGCAGATGGCATGCTGGGTAATGCTACCTAGCTTGGTAGCATAACGCTGTGTTCACAGCTGGCAGAGGCTCTATGGCTACATTTAAGAATGGGCAAGACAGCTGGAGGATGAAGAAAAGAGACTTTGAAATGCAACCGAGCCAAGTGTGATCACAAGAGAAAGTGAGTGTAATGTTTGGAAGTCTTTTAAAAGGCTTGTTTTGTTGTCATTTTTGGTCCTGTTGCGTCTGTGCTGGAATTTAAAGTGGGGCTCAACTGGGAACCGGTGGAAGTGATGATCAAGTGTTACACAAGACTAACAGGTGGCAGAATAACGTGCTCCAAAATTTGGAAGAAGTTGACTTTAAGTAATGAACAAGGCATGTTATCCTTAAGTATAACAGGTAGCCTGCTAAGGACAGAATCACTCTATATAGCCCTGTGACGAACAATACACTTTAGTTCACAGAGCTCAAATGTAGATTGTTTACTGTTTTGATTGTGTGGTCTGTTGCATGTTAATAATTCCTGTATTTTCTTAGGTTGGAAGGAGATAGGATACATACAGACATATACACATATACGTACATAGTGCAATGTTAATAGTAAGATAACTGTTTGATATTCAGGTTTTGCAGTTATACGATCATTACCTACATGCTGTTAATTGTCTACCATTTGAAGCTTTAGGGTCAAGTGACACAGACTTAGAGACTGTTCTGCAGCCAGTGGGAGCAGCTGAAATTTGAAATTGGTCACAAAAATGTCTTATCAAAAACCTTCTTTTGGATATTTTTGGTCATTAGAATATTCCCACAGTCCACTATAGCTTCATGAAAGACACCAAGTTGTTTTCAAGCACTACTACTCTCAGAGCAGTAGTGAAACTTTTTGAGAGTAGTAAAAAAATGGGACACAAAGCACAAATAAAGACTGAAAAGCAGAAGCTGTACTTTTGGAAAATGCAACATGTTCTCATTCCAAAACCTAACAACATAGGTTAGGGTTAAGGTTATGGTTAGGGCTGGAGCGTGTGTTACTGCCTGGAGCGTCATTCTATTGGATTCCATCCACAATCCAGAGTGTATCGTAGGGACGTGGAGGGGTACCTTTTACTATGAGACGTTACTATGAGACGCCTCGGGACGTGACAATCTGGGAATGAGAATGCTCTGTGAAAATACTGCCTGTGGTGCAGAGGTACAGCTTTTATTGTGAAGGTGAACATTCTCTGTTTCTTTCCAGTTATTTTCCAGTTTTACTGCTGCATGTTTAGTAGCTGTGAGTGTTTGTAGACAAGATGCTCTTCTTGTCCTTGATGACTGATAAAGTCGGCAGTGCAGCAGAATATGTGTATTAAGAAAAACATATATAAAGGTTATGTCAGTAGGTTGCATCATGTCCAACGTGCTAAACAACTCTTGACTAACATCACGCAGGAAACCTGAACATCATATTTGATGTTGTACTTGATGTAGTGTATTATAAAGGGGCAGTTCTGGTAGCTGTTGAGGTGAGAAGCCTTTTTATTAGGAACATTTCTATATATATTTCCTATATATATTTCCTATATATATATATATATATATATATATATATATATATATATATATATGAGAGAGGCAGATATAGAAGCCTCTATTTTGTTTTGATTTCTTTTTGTCTTTTTTTTCTTTTAAAATGTAAGTTATTTATTAGAATTATTGATTGTTTTAATTGCTGTTTTGGTTGTACTTTTGCTGGTAACTTCTTTCAATGATAAATAAATCAACTGTGATTGGACTGAAAATAGCAACGACTAAAAAAAAACACACGAACATGAGCGATATGCTCTGAGTGTGCAGAAAGAATAAACTATTAAAGTCTAGAGGTTGCATTGATTTGTCACTGACGTATATTAGGTGCCACATGTGTGTTTACCGAGGTTACAAAAGACACAAAAGAGGACAGACGAGTACCGCATGTCTGCATGCTTGTTTGCTCAGTAGGTATAATATTGAATGAGAAAAGTCAATCCACTGGAGAGTAAATACAGAATGCTTTGCTGCACTATATTGCCTGATCTTTATGCTTTATGTTTTTTTGTTTACATAAATGAAGACATTTTACAACAAATACATATAGGTAAAAACTGGTGTATAAAAAAAATTACCAAATTGCAGGTTAAAAAGTGCCTGATGCTTGAAATATGCAAGGGGAGGACCCCTAATAAAACCTATGCCATGTTTTCCCTTCACATTTTGTTTGTTGGTGTACAGTCACATTCATTTATCTTAAACATTTCACATTGCATACAATTTTCCATTAATAATTGGTTCATTTTATCATCCCTCCTATACCTTTTTTTTAAGCCCCATGACACATTTCAGGTGGTATTTTCCTTTTAAACTGTGATAATAAATCATGGCATATTCTCTGGATTTTCTTTTGCTAAAAGTGAAAAGATAACGTCTAAAGTATCTTATAACATGCATAAAAACAAAATTCCTGATATGTTTTTCTTTTATATCAAATACTCACTCTGATAAAGAGCTATCTACGATTCCTCTGTGGAGGACGACGTGTGACGGCTCAGCACAAAAACACAAAAGTCAGCACAGAAAACGGAAAACGTAGCTTCTGTATAAACCTGTGAGATCAGACCCCAGGTGCTGCAGATGTACAGACTGTCAAGTATTTGTGTTCTACAAAACTATAGTCATTTCTCTAAGTTTATATGGAAAGATTATCATCCCGGTGAGATGATGCTCTTTAGGTGTGCAGCTGTTGTGTGTGTAGCCAGGTATAACTGATGAGGTTCAGTATAAATGCTGCACTCCTGCTGAGTTCACAGGGCACTGCTCCAGTTTCAGGATCAAGATTGCACCACAACAGCTGAACATACTTCCTTTCCCTATAAATCTGTGAGTGTAAGCTTAATGGGATAGCATAGGCAGCAGACCTTAAATAGAGGTAACTAATTCCTTGGTTGTTTTTGGCCCACAATTCTGCTGAAGCATTTATAAAAGGCTGCACCTGCCAATACCTGAAGAAACAAATGTATGGCTGGTAGTTTGGTCACCATTTAGCAGACTTGAAAGCCCCAACTAATGATTGGTTGACATAGTCATTTATTAAACCCTAGACTCTCCAGTTTATAGATAGTTGCATTAAAATGGTAAATGCTGGGGTCCTGAAAAATTAACCTAATGATTCCTTATTCTTCTCTCATGGTTAACACATTCTTATGATAGAAAGAACAATGATTGGTGCCAAGCTAAAATGGATCAATGTGATGCATTTATCAAAAAAAAAAAAAGTCACTGAACTACACTATTGTGCTGGGCAGAATATTTACATTAGAGTGAATATGGGCTCTGTAATTTGTTTTATTTTATTTCCATGTACTCCACCTCGGTGCCATAAATAAAAGCTGAGATGCAAACTTCACATCTTTGAGTTTAATAAAGTATCAATAGTTATTTTATCCTACTAGGATTTCAGACTGTTACAGACTACTGAACAGCTTTGTTTAGAGTAAAAATAAGATGGCAGCCTTCTCGCAAATAGAAAATTTAGTTGCTGGCCGGTGATTGCATTGAATTTTTTGCTGTCAGATAATGACTGCATGTAGTTGCGATGACCAACTGGTTGTGGATGTTGCACACTCAACATCTAGGCAACCACTTTTGATCTCAAGCCTTCTGGTCCTCCCAGATTTGGACTGACTGCAATCACACTCAGACAGATTGGTATAATAGTAGACTTGGTGGCTATCCTACCAGAGGACGTGAAGCTCTCTGGATCCGCTGAATGAATCCATAATCACCACAGCATCACCTCGGCATGCCTGCTGTTGGGGAAGCTTTATACGGGAAGGTCTGAAAGGTATTCAGCCGAATTAATCTCTCAACTATAGCAACTAATTCACTTAATTTTCATCCTCACCCCTACAGAATCAGATTGTATTTGTAGTAGTGGCAGGAGGCACAAGCATGTGCATGTTCTTGTTAAAATGACCCCTCCAGCTCACAGCAGATTTCCTGAGTAGAACAAGAACTGCTGTCGCTGCCAGCATCCTTTATGGTGGAACTGGCAGCTGTCCAACCGCAGGACGTGAAGCTCTCTGGAGATCAGCTGAATGACATCCATGATCTACACAGCATCGCTGTATGTATGCCTGTTAGCAGGGAAGCTAGAGAAGCAAAAGGCTGGGGATGGCTGAAGGAACTTTCAAAATAAGAATGAGGGGACTTGTATTTGATGAAAAGAAATTCATGGTATATTTGGGTAGGAGTTAAAATAAAGTGTAGGTATATATCTTGCACTTCCCCCCTATGTACCCTACGGATGGAGACATACGATTAAAATGGTTTGTCATAGAATAAAAGTGATCAGTCAACAACAGCTTAGTACTGATTTGCAGTGACCCTTCCCTTTAACAGGACAAGTGGATTCAAAGCTACTGGAGGGCACTTTCCCCCTTTGAATTTGTCACCCATGTTTGTGTATATAAATGTTTGCCACGATTTACTTTTTGCATTGCATTATACGTTCCCATTAGGTGTCCCTCATACATCATTTCTGGCATTTCTAATCATAAAATGGAAAACTATGTGGTTATATATTCCAGTAATGTCATTTATTCCTGATCAAAAATAAGTGCAGGTGTACACTTTGATGGTTTTTTTTGTTTGTTTTTTAGTCTTTCAACAGTACATAATGATTTATTATTCCGACATCCTGTATTGAAACAGTAGATTGTGACGAGGGTTTGTCACTTAGAGAGGTTGTGTTGCTGTTTGCATGGACGTAATCAATAAAGCGTTGCATTTTTCACATAACAACGTAGCATAAAGACGTCTACATTTTTCTGCTGGGTCTATTTTCTGTCTAAGCATGTTTCATATTCTGAAAGACTATTTATTTCCTTCAAGAGCTAATGAAAACGGACTTAATTTACATTTTATTTTTCTGACATTTCAAAAGTGCAATTCAGATTCTCTTGACAGTTGGATGGAAATAGTAATAGAGTCACCAACTGAGGGCAGTGTGGAACGTACTGGCAGTTCAAAAGAACAATTAAACCTGTAACAAATTGGAAACGAGAAAACGGGCACAAAAATGGGTAAGAAGGAACATTTTATGATAAGTTGTTAAGCTTATAGTCAGCCAAAGACAGATGAATACATCTCACGGCTGTGAGGAAGATGGAAAAATGGAACATCAAAGCCCTGTAGGACTTTACCATATGTCACTACTAAAGACTCAATATTTTTGCAAGCAAAATGTGTTGTGAACTGAGAGACACACTCGGTGTCCTGAGGAAATGAAGTTCCATGACAACTCAGAGGAGTCAATTAATCGTAGGGCCTTAGTTCAGGCAGAATGATGAGGTGGGGTTAAGTCCGCTGGGCCACTAATTAAAAAGAAGCAAAGCTCATCTCTGTCTCTGCAACACAATGGTATTTTAGATGGATGCTTGCGCTTTCTAATGCGAATAAGCGTGCACATACACAAACACATCTACACAGATGCATGCAAAAGAGCACATAAACAAGGACTGGCACACACACACCCACACAAAATTGAATTCTTGTTAGATTGCACCATGCAAAGGCTGCTGTTGCACTGTGCTAAGCTTCCCAAAGCAGGAGAATTATCCTCAGCCCTTGGTCTGAAATGCTCTACGTGGGAAGTTAACTGCACAACTCACTCCTGCAAAATCTACATGATTATCCCAATCAAAGAGGTGATGGAGAGCCACGCTGATTTTGGTTAATCAACTCCATTAATGCCTAACATTAATTCAATGGCTGTGTAAAACACAGTTACATGACATTGAGAAAGCAATTATCAGCGAGACAATAATTTGGTTAATAAAGATCTCATTAACAATCATTATGCGACTTTGCTGATTCTTTTATCTCGAGGCAAGCAGGACGGAAAGAAGGCAGATGCCCTAAATGCTGACAAAGACCTTATTTCATTCCCATTGTTTGAGGGAAAAGACTGTATTAGAGATAGCCATGGTATTTCAGCCCTTTTATAATGTATCAGTTGTGTTCATTTTCTTCCAGGGTAATAAGGCTTAGAGAAGGACACTGGAAGAATGGCTCACCTCTTCCTCTTCACCTCAATTTACCTTGTCCTCCACAAGCTCTGCCCCAGAGCGCTAGTGCTTTGATTTGCATTTATGCAGCTAAATAATGAAAGTGTGGGGTGTAGTACATCAGCAAAGCGCCCAGATTGCATTTAGGCAGGTGGGCTGAAATACAACCAGCCATCTTAATATGCTTGGTTACACAGAATCCAAGCGCAGCCCTGTCAGTCATGTGCTGGGCTCGGTGGACGCTTTAAAAAGCTTTAAAAAATGTGTGGAATTTCTGACCACAGGCGGTCGTATTTAACAGCGTTATGCTGAGCAGTCCGTGTTTGTATCTCATGCTCTTCTAATATACAAGGAAACCATTCCAGGTGGATGCATTTAAAATACTTTCACTGATCAGCAGTTGGTAAGGTGTTAGGAAATGATAAAACACGTCATAAAAGAGAAAGAAGGCCGCTGGCTAACTAATAAACAAACATCTGCATATGAATACTAGAATGCATATCTGCATATGGTATTAAAAGGGGTAGTCGTGTTTGAGCAGACTTTGGTTGTATGTAGCAGATTAGAGAGATTTTATCGAAACACAATCATGAAACCATCATTTTAAAATATATATCTTTTCACCAAGAATGACTGGCAGACTAAAGAAGAAGTCTTGACCTGGATACCCAGTGGGTACACCTGAAGAACAGAATGAAAAATTGGTTTTCCAAATTCATTCAGTGAGTTTAGAACAAGTCTGCACAAAGTAACTTTTCACATGCTCACAATGAATTTGTGTTTTAGATTAAGAGATAAAAAGGGATTGATGGAGGGGCTCTGCTAATGCTAATGAAGCACTTAGGATCTGATGCTGATAAATTATTTCCTTCTCCATACAGTATATACGGTTGAATGGCTGAGAGAATCTCTTTTCATTGGCCATTATGTCCTTGCTCTCGTTTCCTCTGCTCAAGGCAATACAAGAAACTCTTAAAAGAAAAAGAAAAAAATTCAACATGATGCTGAATGTCCTGTTCCATCAAAAAGTCCAAGGACGCTGTCAATCAGTCTGAAATCAGAAGATTTATATGTTTGTGGGCCAGTCTGACAGTGGCTGAAGTCCCAGTGTCAATATTTTTAAAAGGTCAGTTGTAGCATAGATTTCAAACCTGTTACTGAATTTGTGATCAAACAAATCCATCTTTAAGGCAAATTTGCACCTTTTAGACGAAAATTACCTAAAGCTTCACAGAATCCCACAGCACCATGTAGCTGTGAAGGAGTTCAGTGGCACAGAAACAGGTTTGGAGCAAATGAGGATGTGAAAAAAAAGAACTGAAATGTCAACCGAGACACAATGAACCAAAAGGCATTAAAAGAGCACATAAGCAAAAGAACATGTTACTGAAATTAGCAAAGGCAAAAGGTGTTTCATCATGTGCTGCTTCTACTCCTTACTAAGGACAAAATTCCAAGTATATTTTCTTAGCCTAATAATGCCATCCAGCACCACCATGGCCATGCAGCACGCACCCACACCACACTCTGAAGATAATTGAATTACCAGTGTCTTCAAGTATAAAAGAATACAACTGGAGGCAGAGTCGGCTGGTAGTTTTCAGGGACCGAAATACAGAGGAAGATAGAGAAACATGAGAGTGGAGATAGAATGAGGGGAGCTATTATTCCCAGTACCCAGGAAGACACTTCATCTGAGCATCATCTGTGGTTTTCTCCTGGTTGGCTAACAACAATGACAACACATCTCTCTGGAATGGAAAGCCACTGCCTGGAAAAAACCCCACAATCTTATCACACACCAGTCATCTTTGTCATGTAACTAAAGTGCTCAGGGTATTGTGACACAAAGGGAAACAGGAAAGTGGTGTTCCCTTTGTACTCTGCATTGTTGTTTGAAAGGTGGGAAAAGCCGGGATAATGCATTCCGAGTTAAAATGGCACTTGATCTTTCCGTGTACTGCTGAAACAGACTATAAAGCAATTGACAAGCACTTCAACAGGAAATAGTTCTGATGATATGATATACATTCAGTAAGTGATTAAAGATGCCAGACATTTGCTGCCTGCAGCTTTAATCCGATGCTTTGCTACTTGTTTTTTAAAAGTTATTATTCTAAAATGGATACATCTAAGGTTCAGAATTTAGGCGGTGATGCAGTGGTTGGCACTGCTGCCACGTACCATGAAATTTCTGGTTTCAATCATTCTTTAGAAGTGCTGTTACTAAATTTAAAATTAAATTAAGAAAAGAAGAGTGCTCTATAAATGCCAATCCATTACCTTGGGCTCTAGAGAATTGTAATGAGGATGTTTTACTATTTTCTGACATTTTTTTAATGACATTTGACAAAAAAATTGGGTTCATTTAATTAAGAAAACTATCAACAATTTAAAAAATGAAGTAATAACAGTAGCAGATTGATTGCTAATCTGCCTATTTAATATATTCATCTGTCCTGATCAAGCATTGACACTTAATCTCTGTTCTCTTATCGTTGGTCCCTGCTATGGACAATATCAGTGCTGTCTCCCTACCACCTCTGAACTGTTGTTCACAGTCAACTTAAACACATTGATGGTGTTCAAACACCAAGTAAAAGATGACCCTTTGATAGTTTGATAAACTGTGCAAAAGGATCCACTTTATGACTTTATGCAGTGTAAGAACACTTTGGTGTATGTTTTATTGGCCTAAGAAAATATTTCCTACTGTCCCTCCTCCTTCCAAGTAGGTGATGCACAAACACAGCAAGATCAGTTAATCTCAGCTAATATACTTTTATTGTTCCTTTCATGGGCCTCTCCATGTTGCTTTTACAGTGTCTGTGTTGTGTCTGAAACCGGCTAAATTTCACTGAGACTAGGAGGGGATCTGTGTGAAGCAATCGATTTAAAATTGCCACTGAGCGAGAGAGTGCAATTGATGTCAACGCTGCTCAGAAATGAGTTTTCTTGGCTTTCCGATTGAAATGACGTGGGGCCATTGTGACTGGAGGCAAAGTGGAGCCAGGCAAGGACCTATTATCTCGAGCTTCCCAGGCCAAACCAATGCCTTTCAGATACTGAATCACTTCCATCTCCATTTTCCTACTTCTCTCCCTCTGCTTACACACAGATTTCCTCTATCCACTGCATATACACACACACAACAAATGCTAAAGCACATGGTTCAGTTCCTAATGTGCCATTTTTAGGCTAGACTGGGTCACGGCATTTGATTTCCAGAGGTCTCCTGAATGCACACAGTCAATTAGAATGCTCTCCCATTGCACGGTCCATGGGGAGCTTGTGGATTCTCCCAAGCGCACCTGTCAATATTTACTCTTCTAACAAAATACATCATTCATTGCCATCTGCTCTCAGGGAGCACGCAAAGGGGCGCTGCTGCTGCAAAATTAATAGCACTTCTAATGCTCCTTTCCTAATGGGCCTAATCAATTAATCAGCCCTTTGCAATCTGGAAGCGTCATTAACCAGTGCATATATCCCTAATGCTGTCAAAAGATATGAGTTTGCTCCACTGTGGTTTATGACCAAATGGGAACGAGTGCATTTTTGTGCATTCGAAGTTGCTTAATTAACTATTTAAAAATGTTTCAAACTCCCCTGCGCCACAAATAACGTGCAGGCAACAAAACCTCTTTTACTGCTGTCATTGTTGTCATCATTGCCTTCTCTGCTCAGCGATAACACATGCAATGCAAGCTCAAGCTGTGTACTCAGAAATATTGCATAGGCAGCCAGAAGCTAAGGCCCAGAAGCTGGATGTGATTGTGCATTCTGATTTTCCAAAATACCACGTCCTCGAAACCAGCGTGCGTGTTTTTTGGTTGTTTTTTTTTGTCCGTGTACATCTGCCTGTTTCATCAACTCCAGTTACATTTCTCATGCAAACACACCAGAGCGAGAGAAGACGGAGATGTAAAATGATGTTTGACAAACATTCTTCTCAGGAGGCATCTCATTCTGATTTCACGACCTCGGGTACCTGGAGCAACGGAGGTCTATTTCAAAGCTGAACACCACATTGAAATTTTCAGCACACGCCTTACTTTAACATGTAGGGCAAACAGTCTGTGGATTAGTGTGTGTTTTTGAGTGTGTGTGCGTGGGTTGCGCTCGTGGTGCCGGTGGGTGGGCGGTGTATATGTGAATACAAAACTGTCATTTTATCCGTGCACTCTCAGGCCATCAACAGTATGATCACGCATCAAAGTGGCTGCTGTGTCTGACTGCATAATCACCGGAGCAAATCTCACTCCCATTCAGCCCCGAGTTATCAGAGAGGATATTATTTTAACCCTTTGTTTATTTGGTTCTGAGCGAGGACACACAGTCTTTGGTGCCGAGCTGGTTGACACATCTGTAAAGGAGCTTTGAATGAAAGTAGATAACCTTGACTATTATGTTAATGCAACATCCACATGCATATGCATACACGTTCTTTTAGATCTAAACATATTATAAAAAAGACACGCCCACCAGTGGGCTTGTGATTAGAATGATCATTTTAGCCGGTCAGCCATGACCGATGATCGAGCAAGCCTCAGATATATTGATTCTGTGCAGATTTAATTAGCCCACGCCACTGCTTGACTTGCACCTCTCCAGAAATGTAACCACATACACATCATTGCGGACTGCAACCATAATTATTTGGCTTGATAGCATATATGCTGTTAATTTAATCAGTAAAAACATGACATAATTATTCACTCAAGGATGTTGAAGCTGTCAAACAAAGTGCAATGTGCAGTTCCTCTACTCTATGTACTACTTGAGACTAGATCTGAAAGTGAGTCAAACCCCAAAGACACTCTTTTGTTGGCCAAAGGGGCCGATGGCACGATATGGCAGCCTCGCTTCTGTCAGTCTGCCCCAGGGCAGCTGTGGCTAGGACTGTAGCTTGCCTCCACCAGTGTGTGAATGTGTGAGTGAATGAATAGTGGAATTGTAAAGCGCTTTGGGTGCCTTGAAAAGCGCTATATAAATGCAATCCATTTTTTGTTAAAAAGTCTAAATTTACAACATTAAAAAGCATATTTACAGTCTGGTGCACAGAAAAATGGTTGAAGTGAATTAAAATACATGAAGATGGATACCAGAGTTATTTATTGACACTATGTGAAGGATAGGCATAGATAATGTGACATCATCAACTGGAGTTTGAAGCCTTGAGATGAATATTCACTATAGCCATCTTGGTTGCAAAAAACCCCACATGCAACAAGAAGGGTCCGACTCATGAGCTAACAACTTGTGATTGAAGTCGATTACTGACTTGTGATCACAAAATAGACTTATTGTTTTATTAAATGTGGTCCAAAATGAGTGACTGAATCCATAACTTCAGCAACAAAGAACACAGAGACCAAAGCTGCTTTCTCATGGACTTTTATGGGATGAGAAATAATTAGCTCCACCTGTTCCCATCTGGTGGTTGTCAGATCAACGCAGGTTTAAGCCACTCTTGTGTTTGCTTCATTTTTCCAACCTAGTAGCTGTCCATGTTTGATACCTTCGATGGTCCAGACATAGGCTGCTGGAGATGATCGCTATCTGCTAGCCCTAACCCCTGCTAGCTTAAGCCACTGAAATGGATCTGATGTGTTTCCTACTATTGTCTTGTGGAGCATTTATAATGAATCTAACTAATAATATGGCTTGCTGTGTGATAGGCACAATACAATAATTCTATACTTCAGTTTTGGTGTTTTGCTAATCTTTTACTTGCTAGCTAGCATTAGCTAACAACCCGTCACTCACCCTCTCATCCAAATAAAGTAACTTCTGGCTATAAAAAAAACACTATTGCATCAGCCACATTGCTGATATAGACTCTTCAAAATGTGGAGCACAGAAGCAGTGGGTGATGTCACAGAGCATCCATCCATCTTTTGTGCTGTTTATCTAGCATTTCACTTTGAAAGCTCTGCAGCACCTGGGCTGACAATTTTGGTTGAAGTAACTGATGTTGTTCATTATTAATTGGCTCCAGCTTTGACACAAGCTGCTCAGCTCAGTCACATATGTGGAAAAGCTCAACACAGCATTGAAACCCCAACTGCCAACATGCGTTTTGGAGGTGTAATTACATTGTTAAGCTGCTGTGCAAACAGGACGGATAAAGAGGGATATATTGCAATTTATTTTTATTTGCACTGAAAAGGCTCTGTCTTTTAACTGAGACAGAGCTTTTTGATTTTGGGATTTGTTTGGGTGACCTGGTGGAGATTTGGTTGAATATAAAATGCATCTGTTTTGCTTAACCAATACAAGCGCATTACTCTCACACAAAGCTTGTGCTCCTGCATCTCCTTGCCTCATTTTTTTTAATGCACATAAGCATTCAGCTATTCCTCTCTGTCTCTTCCAAATTTTTTACA
This sequence comes from Aulonocara sp. 'chitande type north' Nkhata Bay, assembly GCF_057382095.1. Classification (NCBI taxonomy): domain Eukaryota; kingdom Metazoa; phylum Chordata; class Actinopteri; order Cichliformes; family Cichlidae; genus Aulonocara; species Aulonocara sp. 'chitande type north' Nkhata Bay. The sequence goes on along the minus strand of NC_141352.1, from coordinate 19,854,743 downwards.
TCTACCTTTAGCACGCCTAAATTCCCATTGTTATTCTTTAACACTCACAGAGACATAAACACATGTGGATCTCTCCCCCACAGCCTGATTCCCACGTATGACCGATCAAATATTCACATATCATATTTTGCTCTTTTTCTCTGTCTTTCGCATATGCCACCCAGACACACACACAAACACACACGCACACGTGCCAGGTAATCCATCCCAGGGAGAGCATTCAACATCTGGTGGACAACATCTCCTGGGTTGCCCTTTACTGGACCCTGGCGCTTCCTGATGGATCACCCTCGGACCAGGATGAATGGTGCCTCATCTCCCCTTCTGCACCTACGATGCCATTTCATTCTATCTACGTTACTAATCTGTCATTCTCGGTGGCCATTTGTTACTTCACTAGAGCTGCTGTGCACTTTACATATGCACGCGTGTCTGCATATGGCCACACAAGTGATTTCCACCCCCCACCCCCCCACAGAGGAGGCATGCTGTCTCCAACAGTGATTTGTGTTATCAGAGTATATATTTCAAGCGTATTTAAAAGCCGTATTAAAAGGTGAATAAAAAGGTGAAAATTAAATGACAAGGTGAAAATTGTTTTGTCTGCTATGATGAGTAAAAAAAGTATACTACAAGGAAGCAGGATGTTCATTTTTTTCATTTTTGTGTGCATAAGGTAACACTTGGTTTGGATAGTCCAATGGTGCTGTATCATGTGAGAAAAACAAATATGCCGAACAAAGTGTCACTTGGCGGCGGCGCTGCGGACTGTGACATATTGTAGATACTTAAATAACCGCAGGGAGGTGGGGGGGGGGGGGAGTGTTTAGTAGTCATGCTTTATTAAGTATACAGTGCATCATTATAGAGTACACTGCAATTAGTGTGCAACGCTGATTATCAGAATGGACTACACATTGGAAAAAACTAAAAGAAGTGAAAGAACTCAGTACAACTGCAGCATTTCCAACAAAATCAAAGCAATTCCCCTCAGTTTTCAACCTTTCCTGTTGAGCTTTTCCAGACTCTCCTCTGATGCTCTGAGCGTTCGCACGTAGAAAGGAAGGATACCATGGGGAACCTGTCCATCAGTCAAAAACCTCATCTCTGAACCAAGGGACCTCCAGCTTCACACCAAGCTCTTCAGCACAAACATGTGTTTAGCCCCACAGCTGTGCAGAGAGGAAACTAAATAGGAAATCAAGGAAACGGTAAACAAAGTTGAGCCGATCTGTGTCAAACAAAAACGCTTTGCCTGGGGAAAGACAGCGCAGACCTGTCTTGCTCTTCGGCCTTGAGTATAAACACATGAAATGGATTGCCTGCCTCGCCCCGTCTGCAAGTACCCAGGCTGTTTCCTTTCAGTAGCTTATTACTTAGAATCACATCCAGGCTTCCCTAAGCGTGGGCCTCTTTATCCATTGGAACCTAGGAGAGATGTGAAGTTAAACCCACCCTGGAGGTGCATATAAAATACACGCAGTTGTGTTTACACAAAAGTTTCCCTGGCTTTTCTCATTTTATGGTTCATGTCGGTCAGCAAGCCCTGTTTTATCCGCTTTTGCCATGGTAGCTAGCCTCCAGGCAATGCCTTGGCCACTTATTGGAAGCAGTGGTGGAAGGAAGAGTATAGATTGTCAGAGCACCAAGGTAGATTGCTTGCAGTGTTTCTATCATCTAAATAGCTGCGGCATTTCTTCTGAAAGGACAGAGGAAGGGTGTGTTTCCTCCTGCTCTGGTTTTATCAAAGCAGAGAGGACCAAGTGCTCCACTATCGAGTGTCTCAGGGCTCTCTGGAAGAGTGGTACAAATCAGCAGCACACACAGCACACAGCATTAATCAACGGTCTGGGAGGTCAGTTAAGCATACCTGTCCCCTCACGCATCCTCCTTGAAATCTAGGCTGCAGTAATCAATCACAGATAATTCCCACGTGGAGCCTAGATGATAAGCCACTTTTGGTTGTGTGGAGGAAAAATAAATGAGAAAAAGTTTGCAAACGTGTCTCAGGGAGGTTTATTCCGAGTTCTGTCAACCACTGCCTCTACACTGATACTCATGAAGCAGGGCCCCGAGGTCAGCCGCAGAGGCTGTCAGAGCTCTGCTCCAGCTCCCATCGAGGCTTTGTCCATTGTCTGACAGTATAATTAAGGGGCTTGGCTGTGTGAATAACAATAAGATGTTAATTATACAGTGACACATCTCACTTACTTATTTTATGTGTAATTTATGCATTTCCCCTTACTTTTGGGGTAAAGTAGGACCCTGCAGCTTTAATCTAAGCCCTTTCTTTCTGCCTAAAACTCTTCGGAAGTATGAGCACATTCTTAAACATTACACTATATCTTTAAAAAAAAGAAAAAATTAACAAATAAGTACCTCGCTGGGCCCAGCCATAGCTGCATGAGTCATTAATTAAATTCATAGGGTATTACAGACATATTTGATAAGAACAGTGGGGAAGCTTAAATGCAGTTTTTCTTAAATATTCTGTCTGATTTTTATCATGTTTTTCCCTTGCCACCTGGCAGGATTCTTTCCTTTGATTCTTGATCTTGTAGCCAGATATTATCACCAGCCTTATCTCAGAATTGCACAGCATTGAAGGACAGGATCCTGAGGTATGCTGGGACCAACCTCATACTGGAAAGATGTGGGAGGGCACAGAGAAGCGCAAGCCTTTGATTGTTTCAGCCCCGAATTATTCTATTCAAAGGAGAGATGTGTATTAGAATTAGTGATACAGCTCATGTACAGTTTTGTTTGTTTGGGCCTGTGTATTCTATATTGCATCTGATGTCTTATCATTAAATTGCATAAACCCTTTGATAAAGGATATTGATTAATGTAATGACTTGCATGCAGCTTTGGGGGCCGAGACCACTTTTTAAATCATTAAATAGCTACAGTGTGTTTTATCATGCTGTCAGATCAATATTCTGCACTCCTGGACTTCAAACTGAATTTTGAGCCAGCACTTCCTATGTCTTTTTGACCTTTTGTTGTGTCAGATTGCACACTGTAAGACGCGAAACAAGGAAAATCAGTATTGATTCACAATTCTTGTTCTCCAGAGATAAGGCTGTGTAGATGTTTCCCTCGTTTTCCACAGTAGTTTCTCGGTTGTTGGGGATTTGTTTTGTGCAAGAAGAGAGAAGGAGCTGCAAAAACTCAACGGTAAATACTGCAATGGTTTCCATTTCCCCACTGGAAGCCCAGCAGGCTAACAGCCACAGCCGGAGCCCGAGTTCCTGTCTCATATCACAGCACGATGTCACACTTTTAAAGGCATCAAAACCCAGGTGCAGCTGTGACTGACAGGTGCAAGCTTTCCATCTCTGGGACTTGGATGGGGGGGCGAGAAGGCTTATAAAACAAAAGCCTATTAGAGTGATTTCCCTTGCTTCTCCTTGGGGGGTCGGGGGTGGGATTCTATATTGACAACATAACTGGGTGAGGCTTTGGGGATCTGCAACAGTTAGGCACTGGATACATTTCTTCCCTTTCTAAGGGTGATGTAGGCGGAGGAGATGGGTAAAGTAGCGCTCTGCTGCTTTCAATCATTAATCAGCGTGGTGACCCCCGTTCTCCAACTCCCACCACTTCCTCAACTCTTTTTCTCTCAACACGGCCCAGGCCTCTAATGCAGATTCAACACACCCTCGGGCTCTGACTGATGAGAAGAAATCCTCTGCCTTAACTTAAAGCTGTTGATACAGAGGAGGAGGAGGACAGGGGAAGAGAGAAAAACAGTCTCTAGCTGTGATCGTCCATCTGTGAGCTCAGAGAGTTGGCCTGATGAGGCTGACGCTGCTGCTGCAGCTGCTGAGGCGGCGGTGTCAGTGGTCTGAAGGGCTTAGCTTAATGTATTCCTTCAAATGCATGTTTGATGACCATCAAATATATGGTACAAGAGAACACACATTAGGTCACCACGGTGGTGTTGCCGGTGCAAGAGTGTAAAAGAAGGAAAAGGAATAGGAAAGGAGAAAAAAAAACACCACATGGCATCCCTATAAAAATAGCTCTTTCTCTCACATCATCCTTATTTCCTAGTTCCTTTCCCTAGCAGCTGCTTTGATGGATCATTTTGTCTCTCTAATAGCAGCTCCAAATCCCTGGATGCTCTCCATTTATGTTCTGTGGGAGACTATAACAATTTAGCTGAATCCATCTAAAAGATTAGCGCAGAAGCAGAGGAAAAAGAAAAGACAAAAGTCTAAGCTTTATCCAAGAGGCAATCAACTTGTACTTTATTTAGACTTTCCCTCTGCCTTTAATTTTTTTTAACTCAATGCTTTGTCAATATTAACTATAGCTGCTCCTTGCCTCTTGATTTTTGAAGGAGCCTGGTATAAATGATGCAGTCCTCCAAGCTGGCAGAAGCCTTTCAATCATGCATGAGTGGTGGATAAGTGATGGAAGCTGCTGTGGCCTGCCACTCTCTTTTCCTCCCCGTCTGGTTTCCATTTTAACTGGGGGGAAAAGGATGAGAGAGATTTTCTATCACACCCGCCGCTTCATCACAAATATCAAGAGTGAAAAGAAAGCTAGTGATGTTTTGAGCAGTAGTCGCTGCCAGCTTGTAGATATATTTACAGTTTCTGAGTCCTACCGTATCAGCCAGAGCAAATCATGTACAATAACTTTAGTCTGTCAGTCAGTGACATGTGGCTAATTTATTCCTTGTTCAGGGTTTGTACGCATCATGACAGTTTTAATCAAACTTTCTGACAGTTTAATATTTATAACGGCCTCATTACATATTTATACAACATTTCTAGGACATGACTGCGTATTTGATTTTAAATTCTCCCCAGAAAAAAAAAGCTCTTTTGCCTTTTGGCTTCAAACATAATTGACAGGACTGTGGTGTTTGTGGTCATCTTTTTAATGCCGTATTGTAAACTGATATGAAAAATATCTGTGAAGTTTTCAGGGTTTTTTTTAAGTTCCTGTTCCTTGTATCTTGAAATACTTGCTAAAGTTTTTATGTGGATAGTCTCTCACCTGCACTACTCTCTTTTCATGTAATCCCAGACCATTTGCTTTGTTTCTAAAGATGATTCTTCACTTTGCAGTGGAATGACTTGGAGCTACAGTTTTAACTGCTGGTATTGTCTGATGAATCCACTTTTCTAGCTCATCATTAGGTTTTTGGCTATTTAGCCAGTTAAAAAAACTGAATGTTTTAGGTTGTGACATAAAAGCAGAAACTGAAGGACCAGTGGTTAATTTCTCCACTTTGCTGTAGATACGTGGAAAATGTAAACCAAGACTACTCTTGTGCAACGCTTTAAGTGACCACTGCTAGAAAGACTGCCTTTTTTGTTTGAAGATCATATTCTATAAAGCATTCTGATTACTGTATTTTCCGCACTAAGGCGCACTTAAAATCCTTTAATTTTCTCAAAAATCAGCAGTGCATCTTATAATCTGGTGCACCTTATGTATGAATTCTGATTGTGCTTACTGACCTTGAACCAACTTAGCCAAGCAATTTTATGTGGTACACGGCACTCAAAAATACGTCAAAAATGTTTCAGTATGACTTTGGTAAGCTACGAAGCAGCACACAGTCCTTAATATACTGCAACAACATGGGAATAGAGCAGCTGCAAGAGAGTTCAACATTAATGAATCAATGGTACGGAAGTGGAGGAAGCAAGAAGAATGAGTTGAGTAAAGTTTGACTTGTCTGACTGTTTTGTTTCGCTTAATGCGCTTTATAATCCTGTGTGCCTTATCTATGAAAACAGACCATTCATCGACTGGTGTGCCTTACGGTCCGAAAAAAATATCTGGTCCAGCTGGTTTTGGAAGCCAGGATCAGAGTGTCAGAGCCTCCAAAGTTGACCACTGCCTGATTCACAATGCACCGAACCCTTATGGCCTCATCTATGGGTGGTGGTCCCATAGGAGGTGTGATGGACCGAGTTGAAAAACAGGAAGAGTCCCAGGAATTATTAGAAAAATATAGTTTTCATTTATTTAACCCCAAAAAATTATATTTACAAAAGTAATAAAGGTTGAGCTCATAAACGAGGTCAAAGAAACAAAACTGAACTCAGGCAAAGACTGCAAACTTAATGACTGCCCAAACATGCATAATTGACCTAAACATGAAATGACATACAAGGGTATATATAATGGCTGATCAGACCATTGTGACACATGAGGGGGTAACAAACAAAACACAATCATAATCACAAAATGATGCAGTACAATCTAGTTTGTTAACATATATAAAATATATGTTATTGGAAACTAAAGTGTATTATTATTAATTTTATTGTTTTATTTATATTTTGATATTGCTAGGGATGATGCAATGATCGGGGACCATTTTTCATTTCGTTGTTCTCGTGACAATGACAATAAAGTTTCTGATTCTGATTCTGATTCTGATTACTATGTTCAAATGAAGAAATGAAAATACAAGAGTTACTGACTTTAGAGTGTGGCCACGGGTTTGGCCATCACAGGAGGGCAGACCCATATAGCTTTTTTGGGGCTAAGTGTGGCTGGGCCTCATTGTCTATGTCCACCCACCAGACCCTTGTTCTTGTGCCCCTACCCTACCCCTGGCCTGGCTCCAGAGTAGGATCCTAGGTGGGTAAACTTGACCCTTTATTTTTTAAGTGTTACAGGGGTTTGCAAAATACAGTTCTTGGCTGAGAAAGGGTAGAGTGGCCACTCTGAGTAGGGGATAAGTTGCTGTGCCAAAAGGAAAGGTATCACAAGGTCTTGTTCACAAGTTTGGGAAGAGTGTAGCATGAGATTGAAATATGGATTGGGGTACCTATCTGTTGTGTTAAAGAGAGCACGTAGTGTGAAAGCAAAGCTCTTGATTTCTATGTGCTGTCAGTCTACGTTCCTTCCCTCACTTATGGTCACAAACTCTCAGTAGTAACCAAAGAATGAGGTTGCAGATGCAAGTGGTGGAAAATTAGTTTTTGATGAAAAGTCTTGGCTGGGTTCTCCCTTAGAGATAGCTGCTTCTCCTCCACATTGAGAGACAGTTGGTGGTCGGGGGACCTGACTAGGACACCTCCTATGCGAGTTGTTTTAGGCAGGTCCTACTGGGGGAAGGCCCCAGGGAAGACCCAGGACACTGGAGAGATTATGTCACTCAGCTCACTCATATGAGCTGGAAGAAGTAGCTGGGCTTTTCTGTGCAGACTGCTACCCTCACAACTGAAACCAGAAGCAGAAAGGCAGAAGATGCATGGATGGATGAATTGATGGACTGATATTTGGTCCATTTATGGTGATCATTAGGCAGGCAGCCACATATTCTCATGAAGCTGATATTGGTTCTGTGTTGTTACCTAAGGATAAATATTTGTCATGCTCTTTTACAGTATTGTATTTATTCTTGGTTCATGCAATCACTATGGCATTGTACATAGGCAGGTTTAAGATGGAGGTTTATGATCTCTTCCTGGTCGCTGTTCTTGAAACATTTAGTTTTAGCTTACATCCCATTAGTGTGATGTAAGGTCAACTTTAGACGCAATCAATCCTTCAGCTATTTTTGAATATCTCTCTGTCTGCCATTATCAAAGACCCCAAGTCCTTGCAGATCACATGTATCCTGAATGAGACAGAATAGGACTGATCCAGGGAGAAGAGTTTTTTTCAGCCCCCTTTTGATGGCCTTGAAGTTCTGAATTGTTCCTGTTGTTTAGTAAAAATTTCATTGATTTATCAGATATATTTGCACATCTAACATAGCTGCTGCTTTATATTCTAGAATCTTGACATGCACTTTTAGCAAGAATTTGGACAGGTTTTGGCAAAACGTCAGCCTCAAAGTAAACTCCACATATACCATATGTATCTGGGGTGGATTCCCTTTGAACTGTACTTCTTTTCAGCTCCTCTAGTGAGTTCCCTCAGTTTCCTCTGTCTGGTCTCAGTCACAATGTGCTGAGAGAGCACATTGTCATTGAACTTCATTAACTTCTAGTTAAACATACAATTGCCTGTATATAAGTTTATTATGAACAGACAGGTGATAACAGCAGTAGTATCAAGTTACTGTTACCTTATATTCCAGACATGGACACCCAAGGTGATGAATGCTGTCTTGTGTGTAGCAGTAAGGTTTGTGTCTGAAATATAAATTAAGTTCTTGAAGGTGGTCTCTGACAGTGTCCATGCATATCTTACATCCTTCTACAAGTCCTTGCTGGTAATCTGTGTGTAACACAGTCACAGCCTCTGCTTAGAAAGGTGTGTGTAAGTTGCCTTGCAGCCACATTCACATACTCTCAATTTCTAAAAAAGTATTTACTGATAAATAAAATGATCTCACTTCACATGGGTATAAAATAATTAACTGTCTTAAACACTGTATCGTCAGTCCCGAGTCAATGAAGTTTTGTTTGTTGGGATGTCAGCCGGGAACAGCTGTCACAACAGTGTCTGCTTTTCCATCGGCAATAGGGACCAGGTCAAAAAATTGATTAACCACAACTCCCAAGTTATAGCCAGTTATCTGAGAGAAAGCATAGACGAGGATTTAGTATTCACTGTTCATTAACAGGACTGAGCATTTATTGGATTTTGACATCAAACAAACTAAACGTTCCCACATCAGACATGCAAATCAAGTTGCTTGGACATAGATGCATCTGTTCTCTAACTGACTTTCATGCTAATTCCCCGTGGTGATTGGATTTTGAAATCAGCTTCTCGATGACTGATAAAATCTAAATCAAGCCTGTTGTCAGTGAAATAACGAGACACATGATTATTCCACTGATCAATACTGAGTCGCTGGAAAAGAACAAAAGACAATAATAATTGTAGTCATTGATGTAAAGCTTTCATTTAATTTAAAATAATGTTTAGCTGACTTTTTCCTTTGAGTTGCTGCAGTAGTTGGACATTAGATGCTCAGCCAAGCTTAAAGGTTAAAGGTTTGGAAAAAAACATGCGTTTGTAGAGATGTCAAATTTAATTTCACCAAGGGACACAACAGAAAATGAAACTGCCAGACATATATAGCTTATTGACATGTTTCAATTTAAATGAAAATGCATGTCTCACATAGCTTGTTTATTCACTATTTGGCCCACATAACCTGTCAATAAACAAGTGTATGACCCTTTATAACATTAATTCAAGCAAAGTAGCCAGTCTTCGATCATGTAGTTTAAAAGTACCATACAGAAACTGGCTGTATGGTACTGTATGGTACCCCCAAAACATTCTGTTAAAACTCCATCACTTTGGGAATGAGCTTGAAAACAACATGCTTGAGTCACACGGCTGTTCTTCCCTGCCTTTGACTCCCTGTCTCTGGCACTATGTGGTTTCAGATATCAAAATGCCTGAAATTTGTTCATTGCACATGGTGATTTGGCCCTTTCTTTGCATCCAGTACAGATATGAGCTACTCAGTCTCCCACCTCAGTTGAAATTGTTTGGTCCATGCTCTAAAACAACAGCTGGCTTAAGGGCATCCATAATAGAGTGTAATTAGGAATGATCTGAGTGTACTCAAGTTGTGATATTAGTCACGTTCAGTAAGTGTTTTTCTATTAGTTCCGCATTTTCAGAAGTTTTCACAAATATGTGACTAAAGTGGAATCTTTCAACTTTAATTAATTCATTCAAATTATTGCACTTTGAATTCGAGCCGTTTTTTATGGCACTAAATCAGGGTCAAAAGTGGTATTCATTTGAAGTAGATTTGAAATTGAATTTCTATGTTTAGATATTTAAAAATTTAAAAATCTTTTTAAAAAACAACACAAATAAATGATGTTATTTTGAATCAATTATTTGTTTTTATGCAAATCTCTTTTTGTTTTTCTTTCAATTTCTGACTTTTGACCCTGTTTTTCTGTCGTGGACGTGTATCAAGGAGGAGAGGCGGGGCTTAGAGTAATGACTGACAGGTCCTGAGTTACAAGTTAAAAATGAGCACTTTAGTTATGGATTGCCACCACTCTTTCTCAGGATGCTGCCAGCACCAGCCAGCAGGTAAGAAACACGGTTTCTGATTATCCTTTGATGGACCATACTGACAGGTGAATGTTTGTAACATATTGATATACACTAAGGTTAAAGATGTATTAAGGTGGGGGGTTCTAATTTCAACATAATATACAGAAACGAACAGGCGATTCTTACATCATTACTTCTATTTTTGTTAAACCACTTGAATTGAAATGGTCTACACTTCACTTCAGTCCATAAGTGTGGTGTTGTGGTGTACAGAGATTTGTAGTCCAAATATTTATAAATTTAACAGTACCTGCAGTTGAAATAGCCTCAGAAGCCTAGTATCTGAAGCCGTTTTGGTAATGGTCTGTAATAATCTGCTTTCCTGATTAATCTTTACAATAAAACTGCTGGAACCTGAACAGGTGGTGCCAGCATTCCTGAAATGGGTCAGAACCATTTTTCAAATGTATTAAAAAGTCACACAAGCCAAACAGACAATAGGATCACATGTAACACGTGTCTACCAATAAGGATGAGAAAAATAAAGAGAAGGAGAGAGGAATAATTACTTATTCATGATTGTAGAAATTATACTGATATTAAATTTACAATGCTGTGAGCAGTATAGCCGAGTCTCACAGAAGAATATAAATGAATTTCTTTTCCTGAGAAATCTGCTTTTCTTTGTTTGCTGTCAGTCTCACCTGTTGCTGGTTCTCCCACAGCGGTGTGTTGGCACCTTTCCTCCTCCTCTACATCTCTCTCTTCATTAGCTACATCTATCTCTTCTTGACCCCTTCTTGCAGTTTCAGCTGCCACAGCAGCATTGGATTATGCCTAAAATATTCAAAACAAGTTAATTGGATGGACAGTCACACTTGTCGGACTGTTTAACTTTCTGTTTTGCTAATACCTCTGATCCCGAGTCTCTCTGCACCTCCTCAGGACAAGCCCCTGTGAGTCTTTGAAAATACTTTTCAATATTCAGAATGTGAGTTAAATATTTAATTTTGTTATTCGCTCATCCACAAAGCCTGTCTTCCTGTACTTGCTGTGATGTCAGCATTTCCTGCTTCCCTGCATAAAAGAGCTAAGCATATAGCAACCTTGCCATTGTTTAAGTCGAGCTCTTTTTAAAAATACAAACATTCTGATCAGACTTTCAGACATGCTGCTCTCAGTGGAGACAGGCAGACATATGTGGTGAAACAGAGAGCAGAAGAAAGATATCAGTCAGTCTGTAAATGGCAGCAAAATGCAGTAGAAACTCGCACACAGAGATTCATTGAAACAAGTGCACATACTTAACAAATGAAGTGTTTAGTGATTAGTGTGGATGGACATAAGGGGTTAGTTACAGATGGCCTGAGAGTCAGTGACAAAGAGAGAGTAAAATAAACCACAAAAAAAAAAAAAGAAAACCAATATTCTGAACCCCCCAAAACACAGTTTGTCTCACTATATTTATTCAACAGAGCCTGAACTCTTTTAGTTTTCAGGAGCAGTTCTCCTGATTCTTGGAGGCTAAATATAAAGAAATGAGAAGCCTTTTGCACATTACTGTATCTGTCCAAAAATGAATAAAATAGCAGCTTCAAAGTTAGACTTACTGACTGACTGTATCCCACGTAAGCTTAATAATATTGCATATGAAGTCTGGAGGGTGAAAGGGTTGTGTGAAATGGAGCGACAGAGTAGCAAAAAAAAGCTGCGATAAATATCAGTTCATCATCATCTCATCACATTATGAGCTCAGCATTCACTATACCAAACATCTGTTATGACATGTTTGTAACTGTAGTGCAAAACCCCCCAAAACAAAACAAAAAATTATTAAAGTTCCTTGTGATCCGTATGTGAGTTTAAACATAGAAAAAACACATTTTCATGTCATCACTACTGTACAGGTGATAATTACTGTTCTCTCTCAATTAGCTGTTGGCTCCCTTGTGCTGTTTGACACATAATATCACTCAAAAAAACCCAAACAACTCAGTTATTAAAGAAGGTGTTGCACCAAAGCTGAAAGGTTTACAAGCTCACTTTTTCCATTGTAGTGTTAGGCCAAGTTATTAAAAAAAGAAAGAAGAAGAAACAAAAAAGCAATATTATGTTATGGTTTTATGCAGCGGCAAAATTTAGTGGTTTGTTTTTAAAGTTGATATGTTGTTTTTTTTCTTCTCTTTGTATTCTAGTAAAATATTCAAATAACACCTGGTGGAGGATCGCAAAAGGCTTATTTTTTACTTCACACCAACAGTGAAAGCAGCTTCGGGTGTTGAAGAATATCACAGCTTGTCTGTGGGGGTGGGTGGAGACACAGGACATTGTGGAGCCGCTCAAATCGAGCATGTTGAGCGGTGCGCCATGCCGTCACATTATATTTTGGACGAGAAAGAAATGACAGGCCAACATCAGCATGAAAACCTCTCATGCAAAGGAACATCGTGTACAATGCCAGGCACATTGATGGCATTGCTCCCCGATGGGCAGAAATTGCAAAGAGAACAAGGAGGCAGAGCTCATCTTCCCGTGTCGGGGGAATAGATTCAGAGTGTACTGTAAACACACTGACAGATAACACAGGTCACTATCAGTTTTATTCTGTTCAATATGACCCACAGTGTCAGTGGATATGCTCAATCACTGAAGAAAAGTCTTTGAATAACCGCACGGCTCACTTATAATCATAATTGTGCTATTCGTCAGAGATTGAAGGTACTTGTGTGCGTTTGAAACAACAATGTCATAATTAGTTTTTACGCTTGCATTGCTTTGCTTAGTGAATGATTGTACCCTGTGATTGGACTAAGCCATGGTTTATGGAAACAGTTATACTTGTCAAGTGTCCTTCTCCAGAGATGTGTGAGGTAATGTGTGTAAATCATGCAATTCATGTTGCACTTACGCACTTATAACTGACTTTGGTGCTCAGTAACATTGTTTTCATATAGGAATACAATATAACCAGAATACAACTGGTCTCCTATCAGTTGAGTTGAGTCACTTGTTTTAAAGAGACTCAACTCTTTACAAAGAGTGTTGGCAGTTAATAAATTAGATGGCAGTTCTTTGGCAATCTGTCTGAGAATGACTGCGTGATTCCATGGAGACAGGTTGCCTACCAACAGGCAACCTGTATAGTCACCTTGTGATCGGAAGTGGTCATCCAGGGGTTGAGGGCATTGCACGCTCATCCTCAGGGCAGTTTGTCACAACAACTACTTACAATCAGTCTCTGACAGAAACAAAATCAATGCAATCATCTGGCAACCACAGATTTTTTCTTAAAGCAAGGAGGCTGCCATCAAGTTTTTACTCTATTGTGATTGTGCCAATTAGGATCCAGGGCTATATATTGAGTTTTGAAGATGAATATGGTAAAAACTATTTACATTACAATTAACTTTCCAGTACTGGAGATGATTGACTTTGATGTGTGAAGGTAAAGTTAGTAAATAGGATCACATGGTTGTAAAACCATGATATGATTTTAAAAGATGGTATCATATATATATATATATATATATATATATATATATATATATATATATATATATATATATATAATTGTTTTAATAGTATGTTATTTATTTCTTTATTTTCCATTTTTCCTCTCTTACTAACCTCTCAGCCTTCTATTGTCTCACCCCCGCTGCACCTTGAGTTCACTCTCCGTGGCCTCACGGAGGGAGTCACACTTCCAGTCCAGCAGAAAATAATATCTGGAAGTTTGAAGGTATACGTTAACTTTATGTTATAGCTGCATGTTTGCCAGCGGTTTACAAAGTTTCTTCCCTTGTGTAAATAACTCAAAGCTACCAGACTGAGTTGAAAAAAAAAAACAACGATTTTGAAGAAAAACCTTGAAGAAAAAAAGGGTGGCTGGTCTATAGCTGTGTGACTTCTATGTTTTAGCACATTTGTTTGGCTCCAAAACATCTCCTTTCAAATGCCAAAGAAACACAGTAAGAAAGGGTAGAGTAAAATAGCAACTCCAATGTTTTGCAAGGTAAAATGACCATTTCTCTCAATAGAGTCTGGTGGCTGTAAGTAATGCATACACAAACCCCCTTCTCATCTGACAGGGCTGTTTGCCAGAAGCTAAAGCACAGAGAATGCTGTAAATATAGCCTACACTTAACTAAATATTAAACTCATTTCACTGGCTAAAGTATAATTTTCTGCCAACCCCGTCCACAGAAGGACATTGTTTTATTTTTGTATGAGTACTCCTGTGTGCTTGTTGGTGTCCTGACTACCATCTGCCGCAGACTATACACTTACTTTGGGTCAAGAACTCATAAAACCCCACTTTAAAGACACTGAACCATTAAATTAAATTAAAGCGTGAGCATCCCTAACCAAGTGAACACTGTATAAGTAGTGCTGATTTTATTTAAAACACGTTCTTCCAAATGTTACTCAAAATTACAATGGCTCCTCAAATTGTTTGTATTTATACTCTAAAAGGGGTCTGATATAAGGACCGGACTACAATCTGGGCCATTGGAAGATTTGAAACTTTTAACTGTGTTTTTATATGTTTTGTGGCATTATATTACACCAAAGTAAAAACTAATAGATAAAATGACAGGAAGTTCCTGTTTCTCACTATCTGATAAAGACATTTCTGATTTTACAGTGGGTTAACAGGAAAAACAAAACAGGTCAGGTATCATAAATTTCCATTTTATAATTATACTAAAACCTAACTGAAAGCTTTCTGTAAATGTACATGTTTATTTCTTATAAGTCCAAAGGAGAATTTCTTTATTATTTAAACAAACAGATATGTATTGTTGAAATTGTACTTCTTTTTTATATTAAAATAACTCATGGATTACATGTGTAGTTAAACTTTTTTATACTGGCAGGAAGAGGAGTTTCACTGGTCTGTCCCTTTTACAGAAAAAAAACAAAGTGGCTCACAATGTAAAATGAGTTTGATATCGCTGCCCCTGCAAATGGCTGTGTAAGTTTTGAAGCCTTGCGCACTGCTCAACTGGTTTGGAGACAAAAATTTATAAGCGCTTCTGTCTTTTATACCACTTCAATGACATATCACTGCAGGAGCTCACAGATCCCCAATTTACAGTGTGAGAGATGGTGCAGCAGTGTGTGATGACCTCACAATTAACCAAAGTGGTGACCAGAAATGAACCTTTATACTTTCCACGTCTTCAAGGGTCTGCTCGGGTGCCCTTGGGTCAGTGTAAGTGTAAGGTAAATTTCATCACTAAAGCGTGAAAATGAGGCTGGATTCTCCAATTTGTTTTGACTGTGTGGATAATGCTGCAGTTACTGGAAAGACCTTTTAAACATGACCTTTGAAATTTCAATTTTTGCCTTTTATTTCGATCACTTCGCTTTAATGAAAGGCATGTTGCTTTTGAATAAAAACACAAGTTCTGGGCCATATTTTTCATCCATACCAATAGTCTGGCTATGCTTGATGTTGAAAAATTTAATCAGTTACATAAGTAATTTACATAAGTGACAGAACAAGCCATCTTACAACATGTTTAAGTACACAATTTCTTGCCCAGGTTTGTGAGAACTTTGCCCAATAGAAGAGGATGAATTAAATTGTGTTTACGCTGCCAAAAGTGTTAATAAATGAAATGTGGAACCAAATCAATAACTTGTCCTTCCAGAAACAGCACTTCGGGCAGTTCTTTGTTGTTGTTTTTTCTTAAAAAGCTTTTTTCAGCAATAATAATAATAAGGACTGTGGATAATCCAGAGCATATATCACCTTTTTCCTGTGAATTATTGTTGCTGCTATGCTGTTCAGATGTGTAGTACTCTGAACAAAAACACAATTCCATTCCTGTTCTGTTGTATTGTTTTAGAGGCTATCAGCATTGCTACATAAAACAGGTTAGTTGGGTGGGGGGTAGAAGTATTTTAAATTCTGGCAAAATTACCCTTTATAAAAGCATCAAACACAGGCTTGGGATAAATAGCATCATTTACACAAAGTCCTCTTCCTGAGTGTTTCCAGGGATACAAAGCCAAAACAAAAGCCAAGCCAATTTAGATGTTCACTCACTGTAGCAGCACAGACAAAGCAGGAAGCAAGGGAGCCAGGGCCAAATCGCTGGTTTGAAGAACGCGGGTCCTTTTCTACAATAAGTGACTGCATCTCACTACTCCCACAACCTCTTCTAAATTAGGCCGTCTCTGTGGTAACCCAGGGAAACTGCCAAAAGTTGGGGGAGATTGTGGGACACAGCAAGGGCTGAGAGATTGAGGTCAATGCAAGAGGTCAGCATGTCATTTTGAGAGCAAAGTCCCTCTTACCTTTGGCAAACAATTTCTTGTCCCTTGGCTACCAATCAGAGTAGCTTGTGAGCCCTCTTGCTTCCCTCAAAAGTATTTGGGGCTCATTCACGGTTGAGCCCGTGGAATTTAATTAGAGCTGGTGGGCTGGTGATATTGACACATCTGTCACATCTTTCCCTCAGAAAACTATTTCCTGTGCTTTACAGGTCCATTTGAATCCTTTGAGACTTAGATACTCTGGACACCCTCTTAAAAAATGACACGATATAATGACTAAGCATGTTTTCAGCCGACCCTTAGTTTTTAAGTGGTCCCCGGGGAGTGTGACGATATATCTGTGGTTGCAGTTATTAAAAAGCTAGAGAGTGGCATTTAGAAATGACATACAGTCTTGCCACTGGTAGAGCCTTCAGGACCGGGCTAGCTACTTAAGCATGAGATGCAATCTCCTGTCTGAGACTTAAATAAGTGGGAGCATGTTGTATAAGAAAGGAGCTTGTAAATATTTCATAGCAATAGGTCAACAGGGTGTTAATGCTGCTTTCCTTTGTGTTACAGCCTACTGGTAAGGTTAGCTGGTGACAGATTAAATGTGTTACAAGCAGCCACTTATGCAACAATACAGACCATGTTAAATTCTTATGAGACCCAACAAGCCCTGGTTGGTTTGAGTTAATAAAACCGACCCAACGGGACTTAAGAAACACATACATGTCATGTCTGCAGTACTGCGCAACACTTTATTACACATCTGCTCAACTATGCAATACTCATTATGAAGCCTCTGGATGTAATATTCTGATGAGACCTTAGTGTTCTGGTTGGGCTGAATATTATCAGAGACCCAAAGGAACTCTGAAACATGCAGAGCATGTCATTGCTACAACACTTTATTAAAAATCTACTTGAGTATGCAAATAAAAAATTATCAAAGCTCACATTTCTAAAGCTGTTATTTGTTTTTCATGCCACTGCTTTATGTCTTTTTTTTTCTCATTCCTTTTTAATATTCCTTACCAAGTGTTTGTGGCTGGTTTGTTTTGGTAGTAATGTTGGGCCCAGCCACTTGACCACATTTCTTTTTGCATGTGAAGCACTTTGCGAATCAGTTTAATTGTGACCTTTGATTACTCGAATGTGAGTGCAGCACGAGGGTGGATGGCTATGGCGACGAAAAAAGAGACTAAAGAGAGATAAACAGAAAACAAACCTTTCATAGAAGGAAACAAGCTTCCAGTGTCTGACCAAACCTTTTAATTTTCCGCTTCATTAAGAGCTCCAGTGCAGGTGCTGTGAGACCGAGGCCAGAGGCCGCTTGAGACACAGGCAGACCCTTTAATAGCCTGTTTACAACCTGACTTTGGCAGGATAGAGAGCAAATGGAAGGACTGTGCTTGTTAACAATTTAATGGCTGCACTGAATGATTTAAGGATTTGCATACTCGCAAAGGTCATGTTTGTTAGGTTCTTCACTGGGCGAGCCTTAAACCCACATTGACTGAGGTTTATGATCCACACCGATCATTTTCAGGGATGGGTGGTTGTAATGAACCATAATTGGAAACTGCTTCCCTCCTTTGTGGCTGCATGATAGGTCAGAAATTAATGTTGATAAAGTGAGCCGAGACAAGTGTGCACCAGCAAAAATTACCGTCATGACTAATCAGGTTGTGCCTGTACTACAGTAAACTGCAAACGCACAACAGATGTTTATGAATAACCTAATTTTCATGCTGATTTCCAGTTCTTATACATGTAAGGTACTGATTATTGTTGATTCATGAGACCAAGAGAGCCACAGTGGCTTGGGAGTTACAGCACTGCATTTGTGAGTGCTGCATATCCAGACATTTCATACATTAGAATAGATCTATGAATAATGCAGCTGGAATACACAAACCAGAGATGATAGTACAAAAATACTCAGTTGACACAAAATAATGAAGCAGGACCTTGTACTTTTCCATCAGAAGGTAAACCCTGACCTTTAATTTTAAATTTTTACTATATAGAGACCTTACCTTCTTTTTAGCCAAATTGAGGGAACGAGGCATACATCAAGTTTCCCTCATTTCTTCAAACTGCTTTCTTATCTTTTGTATTCAGCAAAAAAAGGAACTAGAGATGGTGACATTATGCTTTAATAGTACCCTGCGTTTTAGCACCTTAGTAACTTTTGACAGCTCTTTCTTTCTCCCTCTGCCTCCTTTTTTTCTCACTTTCAGCTAGAGTCTGTCAGACCATGTAATATATGCAAGGTTACACGTTGTCTGGACAAGGACTAAGGGCGTACAAAGTCAATGGACCTTGACTGAAACAAGTGTGAAGTTGCAGCAGAATGAGAACACCAAAGCGGTCGTGTTTGGCCAAGGCTGCTGCTGTTGTGTTGTGAATTTATTTTCTCTGAAAGCGTGAGCTTCACCTGCAGACTATAACCAAAGGTAGAAAATCCACTAATACACTCTGACGTCGGATTGCATACCAGACCGAAGGCGCCACTTGAGCAGCGGAGGTGTTTGAAGGTTGCTGAATTACCCTACCAGCAACTGCATCCCCTTGTTTCGCATTCCTGTCTTGCTCTCTTAAACTTATTTAGATATGGATTAAGGAAGCCAGCTCTGTACGTAGCCTTCAGATGACCTGGAAGGAGGGGAGGTCACAGACAGAAGCATGTCTGTGGGCTTTTTGTGATGCGCTTGCTCATTTTGTTGCTTCCGACTGGCTGCATGCCTCGACCAATGCATTGAAAGTCCTTCCAAGTCACTGATCATGACAGGCTTTCCCTTGGCTCTTTCGTTTGCCCAGAGGTGGCCCTATTACCCTCGCATACCACCATGTGGAACTGAGGCCACATAGCTAGGGCAGCAGTAGAAGGAATTCTTGAAATTGATGGAAGAGATGAAGCATGACAAGACTGGAAAACATATTTTATACTTTAAGCCTAAAACAAAAACTAGAAATTTCTAACATGTGGGAGAGTTTAACTGGATATGAATGCAGATAATGTTCAAGAGGTGGTGCGTAAAAATCATGGGACAGCTATAGAGATGGTGATTCATTGTAAACTAGGGGAAAATTGAAGCAGCACTGTAGGGATGTGTAGCAGCTGTATCCTTGGCCTTGACCCTTTAAACTATTATGCATCAGTGCTCTGTCTGTCTGTCTGTTTGCTGGCCTGCCTGCATCCTCTTGGCTCCCTGTTAGGCTGCAGAGTCCCAGAGGAAAGAAATCCTGACCTCCCCCAGCTGGCTTGCCTTTTCTATGGCCTACTGTCAACCTCCCCATGCACAGCAGCATTGCCATCTGGAGCATTCTCCCTCCCTCCCACTCTCTTTATTGTATTCTCCTGTGTGTTCACAGAGATACTGTCTCTTTCTTATGTGCAAACACACGAGTCTGTGCACGAGGGCGCGCACAACACAGTGCATATTTGGTGAAAACCACAGCGGACAGCAGGTTTCCACGGATGCACACCCAAACAACTGGAAGGCAGGCCCATTTGTTTTCATCAGGAGATGAAAGCCCCATGTGTGACAGCATAAAGTCAGTGCACAGGACAGTAGATATTAATAATGGATATTTATTCTGTTTGGTATTCTTTCCATGCGCTCAAAGAGACTGTCAGACATGGGAATAATTTCTGTAGTTGGCTGGGAGGACTACGGCCTTTTACAGGTCAATGGACATTTATTTTCGTTTCGGCTGTGCCAAGAAAATTCAGCTAGATGTAAATAAAACACAGCCATCCTCCTGTCTCATGTAGGACATTGCTACAGGTTTATATTAGCATAGTAAAGGTCAGAGTGGCTGCTTTTCATAATTCCCTCATCTCTGTGCTGTGATTCACTTGTGTTAAGTAGATTTGGTCATGCATTCATACTGGAGGGCGTCCGCATTGAGTCCAAGGTGAGCCCCCCTGTCTTTGTCATGTTTTGACATTCGATTTAGTGCTCCATATTTGCATATCTACCTAATAAAGTCACACTGTCTGTGAAACAGATTTGATGCCTAATACTTTACACACATGAGTGGCTGATATCACATCCATTAGCTAGAAACCGATATGAAAGCAGCACTTAATCACCTTGTTCTACCATATTGGTCACTTCATGCATCTTGCTGCATTATATATTGACCGCATGATTGAAATGCCAATAAATACCAATCCCTCAGTGTCAGATCAACCAGAAACAATCATGCGAGTGCAGTGATGGCTCCACGAGTAGCATGCTAGCCGCTGTTGTGTTAGGATTTCATCAGGATTCAGCAGTCTGCGTGTGAGCGATGGTGGGACGCCACAGGAGGGACAAGTGGAGGAAAGAATAATTACTGGGCCTATTTCCTCCCCAAGTCATTCACGCACCAGCAGCCCCAACAAAGAAGACTCTCCCCTTGCATTGTTATTATGAAATGAAAAATGGGCAGCAGATCAGTACAGTGACAGGCCGTTTGCTGTATTTACCTGTCATTTGTCTCCGTTTGGACAGGAGTGGACACTGTGCAGTTTGAGGCGGCGCGCTCCCACTGATGATATCGGTTTCAGAGCCCCTCCTTTGTGTTGTAGATGGATGTGCTGCACTGTAAGCATTGGGTGTAATCTAGCCGCATGCTGGTTGTCGGACACGGAGAGGGACAGAGTGTATTTCAGATGTAATACGTTTGAAAGCTGGCCTAATTAAAAAGCGAACAGGCACTTGGCAAGCATTGATTGTTTGTGTACCTGCACATCGAGGATAAGGACAAGACCATTCAGCTCCACGGATACTTGGTATTAATTAGTGGTTTGAAGCAAATGCTACATTTAAACATGGAGAAAATGAATACTCAGCTATCGTCATTTTTTATCCTGCACTTATGTTACCAAGTCAGAAGAACCCTTGGATTTCTGCTGATATTGACCATAAAAAAATTTAAAAAATAAATAACTGCACGTTTAAAGGAACGCACATCGAACACATGCATCAGTACACGTCAGCTAGACTGAAGCTCTTTTATTAGGTTCCAAAATGATCAAGTTAAGCCACTTCCAATTTTCATGTTTACTGGGTCAGTTTGCACCAGCTGTCAAGCGTGTGAGGACTAATGGAGGTGTCACGCTGGGTTTATTCATGAGCTTAGAATTAGATGATTCTATCTGCCTTCAGGATAGTTCACAGTTATTGAGCTTAAAGGTTTTGAACATCCATTGAGTTAAATTCTTAAAAAAAATAACACCACAGTCACAGTAATTGGTATTCATAGACTTGGTTGATATAAATGCCTCAATCGGGACAATAAATAAATAAATAAATAATAACAGAAAACCTCGATATTCCAAAGAGACATTTAGTGCGCGCGCGCTGAATGTCTCCTTATTTAAATCAACTGATGACTTTGTAAAGTTAGTCTTTCCCCTTTGTTTGACTTGTTTCTGAGCAGAATTTAATGGTTCTATTCACCCAATTTATTGGCAAATGTGTTGAGGGTGAGGTCTTTTGTTTGGGACTAGTGCAAGTATTTGTGACATTCCTCACACAGCTGCTACTACCACACCTAATATTTGCCCTCTTCCTGATTTTTTTTCCCATTTTGTCTCACATGTTTCAGATCATCAAACAAACAAATCAAATATTAGATGCAGAGAACTCATGTTAATACAAAATGCAGTTTTTAAATGATGATTTCATTTAATAAGAGAAAAAAAAACCTACCTTACCCTGTGAAAAAATAATTATCTGTCTTGTTGAATCATGAATTAATTGTGATTAACCACAGTTTTTGGAAAGCTGAGTTCAATTTCACCAGCCACACCCAGGCCTGATTACTGCCAGACATACTGAATCAAGAAATCACTTAAAACCGGTGTGACAAAGTGAAGTAGGCTAAAAAATCTGAAAAAGCATGCCACGATCTAAAGAAACCAAAGAAACAAAGACTTTGACATATATCAGCCTGGTAATCTTTGTCCAATATTAAAACCTGTCTGACTATCTGAAACACATAAGAGCGACAAACCGTCTGCGTCTTTTAGCTCAACATTGAGGGTATATTAGATGTGATCAAGGTTGAATCACTTTCACATCTAGGGCTGTAGCATCTCAGAGGTGACCAACATGCCCCTGCCCATATTCATATTTATTTTTTCAAAAATTGATCTGAACCAGGCACCAATCAACCTCATATTGAATTCAACCATTTTTATTGGTTTTGATGAGAGCAGAGTCCCCACATCCAGCCTGGTCTGGATGGAGCTGCTGCCACTGACAAATGCTGGAGCCAATAAACCTGTAACCGGGTGCTTCTGCTATTATAAAACCAAACAAAACCCCCAGCACAAAACCTGTCAGAACACCCTGCTGCAGACGAGTTAACTACATTTACAAGCTAAGTCATGTGTTTTTGAGCTGTATTATGCAAAGAACAACAAAGTTGACACTTAACTTCTTTGAATTATTATTATTTTTTAAAATGCGGACAAAAGTAGTGTTAATTAGTATAGTTTAGTTAACTTTTATAGCATGAATGTAAGCATAAAACAAACTAGACTTTATTGTTTCAGTTTAGTTTTTCACAGGTTTATGAAAGTAACGCTGATGATATGGTTGGATTAAATGAATGGATTACTCCAGAGTTTTTGGTTTGTACTTGAGTAAAATTAAAGTACTGTAGGAGTACCAGAATCCATTTCCTTACAAACACAGGTCTGGGTATACATTTGACTCTATCGGGAGATGCTGGAAATCAAATGAAAAGATCTGTGTATCATCAATAACTTTTACTCTAGACCAACCTAACTTGTTCCTTTAAAGTTTTATTTTTTATAGTTTTCTTATTATCTTGTGTAATACAGTATTTTTTGTGTTCAATTTGATTGACATTTTAAGCATTTTAAATCTACAGAAAATATGTAAAATAATTCACGTCCATCCATCTGTCAGTGTTAAGCTGCCTTCACTTTGAATACCTACTAATGGACCTTTGGAAAAAAATGTTCCATGTTTTAGTTTTAAATAGGAAAAGGCTAAAAGACTATAAGATTTTGTTAGACAGACAGTGATGTAGTCAACTGGAAACACAGGTCAGTGAAAACACTGGTGTACTAGCTTGGACTCCATTTTGCCTTCAGAACTGCCTTAATTCTTCATGACATGATGCTGGAAACATTTCTCAGAGATTTCGGTTTATGTTGGCATGACAGCATCACACAGTGGCTGCAGATTTTTCAGCGGTGGATCCATAATGCTAATTTCCTGTTCCACCAAATCCTAAAGGTGCGCTACTGCTGGTGACAGGGAGTCACTTTGAGTGCCGTGAACTCACTGTCATGATCAAGAAACTAGTCTGAGATGATTTAATCCCTGTGACATTGCTCGTTATCCTGCTAGAAACAGGCATCAGATGGTAGCTATAGTCATAAGGACATAGCCATGGTCAGCATGTTCAGTTGCTACTGTATTCTGTCTTTGGTTAATTAGTTTTGCAATTAAACTATTTTAACTTTTAAATAATCTGACTGGACACATGTTTTTGTTTTAGTTGGTGTGAAATGCTGTGTGAAGCAGGAGTGTTTCTACCTCCAGTGTGGTTGTCAGCATACTAATAAGTGGTGTTTGTGACTCACCTCAACAAGAAAACAAGATCAAATTGATCATACTGTCGGTATAAATGTAGTTCTTACTGTTATTATTTTACCCGTGATTTATTATTATTAATATTATTATTTATTTATTTATATTTCCTTTCCCCCCCTCCCTGTTGCTTGCAGATAACCACTATTACTGGCTGCCTGCGTGATAAGAAATAGCTATGATCATTTAAAAAACCACAATAACCTGCAATCTGTTTGTGATGTTAACTGTCAAAAGTGAATTTACTGTGATCAATTCATGACTACTGTTAGAAAAACAAATGGCTTGTTATATTCTAGCATTTTGCTGCAATACTGAAAAAAATAGTGCATAAGCTCAAGAAAAGTCCGTTTGCACGAGCAATTTGAAGAAAAAGCTCGTGCCAGTCGACCAGCATGGCGTTGTCTTTGATGTCACCAATCATAGCGCCAGAAAGACCCATCCTAGGAACCTTCTCTTATGAACTCTGTGGTGGGTGCTTTCAGGTTTGCTTTCTCTTTCCCCTTTACCACCTCCTGTCAATCGACTCGCTGCACACATCACGGGCGCACTCTCCTACCCTCAACCCCTCAAAACACAGTCATTAAAAAATAAATACATGATGCCGAGAGCAGTGAAGCAGGTGGGAGTGGTAGCTGTGTGAGCCTTTAGACTGACTCACACTGACTCATATTCTACCCACCGACTGAATGCATACTCAAAACCACTGCTGACTTTATGGATCTCAGGCATTGATTTTCGTATTTTAAAACTTAATGAACTGTGGGGTGGGGGGGATAAAGAAATTCTCCTCATCTAGTGGACTGCCTTGCCTTTGTGGCTGACATTAATATGTTAGTTTGCCATGCATAATTGAAAGCTTTGTGATTTCATTACTGGATAGTGTGGCTTTACAGAAGGCAATCATGATATACGGTGAAGGCACAAACAGTAATCTATAACTATTTTATGAGACTTCCCAAATGCACATATAACCCTTACTAGTATAATCAGCATAAAGTCCTCATATTCTGTACCACATATTTGCTTGAAATGCCAAAACTATAGACCACTTTTATTTCTGACCTCTACAGGTCCTTTTGCTCATATGCTATGATCTCTGAAATACAAATATATTTTATTCATGAATTCTCTTGTATTGCTCTCTGAGCTGGTTCATAAAAGACAGTGCAGCCTGAAAAACATGACTAAGCAGTCCAAATTCAAGGCTTATTTAGATATAGGAAACGTGAAAGTGTCAATTTTTCCACATTTTTATCGTGATTGGCTCAAAAGTTCAGATTCAGAATTGAGTATTGATTTTGCAAACAGCTGTTGAGACAAAGGTCTCACCTCAAAATCCAAATAGCTATTTAGGAAGACTTTCTCCTGATGAAGACTGTATAATTTTAAGTCTTAAATTATTCAGAAAAGTCAAAGGCTTAAAGTGATCCATCATGGTAATTTCCAACTTTATTTTACCTTTCCAAGAATAACTTTGGATTATTCAAAGTTAAAATTGACCCTATTTACCTTTTACTGGGCCTTGGCACAAGTCCTCTGAAAAACAAGTATGTTTTATTTATGAATTCCCTTGTATTGCTCTCTGAGATGGTTAATAAAATACAGTACTGCCTTAAAATCTTGACTAAGCAGTCTAACCTCAAGGTTCATTTAGCAGCTCTTCTAAGGCATGGGTAGATATTAACTGTTGTGAAATGTAGAAGAATACATTTCCACTTTTTAGCATGATTGACTCCAAGTTTCAGATTCAATGTGGGCCTTGTTATGGCTTCTCCATTCACCCATTGTCATCTGATTGGCTGGATCTCTGACACACAAAAACATCAGTAAAATGTAACAGTCAGGACTAACAAAACAACCTGAAACTGATTGTTTGGAGTATTTGAATCATAGGTATTAATTATGCATTTGCCGATCTCTTTATTTATAATGTTGGCCATGTTAAATATGAACACTCTGCACTTTAGGGTTAGAAAGTACACCCTTGTTCATTTCTAAGATTTTAAGGTCCTCCCACAGCATTTTGATCAGGTTGAGGTCTGAACTTTGACTGGGCCACTGCAAGACGTTTAATCTTTTATTTCTTTTTCAGGCATTCTGTTGTAGATTTACTGCTGTGCTCGGGATCATTGGCCTATCGCATGACCCAGTTTGAGCCAAGCTTTAGTTGTCCGACGCATGACTCCATGTTTAACTGTTTGGTATGCAGAGAAGTTCATGGTCAAATGAATGACTGCAAGGTGTCCAGATCATGAGGCTGAGATCAAAACAAGCTTAAATCATCAGCCTTCAACCAGCACACCACACGACCTCATGTTTTCATCAAACATGGCTAAAAATGTCCAACTTTTTCTCATCTACCCAAAGCACATTGTTCCACAAGTCTTGTAATTTGTTCAGATGCAACTTTGCAAACTTAGGCTCTGTTGCCATTTTCTTTTTAGGTGGAAAAGGCTTCCTCCTGGCAACTTTTCCAAACAAGCCACACTTGTTCAGTCTTTTTCTAATGCTAAAAACATGCTAACCGAGACTTCTTTTGGCGGTTTCTCTGAGCACTGAATGGTCTGAGCCTGGGGCAAATTTACTGGGATGTCCACTCTTGTTAAACCTGGTCATTTTCTCAAATGTTTTCCACTTGTGAATGATCTTTGTCAAGTTAGAATTATAGATTGGTTTAAAAATTGCCTTAATACCCTTCCCAGATTGATGGGAAGCAACAATTGCTTCTTTAGGATTGTTGTTGATGTCTGTACCTCTCAGCATCGTGTTAACACACACCTGAATGCTTCAGACTACTAAGTTTCTATAGAGGTGATCCCACTTTTTAGATGATCTCTTCATGCAAAGTGCATTTAATTAGCACCACCTGGCTGCTATTTACCCTCTTAATTTCTATAGAAGCAGTAAGGGTGTTTCTATTTTCCATACACTGCTGTGGCATTTTAAGCACCAAATTATCTTTATATGTTCTGATACATAAAACGGTCTCTTTACCATGACGGTATATGAACCACAAAAGGTTTTCTCATCTGTTTACAACGTCCGGATGAACTCTGAAAGTCAAAGAAAAAAAGAGCGTAGTATCTGTTTTGCATTGCATTTCATTTTGTTGCATTGCCTGTTAAACTGACATCTGAGTAGGAAGGATAAAGATGACAATGCTGCAGGTCCTACTAATATGAATCAGGCAAATCTGTCCTTATTTGACTGAGTGATGTGGAGAGTTACAGAAAAACATGATCATTACAGATGTTAAGCACTGGGCTCATTTGAACAATCATTACAGATGACTCATAATTAATACATAAAAAGAGAGTTTATTGGCATTGTTTGAAATAAACACCTCATTTGGAGACGTACTTAATGGGCTCAGTCTAGTAAGGAGTAAACTCTGCGTTAACCCCTCTCTAGGAACCCTGGGCTTTAATGACTTTGTTTGTGCTACAAATAGATAAGGAATAGAAACAAAAAAGATTTATTATTACTGCAGTATTTATTTTAATTTTGTCAAGGATCCGAGGGGAATGAATGCACTATTTTTTTCATTGTCAGGTATCTGCGTGTATCCTTGAACGTTTTATCTGAACCTTTTTTTCCCTCTCTCCGTGAATATGTAGTCGTGGCCTCAGCTAGTCCTAATTATTGTATTCTGAACTGTGCAGCACAGGCAGCCACAGGTTCACTTCTGGTGTTTATGCAGGGCCTTCTAAATGATTTTGTTCTACTTGGCTGCACACTTTAATGAAAGTGTAAATGCTTTTGGAATGGTGGAATCAGCTGAGTTGGGCGGATTAGCACTTCCTTTTTCCACAGCCTTGATGTTTAATTACCACAAGTTTGTTGTTTTCTTATTCATCTGTTACTTTTTCTTTTTTAACTTTTAGACAGCTCACATTTAGCCGAGGGCCTGAGTAATTGGTGTAGTCGGGAGGGGTGAGGGAAAACAAGGGGGAAGAAGCTGTCTGGCGTCTGTCAGACAAACAGAGGATGTGCAAAGGTACTTTGGGGGCAGCCGTTAGTTTCGTAACATCAACGCTTTTCACACAAACACATCCCATGAAAACCCTTATAAAAACAACTCAGCAGATATTTATATTCTCACTTTTAACTTGTCTATCAGCTTGTCTCGACTTTTTCATCTTGCCCATCATGCACTGCGTAACGCTTAAACAAATACGCGAGCACATATCCTGCCTCTGCTTTTCTCTGATGTCATCAGGTTCTGGTTTATCATTACACCCAGCCAGCGGAGTATGTTTAGGTCACTGGTTTGGCTTTGACCTGCATTTAGCATTTAAATCAGGCCAGGCTTGGCTGTGATCTCATTACCAGGGTACCTGACTGTATTTGAAGTAAAGCCCCGGCATTAATAAAGATCCCTCAAGGGTTTGACAAAGGGAAAGATGAGGCTTGTCCTGCAGCACAGGTAATTTACTGCAGCAGAACAAGATGGAGAGACTGTGTTATTATAGACTTGATCGCTTGGCAGGCCGGCTTGTAATTGATCTTTGCTCTGCAGAAGTGCTCGGCGGTGATGATGGAGGGTGTGGTTGTTGGAGGAAGAATTCGATGAAGAATGTAATACATACTGTACAACAGTGAGGGGATGCATAGTTTGAAAACTGAGAGGGCAGGAAGAAGAGGATTAGACAAGTGAATATTGATTCAAAATATTCCCTGTGACACACGTTTAGCAAATTATATTAGGGTTTGGCACCTGCTCATAGCTCCTCATCCAAAACATCACTGAGAGAAATACTGACTCCGGCTATTTTGCAGGAAATGGAGGAAGAAACTCGACTCGGTGCTTCACCGCAGTATATAAAGTAAATATCAAAAATGTTTGTGTTCACAGTGTATCTCTTCACCTCTCCATTAAACCTCAAAAGGTCATTCCCACGACTACAAACACACCAACTAATTGAAAGTCATCCCTTAACCTCAAACCTCAATTCTATATGAGCAGTGGCTTTATAGCTTGCTTATATAGGTTACAAGTCATTATTAAACAAGACGGTTCTAATGATGGTAGTAAATTTCAATAAAATGCCACTTTGTCATTTTTATGAAACACTCAAACTCTCATTAGTAATTTAAAAGCTATGCATGAATTGGGTTTCATTGTACCGAAAGCTGCATCCTCAGCTGATCGGGCTCTCCTCGGTGAAATATAATCTAGGTCAACTCCTTGAGTATCTCCCATTTGTTGGGCTAAATTCTGCTGCTGGCGAGCTGATCACAGAGTAATCCAAATGAAAACAGAAATACAAACAAATGAATGCCGAAACACAACAGAACATGACTGCAAATATTCCCCTGTCTTCTTCTGTTTAACCATTCGCTGTGGTCCAAAATGATAACCTATATTTGTCATTCTCATCAGGAAACTATGAAATGTGCTGATTGCAAAACATCTGCGCCACCTGTCAATGCACCGGGGTAATGGTACATCTTGTTCAGCAAAAGCACAGATGAATACAAATCCTGAAGGGCTCTTTGTAAAACTGCATATCTTGTCCACAATCTCTAATGCACAGTGTAATGTCTTCTGCTTCATGCGTTTAAAGTATTATCTTTACAAGAGACAAAGGAACCAAATGAATCCTCCCTCAACATTTACCAAACACTGTTTTTCACGTTAAACGAAGAAGGCAGAAATCTCCAAAGTCTGATATTGGAGCAGTTATAACTAACTATAACTGTTTGACAGCCCTTTTCTGTCCTCAGCATCTGCAACAAGACACAATACTGATCTTTGTGCTCAAGGGACTCAAACCTGCAACAAATAGAACATTTTCCAGAAGCTCATCTGAGCTCCTCTAAATAATTTTGCTGTCTTCATCATGGCTGGGCACAGCAGGGTCCTTCGGGGAGCCCAGAATCAATCCAGCACTGTGGAGGTCTGCTTATTATCCGCCAATAGAGGTCAGAGAGTTATTTCTGGTGCAGTGGAATACAAGGAAGTAATGTAATATCTAGTGGGATGATAGCTTTAAAAGAAACACTTATTGAAAGGGAAAAAAAGATCAACCAAATGAGTAAAAAGTTAGAATTGAAGTCTACAAGCTGTTGGCAGCATTCTGCAAAAGTAGAGCACTTCCTGTGTGCAACAGCATTTGGAGTTGGCCGTAGTGTGGCAGCGATGTCACTCTGTATTTGTCAGCCCAGTCCAAAAATGTTTTTAGAACTAAAAAAGAAATGTCTTTTTACATCAAGCATGGCTTTGGCCCTCAATTCACACGCACATAACCCCACACCACCCGCCTCCTCTTTCGTCTTCTTGGTCCACTGGTCGTGCTGAGTGTCTGGTGGGGGGGGGGCGAAGGGTTGCCATCTAGGTCGGTGTGAGTGACTCAGATCTATCGCAGGAACACAGGGAGTTGGGTTATGGGAAGGGAAGAGGAAAAAGAAAATCACAAACACATACAACGCATACACAAAGTTTTCGTCGGCCTTTTCTTGTCCTCTTCTATGCTTGCTTCAGAAATCGGATGGTTAGACTTGAATGTTTTTTTTCCCAGGATAATAGTGATGAAACGTCTGCTTTAACTATATTATCTTTGTGCTTTATTTTACTGCTGGATGTAAAACAAAAGTGGAGTTTTCGTCTTCTTTATTTTATTTCAAACGCCTCACTTTTTTCACTGATTACATTTAAAAGCCCATGGCCCTCCATTATGAGCTGGAAAGGCTTAAATTGCCAGTGAATCTCACAAGTTGCTGTAAGAACAATATTTCGTCTTATTGTTCCAGAAATTCATTAGTGTTGGGTTCCTGTTCATCTGCTCTCCTTCTTAGATTGATTATTCTATGACACTCTCCATTAAAGCCCCATTAGCTACCATTATGGCAGGGTATTTTCATTGCCAACAATAACACTCAACCAGAATACAATTGGAAAAGCGCATGAGACACTAGCACGGTTTGACAGTTACAGGATTGTTCATTATTAGCTGACATTGTCTAGGAGACAGCGGAATATGCCATTCACTGAAGGGCCATGGTACATCCTCCCCAGCTGAATGGCTTTACATGACAGAGGACATCCCTCTTGCATTCGTACAGGATTCTCTATCAGCAACGTCAAAGTGGGGGGAGGGGAACAAAGCAGGACTTGCTAATGACAAAAAATGCGATTCATTTAGTTTAAGTGCAAAACATCCATCCTAAATATCCTCTCCTGCGCCGAGGCTTTGATTAAGAGATTCAGTGAAGTCGCTTTAAAAGGAGGGTGTCAGGAGGAGAAATATAGACCATTTCCCCCACGCCTGCAATCCTCCTCTCTCTCTCATTCTCCAGCTGTATGATAGATTAGCAAACAGTGGATGAATGGACATTACTTGAAGCAGAAAGAAAAGATTGAAAATAGTTTCTTTCCTGAAGTTGCCAGTCTTAGTAATGATTAGGTAAACTTGCCTATTAGTTCTTATTAGTCGTAAAGGCCACAACTCATACTAAGTCTACATAAATAGTTACGTATGTATATTCCCATAATATCCATTAGACTGACCAAAACCTTAGCAAAGTGAAAGCATTTTTTTTCCTTGTCAGAAGTACTTCATATTCTCACTCTTTTTTTCAGGTCTTCTTTGTAAGCCTTTTCAAACACCGCAGTAAGGATTGATCTGAACATTATGTTACATTATGGTAATGGAACCTGTGCGCTGGGGCTGTCTTTTTCTTCATCTTTGACTATTATAATCTGTTTCATTCTCCAGAAAGTATAATAGTTTCTGACAATAATGAGGAGAAGAACAATGGGACTTTTAGAATGTCTTTGATAAACTAAGTATATACTATGTAGTATGCATTAACTATTCTAAAACAGAGCAAAAAAATGCACTTATATAATGCAATATGTAACAATGTGGAAAACTCAGGAAAAAGAAATAAGCACAAAACACCAACATCACCCTGTCTTTACAATTCCTGTGATTTCCCTTAACTACAGAAATACAACTTTATTAGCATTAACACAAGCCAAATCAAATCCGATCAGCGACCTGAAGTCATTAATTACCAAAGCAGTCTCAGTCATGAAAGTCCATTTCTAAATACATCTAACACCATCCTCAGACAATAGCCAAGAAAATATTCGTACCATAAATTAACAATAACAATGAAGGAACAAGCAACATAACTGCAATAGCTTTTATAACATTGTATTTTAACGTATCAACACCAACACAAGCAATACTGTGAGTCTTTGCACTGGAGGCCCCTCCCCTCAGGCTGCTACAATGCAATAGTCTTGATTCTTATATTCCTAAAATATATACAGCATCATGACTTGCACAAAGATATTTCTTCTGTGATGGAAAATGCAATATGTAGCAATAACGGGCTATAATCCCTTGGGGGTTGTGTCAGGAAGGGCATCCGGTGTAAAAATCTGCCAAATCAAACATGCATTGCTACCCGCCTTGGCAACCCCTTGTGAACAACGGAGCAGCCGAAAGTAGCTTCTTAATTGTGTCTGGCTGCCTCATAATGCTAGTATTATAGCCACTAATCTCCCAGATTAGCATCTACATTCATAGGTCTACCAATCTGTTCCAGTTCAGTCAGTTTGGAAGTATTCCTTCGCTCCTAGTGGAGTAATATCTGTCGAAGTAACGGTTGTTCAGCATTTGTTATCTCCGACTCTAACACGATCTGCTCAGATCACTGCTTAAAGTGCATGGATAAGCTCGACACAGCACAGTAAGACCCTTGCCAATTCAGTTTGAAAGTTTACTTAAAAAGCTGTCTTTTCATTAATATTTTAGATATACTCTATATTATGTATATTCTATATTACCAGAAAGCTCAGACCAGTTTCCTAGAGCACTTTCTAGTGATATCTGAAAGACCAGAGGTCCTTTAAGACATTTTTCAGAAAACGTAAAACTTATGAAGTGGTCATTTATCCATTGAATCCAAGTTGCATAATTTATTGTGTAAGCAGTGAGTTATTGCAGTCATGCTTAAAAAATTAAGAAAAATGTAATTCATGCATATATATTAAACAATTTTGAAGAAATTATTTCCATACCGACTAAAGAACCTGTACATATACTCTATGTAGACAAAAGTACCGGGACACCGGAAACTATATGAGAAACTTCCAGTGCACAATGCACAAGGTTTGCACTTATGCAGTTACTGAGTCAGCAGAGCGTTGGAGACTTACACACTTTGCGCCTCAGCATCTTATTCTGTAACTTTACATGGTCACATTGTGACCGAGTTGCTCACAGCTGATCGTGGAATATTCAGGAGGGAAGAAATTTCATGGGCTGACTTGTGATGGTAGCATCTTACTGCGGCAGCACAAGCTGTGGCAATGGGACTGAAAACACCTCTTAATTAGGAGATGAATAGACTTGACCCAGTAATTTTTTAATATATCGTCAAGTAAAATTTCTGTGTGTGCTGCATGTTGCTTTACAATAATGTGGATGCTTTTTATAGTAGCATCAGAGTGCTACAGAGTCGGATCCGGCACGCTATAATTGCGCGACATTTGTATCAGTGTTTAATATGCATTTAACATATTTTCCTGGAGAATAAATAGGGAATAACAATGTGAAAGCAATTACATGGTGGGTGGCTCCCTCGCAGCATGTGTCATTTCAGTCACTGTGTTGAATATCCTCATGCCTGTTCCGTTTCTCACCCTAAGCAAAGACTGAGAGCTTTAATTTGCATTGCGTCCTGGCCTGCGCTCTCACACTCATCTACGATAAGCCAGTAAATATAAAAGGGATATTCAGGAAATGTACATACATAGAAATCTGAGGCACAAGTCCCTTATGATTGAGCATTAATAACTTTCTGAATGAATTTCTTAGTGTAAATGGCAGCCAGTCACCCGGGGAAATTGGCTCAGTACAGATATTGACATTGTGATCAAAGGAAAATGACAGAGCAAAGATGACAAACTGAGCTGCTAGAACATTGGGCGGTGGGGATGTATGGGGGGAAGAAAGTGAATTCTTATCACTTCTCACAACCAGTGTGGACTCAACTGCCAACCTGTGTCAACTGGGTGTCAAAGTTGCTAATACTCTAAGATAATTTGAGCTAGGCTGTCCTGCAAGGAGTTTTACTGCAGCAACGTTCTCTAAAATATTGTCAACGCACAAAATTAAAGCTGGCACTAAGATCTCCATTTACTTTTACACAGGTTTAAGTGGAGACTGCACAAATTTTGATTAGTGTTCTGTGATAATGTAAATTCTTTTATGCACCATTAAAAGCATAACGCGTACCTATAACAAATAGGCTTGTCATGAATCTTTGATGCAAGCGCTGTACTTAAACTAATTGTGTTTCTCTGCGGCAGATAATACCAAAGAGCCATTTATATAAAGAGTGTGTTTGTGGTGCTGCTGACTACGTATGAGTTGGGGACTAGGGATGACAAATGATGCAGCGTTGTGAATTTATTGATGTGCGATACTGACTTCAGCACTTCAGCAGTCATTGCTACATGGATAAACTTCAATGCAGTGCTCACAAGTGTAAACAGGCTTTGATTTGCAGGGCATTGCTGTGGATGGTGAAATGACTATAACCAATTTCTTTCTCAGACATTGATATTGATGTTTCATATGCAGCGCTCCCCCTTTGAGAATAATTGATTACTGCTGACTACAATGTGCATGCACATTATTTAGGAGTGAAATTCTGTTCTTTAGGTCAATGTTGTGAGAAGGTGTGCCATAGTTTTATCATGGCGATTACTTCAAGACATACTAATCATGCTCGTGTGTCTTACGTCATCCAGCTAATAATCTAAGCAACTTGGTGGTAGCATTCATATGCAGTGCCATTAAATTAATGCCTATGGAAATTTATGAACTGAACGTTTAGATTCTTTTTTATGAAGTCTTCCTGTTGGGGTATATTTCCATGAAAGATTCATATTTGAAGTTTAAACTACATCAATCTTTTAAAAGGCTGGACGGGGTTAAACTGTTCTAAAACCTTCAGACTTGAGATGAATATTAATTAGCGAACCTCTTGATACTTTTTACTGGTCTGTTCCTTCCTCATATTCTGAAGAAGTGTATTTTCTTCAATGGGATAAATACGTTTTTCTGTAATGTTGCTTTTTTGAGAGAAGACTAACAAACTCAAATCATTAATTTTCAAAATGTATTAAACGGTTGAAGGTTATAACATGACGCCATGGACCTCGCTCTGTCCGGTAGTCCAGACAAAGACAGGGTGCAACTCCCTAGTCAACATAGTTTTCTAATGTCATACTAACGTGACACAACTGGTCAAAAAGTTCATGAGGAGCCACAGTTTAAACTTAGCTCTCCGTATTTGGAAATTGGTCTAGTTCCTGGCTCATCTTACGTCTTCACTCAAGTCAGGCGTCTTCTCCCTGTGAAGAGAAAAAGAGAAAAAACTCCTCCCTACTCACTCACACACACCAGAATCTGTCCTGTCCACTGTGTCCAATAATCTTTCGCTACAGGCTTGTTTTGTATGGGTGTGGCATTTTCTATATATCACTCTACTTTATATCATCCTACAAAACACAAATGTGTAATAAAAGATAAAACATAAAGGAAGTATTCAAAAATATAACATAAACCTAACATTGCCCAACAAACTATAGAAATTCTAATTATCACAGTAATAAAGGTTGCCATTTATGTCCTTTTGGTGAATGCCTCAACTAAATTTCAGGGGCAAGATTATATAAATCCCATGTGGTGTGATTAATGCGTAAAATAAATCACAGCACACATTTTAATTAGTTTTTCAAAACCAAGATGTGATTGTGCAAAACTCTGGTTTTCAACAAGTATATCACAGAACCTGCTGGCATCTCTTTTAGCATTCACTCAGCTTGCCCAGTGGAGGCCTGGCACTCCGAGCCACTTCTTCTAGTGCCGAGACAAAGATGCCAAGCTGACTTAATTACCACACAACTGTCTGTCGACGCCCTAAACTAAACTGTTCTCCACTTCTTACCTTTCTGTTCACTTGGATTATTGCCTCATACTAACCCAAGGAAGCACTGGCGAGTTTTCTAAGTTAAAACTACCTTGAGAAACACAATTCATTGTATTATATCTCATTGCTCCCTCTAACGCTGAAAGCAGTTAATTTGGCACCTCTGCATACCTTTATTCAAAGTTCCATTTGACTGTACGAGAACAGAACACATCATAGTCACATTTTAACCAAAAAAATAACACCTAAGATTTATATTGTGCGGAGGAAAATACAAAGGATTGCAACAGAGTTACACAGAGTAACAGAATATAACACCTACACTCATCATTATATTCATAATAGAAAGCCACAGTGAAATATTTTGTGAAATGGATAGAGCACTTAAGCAAACTCATATACAGTTCTTTGCGGGGGTTCCTTATTGGTTTGAGAAGTGGGCTTATGACATTTTAGTATTATATTTTTAATAACTTGTTTAAAATATCAACCGTGAAGTGTGGGTAGAGGTATTGCCTCACTTTACAGATCCAAATGCATGCATCTGTTGTATAGTGGATACTCTAGTTTAAACATGAACGGTTTGTCAGTGACTTCATGTAAACTTTACATTTCTTGAACTCAAGTATTAGTCTGTAGCTACTAAACACATCATGTAGTATATGACTTAGTATGATATATTTCAGTTTGTACAGGTTATAATCCTGAATAGAAATGTTTTGGGGGAGGTTCTATTAATCTACATTTCATTCTCTTAAGTGTAAAAATATAGATATCACATGTCGCACCTTTTTGCAAAATGCATTACTGTATGTTTGCAATCGCTACTGAGAGACACATTTAGTTTAGACTGTACAGGTCAGTCTTCCATGAAACTACTGTACAGATGGTTGTGGAAATCTGGTAGCAACCAGAGCAATCAGAGAGGTTTTTGATGCAGCACCATCTTTGTGATCGATTTCACCCAGCAACAGTCAGCAACATTTTGCAAAATGGTCGGGATTACACATTTTCCCCTTATGATCAGAGGGAGGTCACTGATCAGTGTCTACACCTGTGATAGATGGCCTCATGCTGGTTTTATAGTTGAGCAGAGATAACACGATTGCTGACGCCTTCACTCCAGGTACTGCCTGTCTACCTGCAGTGAGCTCTGTTGTCAGATAGAGTATGTGCTACAACGGGTCTGTGGGCCACTCATGCTCATGTTGCTATTGGTCCATGAGCCAGCCATGGAGGACAGCGAAGTTATAACATACAAACAGCTGAAACGAGTGTCGAAACTATGAAAAGTTGAACTACAGTCACTGTCTGTGCTTTTCATACTGTATTTTTTCACTGTCACATGCTATTCGTACAACGGCTAAACAACAATCGAGGAGAAGTTAATACCGCTTCTCTCAAATTCTCCATGTCTGTACCAAATGACTTCCCCAAGCTACCACAGTACTGACATTAAAGAAAATGCTTCGAAGAACATTTTGTTCACCATTGATCTAACGGTTGTAACACATTACTATTGTGGACATTCCCAATCACAGCCTTCAAAGTATCTGAATAAAAAAGCAAACCAAAAAAAAAAAAAAAATGTAAAAGAAAGAATATATAACTATTGAGTTTACTTTATTTGGTGGTAAAAATGAAAAAATAAAAGCAAGAATGAAATTTTGAGTGTTGTATCTACAGGTAATTATTGAACCGTTTGCTTTTATTTTCTTTCACATTTAAGATTTTTCTAACATGGGGATTTATATAATCCATTATTTCTTATCCCTTCAGGCTTTATTTAAACAATGAAAATGTTTTTTTACTTCATCATCTTTGGTAGGAATGATGGTAAAAGCTCCAAAAATAAGATCTAAGTTGTATTCATAATCGTCCGTTGAGCAAGTGGTGATATTTATTATTATTGGTTATGTTTGATTATGAAGAAGCAGAAAAAGAGAGTCACAGAAGAATTAGCAGAAGTGGGTGTGTGTATTCATGCACAACAGTGTGTTGATATTGGTATGCTGTGTGACTGAGTGAGTTAGCTTGACTAAGAACACAGTTAACATGCACAGCTGAACCCTAAATGCACTCAGGGCCACGATAAGCAACGTCATGGGCCATTTACTTCATATGCAGGAAATGAAATCTACATTTAAATCCGACAAGTTAAAAGGTAGCAGTAATCCGACTCGCTGCGTCAAAGTAATAGAACAACAGACAGTGCCGCATCTGCTTGCAGAGATATCACATGATTCCCCAGTTTACATCCTTTGTCTGGCACTAAAGAATTAATTGGGAAATTTACTGTAGGATTTTGCCCAAAGCATTAAAAACAGACCATATCAGAGCTTTAACAGGACTTCCGTAAAACTGTGTAAAATTATGTCAAACAAGTGACACAAATCCAATTCGCTTCATCTTGAAACTCACTGGAGACTATGTCATGCCAATGTATTATCAGTCTGAAGATCAAAATTCAGAGTTGCTATTACTCAAATGGTGTAGCTTTTCTGTCAAGAGGGAAAACATCTTCTGAATGCCTGCGGCTGAACCGCAGACATTTGTTCCCATTGCTTTAGCAGTGGCCCTGCTTTACACTGATCATCTTGTCATTTAAAAAAGAAGTCAGTTTGAAAGCTGTGACATTAAGGTCCTTTTGATGCAGAAATTTCTTCAACGTGAGATACCATTTATAAGTGATAAGCTTCCCTGTTGGCCTGTGTGAATCCCACCTGAGTTTTTTTTCTCGTGTGTCTCTTCTCATCAGCATCTCAGAGGAAGCTGGCATCACCAGAGGTTCATTAATTTATTATAGAGCTGAACAACCAGGGAAATATGGCCAGTGTGGTGAATAGTTAAAGGGATATTCATCCCAGAATCATCATCCATCTAGAATGCTTTGATGTAAGTTGTCTTAAACCTGCCAACTGTATCACTGTGTAGAATAAACTGTACATCTGCTTGTGATGAGATAAATGTTGATGGGGTCCCACTTGGCTGACCTCCAAAGTTAGCTAGCTGCACGCTTCTTTAGGTTGGCAGATGGTATTTGGTACAAAGAAAACTCATCCTACAGAAAACCTTTCTGAGGTTTTTTTTTTTAAGTAACAGGGTCATGATTTTTGAGAGGAGACACTTCTGTTAGATTTTCAAATTTACTTTCAGGCACCATGAGAAACACAATGCCATTTGGTTGCAATATGTTTAAGAGAAGTTACACATCCATATACAGCAGATGTCTCCACCTGCAAGATTGCTGCCGGGGGAGGGGGGAGGCCAGCCAGTCTTGGCCCTGAGGAGGAAACTTCCCTGGCCTACCCCATCTCCACCAACCACCGAGGACTGTTGGCCACAATCCAACAACCTTTCCTCGCTGCTCTCTATCCCACCGGCTAAAGGCACTGTACCCATGTCACCAAGGAATTACAAACATTGGGGGGAGGAATGTTGGCGAAGTGGGTGACCAGAATACTGGGTGGAGGTTAAGTGTGTGAATGGGGACATTTACAAATATCCTACTGTGCTGCTCTAAATGTAATATAAGGGCGAAATGCATAGTGTTAAGGCTGCAGTTAGCTCATAATTAGCTCTTAATTCTGGGGACAGATTGGCCAAGGTTTAATAACCTAGTGGAGCAGTGTGTGGGGATGCGTTCATGACCTTTAGCAGCTTATAGTCTCAGCGGTGACACATAGCCTTCTCATGAGGCCCCACTGCCTCCATGCTCTCACTCCACGGGAGATTTCCTGCTAGAGCAGTCGTGTAACGACACCCTATGCTCAGCCTTTGATCAGGTAATAAAAATTAATGGTCATATGGTGCACCCTGAAGCAGCGCTGACCTACCCGCATTTTGTATTGATTAAATATAGGCTTTATCGAATAAGTCAAAAGACTCACATTGAAGAAGAACACACCCAGTTGTTGGTGCCTAAAAGCTGCTGGGAAATGAATTTTCAGGCAGCTCACTATAACCCCATGGAGGGGCAAATGGGATATGCCAAAACTTTGAAGCAAATAATGGCCCATTTTACTGGCCAGGTATCTTGGTGGATGTGCGCTGATGGTGTGCGCCCTGCCAGGAATCTCAGCTGGTTAACCAGTTGGGCATTCCAAAAGTGCTGTTGTGTCCACTACCATTTAAAGAGGTCCCATTAGGCATTGGTTCTCGCATTGGCATTGTACAAGTCTCATAGAGCACCATTTTCAAATACACCCTTGTGCGATTGTGGGTTCACGGCCCTATCCGCTACCTGAACATAATAGACAAATTGTTTGGAGAGGACTGGCTAAAATTATGAAACTGGAAGTATTAGAAGAGTCACACAGTACATGGTATAGCTCCATAGTTCTTGTGGTGTAGAAAGATGGCGATGCTGACTACCGCAAGGGGAATGAAGTGGGTGGAGCATGTGTATTGGGTGGCCATAGTCCTGGAGTCCCCGAGGCAGGCGGGCCTCCCGAAGAACCGTGTGGTTGGACAGAAGGAGATATAGTATCTGGGACACCACTTGGGAGGTGGGCAGGTGCGCCCACAGATGGACAAGACAGCAGCTGTCACATCCTGCCCAAGACCAGAAAAGAGGTGAGACAACTTTTGGGGCTGGCTGGTTATTACCGCTGGTTCATGCCCAGTTTTGTGGAGCTGACCAGCCCCTTGACTGATCTCCCTTGAAAGGGTCCATCAGATCTGGTCCAGTGGGCGGAGCAGTGCATTGCAATGCTTGTGCAGGTGAAGAAGGCTCTCTGTAGGAAAGCCCTGCTCCACACTCCAAACTTTTCCCTCCCTTTTACTTTACAGACTGTTGCCTCAAATTGAAGACTGGGGGCATTTTGTCCCAGGGGGGTGACCTCCCATGGTCTACGTTAACCGTAAGCTGTCACGCTGTTGCAAGAAGCTTGCAACAGCATGGTGGAAAAGGAGTGCTTGGTGATCCACTGAGCAGTCGACTCTCTTCGTTATTACCTCCTGGGCCACCCTTACACCCTCTGTTTGGATGTCACACCCGCCACCCGTTTCACCCGTTTCAGTGACTCCATCACATGAAGGATGCTAACACCCGAATCACCTGTTAATATCTGGCCTTACAGGGTAGGCTAGGCCGGGTGATGGGGGTATTTGATGAGGTGTGATTTTATGGCTCAGCTGCAGGGGAGGGGTGGAGCAGTGGGTTCAGGGGACAACAGCTGATTGTCATCATACTAATCACGCTTTGTGTGTGTGTGTGTGTGTGTGTGTGTGTGTGTGTGTGTGTGTGTGTGTGTGCGCGATGCCGGGGTCAGCATAACAAAGTGTTAGAGTCTTATTATGCATTGAACTCACATAAACTGAAACAGCAGATGTACAGCTTGTTTACACTGAGGTACACTCAGCTAATCAAAAGTAGCTAACTCTTTCCCTTCAGTCAGTTAGTTGAAAAATTATGAGCAACAAAGTGCTAACTTAAAGTTCTGACTGTAAAAGGCTCTTTGGGAAAGGGCTGTATTCTGCACCAATGTTCCCTGTCTTTCATCTACCAAAATTAGACTTCAGGCACTCATTTTATCCACAGGCTTCAGTATTCTATATTCCCAACTGACTGAGGTCTTTTTTTGTCCTGGCTGGGAATGAGAGAGCTCTTGTAGAGGTGGCCGGCGGGCTTCCTGATTGATTAGAATTCTTCAGAGGGAAGAGCTGAGTGGTTCTGAGGCTTGGGCTTTGAGTGTGAAACAGTAGGTGACACAGGCCATGTAGGTTGCAGCTGAAAATGCGCACCATGAAAATCTTATTACTGAAACAAGCACAAAGTGTGCTGATTTGGTTTGTGTTGACGGAAGCATTTCCTAGAAATTCACAAGGGATCTTTTGCAGGTGTCTGTGCACGTGCTTTTGAGTCCACTGGAGCTTTCTTTTACTGAGCCTCGGAACAATCTGACACCGAATTGTGTACTCTTAAACAGAAACATATGTAGAAAACATCGCTGACCTATTATTTTTTGTCATTGCAAATGAGCGGGGGGAAATTGTTTGTGAGCTGCTCTTTACTTTTCAGTAAAGGACAAATAACTGTAACATAAACATTATTCAAGCAAAACACAACATAAAGGGAATAAACACCATCTACTTCAAAGCCATAATGTTCCCAGCAATAGCAGCTCTATTAATACAAAGACATCTAATTGACTTTAATGATTTTCTTATACTTGTATATATATTAATAATCCCTGTCATTATATGCCTCAAAATCAGGAGCTCTGATTCGGTGAGTTGTATCCATTGGGGCCCTGTGCTGGCAGTGGAAAGCACAAACAAAACAGCAACCATGATCAAAAGAAGAAGAGATCCATTTATTCATAGTTTTCATCATGTGACCAAAGTGAAGCTCGGGAGAGCAAACACCGGCCCAGCGTACCGGTTTCCACTGAGTTTCCAGTCATGAATATTAAGATCAAATCTCAAAAGATGAAAAACAAATATGTGAACAAACTGCAAGTCTGGACACTTGTGATCCACATACAGCACCCACCCAAGTATTTCAGTCACCAAAAACTGCAAAGTTTCTGTTAGAACTCCACTTTGCCAATGGTTTGCATATATCTTATATATCTCTCCCCATGCACTGCTGTCAGGGTGAAAAGGTTCAGTGCTGTATATGTGTTTCATCTAGATGGGTCAAACATTCAGCAGTCTGGTACAATTCAAAGCTATGGTGAGTGCTATAGCTATTATTAGCTAGCTAGCTACTTTCATGCCATATGACATGAACTACAATACTGAAATGTTTCAAATTAGACACATTTCCAGTTTCAGTTTAAATTATTCACTAATTATTTTATCAAAGATGACTTCTGGTTCACTGTCCTACAGTGTATCTTATGCTCTGTCTGCCTCTGCCCTCTGCTCTATTCCTTTTACCCCCCACCTGGTCACAGGAGAATGCTACACCTTCCGTGAGCTTCTGCTGGAGGTTTCTTCCTGTTAAAAGGGATTTTTTTCCTTCCCACTCTTGCTAAGAGCATGGACACGGGGAGCCGTCTGATTGTTGGTGTCTTCAGCTTAAAAAACTGACAAAATCAAATCCGAATGTATGACAGTGTTACATGAATGAAAACTATAAACTGTGGGGCTAATGGGACATTATACTGCAAGAGGATGCAAAACGTATAACTAGCCTGTTTGTTTTTTTAGGGAAGGTAATATATCATCAAAATTGTATTGTAAAACAGTGTTTTATTGGTTTTTGCAGTTTGCATGAAACAGCATTTATTAGTGTAAACGAAATGAAGGACATTTTCCATCCTTTTTTCCCCAATGATCTGCTATAATTGATTACAGACTGCCGAATTCAAATTGTGAATCTATCAAGGTGCCAGCTGCAGCAACATGATAGTGCAAAAGCAGTGGCACAGTATCATATACAGTGATACAGCATAATATCGTCAAATATTAGAAATATAATTAAAAAATATTTTCTACTGTGATGTTGTTTCTTGGATCTTACATTTTAACCAGCTGCTCAAAGCCCCGGTTTTCCATGAAGCTGCATTAGTAATTTGCATCTGTATTTGCTCTTCTTGTAATATTGAGTGCAACTAGGGAGTGTTCCAGTAATGCCTGGATGAGTCATTTGTTTACAGCCCTGCTGTAGTAGACGTTGTGTTTTTGCCTCAAATGGTGAAACAAATTTGGTGTTTCCACCTTAATGAGGGACAGGTTTCCTTCATAAGTGCAAAGGGTTCTAAACCTTGATTGGAGGCTGACATATTGCTCTCGCACTCGGACATGTGTGGGCTTGTGTCATTGTTCTGCAAAGGAATATAAACACTAGACGTTATAACATGGCACAGTCCGAGTAGACTTAAGAGCACAATATAGAGATTTAACCATAGAAGCTGCACTTAACAGATGGCAATTTGAATAGGCGTCTTGGTCCATTAACTACTTTGGTGTAGACTGACAGTTTTTACTTCTTCAACAAAACGGATGTTCCACAGACACTGTATATATTTTTTGTCTCCTGACTTTGGAGGCAGTGCTACAATAAGTTCAGTTTTAATTCATCTAGTATTTTATAATCAAAAACCTGCATGACTTAAGATATCTTAACGAGGTTGAAACAGTCAACACTGGGTTGAATATTTCTGATTATGTGGACACAATACACACTTTCAGTGTTAAGCCTACTGAATGTTGGCACATTAGCGTTATCATTAAGACCATTAAGAACATGAGTATTTAGTTGCTGAAATACAGTCTTGACTGTTGAATATTGGTCTGGTTTCTGTAATATTTATTTAGTTTATAATTCAAAATTACAGTTTTTCAGTCTTACAAACACTGGAACGATTAAAGCTAATAACTTGGTTACAACCATCCTTCCAGGATTACAAGCTGGTGTTACTTATGACCTTCTGTCAGTAAGTAATTACCAGAAATGGGTATGATGTCAGGCCAAAAGGAAAATCCTGGACTACACAAACATTTTTGGCTATGTTTGTTGATGCGTCTATGAAACATCTTTCAGAGCTTCACTTAAG
The DNA here is from genome assembly GCF_057382095.1 of Aulonocara sp. 'chitande type north' Nkhata Bay. Classification (NCBI taxonomy): domain Eukaryota; kingdom Metazoa; phylum Chordata; class Actinopteri; order Cichliformes; family Cichlidae; genus Aulonocara; species Aulonocara sp. 'chitande type north' Nkhata Bay. Next base: position 19,810,423 of record NC_141352.1, on the reverse strand, counting down.
GGTGTAGCAGCTGCTCAAACACTTACTGTTGGTGGCTGTACAAATGACATCATGTCAAATATTGAGGAAGAGCCACTGTACAAGAGAATCCATAGCTAATTAGAGCAGCTGGCTTTTAAGCCCGACAGTTTGACGAGGACATCAAGAAAGCGTGAACGCTGTGTGTCGATACAGTTTATGTTGCTCCCTCTTGCACTGACACGCCATGCTCAGCAATATTGGATGGTTTCATTACCTATAAAACAGACAAAGTGGACAATGAATGAATGCTACGTTGTAGTCAAGGTTGGAAGCTTCACATTATCTGATTAAAGTAAAAGCAACACACTAAAATATTTCAAGGATATATCTTTTGATGCTCAACGTGTTCCATAAGAATGGGAAAGTACTGTCTATAACAGCAAGTGGAGACCATGTATTTCGCCTGACTTTAAGTATCCACTCGCTTTTAACTTGACTTAAGGGTTTCTAGATACGAAAAGGGATAGTTACTGTTACTGAACTAATTTAAGTAGGTTATTTACTGGTATCAGCAAGAATGATGGATCTAAGTGCTGTGAAGGACCAGAGCTCTTCATTATTTCCAGGAATTGGATAATTTAATTTATCACGTATGTACTCAGATTTATCAATATATATGCAATGAGCCTCTAAGGCTCTGTCTGTAAAATAGCTTTGATCAATGTTGACATTTTCTGGAGCTCTGGAGACCAGCTCCATCATGAACACACCCAAGCATACAGTGAAATAATCTCTAACATTAATGTGTTTTTGATTTGATCGGCCTAAGATATTTCAAGGACTGTCAAATATTTTGATAGGTCTCGGGATTGTTTCACTGCCTTCTTGCCTGGAGTAAAATTCAGAGGCTGTATTACCCTTCAGTCTATTAAATGTAAAATTTATCACCTGGTTTCATGCGCTCTCTTCTTCAACAGCGTTGCTCTCATTAAACCCTAATGTTCCCAAGCCACATCATTTTCTCAGTGTGTTTTTAGTCCTCAACCAGAAGGGAGATGTTAATTATCAGGGATACGTTTTATTTTTTAATTAATCATTAATCATAGTTTTAATTTTGGTTAAATTGGATTTGTCTGAATACATAGAGTGCTACCATTCCAAACGGATTTTTTACCCACTAAGAGCATTGGTCGAGGATAACACAGGAACATTTTTATTAATAATAAAAGCTGCAGTTCTTGTTTGTTTAAATGTGTAATGTTTTTTTCTTGGAAAAAGCTACTTAATATGTGTGTAAAATAGGCTAATAGGTTACCAAAATATTATGTTATTTGCATAGACTGTTTTAGAATTTTATTTCTGTTGTACAAAATAGAGCCCGGGTAATTTTTTAATTTTGATTGATTAAAAAATGTAATTTTCCAATAAATCAGCCCATATTTTTTTCTGTTAGACACACAAAACATAAACATAAACAGATTCCCCTTAAATTTAATGTGCAATCAGTTTCCCGTCTCAAATCTCTGTTTTCTGCATTATTCATTCGCTTATTACCCACCAGTCTACCGTTGTTTACAGTGCTGTCTTTTTCTTTTTTCACTTAAATGACCTCGGACAAGATAGCCTAATTTCTGCTGTTCAATACTGAAGAAATTAAACTTCTTAAAATTATGCAAAATTGCAGAATATTTTTAAGGTTATCTGCTATAAAAAGCCAGACCAGGAAAATCTCCTTCATGTTTTTCTGTGTTTTATTCTCAGTTACTTTCACACAAAGGCATCTGCTGTGATGTTCACAATTCTGATGAAGTCTCACATGTATCAGTACTGATAAATGATCAGAATTATAATATTTCTGACTGTCTGAGGATAAATTGAATCAAATCAGGACTTTGAAAACCGGATTCGAATGGATTATAGAAATCAGTGATGATACCCAGCCCTAGTGAGCAGCCTTGGCCTGACAGAAGTGGATGTGGGTAATAAGAAAAGATGAAAAGAACTATTGATAACTTTTTTGCTAAGTTAAGGCCTGATCCGTCTGAAATTCATAGCCAGTGCTCTGACACAGTGCCATCAATCTTTGAACTCTGAAAAAGCAGCAGTGTATCCAGGAAACACATTATATGCTGCAATAAATGCACTGCCCAAGTGTCCCCTCTCCCCACTGCCTTTCAGCAACAGACAGCAGCAAACAGGTCGTCAGAGGAGGCCGAGATGATGATTAAGTTTAACATTTTCTACAATATTGACAAAGCACTTTAAGCACAAGTTTGTTAGTTAATAATTTAGAAATGAATATTGTCTGTATGGACTCCCCCCCAAAGAAAGTGCACATGTAAAACTGCAGTGATAAGCGATGCGGTTGAAAAGTGTGCGCCTAACTTTTGTGCCGGTACGACTAAATTTTTAAAGTTAGGCGTACCAGTACGCCCATGTCAAAAAGTTAGTCTAGAGCCCTGTCTCTAGTACAGAATACCAACATGATTAAAAATATTCTGTTGTGTGGGCAGAAAGTCTGTAAATTACTTACATTTATATGTTGGTGGATGTGGGTGCTAAAATTTGAATCTTTAATTTCTAGGGTTTGTCTTGATTAGAATATCTTTTGAGTGTTCCATTAAAAGAGAGTGCGGATGTAGGTTTCACAGAGAGGGAAATCATCGAATCATGTTTGCAAGGTCTGTGGCAAGAGCATAGCTTCTCTCCTTTCAATGTGAAGCACCTTTGTAAAAAGCAGAATTCATGTGAAGGAAATGAAAATGCAAGAAGAGTGGAAGTGGACTGACCTTGGGCTAATGATGCTTTTATCGGTTAGGGGGAAAATAGCATGCATAACTGACCAGCCTTCCACATCATAGCCATTTCCGTCTGTTTTGCCAGTAAGGCTGTCTGCCTTTTTTTGGTCTCTTTTTCAAGGACATTGGAGGCAAAAGCAATGCTTTGAAAGACTGTGCTGTGAACTCAGGGCTCAGTGCAAAGGGCTCAACTCCATCTGTTTCATTTTTGTCCAGTTCCAAACCGAAGTGGGATTCCTCTACCCATCCAGTGGAATGAGATTCGTAACTATCGATTCTGGCAGCTCGGCAGCTCCCGTAATTAAAAAATTCTATGTGGAAGATGGTAAACACTGCTCAAAGCCAACTGTGGCAGGGCTCTTCATCCTTAATGAGATTTCAGTGGAATAGTTAAGCAACAAACCCAAGGAATCAATAGTTTCTCTCTCTTTCTCTCTCAAATGCTTTTGATAATCTTCTCTAAGGCCCTGATCAATTTTGGCTGATACAAGTCATTAATAATACTTGTCCAAACCCACTTAGACTATTTTTAAGTCTTAGAGAAGCATCAGAAAAAGTATCTTTGCTTTATTACTCAATTTTAAAGAGAAAAAAAACTGTATTCATTTGAAAACACTGTACTTCCTGTGGAGCTGTGCTGAATCACTCCGAGGAAACTAAAACTGAATGCATCACCCAGCAGGTGCTGGGCAATGTAGGTGCCATCTCATTAAAGCTTCAGTCTTTATTAATATCTCGTTTCATACTATTATGTTCTGTCTTAGGGAGGGGCAAAATCAATAAACCATTTACTTCATTTTGTACTTCACAAAAGCCAATCTGTACACAGCTCCCTCTGGTGTGACCTGCAGCTGTACTCCCACTTTAAAGAGGACATGTGAATTCAGCTGAACATTGCACTTCCCTGTAAATTCCCCTTATCTGTTTTAGGCCTATGGATCTGTGCCAACAAGGTGGTATGGCACAAGTATACAGCAAAGAAGGAAGAAACATGTGCTGTTCAATGCAGAGTCTGGCTTACTCTAATGATCAGTTTACACTTGTACATGTATCCATATGACTGGCATCTTCTCTGCAGGGTGTTTCTCATCATGGTAACCAGCCCAGTAAAAGTGCAAAAAGCTAGGACAAAAATACATTTGTCATCTTTGGACCATTAGCTCCCTCAAACTTACCATAAAATAAAGATGCTGGAGTTGGTTTTTTATTTTTGATTTTCCATCCTCTGCCGAGTGAATTTTTTTAACAAGGAGCAGAGCATTTATTAACTCCAGTCCCAATAATTGATGAGCGATCTCACATTCCTCTAACAGTGAAAAGAAAACTCACTAATTTTCATGTGGGTGAGGCATAATTTCCCTGAGGTTAACAGTACCAGACAATGATGAGCAGGATTCGTTCATTTAATTTAGAGACCTCAAAATCATTTTCAGCTCGGCGCGGCGAGGTGAGGGATGAAAAGAATGTGACGTGAATATTCCTGTGTGCTATATTTAAGCCTAAACATGTATGATGCATCACACAGAATTTTCATTGCATTGTATGAGAGCAACTGCGCAATAAATTGAAAAAGATAACAGGAGAACAACGGAAGGAATTCCCAGCAGACCCTGAAATGCGGAAAAACTACAGCAGCCCACAGCTGGAGATAATATTGTTAGTAATTACTCCACTCCCTACTGGGCAGAGGACCTCAGTGTTGTCTGTTTCTGTGTCATATCTGGGCCAGCAGCTCATCTCATTCCAGACAGCACTGGCTCTGTCAAGCATCAACGAGGAGGGGAAGGCATTAGTGGACCCTGGAGAGGAGCGGGATGAAGTGATAAGAACATCACAGGGAATCCGCCTCATTTAATGCTACACACTGCTGAAAGTTAGCCTCCTCGTAAACAAGAGGTGTGCGGCGCTTTGTTTTTATGTATGCGTGAATGACAGTTATGCTGTGTGTATGAGTTTCTATTTGTTTAATCCTATTTTGTGCTATCTGTCACCTGCATTTCAACAGCATGGTAACAGGACATGCGTAAAATAGTGTTTACTTTCAGGACGTTATCTCAATGCAAAACAGGCTCTTAACAGATTTTGAGAGTGGAAAAAATGCATTATCCATTATGCCTAGTGATTGACTGTAACATGATATGAAAGCCAAAATTGGCTAAAGTATTTTAGTAATTGAAAAACAAAAACTTTCAGTCTTTTAGCACAATCATGATGAAATAATAAGCCATGACAGCGTATAATTTACATTTAAATAAGTATTTCAAGTGGCATTAGGCATAACGTGAAACAGAGTTTGAATTTCTAAAGCAGGTTTAGCACACCACTGTATTAAAATAAATGAACTAAAGAAAATGCTCAGCAAGCCTTTTAATAATATCCCAGCTCCGACATCAAACAAGTCATTATCATTATCGTATAAGCAACTAGTAATTGTGAAATAGTGTGAGTAAAATCAAAAGGCTGCACAGGAAAATGGACAGAAGTACGTGGAGTTGAAGAATATAAAACATAAAATCGGAGCACAAGTTTGAAGGTATTTTGGATTTTCTCTAATCTATGGGTCAAACGTATACATACAGGATTAAATATATACATTAACCCCCAGATACTTGCTTAAATGTCCCATAGTACGTTGCACTTTGACCACAAACACACCACAAGCTTCTAACTCTCGCTGGACATTTGACTTCTCTTGATGGCAGAATTAGAATTTATTTAAATTTGCTCATTTCCTGGCATGGACTCGGCTTCTAAGTTTAGTCCACTCATTCTCAATTAGGCTAAAGTCCGATATTTGGAAGGCTTATTTGAGGGGGTTAATGTAAGCATGTTTTATCCATCCCAAAACCATCTCTGATGTGTCTTTGGGATCATTGTCCTGTTGGAACACCTGATTGTGTCCAAGTTTCAACCAGTTGTTAATTTGATATGAAGTTAAAGGATTTTTAGGTAGACCTTTCAAAAGTTGATTCTGTTCATCTGGATGTAGCATTTTCAGTGGGAGAAATGTTTCGTCACTCATCCAAGTGGCTTCTTCAGTCTCAGCTGACTGCAGGTTTCTCCTCCTTTATTAATCCCTCCTCTTTCTGATACTGTACTACTACCACTGGCAGTAAAACAACCCCAGAGGTTCATGCTACCACTACCATGCTTGACACTTGGTACAGTCTTCTTAGATTTGAAAGCCAGACCTTTATGCCTTCAAGCATACTTCTTGTCACTGTGGCCAAATACCTCAATCTTTTTCTCTTCTGACCATAAAACCTTACTCCAGAAAGCATATGGCTTTTCCAAGTGGAAGGCTGCAGTTTTCAGTCAAGTTCAGGTATTTATTGCAGATCAGGGATTTCTTTTGTGGTCTGCACCCTCTCAGTAAATGGAGATGTAAAACTTGCTTCACTGTGGACAGTGTTTGTGTTCCAATAGTTTCCAGGTCATGGCAGGCTTGGTGGTTCCTGGGTCATTCCTGACTATCCTAACCAATTTCCTTTGTCTGAAGTTGACAGTGTTCATCACATTCACCAAACAAAGAGAAAAATGATCACTAACAAGAAGTCAATGGGCCTTGGACTGGTCAAGTTAAAAGGCATTGTAGATCCTGCAGCACCAAATATTAAAACACTGAGGTGAGTAGATGTATATAATTAAAGCTGTGTGTATACTTTTGACTCTGTGTAGATTAGAGAAAATCCAAAATAAATTCAATAAATTCAAACTTGTGCATCCAATTCTTTTGTTTGAAACATATGCTGTATAATAATTCTGACCAAGATGAGTGTATGTAAACTTCTAACTAGAGCTGTAAGTAACCAGAAATTATTTTATATATGCATATGTGCAAGTTACACTTTTAATGTTTCTAACTTTGTTTCAGGAAAGTTTGTCATTAACATTCCTCAAATTAACATAATTCATGCTTAATAATTTTAGCATTTATCAAATTGTGTCAATAATGTTTTTTTCTTCCAAGCATAGACGGACCACTTCTCGAAACACATTATTAATATTCACACTGGCGGACTGGGTTTTCACTCAGTGCACGATGAGAGAGAGAGAGAGCACGGTTTCATTAGCAGTAGGTTGGTGCAATAAATTCTGAGCCTCATATGCACAGAGCTGCTTTACTTGTTAAGTGACTGAAATATTTGCCTTTTTAAGGTTGCACATGAATTAACCACCAAGGTCGCGTGGTTACGCATTTGACTGGTTGTACCAGTGTGACGAGAGAGAGCATAATTTTAGACGGGTGCACTGACTGACCTGAATTTGGCTGATGAACAGGCCTCGCTGTTTGTGGAAGTATAACTTTCCCCCCAAGATACTACCCTAATGTGCACTGCAGCCGCCTTATTATTTTACATATATGAATTTTACTCTAATTGCCTTTTCCACCTTAATTATTCTAACTGGCACCTGATGCCATCCTTCTACATTAACCCTTGTCATACCCTTCATTATGTTAGATGTTCCAGCACTTGTAATTTCATATCTCCAGCTAATGAAAGCTTCTGGATCTTTCATATACAGCACGTCTTCTGTGCTGAGGTTATACTTTCAGTAGCTCCAGTCTGCTCTGCCTCACATAAGGTTATTCCATTCGAAATATATTTACTATTTGCCTATGTGGGTCAATGAAAAAGTAGCTTCATCTGTCAGGTTAAACAGAGGTATTTGTTTCTGACAGCTGGTCTTGAAATGAGAGTATAATGAATTCCTAAGAGGCAATTATTTTTCTTTCCCGCATATGTGTTTATAAGAATCTCACAATGTTTCACAGGAGAACTGTTGCCGATTAAAAAAACAACAACTGTGCAAAGAAGTGGACAAACTAATCACTAAACTTTGCTGTAAACTGTCAAGTTGATTTCGCTGGTGTGAGAGCAGAGTGTTCGGGCCTTGATAAGAAGGTGGAGAAGTATGAGAAGAAATGATCTCCTTGGTGTCTTGTAAGTTGCTCCATAAATCCTTGATCCTTGTTTTATTAAGCCAAAATTTCTAGAAAACATTTCTTGATAAAATTGCTCCAGGCTTTAACAGGAATCCAGAACCTCATGCTGTCTGTTAATGGCGATGGCGTCACCCAAACAGGTGGATGTTAATTACTGAGACACAAAGGGAATATGTATATAGACACATTATAATTAGACCATGTGGTAGAAATACCACAGCAGACAGAGGCAGTCTTGGCAACCTTGCTGTAGCTGAAAAATAAAAAAGTAGCTAAGGTCTGGGGAGCGGGGTTGATCCGAGAGCTGTGGGCTTCACTGGCCCGAGTGTGTGGGTGAATCGATGCATTGACACCAGGTTAGTTCTTGCATCGTCAGTCAGCCGGCCCATCTCATCACACTGTGTATTCATCCATGGTAAACAATAACAACCTTCATGCTAGCCTGAGCCTCTTCCTATAATTACTCAAGCATATAGGGCTGATATATAGGCACCTGAGGAGTGTGAGTTTTCTCTGGCTCACACAGAAGAGCAGAGGGATGCTCCAGAACAGCTACTATAAATGTATCCTCACAGACTTGTGAATGAGCAGATAATAGGCTCATATGCATAATAATGACAAGGGGTTAGATTGTACTCTTCCTTCTCAGTGACAGCATGTTGTGATCCATTAAGCAGAAGTCTGGATTCAGGTGAAATTAATCAGTGCGTCTTGCTTAAAGGTCATGGGGCAAGCTCAATATTGCCTCTTGAGAACTGCATTTCGAACTTTATTACCACTTTTCCTAGACCTTGTATAATCACTTGTATTGTTGCTCAGCTTCAGATAAAAGCAGCTGACACGTTAATGTGCAACCTTGTTTGAGTCTGGTCAAAATAAACCAAAGATCTCACACTCACAAGGAGAGCATAATTTATTTTGACGATGATCCAACAAAAGCTAAATTGAGAATCAAGAAATACACTGGTGCATTTATGCATCAAACACAGCATTTGGTCCATTTGTTGAACAAGGTTATGTAGACCACATGGCCCTTGCAGTGTCAGATGTGAAATACCAGATCATGACATTAGAAAGGCTATATTAATATAGACAGTGAAATATGTTTAATAGGTAGAGTAGCTTTCCCAAAGGAATATCATGTGACATGAAGTCAAGCAGGTGACACATGAAGACCAATTACAGAACCTGCACCGCCTAAAACTTGGTGTGTTGAAGCTCAGCAGTGAAGATCCGACGCTATTAATATTGCACTTCCTGCTGAACAGCAAAGGACATCACCGCCTCAAATTGACAGAGGCACACAAAGGCTAGTAATCAAAAGCCCTTATACTCTAATGAGGCAGAAATATTAAACAGTACATCCTTGCGTTTGATCCAAGGTACCACCTTTGGGTATGATAATAAGTCAGATACTAATGTGTGAAGTGCTAACAACAGAGATTAACTGCTCTGGATAGGAGCTGAATGCTGAATATGAATTTAAGATCTGGTCACACAAAGTTGTTGCAGTGCATACGTTCATATCTGAGAGGCATGGCAGTTCCTTGAAACAGGGCGACGTTTGAGAAATCTGACTGATTTTAGTGAAACACAATGTACCACTGGGGAAAACATCGTCAAGTCAACAAGGAAGCGAGAACTGGCAATGAAATTAGTTCCTCTCTCTCTCTCTTCCATTTGATAAACACACAAATTCATTGCCAACCCAGGGAGAAATCTTGACATACATGAGGAGCATTGCTAATGAACCAAACAAAAAAATTTGGATACATGCAAATATCAAAAGAATCTGCTGTCAGCCTCCATCATCTTTTCACAGCACGCAGCATAACAAAACAACATCACATCATTTGCCACATCACTATAAAGCTGCAAAAAGGCACATCATTTGAAAAAAAAAAAGCTGCTTGTTAAGTTTAACAGCGACACATTTCACTGCTCAATATAATGCAGAACACAGCAGATCATGATACTCTTGTATCCATTTACAATGTAGATTAAATGTAGATTTTCAGTCGAGAGCCCAATCTGACAGTTAAGGCGGCCATAGATCTTGACAGAAATCCAAAAACGAAAAAGTCAGCTGTTACTTCAAGCATCCTCATCCCTAAGTTTCAAATACCAGTTCAAATCTGACTGACCAGTGCATTTAGTTGAAGGTAGCAGGTCATTTGATCTTTCAGTCAGCCCTCTGTAGAGCCTTGATTGTGAGAAAAAACTGTGTCTGAGTAAAACGTAAAGGATGGGCGTCAGCTGTACAGTGACACTCCACTAATTCTGACTGTGAAAAGAAAAAGAAAAAAAAAAGCCTAACAATCTAGAAACCTTGAAAAATACAAGTGGTTAGACTCCCTGACTGTTTTGGGGCAGACGTTATATAACCTGCATGCAACAACAGATCCTTCTTCATTTTGCTCTTTTACTCTCAAGCACTGTTCTGGATTTATAGTTTCTTTGTTGTATTTGTGAGCAAACCGACTGATTGATCACCTGATTTGGATCTCCCTAAATCTAGCTTTGTTGGCAATCTTTCCAACTGTTTTTGTTTTCTTTTTAAACATAATTTGTCAGTTTGCCGATGCCTAAACTAGCTGTGACTAGTCTGCCAGGAGCTCTGCTATTCTCCTACTACAGATGTTGCCTTTAGGCTCTTAGCTACCTTTGTTACTTTAAGGCTGTGTCTGGACTAGTAAGCAAGAAATTCACGCTTAACCAGAATGCTGAGCTTTTTTCTTCATCTAAGTGGCTGCAGTATAGCTCTGTAAATTTTCTAGAGAAAAACCATCTGTTCATCTTCTAGCACAAAACCATCACTACTAGATTTTCAATCTAGATGTGGAAATGAACAGCTATAGTAAGTATCCCTCAGCATCCTGGTTTGCTGTTTGTCAGTCTTTAACTGTTACAGATTCACTTCTGTCCAGTGTGTTCTTTGCAGTGGATGCTCATATTATTTCTCTTACTTCCACCTCTTTCTGGTCGAAAGACTGTTCTTGCAGCGTGAGCATAAACAATTGACTGAGCACATTCATGCAAACCTGGAACCAAATTATGCAGCAAGAAACTTTGTATGGTTCTAAAGCATTTTTCCACCGCTTTGCAGAGGTGCAGTCTGTGTGATGTTCCAGTATAGATAAAAACCATCTAAAAAAGCACCATGATATCTGTTTTTCCACTTCAAAATGTATAGAGATGTAAAAAAGAAAAAAAAAAATAGCTCTGTGACAAAGCTTTTACCCTCAAATGCACGGATGTGTTTTGATTTTTCTATGTGCTAAAGCAAAACTTTTTTTTTTTTACATGTCTTGGCATGGGCACAGATATTTGATTGTTAGCATTTAATGGCTTGGTAATTCACTGAGGTGAGACCAGGGTTGCACATATCAAACTCAAAAGAGAAGAAAAGAAAAGGGAGGATGATAGCAGAAGAGGCTAACAGGGATGGAGGAAGAGTTGCCTCCTGTTGCTGTAGCAGCAGGTGAGTCTGGCCAGTTCCTTGCCCTCTTTGGGTGGAATTGTGCATTAATGATTGGATTTTAAGGTTCAAATAATTGGCTGGATGTGCTTTCATAAAAATATGTTTACTCATCACACCAAAGAGCTTCTGTTTTAAAATTTTGGTGGCATGTGTCCCTAATTAGGAGCATGACAGGAAGGAAGAGAACAGGAGGAGAGAGCAGAGGGTACGAGGGCTGTGACAGACAGATGAGACACCAAAAGAGTTACTAAGGAGGTGACGAAGAGGCGAGTTAACACCAAGTTGGTCAAAGTTTCCAAGGAGCCCTTGTCATGTAATAGAAGCAAAATCTATAAGACCAGGGTTGAGCAGAGCACTTAAAAATAATTTTTAGGTTATACGCCTTAATCTAAAAAAGAAAAATAATTCTGACGTTGCACAAGAACTCTGCTTGTAATATATTCTGAATCCACGTTGCGAAAACCAGCTCACCCATCTGACCAGAAACGTCTTCGGCAGGGCACGGTGACTCATATCAATTTTACTTTGAAATAACTTGAAAATAGTGCAATTATTGTTTGAAAATATAAAGATTTCTGGGGTTACAGTGTGTGAATATCCTAATAACACCTGTGGATGCGTGTACTGTGTCTGTTAGAGAGTGTGGCAGTCCCTCTGGAGTGTCGCTGTGGGAGGTGTGTGCATGAGGCTGTGAGAGAATCATAACTATATTCCAACCACAAAAAACTACACCACTGCCTGTGAGTTCAAAACTCCATTTCTGTTGTGGGGCACCCAGCAGCGATATAGCAATGCGCTATTGTGCTGCGTTGCATCACATTTGGTTGCTGATGAAAATCTTTGGCTCTGTCACTTTCCTGATACTCTGCATGGTCTCTGCTATTCAGAAAAAAAAAAACACCTCACATTAGAGGATTTTTGTTTAGGGCGTGCGCTTTTGGTTCGCAGATATCAGAGTGGGAACATATGCTAATAATCACTTGATATACCATCAGTAATCATTGACAGTTAGCCTTTCACGAGGATTTGCGCCTGATCTGGGAGATTTTGACAAATCCTCTTTGGCAAGCGTGAACAGAAATTATTTCTCAAAACCACAAAAATATTTTAACAAAAAAAAAAATCTGTAATAACTGAAACGAGATTAATGTCATTGTGCAATTAAGTGGCCACTCACATTCTGACCCTCTAATTAGGTTGTCGTCTAGCTCCATCCACTGTTAAGAATAATTATTATTATCAGCCTGCTCCAGATTTCAGCCAACAAAGAGCTATTATAAGACTTACTTTGGTGCTGTCATGTGACCGTTGTTTGGAGGCTTTTGTAGGTTAATAGGAGGATAATCAGGAGTATTTCATCTCAGTGGAGTAGCTGGTATTAGCCTGCGATAGACATGATTTGCCTCTGCAGTGATCTGGTATGTTTTTCACTTTGGATTAATGCCTGTTTAAGTACTATTTAAGTCTCTATTCCGAGGTCAGTGTGTGTAAATTTGCATTACATGCTGGCACTACAGATTATGAAAATCCTGCACAAATACTATACCCGCACACTGCTTCATAACAATTTTTACCATATAACTGTACTACTATGATATACACTATACAGTTTCATGGCACCTCAATGCATTTAGACATGTAGATATGATCAAGGTGACCTGCTGAAGTTCAACAAAGTATCAGAATGAGGAAGAAAGGCCATGTAAGTGACTTTAAACATGGCATGGTTGTTCATGCCAGAGCCCCAACTGGTCTGAATGGACAACATGTTGATGCTGAAAGCATTTGGGCTACAGTGGCAGAAGACCACACCAGTTGCCACACCTTTCAGGTAAGAACAGGAAACTGAGGCGCTCCAAAACTGGACATCAGAAGTTTGGAAAATCGTTGCCTGGTTTGATGAGCTGGTTTCAATTTTTGCTGCAACATATTTATATATTATCGTCATAATTTTGCATGAACAACATGAAAGCAAGGCTCTATCCTGCCTTCTCTTGGTGGTTCATGCTGGTGCTAATGGTGTAATGGTGCGGGTATATTTTCTTAGCACACTTTGGGATCCAGTACCAGTTGAACATATTTTTTTTGCCCCAGGCTATCTGAGAATTGTTAATGACCATGTCCATTCTTTTACAGCCACAGTGTACTGTCTTTGTTTTCCACCAGGAAGATTTAATATGCCTCAAATCATCTCAAACTGGTTTCTTGAATGTGGCAATGATCACTGTATTCAAATTGCCTCCACACTCATCAGCTTTCAATCCAATCGCGCACCTTTGGCACCTTCTGTTCCATGAATAATTAAGGTAATATGGTAAAGTAGATGATATGGAAATGCCATCGATTTATTTATTTATTCTTAATGAATCACGCAAAGATTTAATTTTCATCAATATAAAATGAAAAAAATTCCCTTAAATTATTGCAAAGACGTTCAAAGCCCTTAATTACTGATATTTGCTTATGTTCTTTTTACGTGTAGAGCTATACTTAGGATAGTATTTGTTTTTATTTAAAAAAACAGAAAATCACATGGTTGGTCTGTTTAGCATTTTCATACCACTTATCTCGTGTGATTCTGTGAAATGAAACAAAGCTAAGGAAGAGCTAAGAATATATCTAAAGGTTTCAACTACCACTGTGAAGTGTTGCTTTCCACTCGTTGTTGTCAGTTGGAGATGTAGAGCTTGTAAAACAACAAAAGAAAGAAAAGGTCTCTGTGCAATTGCAATGAAAAAGAAATATGTCATTCTTATATATTTCTGTCCACCCTAACATGTTTCTGTAAAGCCTTTATTGTATAAAGCAGCACCAAAGGTGCAGAGATGGGATTTCAGATGCTTTGCCCGTAATTGAAAAGCATTCCACATAACTGCCCATCCTTTTTCTTAAAAAGAAACGTTGTTGTCATTTTCGGACAGCATTGTCTTTCTGCTTGACTAAACTATTACTATCACTATTTTTATTTTTTTTTCTGTTAGTCTTGTAAAGATTAAACATCCATGTCAACAGCTTTTATTAAAATATTTGTTTTAGTAAAGCAGTTCTATTCTTCAGACATAGGTTGGAAAGTCAAGAAACGCTGCTAATAAAAAAAACTACCAAATCCAGACGGCAATTAACCCCTCCTCTTTTTTTCTTTTATCTAAGCAGTCGTTCACATTTTTTGGATTTTGGATTTTAATTTTCTCATTTACTTCTTTAATTTCTGAACAGTATCAAATGGGCTTGTAAGCCTCTTTTTTTTTTTTTTTGCCCATCAGCTGGTTTGTATTCTTACAGCATTCTAGCTTTAAATCAGATTCTATTCAACTAATAGAATGAAATGCAGCAGGGCTCTGGGTTATGATGACTGTAATTATTAACCGGTGTTGAAAATACATACACCACTTTATTATATAAAATTGCATGCCTCCTGAGTACAGTGATTTTCATGTCTATTCAGTGTCTAGACGTTTTAACAAGCTCTCAGAATACCATTTATTATGTATTTTATTGAATTTCAACAAAAAAATAGAAATTATATTCAAGTAATTTAACATTTTAGGTTTAAAAGTTAGCTGCATTATGCCTGATTTATTGATATAAATATGTATATCTGTGATAAAGTGGCATAGCAAAAATGTTAAAATGTAGAGAGCCTGAAATTTGGGTAAACCCGAACCGAAACAAAACACTGTTATTTGGTGCACAGCACTTTTTTCTACTGTATTTGCCCCAAATGAAGCACATAACAATAAATGAATAAATAAAAATATTGAATATTGCCTACCAACATGTTTCGACTGTAATGTCTCCTCTAAGTTTGACATGTGGTGACTGCAAAGAAGCAACAGTGGAGAGAATGAATTTAGACAAAGTTTATTTCAGAAGCCAAAATCAGTGCATTACATTCCATTTTAATGCCAGACTTTCTTGTCATTTTTAATGAAGGACTTGAACACATTAAAAAATGTGTTTTTATACAATTTCAGTCTAGTTCTTGTACCTGTTCATTTTCTGAAGAATATTTTTTCTTTCGTTAAGCCAATTTAAACTGACCTTAACAGGACTGACCCAAACAGGTAACTTAGTGAAGTACCAGTTTGAAATGGTATCTTAGGAGCAAGTGATGTGCCATGGTTACAGGCTGCTACTAACAAAGTGCTCTATTTCCCCAGTGGAATCTACTAAAAATGCCAAAGATAATACAGTTTGGCAGGCATAAAACAGTATTTTGCACCAACAAGATGATTCCCAAAGTGCTATTAGCTGAAAACTGCCATATCTCCGCGTGGTGGGCATTGTGTCCTTAACAAATTTGATCAAACTGGAGAATTGGAGGACAAAAGAAAAAGTGGCTGCCCTACAAAAATGTCTGGAACAAAAGAATAATATCTGAAAATGATGTTCATAAGAAAAAAAAAAATTCCACACAAAGACCTGACACAGGACCTAAGAGATGAATCAGGCGTTTCAGTTTATCCACCTACTGTTCACCGAAGCCTCATCAGAAATCAGGTTAGAGGAAGAGTGGCTGTCACGAAGCCATTAGGAAGGGAAATGGAGAGAAAAAGCTGAGGTATCCCAAATTATGGAAGAACTGGACTGAAAATGAGCAGCAACAGGTTTGAGTTATGAATATAAATTTGAGGTTTTTGCTCCAAATCCCTATTAGGATGTACTGTACAGAGAAGCTCAGGGGACAGGTACGATACTGAGTGTAAAACATAGTGGAGGCTCTGTCATGGTTTAGGGCTGGATTTCAGCCAGTGGTGTGGGTTTTTGTCAAAACTGATGGGATGGAACGTAGAAATGTTGAAATGTCAGATTTTTTTTAATCTGCTATGCAATAGCAATCAGAAAATCTCCAATTGACCACCACTTTTTTCAGCATGACAATGACCCCCAAAGACAGAACCAGTGCTTAATGCATACTTGGTTAGAAAAACCATACCAGTCACGGATTGGTCTCTCCAGAGCCTTGACCTCAACATTATTAAAGATTGTGGGATCATCTTGACAGAGAGCAGAAAAAAAGATGGACAAGAGAAGAAGAAGAGCTTTGAATATCCTCCAAAAATCCTGGGAAAATGTCCCTGGAGACTACTTATTGAAGGAATTACAAGAAAGCTTGAAACAGTTCAGCCTATGCTGAAGAATAAAGCTGTCTAAATAACGTATTTCAAGATTGTTAGAACTGCACACACTGTTTTTGCCTTATATAGTGTACATGTATGTTTGCGCATCTCAGTAAACTGATGCACCTAGACTTAAATCCAAGCTATTTGTTGACAGGACTTTTCTGTTGTATACACAAATTCTAGCAGAGCTTCTGGCAAACCAGTCACAGCTAGTTTAGAAATTATTTCTCTAAGAAACTGTAAGGACTCATACATGCGGCTTTAACATAAATATCAATTTATTCAACCTATAACTGTATGTTTCAACCTTGAGAAAGTGCTGTTGGTGTCTATCCACATGCATTTTATGTAGTTATGAAGATTTTTCACACCCTCACATATGCTGTACTCTCATATAGGTTGAAAAGGAAATAAAAGTTGCAGTTTGAAACACTTTTGTTAGATCCCTTTTACAAGTTTGTTGAGCCATCCCTGCCAGAAGCAAGTCTGGGAGTGAAAAGAGTTCCATACATCATTGTGCTGAGGCATTACTGTGGGTAATGAAGTGTGAACAAGGAGCAGCACTTCGTTTTGTCATAAAGAGTGGGAGGGAGCTCATAGTAGCACAAGGAGATTGTGGACAGTCTTCAAGCGATCACAGCCAAGTGCCTCAAATTACAGTTGTCAGTTAAATGAAAGAAATTACCTCTTGCTTCACATTTCATTTAGAAGTTGAAGGCAACATGGTCTGTGTATGTGTAATATATTTCCAAATGAGCTAAAGTTAGAGATAGCTGTGTTATATGGTTAATTGTATTCTGTATCTTACAGCAGATTTGGCAGTAGTGGTTGCAGACCAAACCACAAAAGGGAGGAATTTGAGGAAGCTCCAGAGAAGACTTACAGTTCTGGCAAACCATTGAAAAGTCAAAGGCTTGGCCTTTGAGAACTAATTTTGTCGTATTTGCGCTCAAATTGGAGGCTGAAATCAAACTTAGACCAATCTGCAGTTTTACAGAGGTAGAAATGAGTTAACAGCAGGCAAATGGCTTGAGAAGATGGTGTTTTAACAGAAACATGGCCAGGAGCACTAACAGAGAAGTGAGACGGACCTTGTAATATTTGTTATTTGTTTCAGTTGTCTTACGTTTTTACTTCTTGAACAGATGCTCTGGAGGAATGAGTGGCTGACAGGTGTAAATTAAAGGTGGATAGGTGAGTAGGGGTGGAGAGTGAGGAGGCAGATGGTCTATCTCATGGGAAGGTCTTTGATTTCATATCTTAAAGACATGATAGTGTCACATAACCTCAGCAGAGTACATTACTCTCAGTCTGCAGGCTTACTTTTGGTTCCTGGAGTTTCCAAAAGAAGAATCAAAGGCAGAGACTTCAGCTATCAGGCTTCTCTCCTGTGTAGCCAGCTCCCACGTTGGATTCAGGAAGCAGACACAATGTGTACTTGTAAAATTAGGCTTAAAACTTCCCTTTTTGATAAAGCTTATAGGTAAGAGAGAATTGGATGACCCTAAGCAGACTGCAAAAGCTCAGGCTGCTGAGGGACTTATTATGAAAGAAAGTTCTTTGTTCCCACTGTTGCCAATTGACGAATCACAGGGGATTGTGTGTTTGTTGAGTTTGCTCTCTAATATTGTAGGGTTTTTACCTTACAATATAACGTGCCTTAAGATGAATGTGGTTGTGACTTGGTGCTATATAAATGAACTGAATAAAATGTAGCTGGTGAAAGGAAGACCTAGAATTTGTTTCTTAGTCCAGTGCCAATGCTACACAACTCTGGATAAGATTAATTTGTCCAGAAGGTGGATGTAATGCAAAGCATGGAAAGATAGCAGAAAAAGAAAAGAAAAGTAAGAAAGAAGCCAAATTCTTTTGATAAATTGTGCAAAAAAAGATATAGCTGTTATCAAGCGCTGGGAGTAGCAATTTCCACACGCCACCTTTTAGAGTAGTTTCATCTTGCAAGATGAAATTATGTGACTTAATAAGATCGGTCTGAGCAATAAGGTAGTAATGCCCCTGTAATCCTTCTTAGTTCAACACACAATAACTAGGTATCTAATAAGGCTATCTGTTTATATGTTCTCCTCCATTACTAGTCATCTGAGTGCACTATTTAAGGAGACTGGCATGCTACATGAAATATGATAAGCACTTAAAGCAAGATTTTGCATAAAAAACATGTAAATATGTGAGAAATATATGAGAGAAAGCGGGTGTATCAGAGTAGAATGAATGCATATGAGAGAACATACTTTGCCTTCTCAACTATTAAATCAAACTGACATATTGATAGAAAACGCTCCATCTGTTTTACCATTCACTGGAATATTTCGACATCATCTGCGCTTCATACTTTTTCATGTAGCTCACTGTGAAACTAGTCTTTTCCTGTAAAATTCAGTTAAACCCTTAAAAAATGTAACCTGCAGGCTCAAGCAAGCTTTCTGATGGAGACATTCGGAGACTTACGTTTGTTTCAAGGCAGGCACACATAATTTTACAGCATGATTTATTGTCCACACAGACAACATTGCCCCGGGAAATTTTAGATAACTGCACAGCATTAACAAAAAGAGAGAGAGAGAAAAAGGCTTGGTTTTAAGTAGCTGCTTATGCACTTGTCAGATTGTATTCAGGGATCACAAGCAAGGGAGGGGAGTTAAATTTAGTGGCATGTATTATGATAGATGAGCACAACTACTTTATGGTTTTTTATTATTTAAATTTTTATGAGGTGCCTTCAAAAAGTTCAGTGTCTTTTCCCATAAAGGGCAAAAAAAAGCTGCCTTCATTCAAGGCTGTCTTCTGATTAAATATATATATCCTATCTATCCTATACTATATTTGATGACCAACATAAACTTGGTGTGTGCCATTTGCTCTCATAAAATAACATGGGTACTAAATATTGGTTCTGTAAAATGGTTACATTATTGTAATCAATCTTTAAACCAGTGCAAGGACTTTCCAGAAGAACCTTAAACATGTCATAATGGGAAATAGCTTTCTGCCTTTTTTTTATTAATCCTTCTACCGCCATGCAAGGAATCTGTTGAATTCATTGGCTGCACAATGTTTCAGGGGACTCAGAATTTATTGGTTCTGTCAACTGTGATAATTGCAATTTGCAATTTAGTAAAAATGAGCAAAAATGCATTCTCTGAGGGGACTATGTTAATATATTGTTTGTTGCTCAACACAGGGCAGGTCATTTGTTTTTATCAGCAGGCTTAGCCGAATGCATTTACACTCTGCATTAGGATGTATTAATATTTGAAGGGACTATTATTACCCATTTTAATCAGCAGCATTTCTGATGAGTCAGCGGCAACTGTCACTCACACAGACATGTCTAAATGCTAAAAAGAAGTTTGATGGAAGAGCATATGGCTTTCCTGCTGCTGGATCAGGCTTATTTGTTCAGCACCCGATGATACATTATGTTTCCAGGGTTAGTCATCAGTCCTCACATTGCCTCACAAAGCTCTGTTGACCAAATAATATAACAGGTTTAGGAAACACAGAACAAGAAGTCATGTTTTTTGTGAACTGTGGAGATGTTAGTAAAGGTTGTTGTGCTCAGTTGACTATGATGGGTAGAAAACTCTACCCATCATGTACTGTTAATATTTTTCTATGGTACAAACCGAGAACCCCGTATTGCTATCAATATGTTTATGCTCTTAAAGCTTGTTGTATTTCAAATATTTTTTTAATGTTCGACCAGCCAAGCTGAAATGCAGTCAAGGTTCACCATAAGAGCTGACAGAGCAGGCAGCAGACATTTTTTTTGGTTGTTGTATACTATAGGAAATCAATCAGAAAAGCCAAATAACATTTGGACTTATAGTAGGTAAGAAAAGATTGGATATTTCACTGACTGTGCAAAAGTGCGTGTGTTTCATGGAGCCTATATGTTTAGTATTTTCAAAATCTGAAGGTTTTCAGGGTAACTGTTACTGGTATGTTTCTCGTTTTAAATTAATATTTGTGTTTCGCGTCTAAAAAATACTGCCTGAGTTAAAAGAGTATCTCACTTGTGTTAGTTCTACTTCTTTCTTCCTTTGAAGGCCAAGATCATTGCATCTTATCCTTTTCAATCACTCACAATAGAACAAGGTAGAAGGAAGAAAAATCTTGTGTTGGCTGCAGCTGTAATTATAATCAGAGACGATCGCGGAGTGACACTTTGTGTCCTTGTGCTGCATGGAGTTTGTCTCCACATTCAAAAAAGACAATCAGTGAACAAAACAACTTGATTTTCTAGGTGACAGGCAGACGTGTTTAAAGTAATTAGCCTTAACCTAATTTAATGCAACACTTTTCCCCCCTCTGTGATGCAATTGACTATTTATAGTTAAAATAGATTAGATAGATGGTTTGAGGCAGTTTAAATTATCCTAGAAAATATAAAATACATTGTTTATATTGTTATGTTGAATATACTGTGCTGTGCTTTAAATATAGTGTGTGTCTTCTTTCTTTGTAAACATAGCACAGCTACATTTCCATGTTGAAATGTGCATTTTTCCCCTTCTTTTTAATCCAAACCTGCAAATAGAAAATATCTACTAAACAAGTGCCGGTAGTAACAATTTAGTCGATTTACTGGCGTGTTTTGCGTTTAAAAGTTAATATAGTTGTTGGGTTTTAATTTAGTGAGTTCAACTGGGACTAGATGTGTAACTCCTAACAGGCGCATGAAAAAGTAGTGATATCTTCTTCTGCAGCGTGTTGTTTACGTCTCCAAGGGGCTAATTACAATAGTGGAAGTGTGAGGCTCTCAATTGAAGCCAGGAACTCACCACTATGCTCAAGTCTTGATATAAGCCCATAAAAGACAGAGTCCACACTGAAAGGCTGTGTAACTGAGATCTAATGTATCATAGTTTTCGTTTGCTCAGTGTTGAATGTACCCTGTCATCAAAGCTGTCAGCCATTCCACTTGATATTTTTCTATTTTATCCCATCAAAGGGATTTATTCTAAACTTTTATTTGTATGATCTTTAGCATTGAATGATATACACACTTTGCAGTCAAAGAAAGGATAGTGGTGTTATGTTGATAAAAATATGCAGACAGGTAGATATTAATGTGTGAAAAAAAAAGTCAGTATTCTCTGTCAGCCTGCACAAGGCCAGATGCTGTCAGAATAGACAGTACATCATAATCTTGTTCCATCTGGCATATGGTGGATACAATCTCTAAAAATGTTTCACTTGAGGGATGTACTCTCGTAGGGCTTGGCATACCCCCTGCTGTCAACATTTGAGCTATTGCGCTGACTTACTCCAAATATTCCATTCTGGCTGAATGTCTCAAAATGTCACCCCTGACTTCTGCACAAAGAATGCGATCCCCACCAATCAGGTGGCTCAGGTTGAGGAGATAAATGACATTCTTTAGGAGAGAAAGTGCAATCTAATTTCTACAGCGTCCCTAAGTTGCTCATCCCTGATAGCCTTGCACATAGCTCTATTGCCTCTGCCCCTTTGGGAAAGCAGACCATTTTTCTTTTTGGCTACGGAGAAGGAACTGAGCAGGAGCCAGCAGAAGCCAGATTGGCAATATTTATCTTGGTCTGAAGAGGGACTGAAAACAAACATTCAGGGTAATTTTAACCTGGAATGTATGCTCGGGAGGGGAATGAGGACTGTGCCAATATCAAAGTAAAATAACAATTTCCATTGGTTTGTGTAGCTCTTTTACTGTGATTAAAAACATGTACGAATGAAGAGATGACAAAAAAAACCCTTATACAATTTCTTTGTAATATATAAGCTCAGCTACATTCCGATGTATTTGCATACATTATAGAGGCCACTAGTGCTGACCAAGCTGCCATCTTTCTCTGTTCCCGTCTTTCAATGGCTGCTTCAATATCAGTTTGACCCTCTAAACTGTAGGTAAGTAATAATTTTTTGTCATCTTTCCTTGCTGTCCCACTGCACCAGGGTTTTAATAGTTTTGCCATTTTCATTAGTTTTTATTTTTATTTAGTTTTGACTTCAGATTTTCAATTTTATATCAGTATTAATTAGTTTTTACCAATTGTTTGCTAGTTTAGTTTTTATTTTTTTGAAAATCCTTAGTTTCAGTTTAGTTTTGATTAGTTTCAGTTATAGTTTTAGTTGTGTTTGCAATAATTAAGTGCAACAAAATCCCAGTTTCATCATATCAGTCATGCTCTTCTGCTTATCCTTGGGTATGTTGCTATTCCAGCCACCATACCCTGCACCCTGGACAGGTCGCCTGTCTGTCGCAGGGCTAACACGCAGAGACAGACAACTCACATTCCCACCTATGGGTTCTTTAAATAAATAAATAAATAAAGGCAGATGAAAAACCATTGATACCAGGCAACTATAAAATTTATATCTTGGCCCCAATGAGACTATTAACTCTTGCAGCACCGGGTGTTCGTAATTTTGGTTCAAGTGAATTGACAAACTTTTTGAAGGCAATTGACTCACACAGTTGTGTCCTGTTGTCTCGGGATGCATCACGCTGCCTTGCCTGGGGTTAGCTTCTGTTTTCTGGGGATGAGGGTTGAGTGTGCTCCCTTCTCAAGGTAAGCTAGGTTATCCTTCTTGTGTGAACTTTTCAAGTGCACTTTAAGGTTTGTGGGATTTTTTTCCCTTTAGAAATGTCCCTCATAATTTGTCTCTTTCCACTACAAGACACTTGCTTTATCCAAAACACAGTCATATTCAAAGTAATCCCAAATTGGACTCTGGCGCTGTCTCCCGACTTTTCCTGACATGATTCTGCGCGTGGACTGAGCAGCAACACAGACGACTCGACTAACGTACTTGCCACCTGCTGGCATAATGAGACACAGCAAGAAAAAAATCTGGAAACTAAACTTCATTTTCACCCTTGACTATTGTATGACACACACACATCTACGAAAACTAAACACATTTTTGCTATAAATTCAGTTAATTTTAGTTAGTTTTGTGAACACTCATTACAGTTTTAGTTAGTATTTACTGCTGTTTACACTTCGCTAGATTAACGTGATGGTGTTGTGTTTAGTATGTTGCTCTGTTTTGTTTGCTTCTTTTCTTTTCTTTTTCTCTCAACAGGTGATCCAGGAGACTTTTTTTTCTCTTTCTCTTTTTAAGTGCCCTTTCTCACTGTCCCTCTTCCCTTCTGTTTTTCTTTTCCTTCATCTTTCTTTCTCCCTTTCCTATCCCTCAGTCATGTCTGTCCCATCTGTAACAACTGAAAATAAAATAAAATAAAATAAAATAAACAATAACAACAAAGGTTGATCAAATGGACCAATACGGCAAGGCCGTGATGATCCATTTGGCAATGGATCAGACCCAGCAACACTCTCAGACAAAAACTGGTTCACCTGAAAGACAAAACTCCAAAACACAGACTTAACAATGTGGTGTATGCTGTACAGTGCAGCGAGGAATGCCCAGACCTCTACATTGGGGAGACCAAACAGCCACTTCACAAGCGCATGGCACAACATAGAAGAGCCACCTCCACAGGACAAGACTCAGCAGTCCATCGGCATCTTAAGGATAAAGGACACTCTTTCGAGGATGCCAATGTTCACATTTTGGACAGAGAGGACAGATGGTTTGAAAGAGGAGTGAAAGAAGCCATCTATGTCCACTGTGAGCGACCATCTTTGAACAGAGGCAGGGGTTTACGACACCAACTCTCTGCCATCTATAATCCAGTTTTGAGTTCCCTCCCCAGACGCCTTAACGCCCACTCACATCCTGGGCCATCTGACCTCAGGAATTCGCATGATAAGGTGGGGCCAGGTTTCACAATGATCTCACCCGAAACTCTGGCTGATTGGGACCCACACCCAGTTTCACACCTTGGCTCAGGCGATTAGAGGATCATCAGGGGGTCCTTTTGTCCCTCTGTGGGGGGATACTCCCACTAGGTTTAAATCTGGGACTCCCCACCATTTGACCTTAGAACTGAAGAAGCTTCTCAGATGAGAGGTGAAACGTCTTCAAGTAACTTAAAGAAGTCCAGACGCTTTTCTTTGCAAGCTCCTTTGACTACGATGACCTGGATGACTGAGAACCTTCACAGATATTTGGCAAGGTAAAACCTTGTTGGTCTTCAGACAACAATTCTGACGGCTAAAGAACCAAATGGGACAGGCAAAAAAAAAATTTTAAAAAAATTGTATGGTGAAAATTATACTTTTAGTTATCTTGATTGGCAAAAGGAAAGTAAATACAAAATCTGCTTCTGACATATAGAAGGACCGCTGGACCTCTGAGCATCTGCCACTCCCGAACAGACACATGCAATTTGTCCGTGACCGCAGCCGCGCCGTCAGTGTTTTCTCCACTCACAGGTCAGCATTATAATATATGCAAATACATGCGGGTCAGAATCCCCGGCCCCCAGCGCGCCCCCGGATGCCAAAACAGTGCCAGCAGAGTGAAACTGAAAAATGGTTTGAAACCGAAAAATGGATTGAAACAAAAATTGTAAGCGAAAACAAAAAAATTCCAGTTTCAATTAATTGTTTTTCACTATCAATTTTTTTTTTCAGTTTCAATACAAGATTTTTCAGTACATTTATTTCAGTTACAATATTTTTTTTTCGGTTTCATTTCAAGGTGGCATCGTTCTGATCGCATAGTTTCCTCTCATTGCCACACTATCCGTACACACACATGCACAACTTTAGAACAAAGGCCTGTTGGGAGATGTTTTTGTTCACCATTCCCCACAGACTTGCAATCAATAAAAAAGCTCAGAGCCTGTTAACCTCCCTGAACTATTTAACACCAGCTGGCCCCTATTACTCAGACCAGTCGATGATGTTTGTCACTTAATGCGATTAGTACAGTTTCCTATTAAGCCTATCAGAGAGCTCTGCCTGTTACTGAAGGGGTCAGCATTTGGCAGCTACCTTGCACTTGGCCTTCTTTTGACTAGCTAAAGAGTTAAACATTAATTATCTCTTTTTCTCTGTTTATTGGTGTTTTTCCATTTTTTTTCTGTTTATTGGTGTTTTTCCATTTTTTTCTCTTCTTTACCTTTCTATATTATTTGTCTCGTCAGTTCTAATAGCATTTTTGAATTTTGTATCTGATAGGAAAAGCTGCATGATTCTCCTGAGAGCTACATTTTAGTAGATAAGGAAGAGTACTTTGAACATTAAAACCAAAACAATGATACAAAATAGCCTAACGGACTATGTAGAGTTTGGTGGTTATTCTCTGTGGTGCTCCTTACTAGGAATTTCTTTCACATAACACATAGTTGTTACATCGGTGATTATGTTAGGATACATCTTGATTTACTGCAGCTGTGAAAGGTTTTGCACTAAAATGTCACTCTGTAGGGTTCATCATACAGTAAAAATGCTCCCTTATCTGGAAAAGGAGTAGTTGCTCAGAATAGCTCAGAATCCTGAGTGATATGGGTAAAACCAGACAAGGCAGAGAGATCAGCTCGCACCTGCAGGGATTACAGCAGGCCTACCACTGTACACATCTTTGCCCCTGACTTCACACATTTAAAAGAGCTGTTCGAATGTCAGCATCATTTTGGAGCGATGATAGAAGTGATTATTTCTGTTTATTTATTTATTTTTTAAAATTTTTTAGATGTTTGCATGCGCACAGTTATTATGCTTCACACCTAACTGTAATTTACTGATTTGATCGAGCGTAAACACCAAGGTATCGATGACTTCCTCAGCTTCATCAGCCAGCTGAAGAGGCGGGTCCGCTCAAATGCCACCTTCGCTGATTTCCTGTAGGCAGAAGACAGAAGGTCAATGGATTGACAATTCAGTTGGCTGGCAAGTCAAACAAAGAGGTGGATCCTTTCTCTCTTCTCTGCCCTTTCATTGGTATCGTATTTCTTTGGTAAAATTTTGTTCAAGCGTGTCCGTGAGTTTTCTGTGTTGGGAGTCGAGGGTGTGTAAGGGTGGTTTGGGTTTCAGAAAGATGAAAAGAGCGATTATCAATTGATACCCTGTGTAGTGTGCATCTTGCTTGTGGCACTGCTGGTGCCATGAAATGCTCCCTTTGTGAATTTCCAATGAATTGTTAAACATAGGGGAGGTATCATCAGCAAAGCAATAATTTATACAGTGAACATGATTCAGTACAAAAGGTTATACGCACTTCATAATTTCCACTTTTTTAAGGCTTGGGCCATTTGCAGGCTGACATGTACTGAATAAATATTTGACATTTTAAGTAGTTTTAAATTTCACTGGTGTAATTAACTCAAACAGGCCATTTTAATTCTGGTAATTGACTTGAGACATTTGACATTTTATTATGAAGTGTCACCCGTCATACATGTATTTTTCTAGTTTAGCCAGAATGCTTTCTGGTAGTTAGATTATTTTTTTTAATCTGGAAATGCACCATTTGAGCGATCCACTTTTTCTTGTTACCACATTACAGATAATTCTAATTTTCTTTTTACCTTCCAGCCTTTGGAACTAAAACACTATTAAGTACTTTCAGGCTTCCCATTCTTCTCTTCCTGCTCAGTAGAGCCCATAGGCCAAGATGCATGCTTGTCACATTACTCTGAAAAAACGCATTGATATTCTGCCCACAAAGTGTTCTTTGTAGTGTTTTCCACTGAATATGGACTACACTCCTTTTACGTAGTCTGTTTTAACCAGGAAAAGACAGGCAACAGTTGCTTGAAATGAAACATCTCTTGTAGTAGATATATACTAGGTGCTAGGGTGCAAGAGCAGAGCTGAATGTCAATGCCATAGCTAATGCAAGAGAACAAATTGTTGTTTTCTTGCAGGGGAAATACCAGGGTGTGCTCACGTCTACAAAAATCAAAATCCGGTGCCACTCTGCCCGCAAACTTTTTCTTTTCTTTTTTTCCATTAGCCATATGTCTTGCCAGTGTGAAGTGAAGAAGACAACAATTTCTCTGCCCAGGAAAAGACATGGATGTTCACACCATGCACTGTTGTTGTTCAGGACAAGAAGGGGAAATGAGAAAAATTATTTGATAGTGAGCCATTGTTGCAGTACACTCATTCTAATTGGCTGCGTTGTTGTGGCTGCAATTGCTTGAAATGAGTTTCCTCCAGGGAGTTTTGGATTTATTTGGAATTATACTGTCAAGCAAAGGCAAAAACATCTTATAAAAGATCCATTTATGATGTCATGCCACATATTCTAGAAAATTTTTAGCATGAAAGTGAACAAGAACAGAGGTCTCGTATAAATACAGCGATTTAGTTTGACGACTGAATCGGAAATTTCACCTTTTATCTTTTGCAAATGATTTGTTTAGTGAATGAGTAGTCCAGAGATGACAGATTTCTGTCACAGAGGGTTATAGCACAATGTAACTCAACATGTCTGAATTGTTTTGCTATTTCCATAATCATTTGTAGAGCTACTTAAAGCAGATCTCGTCTGTGTACACTCATCAGACACTGTGAGTACCGTGAACTCATTGCTACGTTCAAGTAACTGGTTTCAGATGACTTGACCTGACTGTGATGTGTTGCATTATCCTGTTGGAAGCAGTCATCAGAAAACAAGTACACTGTGGTCGTAGAGGGATGAACATGAACAGCAAAAATACTCAAAGAGTGTGCAAAGAAAATATTTGCCACACGATTACACCACCTACTCCAGCATGAACTGTTGATACAAAGCGTGTTGTTTATGCCAAACTGATGGCAAATTCAGACCCTATCACTCAAATGTCGCAGCAGAAACTGAGACTCATTAGACCACATGATGCTTTCCCAATTTTCTATGGTTCAGTTTACTGATTCTGTGTGAATTGTGGTCCGAGTTTCCTGTTCTTAGCTGACAGGAGTGGTGCCCAGTGTGGCCTTCTCCTGCTATAGCTCACTTGCTTTAAGATTTAAGATGTTTAAGTTACTGTTACCTTTCTATCAGCTTGACAGTGTCTTGCCATTCTCCTTTGACCTCTGGAATCATGTCTTTACGTCCACTCGTTGGATGTTTTCTCTTTTTTGGACCGTTCTCTGCAAACCCAATAGATAGCTGTTAGGAACAACCCCAATAGATCAGCATTTTCTTAAATACTCAGACCAGCCTGTCTGGCATCAACAGCCATCCAGTGTTCAAGGCCACTTAACATCACTTAGTTTGATCTTCAGCAAGTAGTCTTGACAATGGCTGTGTGCCTAAATGCACTAAATTGTTGCCATGTGATTGGCTGATTAGATATTTGCACTAACAAGTAGTTGGGCAGGTGTACCTAACAAAAAATCTGTTGACCGTATGTAGTTTTTGGAAATTGTGCCTTCCCCATGTATTTAGTGGCTGCTACTTTAATCTATTAAAGTATTTGGCACAGTTTTACACCGAGTTGCATTCTGCTACAGCCTGCCAGTGTTGAAAAGGCAAAGCAATAAAGCAATTTACAGGTGGAGACAAAACTTTTGCAGAGGAAGGCAAATCTCTATAAATTTCAGTTACACCTTTTTGCTGATGCTCCTTATCAGAGTGGTTGACTTTATGCCTTTAGTGTCTTTAGAATTGATTTTTAGAGTGTCTGTTGACCCTATTGGATTGGATGGTCCCACTCTCAGGGAGGCAGGATGTAAGTAGCTTTATAGGGCAGCAATTAATGAGATTTTGGTACAGCATCGATCTGTATGCTGGTAGAAGAATGGAGTTAAGCATCAAGTCCTCACATGATAAAAAAAGTTTCTTCTCTGATATGGAATTGTAGATTAGGTTTAAAACTCTCCACTATATTGTTAACAGAGGTATGAAGATAAATACTGGGGTATTTTTTTAAATGTATAGAATTCCTCCTATACATAACACCAGGCTTTGTAGAATGAGGGCATTGTCGCAGAGTATGTCTCTATGGCAGCATATTGTTTCCATCATGAAAAAATAAATAAATAAACAATAAGAAATGTGAGGTACTTTAACAGTGGGGGAGTAATTCTGTGTATCTGTAATGTAAATGTAAAGAATCTCTATTTAATTTGCTGGATGTAGCTCAGGTCTGTTTCTCTTCAGACTGCAAACTACTCTGCTGTCAGTAAGCCATGCCACTGGTGAGGCTGCTGAACAAACAGAGAGCACAGGGTTATGCATTTTTGATGCCCACGATGGCTACCGTTTCCTTGCTTAGGGACTTGTGTGGCTGCAGCAAGAGGAACTCTGTGTCTTCAGGTCTAGCTTCTGAATAAGTGTTAAGTGTTGCATTAAAATGAATGTCCAAATCAGCAGGGAGAAGCAGACTCTGCTACGAGCTCCTAATCTCTCCTTTCAGCCCCACTTATCTGCACTATCTCAGAGGGAAGTTCTCCAAAGGTGGCACAGTTTGAAGTCCTTGTGCCCTGCCCTTGAAGGCTCTCACCCCTTTCCCCAGACATGTAATCAAAAAGTTTCTTCCTATCTCTTCTGCTCATGCCATTTCTGCTCTTTTTTACACATGGTAAGCTGTGTGCTATTCTTAAGACATGTTTTGGGTTATGGGGTTATGTATACAACGTATGTATGATGAGTTCATATGTTTGAGTGTGTGTTTGTAAACAGTTCACTGACTAGTAGGCTCTCCACATTCAAACTCATCCTGTATATAACAGCGCTGAATCTGAATCAGATGGCAAAAGTCTAGTAATAATACTGTTCGTTTGTTCCCTACCTACAGATGTTTTCATATGAAGCCTCACCAATCATGAGGACTGCACCTTTTCATTTTAATAGCAGCCCACTAAGATCCTTGGGGGCTGGTCCCTGTCATTCAGGCACTGAACAGACATTATTGAGGAAGGTAATTGGCAGGGAGCCTCATCTCTGGAGGTTTCCCTGGGCCTCAGTGATCTGTCAGAGGACTGTGAGACTCTGCTATTAATCAGTATAGGGATAAGAGAAAGGAGGGATGTGCCAGCATTGGCCCAAACCTTTACCTTTTCTTCCCCCTGACAGAAAAATCCTTACCTAATCAAACTGCCCCTTCTAATCTACGCTTAGCATCTTTGTGTAAGGTGGCTCACATAAAATGAGGGTAACACTTCTTAAATGAGAAACTGTATGAATACAAAATTGCTAGTTTTTCAGTGAACTGAAAGAAATATTCCATTGGATGTAAACATGTCATTTAGCATAGGCTATACTTGTCCACATCAAATCCACACAGTGTCTGCATTATTATTTTCAACTTTTTTTCTTATCTGGGATTAAATTAGTAAACTGTTTTACTGACATTTTGCAGGCAGTGCCTTACATGTTACAATAAGATTAAAGGCTAAGTGGATTTGTAAACTGAGGCTCACACTAAACTATATCCATTAGTTAAAAAACCAGCTGCTTGGAAGGGGTTACTGGTGTACATGGGTATGTGTGCCTGGGTCTATGTGTTTTGTAGCTTGTATTTGTTTTTATGTAATCCTCTCCTTTATATAATTTATAAGCAATTTGTTGTTTTAAATGTGCTTTAATTAGTTAAATGAATTCAAATTGGATTCGACTGGATTCATTGATTTAGTTTTGGTTGGTTTTTGGTTAAAAAAAACAAAAACTCCAAGTCCACAGAAAGTGGTCACCGTCACTCAGACTGTCACAGATATTTACACAGCTAGTTCCTGCAGTTATTGGATACACAGGTTAAATATGTTTGCTTTCTCCTCACTCCTAGCCCGGGTCTTTCGAGGTCTTGCTGCGGTTTTTCCCGTGGCCTAGTGCTTGCTCAGAAGAGATCTTCTGATTATTGTTTTTTTTTCTTTTCTAATATTGTAGGGTGTTACAATATTAGCACATTGAGGCAACTATTGTGGTTATCTGGCACTATACAAATAAAACGGAATTTAATTGAACTAAATATGTTGGAGAAAGAATCCAAACTGCCAGATCATTCTCGAGATGGCAATGATGGAGTCCAAAAACTAGTGAAATACATACTCTGGCAGAAGTTTTCAAGCCTCTTCTTTGTCTATACGAAACATGCACTGAAAAAAAGGCCATGTTGGATTTACTTGATTCAATAGTGGACATTGGTTGCACACAAATGTTTTGCTTTGGCAGAAACTTAAACAACTGAGTTAAATCAACACAACTTTTTCATATTCAGTAAACCTGTGCATTTTGTGTTCATAAAACGCGATTGAAACATATTCAGATGAAGTAAGTTGAGCTCTTGGAATATTTTAATCCTTCACAATTTTGTCATTTTATTTCAACACTATTCAATAACTTTTACCCCAGTACTACTTGGTCACTTAAATACTACATGCTGTCTTCATATTACATAATGTTCAACAAAGTCTAGATCCTGGTTACCATGAAAATTGAATGGGTCTTCAACAACTACCATCCTTCTATCTTTATCCTGGTTGCAGGAGGGCTGGGAAATAACCCTGAAGTAATAGGTTACAAGGCAGGGTACACCCTGGACAGCTGACCAGTCTATCACATAGAAACAAACAACCATTTACACTTACATTCACAGGTAATTTAGAATCACCAGTTAACCCTGACTCTAATAACTGCATGACTTTTAACTGCGGGAGGAAACCAGAATACCCAGAGAGAAACCTGTAAAATGTGGATTTGAACACAGGACCTTCTTACTGTGAAGCAACAGCACTAACCACCATGCCAACAATCTAGGAAATGTAGGAAAGCTATAATTTCCTGTATTTGATGCAGAATTGTTTTGTTTTTGTAATAATACACAATAAATAGCAATAGCATGCACGTGGTGCGTGTGTAGTTGTCTGCCTCTTATAACTCCAGTGATTTTCCTGCAGTTTGAAATCTTGTGCGATCTTGTGAATTTCATGAGTTCAGCAACTAACCGCTCTTACTAGATTGTATCAGGTCGTCTCAACAAGAAGAAATTAAGTTGTTGAAATTCGTACAGATTCTTCATGATTTAGTTACGTTCATAGAAACATGAAATTATTGTGTTTAAATTACAAGTTAGACTTTTTTAATGTAACAACTACCCAATTTACTTTTTTTTGGTATACTAAAAAAAGTAGAGGTGGCTGCTCAACTTGACTGAGATGGATGCCTTCCTGAAACCACGATCTAAAGAGCGTGAGTCTGAAACCCGTGCAGTGTCGCGGGATTTAACATTGATATTTTATTGACTTACTTCACTTGAACATGATATGAACAATTTAATCTAGCCTCTCTGCATATCATGTAGTTTCTACACTATATAGTTACACTTAACTTTAGAGCATGAGGCAATTGTGTTAAATACACGCAAGATGCTTACATAAATCCAAGAGCTGGCCAATCCCTTTTTTTCAGTGTGGGTTATCTTTTAAAATGAACATAACATGAGTCACTTAGCATGGCCGGGTCACACCAACATTAGTCTGTTTCAGTGCTTTTGCAGACTGCTTGGTTTGTGCTTTTAAAGGCTCATTACAACAGATGTTTTTGTTATGTAGCATAGTGTTATAACAATTTGACAACTTGCCACTTGAACTATATTGACACATTTGTAAAGACTATTTTGTAAAAATGTGTTGTTCTGAATTAAAAGGAGCAAACAATGACTTTGGCTGGGAATTCAGATAAAGAATCTTATGTTAAGTACCTTCATTTATCCATAAATGTGGGCAAAAAAGGAAAAACAACAACAGAACCAATCATTACCCTCAACACCTAATCCCATATGTCTCACTGATTACTTGCTCGGTCCCAGATAGATACGGCATGAACATTGTTTTGCAAGTCAATAACACAGTAATTGTGTGTAGTATATAGGAATCGTCTTAGTAGAGGTCATGGTAGTGAAATCTTTCTATGCTATTTGACTTTATGTTTTGCTCAGGGGAGCTGTATGTGCCTCAGAATGCAAAGCTGCCTCTTTTCTCCAACTGACGGAGGGGAGATTGTAGCAGATGCCTGACCCTCTCCCAGTGAGGTTATTTCTAATTTGTTTTCCCCCCCTTTCTCCAGTGGGGACTTCAAGAGGAAAGGAAATTATTCCCAAAATACTATATTCAACATTTTACATCCATTTTCTTTTTCAAAAATTCTGATTTGTTCCTGAAATTGTGATTGTTCTGTCAAGCTTTAATCAGACCAGTGAGCTTGCTTTGTGTCATGCTTTGGATACAGATGACTGAAGTACAAAGACACCCCCAGGCTTTGAGATCATCTTCCAAAATGACCCACAAGATCAAAAGAATGCCAGACATTTATGATAAACAAAGTTCACTTGTATGAACTTCAAAATGGATGAACGTAATCAAAAGACAAGAACTGACTTGATGATTGATCTGGGATAAATGGCATTTCCTCTGGCTGAGAGAGTTATTTCTCTAGTCAATATATGTATCTACCAGATGAGTCAAAACAGTAAACCCACCTTCCTGAAGTTTCGTCTGACAAAACAGCTTTGATCTGGTGAGGCATAGACTTCAAAATTGTTCTATAGTACCATAGTACCAGGTATGTTAGCAGCAGTTATAGCACTGTGCTAAAGTCTCCAACCATCTCTTATTTCTTCAAATTGTGGTTCCAAAAAGCCAGACTTGTCATTTTTTAAGGTTGCTTTTTTTTTTTTAGGCCTTTGGCTGGTTTTTCACCTATTTTCAGTACAGCCCAGGGAAAATATGAACAGAATCTATGTTGTTTGTTTGTTTGCTAAGTGATTTTACACTGATCCATGAATCCTCCAAGCCTGAAAAGGCTCCTATGGAAGTGGTGAACCAGTGCTGGGTCTACACATAACAGACAACTAACCAAAGAGCCAATTTTAAATTGTATCATTACACAATTTATTACTATGAGTCAGTTGAAAAACAGTTCCTGGTTTTTTGAATCTATGAAAAATGCAAACTATAACACATGCCAGTTATTTTAGGCATAAAATAGTATTTTAGCACCAACAAAGTGATTCTCAAAAAGCTATTAGCAAAAATTTGGCATATCTCAGCATGGTGTCTGGTGCCACAGGAGTTTGACCGTTTGTCTCCTATTACAAACTCACGCCATCCTTTCTTCTCTATATTTTTGAAAATGTGTGGTAAAACAAAAATTCAAGGAAACCATGAATCAGCATTTGATTATTACCTTTGAAAGGATGATGCTGACAAAGTGAAACAGAGTAATTCTCATTGTAGTTGATTTTTGAAAACAACAAAACAAAGCAAAAAGCATAGATGACAACACTATTGTATACAATGGTAGACTGGTACATAATTTATTTTTATGTGTAAACAAGCGAACAAAGCAGAAAATCTAGATTTTTGAAGGGATACTGCTCTCGAAGCACACGGAGAGATTAAGTCGTGCATTTTTATCATAGTACCTTTAAGTTTTGGAAGCTTTTGGAAGATTCATGATAATGTTTTTCAAACATGAAGCATAACGTTGGTCCCCTTCTGCTGCTCGTTCAGTGAATTTTGTTTGGAGTGTGATGAAACTTCCAGTTTAGGAATCTGATACATTGCTTGTCCGAGAACATGCCGTCGGGTGAAGAGGAAAATGCATGTTTTGCATTTTTTGTAGAATTTGATTACTTGCTCTTTTAGCTGTGTTTAGTGTTCGTACAAATATCTTTTAGGTGAGATTTATTTTTTATTTATACAACAAACCTGGTGTCACATCCTGTGAAACCAGAAGTTCACTCCTCAGGATTTAGGAGGTTAAAAAGAATTTGTGTAAACTGGGCCAGAAAGGACAAAAGAAGGATGCATCTGACCCTGCAGTTGATCAATCTACTGTTTGCTAAAGTCTCATCAGAAGTGATCTCAGCAGAAAAGAAAGTCATTCTTAAAGAAGGGAAAGAGGGGGACCTGAGGCATGCCAATAACACAAGAGCTGGTCTGAAAATCACTGGCAACAGGTCTTATTAGTTATTAATTCAATTTTGAAATTTCTGGTTTAAATTGTCATCAATATGCATGGAGGAGGTCAGCCAAGAGGTACACCAATGCGTTTCTATAGAAATCTATAAGACATGGTGGAGGCTCTGTCATTGGTTGGTGTTCCACTTAAGTCAATGGTGTTAAAGATCTCATCAAAAAGCATGACAATACTGAAAATACACTGAATAATCAGTAAAAGCATACCTGGATATAAAACACACACACAATGGAACACAGTAATGGACTGGCCTCTCTACAGCGCACACCTCAAAATTATTGAAGCAGTTGGACATCATCTTGACAGAGAATATAACAATGTGTGCAAACAGTAGATGGTTGCACATTTTAATCAATCACTACACCTGTTTCCCACTTCCAAAAATAAAAAGAAGCAAGTAGTGACTTTGTGCTGTACTTGGGCTGCTTTCTGTGTCATATCCCTCAGATGCTTGATCAGATTTAAAGATCATGTTTGGCATGTTCTTTATGACAGTGTGGCAGGGCACTGCACATAACACTGCCATGAAGGGTTGTTCATAGTCTGCAACAAAGCGTGGGAGGGTGGTCAGAATAAGATCTTCATCAATGCTAGGACCACAGCATTTGGTGGCTGGCCTTCCTCCCATAATTCATCTACTGCCACATCATCTTTGGGTAAATCTTTTTGACATCGCTCCATTTTCCAGTGGCCATGCTGATCAATTGTAGGCGTTTTATTTGGTGCAGGGGCCAATACACAGCTCTATTCATGATAAGCTGTGACGCACTTTATTCTGACACCTTTTCATTATAGCTGCTATTAGGTTATGAGTAATTTGCAGTACAGTAGTTCTCCTGAAGGATGAGAGCAAAGAGGCCGGCCTTTGTTGCCCACACACTTAGAGTAGGATCTGTCTTTTTATAAAGACAACAAAGTCTCACAAACTCCCCTTACACATAGCTTAACAACTTTTTTAAATATCTGCCATACTTCTAGCTTCTTTAGCTGACTGTGTATCAATTTCTATAGCTTTCAGTCAGTCCAGGGGAGGAAATTTTACCTTACCCTTAGTCTTAAAGCTGCTCAATATTTATGTGAGGCTTAAGCAGCATTGCATAGAATTTGTGGAAACACTCCAGCTTTCTTCCTGCAGGGAACATGCATGCTAGTATGAAATTTGTTCGCTTTGGTGAGAAAATAAGGCTCATTAAAATCTCCAGGGATCCACAAATGTCTGCAGAAACTTTAAAGGAAATCTGTTCCAATGCTGAGAAATTTAAGTCTGAGAAAAAGTTAGTAGACTGACCTTATGAGCTAAGTTTGGATTAATTTCCCTGCCCACATTAATTCTTGTCCAGTTTATTTCCAGATCATCCACCTACAAGTGTGCATGACATTTTCTCTGTCCATCGTGTGCACAAAGCTGTTTTCCATTTGCCAGTCATAGCATTTAGCGTTTTTTGCTGAGCAGGAATAGCAATTAGATACACACATGTCTCAAGGTCAAACATAATGGCTTCCTTTATAAACAAGACATCACCAGGCTGTGGTCTAAAAAACAATTGTTTTTATAGCAATAAAAGCACTGGTATTAGACTGATAAGATTTTTCTTACTGTAGTGGGGATTTAATGAGACTGAGTTGAGTACTAAAAGCAAATATTTCCAGAGCTGCATGCTGTGTTTAGTTGGAATCTCTCCTTGTGACTCATAATGTAGTGCGCAAAGTAAAAGAATGGTGCCACATCATCTTTATAAGCTTGTTTTCATTAGTATAAGCCAATGATGACAGCTCAGTGTAATCTTAAAAGGCAAACAGCATCACAGCTCCTATCTAGGTCTATTGTTTCTCACAGCTTTTATTCAGCATTTACTCTGAATGCACTGCACCATGGACATCTCACATTAATTCACATGGATTAACATGAAGAAAAAAAATTATATATATATATATATATATATATATATATATATATATATCCTCTTGAGTTTTTTTTCCACATCATCAGCAATGGCTGAAGAAATGGGACCTGTCAAAATATTCATCATCGCTGTCAAAAAAAATCCCATCAGTATTCATCAGTTGGGCAAAATGTGAATCTGCTTATCATCCCTCATGGGCTGCTTATAAGGGTCAGTGAAAGACAGATCCTGCATATTGAGCTGACATAGAAACATCGTTGCACTACATCCATTCTTTTACACAGCCAGTAATATATATTTTTCTTTCCAAACATCACTGAAATGCTAACCAGGCTAAGGAGGAAGCCTTTCAAACCACCGCTCCCGAGTTTATATCTCTCGAATGTCAGATCCTTGGCGAACAAGATGGACGAACTAAGGTTACAAATAACAACGGACAATCACATCAAAAACTCATGTATTCTTCTAATCACTGAGTCCTGGCTGCATCAGTCCATCCCGGACTCTGCTATTGAGCTAGCAGGCTACACCGCACAGCGCCAGGATAGAACAAACAATTCCGGTAAGAGAAAAGGAGGGGGAATCTGCATATACGTGAATAACAGCTGGTGTACAAACACAGTGATCATAGACAGTCACTGTTCTCCGGACATAGAATATCTGACTGTCAAATGCAGGCCCATCTATCTTCCACGGGAGTTCACTGTTGTGGTAATAACAACTGTTTACATACCGCCAGATGCAAATACTAACGTGGCACTAGCGCTTTTGCACACGAACATCAACACTTACATCACCACGGACTGCCATTTGGCTTTTTCTACCTTTAAAACCCGGAGAGCAGCCAAATGGCTTTTAGCTAAGCTTTAGCTTCAGCCAAGTGGAAGCTAAATTGGCTAGTCATTCATATGTATATTAGGTTGTTAGCTGGGAATTCTGGAGGGAGGGGAGTGGGGGTGTGTGGATGAGGGGGTGGGGGAGCTGCTAAAAGCTGTGAACTTCCTTTTGTGTTTCATCTTGATGCATTCTCAATCATCCAGGGAAATAAATCTCCAAAAGTCACCAACTTGGAGTGTTTCAGTTTGCCGTCTTAGGGAGAAATCAACACACATGGGTGTATGTCCTTTGTTGCTGAGATTTATTGATAAAAACAGTACAAAAAACCAACCATTTGTACACATATTTACAAATAATAATAAAAAGTGAGTGAGTACATTTCAACATTATACCAGTGGTCTGATTGATGCCACAATGGAGCAAATCGAGCAAAGACTGATAAGTTCGCTGCAATTTCCAGTGTGTGGGGATCATTGGTCACCAACTGCATCACGTGCTACAACCCTGGTCTACATATCACCGTTGATGAACAGCTTTTCCCATCAAAGACTCAGTGCTGTTTCCTGCAGTATATTGCAAGTAAACCTGACAAGTTTGGGATCAAGTTTTGGGTGGCTTGCGACCTAAAATCCAAGTACATTTGCAATGTCTTCCCATATCTTGGCAAGGACCCCAATCGTCCCACTGGGGAGAGACTTTCTGAAAATGTAGTAATGAGGCTGATGGAACCATTCCTAGACAAGGGCAGAAATGTTACCACGGACAATTTTTTCACATCGCTTTCACTTGCGCAAAAACGTCTTAGACTGAAAACCACCATCCTCGGCACAGTCAACAAGATTCGCAGGGAAATTCCTCAATCCACTAGTGGATTGGCTAGTCATTCATATGTAAATGTGGTGGAGCTTGCAAGAGAGTTGGCTCACTCTCATGTAGCTGAGAAGAAGGCAAGAAAAGAACAGTTGGACACAACCCTCCACACCTAGTCCTGGAAAAAGAGCCATGTGTCAGGTCAAACACAAATGCAAGAACAATCATGCCACTGTGCGATGTGTTCACTGCTACAGATACACATGTGGTAAATGCAGACTACAGATACCATGGCAGTGCCAGGATTGTGAGTGATTGCTGAAAATGTTGAAATGTACTCACTCACTTTTTATTATTATTTGTAAATATGTGTACAAATGGTTGGTTTTTTGTACTGTTTTTATCAATAAATCTCAGCAACAAAGGACCTACACCCATGTGTGTTGGTTTCTCCCTAAGATGGCAAACTGAAACACTCCAAGTTGGTGACTTTTGGAGATTTATTTCCCTGGATGATTGAGAATGCATCAAGATGAAACACAAAAGGAAGTTCACAGCTTTTAGCAGCTCCCCCACCCCCTCATCCACACACCCCCACTCCCCTCCCTCCAGAATTCCCAGCTAACAACCTAATTTACATATGAATGACTAGCCAATTTAGCTTCCACTTGGCTGAAGCTAAAGCCTAGCTAAAAGCCTACCAGCCATTTGGCTGGTGGTGGGTTTTAAAGGTAGAAAGGTAGAAGCCTGGGACTCCTAGTGTCAACAATAAACTCAATAAATATCCTGACGCAGTGCACATTATAGCGGGTGATTTTAATCAGGTGGATTTAAAAACAGCTATCCCTAATTTCCACCAGCATGTGAAGTGTGCCACGAGAGGGGCTAACACCTTAGATAAAGTCTATTCCAACATCAAGAAGGGCTACAGAGCAAGACCCTTACCACATCTGGGCCAATCTGACCATTTATCCCTGCTCCTAATTCCTGCATATGCCCCAATCAGGAAAACTGCGTCGACCATCACTAAAACTATAACAACATGGCCAGAGGGCGCTTCTCAACAGCTACAGGACTGCTTTGACAGAACCAACTGGAATATCTTCCAACATCAAGACCTGGAAATGTTCACAAACAGTGTCCTCTGTTACATCAAACACTGTATAGACACTGTCACAGTAGACAAGCAGATCCGGGTTTACACCAACCAAAAGCCATGGATGACCCGGGAAGTCCAGCAGCTGTTAAAAGAGAGGAACAGCGCCTTCAGGTCCGGAAGCAGGGAGAGCTACAGCAGGGCTAGAGCCAACCTGAAAAAAGGCATTAAGAAGGCCAAGGCGGACTATAGGAAGAAGATCGAGAACCACCTGGAGAGTAAGAACAGCCGGCTGGTGTGGCAGGGTGTCCAGCAGCTGACAAACTACAAGTCCAAATCAGGTATGGCTGAAGGTGACCCAGCATTGGCGGAGGAGCTGAACATCTTCTTCACACGCTTTGAGGTCACTGCACCCTATGCCTCAGAGGAACAGCTACACCATACAGCCCACAGCAGCAGTACCATCATCACTCTGGAGGAGCATGAAGTGAGGCGCACCCCGCGGGCTGTTAACCCGAGGAAGGCAGCCGGCCCAGATGGCGTACCAGGACGTGTGCTGAGAGACTGCGCAGACCAGCTTGCCTATATTTTCACCAGGATTTTTAACCAATCCCTTGAACAGTCAAACGTCCCACCCTGCCTCAAGACCTCCACCATAATACCCTTGCCCAAGAAATCTCATATCTCTAGCCTAAATGACTATAGACCAGTGGCACTAACCCCGGTGGTGATGAAGTGCTTTGAGAAACTTGTGCGTTACCACATTACAGCAGCCCTACCCAGCAGCCTTGACCCACACCAGTTTGCCTACAGAGCAAACCGATCGACAGAGGACGCCATAGCAACAGCACTCAATGTAGCATTAACACATCTGGAGAGGCAAGGAAGCTATGTGCGTATGCTCTTTGTGGATTATAGCTCGGCATTTAACACCATTCTTCCATACAAACTGGACGCCAAGCTAAAAGACCTAGGGCTTCCTCACAGCACCTGTAAGTGGATCAATAGCTTCCTCACCGACCGCAGACAGAGAGTGAGAGTGGGATGTTACACATCTCCAGCCCTAAATCTAAGCACTGGGTCGCCACAGGGCTGCGTGCTTAGTCCACTGCTCTACTCGCTTTATACACACGACTGCACCCCCGCCCACCAGAGCAACGCCATTGTAAAGTTCGCAGATGACACTACTGTGGTGGGGCTCATATCTGGGGGAGATGAGTCTGCCTACAGAGATGAGGTGGAGCGGCTGTCTTCATGGTGCAAGGATAACAACCTTCTCCTAAACACGAAAAAGACCAAAGAACTCATAATTGACTACAGAAGACACAAGACAGAAATCCAACCACTAATCATCAGCGACGACTGTGTGGAGAGGGTGGCAGACTTCCGCTTCTTGGGAGTCAGCATAGAGGGAAACCTATCCTGGAGTGTGAAT
Source organism: Aulonocara sp. 'chitande type north' Nkhata Bay (assembly GCF_057382095.1). Classification (NCBI taxonomy): domain Eukaryota; kingdom Metazoa; phylum Chordata; class Actinopteri; order Cichliformes; family Cichlidae; genus Aulonocara; species Aulonocara sp. 'chitande type north' Nkhata Bay. Next base: position 19,769,208 of record NC_141352.1, on the reverse strand, counting down.
ACCTCTGAGCTACTGAAAAAGACACAACAGAGACTGTACTTTCTGAGAGTGCTTAGGAAGAACAACATCACACAGAGACTGCTGGTGTCTTTCTACAGAGCCTCCATCGAAAGCATACTAACGTACTGCATAGGCATATGGTACGCTAGCTGCACAGTGGCTCAGAGGAAAGCACTCCAGGGAGTAATCAACGCTGCCCAAAGGACAATCGGCTGCCCTCTCCTCAAACTGAAAGACCTACACAGTTCCCGCTGCCTCAAAAGAGCCCATAACATCATAAAGGACACCTCACACCCTGGACACTCCATGTTCGAACTGCTGCCTTCAGGTAAACGGTATAGAACAACATACACAAGGACTAACAGACTCAAACACAGTTTCTACCCAATTGCAATATCATGTCTCAATGCTACTAAAAGTAGATGACTTTCATTGCCCCTGTTGTCATTTGTGCCCTTGATGTTGGAATGCTTTCAGACATGTTTTGTTGGATGCGCTAACAAATTGATTGAGTGATTGATTGTTTGAGTGATATATCAACTAGGTCGTATGTTGAGTGTCTGTATGGGGCCTTAGGCCTGGATTGCTTGGGTGTATCTACGGTATGAGAATACTGTATTTTATATGTATTTCTATCTTTTATATCCTATCATTATAGTTTTTAAGTATTTAATTATAGTTTTTAAGTATTTATCTTTTGTGATGTTGCACTGACCAGAGACATCTTTCAATTTCATTGTACCTGTGACAATGACAATAAAGAATATTCATTCATTCATTCATCTAGTACATATAATATCTGTCGATTCTACTGATTTTCCCCTGTATTTACAATCGGGGGAATACAATCAAACTTAATAACAATGTCAAGTGTTTATTGGATTGGAGAAAGATGTCATCCAATGCAACAGTGCGCAAAGGCTCGCTGTGTTTTTAATAGATGTAGACAACAGCGTCTGTGGCACAGATTAATCGTTACAGCAGAGGCTTTTTCAAGTGTCACATACAATTTTTAACAGGTTGAATGTGCCTGCATATAAAATATCTTCATTCTCAATGCAGCAGCACTCTTTGTTTGCATCAGCTCGGAAGAACAAATTCGCTGAATCACGATGAGAGAGATAACTTTGATGCTCTTATATTTTTCACTCTGGACTGAATGTAAACCTTGTCATCCTGCACTGAACAGCAATAGCTGTAGTGCATCAAAGGTTCCCCACTATTACATACAGACTCACAATGTTGGAGTCTGGGTCTGCTTAAAGTGGAGTATTTATGTTAAGTGGTGGAGAGGTGATTGTGTATGCCTTGGCTTGGTTGGCATTCTTTTTGTGTGATTGCCGTAATGTATCACTCCAAAGGGAATTTTGCACACACCTGAGTGCTGACTAGATGTGCTAATTAAGTGAGCCAACAGCTTAATCCCCAGAGACATTTCCATTTAAAGCTTTCTTTTTCTCACATAACATAGAAAAATATATACCTTTCAAAAATTCAAATAAAGTGAGATGAAAATAGAAACTTTTTAAATTATCAGTTTAATTAATACAATAAGGTTTTTCATGATATCACTAGAGTTCTGTCTATCTCCTGTGTTCCTAATGATTTGTCACTATATGTTTGTTGCTGGTCAAATAGAGTTAATAAGGTAGGATTCCACTGCTTCTGTCTATTTGCTGGTAGACTTTTCTTTGCCTCAGTCAACAGAAATCTGTAATTGTGAAACATAGTAATTGTGTTATCATGTTAAAATAACACTACTTTTAATACTACAGTTCAGCAGGACTGATAACTCTACTGCCCAGCTCCAACATTAGCATTATTGTTTTATTGTTAGACATAGATTCCAGTTTCAAGTTTATTCATTTATATAGCACTTTTAAAAACAACAGTTGTTGACCAAAGCACTACATAGTTAAAGCAGAAGACATAGCTGCTCAGTAATAACGCCACACACAGCTAATGTGGTTAGTTGCTAACAGTTCAATGGCTAAGGTTAACAGATGCGTTATAACTGTTGGATACTTAGATATTGGTGAAACAGAAGCTTTACTGACCTCTTGAATTCTTCAGAAAGAGTAGGATGACAATCTTTAAGATACTTCTTCAAGTATGCGATTCTACTGTTCACATGTTCAGCTGCTAGTGAGGAGAGAGGCTGTGTATTTCGTATGTGAAGTTGTGGCTGTGCTGGTCTAAAAAGGTTGTAAATGAGCATCTAATTCTATAGTAACGTTTAGTATCAATTAGTAGGGCTGTTCGATATAACGATATATATCGGATGACGATATAAAAACGTCTATCGTTTCATTTTACGCTATCGTTTGTTTCGTGGTGTCGCAAAATAAACTGTTTACGGCAATATTTTTTCATCCTTTTGATGGTCACTGTAGTGGCTATATAATTTTCTTAAAGTTCTCTCTTTCTCTTATATTTAATATAACCACACTACGGACGGACAAGCGCCTGTTTTTATGCGTTGTGGTTAGCAACAACGACGGTAACAGCATCGCAATAAAGCTTAAGATCCTGTTGAGACTTTTCAAAATAAACTGAATCACGTGAAAGAGCAGATTATTTACGGATGAGAAGTAAAAAAGAGCCGCCAAGTGCTAAAAAATAAACCTTAGACTCAAACGTTAGAACAGGCTTTTCCCCACAGTACGGCGTGTAATAAATGCTCACAAAGAAAACGGCGGCTGTTACAACTTATGTCTAAAAATATTTGATAGCATTGCTTTCTGTGCAGATACTTTCAAAGAGCCGAAGTTCTATTAGGAATATAATGCCGTTGTTTCTGTTCTGGACACAGTTTGCAATTTAACATCACACTCTTGTCTTTTTGTGCAATAAAAATTACTCTACAAATGCTGCTGAAGTGTGTGACCCTCCTCCGCCTTTTACCCATCTGACATGCAGATAACTGAAGAACTAAGCTGTAATGTAATGGCTAAATTTACATTATTGCGTTACTGACAAATGTAATGCGATTACAGGAACACGTTACTTTGGTACATCCTACTCTGTAGATACGCTGCCTACAGTACCTATGGTGCAGATTAAAAAAAAATCATAAATACAAGTGCAGTAAACGGAAACAGAAACTAGATTCTATCAGTAGTTGATGTGCCAACCTTTGATAAATGCACCAATAATCTGACTATGCACTTTATCAGGGTACTTGGCAGGTAGGTTTGTTCCAAGCATTTTAAAACCTGCCAGACTTCTTCCAGGGCTTCAGACTGTCAATTGCTTCTGTCTCTTAATGTAATCCTAGACTCATTCCAGGATGTTGAAATCAATCACATTCAATCACAATATCCTGTGGGATGATGGGTATGACAGATTGGATTAGAAATCCAGTGATTAGAATGGTCATTAAGCAAAACCCCTGGTTTATATTCATTCTGCGAGGCACAGCACCTGTTCCACATATACTGTCAGATTAATGATATTCCTCTGCATGCAATCTTTGTCCTTGCTCTTTGTCTGCCTTGGCTCTATTTTTTCTGACTTTCATTCCTGACTTGCTAAGTTGTGCATCTAAAGATTATAGAGTCATACATGGAGGGAAATGATGTTACAGATAATCTGTGCAAAAGATTGCTGCACAATGCTGAGAAAAACCTGTTTGAATGCATGAAGGGAATTTAACTGTGACTGACGGAGAATGCATAATCGTTCCTTTTTCTTTTTCACGGGCTGTATGATCCACAGTTAGCGGTAACCCGTTTTCTACGCAATGCATAATTAGTCATCATAACCAACAACCCTTGGTTTGTTACTTTGTATGTTTGACACGCATCTCGCAGCTGACAAGGATTTTAGTGAGTCGCAACAACACAGTTAAAAGATCACTCCTTGAAGGGATTTCTTAGACATCTTGTGACTTGCTGCTTCAGATGCGTTTGAAAAGGGAAGATCTCGTGGCCTTGATGACATGACAGTTTGTGGGAGATTGGGCTTTGGAGAAAAAATGGAAGCAGAGCAAAATTTTCTTTTTACATTTCACACTGGTGACAGTTTTGTCAGTGAATTGTTCTGACATAATACATCACTCCTAAGGAAATGGTTATAAATTATTTACCATTTTAAGTCTCGGTCCTTTTGTTATTTCTCACAGAAGTGTATTAAATATTTTTTTCTATTAGTTCCTCCAACCATAAGTCCCCGCTCTGAGAAAACACCATGAAAAACACAGGAAATGCTCCCTTCTTGATGAGCTCAAATGACAAATGCAACCTAAATCTCATCTGCCTTGCACTCTCATAAAAACATCCACTGTGGGCTTTAACTCTGCGGTAAATGCAGCAATAAAAATCATAGATTTTTTTTTAAGAAGACAGATCTAATTAGTTTGAAATGTAGATATTTGTAGACAGATGCTCTGCTGTGTATTTACTCTTATTCTTTAGAATATGAACTGTGTGAAGCATACTAAGGAAATAGATGGACAGTAAAAGAGAGGATTAGGAGCAGCATTGTCTTACGAAGAACCCGTAAAGCCTTTTTCTGGGTCTCGAAAAGAGTCATATGTAGTTGCTTTTGATGTAATTTTCTCCCCTTATAGAACACTCACCACTGGTGTTTTTAATAATGATATAACATATATTGTACAGCCATGGCTTTCCACTTTAAATGCTCTAAGCAAACCTTTGTGTCTTCATTTCTTTGCTTTCCAGATCCCGCCACCTCCTGGCACGCTAACTTTTAATTTGGAATGAAAGCATATCACACGTAGCCCGCACAATACTCACACAGGACACTGTGCTGTTACGCATAACCTTCTGTTATAGACAGAGCAGCAGAACTGCGTAGGCACAGTCTTTGCTACTAATTCCTGAGTTGATGAGAGAAAATAGAGATCAGGGAGTATCTGAATGATTCAGACTACTGTAATTCATGAACCTTAAGTGGATGAATGTCGGGTGACTAATTGAAGGTAAAAGCAGTTTTTTCAACAGTCAAAGGAGCTTGCAAAGAAAAGCGTCTGGACTTCTTTAAGTTGCTTGAAGACGTTTCACCTCTCATCCGAGAAGCTTCTTCAGTTCTAAGGTCAAATGGTGGAGAGTCCCAGATATAAACCTAGTGGGAGTGACCCCCCACAGAGGGACAAAAGGACCCCCTGATGATCCTCTAATCGCCTGAGCCAAGGTGGGAAACTGGGCGTGGGTCCCAATCAGCCAGAGTTTCGGGTGTGTTCATTGTGAAACCTGGCCCCACCTTATCATGCGAATTCCTGAGGTCAGATGGCCCAGGATGTGAGTGGGCGTTAAGGCGTCTGGGAAGGGAACTCAAAACTGGATTATAGATGGCAGAGAGTTGGTGTCGTAAACCCCCGCCTCTGTTTTTTCAACACTTTACTTGGACATACTGCTGATGTATATTACTTGGCCTTCAAATATATTTGGAACCCCACTGCAGCATTTCATTTTTAATTTTTGCTATTTATTCATCCAAGAGAACAAAGCCAGTGAGCTTTGGCTCTTTGCATATTTTGGTTTTCCCCTCAGGTGGCTCGCTGGCCAGGCTGCTGTTGTGTTAGTCCTTGATATCAGAGAGGATGTCATTCTGCTGTTGAACAAACTGCTACCTCACTGTCTGGCATGCAGTTGGTGACACCAGTCCTCCTTTTAGTCTGGAGATCAACGGGGAACTAAACACTAACCACAACCTGCAGCAGGTGTAGAATGGATTGTTGCGTGACATGACTGAGTTTACAGATGCTGCAGAGCAAACGAGACCTATCACCATCTGCTAAAGTCCACGGTATTGGAATTTGATTTTATCCAGAGGATGAAAGAGTCACTGGAGAAGCTACTGATTTCAATTAAAATATTTGAAGAAAGTAACTAAACAATTTCTCCACTCACACAGTGCATGCTGGTGGGGCGGTGCTTAGTATTATTGTCTCACAGCAAGAAGGTCCTGGTTCGAATCCACCATCTTGTTAGAGCCTGTGTGGTGTGTGGGTTCTCTTCGGCTACTCTGGCTTCCTCCCACAGTGGGGTTAGGTTAATTGGTGATAGTAAATTGCCCATAGGTGTAAGTGTGGTATGGATGGTTGTCTGTCTGACTGGTAATCTGTCCAGGTAGCTGGGATAGGCACCAGTCCCCTTGCGACCCTGAAATGGATAAGCGTGAGAGAATGGATATGTGGACATAGTGGATGCACATATGTACACATATCCATGTGGCCATGTTTACTATCCTGCTATAAATGGAAACTAAATCTGTGTCAGAGAAAGATATTAAATTATAACAATCATAATCCAAACTGTCATGACTTATGAGTGTTGTGGTCCCTGGAAGGATTGCATCAGGAAGGCTGAAAGTGCCAGATCAAATATGTGGATCTATCCAAAGTAGCAAATCCTAGTGAAGGAGTAGCAGATGAAAGTAAAACAGCTAGGCCTCAAACTCTTCTACTACTGATTTTTTGTATTTATAAATTTGGTAAATGGCAAAAGAACTGTAATAAAACATTAGCCGATTAGTTCAAATAAATACATGTCTTAAAAAATGTTAAAAAAAATAGACATAAGAAAAGTTTCCAGTTTAATTTTGGCAAGCTGTAGATCTTATAATACACTGAGAAAACATTGATTCAGTTCTTTATATCTGAAAACATGGCAAATATTTGCTGCTTCTTAAAAAAAAAAAATTAATAGATATGTGATCCAATGTAAATGCACATTTTAACTAAGTGGTAGGAAGCGGGGTAAATCTCAGAGAAAAGATGTTTGATTGCACAATAGCTCATCCTGACACATTTTCAAAGTAAATGAATGCGTGGCAAAAAAAAAAAAAGACTTCTCGTTAAATTGCTTTGCATTGTAAATAGAAGAAAACTCTGCGCATGATTTATGTCTCCTGTTGGATTCTGACTGTGCATAGATTCAAGGAGAACATCAATATTTTACACATTTTTCAAAACATGAAAGATTTGTTGTGTCCAAAATCCCGATCCCTAGTGAATTATTCAGACGTTTTGCTTTCGAAATGTAAAAGCATCACAAATTTATTTGTTCTCATAATTAGGTGAAAAAAAGAGAAACTTTTCATAAAAGCATCTCAGATTTTCAGAAACAGCTGTCAAATCACTTGTACACTTGTACAGCTCATATCAGGCACTCGCACCTACACACAAAGCATGTCAGAGCCCTGATCAAAGAGAAACGATAAACCTGTCATAGTTCCCCCGTCCTCTCAGGTCCTGACCCACCTTCTCTCTCCCCCATTTGCTTTCTCTGTCTATCGTGTCTGTCTGGGTTAAACCTGATTCTACTTACCGGTATATTCATCTGCAGTATATAACCTTGGTCATCCTCTCAATTCCTTGCTGGATTGTTGAGCAATACTGAGCGGTAATGAGACTCAGGCCTCGTAGCAATGAAAGCTTGTTTTCTTGTTGTTGAAATATGCTCAATACTTACCTCAGTTATCACAGATTCTTTCTTGGTGTGCCTACTTGCTTTACCTTTGGAGAAACCTGCCAAACCCAGTCTTGCACACCAATGAAACCCACCTGGACTGAAACTGAAACCTGTGGGCACTTACCTGCACACTAGTCTATGGAGAAAGAGTACATCCTCATGTTCATCCATACCTGAGAGACACAGTAATACATCATTAAAATGAGTTAGAAGTTACCACAAGCCAAGAAAACTGTGAACATCAATCTGCCAAATCACCTTGCGGTTTCAGGACCCGTCCTGGGAAGAAATGAAGACTTGAGATTCTTTGCTTGATTCATTTCAAGTGTTCTTCAACTGAATTGTTGGAGCCGAGGGTCAGTAGAACATTTCCATTAATGCATTATTTATGTTTTTAAAATAAAATTGGGCTTTGTTGACTGCCTTGACTTAAATATGTTGCATGTATAGTAAAAAAAAAATTATTGCTCTGACTTCTATAAAGTTATCATGTGGTAACAGAGATAGAAATGTAGAAAACCAGATGCAAGAGGATTACAAGCGACACTCCCTCTTTTGCTCCTTTGAGGTTTCAAAGCTACTGCAATGCTCCAAGAGCAGCAGTTGGATCCTGATTGCTAATCTTGGCCCACCAAAGTCAAAGAGAAGGCTTTCAAAGCCTTTCTAGGATTCTCTGCCATCATCATTACTGAAGCTACAGATGGTCCCAGTTTTGCATGGCTACTGCAAGGCAGGGGGTATTGAGTGAGGCTCCTACTGAAAAGGGAATAGATGGTTTTTGGTGAGAGTGGTTTGATGTGGGAAAAAACACGAAATGTTGGAAATTAAATGTTTCATGGCCCAAGAGCCTTTTGACCATCTCACATGTTTCCCTCATCTTGCATCAAGGTGTGCTTTTATTCCATTCTGCATTTGCTCTGACTGCAACCGTTTGCTGTCTCTCTGATGTTTATGCTCGGAATTTATCACTCCGTTACAAGCACAATGACATTAAAGTACAAGCTTATTCCAGTGTTTAAATGTTAACATTTATTTGCTTTATCTGTGAAGGGTTTCTCTTGAAAAATGTTGCTCCTGTTGGTGGAAAGAAGTCAAAAAGCACATAATTCTCCTGGTTTGACATGTAAGGAGCTGAAAAAGGAAGTCCATCAAGCCAGACTACTCAACTACCAGAATTACACTCAGCAGGAGCGATGTGGTCACCATGGTGAGAGTAGTTGAGAGCCCATTAGTGAAATGTTTGTACTGGACACACAACAGGTCACTGTGATCTGTGTGCAAGTACAGAAAATATTTAGTTTCTTTCATACGGTGGGATTTGCTGATCTTAATAGCTCAGATTTTTTTCTCAAGCCAGATATCAAATGTTGGCAAATCTGCAAGCAGAGTTTTGAAGAAGAACAAAGCACATGGAAAATGGCATCTTCAGCAATCTCTTTTGGTTCTGAACAACCTTTGAAAATCTGTAAACAGCTTTCATCTGATCCGCGAAGCACCTCGGGCTAAAACGAATGGCTGCATGATTTTAAATGTCAAGAGGGGAAATCAGCAGGACTTAAAGCATCCATACCACCAAAGTATCAGAGTTTGTGTGCCACGGCTGTCGTTTAGACTGTAAGCATTAGCAAACAGAGATAACTGAAGCATTGGCTTTACAGTCGTACTCCTAAATCTTTAACTCAAAGCTGAAATATATTTAGACTGATAAAACAGTTTGGAAATACTGATTTGGCAGCTAGATAATTCTACATTAACAGACTAACGTCTCAGGATATTTCTGTATTCTAGCTGAATATCAGCATGGGGTCTATTGCAACATATAGGTTTAGACAGGAATTTGCCAGATTCTTTTTATCACTGGAAAGGGAAAAAAAGAAAAGATAAAGACCAGTGCAGATCAAACACCAACAGCTTAGAGGCATGGTGATGTAAGTGGTGGTCTGCAGCAAACAAAAACAAATGTAAAGTACTGCATTTAATGTATTTGTCTATTTAAAAACAAAAGAAAAACCACATGTCAGAACCAGTGCCTTGTCCCACTTGTGTATGCAAGCTATCAATGTGAGCATGATTAGTAAATGCACTGACCAAGCAGGGTGTTTAACAATGGGCATACCTGGAGTGTCACCAGTTACACTTAACACAGTTGGCTAAACATAATTTCCCAACTATAAACACTCCTACAGTTTAGCATTTCTGATGAAGACCCTCAGCTGTTTTGGCTTGGGTTGCCATGGGATGGCGGTGTGGTGGTTGGCTCAAAGTACACATGTTGGGTTTAAGAAAATAAGTTTAAGAAAATAGATGGCTGAATGTTTTTGGGTAGTTTTTAAAGAACATGTTTTGGACTAATGTCTTCATTTTAGGCAGTGCTTTAGTATTCAGAACTTTAAAGGTTTCATATCTCAAAAGATTCAGATTATTTTTACCTTTTTCGTGCTTCAACTTGAGACGGAGAGACCATGTCACCCAAAGAAATTCATTCAAATTTGTTAAGATAAACAAACCATTCAAAATTACATGATTACAAAAAGATATAATTAGAAAGTATCTCGATTTATTTGCGACCTTCAAAAAGCAGCTCCGTAATTAAAACTGTTCTTCAGCATTTATTAAAAACAAATTTAGCAAGAAAATGTTCAATGGTAGAAAACATGTTTCCCGTATATGGATGTTGTGACAGTGCTGCGCCTTCCAGTTTAACAGGATGGCCTTGTTGACTGTTGCTGTGGGAACTCTGCCATAGTTAGAAACGTGTATCTATAAATGTAACTGGACAAATTAGCAGGAGACGGAGGTGCATCATTTTCAACTGTAAAATCTCATGTAGATGGTAACCTGTGCAGCCAGTATTCCAAATTATTATATCTTCTTTAAAATAGCATCAAACATAATGATATCATTGATATTCTGGCCTGCTATACTGCAGGGATAAATGAAGTGAAAGGGACTATTTTTCCAGTGCTTCAGTTTATCCAGGTTTGCAAACTAATAGGAGTGTTACAGCTGTTCAGAACCACAGTTTGATTCATATGTGGGGGTTTTTTCTTTAGAGAAGATAAATAATAAAAGGAAAAAAGTGGAAAAAGATCATTTTTATCACAATCCTGATCACTTGATCATGATTGGATCAAAAAGCTGAGAAAGAAAAGTCTGTTATTCTCATATATTTTCAGTTAACTTGCTACCTGTACAATCGTTAAATAATACAGCTTTGATCAGCACTGTGGTATGATTTTGCAGATGTTTGCATTGTTGTTGCTGTATGTGTAATCCCCCCTTTGTTATCAACAGATCAGCAAATCATTCCTGATTCTGAAAAGAAACTGATCTTGAAATTTACCTGGTAAATCCCCTGCAGAGAATTCACTTTTCATTAAATCGCTCCTTGGCTGGCGTTTGTGTCAACTAGAAGTCCCCAAGGGAAATGTTGCCAATTCTGACTTTTGAAATCTTTCTCCCCTTGAGACGAAGGTATCTTTCCTTAGTGGCACATGTTTCTTTGTTTCCTATCTGCATGTCTGTTCATTTGTCCATTAATCTAAGTGTAATTTTAAACCCTTTTAAACACCTCAGTTGCTATTGCATGGTTTGCAAAACCCATTTTTGCTCCTCAAACCTCCACTGTTAACTCAGCTAAATCTAAAGGGAATACTCTAACATGCTCGGTTTACCCTAATATTGCTTTGGTCTCTCAGGATTCACTTGCCATTACAAATTTAAAGCCAATTTCATTAGCATTTGCAAGCAGCTGAAGTCATGACTGTTGATGCACAAAACAATGAACTGGCGGAAAACTGTTTTGCATCTTCATGGATGCATCTTGTGGGAGTTTTTGCTTATCACTTGCATGTTTTCATTAAACAGAACCGCTGTGATGTGATTACCCTCAACCCGATGTTGCGTGGACAAATAGTAATTCAGTTCCATCTTGGTCGCAGGTGCCTGCAGCGTGCAAGACAACAGCAGTGATGGTAATTTCTGCCAATACAACCTTTCAACCACCCACCTCACACTCCAATCTTTTCTCTCACGCTCCTTCCTTGTGCCCTTGTGATTAATGTGTCTTGCTCTCCACATGCTGCCCTTAAGACAAGAGCAGCTTACTGCTTCCTCGCCCTGCCACAGGTCCCCAAAAATGGCACAGTCAAATAGGATTAGATTTTGTATTTGGGGCGGAGGGTTGTTTTTGTGCATGTGTGTGAGGGCACAGAAAAAACATCCATGAAGTAGTTTGTTTTTTAGCCAATTTATGTCAGAAGAGAAGAAAGGTGCAGCAGCTCGGGTGGGTTGATGCCTTGGCAGTCATGTTGTTGTGAAAAACAAGACTGGAGGGGGTGAGATAGGGATTTGAGGGGGTGATTCATTGCAATCTTCCACAATGGTATATATGCCCAAAGCTGAAATCTCAGCCTAGGTTCTGCCTTAATAAAGCCTGTTGGCATTTAGCCTTATTACTCAGCAGTCAAATGCCAAAACACATCTCATGTCCCACAGACTAGTCTCATCTCTATCAGGTCCCTCTTTTATAGAAATGCCTTTACATGTATATTTTAGCTTAATTAGAATATCTTTCTCAGTGGCGTGCTTACTAGGCATTAAAATAGCAACAATCTTGCTTAAGTAGGTTTTAAGCATCTCATCTATGACTTTAATTTATGGAGCATGCCTTGTGATTTCCCCCCTTACATCATGCTAGCACAAATGAAGGCTTAGTCAGGAATAGCCATGGACCACAAGAGAACAACAAAACTTCTGGAAGATGAGCTCACAGCAGTGATAGAGGACACTAAAAAGAATCAACATGCATTTTTTGGTTGACTAAATATTGGATTAACGCACAAAGCCAAAGAGTGGAGTGGGAGTGTGTGGTCACAGGACAAAACTAGGTAGCATAAAAAGACAGAGAGGCAAAGTTCATCATAGGCTTGGATAACCCCAAAGGGCCTTCCACATATAAAATGTTTTTTCACTATAGCTGTCACGGTTTGCCGGGGCAAGCCGTGTAGAGTTGTAGAAAGGACCAAAAAGGCGGCAGCTCTGGTGCAGGTGAGTGTTTATTTACAGGGGTGGGTAAGTACAAACAGCAATGGTGGCAAAACATGAAACTGGAAACCTAAACTGGGTAAACTAACAAGACAAACCAGAAACGAGGATGCAGGGAGGTCCGGGGAAATACATACGGAGAGACGCAGGGAGACCGAGGGGAAACAACACAGGCGAACCAGCGACTACCATGACAGAAGACACAACTAAAATACACTCAGAGAACACAGGGAGATTACACACAGGTGGGGAACACAGCTGGGAGTGATTACGTGACGAGACTAGGGAGGCAAATTGAAAACACTCACATAAGACGCAGACCGTCACAATAAAACAGGAAACACATACACGCAATGACATAACCCACCAACTTAACACAGACTGGGGGACACAGAACATAGGAACATGAACCAAGAAACAGAGGAGTACAAACACCCAAGGCGACCAAAACCACAGAATATTAATAAACTAAACAAAAACACGGAGTCGCAGACTCCGGACCATGACAATAGCAAAGCATTTAGTGCAGTTTAACTCCAACCATGGCTGGCTTGATATACATTTGCAGGACCAATGGAAATCCAGAATGATAGGAAGTAGTGCATACACATAAAAGCCAAGCCATGAATGCTTGAAAGTGGTATATAGTTGCAGTAGCCAGTGCAACACAAATTTGGGGTCATTTGCTCAACCTAGCATTCAGCATAGCACATGTTAATTTCTATGTGAAAAGGTTTTAACTCATATGCATCCAAAACCATGATAACCTTACACAACCAGCAGGTAACTCACTTCTGCCAAATCTAATGTTGACAGTAGCAAGTTTCTGGACTTTGATTCAATAATTCTACCCAGTATTTACTGGGAACAATCCAATTCTTCTTAAAAAAAACCCCAAAACAAACAAAAAAACCTCACCACACTCCCAGCAGACGATTTGAGATGGTTGTGAATAGACTTGTTGCAGCTTTACCTGGTGCTTTTGAAAAAAGGCTTCACAACACATCACAGTCTGTGCCCTCTCTGTATTAAGCATCTAATGGTCAGGCAGGATGTCCAGCGCCATGCCTCTCACCCAGTGTCAGCTGGGATAAGCTGCAGCCTCAACCATGATTAGATAAGCAGTTAGCAACATGGCTGAAGTCGAAGTTTGCAAATAACTACTAGTTATAAACTTTTTATTTATTAATTTTTTTGTCTTAAAATATACTTTTCCTTGTTTTTACCAGTGCTCGGTAAAATGTAATGTGCTACTACTGTCAGAAAGTGGCAGCGGTGGTAAGTTGTTTGCCAGCTACCTTTAAACAACAAAAACAGAAGAAGAACATGCTACTGACTGCCAGTTTAGTCATATAAGGAATGTTTGGTGCTGTGAGATTAGATGCTACTGTAAAAATAGGGAAAACATGCAAACCCAAAGAAGATAGCTGTAAAAAACCTCTCTGTGGAGCTTCAAGACATACATAAAATGAGATCTAGTGTAACAGCTATGCACATGCATATTAGTGTGATTTGGGGTCCAGGGTAATCTGTGAATAATGGAAAATTAACACTACTGTTGTTCTTTTTTCTTTTTAAGTCATTTGTCAGATATTGATTTTATAGATGAGACCCATGAACAATGAAGCTGGACCTCTCTGTGGACCAATTTATCTTGGTTCTCTCCATTCATCCTTCCATCTATTCTTCACGGTATCCAGTTTAGGTTTGCATCGGGCACTGGACTCTACCCCTATTGTCAGACAAAGAGGAGAAGGGTACACCATGAGCAGGTAACAAGTCTACTGCAGGGCTAACACAGAGAGCCTTTCACACACACAAGGCCAATATGGAATCACCAATTAACCTGACATGCATGTCTTTGGACTATTGGAGGAGGCCAGAGAGACAGGGGGAGAGTAAGCAAGTTACTGATTTTTAGACGGGAAACTGTTCTTGAAGTACTGAGAGACAGAGACAGAGACAGAGAGAGAGAGCTGTGCATGAAGTGTGATTTTATCGTGGTGAAAGCAAAACAGCAAAAGTCAGAGGGAATTCATGACGATGTTTATGTGAAGCGTAGTTTGGATCTTCTTTTGCTGCTGGTTCAGTCAATATTGTTTGGAGAGAGATAAAACCTGCAGCTTCTGAGTCTAGTGCAAAAAGCATCAGAATCAGTGAGATGTTGGGTTTCAGCCCCGACCGTGTCCGTGCCATTGGGTGAGAAAGGCGACATCTCACTGATTCTGATCCATCGGTGGGTCCACGCTGTGTGTTTATGTCTTTGTGCAGAATCCGTGTACCTGCTCTCATTTACTGCTTTAGCTGTTTGGTGGTTGTTGAAATTTTGTGAGGTTTAACCTGAGATTCTGGCATTTCGGGCAAAATAAATTTATATTAAAAAATCAATTCAGGACTTTAATGAATCGATATCACGTTATCCAAGCCAGAATCGATTTTAATCGATAAATCGATAATCAAAACCCACCCCTAATTTGAACCCAGGACTTTCTTCCTGTGAGGGAACCACTGCATCATTGTGCAGTTTTGATAAAGATCTGCTTTTCCACTGTTAAAAATTAGAATTTATACAGATTTGCATGATGTGTGTAGTTTGATTGTAAAACTACATTAATCAGATGTTAGTCTTTATATTTGGAGGCAAGTAGAAATGCAGTAGCGATGATGCATTCCTAAAATGCATTTGTTCCCAAGCCATAACACACAATACATCTCCCAGTACGTCTTACTGCTTAGACAGCTGCAAGTGCTTAAAAAAATCTGGCTGAAGCAGGACGATGGAGCATGAAGGATGCACAACAAAGAGAGCTGAATCACACAGAGGATATGATTGGAGGGAGCTGGGCAAAAGTCATTATATAGATTCAAGAAAGTGCCCTAAGGTGTAGGAAAAGAGGACATTCTTTAAATGGGTTTTTTTTACCGTGAGGACTTATTGTTAATATTATTAGAAGTAGTAGTAGTATTAGTATTTTGTTTTGTTTTTTAAATAATCACCCTACTCTGCCCTGGTGGTCTATTATGACATTGCAGTTTTTTGTCCCTGTCAGTTACGCATGTATTTAACATTAAATTGTCACTTTTTTAACACTTACTGGCTACCAAAATAACCCGTGCTGCATTTTAATAAACGCATCCTAGTAAAAATGGTTTTGTTTTCCCGTCTTCTCACTGTAATTTGTAGATTTGTTCCCCCCCCCCCCCTCCCCCTCCCCTCAGGGCGCGCACACACACACACACACACACACACACACACACACACACACACACACACACACACACAGACCTTCACCCAAGAAACATTATTGTCAGGCAACGTTACTGGCAGACACATGATGTAACTGAGTGTAAAGAGCTTGCTAATGGTGATAGATCATGCAGATCAATTTGCAGGTCACTGAATAAGACCTTGCCATAGTTAACTTATCTGTTATCTGTCTTTACTCTGACAATTATGAGGTAATAACAACAGTCAGTAGTAATCTTGAAATAATTCTTTTTTTACTTAGTTTTGTAATAAAAATAGATCATCGACAAATCTGTCTTAGTTTTATTTGAAGAAAATAGTTAGCACTAGTTGCATTAGATAAGACAATTCACATTGTTAGAAACATTTACTCATCTGGAAGATGTATAGAGGTTATTAGCTTAAATAGTAAGTGCAGCAAAAAGTCAGTCCACTGTCACTGTTTCCTTTTTTAATCTTTATTAGCATCTCAATTCTTGCCAACCTCTCTCGCTATTTGCTAGGAAGCAACCTTGGAGAAACCATTTCCTGAAGGAGGAGCTGCAGGCTGTGTCTCTTTTCGCCTCATCACCTGCTCTATCCCCCAGACAAAAGTAAGAATTTCCAGGCAAAGCAAGGCCGGAGAACACAGATGTTAAGCAATTTGTATTTCAATGTAATTTGTCTTTGGTTTCAGCTGCAAATGATTCGAAATTACAAAGAAATTATTTTTGCTGCCAGTGAAATCTGATGAAGGGCGAATCCTTGCTGCGTGACTGAAAGAACAAAAGAGATCCAGTTGCTTTGTGTCTGATGATGATTTTGACAGTATTACCGGGTAGCCATATACTTTGCAAATTAGGGATTCATCAATTATCACCCCTGCTGATTATCAGATCCAGTATTTGTGTTCCCAGCTACCAAAATGAGTACTTGTCTGATATGATTATATAACTGTCATATTAAATTAAAACGCACTCCTCTAGCAGTGATTTAGGCACCTTTCTCTGAATGATTCTATGTTATCTGACTGGTTATACGTACCCAGTTGATATATAGTCAGAGACATGCTGCAGCACAGGCAAAAGGCAAAAGCAAAGGTAAAGATGCCTTTCCCCCCAAGATGTTCAGGATAAGTCACAGTTGTTATGACCTGTTTCCATGATAACAATATTTCATTTGCCCTCATTCTGGTGCACCAAGCCATAATGGCACTCATTACTGCCCCATGAGGGCTCAAAAAACAAACCTGGAGAAGGAGCACAAAGCTGAGATTGCTTTTTCAGAAGTTTTCAAACTGTATTTTTCAGTTTTAGAAGAGAAATGACTGCTGACAAGAGAAGAGATTACCAACAGGCTGATTTGACAAATGTTGTTACCGACACCACCTTTGTCCCAGCCCATTGCCAGGTTGCTGAGTTTCTCTGTGTGAAAGAACAAAACTGGTTCCCAGACAGTGGGTGAAGCAGTCACTTTGCCAATAACAATTTTAAATGATTAGTCTGCTGCTGAAACATTCATTGAACACTTCAAATTTTTCAGATTCTCCCCCATATTAATATTAAAATGAAAGTTTACATGGCAGCTTAAAATATTAGTCATTGTTCTATATTGCAAGTAATTGATATCGGCCCTGAAAATCTCATATTGGTACACCCATTTTTTTTAAACGACTATTACCATTTTCCAATTTCGTGTTATTGAAGGTGATGGTTTCGTTACTGTATGATCAAAGTAGAAGATTGGAATTGGTTGCAAATAAAAAGAGCAATCCCCACAGAAATGTCTGACTTCATTGAACTGGATGAGATTGAAGCTGTCTCCTTAACCACCTTTCTGTCCATCTGCCACCGAACGCCAGTGGAGTTGATGCAGGTGCACACCGAACTGTGCTGTCACTCAACATTCTGAAGGCTAATTCAAAATGACAGTCTCTGTCCATCTGTGCAGCCTCACTATCTCTTTATTTTAGAAAGCACAACTGGGGGGCAGTCGGCTTTCTTTAAAACCTTCTTATCCCTAGAAATGTGTGACACTTTTTAATACCATGTTAGATTTTCTTGGCTTGGAGGAAACGGCCGTAAACGAGAGGCATTTGCTGAAGGCTTCCGCTTTGTTTTAATTTGATAAATTATTTTGCCATCTCCTTTGAGAAATGTTGCTTTAAGGACATGTTGCTTCCACGCCAAAGTCACCTCTTGAAAAACATTTTTACAAGACTGTATTATCCGCTTCATATTTCAAAGACAAATCCAGACAATATGACGGAGAGAGAATCAAGCCATAAACCACGAAAATGTGACAAGCTATTGTTCCTTTGCTGGGTTTTCTGTTTTTGCACAGGGCTGTTTTGTGTCAACACAGACTGACCTTCTTTGCCCATATGAATTACAGTTACATTTGCCCAGCAGACAGTGGAAAGTTTATGAAATCTCTCTGCTATATCCTCTCATAAGGCCATATCTAAGGCCACAAATACTGAATTATTGTCCAAACACATCACAGAGGAAGCCTGTATAGCTGTGGCCTGTGTACAGGTGCCAATTCAGGCTGCCTTCTCTATAGGAATGCTATATATGTGCTGTCGAGGACTGCAGTCATAAATGAGAAGGTCTCTGTCCATAACTTTTTCCTTATTGTTTATCAGCCCCGTCCAGGACCCAGTCAGCCTCTCTGGACACCTGCTGAGCAGATAATCTCTTGTGAAACATAGATCTGAATTTTGACAATGAACCCAGGATGAAAAGATGGAAAGAGCAGCAAAGTATGAAGAAGAGAAAAGGAGAAGCTATATTTCAGGAATGACAGACCGTTAAGGGGCAGCTGGCAGCAGTTTCTCTCACTTCTGGTCTGTGCAGTTGGGTTATGAATCAAGTAAGTCATCCAAGCTATTGCAAAGTAGAGGTCAAACTTTATCTTCACAACCAAAAATTTGATTTGTATGAAGATTACCAAGCCTCCAAAGGCCCTTGGACATTAAGCAGATGTAGTCTACATATTATATTGGTGGTGAGCTGACTGACTTTGAGAAAATGTTGTGCTTTCACTGATATGCTGATAAAAGATGTTTTAAAGGAAAGAAACTAGGAAATTGTGGCCCCAAAGGGGCTCTAGTCAGCTTAGGATTCATGTGACTGATGGTGCCTGTATCTTGTTTCACTTGACAGCAATATTGACCGCAGTGTTAGTTCAGGCAGGCCACGAAGTCAAGCTCAGCTTCCAGTCGAGGTAGATCACCTGATAACAGTTGAACTCAATGCCTGGCAATATCAGCTGAAAGTTCAGCTTCATGCCCTTCAGTGAATCCAGTTGGTAAATCTCAGATAGAAATTGTACTGTAAGTTGCTTACATACTCTATCTACAACTCCTGTTACATATGCAAGCCACTTTGCAACCTACCTTTGTTTTCTGATCTGTTCTTTACTGGTGGTCATTTTGCTGTTATGTTCTCTTAAGCGTTTTATACTTTCATGTGCAAGAGCACAGTGATATGGTCCTTGTCCCTGAAAAGATAACAAAGAGAACAGTCTTCATTTAAATTGCTCAATTACAGATAAATCTGTCCTCTTCCACGGTCTCCATTGGGTTGCAAATATGGGATTTCTTTTAACTAATAAAAAAAAAAAGTCAACATTGAATTATAGTCAAGTTTCAAGTTTCAAGAAACCAGAGAAACACAAACTTAATTTCACATTCACAGAAAGAAAGAAACAAAAGAAAGAAACATGCACAATATAAAACAGGAGCTAACAGCTGCAAAACAACAAAACACTGACCTTTGTCTCACTAATTCAGTTGAAATAGAAACACATACAAACATGAAACAACATCAGCATTCTTTGCATCTTACCACCTGGTGAATATTGTCGGATTTTCTCTCTCTTTTTTGAGCGAGCAACCAGTAAGAAAATAGCCTGATCCATTAGCAACTAATTTAGCCTTTTACCAGGTATTTGCTAACATTTTTCTTTGGTCAGATAAATTATGACTCGGTCTGTTTGGCTAAAGGTAGCTGCCTGCTACTGTGTACAGTTTTTACATGAAAACAGTTAAGTGAACTTCAAAGGCAGTCTGCAATTATGTATACAGTGTGAAAATACATGCACAATCCTTTTCACGTTGCATCATATTGTAGTTATCAGACATGTATTTTAACATAGTACAGATAAAGAGTAGTGCAACATACCTGTAGAGTACATACACTTTACAGAGTGCAGTTACAATAAGTTGAGTTTAATGTTGGATGTTATGAATTTTTTTAAAAAATAAATAAGGGGTGTTGCTACAAGCATAATGTGCAGCTAGAAACAACATTATGCAATGCATTTTGTTCATATTACTACATTAATTTGACAAATTAATGTTCTTTAAGTGGCAAATAAATTAAAAGTTAATAATAATAAAAAATAGAGCAATATACTGCAGTACATGCAGGAAGTCTCAAGGAACTAATCAAATATTTATTGTAGTCATTTATGAAACACACACAAAAAAAAAACAGAGGAATTGTTTTGGTCGCGTGGTTGCCTCTAATCATTTTGCTGCTTGTACATATACACATGTTGTCTTAAGGCAAGATCGATCTCATGTTGTGGGAGGATGATCAACGGTCCTGCTCCTTTAAAGCTGTAATTACCTTTAATAACAGTGTATTTACTGTATTAGTGGTGCTCATCTGGAAATTATCTCTCTCTAATTGCTCTATTAGTATGTGTAGCATCAGCCCCCACAAACTCCGGTTCCATCATTATGCGAAGTTATCTTATAAATGAAAGACTTGGCTTTGCATGGAAATTTGCCTTTAATTATTTTATTATTAGAGGTTCTGCAATGTATCATTTCTGGTTTGATGATGATTACATGTCAGTGTTGTCTCTCCGTTAGTCACGAACATCACTCTTGGTTTAGGGTTAATGCCGTCTGTGGGTTTTCTTCCTCCGCTGCACATTAACAGAGCAGGCAGAGCTGCAGCGCCATGGACTGAAGTCAAACACCTGCAGAAACGCTGTGCTCACATTTGCCATCATTGCTGGAGAAAGAAAGCCAGAGGACCAATGATGTTTTTGCAATTTCCCTTCGTGCAGAGAGATAATTAGAGGAAGAATGTGATTCATTACCCTATTGAAAGAAGCATACCTTCCTCCCTGAGCGAACAACCCCTCCACTTCAAAGGGAGCACAGGTTCTTTGATCCACAACCAGGAGTAGGAGATGGATAGACTAGTACGTCGCGGTGATTGCTGTGCACTTCGTGGCTTCGCCTCTGCCTCTGGAAGATGGATTGGGATCGTCAGCCACGTTAGAAAGATAATGTGATTTGATTCTGAGAGGATTTGGCCCCTAAACTTGCTTGGCCAGAGCTGTCGAGATTAACTTTGTATCATGTCCTGTGATGTCCACCTTAGGTTTTGCTGGTTGTAGTATCTTTCTTTTCTTTATTTCTTTCATCCCTTCCCCACATGTGGTCTATTTTACAGCTCACTGACCTCAACACTGATGCCGTAAAACAGAGCTGGGAGATAAATGTGTGTGCATGAACATTTTTTTCCCCGCCGTCTTTCTTCTTATTCTCTTTGTTACTCTCTTTGAAGAGCAGGACAAGGTGATATTCCAATTCACTTGGTGGCTATGCTTCTTTCAATGTATCACTGACCTTCGATTCCATTACATTTCTCAATGCTGGCTGATGCAAAGCTGGCAGCAGCCTTTTCAGAATGTTCTTTCTTTTTAATTTGCGATGTTCTATCTTCTTCTTTAAAAGCTTTGCTACAATTCCTTCACAGATAGATGCACTACTTTCGTGCAAAGAGAATCCCAATTAATTTAGAGGTCGTTTGTTTAGTCCTCCTCATCAGATCAATTTTATGCAGGAGGGAAACAGGGAAAATCGTTACACAGCTTAAAAGAAACCTAAGTGAATTACAGTAATTATTTAATGCTTGGTCTTGATCAAGCTAAGTGTCTGTACAGGCTCTTATTTATTTCCTTAATTGCCCCTTCATCTCCCAAGGTCCCTCTGTGGACTGTGATAAAAGAAACATTCATGAACAGAGGATGTATCCGACTGTAAAGAAAAGAAGCTGCAGTTCAGATGTTTTTATTGGAGGTTTTTGTTATAAACCAACTTGGAAAAGTCTCAACTTTCTCGGGAGGCCTTAAATGAACCCACAGTTTCTCAGCCAGTATCCAAGATAGTGTTCTGAGATGGTTGCCCATGTTCTACAGTAATCAGAGAGAGTGGGCAGTTTATTTTGTTTGCCTGAACATACATTTTCACGTGGAGCAAGTGTCCCTGGTTGTTTTATGGGGGACATTAACACTAAGAGAAGATTTTAAGTGGTTTGTTTGACCACACGTTCAGCAAACACTTTCCTTTTCTTTATTTTTTTTTCCAGAAATGTAGCAGAGGAGCTGTTTTTGCAATGCTCCAAGAAAAACTTGTATTTCTTTTGTATAATGGAATCATTAATCATTTGTAATATGGTGTGGTCTTTTTGTGCCCTTTTTTGCATAATACAGGAAATAGTAGCTGTTTAACTCAAGGTGTTGTCTCTTGTTCACTGTAGGTTCTTTGTGCTCAATTGCATTGCATAATTTATTTAAAAAAATGATGTACAGGTAAAAATACAGTGAACACACTTCGCTTTGATATAAAGTAACTGATGAGTTTGTAAACTTGGAGCATTTTCCCCTTAGTTGAAAAAGTTGGCCTATTGTTCAGATGTGTCTGGAGAGGCAGCAAAGAAGTAAAGGCAGGAATTCCTGTAGTGTAAACCAGTGTATATATTGCTGAAAGAGACATTTCTTGTTAGACCGCATTCATTCTCCGGCTAGCTTCTATCACTACACCACAAATGCTACAGTTTGTGTGCTCTGCTGAATCCTAAAATACAAAACACTCCCACTCAATGGAGCTAAAAGATTGTGTGATGCTTAGGCTGAATCATGTTTTTGCCTCAAATTAACTTCTTTAGAGTTGTATCTAGGACCAAACCGAGACCACACTGCACCCGAATACAATATCCGTGTTTACGTCTGCCAGGCAAAAGAAACTAAAGGTAAAAACAAACCCGATTAAGATTTCATTGGACTAAAGAATTTGCTCCTAGTTTGAATGTGATTCGCCTGAGAGTGAACAGTAAGCAGTAATGCTAAATTAAGCATGGCATAAATTACAAAGAATCCTTAGAGTATTTGAGAACAGTACAGATTCTGCCACTAGCAATTCAAGGGGAAAAATGATTTTACATTTATTATTAACATAGTTTTGTCAATTCATAGTATGATATCTTTACTAACGAGTCCAACTGGCACCAGAAGTTTCACTGACAAATGTCCTCTGAAACCACTGTTTAAGCTCCTCATCCATCTCTAAGGCAGGGCGCAGCCAAGTCACTCTATGGATCTCTTTCGTTTGGACACTACCCAGAGCTCATGGCCATGAGCAAGGGCTGAAATGTAGATCAACTAGTAAATCAAAAGCTTTGCCTTCTGGCGCAACTCTCTCTTCACCAAAACAGTCTGGTGCAACAGCCGCGTTAGTGCTGCAGCAATCTCCCCTGTCCGTATCGTGCTTCACCTTCCCATCACTCTGAGAAATACCATTCTGAAATGGATAAACTCCTTCGCTTGGTTCGACAACTTTCCCTCAACCCAGATGGAGCGATAGAACATTTCCCGACAAAGACCCATGAAATGAGTCTCTCTGACTCTCGCTAATACGACTCAGGCAGTTGCATAAATCTCACCTAGACTAGACTGAATAACAATACATGCAGTTCTTCTTGATATCAAGTTCCCGCATGAAATGTTTTTGCATCTGACTTTGTGGGTGACTTTCTTTTGTTTTCACATGAAAAAAATATTAACCAAATCATGAAGATTAAAAAAAACTGTTATCTGTAACATTAACAGAGATGCCATTCCAACTACCACAGCCACAAACCCGCTGAATCGTCTTCTGATTCTAATATGACTTTAACTCCACTGCTTCACCAGATGTAGTTTTGTTGTGCCTTAAAGAATGAAAGAAGTGAAATTACACCCTTTCAGTTGAAGCTTTTTACTTTGAGCATGGCAGATTGTTGTGTTTATTGTGCTCTAGACAAAACCGGAGGCTTTTCCTGTCAACACCTCTCGCGTACAGCGCACAGAGCTTGACACTCTTCAGAGAGCAACTATAAGTACTCTGGCAGAAGGAGGCAAAGGGAAGGTCAGTTAATGATTTTGTGAGCTCTAACCTTAAGAAAAACTCTGCTCCTTTTAAAGGGCACTGCCTGAGCGAGAACAACAGTTTTATCTTCTTTTACTTGAGTTTTGAATCAGAGGGAACAAAGCGATAGACAAACAGTTCAGCCCAAACAAAAGAAGATAAATCCAGCACCGCATTTGGCAAACCAGTTGGAGCTGAATGAAACGCACCTGGTAATTCATATGGTTGCACAAGCTGACGTGGCCGCGACTCAGAGAGCCATTTCTCAACTGCCTGGTTTACTGCCTGGTTTAATTGCTTCTTGTTGTAAATGTGCTTTGGATTGAAGGGCAAAAAACTGTTTAATTGGAAAGCAAAAGTAGGGGAAAAGTTGCAAGTGTTACATGCTTTTATTTGGACAGTAAAACAGTAGCTTTAGTATAGCAGTATTAGTTGAGTCAATAAAACGTAGTTTATGTAGATGACAAGAAAACTCACTTCATGAATCTGTCATTTAAAGGAGGAAATATGAGGAAGCAGTGTGGCCAATTGGGATAATGCTTCTGAATGAAACTTTTTCCCTATAATGTAATTTCAATTTTACTGCGTCCTTTGAGGTCAGTGAATCTGTCTCACTGTGCCCTGGGAAGGTAAACTTAATTTACTGCTATATCTCTTTCCACTACTAAGGCACACCATATCCAATAGTGAACCTCCTAAGCATAATCAATTATCTGAGCTCCAATGGTGGAGAATGCAGAATGCTGATAAGACTTTGTAGACGTTTTTTTTTCCTAATGAAGAGAGAAAAGACGATTTGGTTCAATACCCTGGGGGACTTTTTTTTTTCTTCCTCCTCTCCTGGTAAAAGAGAATTATTCATTGCATCCTCTAAGGGAAAAGTCGATCATTCCCAATAAGTCACTGAGTTGTTGTCCCGCTGTGGTTGTGCTGAGTAGGACCCTAGGCAATGTCGATTTTGTGTCATATGCTTTGCTCGACTTTTTCTTAAAGGCACGGACGTCAGGCAAACAGTGACTTTGACTTTGTCGTATTGTATAGACAACTGACGCTTGGTGATATTTGTCAAGGTGCATTGAGAGGTGCAAGGAACATCAGCTTCGCCCCCTGTTTTCAGTGCAACCTTCCTCCCTCAAAATCATCTTTTCCTATCTTGCAGCGCTCTCTAATCACAGCAACAAAGGGTGGAAATTGTGAAAGGACGGACGCAGCCCGTGTGTGTGGTCTCCTCCAGTATGATTACTTTGATGATGATCCACTGGCTGTAATATTTCAGAAATTATATTTCTTTGGAAAATAAAAAGCTTTTTTATCACACCCTTGGGTGAAGTTTATGACAAGCCCGTGTCCTAATGCATTGTGTTGATTGTTTCGTTCAGCCGATTTGCATGCGGCGAGCTGGCCTGCAGACACGTGCAATGCTGCACATTGATAAGGAGTGACGCTTCCCTAAAGATCAACTGCATTGATTTTCTTTCCATATTTTTTTACCAAGCTTTGATAACAACCTCAGGCTTGCATTGACAAATGCTACGCGTGGGGCTATGCAAACAAATGAAAACAATGCTTTAGCCTCTTCTGCTTTTTAATTTTTATAAGTAAAATGATTCAAAGTCATACTGACCTTTTACAAGAAGCATCTGTGCGGAACTAGAATTTATGATCCGTGGGTCAGGCTGTATGCCAACACTCGCTGCTGTTTTTCTACCATTAAACAAGAGTTATGTCATACTTCCCATTTAATCACGGGCTTTTTCAGAGGTCTGGGCGGAATCGGTGCGCTCAGCCAATGACTCACTGTGAGGGACCCATTTGACAGATTACACCTGCAGTCGCACTTAAAGGTAATGTTAGTAGGCTCTTGGCAGAGAAGGAGGAGAGCCTAACAGTTCCATTAAATGTTTTCAATTGACCTTCATGGCAAATGAACAGTTGGGTTCAACATAGTCAACAATAGCGCTTATTGCTGGTTGAAGCCTTGACATTCAATATTCCTGCTACAGAGCTGTTACTCATTATTCCTGTCAAAGTAATGTTTGTCATCATTGTATTAACACCACCTCTGCCCTTGCTGGAGTCGAATTTTAAACCTTAAAATTACTCAGGTCAGAGTGTTTTCTCAAGGGTATACCAGCAGCTTTAAGGGCAAACTTGGCACTTTCATGGTCCAGTGCTGTGCTGCAAGCTCTCTGCCACTACCTAGGAGACTCTCAGGATCATATAGACAGCAGAGTGACAAAGTGTGGAGCAGAAACCTGTTTAACACTTCATCATTGCTGTCATAGACATCCAGGAGGAGTCAGGCAATTCACCACATACAGGGAGCGAGAAAAGACTCCCGGTAAGGTTGATCACATCTGTGAAATTAGAAATACTTTAGGCCTATATGGCCACCAAATGTGTTTGCTTTTGTAATTATCTGCAGTCAATTGTTCTGAGACTCCCTCCCCACCCCACCCCCTTTTTCCCCCCAGAATAATGCTGCATGCTGTTCCTGTGCAGCACAGAATTTGTCAAAGTCAAATAGAATTTTTGGGCAAATCTCACGGCCATGAATGGACCAACAAACTCTATTTCATGCATTGTTAGATTTAAAGAGTATTATAAGGAATTCAGGAAGATATATCTTAAGGCTAGTGTGTTTGAGTGTGCTACACAGAATATACTGCAGGCTGTTATAATAGTGGTTAACGGGCTGAATCAGGCCACGGTAATGCACCAGCACCTTAACAGTAACGATACAGTTAAAGAAAAGTACGACAGATAAGCCCTTAAGAAGTTTCTAAGGAAAAGAATCTCCAGTTATTTGGAACTATTGTGTTTCTCTTTGTTATATTTTAAGGATTTTTATTGCAATATGTTAGTGTTACAGGCGTGACTTTCACACAAATATGTTTTTGTGCTTCAACCATGTCAATGTTTAAAATTTTAACCCTTTTTACACTTTTTCTCTATGAAATACAGTTTTTTTCTTTATTATTTATGTTTTTTTTTTATGAAAGCAAAGTTCCATATTTTCTAGATAATAAGTAAACTATATGCACATACTGCCCCCACTAGCTACAGGGAGTGCAGAATTATTAGGCAAGTTGTATTTTTTTGAGGAATAATTTTATTATTGAACAACAACCATGTTCTCAATGAACCCAAAAAACTCATTAATATCAAAGCTGAATATTTCTGGAAGTAGTTTTTAGTTTGTTTTTAGTTTTAGCTATTTTAGGGGGATATCTGTGTGTGCAGGTGACTATTACTGTGCATAATTATTAGGCAACTTAACAAAAAACAAATATATACCCATTTCAATTATTTATTTTTACCAGTGAAACCAATATAACATCTCCACATTCACAAATATACATTTCTGACATTCAAAAACAAAACAAAATCAAATCAGCGACCAATATAGCCACCTTTCTTTGCAAGGACACTCAAAAGCCTGCCATCCATGGATTCTGTCAGTGTTTTGATATGTTCACCATCAACATTGCGTGCAGCAGCAACCACAGCCTCCCAGACACTGTTCAGAGAGGTGTACTATTTTCCCTCCTTGTAAATCTCACATTTGATGATGGACCACAGGTTCTCAATGGGGTTCAGATCAGGTGAACAAGGTGGCCATGTCATTAGTTTTTCTTCTTTTATACCCTTTCTTGCCAGCCACGCTGTGGAGTACTTGGACGCGTGTGATGGAGCATTGTCCTGCATGGAAATCATGTTTTTCTTGAAGGATGCAGACTTCTTCCTGTACCACTGCTTGAAGAAGGTGTCTTCCAGAAACTGGCAGTAGGACTGGGAGTTGAGCTTGACTCCATCCTCAACCCGAAAAGGCCCCACAAGCTCATCCTTGATGATACCAGCCCAAACCAGTACTCCACCTCCACCTTGCTGGCGTCTGAGTCGGACTGGAGCTCTCTGCCCTTTACCAATCCAGCCACGGGCCCATCCATCTGGCCCATCAAGACTCACTCTCATTTCATCAGTCCATAAAACCTTAGAAAAACCAGTCTTGAGATATTTCTTGGCCCAGTCTTGACGTTTCAGCTTGTGTGTCTTGTTCAGTGGTGGTCGTCTTTCAGCCTTTCTTACCTTGGCCATGTCTCTGAGTATTGCACACCTTGTGCTTTTGGGCACTCCAGTGATGTTGCAGCTCTGAAATATGGCCAAACTGGTGGCAAGTGGCATCTTGGCAGCTGCACGCTTGACTTTTCTCAGTTCATGGGCAGTTATTTTGCGCCTTGGTTTTTCCACACGCTTCTTGCGACCCTGTTGACTATTTTGAATGAAACGCTTGATTGTTCGATGATCACGCTTCAGAAGCTTTGCAATTTTGAGACTGCTGCATCCCTCTGCAAGATATCTCACTATTTTTGACTTTTCTGAGCCTGTCAAGTCCTTTTTTTTTACCCATATTGCCAAAGGAAAGGACGTTGCCTAATAATTATGCACACCTGATATAGGGTGTTGATGTCATTAGACCACACCCTTTCTCATTACAGAGATGCACATCACCTAATATGCTTAATTGGTAGTAGGCTTTCGAGCCTATACAGCTTGGAGTAAGACAACATGCATGAAGAGGATGATGTGGACAAAATACTCATTTGCCTAATAATTCTGCACTCCCTGTATGGCTAGATCGCCAACCAGAATTTTCCATTTAGGAATGGGTATTGAATGTTAAATGCTTCCACCTGGTGCAGAACCCACCTTTGTCTGTGTCTGTGCGTATGGAGGTGTGGGCACATGTGCATGAGATAACTGTGCTCACTTGTTTGTGTTTTTTCTTTCTTTTTTCTGGATCTATGTGAATGTGAGCGAGCCAGGTGTAAAAGGAGGATAAGCATTTTGGGGGTTAAAAGGAAGACAGGAAGCAATGTGGATATTGACCCACATTCCCTCAGTGTGTGGAAGTACAGGAGGGGGGGAGAGAAATTGTGCTTCTGTTGAGGCCACATGGGGTGAGGGATGAAGACTAGCTTTGTGGAAGTTTAACAATAGCTAACCAGCAAAGCTTCTGCCCTGGGAAGTCTAATTTTAAGGCTTTTCTGTGAAATCTGGTTCAACTTTGTCTGTGAACCGGCTCTCTTAGAAGTGTTTTATTAAGAGTCCAATCCATGAGTCCTGTGCCCTTTTGTAAAAGTCGCTTCGTCGTTTTAAGCATCACTGGAAGGCGATGGTTTTTAAGAGGGCCGACATTAGGGATGGGTATCGAAAACCGGTTCTTGTTGAGAACCGGTTCCCACTGTTTCAATTCCTTGGAATTGTTTGCCATTTTTGCAAACGATTCCTTTATCGATTCCAGTCGCCCCAAATGACGTCACCACGTTGCGGAGCGTCATTTACCTGGCAGGAAACACGGCGCGTAAGCAGCTCAAACGCTCAAAAGTTTGGTTATACTTTACGAGAAAGGATGACAACAGGGCAACTTGCAATACTTGCAAAGTAGATATTTCATTTAAGGGAGGAAACACTACGAATATGCAAAAGAATTTGCTCACAAAACACGTGATAACCTTAAATGAATGTCGTGTTTTTAATTCCGCTCCGGACTCGTGAATCTCAACCCAGCAGCAGCGGTAACGTTTGCACGTCCTCTTCCGTTAATGCGGCAGGTAAATAATCAACTAACAGTGCATATTATGTTAGCGCGATCTGCCTTATTACAAAACCATTACTGTGCATTTAGGTGACCGTGATGAGAGAGACTGACAGAGTCTGGCTGGCTCAGATGCTGGCAGTTCTCGCTGCAGTCTACCGTTAGCGTCTCCTTTCAGGCCAGGATAGACGAATGTCACCGAACAGTGACTAAGTTTGTGGTAAAAGGCTTGAACCCATTTGCCACAGCAGATGCCCCCAATTTTAGGTAAGTGAATGTGTTTAATTGTAGGCAGGGACATTACTGGATATTCTTGTGTAATTGCTACTGAATAATTTATGTTATACTTTGTTATTGCTATAAGAATATTTATTTTATTATTTTACATTTACAATTTTTTTTTCTGGGGACCCTGTGACACCCATTGAAGAGCCGTAGTCTGGATCTCTTAAGATCTCACTGTTGGGTTTGTAAGGCCATGTTACTCCTAAATTTCTATCTTGTTCAAAGAGAAGATATAAAACGAAGTTCTAAGCTAATTGAACTTAGTGTTCTCCTTTGTTAAAAAGAATCGATAAGAGAATCGATAAAGAATCGAATCGTTAAACAGAATCGAAAATGGAATCGGAATCGTGAAAATCTTATCAATACCCATCCCTAGCCGACATCAGACCGCCTTTGGGTTTGTGTGGATTTGTATGTGCGTAAGCGAGTGAGACCAGAACATAAAACGCAGTCAAAGCTGCTCAACATTATTAAACATTTACCAATTAGGATTCACAGACAACCTCACCACAGGCATCGTGGTGCTTTAGCCGAGAAATGCTCAATAGAGGAAACAAGAATGAATTAGTTTTGTGAGCTTTCATTGTGTGTTAGTGCACATGGTAGCTTTTGCTTAGTGATTAGGGATCTTGAAAATATTTAGGAAGGCCAAGCTAAATATACAGCCGAGGAGACGTTCTCATACCGCACTTAACCAAGTGTGAAATAGCTTTGGCTAAGTAAGGGGACAACCATTAATACTGATAAAAATGGGACTAGGTGCTCTCAAGGTGGAATGTGAGCTCTCACTAAGAAAGTGATTTATGTCACCTTCAACTGAGGTAAAAAAAAAAAAAAAAGCTGGCACTCCGAATAAGAAAAAAAAATCCCACACACACTTCCTTTATTATCAAAACCAGGTTGTCATATTGATTATGACGCTACATCCCACAGCACTGTGTCTTTTCTTGATATCAAATATTCATCTTAAGGTGGGATTGGTGATTATCTTTAAGAGGCGGTGTCAGCTTTGCATGCTCCGTTTTGGCTTTGTGATATCAGGCTGTCACAGTTTAATAAAATGTTCCTTTCCTTCATCTCAAATCTACCTGCTTCTAAGTGCTTGGCAAACATGCTTCCACATGCTGCAAACATCACCCCGCCGTTTGGGATCAATACGCCGTCTTGTTTTTGTTTTCTCTTAATTGTCTTGGCAGCTTGAGAATATACCTGCTTGAAAATATTAAGTATGAAGAAAGAAAATCCTATCATCAGATGTATGCCTTAGGAGACACTTGGCAACTATTATACCTGATATAATAATTGACATTTTGTAACATAATCGCCTTTAGCATGTCATTTGCTGATTAAAGTTGCAAAAGCTGTAGCTTAGAAATTGAGGAGCCTGTGTAGACACCACAATGCAAATATCTTTAGGCCTTGGGTAAAGCGCAACTTCTTCATCAGGACCAAAACACTGTCAACAGAACGTGTGTGTGTGTGTGTGCGTGTGTGTGTGTGTGTGCGAGTGTATGTGTGTGTGTATCTTTGTTTTTCTCACAGACACAGAGAGTTCCATCCAAGCACTGTCACCTTATGATGTGCAGGCACTTCCAGAGCTGTATCCTGCCTGGTACAACAGTACGAAAGGAGGATGTAGTAATGTATTGCACATTGCTGTATCTGGCCATTTTTTCAAGATTCTCCCCTCGCGTCATTATCATAACGTGAGATTCTGAGTGTCTGCATAGAGATTACGTCCAGGGTTTGTCACCTTCCTAATTGGCCAAATCACTGTGCGGTACATGCCTGTGGATATGCTTTATTAGCCTAATCAAGACTCTAGAGGGAAGACCCCGGTATAAGACCCTTCACAAGTAGTTAATAAGGTCCTTGGATGAGATCAGCTTGTAGAACTATAGCAAGCTAGCAATATAACTGTAGGGAGAAGGTTCGTGAACACTACATGACTTTCAGAGAGGATTAGGGATTTGTATATGAATGCTTAGCAAGTAATATATGCAAGCGCATTCAGCACTGCTGAAGCTTTTTGTGCAGAATCCCTGGCAGAGTTTGAGCATAGCTTTAAAAAAAACATTACATTAGAAATGTATACTCAGTGCTGCTACAAGGGGCCTGGACAATAGCTGTATGCATAGTCTCCTCTGCTATTCACAAGAACAAGTGCGTTGAATCACTTTTTGTTTATCTCCACATGCAGCAATATGAATAAGAGAGAACTACACATACATGTGCACATTTATGTCACTTATTTACAGAAACAGGATGGTTCTACATGAAATGCATGCATCTGTGAGGAAAAAAAAGACTAGTACTAATTTGAGAGTATAATATATTCTTTGAACCGTCTTCACCTGTTTGTATCTTCTCTGAGAAACAGGTTCAATAATAAAAATTCAAATAGAGTTGAGCATTGTGCACATAGCTTGCCAAAACCCTCAGGAAAGTCTTTGATGTTCTCAATCCCCGGGTGCACAGGAAGTGATGCATTTTATGTTTCTGGCAGAGCCGTAAATATAATCACCATAAACTAAATCACCGTAAGGCATTAACCCAGTGTGATCAGCCTCAAACTAAAGTAAATGGTTGCCTACAAAGCACACTTAACACTATTTCAGCAGGGTAGTTTGAATTTATGGATGCACACATAAAGATTCTGTTTTTCACCTTTTTCTTAGCACAAGGTCAGGTGAACAGGTATAATAGTGCTGCCCTTCTTTAATGCTTCATGCAAATAATCTAGCACCAGATGTGGACTGGTATGCTTCTCACTGAAAGACCTCCAAATGAAACAAAATGAGTGCTTTTAAGATGCAGCAGCTTAAAGAACTTAAATAACCTTCAATTTTTTTGACTTTGTGCACTTTCTAAAGCTAAATAAGAGTACATCTCCCACACTTGCAAAGCTCACTACATGGTAAGATCACACCTATAATCCAGAAGGCCTCAGATGCTATTGTAACTAATGGTTGTCAAGGGTGCGCACACGGGGATGATAGAATTCAGCACCATGGACAGTGTTTTATGCTTCATCTGTGCAAAAGGCCACGGACAAATCAAGAGCATCACTGCAGGAGGGAACACTTAAGCACCCCGCTTATGTTTCCACCCTTTCTTGCCTTCATGGTCTTTAGAATACCAATCTGTGACTCCAAGACGGCATTGTTTTCACAGCTGCTTTGGCTGCCTAGAGAAATACACTTAATCTGTTGGTTCAGTTTCACTAAACAACATCGCTAAATACCAAAATGGGATTGTTGTTAAATTTGAATAATGTAGTTATCCAACTGTAAGCTCCACATAACTTTGAAGTGATTGCTTTTTATCACATCATGGACAAACTTTGTTACTATTTCTTACCAACATTTTTTTCAGGTACACGAGTAGAACTACTGATGCTAATGATAATCATATTAATTAAGGTAGATATTTCACAGTTTCAACTAACTGTAGGTAAAATAAAACTGAACTGGAACTTGAGAGTAATAAGACATCTTTATATTTTTATTTCAAGTGGTAATATATCCTTTTGCTGTTCCAGAAAAATGTCGGTTTCAAATTTATCATTTGTACTAACAAACAAGCATAATGAGTTCCAAAGAATTGGTGTTACATGATTATTATTATTATTACTATTATTATTACTGTTCTGTTCTTTCCTTCACTTCATGACTGTCACTGATGTACTCTTTCCTATTCATGTAAACCTTTTGGCTCAACAGCATTCAACACATAATGCCATCACCGGTGGGTAATACACCATTAGCTCTTTGAATAGCTGCATCGCTATATAACTACACAAGACCTACACAAATGGATATGAGAACAGGACCATAAATCTCAGACTGCCTTGCCAGTGCTTCTTTTGTAGCCAACAGGTATCCAAATAATGGCTTTCTTTTCAGTGTGCAAGTTATTGTTTGCTGTCTCATCAATGCAAATGTAATTAATTCATTAACAGTTTTAGTTAATTAAAACTCTTTGTTGTCAAACAAAAAAGCTGATGGTGCATTGATCGCTCACTGACTCTTTACTTGCAGGTATTCCAAACCGCCTTAAATGTGACAGCTGTAAAAAAAAAAAAAAAAAAAAAGTGTCTGGTACCAAAAATCTTTTTTGTGTTTGTGTCAACATTTTCACAGAAATGTCTTACAGGGTAAAATGCTGACCCAAAAGAAGTCAGGAGGGATATACATGTAGATGAAAACTGCAATTAACTGGTCGGCTAAAACATGCAAATGCATGGTGATGATTTTAGTTGATCAGCTGTAGTCAAAATTGCTGGCAAGATGTAGCTTTAACTTTTAATTCTGTGCTTTTTAGATTGAATCTTGTGGTCATGTTGTCAACGACATGCTTTTAAATTAGGACATCGGAAAAGTCACCATGTATTATAAGCTTGAAAGGTGCTACTTGTGAAAGTAGTTTTCTTTCTTTCTCAGTACTTTGCTCTGGAACATACACATGGATGTCCTTTCCTTCTTGTTTTTGTCCACTTATGTGATGTATGCCGAGCAGGAACTCTGCTCCGTGACATAAGTAGCCACTGGCTCATAATGGCCCCATGTCACTCTCTGCCTCTTTGCTGCCCGCCCGCTGGCTTGTGCCTTTCCCCACCATATGCAGCTGTCTCATATGCCTCCTAGCAACAGCTAGTCTTGGCCACAGCTGCTTTATAAAAAACCCCAACAGAGGCTTACAGACAAACGCACACTTAAGCATGTAGGCTTATTGAAATAGAGAAGTCTCTCACTTGTATGTAATACAGTGTTTACCATTGCCCCATCAAATCTAAATGAACATATGAACATCTACATATGTTCATTTAGATTTGGGTTTCTGAAAGGCGCCCTCAAATAAAATGCATTATTATTATTATTATTATTATTATTATTATTATTATTATTATTATTATTATTATACGACACTCAGTGTTTTCACTAATAGCAGAAAAAAAATTAGCAGTTATTAACCATCATGGAGATAAAGCAGACTTATCCCAATAAAAATATCACACTTCTGCCTTCATACACTATAAGTGGACAACAAAGCAAAATATCAAACATGATCAAACTGTACCGAGTCAAACCTTTGTTTACTTGAATCCCACACATGGTCAACCAGTCTGCTCAGGTGCTGGTGAGGTGCGTTGGGATAAACATGCTGTTTGTGATGTTGATAATTGACAGCCATGTCGCTACAGCGGCTATTCCCAGGTTATCTGGGGATATTCCTTGTGTGTTAGAATTTTGTTTTTTCCATTCTCCTGTCTCGTATCGACAGAATGCAGCAAAATCTGACGTGCATCAATATTCTGCGCTCCAGTAATGAAGGAGGAGAAATGAGATGCTGGGAGCCAAGTGGGGCCTCGCTGTTTAGTGGGACAAAAACAGCAGTAACAGCTGGAGTGCCAAACAACAATGTGCTGCATTTCAAGGCTTTTTTTTAAGGTGAATATCAACTACAGTATTTAACTTAAAGATATTTATCTCATGAAAGATTAAAAGATTAAATCAGACACTGTAAAGTCTTTGCTTAATTTAAGGAGCCTACCATTGCCACTGTAAGCCATGGCAGTCAAATAATCCTGGATAGAAATCTATCTACGAAGTCTAAAATGCTGGCTAAAATGCAGCTCTCTAAGTGTTACTGTAATAAAAATACAATTATTTTTAACCTATTCTTTTTGATTTGTTGATTTATTAAAGCAGCAGTATACAATTTGACATCTAGCCTCCAAGCTCATTGCTCCCTGTAAATATAATACACACAGAAATTGGGGAATAGTGAGTAAATATCCCTCTAGAGCCTAAAAGTAGAGACGGTGTTGGTGGAGGAGTTGGAATAGCAGGCAGTGTTGCATAGGGAGTGCAGGGCGTTGATATACCATAGGGATAGGAAATTCTGCAGCTTAAATCGAACAGCAGATTAGGAATGTGTGTTTGTGGCATGAGGAGGCTCGGGAGTGCTAGTGTGTATGATTCAGTTCATCATAGCCTGCCTGAACTACCTCACAGTCTTCAATACATTTAGCATGGCGACTGTTTAGTGCTCCTGTGGGATTAGTGGTGACGCTTTGCACGTTGGAAATCTATATTGAGCCGATATTAAAGCTGGGAAGATGTAGCCTTGCAAAATTGTTTGCTTGTATAGTGTTAAGACTCATCGGTGCCACACGGTATGTTATGTCTATCTGATCACTGGAAGTAGAGTAATTTAGAGCGTGACATCAAAATAACTGCTTGGATTCATTCCAAGAGTTGCTTCCACAAGGACTAGCATTTGACCAAGATAACTAATGAGGCCAGTATTTTTTTCTATCCACCCACCCTAGATTTTTCATAAACAATATATCAAAGACAAATACATGACTGCGAAAATAATTAATTGGCGTTCCCAAGCCAGACAAGAAATGTGATTTCTCCAAAGTGCCCTGGATCTGCACTGGGGCGTCCTTCTAGTCGGACATGCCCAAAAACACCTCACCTAGGAGGCCCTCTGGAGGCATTCCAGAACCACCTTAGCTGGCTCCTTTATCCACTCATCCATATTCTTCCCCTTATTCATTTCAGGGTAACTGGAGGGGCTGGAGACCATCCCAGCTGCCATGGGGCTAGAGGCAGGGTACATCCCAGATAGATTGCCAGCCTGTTGTGGGGCAAGAAACCAATTCACACTCACATTCTCACCTACAGACAGTTTAGAATAATCAGTTAGCCTAACCTCACTAACTGCATGTCTTTAGACTTAGGGGGGAAGCCCAAATACCCAGAGTGAACCCATGCAAACACAGGGAGAACATGCGAACTCTGCACAGATGGTTGATTCAAACCCAGGGCCTTCTTGCTGTGAGGCAGCAGTGCTAATTTATTATTTTAATATTTCATATTATAATGAATGGAAACAAAGTAACATCAATCATCAGATTATTAGCAATTTTTTAGCGTTATTATTTTGTTCTTCTTTAAAATAACTATTCACTAAAGTTTTACTTGGAATCACTTTACAGTTTGTGTGTGTTACTCATAGGCTTAAAGAATAACTAGTGACAAAGAGACCTACAACAAGTTTGTTCTTATGTATCTTTAGATGCAACTATCAATTTTTTAAAATGTACTTACCCAATTCAAGGTTGCTGGGCCGTAACCTTTTCCAGCTGACACTGGGTGAAAGGCAGGGTCCACCCTGGACAGGGCACTAAGACATTTGTCTTTATTTATATATATATACATGAATTAATATCTGTCCCTGCTCTAGTATTTCACAGGAAGGTCTTGTTTGAGCTACAAAGACTGAAATGCTGTTGTGGCAAAAACCTTTTGAAAAGATCTGGCAATAATTCGACAAATTGAGTTTGATGCAGCCTGAGTATTTTACTCACAGCAGGCCAGTGTTGTGACTTCAGCTACAGTTAAATACAGAGGCTCGGAGGAAAATGCAATTTTGTGTGTAATGCAATCATTTTGCAGACAGTAATTTGGCGAGCAAAGAGGCAGAGTTCAGTGCTTATACAGGCTTGCACCCATAAATTGGCCACAGTTAATGCACTTTTGACATGTTGTTTGACATAATGCATTTGCTTTCTATTATTTTTATCAAGGCTATAGAAGAATATCGCTGGGTCATATGGTTTACTAAATTGGATCTAATGATGCAACAATGCCGAGGCACCTTTGTGTGAGTAAAGAAAAAGTGACATAGTGGAAATGCTTTGTGAAAACACTGAAAATGTTACAAAACAGGCAGCACAAATGATTATTTCATGCCTGGAATTTTGAAATGAATTTCTCCTTAGTACAAGGAGGACACATAATGTAGCACTTGCCTCTGACTGTCAGCTATGTGACACAGATTACCGTTCTGTCTGATTTTTTTTTCTTTTTTTTCTGCTGTGTTTCTTGATGACCAATGAAGTCAATACATAGTAAATGATTGTTTCAGGGAGCTGTCACTGCACAAACACTAGGCTTGCATCCTGTGGTGTGTGTGATGCTAGTAATCAACCAACCAGTGGGTCAGACAGACACCAATCAGCCACAGACTTCATCTCACCCAGCATGACTGCCCATATCAGAGATGGCCGGTACCACCCACAAGATGCCATCTGCTCAACATTTCATCTCAAAATGCCTTTACCATCTCTGTGCTTGCTTGGTGTACACTTGGTGGACTTTCGGAGGAGTCGGGCAAGCAATTAGATTTTGACATTATGGGGCTAGTCTAGTCTCTAGGGACCTGATGTTTTTTCTCCCCACAATATATGATCTACAGTATCACTCAAAATGTTTACTGAGAAAATAATCATTTCACTGCAATATATATGATTGCACGACAGTGCAGTGATATTAGTGGGTGTTATAAAAGAATGCTGAGTTAATGTATATTTTCTTCTGCACCCAAATCCTATATGTTTTTATAAACCCTACTAAAATCTGTTGAGTCTCTCAGTACTTTCCAAGTTTCCTGAATATCTGCTGCATTCTGTCTGTTTGTTAACAGGCTAGCATCCACAGTTTTCAAGATATCATTTGCAAACTTTGTGTGATGGTAGTTCCAGCTGATTTAATTCTGGTGACAATTTGATTGAGGTCAGCGTCAAACCAAATGATAAATTCAAGCTACCTAACATGATTATCAGCTTCAAACTTCACAACAAGATATTACGCCTTGGGGGACATGAGTACTTCTCTTGGCTAAGCTCTTGACTTTGACCTTCACTATTAGTGGCCAAGGTCAAAGTTGACCTTGAAAAACAATTTCAAGAAGCCATACCAAGCTGCTCTTGTTGGTGATTATTTTCAGGTGTGAAGTATCCATTCATCCTCTTCTGCTTATCCTTTTTTTTTTGTGGAGGGGGGGGCTTAACCGAGCTGTCTTAGGGCAAAACAGGGTGCACCCTGGACAAATCGCCAGTCTGTCGCAGGGCTAACACATTTACACAGACAGCCATTCACATTCACACCTATGGGCAATTTAAAGTTTTCAATTAGCCTATCCCCACTAACTGCATGTGTCTGGACTGTGGAGGAAGCCGGAGTATCTGGAGAGAACCTACGTAAACACATAGAGAACATGCAGACTCCACACAGAAAGACCCCGCCTGATGGTGGTATTGAACACAGGACCTTCTATATATTTCTACATTTAATGAGTATTTTTAATGTGTGTTTCTATATTTCTGATAGGAGACCAAACTCTTTTGTATAAAGCACTTAGCTTTCATTGAAAGGAACTGGGGTATTTTGGCTTTTCTGCTTTTGAGCTAGGAATCTGATTGAGTCTGTGGCCTGACACTGACATCATTTATCTTTTGAAATTTCAAACATCCTAATGCTCTTTTGAATGTCCCATCACTAAAGAGCACTAACCAGAGTCAGCTATCAAGCTTGAGCGAACATCAAAGTCTGCCTCCAGTAACTGTGTTCACTTAAGAAGAAGAAGAAAAAAACGCATGGTTTGGATCCAAAATCAAAGTCAACAGTTTTCTTCTGACCATATTGTACGCTCCAGGGGTTTAGCTCATTAAGATGTAGCTTGTGGAAAAAGGTTTGAAACCACTGTAGTGAAAGAATATTTGAGTCTGTGAGTCTCTTCATGTGAGGCATGCATTTGGATATGTGTTTCTGTGTATGTCCCACAACATTCATTCTCATTTTGTCATTCTGACTAAGGATTATATTGTGTTAACCAGATGCAGTCATGATTCAGAAACAATAGTAACATTGTCCGCTCCATTTCATTGCGCCGAAGATTATGTTATTCCTCTCCAAACCTAGAGCAGCAGAGGAATACCTCAGAGTCGGCTTGCGGCCCTGACACAGGAAGCCCTAGATCCATCACGCCATATCATTGTCTTAGTGTGCTTTGTTACATTTTAGGGCCCTGCTCTCGGGTGAAGATAAATGCTGTAAACACTGCTTTATGAATGAATAAATTCCCCTCGCACCGACATCGCTCCATGGCCCACCGTTAATAAACTGATTCATGGCGTAATCCACTCTCTCGAGTGTTCAGAGCCCCCTTTTTATACCCCCTATTTATGTTTGCTGTTATTTCAGAGAGTCAGCTGAAAGGAACCGCAAGAGAAAGAAGATAAATCACATTTCCCTGCTTTAATTTATGGAGGTGAGCCGGTGTTATATGATCAAATTGTGTCCCGGCAAACACCGCTGGTGAAAAGCAGTGGAGGAAAACCTGAAAGGGAAGACGAAGTCATGCACGGCATCTCTCCCTGCGAGCAGGATAAGTGAGTGAGTTCATTACA
Organism: Aulonocara sp. 'chitande type north' Nkhata Bay; assembly: GCF_057382095.1. NCBI lineage: Eukaryota > Metazoa > Chordata > Actinopteri > Cichliformes > Cichlidae > Aulonocara > Aulonocara sp. 'chitande type north' Nkhata Bay. The sequence goes on along the minus strand of NC_141352.1, from coordinate 19,729,140 downwards.
AACCTCATTGTCCGTAACCACGACAGAGAAGAAATCCTGGAGAAAAGGTAGAAAATATGTTGCACCTAAGTCCTTGCAAAGGTTTTGTCTTTCATCATTGTTACGAGGCATGACAACTGAAGGCCTTTCTTTCAGACAGGAGAAATCATTTTGCAGAAAACTTTAACATTTGTCAGAACAAATTATCATTCTGTTAAGCTTTTTTTTCCCTTTTTTTTTTTTTTTAAACTGTGGACATTTCATTCCACAGTTGATGTAGATGTTGATGTTTGGTTTTCTTCCTGAATACTATCGTTGTTTATATTTACTGCGGGAAGAAACGGTAAAAACGGCGTTTTATAAGGAAAATGCTCGAAAGCGTTCTCCGCCTGTGAGCAAAAACAAAACCAATTGGTCGAAAAATGTACCATGTCGACCAATTAAAACATGGCATTTAGTTGTTTAGGGAGGGGGGAAGTTTTAGGAGTGACGGCGGTGTTTTGAGATGTGAGAGATTTGCGACGTTTAGCGCAAATCTTGTGTAGTTAGTGTGTACTGTAGTCAATGGTTTTGTTGTGTGTGTCAGAACAATGAGGCGACTGCTGAATGTTACGGGTGTTACAGGAGTGATACATCTCCTGTTGTCAGGCCTGCAGGTATCAGGCTGTTGTTCTCCTTTATCTCATAGTGGACAGAAATTATTTTTTGGAGCGGCACAAATAATTTGTGTGGCATCAAATTGATGCAGAACAGCTGATTGTTCTGTAAATAGCTTGAAATGTTTGTTATAAAAAACGCCTTGGCTGCATTTTTAGGTAAACAGCTGCAAAAAACTTTGTTTGCAAAACTCAGTAACTTTTTTGAACAAGTAACTATATAATTAATTGCCCAGCATCGGTCATTATTTACTGTATTTTGCAGACAGAGAGTTACAGGACTCTCTCCCAGACCACAGACTCATACTCATAATACAAGTCAGAGCTTTATAAAAAAAAAAAGTTGTGTTTTCAAAATTGTGCACACCTCTGATGTCGCTCGCAGTGGTCCAAGGGACCGCTCAGGGAGTTTGTGTGTTCGCTCAGACACATGAAAAATTAGAGGGAACATTGCCGCTCAGTTTTTGTTTTTTTACCAGAGCTCGAGGAGGACACTAAAACATTCAGTAAAGAACAAGATGAACTGATTGTTCTGTACTGGTGCCACTGGAAGCCACTGTTAGAATTCAGCTTATTATAGAAGCTAATCTAAGAAATATGTAGTGAAACACATAAAAATGGATGCTGTAGGAGAATTGTTCTTTTCTTTTATAAACTATTTATTCGTCTGCTGCTTTGTACATAAAAACATAATTTACAGGTATTCCAACTGGTCTTTGAGGAAGAGGGGAACAGGTGAAAGCAAGCTGAGCGACTCCTGCTCAGAGACTGATTTGATATGCAAATAATGTTGACCCGTGGTCCAGGTCTGACAGAGTGGCCATCTGTTAGCAAGCCAGAGTGGCTGGTGGACGAGACCCCCAACAGTAATCCCTCTGCCTTTAGCCCTCTAAAAATAACCTGCTTTCCATGTTTGTTGTTCTATTAATGCAGAAATAACGTGCATTAAGCCAGTTTTCCAAATAACATGTTGTGGATTGTTTTCTGTGCACGGTGACTGTTGGTAGAAAAATAAATGCATATTCATAAAGCACATTCAGTAATAGTGTATTGACTGTGAATTCTTTATATGACCAAAATTCCCTGGATGTTTAATGTTTTTAATGATAAATGTTGCATGTATGAATGTATGACGTACATATATGTTATTAGTAGTCGGTTTTGTCTTACTAAAGGAAAGGGAATAAAGCTAAACTTCATTTCAACCCTTACAAACTGTGGCGTAAAACAATATCTGCTGCCAACAATAATAAATAATTTATTACTGTCTATATTGCCACGTCAAATCTGGAGAAAACGTTTATATGAAACTTGAAAAGATTCTTTTTTTTCCCATGAAAAAATGAATTTGGCCTACAAGTCAAGCTATTATAAACCACAAAGCTTTAGTATTTAAATCTGAAATGCACTTTGACCTGCTGTATGATCTGGTACTGACGAGCCGAATGTGAATACACTCAACTTTGGACCAATGCTGTATTACAGCCTTGACCTTAACTGGGGTTGCTGCATAAACAGTTCTGCATGCACTATAATTTAGCTGAGGCAGAAAAGTTATGCAAATACGTGTATTTTTTATTTTTGTTGATACGCTGCAGCACACATTTATGTTACACAGGTGAACGAACATTTGGAAACTGTTTTTCATGAGTGGATAAGCGAAAGAGGAGGGATGGGTTAAAGGATGATGGATGGATGTTACTTCTGTGTTTTGTGTTAACGTTGACATTTCTCATACAAGATAATTATAAGAACTAAGTATAAATCAAATAAAAATAATGTTGTATAAGGAAAGTGCAAGTGAGAACTTAACAAATATCTTAAAGTTCTAGCGGTGGGAAAATTATTGATATGGTGATCCAATGTAAATCTTACTGTTTTAATTTACTGGCACTTTAACTTAACAGAGCCACCTCTTTAAGATTCTTGAAGCAGGGACTTCAGAGGTATTAGTAAAGGTAAAGCGGACTGTAGTTAACTTAATTGCAGAGAAAAGGAAAAGAAATCCAAGCGAGGAAACAATTCAGAGGGCTAATTATTCAAAATGTCTTCTGCCGCTGTAGCCCATCTGCTTCAACGTTGTATGCTTTGGTTGGAGGCAGTTGTTTTTTGAGTTACCACTGCCCTCCTATCAGCTTAAAGCAGTCGGGCGTCTGGTTTCAACAAGGCATTTTCCCCCAGAGAACTGCTGCAAGCTGCATATTTTCTCTTTTTCTGACCATTCTCTGTAAACCCTAGAAATGGTTGGAAAACCCTACCAGATCAGCAGTTTCTCAAAATACTCAGATAAGCCCATTTGGCACCAGCAACTATGCCACATTCAAAGTCACCTAAATCACTCAAACCCATTTAAGTGGGAAAATAGTATTAACGCAAAAGCTTAGTTTAACAGATGAAATGATGAAAACCTGGAACTGGAACACCCATAACTGAACTCGACCATAGATCAGCGTCAGGTCAGCTGCATGGACATAGATTACAGAGTAGAAACTTCCCAGCTCAACACAATCAGGCTAATTAGCTATTCCTTAACAGTCACTCAAATGAGGGGCTCATTTCCTCAGGACACAGGAGAATATTGCCAATAAGTTTGAGTGTCTGACCATGAAGCTGTCAAACCAGCAAAAAAGAATAAAGAAAAAAGAACTCAGCAGTGATGAATAAAGTTTTGGGAAAACTTTGTTAAAAAGGATCCACAGAGCTGCCATCGGCCAAAACATTTGAAAAAGCATCATTAATAGGATCCAACATTGTATTAGAAATAATGATATTTTTTAATGGGCAAGACCAGGTGACACTGACTCGTTTATGCACAACATGAAAGAAGCATTAGGTTCAAGCTATTAATTAGTATTTGTTTCTTTTTTTCTCTCAGTTCGTAAAACTGTTAGAGACACAAATCACTGTTTACTGTTCATATATCAGTCAGCCTGTGCTTGAGGTTATGCTTGAGGTTATAGGCCTTATGGCATATAAATGAGAGACTTCTAGTTTGTTTTGGGTGTCTGCATCTGAATACACATAGCACAAGTGAAAGCATGGCGATCTGTCTGAAGCTTACAGTAATTTGATATGAGAGCTGAGCTCCAAGTTAGAGAAAAAAAATTAAATAAAATGTTTTCCATCTACTCTGCTACCAAAGAAAAACCTTATGCCCCTCATTTTCCGCATTGTGAAAGGCAGAAATAATGATTTCCTATTTGGTATGCATCTTTCTGCCTCTCTCTGGTGGAATGTTGATTCTTGGGGAGCAGAAAAGGCAGTGTGGTACATGTGCCTTATTAAAAGTCAGCTCTGTGTTCCATATCTTATCAAATACAGAAACAAAAATTATGAAAACAACCCAGTGTGTTAGATTGTCTGGCTGAATGGTAAATATCAGGTGCATAATGAGCTTTCCCTGTCGCTGTTTTTCTCTTTTGTAATGTAAAGTGGTTAGGCACCTCTGAGAGAAGGGCACTCGGATCCTTCTGTAAACATCATTTCCTCCATTGCTCATGTCCCAGGGACATCCAGTACCTCAGCGGTATAAAAAGTAAACTGCTTCTTCCATAAACCCAATTATGGGAAGACTCCAATCAGCTGATCCAGGGCCTTGTGGGATAACCTCTTATTTCCATAGAAAACATGACTAGTAAATATAAAGCAGATTAAGCTGCTATATACAGCAATGCATTTGGATGATTATATTCTAACTTCATCAGTCTTACTTTAATTCGTGGATATAAAAATTGGAAAATTGTAAATAGCACCATTTGTTCACATTAAAATCTCACCAAAGGACGCTGTGTTGTGCATCCTTGTTTTGGTTTCAGTTCTTGTTCTCTTCGTGTTTTAGATCCAATTGTTAATAGAAAATTTAAGATACAACTAGCTCTAAAAATGTCTTATTTCTGCTGTGCTGCTGCATGACAAAATATGATGTACTAGCTCAGTAAATCCAACTTCTTATCCACAACATTACAATCACTATTTTTTATTCTTTCATTAAATAAATAATGAATAAAAATAATGAAACAGACTCCTTCCTTCTACGTTCTTCACTACGAGTATAGAAAGGCCTTCATGAGCTCAAAAGTACAATTTAACAAAAAGACAAACAGCATAGACTCACAAGTCACTTCATTGCTTATATGAACAGGAAACCACAGCCTTTTGATTAAAGGCAGCATGAATGCAGGCTTTCATTTTATTTGCTCCAAACTGTTACATCCATGATCTGAATGTCACACCAGAAATTGAGACTCATCAGACCAGGCAACGTTTTTCCCGATTTCTGCTGTCCAACTTTGGTGAACCCGGGGAAACCTTATTGAATTGAGTGGGGAGTCAAGGAGGCATTGTACATGAAAAGGGAAAGACCATATCTGAATCGAGGAGGGGGCCTCAGGGTAGCCATTCCCCAGATCTCTGCGAATGGTACTCATGGCCATTGATGAAATGTCATTGACCAATGGTCTTTGATCAGTGGTCATGACAATTTGCATCAAGAAACTGACCTCACAGCCCAATGTTCATTCACTGGGCTAGTTTCAGTCATTATGCAAATGTTTATAAAGTTGGGGAAACCTGCAGTCAGCTGAGACTGAAGCAGTCACTTGGATGAATGACGATACATTTTTCCCACTGGATGCTTTCTTTCCTGGTCTGCCATGTAACAATAAATATTAGTTTGCTATTAAAAAAATGCCTTTAATTTTTAAAAAATTTTTGTGAGATTTATTTTTAATCAGTCTAATTCTTTTGATGATGTCACAGTCGAAACAAATTCTGTATAAACAGTATTTTGTAGATTGAGGAGTTAAGAATATACCTGAAAGTTAAGTTGCTTTTATAAATCTGCTACATCGCTGTTCTGTAAGTCTAAATATATAAAGTTGTTCTAAACAAAAGAACATTATCTGTCCTTCATCTTTTTCTCTTCTCCATTCAGTTGTCTTTAACGCATGCATTGTAACATAATAAGAAATTTGCTTCCTTTGTTAGCTTTAATTATTCTCCCGCTTGATAATGTTCTCTCTTTTTTCATGCGTGCTATGCGTACACGATCTATTTAGGGCTACTGAACTGACTACATTTTACAGTCTGGTCTGCAACAATGGTCTTGATATGTGTTACGTTAATTCCTGTCTGTGCCACATCTTGACCAAGTGTTCAAGACTCAAACTTTTTGTGAATGATAGTGCAATTTTTCTTTGTTTGTTTGCTTGTTTTATGCCAGCAATAGAAACAAAAGTGCACTGGCATGGTGAAATTAAAAACAAAAAACTAATTGAATGCCATATGCCCATGAAATGGATTCTTTTTGTGCCTCTGGGTAATATTGTTTGTAAAACCATATAATTCAGAACCATTCTCATTTGTATCATTGACATATCTGCAGTACAGAGTAGTAAGAGAGAGACTACACTGATATTATGTCTTCAATCTGTCTACCTATGTGCTGCTCCTCTACTCATACCCAGTTGCTGTCAAGTCTGTTTGCTGCTTGTACTTAACAAACTCAAGGCCTGTTTGATGTCCTGTGAATATAGTCAGTCAATGCCGCAGTCATCAACCACTTCCGAAAATGTTAAAGAAAACACACTCAGCTGTCATTGTGATATGAGGAGTAAAGTTGCGCTAAGTTGTCTGAGTCCATGACTTGTATTTTCTTTGAAATATCACTGACAGCACTCATGCCATCTGTTACAGAAGTGCTGTACATGTCTAATCCCGTGCTTGGGTTCTTTAGATACAAGCATCCCACTGAATCATGTCTAAATATGCAATGGGGAGGAACCACAGTCGGCTTAGTAGCGAGCGACCTTGATCCTGCTTCTCTGTGACATTCTAATAGCCTCATCATAATAGACAATGAAAAGACCAAATTTAGAGTGGACAGTATGCAATGTAGCCACACAAACAACAATGCAGTTAAAGGCCAAGACTAAGTAGGTGCTAGGAAATAATGCAGAGCCTGTTTGCAGAATTGTGGTGTACAATGAAGTATTTTGGTCATAAAATGTTAATGCATTGTTTGAAATGCACCATAAAGACGACACTTAGCGCTTACGCATGAGGTAGGGATTACTTCTTGATGTGTTCATTGTCTATAATTAGTGTCCTTTTAGTTTATGTCATTGTTTGGTGGTTGTAAAAATGAAGACGGTGCTACATCAAAGCTCCTTCTCCTCTGGCCATTATAATGTTATTCTCCACGTGAGGGCCAACCACTTGAAGACTCATTTCACTTGTCTTTGTAGCGTCACTTCAGTTGGCCTTGTAGAGCTGATGTCTCAGTAATTCATTATTGCGGAAAAGGCTACTCACAGGAGTGTGGCATACATTAAAGGAACAGGAACGAGAGAGAGAGAAATAAGCTCACTGAAATTCACCGGTGGAAACTGGATTTTAATGTTCAAGACTCTCAAAGGACAACAATACTCCTAGTTATTTTTTTTTTTTTAAATAACATCTAACTAATCTTACAGATGTGTCCCATCGTGTGTGTGCTAAATTGTTTACTATACCCTCATCAGCTGCAAAGCAAATGTCATTGAAAATCTCAATTACAACACAGGGCTCACATCGGCAATAAATTCCCAACACACAATAACAAGTTTAACATCCATTTATATCCTTGACGGGAGAAGAAACCTAGTAAATTGCACTACGAAGTCTTGTCATCTTGATAGCTTTTGTACTTGTGCATCTCTCCTTTTTCCCTCCTCTGGCTGAGATTAATTGCTCTTGCACCCAGCACTGACAACAGCGTTTATGGAGGTAGGGTTGAGGTAGGGATGCCTGTATTTCAGGTCCTTTCCCTCCTTGCTTTTTTAATTTTTTTAAATTCTCCCTATGTCCCTCTTATTTACCACTCCTCTGTGATTCACCAAAGAAAGGAGGGAAAAACACACCGAGGGAGCATGTAATGAGAATAAGGTAGATAAGGAACTAAAGGCAGCAGCCTGCAGCGGCAGAAGAAAGGTGATGGCTCAATTTATGATCACCCACCCACACTTTTAAATGCATCAACCAGATACCACCTGCTGCCCTGTTGCCACTACTGATGCCTTTGTCACCCACACAGGTAAACTGACTTTATTACTCTGGAGAACCAAGAGATGTTGTAATTACAGAGTTAATTTTTTTAAAACAAAGGAATAGAAAAAAAGCATGTGTTATAGCAAGGTCTTATTTGTCTTATCAGACCAAATGTTTGCACTTCCCACTCTAGAAAAATTAAAATAAGAGCTCAAAGGTCTTAATGACATTCAGGGATTTTAATTTCGGCAACATTAACCTCTTCTTCTGTTGGTTGAATCAGATGGGTGCTATACAGACAAAAGACTGTAATAATCTTTGTCACGTGTGGCACTTTATCTGAGATACTGAAAGGTGTCTTTGAGGACTGAAAAGGTTTTTATTCCCAGCTGAATTAATTCACCTTTTGCATTTCCCCATTGTACGGCTCTCAAGAGGGGACGGACCGTCTAAAATACCTTCAAAATTCAATGTGCTCCAACATTGAGGTACTGGCATAATGTCCTGAGTTGTTACCAGATGACTTAATAGACAAGGTCTGAACCAAATTGACCCTGAATATCTAGTAAAAAGCCATTGACAAACTTTCCAATGTACTGGATCAGCTATGGCATTCATTTTCTAAGTTTTTGTAAAATGTTTAACCAATAATAACAATAATGAATGGAAGAATGAATAGATAATAATAATGCCAATATAATAACAGGATTAAAATTCATGATTTTTATGATTATATGATTATAATGTATAATTGGCAAAGTAAACTAAAGTGGAGACAGAAAAGACACTGTGTGTTTGCAGGCTGTTTCAATTTGTTTTCTGACACTTTATTTACCAGATACTAAGAAAGTCCTGTTTTTAAATACTATTTGATTCTGAAAACTGGAGGATGTAGTATACAATTCTGTATGAAATAAATGCGAATGTCTCAAAAACGTGGTCCTAAGTCCATGTGCTTAGTTTGATTTTAATAGTTAGACCCAGTTTGGATTTGGATTGCCTGCCCCAGGCAAATTCTTTGGAAAACTAGAAATCCATATGATTGCTTTTGTGAGCCTTCGTTTGAAGATTATCTGTACCGAATTTGGTGAAAACTAAATTGTGTCAAGAGAAAATATAATATCCATTATCCCGTTTACAATATGTGTTTGTCCTAGGGCATTTCTGGAAATTGGGCACATGATTCAAATATTACATGCATTTCCAGCCTTTAACAAGTGGGGGCAGTACAGTTCTCCGGGGGCAGAAATCAAAAGTGAAGAAGTTCTTCCTTGGCCCATACACTTCTCCGCCAACTCAGTTATAATTTAATAACCTCGTTGGTGAAGGTAAGCATTATGCGGCGTGCTTACGGTGACGCGACCCAGCCACCAACAGACTCGCAGTTTTTCCAGTGTGTGCCCCGCCCTCCCCCTGTGAGAGCCGGGATAGACTCCACCTCTCTGAAAACAATTAAGATTAATCAGCAAATTGCAAGGAGTTAGAGAAGCTGAAAAACTTCTATTTTTGCGTTGGATCAATTATTTGACAATCATAATTGTTATTATTATTATTTTCCCGCAGAGAGACTAAATGAAATTATTGAATAAATCATGTAAGCCCTCAATATGAAAATATCATTTAACCCCTGCCAATAATTTCATTTTTGTTTATTGTCTGCAGCTCGTGTTCTCTTTTAACATTCACCGTGGCTGTGAGTCAGCCCCCGAGATTTGCAAGCTGGTTCAATAATGTGCGCGCAAAGTGCTTATGTTGCCGTCATTCTTCAGACACAAAGAGCAGGATGAGAGCCAATTCCGTTCCTTTGCCACCTGATGTTGTCTCTCAGGACTGCAATTTTGCTAGATAAGTGTCCTTATCCTCTGGTGATACGGGACCCACACTAAGAAAAAAATCTCTCAAATTGTATTATGCCTTTGCCATCCTGAGAACATCTAGTGTCACAGCTACTACAGGCATACATCATATCTCCCCGGACACAGACTCGGAATAGAGAGACCCAGCTTCCTCCATCGCCATCCTTCTCTCCTTCTACTTTTGTAGTCTCCTCTGATCGCGTGTAAAGAAGAACGGACTGAATAACAATTCTTGTTGACAGCACTTTCAAACTTAGTGTCTCTATCCCTCTCTCTCTCTCTCTCTCTCTCTCTTCTGCTTGTGAAAATACTGACACCAAATGCGTTTGCATCTTCAATGGGAAATATGTCTGGCATTTACATTTATTACAAAGAACATTTTGAAGAGTTTTTGTTTCTTTTTTATGTTTATGTTTGTGTCTTTTTCTTTTGTCAGAGACATCACCAAGTCTAGAATATCCGCAACGTCTCATAAAAAAACATTTACTTATACTTTGCAGATGAAGCTCATTTGTGATCACAAATTCACTGAAGGCACAGAAATCCGCCAGGCAGCCACATTAAGCTGGAGAATGTGCACTGCTGTTTACCCTCGCTCCCTGCCTGCCCCCACCCCCCGCGCCGACCTGCTTTCAAGCCCCAGTGGCATTCTCCTATTCAACTGATGAAAGAGATTGCTTGGGTCTTGCACTAATGAATTAGCATTATTATTATTAAATGATGTTTGTAAATTATGACCCAGTTTGGTCCCTATGAATGGAAACCCAAAACCTACATCATCAATTAAAAGCTCACAGCCAGCCTGCTCAGTTAGTTAGTTAAACTTAAACTGATTTTCTCTTCTTTTTTTTTCTTTCTTGTTTTTTTTTTTTTTTTTTTTTTGAGTTCTGAAAATTCCATTTGCAGCTCACTGGCGCACCCTTGTGGTGTGAAGGCAAACACCTGCTCTCTTAGCAGACTCACATTAACTGGTGTTATTGTTCGAAATCGCTGAATTGTTCATAAAATGAATGGATGTGTAAAAAATGATGTATTCTTATTTTGCTTTTATAAAAATCTATTTTTATTTCAGTAGCTTGTTGGGGAAAAGTAATCTAAACGTAAGGATGAAGACACTTGAAAAAAAAAACATGCTTGCAAATCTTAAAGCGACTCCTTCATTAATGCCGATTTTGGATTTAGCCACAAGGGGGAAGGAGAGCGGAGCGGATGCAGGCGGATGACGCAGAGCGTCTCATCTCAGTGATCAAATATTTCTTTTTCATTTGAAATTCTGCTTTGTTGTTAATGATGTTGACAGCAACTTCAGTCGGCTTTTGATATTTCTGATGGCTGAGTGTTTGATAAATGCAAATTAGAAAAATTTTAATTAGTTGTGTGTGTGTGTGTGTGTGTGTGTGTGTGTGTGTGTGTGTGTGTGTGTGTGTGTGTGTGTGTGTGTGTGTGTGTGTGTTTCAATCTAAACCGATTGCAGGGAAAAAATTTTCTGTTCTCTTCCTATAGTGTGCTGATTATTTTGCATGAGAATTGTGGCATTTCTTACTTGGAGCAGGGTCTTTCTCACAGTGACATCTTGTGGAGGACATTGTGCATTTAATATCTGTGGCCAAATACTGAGTTTCAGCTAAATCAGATCATTTCAGCTGTGAGGAAATCTGATTTACTTGAGATACACTGATAGTCCTGTGATGATATAATTTCAAAATACCTTTTTTTTTGTTATACTAACCAACATTAAGAGTCTAACCAACACCAAACAGCATCTACATACAAATGGTACCAGTTCCAGATGTGCAGTTGTATAATGTTTAAAAGAAACTTGCTACTGTAATTCTCGCAATGTTTTCTTTGCCTGAGCTTAAACTGTTGTGTTGACTCTCCACACTGAAGCAAGTCAAGGGACCTAAAATAAACTAAGGGTGTTTTGTCATCTATTTTTTCCCTTTAGAGATAAATAAAGACAAACATCACTCTGACTGTGCTGTTAGACCACCTACAGCACTTGTAATCTCCCTTCAGAACACAGCAAGATACAAATAAGCTACCATACTGTAGCGGTTGAGTGAAGCATTTTAGAATTAGAATTTTAATGAGAATTTTCTAACCATGTGCTTGCAAACACTCCCAAATTTAAAAATCACATCTTTTGAATTCATTTTGTTTTACAACAGAGAAACCCATCAAGCTGACAGACCTAAATGATGCAAGACTCCTTACAAGTTCTAAGTGAACACAAAGAACACAACCAGCAGCTGTCAAAGCCTTGCATGCTGGCATAGTAAGTGCTCCTTTAGCTGCATGTTTAGCAGCGGGTTCAGTTTATTTACATATTCAGTCAAATTGATGGTAAACTGAAACATGATGAAGGCGGTCACACGGGATGCACTGGAACACTGTCTAATACAGTTTGAAGGCAGTCTAAATGAATCTGGATTGATCTGGTTTCAAAGTATGTTTCAAAGGAAGAAACTGAGCTGCTGCAACGTTTGTCTCCTGAGTCCTTATGAGTCGTCTTACTTTGCATTGTGTAACCAGACCTTGTTTGTACTGAGTCTCCCACATGTCGAAAGAGGTATCAGCCCCATGAACTCATTTTAAAATATAATAAAAAGACCTTCTCTGCTTCCAGATCAGAGGCTAGTGCTTCTTCTCTATGCAGTTTAAAACAAGACTCAACAAGATAACATATCTGAGGCATGCATTTGTATAAAGGTGTGCCATTATCATATACAGGTCTGTGCACAAGTCTTGAGCCACAACTCATTTCTTTATATTTGTTTGTATTTGGGTTACAAGTAGCTAGACGTTCTTGAAGTTTGTTAAAAAGGTCTTTAGCAATAGTCCAGTCCTTGTACCAGAGCATTTTCAAAGGAATGTTTGTTTGTTTGTTTGTTTTTAATCCACTTAACACTGACCTGCCTAATCATTCAAGCATAAAAAAGGCAGCTAATTCAAGGGATGAACCAGTGATCTGTCTACATGTGACAGATAACTTAGCAAAGAGCATGTTTTTAAAGAACATCATTTGTTCCCATTTCTTCCATTGAGCCTATGAGAATGCCAAAGATAACACAAGTTTGACAGGTTAAAAAAAAGGTGATTTCCAAAGAGCCATTAACTGAAAACTTGGCAGATCACAGTGTGGTGTGCAGTGTGCCCTCAAAAACACTTTGGAAACTGGGAGATGCATCTGGCCCTTGAGTTCGTCAGTTAACCGTTTGCCAAAGTCTCATCAGAAATAGTGTCAGTAGAAGAGGAAGAAAAGGCTGAGATGTGCCAAATTATACAAGAACTGTCCTGAAAATCAGTGGGGAAATGTATTATCGTCTAAAGAAACCAAATTTGACACTTTGGTTCAGATAGTAGCCAATATATAGGATGGAGGTCAGGAGAACATACCTTGTTGAAAGGCTCCAGTTTGTAAAACATAGTACAGGCTCTATCATGGTTTCTTTCCTTCCTTGGTAGTTTTGGTCCTATATCTCTGCTGTGCATCTGCTTGGGCCAAAGACTCTGAAAATGTGGCCACCAGCTGGAAAAGCCTGTGCTTATTCACTTTTGCCATTTTGTTTCAACTGTTTAAGTGGTAACGTCAGGCTCTTAGGAAATAGCCTTTGCTTTAATCTTTACTTACCATTAATTTTGTCTTCTATTCCAGGAAATCTCCCAGTGTGTGTGTGTGTGTGTGTGTGCGTCACCGCCAGCTGCGTTGATCACTCTCCTAACCCTTCCCCAACTTTTCCTATGAAAGCTGGATTCAATCTTGGCACGTTGCCTGCTAGTGCTTCCTCCCCTGAGAACTTGTAAGATGGAGTAGACCCAATTCTGGAATGATACTGTTCTGACCCACCTGCCCACTCTTCAGGAAATCAGTCAGCCGAAGGGCAGTGTTTTTGGCTACTTAACCGCCTGCCTCAGAATTTGTAAGGACTAAATATCCTTTCTCAGACTCTTTTGTCATCATCGTCTTTGTAAATATATCTGTTGAGCTGCTCTCATTGGCTGTGTCTGCATTCTGGGTCCATCTGTCTTTGCTTCGAAACATGGCAGTTTGGGGTTGCCTTTCAGTCAGTGATGTCAGGGAACAGTAAAACACACATTGGAGGACTATCAGTTATAGATTGGTCTCCCCAGAGCCTGGATCTCAAGATTATTGGAGCGGTGTGCGGTCATCTTGACAGAGAACAGAACAAAAAGGCAGCCAACATCCAAAGAAGAGCATGCCTAAGAGAGTTCAGGGTGTGTAGAAAGATAAGGGTGGTCATACCAAATATAGATGTTCAACCTTGGAATTAGAATTGTACAAACTCTGTTTTTGCCTCATATTCTGCATCTGCATTTATTTTTTGTCATAAATGTTCCTATCTATAATGAAATGAGGGTGGGTACAAGACTTACTCAGTGCTGTGTAGATTTGTGAGTGTTTAGACCTTCAGTGCAGCTTGTTTAGCAACATCCACTCCCATACTGTACTTCACTGGCCAAATGTCTCTCCCACACAGCTGTGAAGATATGGAGTATTTCAACAATAATTCATGACTGCTCCCAGAGCTTTCCCTCACTTATCCTTTCAAGCCACTAGAGAATTTATACGTCTTTATCAGCAGTAAGTCTCAGTATCAGTGTGGGTGATGTAATTCTTAGGAACAGGCATCATTCTCAGAATTTTTGCAGTCTCTCAGTGAATATCCTCAATGTTCTTGCCATTGCTCTCGGGGTATTGAACTCTTGGCATTTGTATTTTCATTTGAATCTGCTACATGACACCTTTTAAATTCAAAAGAATTTCATCGGAGCACAGTAATGACTCCATTCGTATTGGCATTTAGCTTAATGTTCTATCCAAGAGGTGGGACACAATGGTGGAAGAACTCGCTTAATGCTTACTTTCTGTGCCGCTACCCTGCAATTTAAGGCCTAGATTATGGTGCATCAGTGTAAATAGCATTTGGGAAAACACCCAAATCACACTGTCATCCTATTACTTTCTTTGTGCTAGTTAAAATGCCACAAGTAAAATCACCTTATCATAGTGCCTGCTTACTTCAAGACCCCTCTGATGCAAGAGACAAGCCTGCTTGCGTCACATTTGATTTTGACTCAGTGGTTTTGATCAGTTAATCGTGACTGTTTCCACTCTAGACGAGTTTCACAGATTTGCTAAATAAAGGCTGGAGGGTGGGCGAGGAGGGGGTTCAGATTCCAGACCTACTGTGGCTAAAAGGAAATGATGTCACCTTTGCCCAGACCATGACTCATTAGTTTAAAACTGAGGTTTCATGTTGCCCTACATTTGGAACCTTGGCAGGCTCCACTGTCTTGGCAGTGCCATGGAAACTTTAAAAGGAAGAACACCTGGGACCCTCTAGACACATATTTCCATGTTTGTTCCCGGCATTAAAACAATTAATTAATTAAAAAAAAAAAGATCTCTGTTAGACTACATACTATGTTCTTATTCTAAGCTCTCAAATTTCTTACCTGTCGCAACACATTCCTCTCTGAAAAAGGAGAGTGTGGCACACATTTTCAACGTCATACAGGAAGTAAATGTTTTTCATTCTTTCATTGTTCACTGGGAGCCAGATCATTATTGCTGAGGTACATACTGTGAGTTCTGCAGTTACGGAGAATAAATACTGAAAAGTACCAGGGAGTATAAAAAACAACACCATTTAATTAACATTTGACTTGTTATCAGCCCCCCTCTCCCCACCCCTCTATTTCATTTTCTGTGATATGCATAATGAGACTGCAAATGAGCAAAGCACTAAACCTATGCAACGTAATATGTGGAAGCAGACTATAAGATTTTAGCAGCATGCATCAGTAAAGTGTGGTTTGGACCGAAAGCAATCAACACACCCAGCACTGAGCACACAAATGTACATAGCTGGGTGGCCATATGTGTACTTTTATATAGCTTCCCATGAGAGTGAAAATTATAGGAAGCTGTGTGTGTGAATGTGCACGTAGACAAACATACGCAAACCACTGATTGGTTCAAGTTATTTCGGCCTAGTGACTAAGTCAAATGAGGGCCTTGAAAGAGTACCTGTGTATATGAGTAGGTGTAGTGTGCAGCATAGTCTGGAAATGATCATGCCTCTGCACTTCTACCTGTGTGAGCTTATGATTAGCTCAAGGAAAGCTATATTTAGTTTCTTTTTTTCTTTGCAAGGGAAAGTCTATGTAATCCGTTATGATACCCAAGCAGTGAATCTCTTCAAATTAAATCGAATGCATTCATTTCGTTACAAAAACTATTTGGGGGGATTCAAGTCAACCACCCTTACACTAGGTTATTTTTTTACAGTTTATTTTTTCCACTTTATCAGCACAACAATGCAGAAATGTTAGAGAAATGTTTACATTTCATTAAATGAGGCAGAACAGATTCATTGTTAACATACACAGGCAGATTGTGCTTACATGCATAGCCCTACCACCCTCCCCCAAAACCCACTTCTAAGCCATGAAAAACCCTGCAAAATGCAGTTTTTGTAACTTTGTGATGAAAGTAGTCTTTTACCCAGGAAATACATGCATTGTCTACGGGAGAAAAACTGCTTTTCTTATTCTTTATACACAAATCTTGATCTTCAGTAGTTACATCGCAAGTCTGGTTGGAATAAGTATAAGTCTTTTAACAAAAATACTGAATACGTGCTCCCGAATGATTTGCAGTGCACAAAACCATTCCTGTGGTTTAATTTAATTCTTTTTTTGCGACATCTTGTATCAAGACGGTCAACACGGCCTTTGAGTACATTCATGTCAAAGAAGAAGAGTTGTGGTTTGTTTTTAAGATATTGGATGTTCCAGATCACCTCTGGCCTAGAAGAAGAGTTTCCCATCAGCAACTTAAACTCTTCCAGATTTTGGGGGGTATTTGATGCATGTGAGCATAAAAGCCAGAGATAGTGATGTAGGCTATCTCAAGAGGCTCTGTGTGTGTTTTATACAGTACATGATGGAGAAAACCTGGTACAAGGCATAAACATGGGCAAGATTTCTTTTTTAGTCCCTGCATTATATAGTGGTTTACATGTTTGCCTAACAGGAGGAAAAGATCCATAGCTCAATCTTAAGAGACACAAATCCCTTTGCAGTGGCATCAGGAATGGCATCCAGCATTAAACAAAAAATCCCAAATCAAATGTGTGGATGCTACCTTCTGTGGGACCCCTTGTGAATAAAGGAGCAGCTGAAAGTAGCTTTAATTTTAGTATATGACTCTTTTTTTTTCTATCTGAGTTATGGGGGTTACTCAGACCATGGCTCAGATTAGTGAGGTGGGTGGGCAGGGGTGGGGTGTGTGGGGAAAGTGTTTATTGACAGTCTGAATGGCCCAGGGGAAGACCTTGAGCATGTTTGTAGTATGTAAGCAGCTCAGAGCGAGAGGCTGTAGGCAAGTGCTGCTAAGTTCCCGGGACAAAACCTTGGTAACTGGAGAGAGACAAGTGGGGGAGGGAGGTTGAGCCTAAAGTCAGCGTGTATGTATTAGCATTTAAGCATGCATGTGTCTCTACATAAGCTCTCTTACTATTCCCAAGCTGCATGGTGGGAAATAATTAAACATGTTATTTTTAAACCTTTTTTAATCAGTAGTCTCACTTGCTTTAAAAGGTTCCCCTGTGAGATACCTACCAGGCAAGATACAAAAAAGCTTTTGACCTTGTGAGCCAGTCTTAAGCTTTGCATTCCTGGGAGGCTGTGTTGTCTGAGAGATCTGAGGGATTTCTAGCTTTCACAACTCCCCATGGTTTCTAACCTCAGTGTTTACGTGTGCTGGAGAAAGAAGGGAGGGAGAGTGAGGGTGGGGTTCCCGAGTGTGCTCTATAATGACCACCACTTGACTTTGGCATTGTGCTTTGCACATGTTTCTCAATCAAATCCTTACCTTCTGAGGCTAAATTTACTCTGCCATCTCACACAGAGGACCCACAGCTAAGTTCAGGTCTACTCTGTAATTCTATTAAGCCAACCCTAATATTATGCAGAGCAGCACCTGACAGATATAACAGCAATGCAATTTTTTGCTACCGCAAGTGTTGTGAAAAAAGTACCTGCCACTGGGCTTTGAGTAGCTTGTCAGTTTCATTCATTCTTTCCAAAAGATTTAATTAAGTTGTTATATCGAGTAATATTTTATTTAAGATACTGTTGATAGAGGCATGTGCAATGCATCATTACATCACTGGAGAGATCCTTGCAAGTTTGATGGTTAAATGGATGACCGGAATATTTCAACAACTATGGCATGAATCAATATGGAGTTTGTTTCTAAAAAGTGAAATCCTAACGACTTTGGTAATAGTCTTCCAGCTTTACTGTAGCATCTTTAGCCTTCTGTGTTTTGGGTGTTGGGGATCTGAATCCAAATTATTGTCTTTCCAGCTCCGTTTATGCAGAAAACATTTATCTTTTGCAGTATATCCAATTGTTTCAGAACCTGTCCCAGTTGTATGCAGCATTTTAAATGCATGGTATATGCATTTTTAGTCAAGTCTGCCTCATGAAATATTAAAGTTTTGCACAGTTAGTTAGACTTGACCTAGATATTAAATTCTCCTTTCACAGAAACTTGTGAAAGTCAGTACGAAAAGATGGTTAGGGCAGAGTGCCCAAATGAAGGCAAAATACCACAGCACAGAGCTGCAGACCACAATGTCCAGTGTGGAAGATTCCCTTTGTACATACAACAGAGGTATCCAAGGGGAAAAAAACACCCCTTTGCTTGTGGTTGGTCTTTTAAGTGGGAGCCAAAGACCCAATTAGAAGGATCAGGGTGGATCACCACTAGTTTTGTCTTGATGTGCTGTGGTCACCAGATTGCCAGCCTGTCGCTGCTGCCTCCGGCTCCTCAGAGGGCATTAGGTTCATATGGATGGCTCAAAACAAACACACCCGTGCTGAGGGATTCTTCGTCTTTAGTATCTGGTAGGATATAAAGAAGTGCTAACTACAAATCTAACAAGAGCCACACAACTGGAAACATGCAATTATATCATACCAACAGACAGACAGCTACTGGGGAAAGCTTTCTATGGAATCAAGACAAGAGAAACTATGGGAAAGCTGCAATATCAATCATTTCTATTGCATATAACCTTTTCTGAAGCAATTAGTAATACCCAAGTACAATTTTAAATGTTACAAATATAGATTTTCAGTTGGGCACACAGATTTTAGCTTGGTGGGACTTTGTTACAAGGGAGGGCAGAATCTTTCATTCAAAGATTGCTGAGGTTTGACAATAGAGACATCATTTTTATGGTCTTGAAGTAAGAGATAGTGGATGGAAAATGCAGAATCGCATCTGTTGTAGCAAAAGTCTGCATATAAAACTTAAATTTTGCCACTGTGATGTCACTCATTTATTTGTGGAGCCTCAATGTCAGCATTTTATTTAACAAAATGTTGGCATGTGGAGGCAGAAGCAACCATAAAAACTGATCTAAGTTTAAATTTGAACATCCATACATCCACCCATCCATCCATGCCAATTCAGGGTCACCTGAAGCTGGAGCTTATTCATCACATTTCCAAACAGTCCATGCTGCACAAAGTGCTAAAAATATAAAATGCCACTAAAATAAATCTAATACAAAACAATAATACAGTAAAATGTAGGAAAACAAATAAGTCAATAAAAACAACTAAAACAACAACAACAACTAAGGCTGTTAAAACCCAAAATGTTTACATCAAAGTGTGTTAAAAGCCAGGCCATAAAAATGTGTCTTTAGTAACGATTTAAAATGTTCGAATGTTTGTGCAGATCTAATATAAAGAGGAAGGCTATTCCAGAGTCTAGAACCTGCCACAGAGAAGCCTCTGTAGCCACGAGACTTAAGTTTAGTAATAGTTAAGATTAGGACATGTCACCACTCTTTCACTCGACCCACACAGAGAGGGACAATGACCAAAGCTAAGCTAAACACTTACAGGAAATTTAGAATTGCTGTCAGATGTCATAATCGTACAATTAAAGAATAAATTGTACAATTAAAGTCTCCCTTGTGATTGTACAATTATATAACACCTAGTACACAGTTATGTTTTACCATGTGTCTTGTGCTTTTGGATAATAATACATTTGATACTTTATGGCACATTTGCATGAATGAGACATTTCACTCACTGCCTTTCATCACAACTTCAGATAGGCTGTTGCTCCGTCAGTGTGTGGTTGAAATCCTGTTATTCTCTGCTTATCTTTGATGGTTTTAAGAAAGAACCTTGATTTTTGGGAGGGATTTTTCTTACTTTTAAAACTGACATGACACTATTAGTGAACTATACTGATGGTTATTGATTTTAGGTAGTTAACCAGTCACCTCAAAGACTTTTCAGAAACGTTACCATGAAAGGCTAGTGTCTGTTATTATTATCCAGCAGTCCCAAGCCCTCTTATTTTAGAGGGGCCTGTTTGTCTGTACATAAGGTATAACAATATCCATATTCTTGCCAGACTGCCAGTCCTAAAGAAAACTTTTTTAGTGGGGCATCAACCATTTTAAGTCTCTGAGATGCAAAAGTCCAACATAATATAGATTTACATGCAATAAGTGTAATTCTTGTTACATTCTGAAGCAATGCTATTATTAGTGTTGCCTTACTTTATGCTGAAATCTTTGTTAGATTTCCATTTATGATTCAAAGCCTATTTCAAATGCTTCCTATCATCACGGAGTCAAAATTAGACCCATCAAAGATTCATATATTTAGGCCTTAGTTTCATTACGGCCCACTCTCACCAGCTCCTATCTCGTGAATCATTATGGACATACTGAGCGTGGGTGGTCATCTCCAGTACTGTGCCAAGAATTACAAACTAGCTGATGAAAGTAGCAGGGAAATTGACTGTTTGACGTTTGTCGACAGTCATCAACAAACACGGCAGCAAGTGGCGTCAGCTGGTATTCAGGCAATTTCACTGCCTGTCTAAAAGAACGATCAGGGTATTTGATTTGTTCTCTTTGCTTGCCAGCATTAAAAAAAAAGTAGATTATATTTAATTTGTAATGCGTGAACATTGCCCTAGATAATACCTTGAATGTGCTTAGATTTACAGCTTCCTGTGAGCAGACAATATAGAAAAAATGTGCATTTACACAAGTAAGAAAAAGTAATCAATTTAATTTCTTCACACCATCAAGAATCAAAATATATTCAATTTAGCATAACAGCCAAATCGCAGTCAATATATATTCTTGGCTGGACTGATTGATTTCTTGGATTTGTATTTACATTTAAAACAAAGGCTGAGTTTTCTTACATCTAAGAATGAACTTGTTTTTATCTTCTTTTTTTGTCTTACCGTCTGTCTTTACAATGAAAAATCTCTGACATCCACTTTAGAAGTGGCATAAACAGTCTGTACCCACAGGGGGGCTCTAAATGCCAGGCTCTCGTTGCTCCTTTTATGCAACCACATTGACCTAGACACATAGCCACCACGTAGACTTGGGCGCACACACCCTGACACCAGAATGCCCTACTGCACAACACTAGTCTTCTGTCTGCACTTCAAATGACAAAATACAGGTTTAAATACACTAAAAGATCATTCAAAGGACTCCAAAATAGCTCATAAAGGACATGTTGTGTGACTGCTGTTTGCTTTCTATAAACAGAGCTTCTGTGGCTTTAGAAAACTCCCCATCCTCCACCCATCTTCCATTCCACATTTGTCTTTTCCATAAATCAATATCTGCTGAGAGTGTGGGGCTGCTGATTGTTTTTACAGAGCGTTGCTGTGTAATTTTGTTAAATGGTACTTGCACCCAGTTTACTTTGAGATGGTAAACAGTCTGGCTGGTAAAAAGTGAGGGTGTTGATTCCCCTAGAAGCATACAATCAACATAATTGGTATTGTGGACTCAATGTATTTCATTACTTACCTGGGAGTTAGGCATGATGATAGGCCCGTAATAATAAGTACTATTTTGGTTACAACCAACATTATGGATCATGTTCAATATGGATCATCTTGTCTTACCTAACATGTGGCATGAATCTTTTTGTTTTTCTGTTTGTTTCATATATGTTATAGATGTTAGCCTCACATGTGAGACTGCAAACAAAACATATTAACAGGGATTTGCAGACTCAGAGTCTCGAGCTCTTTTTATACAACCCAATAAAGGTTTTACAATGTGTTAGAGCTGCTGCTCTTGCCTCAAACAGGAGTTTTTAAATGGTTAAAAAAGAATTAGCAGTAAATACTTCCACTCTTCAGCTGGCACAAACCAGGTTTTAATCAAAATGTAAAAGTCATTTTCTTCTTCTTTGCGCTCCAATGATGCAAATGTAAAAGTGACGATGATGATCGAGTTTTTGGTTCTTTCTATAACAGGTACCTTTACCAAACAAGTAGCAGCAGGCCTGCATACTTCTGTGTATGTGTAAGATGTTGCTCCATAGTGGAGATCCTAGACTGCTTGTTAACAAATGATACAGACAAGGTCACATTTCCAAGCTTTTAAGCATGCCTTTATTAGCTGCGTCTGTTCTGCTCACACAGTTCCTAAAAGACTTCTGGTCCCCGAAGTCCCATTTATGTGAAACGTGAGATTAAATTCATTTAACATCTTTTGAACTGTGCACAAGTGAAAATAATGGACACAAACGTATTTTCACGCATCCATTAATGCACAAAATGCCGACTCAGTGGCATCAAATGTTTCCTGCTGTATCTGTGTTCCATCACAGTACTTTTCCACTGATGCCTCACTCACAATTGCACTGCGCCTGAACCTTCTCCCTGGCCCCAAACCACACTAATCATACAACTCCCCTACGACCCCTCCGCCCTCTTCTATAAATGTAATTTGAGAAATTTACAATGAAATAACCATGCACTACATTGTATCTCTCTCTCTCTCACACACACACTCATGCAGTTGGCCTTTTTGCCATGATGTGTTTGGATGAAAATGTTGCACTGTATCCTGCAGAGGTGGTATATTCCTCAGGGATGATCACTGATTTTGCATGGATTTCCCGGATCCACACAAACCATGTCTTACAAAACTATTCTGTCAAGAGGATGATGAATTACCTAAAGCATATGGCTAATGATAACTTGTATATTTTCACTGGAAACAAATTCCATGGAAATACTCCTGGTTTCATTCCAAATGCCTCCTCTCTCATTGTCCAAAAATGATTCAACACCCACAATCATAAGTGAGTGTGTTGCACTGGATAACATGCTGTTTTACTCTGATTGACACAAGCACTTTTACGTACAGTGTTTTACGTGGGCTCTGGATAGGCTGGCTTGGTGCCAAAAGTTCATAGTATAGCGCACCAAAGGTTTATTAATCTACAGCTGGAACTTAACTCTAGTAAAAACAAGCAGTGCTAAGGTGCACGAGGAAATTAACTGGGAAGAAAAATGTAGGGAAAAAAGTGGGGAAATTAAACTAAGAAGAACTGAAACTGTATATCTGTGACTTACTGTAGCCTTTTTTCAAGAGAGTTAGATTTGGTGGCTCAACAGCATAAACAGAAGTATGAGAGGATGTATCTTGTTGAACTTGGACAGTTAGGAATAGTTATTTTGCCCCTTAATAGATTTTCTGCCTTGTGGCACATGCCAGGTCACAAGGCTCGTACGCTTTAATGTTTTGATTCATTACCCCAGGCAGTAAATGAGTGACTGCACTAACAGGTAAATAGTGCATTAAAGGCAGACAAAATATGCTGGAAACTTCTTATTATCCCCGTGGTGCAAGATTGCCTCTAAACCATCAGCTACAGATATGACCACACATAGACTGACCCCAGGCACTTAAAATCCTACAATGTTGTAAACACTTAATTTAAATCCTTTGTTTGGTCAAGACCAGAGTGCTTGCTGGGGTAATGTCTAAATCACTATTTGCCACTGGGCACCCTGCAGTTAGTGGTGCGCTTGAATTGACTTTGGTATAAAAACTAAATTCCCATCTCAAAAACCATTTACCCTAAGTATGGGTATTCATCAGGTTAAACATGGTGCGTACAACCATGTACAACTGTAAAAACACAGACTCTAGAGTTGATTTTATTAATAAAAGAAGGACATGACCTTGACCCGCCTTTGCCTCCAAAACACCGAGTATACTGTATCCTACTTGCGACTTTCGAATAAATCAAGGTTCGGATATGTGTCACCATTTCTTCCTTTTGATAAAGGCATTGCTGTGAGAATCTCCTAGGTTTTTCCTGCATGCCTGGTTGTAATTAATGTCACCTTTCACAGGGTCTGGACACTGCGCAGTTCAAGGGAAATGATGACTACAAAGGGCTCTTTCAGCAGCTGAGAGCCTTTCCTAGTCTGACCTAAATCTCCTCCTTCTCCGCTCCCCGCGTCTTTACTGCTTCATAGCAGCTACTCAGAAATTCAGCCCTCATTCGGCTTTACGGGGAGCAAAAATGCACATCTGGTCAGGTAAATACACGGCCCTCAAGGGGGAAGTAAAGCTCCAGAGGCTGTCGGCAATAAAAAGAAATGGGATTTGATAAGAAGGTGAGAACTTGGATAAAATCTAGGGCTCAATCTAAGGTGGATATTTTATTAAGTTTCTAGATGGTAAACATATAGTCATGTAAGGGGTAAAAATCATAGTTTTCACTGGATGTTTTTTTTCCTCTGTAAGCTGTGCTTTTAACACCTCCCCTCTCTGTTCTGTCATCAGTCTTCTAAGCACCATCTGTACCACTTCCATGAAGTTGCATGTACATGTTTACACTTAGCCCCTAAGGTAAACTGAACCACATTTGCACTGATATACATCATCACACCGCGCCCAAACACTTCGGGGCTACTCCCTGTGCAGAGGAGTACTTCAGTCCAAACCAACCATGATGTGATGCGTCCAGACTTGAACTGATAAAGCGATAAGACAATGAAAGCTTGTATGCAGTGGTAACTACATCCAGACTTTCTACAATCTACGAGGAGACTTTTTGGTTTTCTCTCTGGACAGCGAGTGCTTTAAATGAAAGAATGTGCTTTCAGCTGCTCCATTATTTCCTACGAGGTCATCAAAGTGGATGGATTCACATGGTATGCCAGATGCAACCATCACATTTACCCACACTTATGACCTCCTGAAGCTGGGTTTGTGTCTCCTTTCAGGGTCTCGTGAGACTCATGAGGCAATGTGTTGACTATACCGCAGCATACTTTAGTAGATTAAATGCAAAATTAGAGTAAATGTGAAAACATTAATTTTTCAGTATTCAGGGTTTTTTTAATTGAATTAGACAATAAGTTAAAAAATAGTTTGCTGAGTTTCAAAATAAAGTCACTCATATCTGTCAGAAAAAAGGAAGAACATTTTGCAGAAATATTTTCAGTAAAGCAAATCAGTGTTGCCAATATTCAGTACAGAAAGAAGGAAAACCTTTCAAGTAAAAATGACACATCGATCTTCATTTAGCTTGAATTCTTAATGAATTCTGCTCTCTTTGCTATGCAAAATTACAGTGCACAAGTTCTTTTAATGGGGCACAAACCAAATGGAAATGTAATTAAAAAATCACAAATAAAACCTTGACTGACTCAGGGTAGAAAACAATGTAACTTACACTGCAGAAACATGATTATTAGCACCAGTAGTAACTTTTGAAGCAATACGCAAGTTCAGTCACATTTTACCTGAAACACAATTTTATACACAATGGTCATCTGCACAACCTCACACAGTAGAGCTAATTGCTAGCAAATCAACCAGGGTGGATGAATGATTGTTACCATGACAGAGCAATGAAAATCATGACAATCTACAGCATAGACGATTTCCTGAAAGATTTTTGTTTTGAATCAAAAAATGAAGCAGTAATGTGACAGAAATCCTTACCCTGCTAGCTTGGTTTTTGTTTCAATTTGTGTATCAAAACTGTTAATTGCCTTTGTTACTTCCCTGGCCTCTCTATTCTCTGTCTGACAGAGGTTATTTGAATGCAACTTTTTCAAGATTTTAAAGCATCTGCTTTAAAAAAAGAATCGCATCAGAAGAACAGCTTGTGCACAAAACTTCAAATCATACAACCAAACAAAAAAAAAATTGGATGAAAAAAAGCGAAGCGTGGTTGAAAGACTTGACATCATAAGGCCGTCAGGTAGTTCAAGGATCAATAAAGGACACTGCAATATAGCGGGTGCCGCCGGTTGTGGGTAGGCCTTCATGCAGGTGAGTCAGTCGTCCCGGGTGCATGAAGCTCCAGCCTTTCCTCGGTGATTCTATGCTACAGTTATACCGATGGAAACGGCAACCCCCTCCCTAAAAAAAGTAAATTGGATTTATAATTGTGAAATAAATCACTGGGTTAACAATACTCATCAGACAGATTATCTAATTGGAAAGCTTAAAATAAAATCTACATTTAAAAAATATATATAACAGCTATAATATTAGTGTGACTTATGCCCCATAATACAAGTCCTTACCTGAAAGTCTATGCCTTTGTTATTGAGAGCAATGTTAATGGTGAAGGTAGAGGAGTCATGGTGGGGCCTCAGGTAGGCTTGTCTCTCAGGAGTGTATTTTACAACAAAGTTCATCAAAGCATAACCCTGTGACAAAAGGATAGAAATGCATTGGCTGACAGTACTGATGTTACCTTCAAATAAAGAATTATGCTTACAATGTGTTTACAATATGGTAATACTATTCTAATAAGTGAACCTGTCCACCAGTATTACTTTATTATTATAAGGTTACTATCACTTTAAAATCTGTATAAAATTTTTTTAAAATACATGGATGTCGCCTCCAGCTCGCACTGGAACGGTTCGCAGCCGAGTGTGAAGCAGCGGGAACGAGGATCAGCACCTCCAAATCTGAGGCCATGGTTCTCAGCCGGAAAAGGGTGGAGTGCCCACTCCGGGTCGGGGATGAGTTCCTTCCCCAAGTGGAGGAGTTCAAGTATCTCGGGGTCTTGTTCGCGAGTGATGGGAGAAGGGAGCCGGAGATCGACAGACGGATTGGGGCTGCAGCTGCAGTAATGCGGACGCTGCACCGGTCCGTGGTGGTGAAGAGGGAGCTGAGTGTAAAAGCGAAGCTCTCAATTTACCGGTCGATCTACGTCCCTACCCTCACCTATGGCCACGAGCTGTGGGTAGTGACCGAAAGAACGAGATCGCGGATACAAGCGGCAGAAATGAGCTTCCTCCGAAGGGTGGCTGGCCTCTCCCTTAGAGATAGGGTGAGAAGTTCGGCCATCCGGGATGGGCTCAGAGTAGAGCAGCTGCTGCTCCACATCGAAAGGAGCCAGCTGAGGTGGTTCGGGCATCTGACAAGGATGCCCCCTGGGCGCCTCCTGGGTGAGGTGTTCCAGGCATGTCCCACCGGGAGGAGGCCCCGGGGCAGACCCAGGACACGCTGGAGAGATTATATCTCTCGGCTGGCCTGGGAACGCCTTGGTATTCCCCCGGACAAGCTGGGGGAGGTGGCTGGGGAGAGGGAGGTCTGGGCCTCTTTGCTTAGGCTGCTGCCCCCGCGACCCGGCCCCGGACAAAGCGGATGAAGATGGATGGATGGATGTCAATTTTATTGCTAGCAAGTTCTGATAGTGTTTCCAGTATAATATTATAGTATTCCTACTAGACATACATACAAAGGCATATGTATGTTTCCTACTACAGTTTTTAGGGCCACTGAAGATTGGTGAAAAAAATGAGGGAAGGGGAATCGTCTCAGAAATTTGCCACTTTAATCTTGAAGCTTTGCCTTTTTTTCCCTCATAAATAAATGCACCTTATTGTCTTTCTGATCTTCAGCGGCCCTAAAACGGTATCATAGTTTTCCCTAGTTTCTGGGTACTTATTACCAAATGACTTAAATTTCAGTGTCACATTAAATTATTATAAACACTGTTGACACAAGAGATTAGTTGGATTACTAAGGGGTAATAACTTAAATTTTCCATATTGGCACCTTTTTCTTTCCACCTTACTACCCCATTATTACCATTATTACCACAATATTAACGAGTGGTGATGGGAAATTCTACCAATTTGTCATCCAATGGAAAATTTGTCATCAGTTGTTAAGATTCACATCAGAATCACAAACATAAACATGAATAGCAGGTCAGCAGCTCATTATATGATTAAACTTTTCTGCTGTTATAACTCAGCTTTTACTAGAAAAAGGTCAGATTCACACAAACCTTTGTGTAATAGCCAGAGAAAACTTTTAACGTGACAGGTGATATGAACTCTCGGATGAAATGCAGCCACTCTTTCTCAAACCCAATTTGCTTCATGTGAATGTCATCTGTCGGCACAGTCTCATAGCCTCCAGCAATCCGCTTGTCCTGAGAAAAAGGAGAGAAACAGAGCCCGATGCAGTGTGACTAACGATGGAACAAATGACCTACTATCCTCAAAGTGTGTGTCCACAGTTTTCAAAGTGATGGTGATTGTGATGATGTGCATGTGTTATTTTTTTTTAAACCACAGGCTGTTCTGTTGTCTGCCTGTATGAGACTTAATGACCCATCCAGCTCAGTCGTCTCTCAAACAGAGTCAAAGTATTTGTAATATATTAATCTCCCTGGCCAACTTTGAGCCACTGGGAATTAGACACCATTAAACTAAAACACAGCTGGGGTTTTTTGGTTGTATTCAAATGGCCAACCTTGTGATGACAGCACTAAAATCATTTTTCACTATATGCATTAATCATAGTTGCATGTGTGTAACTTTCTGTGTCATACCAAAACATAACTTTGACATTTAAAAGCTAGCAAGCTAACCAAAATAGTCTGTTTGATACTTGTTACATCTGGATGCCATTTAACCCACAAACAGTGAAAGAGTGCTTAGAAGTATCAGCAATAGTTAACTCAGTTAATCTATGTAAACTTTTGGGGTAATTTCAAAAATCTAAATTTCTACTGTATAATTTAAAAAAAAATCAATAAACCTTTTAGTCATGCTAGTGGTGTTAGCAAATGGTAGCATGCCCTCACACTATTGTTGTGAGCTAAAGCTGGTGCTGCACATAACCAGCCATAACCAGCTTCACTAGCAGGCTTTTTAATCATTATTAATGATGGGAAGAGTGTCTTCTTGTTTCTGGCAACACACAATGGGTATTTGTCATTATATAACATAAATGAAACCATCAGTTGATGAATTTAAAGTACACTGGTTGTATTTAGCCCTAAAAAACTTTAAGATGTTAAGCAAGATAAAGCAGACATATCAAACTATAAGTACATTTCAGTTTTCCCAGCACATCTGTTATGCTAACTAAATTAACTTAGGCTACGTTCACACTGCAGGTCTTAATGCTCAATTCCGATTTTTTGATCAAATCTGATTTTTTTTGCCTGCTTGTTCACACTACAAATAAAATGTGACAGCAAACGCACTCTAGTGTGAATGCTCAAAGCGACCTGCATGCGCGAAAGAAGACGTCACACACAACAAGCTGTGTTTAGATGCAGACCAAACAATATTGTTTGACTGATGGCCCTTAATATAAAGACTTCAGACTTTACGTTTCCCAATTTTGCTTTAAGTTATAAAGTTATTTTGTTATTTACATTTGGCCTAATAATTATCCTTATTGCTGTTTTAAAGAGGAGCGGTGCTTCAAAGGATAGTTGCAGATTTCTGTCAGAATCTACAGATTATACAGTACAAATACAATTTTCACGTTTCTCCAACGTTGTCTTCCCAACAGTTTCACTAACATCTACACTGGATGGCCAGGAAGCGTTCATGATGACTTCTCGGGGGCTGATAATTGGCGTCTGTCTTGTGTCAGTGACGTAAAAGACGGATTTAATGCGACATGACCGTTCAAACAGCAGTCGCTTTCTAAAACATCAGATATGTATCGGATTCAGTACCACATTCGAAAGTGACCCAGGTTGGATTTGAAAATATCGGATTTGTGCTGTTCACACTGTCATACCATGATCGGATATGGGTCGCATAGGGTCAAAAAAAGTCAGATTTGATGCGCTTTCGCCTGCAGTGTGAACGTAGCCTTAATCTTTGCCATCTTCTTTCTTATCATAGTGCTGAATTTTTACGTTCTATACTTTTGGATACATTTAATGTATTTTTTGTCCCTGTGGTGAAGAGGTCAGTGGTTGCATCTCAGTGCCTGGCCTCTCTAATAAATAACCTTTGCTTTTTGGCTCATACTTCTAAACTGAATCCAGTACCACTGATATTTTATTATGGTTGTCACCTTATTAAAATGTGTAAACATAAAACACAAAAAGAATAAGAAGAGCACTGTGCCTGTAGTGTGACGATTACACTTAGCACTTTATGTTCAGTGAAACTGAGCTAACAATACACACCTGGTGTTTGCCTCCAGACCATGAACCGTAATGCTCCATCTCCTCGACTAGTTCATCACAAGCCTTCTCTGAAAAGACTGCGAACCAGAACACATCTGGACATGGCTATAAAACACGCACACACATATTGACACACAAAAAGAGGCCACTGAGAATAGACTTGAATAACACCTTCATGTTGAGCTCTAGTAACTGTAATGTAATACCCAGATATGGTAAAACCAGATGTTGGGATTTTTTTTGCTGCGACATTATGTCATCCCATTTCCCCCCTCGGTCTGTATCAGTATGTTGAAGACATACAGATACACATGTATATATACAAACCTGCTCCAAGTAGTTGTCAGTGAAAATTCGAGTGTAGTTTGAGTGGATATATTTCTCTTTCCAGTCCTGCAAGCAGAAAGTACTTCAAATTAGTGCCCATTTTTTGAACTGTTTTCTGACCTGCATACCTCACAGAGCTAATCTCATCTCCCACAGGGCAGATCCCAGCTTGTCAAATACAGTAGTAAATCATCAGCCAGGAGCCTTATCACACCAAAGTCATTATTCCAAAATTGTCTCACATTTGTAATCGTTCCATTATTGTTAATAACCTTTACAGGTGGCTGTTGTTTATCTCAGCTATTCAGAAAAAAAAAGCTTTTTTGTGGTTGAAGGATAATGAGAGATCATAATGACTTACCACAGGGTTTTCAAATATCTGCCACAAGTCATTGTTGTAATGAGAAATGTTATAATTGGCTGTGGAAATGAGCCTCCCAAATTCGTGACGGTTGGTTATGTACATGAAGACTCCCTGCAGCAAGCAGGAGAAAGTTGAGTAAGTTTCGATTTACTTGTCTACATAATCATCATGCATGCAGTATTAGAACACATGAATACTCATGAGTAGTTATCACTGGCAATGAAACTGACAAACTGATACTTGTGGCAAACTACTAAAAGCTTCATTTGCACAAAACTGAGAATATAGTTGGATTTAAGTGTGCTTAAACACACTGAAATCATTACTGAACTCTATGTTCAAACAGACACAGATGTCATATAAATAATCTTAGATTATTTATGGGTGTTGGGGGAGGGTCCTAGAGGGTTGGGAACTGGATAACATGGGGCAGGAGAGGAGTGGGAGAACAGGAACAGAGGGGTGCTAGGGAGGTCGGGACAAAGCAAATCCAGGAATTATATTCCCTCTAAAGTGAAGCATGGGGAGGGAGATGTGTAGGAGTGGTTTGGACTTACTATCAGACTAGGCTTTGTGCTTGATGAAGATGAATGAAAAATTAAGGATAGTTTTGCAATCTCTTTGCACAAGATTCCAAATTGCTAATGTACAAATGCATGCTGTGAAAAACTGTGATTTGCACCAGATGTTTAGCATGACTGCGGGAAAAAATAGTTTGAGCCTAGTCTGAGATTAGTCAGTGTGTTTAGAAAGAGCAGCTGGTAACGTGTGTGTGATGTAGGGTTTGGTTGTTTAGGGTAAAGCATCAGGACAGGGGAACTGCGCACTGTGTGAACTTTTTTGTCTCCTCCGTGATCTCCTCTTAGAAGCAATCATAAAAACATAAAAGATTATGAGTCTTTCTCTGTCTGACTGAGATCATTTTACTTTTAGACCTAAAGTTATCACAAGCAAAAAGTCAACATCAATTTTCGAAAAGTTGCCGGTCATCTTAATTTCTTATGCAACAAGTAGGCAACTCAGTACGAATTTATTAAGAATTTGTAACTGCGCATTTTCAAAAAACAAAACCTCCAATACTAAATTCAGTATAAGGGAAAATTTATTTCTGTACCTAAAACTATGCATGCTACATGGCTTAGATTGGTTTCTGAGTGCTAACCCATTGGAAATGGATGTTTCAGAAAGCAGAGTAGTCAAAACAAATGGAAACCTTTGGGGGCCTGAGCATATGGAATGATTCCGGAGAAGGGGAGTCTTTTTCTCTGTGACTGGTCTAAAATAAAGGAGAAGCATCATGTAAATAAGGTGACATTAGTGAATTCAAAATAAAAAACAGGGTGACAGAGGAAGTACATATGTCACACACATAGGAATTCAGGAGGAGAGGAAACACGCCTGCATGAAAAAGAAGCAAGATTCCCTCTGAAGCTGATGTTTTTGTAGGTTAACATGGGAGCAATGCATGCTGGGGGAGCAGGCCAAGCAAACCAGACAACATACACTGTGTTTGAATCAGACACCGCAGCTGCCAAGTCCAAGTGACGCAAAGCAAGACTAGGTAACAAGTTCACAAGTGAAAAGGAAAAAAACCCCACAAGAGACAAGACCCTTTCTGTCTGGTAGCCAGCCAGGCATCGGTTGTACTGACTGCGCTCAAGACGTAAGGTTAAAAGAAGGTAAAGGATGATGGGATACAAGTGTAGCAGAGAACCTCGCACGACCAAAGAGACACTGTAAACACAGGACGGTCATGACTTGCTGACGAAGACACTCATACATACTCATACATACAAACACTGATACTTGCCAGTCTTTGGTTTCCGTTGAGCTGTTGACTTTTGTTAGTAGCAAATTCATTGCTTAACCAAACTAACTATCATAAATATACCTAAAGTTAGTATGACCTTATACATTCTTGTTGCTAAATTAATCTTAATATTTTACGGACAGTAGTGCTAATAGAGGAATCCTTAAAGATGGCGGTTGTTCCTTCTTACCATGTCTCTGGCATTTCTACATAAAGCCATATCTGGGTCCAGTTTTTCCAGAACAAAGTAGTTCCTTTCTTTCAATTCATTCCTTAAGGCACTGCCCTTGACCAGGTATACATGTGCCATGTAAGGAATGTTCCACACACCCCTAGAAACAACAAGACATAAAGACAGGAAGTGCTTATTTTGTATTAATCCAGTATGTATGTATGTAAGAATGTATTCTTACAGTGTGCAGTAGTGAACTGTGTGGTAGAAAAGAAAAAAAAGCTCAGCATATTCATTTAGAATCTTTTGAAACTTACATAACAACCATTTATTTTCTTGCATGCTGTCAATCTGAGTTCCAACTGGTGTAGGTGAATAAGTGTTTCTGTGCAATCTTAGAGCAAATCTAACTTACTAATTTACTTTTAAGCAAAGTCAGTCAGAAATAAAAGTTTAACTTAGTGTTTTTCTCATCAAATCACTTTTCTGACTCTTCACATAGGCCTTCTAAGTTAGCAGGTCTTATTTTTTGTGGCTAAACATGAAGGAAAATAGTTCCAGCACAACGGTGCAAGATTTATTCATAGTTACGGACATGCTCAGAGATCCAGTACCCACATTTGCTTTGTGAACCATGAAATGCAAAGCCATAACTTTGTTTACCCTTATTGCTCTTGTGACTTACACGCGTTTCCTCTGCACAATGTCAACATAATCTTCAGATCGGGCGTAATACCCATCCAGACTCAAGGCTCCCCAGAAGTTGGACCACAGCTTGCCGTGACGAGTGACAAGGGGGCCAATTATTTTTCTGTTGGAAAGTGAGAGACGGAGTGAAGAGATGGTAACTCTGTCAGGGCAGTTAAAACTCAGTGAAATCTCCCAAGCAGGCAGCCACCTATTGCACCAGACCACTTGCCACTGGGGTAAGGCCTCTATCTAAAGTCTCAACCTCTAGCTGGATAGTATACTTTATATTACACTGCAAAGTCAGAAACAGATCACAGAAAACCACGATTCGAACCACACCAGTACATCATGCTGGACTCAATTCAAAGAAGTGTACTTTCTTTCTGTTAAATAAACTGGGAAAAAGTTTGCAAAATAACACCACCATAAATCACAGTGTGGGTTCGTATATATACTGCAGTATGCTAATGGTAAACTTTCTTGGTTGAGATAAATTGGACTTTTGCTCCCACAACCTCTGTGCCAGCTGAGAATTCCCATGCTGTCTTTAAATATCCGTAAACGCCAGTCACAATACCATGCCACGGCCACAGTGACATCTAGTTTATGGGAAGGTTTCTTTAAGATCGTGAGCTGCAGAAGGGCAAAAAGAGGTTGAATGTTTGTTTTTTGTATAATGCAAAGTGGCATTTCTGAGTTAGTTCAATAGACTCTTTTGCTGTATCCATGTGGCCAGAGAAAAACAGGAAGCCAACGCAGCCTATTTTAAAACTTTAATTCACTCAGCTGTAATGTTCCTGTGGTTTTGCCACTTGCGGGATAAACTAAATGGTTCAATGATCACAACAGCTACCAAGAAGGTCCAAACAGGCTCAGTTGTGGCTTCTATTCCAGTTACTGTGTGATTACCTGTTTTGCTCAATGAGGAGCTTCAGTGTCTGTCTGTTGGTCAGCATGACATCAGAATCTATGCTGAAGTAGTAGTCGCATGTGGCATCCTGACGGCAAAGATCCCTAATGAAATTAAAACACAGACATGGCGGAGAAAATGATTTTTTGTTTTCCAACCCAGAGCTGATTACGGTCAATAAAAGGCTTGGAATTAATCACTGTCACGGCTTTAGATTTATCAGCGTCAAAGTATAAGGTGTAATTTTCAATGGTGGAGTCTGACTCTTGCTATCTTTAAACCTCCAGTGGATAAGGAGATTTCAGAAAATTAGAGACTCCTAATAAACCTAAGACTTCTTCATTACAGGGCTGTGCTGACCAATGCTTCCCGGCATGCTGTGCCTAAACGTTTTGGTCCAAATAAAGCTGCAGTTTACACCTGAGTGTGTGAGTTTGTGAATCCTTACACATTGCCGAGGATTTTAAATCAGTCACAATGCAGCCTGGAAAAAAAATAAGTCAATGAATTTAATTTAGCAACATTTACAACCTTCTTGAGGACAGTCTCAGTCTCCATCAGAGGTTTGTAGATGCTTATGACACCTGCTAAACTATGAGAAGACATTTTGGATTGGTCCTCCTTAAATAATTGTTTTCCTTCTACAACAATTCCTTTATGATGAATTGTAGATAGATGTGAAGAGTTCAGACTTAGTTGTAGAAATCCATAATGTCAGAAGGAAAATGGAATTGCATGCTAAAAATCAAGCATGCCCAAATATAAAGTATGGCAGAGGGAGCATTATGTTTGGGGCTGCTTTTCAAAAATAGGGTCTAAGGCTTCACAGATAGAGGAAGGAAATAATTAAAAATAAAATTTAAAAAATCAAAAACATTAGAATGGCTGAAAATTAAGAAAATTCATATTTTTGAATTACCAAGTTGCTGGCCTTAGCCTGACTGGGATGCTGAAGAGGGTTGACAGTTACAATAAAACATACCCTGCCTTGACATCCTTTAGAACGATAATTTACAAAATAAACATTATGTTATAGTTAAAAAACTTTAGACTTTAGAGCATGAACCCATTAAGAAAGAGCTTACTAAGACTTAAATAACTCGACTTTATTTTCTGTAATAGGAGTGGACCCCTACTACCATCTTTTATCTAAAAGCAATTATATTGATAGAGAGGGGAAGCTCACAGCCCACATTTCCAGTTTCCTTAGCACCTTTTCCCAGGTTTGACTGTGAATGATATTCAGAAGCAAAAACTACAACTGTTTGCCTGTTATTAGTTTAGTCATATTATGTTTATCTGTAAATCTGTGATTTAGCTGAACCTAAGACCACGTTTTATGAGTAATCAATACAGAAAGACTACAAAGCAGCACCAAAGGTGTATTTGTCTCTCTGGTTATTCTTAATACAGACCTTGAATGCACTGAATTATTCATGCTTCTAGCAACAAAGATGACCGTTTTCCCAAACAGAAACCATGAAAACTCGTTTAGAGGTTTTGAAAGTATTGCATGGTTAATCAAAGTCAGAAAACACCATATCCTTTATAATCATTCAAAAATTCTAAGAAACTTCAGATTCTGAGAAATGATACATTTATAATAGTTATACATACATTGCCATATTCCTGGCCTCTCCTTGGCTCAAATTTTCTTCTGGTCCCACAACTTTGAAACTGTTGAACACATTCTTGTTCTCTTCCCAGAACCTCTGGATGTGCTTCTCGTGGTAAACCTCCTGAGCAGGGAGCCAATATTAATGGATTAACAGAGACACCACATACTGTGTAAGGAGCCATGTAGAGATCTAGGAAGGAAAAAAAAAACTGCACATGCAGCTGCATGTACTCACATTGTTGTGGACAAAGAGTTTGAGTTTATCCTTTGGGTAATCCAGGGTCAGCAGTCGCTGAAAGAATTCAGGAAGAAATGGAGTTGGCTGCTCAATGAATACTCCAACCAGCACATTTGGATACTCCTGTTTAGATTCGAAAGAAATACATATTGTTTAGATTTCATAAAAGTGTCCCTGGCAGTGGAAGACTTGTTTAAAATAAATCATGGATGATTTTGACATTTCATTTCTCACATAAGCAAACCATGAAGCCAATACATCCATATTGTTTAGATTTCATAAAAGTGTCCCTGGCAGTGGAAGACTTGTTTAAAATAAATCATGGATGATTTTAACATTTCATTTCTCACATAAGCAAACCATGAAGCCAATACATCTGTCACTGCATTAACTCTATTTTCTTGATTTGACTTTAGAATTGTGCCTTGACTATTGTCTTTGCAGAATTTGGTGCTGGCTTTAACATTTTAAATATGTTGTTAACACATTGCAAAACCCTTCGCATTAATTTCCTGAACATCTTCCATCCTGACCAGCTGATATGTTGTAATCTAATGAAGTGGGTAACCAAAACCACGGTACAAACACGTGCACAAAATGATTCCGCAGAAAGTTGAGGAAATAAAGATAAAATGGAAAAATGAAGCAATAGAGAAGAGAAGAGCAAAGACTTTCCCATGACACTCAGCTCCAGCCCACACAGCTCAGTCTGGACTCTTGATCCTCTTGACCAGTTCATGGCAAAGGTCTGGGCCAAGGATGAAAAGAGATCCGAGAAGAACCATCTAATTTGCAAGTTCCGCAATGACTGTGTTTTAGGCACAAGAATGGGAGCTCATCCATCAAGGCAATGTGAGCTTAAATTGTCACAGAAAAGCAGGAGCAGACAGAAACATTAAAACGAAAGCAAAAAGTTACCCTTAGCATTTCTTATAGCAGAGAAAAGCAACACCCAACAGTAGAAACAGTTAAAGAAAAGCAATGAAGTGGCCTGGGTGGGATTGTTTGGTCTTTCGTGGTGTAACTCTCAGTGTCATTGCAGGGCTTAATTTCAATCTCAAAACACAAGTACACTAAAAACCAACAAGTACCTCCTCCAAACTGGGTTTACCCCACAGGAAAGGCCTGGACAGTATGACCAAACTTTCCACATGACCTGAGCTCCCACCAGTTTCTGTCCCACATAAACAAAGGGGCACAGTGGAATGAAATGTCCTTTCTAATGTGCCTATTATTGAGAAGGAGTAGTGTTTTCTTCATTCACTGTGGAAGGTCACCAATAGCAACTTTCACAGTGATGCCTTTCATGTAGCTTGGTTTGTACTGAATCGGCTCCAGTTAAACTATTGAAGTGTATCCATGCAGCATGTTGGATTACAGCAATTTTATTTGTGTAATGTGAAAACATCAATTTTAGTGAACAGTAAAAACACATTTTGCTCTACAATAGACAGATTTTCCTCAAACTATTTTTAAGGTAAAAATAAATAAAGATGAACTGAGATCTTGTGTTGGTTACAGTGTTCGCCTAGAGGACCCAGAAGTAAAGTTTGGCATCATTCTTGACAGACGTAACCACACAGCAATAGACATTTCCTATTGCCTGCCATTCCTGCCGGCTATACGTTGCCAGCCTGGGTTGAACTCTGTGACAAATTTTCAGTACAACCACTGTAAGTTACTATTGTGGATAAAACCCACAGTGCGGCGCATGCTAAAAGACAGCCTGGTCGACAGTGACACCCCTTTAAATGAGCCCTTCAGAAAACCTCAAAAGCCATATCCTGCACCGCAGATGTGCAGTGCTTCCTCTTGCCCAAGTAGTTCCCCTTGCACTTATGCTCTTTTAAAATGGTCCAGAAATGCGGAATGGGCACATAACCTATTATCGCTGGAAAGACAGTGGAGTACCAACAGAATTGCTTATCTGTTGAAATACGGAAAAAAATCTGGGATCTTCAACTACTGTCTAAACAGTCAGTGATACATGGGTGGTTGATGTTGGGAAATGGGCTGTATGTGTCATCCTTTCCGGAGTCCAGAAGAGAGGATGAAGAAGAACTTTCCACAGCAGCTATTTCAAAGCAGACTAAAAAAGGATGGCAAGTAGATGGAAAAAAGCAGTCTGGTGCACCTACTTTTAACTGAGAAAAGTCTACGACGTCATCATCACAGTGGCTACAGCCGTGTTCATAGTTCCATGCATTGGGAACATAGTTGGCCAGATAGTTCAAGTACATCTGCAAGAAAAAAGCATTCAAAGTAAATAAAAGACTTGAGACAGCTGAGGTCACATTCTTATGATATGTTTGAAAATCCTAACCTGGAATACAACTGTGGACGTAAAGATTTATTGTACGACTGTGTCATGACTGGACACATTCACTTGCAGGTCAGACTAAAGGCCACAGAGTGATGTGTCGTCTACAGAAGCCAAGGCTTGGCAACAATGTTATCATTCTTCATAACTTTCAACATATTGTTAGCACAACCATTGCTGCTCTGTATTTAGTGTGAGAACGTGTAATTTACCGGTTGCTACCGTTTGCCAGTCTGTTATTGCAGACGTTAACGCCATGATCATGTAGCTGTCACAAAACTCAACTTGGCGAGATAACTGGGAAATAAAATGAACTAATGGTCTGACAACTCGCTAGTCAGCTCATACTGTGATCTCTCATTAAAAGCTTTTCTTTCAGCTGTTGAGCCCTCTGGGAAGAATGACTCAGTAGTTTGGTGGGTTTGGTTCTTTAACAGGGAAGACCAAACATAAACAGTTGGCCAAAAAATGAGACAGGAGAAGGAAAAGACCAGAAGAAAAATCAACAGAATTATAGCGGGCATCCTGCTTTTTAGTTTCCTCAGCTCTACACCATGATGTAGAATTGAGTGATGGCAAAAACAAAATGAGAGTATTGTAGCTATATTCACTGCCCTTTATGCCTAGGTAACTAGCAAGTATCACGTTACCAGTAAGTAGAGTCAAATTTATACAACGAACAGAACATCAACAGCAGTGATGAATGGTTGCTGGATAAAATCTAAAAGTCTAAAAGGCCAACAGAAACTCATTTGCAAATGGCAGGAAAGAGTTTGATAATTACATTCAAGGTTAGTGTCATAGGTCAGGATAATTATCTTAAAAGTATCTGTTCTGTCCCTTAAGTAGGCTACATTAGGTGTGTCCTTGACTGCAATTTCTTGCTCACTTTGGTGTTTCCGTTGCCATGGACAACTACTGGCAGAGAGTCATACGCCGTGTTTCTAACTCTCACTCTGTCCGTTCCAAACTTGAGAAGCACTTCATCTGCCAACAAAAAGGGGAACACAAGACATTTTAGGCCATATTTTGAAAGCTGACATACTACATGGGCAAGAGCTGCGAGGATTTAGAACTTATAAACTGCAAATCCTACATGTTCACTGAAAGTAATCCACAGATTGGCGGCAGCACCAACATCAAATGTTGGTTTAAGTGTTTTTTTTGGTTGTTGTTTTTTTGCCACTTAGACATCCAAGACAGAGTTTAAATTATAAAGATTCAGAGATTATTCAATTAGAAAATAAAATATCTTTAAATTCTCACCAACAGCCCCGTTCAGGTTTTGAAAAATCTGGCACTTGTGGTCCAAAGTCATATTGAGAGATTCCTGTAAGAAGACAAAGACCTACATTTAGCCATCCATAGCTATCCATAATTTAAAACACAGACATGTGTTTTAAATTAAGACGCTGCCATTGGGATTCAGTGGTGCACAGTTTACTCTTCTGGGTCTGTCTTCTCTTATTGCAATAACCACATCCAATTTGAACCTGTTGCCAAGCTGTGGAGCTCCCATTACATTACTAATTGAGACATGGCAGATGTTGATGCAGGCACGATCAAGTCACTGTGCCCGTGGTTAAAAAAACACAATGGAGACATGAACCAAGCCACAGATTTAGAGAATCTTTGCTCTCTTGGCAGGACTCACCCGCTGTAATGGGTCCAGGTATATTTTAGTGTAGAAGAGCTGGTCATCATCATTATCGTGAAGGTTCCACTGTGAAACTATTCTGTTTATGTACGGGGCGTAGCCAATTATACCTGAAAGTAATAAACAGTGTGAAACACAAATCCAGCAGTAAAAGATAGAGTGAGAAATGTTTACAGGCGTATACATGGCTGGTAGGCTGTTGGTGACAATTACAGTACAACTGCTGGCTCCGTGGTGTAGGTCGAAATACTTGGGAAGCCTGGACGTCTTAGCACAGAGTGTGACTTTTGGCAATAATCCCAAGCACACACGAGAAATAGCTAGGGACTTTCTCTTCCCTCAGAGTAATAATGGGTAGTAAGAAGGATCTTTATGTTTAGAACAACACAACT
This sequence comes from Aulonocara sp. 'chitande type north' Nkhata Bay, assembly GCF_057382095.1. NCBI lineage: Eukaryota > Metazoa > Chordata > Actinopteri > Cichliformes > Cichlidae > Aulonocara > Aulonocara sp. 'chitande type north' Nkhata Bay. The sequence continues at coordinate 19,688,797 of NC_141352.1, read as the reverse complement.
TACTGCTAGCTGAGTTTCTGAAACTATATTTGGTGGTATCTTACGCACTATAAATGCACTAGGGCTGCCACAAACGATTATTTTGATAGTCGACTAGTCACCGATTATTTATGCGATTAGTCGACTAATCAGATCATCATCCACTGGACGTAAAACTACAGCTTATTGCACCAGCAGCATCTGCTCTTATATAACTATCATTAGCTTACAGCTTTAAGCTTTTAAGGTGCTAACTAAAAATAAAGACAAGATGATAGTTTATTAAATTTTAATGAAATTTGCAGATTGTTTTGGTAAAGTTTAATAAACTCCTTGCTATCTAAAATATAACAGGACACCGGAGTAAATTCTCGAGCATCTCACACTTCTGATAATCAGCTGTCTGCTTGACGTTTATTCAGCTGTGTAAAAACTATAACTTTAATCTCAGCCAAACCGATTTACTCAGGAACAAATAAAATACTAAAAAAAAAAAAAGCCAAACAATAACATTTTTAATTTATCTAAGTGACTCATATATATTTAACCTGAGTCGCGAAAGACAGCGGTGGGTTTGAAAACAATTTGCCGGGAGTCCGGTGTTCTCACGGCGCTAGTGACCTAGCCCCCGGCTAGCTATCGAGCTAGTGGGTAACAGACGTCTCCGAAAACGTCGGAGCGCTTTTGAAAATATGCGGTGTCTTGATAAACTGAGCCGATATTTTAGGTTTACACAGCTACATTCTCGCCTGAAAATATGTTAAACGTTTATTTTGTGACCCAGAAAGAATAATAAGAGTAATATTAAAACTAACTAGCTACCGCCATTGTTGGAAACTAAGCTGGGCCGTGCTATGAATTCTGGGACACAGCTGCTTCTTCTTCTTCGGGGTTTAACGGCAGCTGGCATCCTTGTACATGCAGTGCTGCCATCTTCTGTTTCAGTCCGTTATTACACTCTTAAATCCTGCTATTATTTCTGCGTCTTTTGCGATCTTACAAAGCTTCAAACGACGCGTCGACTATTAAATCAGTCGTCGACGATTTTGATAGTCGACGTAATCGTGACTAGTCGACAAATCGTGGCAGCCCTAAAATGCACATTCTCATGGCAATCTCTACTCCAGTTTCCCCCCCACGTCTCTTCTTTTCCTCACTGTGTTGCTCAAGGACAGTGACCACAATAACAGATTACAGGGTTTGGCTGTGTTGCTGGTTTGCTCCATTTTGCATCCTATCATTTGAAAAAAGCCTCAGACACTGTAAACAAGTCGATGGACAGACATGACATAATCTAAGCGGCAGGAATGAGAGAAAAATGTTCAAAAGAAATCATATTTTATGTTTTTAAGCTTTTATTCCTGATAGCTAGTCCACCTCAAATGCTGCGAATTGCATGCCTGTTGGAAACGTTCAGTGTCTTGTACTGCTCTACTAGATGAGGCAGCATAAAACATTCTCAGGAATGAAAACACATAATATGAAACAACAGTTCACATTTTTTATGATATATATGCTTGGACAGACAGGGTTTAATGGCCAGATCCCAGGGATTTCGGGTAATTAGCTTTAACCATTAGTAGTTTTGTTAGTGTGCGTGACCCCTCACTCTACTTAAATAAACACATGCAGTCACACACAAACATAACCCTATCTTGACTGCATCTCAAAGACACTAGACTCTCTGTGACAAAGTATGCATCCAGATGCTATAAAACTTTCCCCAATGGTCACTTGGGCGGTAGCGTTAGGAACACAAACAAAGCCTACAATTTTATACAAACTGTGGCACATTCAGGGGCCCAAGACAAATCCACATGTCATGTCAATGACAATGAATGCTAAAAACAGCCTCTGATCAGTCTGAGACAGCCGGGCTCCAATATGGGAGGTCAGACCACACTGATGACCACAAGGAAGGCAGTAATTCAATGTCCTGAAGAACTGGCAGGATGCAAATGACCAGGCCATACGGCTTATATATGAGAGCATACTGTTACTGTTTCTTTCTTAAAAATGTCTGCATGAGTGCGCATATTCTGAACTGTCTTCCCCCTCTCTCATTTCACATCTTCAGGTGTGTATTCACATCCCCTCATGTAGCAGAGAGGATCATTACTAAAGAAAAGAAACCGCAGTATGCCATGGGATTCACCCACCTCCAGTGTACCGCAGACAGGAAATACCTGACGGAGCAAGATTACAAGGAAAATATAGTTGAATTTCGCAGCAAAAGATAATAATAATAATAAAAAAAACATTAAGTGGTATTGTATTTTTAAAACTAACACTGGGCTGCAGGTCTCGCAGCTTCTCCACCTCTCATAACTGTAGAACTCTGAAGGGCCAGTGCGGCTTAAATTCCCGAATTCCAGCCAGGCTTACAGGTCTTCAAACTTTGACAGCTGATGGTGGAATTTCAAAATCCCTTTGCACACATAGAAACTAGGTGTGTTTACAGTCAAGCATAAAATATCTAGGCACATAACATAAACACTGTGGGTAACATTGGAACCAGTTTCAGTGGAAACCATTGCCGTAATGATCCTAATATTGCCTTCAGATTTGCAGCGTCCAGTTGTCCAACACAAGGAACCATTCACCCTAACTAATACATTTTATTCTCTGGAGATGCCTGGATTTTGTCACTTAGGGTAAAACATGGGTGACAGGGTTGAATTAGAAACATTATGTTTACACAGGAGGTGCAGAGCAGCAGCAGAAAGAGAATGCCTTCAGGCAGAGTATGTAGTTGTGCTGAGTCTAATATACAATCCCTCTACTTGTGCATTTAAGAACACAGAAAAGAAGACCTCACATCTTTGTTTTCTTCTTTGAGTAAAATGCAAGCTGGTATACAGCTCGTGCAGACAGCTGGGTTGGTTAAAATAGAAGTGAATTGTTTCTGTCAGATGCATGCCAAACATGGGATTAAAAAACAAAGTTGCAATGCTTTTTGTGTAGATGTACCTCTAGGGAAGAGCTATTCTAGTCTTTTGAACTCACTTTCTTTAACCACAATTTATGGTTACTATTACTCCAAAGTCTCAGAGATTGGACTTGAACAAGTCAAAGCAGCTTTTCATATTCAGAACCTACCTCCAGAGTTGAGGTAGCGTTTCCCAGTGCGGACTAAGGGGTACTTGTCAGCGAGCTGTTTATCTGGCCATACCAGTCCCTCTGCAGCAAATAGCACCTTGTGATTGGCCTGCTGAAACTTCCTGAGAATTTCTTCTGGTCCCCCAGCAAAGATAAGATCATAGCTAAAAGGGAGGAGTGAAGACGAAATGCAACAGATCATTTAACCTTTCAACTTCATCAACATCTTTTTATCTTACATCTGACACACCTGCTAGGCTTCTACTTGCCTGAGACTGATAAACATCTCAATGTAAACAGTAGACATTCTTCAGGTGGGAACACTTGTTTAGCCAAGCACTGTGGATTGCACTGCTAGGCATTTCAAAAAATGCTGTGATTTGTCAGCCACCAACACACAAAAGCACTTTAACTGTGCTGACGCATGCATGGCCTATACAGTTCTGCGCCAGACTGAGGGGAAAATGCCCACCTCATTACATAAGCCTCATGGTGACTTGTTTAAAAGTATGCTATTACCCAAAGGTCAGATGTTTTAGTACGTGGAAAATCGTAATATTTCTGGTGATTTTATTACTTGGAGGTGTGAAATCATAACAATAAAAGAGGCGATTCATTTTAGTGACACCATTCCCAAAATAATTGCTTAATAAATATTTTCTAATAGATGTGGCTGTGATGAAGCCACACTCGTCTGTACTTGTGGGGATTTGACATGAACTAAATCCCATTTTTTATAATAGCTCGAGTTGTGCAATGACAGTTTATCACCATGCCAAGCAAAGCAATTGCAAAACAATTGTAACTATTCATGTAGTTTGCAAACCAAGAAAGGTGCAAAAGACAAATTTGTCCATTAAAACAATTGTCTTTTAGATTTCTTTCTCTGTATTTCTCGTATTTACCTAAACTTACTCAAATGTCTTTTCATGATGTTTAATTAACCATCACTGTAGTGAAATGCCAAATTGTTTTGCTACAATTCCAAACTTTGGTGTTATTGAACACTGTGTAATAATAACTAGTGAATATTAACTGCTGGTACCAAGAATTGTTTTAGGTTGCTAGACTCATCAACACAAACTAGCAGGCGAATGTAACCAGTATCTAACATAGCTTAAACAAGGTGCTGGAAATATTCCTTAGAGATTTTGGTCCATATTCACGTGATACCTAAATATCCACGATGTAAATATCCCATTTCGAAGGTGCTCTATTGTTACCTACTTACCATGAAGTAAGTAGAAAATTTGTCAATAACATTGTCATGATTTGAGCTTTGTGACATGGTGTGTTGCCATCAGAAAATGGGTTCACTCAGTTACAATACTCAGGTTGGCTGTGGCATTTAAATCATGCTCCATTGGTGCTAAAGAGGCCAAGGTATGTCAAGAAAATATTCTGTGCCCCATTACTGCACCAACATCCTGAACCATTGGTAAAAGGGATGTTATTTACACCCAATTCGGACTCTAGTATAATAATAATGGATTGGATTTATATAGCGCTTTTCAAGGCACCCAAAGCGCTTTACAATACCACTATTCATTCACTCTCACATTCACACACTGGTGGAGGCAAGCTACGGTTGTAGCCACAGCTGCCCTGGGGTAGACTGACAGAAGCAAGACTGCCATATCGCGCCATCGGCCCCTCTGGCCAACACCAGTAGGCAGTAGGGTAAAGTGTCTTGCCCAAGGACACAACGACCAGGACAGAGAGCCCGGGGATCAAACCGGCGACCTTCCGGTTACAGATGCGCTTCCCAACCCCCTGAGCCATGATTATTATCTGAATGTTGCACCAGAAATCAAGATATCAAGCATGTAATTAATTTGTTTTCCAAATTTGTTGAACCATTGCAAATTGTGGCCTCACTGGGTGACACCCAGTGTGGTCTTCTGCAGCTGTTGTCCAAATGCTTCAAGGTTCAGCATTATGCGCATTCAGAGAAGCTATCTTGCACATCTTGGTTGTTACCAGTGATCATTTCGAGGTTCTGTTGACTCTTCTGATCTCTGGCATTAACAAGGCATTTTCATTCAGAGAACTGCTACTCACTGGATATTTTCTCTTTCTCTGACCTCTATTTTGGACCTTTGTATGACCCAGACATGGTTGTGTGGGAAAATCCCATTAGATCAGCAGTTTCTAAAATACACCAGCCTGTCTGGCACCAACAACCTTGCCACGTTTAAAGTCACCTTTCCTTCCCATTCTGATGCTCACTTTAAACGTCAGCACATTGTTGTAACCATGTCTGCATTCCTAAATGCACTGAGTTGCAGCCATGTGATTGGCTGATTTGATATTTGTGCTAATGAGCAGCTGAACAATAATAAAGTACCCAGTAAAAAGTACATCTGGACATAGTTATGCAGCAATTACAGAAAACGTGTTATTCTCCTGTCTTATGAATTTAAAAATGGAAAAACCATTCCGTCCTGTCTTTACAAAGGTGTGAGAAAACACATTTATCAATTTATATTGTGCAACGTGAAACACTGAAGTGATTACTTCTATCTATGCATGTCTTTTTTTAAATGCATGTAGGCGTTTTGATTTTGAAAATTCAGCACATTTTTTAAAACGCACAAAAACACAGTGAATTACAGTTTAATGACTAAATTCATCAGAAGACAAAATATAGGCCTGTAATTGTAGCGAAGGCAGAAACTGTCAAAAAACCCGAGGTGGTATAGCAGGATTATAGATGTTAAATTACATTTAACTGGCTCCTAATCCTCTGAAATGCAGAGGCAGTTGAATATACTACAATCACTTCCTCTAAAAGGAAAAAAAATACATTCCAATTACCTGTTTCAAGGGTGTGACAGCTCTGCACAGTAATTATGGTGAACATTATTCATGTCACATGGTATGGCAAGTATCATCGTCCGTTGCTCTATTTAAGGAAACGTGGCATGCAAAGCTCTTATTATTCTTAACCACTCACATTTACTCAGTGAAACTTTCCATTTGACTGCAAAACTCATAATTCACCTACCTGCATGGGAGAATTATTCTCCTCATGTATTTGGTATTGCTCTATAATAATGCCTTTGCAAGAAGAAGTGGAGCACACGTAAATATGCAGAAACACCTCTCACTCAGGAAATAAGGCTTTCAAAGCAATTATTATGCTCTGTGATTGTGAAAATTAGTTACAATATCTCATTTATAGCTCTACGTAGCAATTAAAGGTGTTTTGCATCTCTTTTTTATACTGAAACAGAAAACATAAATCAGATCAAAGCTGATGGTTAAACAGAAGCTGAGCAACAACAAAAAACTGAAATAACAAAGATATAGTGTAAGGAAGCAAAAGCACATGATCAAACAACTTATTCTTTTTTTAAATTTATTATATTTATTGACTGTAAATATCATAAGAATAAAGGCTTTTGCTTGTCTGCACATCTGTCTGTTGGGAATATTCTGCATATCTTACATCTGTCAAGGCTTAGATTAAAATAAATTTAGCCAATCAGACATATTTTTTATATATTTTCCCATGTAATTAAATGTGTTTATTTAACAGAAAATGAATCTGAATATTAAAGAAAAGTTCAGAAAAAAACAGAACGTACCTATCCACAGAGAGGACAACAAGATCCTCCTGATCAGCCAGAGCCTCCATGGCATTCTTCAGTAGTCTGACTTTTTGCCCTCCACCAATAGAACGACCCACATCGCCGCCCTTCCATACCTCTCCCATTCCCAACACCTAAAACATAAAACAGAATGAGTCCCAAAACCCTCTCGACACCAAAACTGGCCTTGCAGCCCTGCCTTGTCTGTCAGTTTTATTTTGTATAGTTTTCAAAAAAACACAACTCTAAAATGCACAGTCAGATTGGTTACTTGATTAATGATAAAATAATTCAAATTCTTTAAAGCTGATGGGTTAATATTGCTCAGTTGAAGAGCTTATTACGCTGTGTTCAGTCTACACAACTGCTACAAGATATCAGCCCGCTTATGGCTCGATTTGGAGGACACAGGGAATCATTGTCTGATGGGAATGAAAATGGGAGCGTTGCAAGACAGCTGATGTTTTAATCTTACATAGTGTTTGTGATGAGAACCAGCGCTGCATCCGGAGCATGCAAGCCTTAAAATGCCCCAGTAAACAAAAAAGCATGTTAAGAGTTTTCTGGCTTCACGCCCTGGAGGACGGGGCTGTGGCCCCCCCACACCCTCTAGCAGATTATTACATGAAGGAACCTTTTAAAAAAAACAAAAAACAAGCGCATCCATGCTCACAGGTGTACACACGGGTGATCACACCCACAAACTACACCCTTTTTGGCTCCTACCTCAAAGCACACTGTGTTCTGTTGATCTTATGTGCTGCACAATAATGTTTAACATTTAGTATTTACTGTCATATTCCCATATATCATTGTGATGTTGTTTATTCTATTACTCTTGTTCTCTTCTGCTTGCTTTCTTTTTTCTTTCTCAGCAGGTGATCCAGGTGATTGATATATGTATTTTTTTTCTCTGCCCGTTCTGTTGGTTTTTGTCTTTTGCCCTTCTCCCCCGTCCCTCTTCTCAGCTGTTTCTCTTTCCCTCTTTCTTTCTCCCCTTCTTTCCCCCAGTCAAGTCTGTCCCGTATTCAGTAAGTGAAAATAAAATAAACAATAAAAGGTGAATCAAATGGACCATTACGGCAAGGCTGGGATGGTCAGTTTGGTAAAGTAAATCCGTTGGGCATCTTTCTTTGCCTTTAGACAACAATTCTGATGGCAAAAGAGCCAAACGGGACAGGCAAAAAAAAAAAAAAAAAAAAAAAAAGAGTTTTCTGGATTCTTAAGTGGCAGCTCCATCACTTTTGTCAAGTTGATCAGTATGACTAAAGCCTCTGAGAGTTTTTTTTTCTTCCCAGCTGTGTACAACTGTAAACTGTCTGGTTGCATTCCTTTCCCAGAAACATCCATCTAGCCCTCCTTCTTGATAACAACATGTGCAAAACTGATCCGGGAGCCATGTTTACTCTGCAGCCTGATCCCGTACAACGCAAGTGTGATACTATAATACTATAATAGCCAAAGCTAGCATAATAACCATCAGTAACAGGTAAAACTCCTGAGATACAATTACATTTTCTGGATATTCTTTTTTTACTAATCTTTTTTATGAGCTTTCTGTACAGAAGTTATTGTATGCATTTTGCAGAAACAATATAAGCAAACACATAATAAGAAACAATACACAAGAAGAACTTAACTTAGTTCAAACCACTAAAATGGATTGTCTTGGCCCAAAAGGCTTACAAAGTATCTTGAAAATGTCTGCCTGGAGAACAAAAACAAACTGGTGCAGCACAATTACACGCATAAGAATACAAATGAGGGCAGAGCATGAACTGAACCCTGAGCAAGAAAAAAAAAGAAGGAAAAAGCGTTTTTTAACAATTGTTTCAACCACAGAGGGGAATTCTGGATCCAGATTAAACGCTATCCATGAATGTTTTTGCAGCTTGCTCCACTCCATTGTTTCCTTTAATAAGTGCAATCAATCCATGGAAATTTGTGTTAAAAAATTTTGCTGCTGTGTGTGTCAGTGCAGTGCCCTTAACTCTGGATTTGTGAATATGCAGTCATTTCAAAATTTAAAAAGAAAGTTTTACCTTCACAGTGTAGTTAAAATAGTCAGCAGACCTCATGAAGCGGAGGAAACCATCTGTTTCCTCAGTTGCAACAGTTAAGACGAGCAATTTCTCTGAAAAAGAGGAAAAAAAGAACGTTAAATATTCCTTATTTTGACCTTAAGTCATCAAATGCTTTCTTTCCTGTGAAATTACAGGGATGCAGGGATATACTCTTGCAGAAGACATATTAGGTTGCAAAATTTTTGGCTTTCATTGAAGGATATCCACAAAAATGTGTATATTTTTCTAAGCTTAAATATATGCATTGAGATTCCCACTTCTTTGTGGACCATGATCGTTGTAAACCTCAAACCTATGTCAACATACTGGTAACTATTTGGTTAAGCAAACCTATGTCTCAAATTAGGAGGGACTACTGTAGTTTTAGTTTGATCCCAAAACGGAAGTGTATTTTCAAAGACAGACAAAATAATTTCTTCCTTTTTGGGATAGAAGAACTCCCACAAACCTCCAGGATATTTCTAGTGGCCTTGAGTGCTGAAAACTGAGGTCTGAAGAAGGGTTAACCAAATGCAAATTTTCACAGTAGTGTGTCTGGATTCCTCAAAAGCTCAACTCACTGAGCTAGTTTTCACTTGTTCTGTCATGTTTTGTAAAACGAGGTGTGTGTGTGTGTGTGTGTTGGGGGGGGGACCACACATCTTTAAATCTTTTTCATGAAATGCTATTACAACATAAAGGGGGGAAACTAATTAATTCCTAGCTTACATTTTAAAATGTGCTGTTCTGTGCTAGCCATCAGACAAGCTAACAAAAAAGTTAATGATGCTTTTATGTGGTTTTAAATGACTATTTGAGAACTATTCCTGCTTTTCAAATATGGAAACCAGACTATCCTCTGTTTAATATACAGCACAAAGTTCCATTAAACCCCTGTAAAATATTTATTGGACATTGGCAAGTGGAATTGGGAGTGGGAAAGAGTAGATATCTGGGACTTATAAACGCTTCCACAGGACCTAACTCAAAAATGCAGCCTGCCCGAGAACATAGTTAAAGAGCTTCCATTTCTCCTTTGGAGTGCAAAGTTTAACACGATTATCATCACTGATCTTTTTCTTGTCTTTTTGACTGCAATGCAAACCTCACTAGACGTATAAAGAGTTAAATTATTAGACAGTTCAAAAAGGACATCACGTTTTCATCTTGAGAGACCTGTTAATCTTGGCCAAATAAATCTTACATGGCTGTCCTTTGATGTGGATCTAAAAAAAAAGCTGATACAAGTTAAATGGATACATTTGTTGCTTCAGTTTTATTTCATATAATTTAAATGCAGTTTATGAAACCCTAGTTTTTAAAATGTAATGTTTGTTCAATGTTAAGATACAGAGACCTTAGTTCCTGTTCCATCCCTTGCCCCATACAATGAACAGTTGGAGGAGCATGGGCTTTTTAAAACATTTGAACAACTACCCTGAAAACAGAAGATTTGTCTGCAAACAAGTGATAGTGTAACTTAAAAAATGTGAAACAAAGGTAAAACAGAGACCCTTTGCTCTTGAAACTTGTTGGCTGCAGCAGTATGGCACAGCTTTTACTCTGAAGGCAAACAGTCTTATTTGCATTTGTGTTGCACTTTTCACATTTTCACTACCATTTTATTAGTAGTTAGCGAGTGTTTGCAGGCAAGTCTGTGTCTTCTAAGCAAACTGTGGATCACTGCAACACTACCACAGACGTCCATGAGACCAGTTTCACCTAGCGAGACAGCAGCATTCGGCAATCAATCACTGACTGATCAGTAAATAAACCTTTTTCCCGAGTAACCAGTAGTTACCAGGGGCCACAGACCAGTATCTAAGTCTGAGTGACCAATTGGAGTTTTAGCAACTGATTTTTTAGTGACAGCCATCAACCTCCAGCGACCCCTCGCCAACTAGTTGGGGTGTACACATGCTTCCCTAGTGACTGGAGGTTGCTAGGGAGACACCAACCATTCTCTAGGCCTGTTTAACTGGGGACGAACTGACACAGACATACTAACAGCTATCTACTACTTCTCACTATGTGAACAAAAAACACAAACAACTGAATATATGTAAACAAACCTCCGAAACTAGTGTAAAATTAAACATGCTGTCAAGTAGAGCTGGGCGATAGAACGATAACGATATGTATTGCGAAATAACTTTTTCTCGATTGAAAAGTTAAACTATTGCGATAGGCCTCATCTCTCTTGTCCTCTTAAAAAAAAAAAGAACAGCCAATCAAAATTAACTAGCGCAGAGCCGAACCAATCACAGCCGCAGCATCACGTCACGTGACTTGTTACGTACAGCACAAGTGCCAAGGAACTAGTTCACATGGTAGGTCCTGTTCTAGAGCTGTATTTGTCCAGAAACCTCATTGCAACTCTTTTCCATCCCTTTACTGTCAGTGTGACTTAGCTTAGACTTAGCTCTCATCTCTGTCTAGTCTGTGGCTCCGTCATCACAGCCATTCCAGTATTAGTGTGATGTAAAAGTCCTGATCGAAAGTGGAAATAATGCCCTGTCTTGCTTTTTCCAAACAGTTCCAAATGCTATGTCACCCAACAAAACCTAGAAACATTTAAAAGAAAGAGTTGCACGTCAATCACTGTGGGATGACTATTCTGAACCACAGGTGTTCCCTGTTCTTGTTCTTGGCTTGAAGCAAGAAGATGTTGGAGCACAGTGCTGCCAGGGGATGATGTTTCCAGCAGCTGAGAAACACATTTCTCATACCGCTCTATAAAACAGGTTATTTAAACGGTTGCAGGAAAGGCTTCTATTTTGCCCATTTCCCTAAACCTGGCTGACCTGTGAGACACAGAGGCAAAGCTGATGTCTCACAGGTCAGCCAGGTTAGGTATGGGGATAAACGAACAGACTTTCAGACTGTGTACCTTGGAAGCTAGCCATAGTGTTGCAGACAGAAAAGGCGCACACAAATATGTCTTGGAAAAATTCCGAAACCTCCATGAAAGGTCTCTTTTACTTGTGGGCTGTGATTACAGCCAGGGGAAATGTTTAGTATTTCTTTTTGAAATTAACTCCATTTGTTTTTTCTGCACACACATAAACTCAAGACTTCAAGTAGGTTTGTTTGTATTTCTACGATGAAAGATAACAGGGTGCTGCATATTGTGATATCTGCACGGTGACATCTATTTTCACTTCGAAGAGCTGTGCTTCAGTACAGTATATACTCTGAGAAAAAAAGGAAAAGAAAAACAGTGACTTTCCTGTTATGTCAGTGAGACATTTCCCATGAGGAAGAAACGCACTGACAGCTAACACCAATTACTCCTCTGTGACTCTGGCGTGACCTTTCGGAACCACATACTTCACTCCTGTCATAAACATGGAGACCACATGAGTGCATCCCAACAAGCAAGCTCCCACTTAAGTATAGCCTGGAAATGCAAACCACCTTTGATTTAAAAGAAATGAGACATACACTTTTATTTCCTACATTCCAACTGTTTCTTTTTTTTTCAAACATTTATGGCAATCCCCTAGGAGTTTCAGTGCCCTCATGTGAACTGTTGATGTTAACTTTGCTTAGAAATTTGTGAAACTGTCTTCAAATGCAAGCCAAAGTTCCATCAGAAAACTGATGGGCCAAGCCAATTTGTCAGGGAACGTTTGATGGAGGCTATTGCTGCTTCAGGAGTCTCAACAAGTTACTAATTCAAGGGTTCACATTTCCAGTCTGCATTTTGGGTAATTATATAATGTGCTCAACAGAAACATTAAAAGTAAAGCCATTCATGTGTTCCTAGTTTAACTAGCATGTGGTCTGCTATTGTGACAAAGATTAAAACCAGACCACATTTTGCTACCAATTAATGCAGAAATCCAGGTAAATCTGCCTATTTATTTTACATTTAGAGGACTTGTTCACTCTTCATTATTTAATGGAGCAACAGCACTGTCATATTAGATTAGTGTAAGCTTCTAGGATAGGGCTCCATGAAATTATAACAGACTATTAAATTAAAACAGATTATAACAGTGAAAAGAAATAGTTAAATTATTCATCTAATCTAGCTATACCATCTCACTTGTTTCCCCCAAATATTACATTTTCTTTTAGAAATAAATATCTTTTTATGCAACATTCATAACCTATATTATTCATGTTTAATATAATAATGATAGCTACTATAGGCTTGGTTTAGACCAGGGGTAGGCAACTCCAGGCTTCGAGTGCTGGTGTCCTGCAGGTTTTAGATGTGTCCTTGATTCAACACAGCTGATTTAAATGTCAAATGGCCTCCTCAACATGTCCTGAAGTCCTCCAGAGGCCTGGGAATGAACTATGATCCAGGTGTGTTGACCCAGGGTGATATCTAAAACCTGCAGGACACTGGCACTCGAGGCCTGGAGTTCCCTACCCCTGGTTTAGACCAACTAAATAACTGGGTGATGAGCTAGCGCAGGGGTGTCCAACTCCAGGCCTCAAGAGCTGGTGTCCTGCAGGTTTTAGATATCACCCTGGGTCAACACACCTGAATCAAATGATTACTTCATTATCAGGCCTCTGGAGAACTTCAAGACATGTTGAGGAGGTCATTTGGCATTTGGATCAAGGACACATCTAAAACCTGCAGGACACCGGCCCTCGAGGCCTGGAGTTGGACACCCCTGAGCTAGGGTGTTAATAGAAGACGCACTTCCTTCATTATTTGACTTAATCCGAGGGACTTTTTCAGGGTAATAGAAATACACATCTTCCTTTGTTTTTTTTGTCTAACACTAATTTTGAAACTTAGGGCAACTGACCAGCAGTCCTTTGATGTGTTTTTATGCAAACACCATAATCACACCCATAATGAAGCATAATTGAGCGGCAGATGGTAACACTTATAAAGGAGGTTTTCATACAGCTGTGATTTTAGAGTTTTAGTGTCTAGTCAGGGTAAACACAGCGTGTTCTCTTGTCAGTAGTGTATGAACAGCCCACAGGAGGAGAGGAATGTAGCTCATACAGTGCTGCTGAAACTCTTCTCCAAAAAAGGCATGGACGCCAAGTGGTCTTTCCTTTGCACTTTTCCTCTGCACCACATGGGGCTCAGCCGTCTAGGTAAACTTTCACACTTGGATGAGCAAAAGTTCTGACTCACTGGCTGGGGCTAGGCTTAAGTAAGCATTTCTTGCAGAAAGGAAAGGGGTATCGTGGGAATGTGCCCTGGCCTGCACATAAGGATAACAGGATTCTTTTTGATGAGATGGTCCTGGCCAGTGAACACAAGCCTTAGTTCTATTTTGGTCAAGTAAGTAAAGATACTTCGCAAATATTGCAGTCAATGACCTACACTTATTTTATCTGCATTTACTGGCTTGAGGACGCTGTTCATGTCAACGAGAAACAATCGGCCTCATTCACAGTCTGCTGGAATTGGTCCATATTAACCAGAGCATGATGGCAAGAACAAGAGACCTACTGAGCTAGAAAGGGAATTCTTATAACCTCATCCAGAGGTCATTTAGATTTTCATGCAAGGATTTCATAGTGAACTTTCAGATATTCTTGCAGAAACTCCTGAAAAGCCAGTCTGTGATGTAAATTTAAATTTAATTAAGGTTTGTGTTGACTTCCTGCATTTCTGAGTATATGGAACATGTTAAGAAACTGAGTATAATGGATTTCTAAAGATTCCTCTTAATGTATGGCTTTGCTCCTCGTGCATAACCAGAACCTTAACGCTGATTTATACTAGCACTTTGTATAGCTGAAACCCTTCATTGTGTTACTTAAAGTAACAAGTCCTTCACATACAATTATCTCTCTTTTAAAGGTAATGCTGCTGAAAATATAACTATATAAAAGAAAAGTACAATGGAGAATCATTTGGCTGGCCAAAGCACATTTTTCCTAAGGCAAGTTGGAGAAGCAAGGTTGGTTTAGCAACAAAATATAACAACACTGTTTTAAGGACCCAACCAAGTTTTAACATAGAAGACTACTTTTGGCATGCTTCAAAAATGTGCTGAGACATGCTTGGAGGAAGCTTTGTTTTGAGTGCATGAAGGAAGATTAGCTCCAGAGGCCATACTGGTGCTGGGAAGTGACGAAGCTATGCCAGGTGTTCTTGGCGTTAATCATTGCAAACAGTGCTTATCTTTGTCTACCATGACATTCCTCAGCGTTATTAAGAATTTTCAGATAGAAGATAACGAGGTTGTTGTATTTTCTTGTGTCCTGCAAAGCTAACTCCAACCCTGGAAGAATGTATACTTCAGCTTCTGATGAATGAATATTTCATCACTTGTATCAGTTGCCAAAGTTACCGAAATTATTCAAATTCAGCCATCACAAGAATCTGCAATCAGCCAGCATCCCAGCTGAGATACCGGGCCGCAGCTGGAATGAGAAAGGTGTTGATCTGAATATCAATGCAAACTTGGTTATTTAACTCACCCACATTATTAACAATGCCACACAGCGTTAGTCAGTCTCCTTCAGAAGGCTAGTAAATTTGGTTTAACACATTGAAGGGACAGAGGACTTGAAGAAAAAGCTCAAACCCAATCTTGACTGGACATTTCAAAACCTTTGTTTAAAATGTGAGAGAGTAGGGTATTTCTGAAGCTTTATGACTTGTGTATATTGATACTGATAACTTGGCACTGATAAAAATTAGAAAATGATGACCATATGAATGTGTACAATATAAGAAGAATACATGTACACAAAAATGAATGAACTCTTAAACTGTTAATCCCTGACATTTACATCCCTTCATCTCTAAGTTTTCAGATACACATAAAGCATACTACCCAGCCCACAGCTATTTTGTAAGGCTTTTTCCAGCTTTGGAAGATTTAGAATTTTAATGTGACCACAAAGAGGCTTACGCACAGAAGTTTTACTTTTCATGCATTAAACCTGGAGCTTGCAGACACGAGGACCTGTGTGTAGCCTTGGGATAGGCAAGGCATTAGTAAACCTTTTTGCTTACAGAATTGATGAAACAAGTCTTGTTTTTGTTGTCTACAACTAAAATAAAGAGTTTATTTTTTAGTGACTACCAGAGTCACCATAACTGATAAAACACACTATTTCCATAACACAAGAGCCACGGAGGGCATCCACAGAAACGGCTGTGTTTTCAATTACACATTTCAAACCACAGGCACTTCAGGCGTAGGATGTGGCATGATGTCACCAACAGTGGGCCAGGAAACAATTTTCGTAGTCTCGTCACACATCATTTTGAATCAGGAATAGCTCATTACCTTTCCTTACACAAACAAATAAAAACTAGAAAAAAAGCTAATCTGTCATTTAGGTTTTGTCATGCTGTGACAGTATGGACAGTAATTTTCTCTTCTGCCAAAAAGCTGGTTATACTATAGACTTTCAGTAATGAAAGGAACACATAGTCCAGTTCAACATTATGCACTCGCAGGTTAAGCACTCAATCAATATGCTAATGTATTCTGTGCTGAATTGCTGTATAAGGAATAACAAACACAACTTAGGTCTCAATCACATTAGAGTAGAAATTGAATGTCAGCCTTTGTGCAACCAGGACAAATGTGTAAGTGATTGGGCTGATTTTCAGTTTTTTTTTAAATTTTTTGCTGTTTTAGACTGATTACAACCAGCTGGTTGTCCAGAGGAAGAATTCACCCTTATATCATAATTATATTGATTCTCTCCTCTCATTTGTCAGAACTGTCACACAGTTTTCAGAGAGAAAAACGGACATTAAATTTGCTTCTTTTGCTGCACCTGGAAAGGGAATGAAATGATTTGTTTAAGGCAAACAATGAGCGGGTCCCTAAGAGCATGGGTTGGCTTCTTCTCAGCTATGAAATTTATTTTAACAAGAATCAATGATTACTCATATAAACTGAATCACTGCCTCATTAAATAGCACAAACATGGCTTTACTTTTGATTTTTTCTTTTTTAAAATTGGTTTTGTTGTGTATCAATTACTTAAACCAACATTATAATCAACTACAAAAGGCACTTGATGAGCACATCCTTCACCCGGACTAATGACTTATCCTGCAGTTTTATGAAGTACAAATCAAAACTTAATGTACTGTCTCATTGTTCATGTTACACCTTGATCTTTTCAGTTTTGTTTAATTTTGCAGAACAGCAGGAATGCACATGAGCATGTCTCTGACTTTGTAGCATAAATAAATAATAACTAAAAAAGTTTTGTTGTTTTTCTCTCTACTATAAATGCATTAATGACTTTCAGAGGCAAAGTCTGCAAACTGGCCCCAATGTCTAACTTGTTGGCAAGTGAAGGTAAATTTTCCAGCCTCAGTATTTTTGACATTCTGGCCAATATTACTACAATCTAAATGAGTCCTGAAATTTTGACGAATATGCAGGAGTCTGAAAAGTACTGCCTTTTCAGTCTTTTCAGCTGCATCAATATAAGGTTCAGCCAGCATGTCTTTTGTCAAAGATCAACAGCTGCTTGATTCCCAGAAAGCCATTTAAAATGACTTAAAATAATTGATTATTTGTACAATAGGGAGTGTTTTGACATTTTTAAAGTGTCATTGACTTTCAGTTCTCCTTGAGAACTGTGCTTCTTGCAGTTTTCATGTATCTATACATTTACAAGTTAACATAAAATCCCTGGGAAACAGCAGAGAGAAAACAAGGCAATGCAAAAAAGCAGACAACACAACACATATTTGGCATAAAGAAGGCACGAAACCAACCTTGTGGTGACATAGTGAAAACGTTCTAAGGCATGATTACAACCTTGGCTTGGCAACAAGGTTTGTTAAGTTTGTTAGACTGGAATTACAGGCAATAGAGAGCGCTATTATACAGTATATAAGGCATGGACAACCTTAGGTGGGGTTTCCTTTTCTTCTCTATAAAATGCTGCCTGTTGTCACGTCAATGATGTCTGGGAAAAGGCTGAGAGATGCATTATCCATGGAATAGGGGGACAGAGTACAAGCCATGAGAAATAGCCTTTAACCTAGCCAGCATTTACTATTAAACTTCAGGCATTGCGTCATATTAAATGATACTAGTTCTGATAGGATGCCTGTCAGAGGTTAACAGTGGGCTGGTTATTTTAAACTATGTGTTGCAGCAAACTATTCAAACTTGGATTACCAAGACCTGCATATTGAATCCAATGCTCCGTCCGAAGTTCACACAGTCATTCAGACATAAGTGAAAGGCTTCTTTCAGACTGCTGGACAGTGGGGGTCTACGCAGCCCCAATTTTTGTAACTTTCCAAAACGGACAAACCAAACAGCCATGTCCGTTGTTCACCATGAGTGGCCAGGTGCACACTGGTGAGAAATGGGCAGAGCTGTAAATTCCTCCTCTTCTACTGAACCCTTTTCAGTGCTAAATCACACCGTTTGCATCTTGTGCTACAACCAGTGTTTAACGAACACCTAGGGACTTAGGGTCCTTTCATTGGTGCCTTATTAGCTACCATTTCTACTTTTACTTAAACAGTGGTGACACCTTGTTCTTTCATAGCAGCATGTGATTTGAAGTTGTTCTAATGAAACATATTTATGTCCACCTGGCAAACACACAACTACCAAGGTGTTTCTCTGGAAATGTTGCCTTTCTGCAAAATACTCATCGAGTTGATGCCAAGCAGAACAAATGTTTCTCATGGCCTTTTCTTCCATCTAATGCATGCCTGGAAATGGGTGACTGTGTATTAAACACTTAATTGCCCCCAAATGGAGTTACTTTATACTTTTCTGATGTTCTTCAGATGCTTAAAAGAAAGTCTTGCAATCATCCACTACCATGTACTGAATCTTTAACGTAGAACTACCCAAAACTAAAACAGCTTTGAATTCCCTCCTAGTTCTTTTCATTTAATCACTTTAGTAAGCACCACCTTTATATACAATGTGTAAAATGAAATGTCCAGTGCTCTCATTTTAAATGACTTTATATGTAGAGTTTACAGTTTACGGGTTCAATTTTAATATTAGTCATGGTTTTTGAAAGTTTGCTCTCTGTCACAAATTTAGCCAACATATTGCATCAGTTTAGTGATCGAAGGCTTTCACAATAAAACATTATATCCCTCGTAAAGTTAATGTGGCTACTGTGTGGAAGGCGCTTGGTTAGTCCAGAGCAGATGACAAAACAAGCCTGTAGAGACTGAAAGCAGCTGTTGTGTCCTGATAGTCAAATCTCCCAGCTTTTCAAATGATCCCAGAGGCATCATTTGAAAAGAATCAGATTTCCAGATTTAACTAAAACACAAGCCACAACATCTGCTTATGTTGTCTATAGGTTTTACAAGGTGCTCTGTGACTATGGAAGAAGTCATGCTAAACGGGAATAATATGAGGGTAATTTAGAGCAGTTTAACGACAGCTACGTGTTAGCAGAGGGTGGATTTCCCCCTCCCAAAGTCAATAAAAATGTGACACGATTTGCTTCAAGGAGCTTAGCCCTTTACATCAGAATAAAGCCTGTCTCAAGATCTGAGCAGTGTTTGGCTCTGTTCCATAAACCTTAAATTATAACACGTTTACAGGCGTTTCTCTGTATCTCAATCACACAATTGCTTGTTTTCTGTATAATAAATAAATTAATAAATAAAATGATATACTCGGGGATTTCACTAGGATCTAGGTTGAGTCAATAACGATTTGAATGTTTAGTCTTAATGCAGAGTAAGGGGAAACTAGTGAAATCATCAAAGACTCGCCCGCAATTGGTTAGTTATTTCTCGCAGTGAAATTTACAGCCTGACATCTGTATGAAAAGCCAGCGCTGTGTGCAGCCAAACAAATAAAAACAGGATTGTGAGAAACCGCAGACGACTCTTCTGTCAAGCAACATCATGTAATTTTACGTTCCGACATATGTCGCGCTAGACATATTCACTTTCCCACACAGGGAGCCGCAGGCAGGCAACCTGCGTCTCATGTAGACATCATGTAACCGGAAATTACAGCCAGAAAAATAACCTACACAACTTCGTATTTGCACAGTTGGCATGACAACTCAGACGCAGGAAAATACAGCAACATGTAAACGCAGTAAAATGTGATGTAGCCAGTGGCGGTGTCAAAGTAGCCATATTTGCCAGTATCTAAACAAGAAGTGAAAGTTTTTGTTTTGTTTTGTTTTTTTAATCGTTTCTTACCTTTAGGAATTGGCACAGGGGCTTGAGGAACATCATTGGACAAGACAGAAGTTGCAAACTTGATCGAGGATGAAATCACTAAAACCATGAGGTATTCCATCTCTGCTATAGTGCGTGCTCCAGGTCAGAGAGCTGGGATATTAACTCCCAGCCCGGCAGCAGTGGTCAAGATCAGCCCAGGAGGCTCGTACTATTGGCTCTCGCGATAATACAATTAATAAGGGAGGATTTAGGGAAAAAAATCAACGAGTAGTGTGATTTCTGGTTGGGAGCCTGTAACTATTCTTTTAGCTCTAGGGAGCTG
The DNA here is from genome assembly GCF_057382095.1 of Aulonocara sp. 'chitande type north' Nkhata Bay. Taxonomy (NCBI): domain Eukaryota; kingdom Metazoa; phylum Chordata; class Actinopteri; order Cichliformes; family Cichlidae; genus Aulonocara; species Aulonocara sp. 'chitande type north' Nkhata Bay. Next base: position 19,668,643 of record NC_141352.1, on the reverse strand, counting down.
TCGTATAAGTGCTACAATTCAGCGAAATTAAATAGCAACAGGCGTGGTTCCTTAATTGCAGCTGCAGCTTGAGTTCCCGGTAAAGCCTATGAAGTGAGACGGTGCAGAGGAAAAGATAACGGTATTCATTCACCCCTGGCACAGGGACGTCCTACGCGAAAAGTGTGAGTAAGCGCAGCTGTATTTGAACCCCGCACCCCGTCGGCTGTTAACTGTCCCCTCCCCCCTGAGCACATGGCATCTGGTTGACCAACACTGCTCCCCTTCTGCAGGGAAGTTGAAACAGTTCATTAGTGTAAAAAATATATATATATAAAAGTCCGTTTCCAGAAATTACTTTCCTTTATAACTATAATAAAAAATAAGTTTTACTTATTTTATTTATTTATTATTTATTATCTCAACTTCTTGTTTTCTTTCTTACTTTCTTGCATATTTCTCACACTTAGACGTTTCAGATGGTCAAAAAACAAAAATAATAATACATTATTAGGATATCATTAGACAAAGAAAACCAGACAAAGCTGTTTGTTTGTTTGTTTGCATCATTATTTCAATATTCAAGGGAAAAAATGCTATACAGACTTATCTGATGCTTATTTTAAATTATTTAACAGTGATTAACCACATTTTTCGGGAGAAAAACACAGAACAATGTCTAAATAACTGACCTCTGTTGAGGTCAGTTATTATGATTCAGTAATAAGAAATAGACTGGCCAAAAACAACATCCACAGGGAGAGTTTCAAAGCCAAAACCACTGTGATTAAAAAGAACACAAAGGCTCATCTCATATTTCCCAAAAGAAAACTCTTGATGATCCCCAAGGCTTTTGAGAAAATATCCCGTGGAGTGAAAAGACAAAAGATTAATTTTTGGGGGGTTTGAGTCCAATTAGATTTGTCATAAAACTAATACCACATTTCATAAAATTAACATGAGAACAATCAGACATGGTGGTAGCAGTGTGGCTGAAGCTGCTTTGCTGCTTGCCATAAGTGATGAAACCAGGAATTCTGCACTCTACCAGAAAAGCAAAATCCTGAAGGAGACTGTTTGGCCATCAGTTTTTTTCCATTAGAGAAATTACAGTATGAGAAAGTTTTTCCTTTTTACTTACTTGAATAGTTAAATAATCCTTATAATTGAGTGTAAATAATTTGGTATTATAGCACAAGCTTGAGTTGAATACATATACGATTAGACATGTAAACTTATACAGTTAGAATGCGCAGCTTATGTGACAGTCCAGCTACGAGTAGGATAAAAGCTCTTCGTCCTTTCTGTCTTGGCAGGCTGCAGGCTCCCTGATGGCAGCACGGACAGCAGCCGGTTGTTGCTGGAATCCCATGCGATCTTCCTGGCTATGGATCATTTCATGTATATGTCCTGTTGGTTGAGTAGACCATCCTCCCAAGGACCAACTGGTCCCATCAAATGCAGATCCTCATCCAGGTGATGATATACAGTAGGGAATCCTGTAACATAATCGAGCCGATCGACATATATGAAGCAGCTATGCAATACTACACATGTTAGAGCTGCTGTATGCCCTCAACAAGAAGAAATGAAGGAGAAAGCAGAAACCAGATGATAAATCTGGCTTTCATTAACTGTCACATTGTATTTGTGTTTCCTTGTGTTTTAGTTGACACTGAAACTAATGCCTTCTGTGATTTGTGTCCCTGGTTCATTATTAAGAGTAACAGACTTGTCCCCCAGCTCAGACCATTTCTTCCTGGTAAACACTTTGCATGGCTGTTGTAATCACTGCCAGAAGATTGTTTTGCTTAATGACATCACCAGAATCGTGGTTTTAAATTTAGAGTGAGAACCTTTATTACTTCTTTCCAGTGAGGCCCTGATAGAACTATAAAATGTAGAGTCATGCCAGAAAGTTGGTATTGGATGTTTGACTTTGATTTCAGCTGTTCTCTTGTTTTTGTTTTTAATTTCTTCTTTTTTGGTAAGTCAGTGTGTAACTGACACTATAGCAAGCACTGGGCAGGCACGCTTGTTGAAATTAGTGTGTCATTAGTGTCATGAGAAAATTACCCCTTTAAATCTTGCTGTCTGTCTTGAATAGAAATACTTTCAACAACAGAGATTCCTCCTATTCGGAAACTCAAACTAACGCAGACCAAGTTATAACAGTAGAACAACCCTTGCTTTTGCACTTTTGCAAAAATTTCAGTCCAATCATTCACAGCCAAAAGAAGGATTAAAGCAATTTGACAGCTCAGCACCAAACATATAACTTATAACAGGGATTTTTGCCCTGTGGGTTTGTGAGGGAACTCTCTGCAGCTGGAAAATAAAAGTGTTTGTGGTGCAAAACCTAATGTTTTCTTTTGGAAGCTTGTGACAGGAATATGCTACAACCATTGCTTCAGTTCACTGACTAAATATCCATTAGATATCTGAAAAAGCTAATGTAATGTTCTTTAGATTTGATTACACCCTGACAAAAATGTCCAGAAGTCATACAGGGTATTTCATTTTCTGCCAGAGACAGTAATTGGAAATGTGACATACCATAGAGCTGCAAAAAAAGCAGGAGGCCATCTATAGAGTTTTGTCTGCACTGAAGATTGAAGTAATGACATGTCAAGAGTCCACGGTGGTGGCAGTAGCACTGTTGACAAGTTTAAACATTGGGTATGTGGTGTGGGTGAGAAAATTGCATTTAATTACACAAAAATGGGCAAGTGCAGGGTACAGAAACTGGGAGATGGCTGCGGTGACGGGGGTAATGGCAGAGACGCCATTAGCTCATCGTTGCAACAAGACACACCTGGACCTCATTATCCCCACTCTATCTGCCTGCGTATCAGGGGATACTTGGAGACTTTGGATGGCAACACGGTTAAATACAGCTGTTTATCAACCTTTAAAAGGAATGCCGGCTGTTTGAAAGTTTCCTGCAGCACAGGTGGTGTGTTCTTAAGCCCGCCTTTTAATTTAAGCTCATTTTTGTGGAAAACAAGAACACACAAGCCTCCAGCATTCACTGTCACTTGAAGTGAGTAAAAGGCTAAATAGTGTTGTAGCTCCCTGACGACAGCAGACCATCCTCTATTTTTGGCAGTGTTGTGGAGACAGTGGGTTTAAAAGCGCTGCTTAAATTTAATCAAGCTGCAAGAAGAAACAGATGATTCATTAGGGAGACAGGTCTCAAAGAAGATGCTCAATACTGAACAGAAAACAGCAAAAATGGCTTAAAAAGATGAGAGAAACAGGGACAATTGAAGACAAAACTGCTCATTAACTGGTAACTAACACAAACAATAGTGAGAATAAAATGTAAAGAATAATATATATTACTCATTTAATTCATGTCAGTGCAATAGTTTAGGAAATATATAAACCAGAATATTGACTATCTGTCAGTTGGCCCTGGATTTTGTTCTACTTTGTGCTCTATTTTTAACACAACCCTCTTTTTCTGGTATGGTTTTGCAATTGCACTGGTGAGTCACATATAACAGAAACCCATAAAGCATTCATGAGAACCCGCAACTGCACTGTGATTGTAAAAGAATGGGTTTTATTTTTATCCCAATGCTTTGATCACTTCACAGAAAGTGTAATTACTAGTCCAGATCAATGGAAAGAGTAAAACTCATTTTTCTTACTTCAGCAGGTCATCTTCCCGAGCACCCAGTACGTCACCACGTCATCGCCTGGCTCCTGTGGTCACATTTATGGGATTTTAGGGCTTCCATTGGCCCAGGGTGTGGCTGAGGGATTCCTCGAAGGAAGTGCTAGAAGGTAACACTGCATTTAATCTTAGACCAAAGACCTTTAAATAGCACAGCGTGCACATTTGTTATAGTCACAGTCTAGCTGCACAAGGGGAAAGGGTTTAGATATGGATTAATTCCCTCTTTACGTGGATGGCTTTTTATCTACTGAAAACAGGCCACAGCTTACTGTAACCACTTGAGGCAGCAGTTTGTATTTATCAAGTGTATAGTTTCTTGCAATTCTTAAATATATGTGAGTTCTAGTCTTATGAATGTCCATTTCTACTGGACAAGCTGGAGTTTTGAGACACATATAATAAGCTCTTTTTTCCAGACTTTCATTTGAATGTCATCAGTAGGCTGCAAAGTTAGAACCGCAAGGCCTCAAAATGTGTACCAGAAGTGGGTTAAGGAAAAGAAGATTCAACCTTGTAGTAAACCTGCCAATATAGTGCCACCTCATCACTATAAATATGTGTACATACCCTACTAATTTGGTTTTCCAAATGCAGTTTGGAGGACAAGTAATTGTTGCCTTGATTCTGTTCACTGACAGTAGTTGGTTCAGTGCATCTGATATGTGACATCTATATCTCAGTGGTCACAAGGGAAGCTTGGGTGTGTGGTTAAGTTCACAATTTAGAAAGTGTAGAGTAGGATTTTGGTCCTTTTTCCCACAGATATTAAGATGTCATCAACTACCAAAGGGTTGTGGTTTTGTCATAAATTTTACGAAATATTAAACAGCCCTGTTTTTACTTGGTTTGCTCATTATGTTTATACTGCTTACTATTGTTCCCACTGTGCTCTAGTCTTTAGATTTCCAGCTTCAATAGTAGGTAGAAGCAGTACGGCACCCTGTGGCTGTTTCAGCAAGACGGTGCCTATCCCCACTGTCCCACTTCTGGATCGGGAGTATAATCAGACACTTCCCTAGCTTTAACATTTAGTACTGATATGTCTCCGATTATATATGCCAACTGCAATCAAGCGTTTGCAATAACTGGCACAAGTGTTTAACATCGCAGTGGAGGAATTTTGGCCACCTTATCTTTCCAGAATTGTTTTAATTTAGTCCCACTAGAGGATTTTTAGCATGAATAGCTTTTTTTAATGTTATGCCAAAGCATCCTAATCAGATTTAAGTTTGAACTTTGACTAGGCCATTCCAAAACCTTAATTTTGTTTTCTTTTTTTAGCCATTTAATGGTGGACTTGCTTATGTTTTTTTTTTTAATCATTATTCTGTTGCATAATCCAAGTGTACTTGAGCTTGAAGATTTGAAACGATAACTGGACTTTAGGATTTTCTGGTACAGAGAAGAATTCATGGTTCCAGTTACAGCAGAAGCAGGAGACCATCACACTACCACCACCGTGTTTCACTGCTGGTTTGATATTCTTTTAATGAAATGCTGTGTTAGTTCTACACCCTAACCCTTTTCGTAATCCATGGATGACATTTTTGCCCAGTCTCTTTCTTATTGTTAAATCATGAAAACTTTGACTGATTTTAACTAAAACAAATGAGGCATGCACTTCTTTACAGTATGTTCTGGGTTCTTTTGTGACCTCTTGGATGAGCTGTTGAGGTGATCTTGGAGTAATTTTGGTAGGCTAGCCACTCCTGGGAACCTTCCTCAGTGTTTTCTATTTGTGGATAATGGTTTTCTGACATCTCAAAGCTTTAGAAACATCTTTGTAACCCTTTACAAGCGGATAGATTTCAGTTACTTTGTTTCCCATTTGTTCTTTATTTATTTAGATCAGGGGTGGGGAACTCCAGGCCTCGAGGGCCGGTGTCCTGCAGGTTTTAAATGTGTCCTTGATCCAACACAGCTGATTCAAATGGCTAAATTACCTCCTCGGCATGTCTTGAAGTTCTCCAGAGGCCTGGTAACAAACTAATCATTTGTTCAGGTGTGTTGACCCAGAGTGATATCTGAAACCTGCAGGACACCAGCCCTTGAGGCCTGAAGTTGCCCCACCCCTGATTTAGATCATGGTATGATCTGTTGCTTTTGAGATCTTTCAGCCTACTTCAGTTTCTCAGACAGTTTCTACTCAAGTGATTGAGATTTGACTTTCTCGTGTGACTTTCCACACTTAATTCAGGATTTAACAATGGGGCAATTACTTTTCCACACAGAGTGAGGTAGGTTTGGATAAGAACTGACACTAACATTCAATCATCTTTGTCTGATATTACAATATGTGTGATGATCTGAAACATTAAGTGTGACAGATCTGCAAAGAAATAAGAAATCAAGAAGCAGGCAAATACTTTTTCCACAGCTCTGTATATACATGTATTATAGTGTTGGTCTTAAAAAAATCTCTCTCAATTCTGATGGCAAAAGAGCCAAACGGGACAGGCGGCAAAAAAAAAAAAAAAAAATCTCTCTAAAACACAAATGTCTGTTTCATTTTTTGACTAGTTTGTCAAAAATCTTTCTTTCTTTTTTTATTTACAAATTAAAACAGCTTCTAAATCTTTTTTGTAAACAAGCTGTTTCTGATACACTTACCTTCATAGGCACGGGCAGTCTAAACTGACTCCAGTCCAGTCTAAACTGACTCCAGTCCAGTCTTTCTTATTTCAGTGTAAAAGCAAACAACCATCCCCCATTTTATACTTTACATCTGTTTTCTTCTACCCTTGTGGGTATATAGTGTTTTCTTAGGCTCCATTTGCACAGATGTTGCTTCAGCCATTTGTTTATCACCCTGGGTTTAAAATACAGATACCAGAAATTCCACTCTCTGTATACTGTTGGGAGACAATTGTAGTCACTGCAACACAGAGCAATCTGCGTTCCATTTTATTCTCAGAGCAGAACAGCAAATGTAATGAGAAAACGTGTTTTCTATTCCAGCTTGGGTTTCGCCGATTTATCACAATACTAATAGGATATGCTTATTGCATGCATGACAAATGCTAACAGATGTTAAAATGAATTTTAACATCTTTCAACATCATTAAAAATATGCAGAGTGATTACACCAAGCAGTTCAGTTAATATAAAATAATCAGCCAAACTTGTGAATCGATTACTACTATAATGCTGGGTTGTTGCTAGAGCTGAAGAATAAATTTGTTTCATATCACAGTTATGATTTCTAACAAAGGAAATCACAATCTGCAAATACAGTTTTAAAAGTATAGATTGTTAATACTTCATTCGAATTAATACGGTTATATTTTTGTAATGTTTGACAAATGTTTTTTGATCTGAGTTTGTATTTTTTCATTGCAACGTCAATATTGAACTACAGCTTGACTTCAAAAACCTTTTAATGTTGTAAATCACAAGTCAGGAATACAAATAATTCAGCCCATCTAGTTTCCCGAACCGACACGTCTGCTTAACCCACCACTGTTGTAGTATATTAAATATGTTTGACTCACAGATGTTTATTTTTTGTGTAACCAATTGTGTCATTTTTAAGTATATGTATTGCAAAATATTACACAGTTATCGAAAGCAGATGTGTTTAATTATAATGACGTTTCAAATGTTTTGCACAAAACATTGTTGTTTTTCCAGAATGTTTTTCACAGTCTGGAACATGTCAGGCATCAAAATTGCCGCACCGACATCAGTGAGGTCATTCTGTGTGGTCTGAATATGTAATTCCTAACAAATGTGGAATGTTCCTTGGAAACATGATAGCTTATAGCAGTAACAGCAGTAACAACTCCAGTAAATTCTGTAATGTGTGCTCTTTTACAGTACATGTCAAAGGAGAGTGATTTTTTTCTAAGGAAGTCTTCTAAATCCTTGTTAAATTGAATTTGCAACAATAAAGGGATTGCTCCTCACAACAGATAGTAAAGTTCCCAGTGGTGTTGATTGAAATGTGGGGTCACAAAGAGTTCAAAGGTGACAGTTTTACACCTGGTGGTAATATTTGTAACAAGCTGTGGTGAAATGTTAGCTGTGTGTGTTACCATTTTTGCAGGCATCTACATAGCGCTACATTGTTAATCTCAAAAAACTGTTCCTAATTTTTCATGGTTGAAAACCAGGGTAAGTTTAAGTACAGAATTACAGTTGTCAGAAAAATAGATTATATTTAGTTATGTTAGTGAGGTTATGTACTTAAAAAGTTAGGTACACACTCTCTGTTTCCATAGGAATTAACAGGGTAATTAGCAGCCGTGTGCTGCTAATCAAATATACCTTATTAATTTGATGATGACCAAGTATGAGGACATCTATAAAAGCAGATGTTTTGTCAGTTTGCTGGTCTGGAGCATTCAGGTGTGTGCCACAATCTTCCAAAGACTAGACATCCCAGTAAATCCACGTCAAGTTCAGACTGTACAATACTCCGAAAAACTGCAGAGCTACACGTTGGACTCTACAGGCCTCAGTTAGCATATTAAATGTAACAAATATGGTTTATCTGGAAGGGTTGCCAGAAGAAAGCCTCCACTCTCTAAAAATTACATGTCTTTGGAAAGTTGCTTTTGAACAAAGCTAAACACTGGAACAATTTGGAGATGTTTGATGCACACTGCCACATTTGGTGAAAACCAAACACAGCTCATACCAACTGTCACCTTAAAGTCACTAAAGTGACCATGAACTCCTCTGTATACCAAAGTATTCTAGAATAAAATGTGAGGTCATCTGTTTAACACCTAAAGCTTGGCCAAAACTGAGTTATGCAACATGACAATGATAGCCAAGAAAGCAACAAATCTACAGAATTACTAAAAAAGAAAAGAATCAAGGTGTTGCCCAGTAAATAGCCCAGTAAAGGTCCAGACCTTAACCTAATTAACATGCCAGTACCGTAAGAGCTGTACATAAACAAATGTCTGTAAAGTTCAATGAACTGAAGCAACACTGTAAAGAAGAGTGGGTCAAAATTTCTCCACAACAATGTGAGAGACTAATGAAGTCAAATAATCGTGCAGTCACAGTGTCTCTGTAGTGTATTGGTTTATACATCTGCCAAACCAATGAAGGATTCCTGATCCCTGATTCTTGTAGCAATCCCTTATGAACAGGAGACCAGCTAATAGTAGCTATACTGTATATGTATTTGTGTTAGAATGCTAAAGTTAGCATTCTAATATACAAAGACTGACTTGGCTTGTTTACACTGGCTTATACTGAGCTGCCATAGTGATGCCCCTGTAATATGGTGGACTAGTATTGCCTATATTTACTCATCTCCATCTTTGCTGTGGGTATTGGGCACTAGTTTGGGAGGTTTTTGTGTGTCACAATTGCTGTGAACAAGTGGTTGTTATGGGGTTGGATTCATTGAAGGCAGTTTATTTGATTGTACTGATACTCTGGTCTATTTATACCCAATACAATGCTGTGATATTTTGTTTCTCTGTGCCTACTATGTGACACAGCCTAAAGGCAGAGTTGGTTTACTGAGGCTAGAGTGATTATCAGCCCTTTACTTACAGGGCGTTGGGTCTTGGAGGACAACTGTTGTTTCCTGTTAAAGTTGTCACCATAGTGAAGTGTGGCATAGCTTGAACTGTGTGTTGTATCCCTTTTGCAAGTGGGACACTGGACTATTTTGTCCCTTCACTTTTATGATCAGTGTACTAATAAATTATCTTTTAGAATTTTATTGGTTGTCATCTTTTGCCCACGGCTGAGAAGGTTGGTCAGATCTAGAATCTGTGTGTGTGTTACAGCCCTTTCATAAACCCTTTAATAAAAGAATGGATGTCACTTGAAGCCTAGAAGAGCTAGGCTTACTTGCACATACAGAAAATGTGACTTGCTCTATCATAGACATCGCCCGTCCACAACAATCTGACCATCTATCCACCTCAGTACTACTGCAAATATAACCACTGCCATACCTATGTCATGAGAAGAATTTTATTTGATGATCAGAAAAAAAGGAAAAAATGGCATGAAGTGTTATTTTTAATCACATCCTCCCTCCTCCACGTGCACTCCTCCACACTATTTTCCAACCACAGCTTAATTATCTGTACCACTCAGAGAAGTAGGACATCATGTATTCCGGAAAATATTGCCATATAACATGAAAACCATCTGCACCACAAAAATAGCTGAAACTTGATATTTGCCATGATTCACACATATCCTTAAGTATAATACAAACCCTATATATAAGAGAAATTTGCCCTTAAATAGTTACCTTATAAGGAAGCTCTTAATATAACTTAGTAATGATAATTTTCATAAACACCAGGCTCATCAAAAGATACGAGTATTTTCACAGCAGATAATTTTTCCATTGAATAAATGTCATAACAAAAGGTGCTGTTGTTGAAAAGGCTGTTGTAAATGAGAATTACTTGGACTTATCCAATGAAGGTTTGCAGCTTATTTCAGAAGGGAGAAAATGAATAGTTTTCGTTTCCCTCTTCATTCTGCACCTCAGATCAGGTTTTTCCATTAAAAATTCAACATTCAGAAACATTAACAAAGATGTTTTAAGGAAACCGATGAAAGACCAGATGAAGGTGGTTACCAAGCACAGTGCCTTTACATAACCGTTTACAAGGTCTGAGCATTGTTATTAAACATATTGAAATGACTATAACAAAGAAGTTCATTCATAGTACTAAAGTTGAACTTTTTCACTATCAGTGGTTGTTAATGGTCAGTTTCTACTCATTTTAGTATTGAAATCAAAAGAACATCACACATCACGGTTCTTTTTATTTTTTATTGATGTTTTTCCATGGACTATTTGCACAATCTAAGCGTAGCTCATTTCCATTCATTGCGTGACTAAACAGTTTATCAGTTTACAGTAATAGTGCAAAAGTAGAAGAATAAGGACTCTAACTGTTTTTGTTATATAACTGACTGAAAATAGCAAAGTTCCCTTTTTTAAGATCACATTCTGGCTGAATTTTTTGGCGTTTAAACACAATCAAAGAGCCTTCAGAGGATCTAGCACCAGCATCTTATACTACTACTGTATTATAAGAAAAGGAAAGGCCCATGCTAGTGGCGAGAATGGGATTGGATTTTATTTCAACTGAGTATTATCTTAACCAACTGTATGCAAAGAAAAAAAAACCAGACTTCATAAAAGACATCTATTAAGTTTTTATTTAGGTTTCGCATAATTAAGGGGTTTAAAAAATTATGTTTATAAAGAGAGAAATATATCCACTTATGGCTATTCTAAAAACAAGTGTCAATACATTAAAGGCAGAATAAAACACTCTGGACACCAAAAAAAAATGTAAGTTTACACCAGTAATATTATCTCTTCCAACTGGCAGTATATAGTACTTTTACAAAAATAAAAGCTTAAGTATTAATATGTAAAAATGGCTTATGATGGAGGCTAATTTTTCAGGTTTGTAAAGTCACAGATTACACAGTCATGGTGAAAAAAATATTTCACAAAGAATGTTTGACACATAACGCCTTTGCTACAATACTTTATACCACCCCTAATCACACCGATTGCCACAATTAATATGTATTATAATTTTAAATTGAAGTATGGTGAAAGAGTACCAATGTTCATTTTCTGCAAAATATTACTCTATTGTACTGGAAACTACAATATTGTGATACATGTAAAACTGTCATATAGGATATTAATGTAAAAGGTAAACATAATCAAAATTAAATGTAATATAAAAGAAAATGGAAGCAATATATGGATATTAAAATCATATAATGTACAAAATGATTTAAGAAAACAAACCAGTGAACGCTTTATGTTCATAGTATCAGGTGCAGGTGTGTAACGTCCAGAGCCAGTAGTGACCAACACTGTAATACAGTAGTAGCATGCATTTCAACCTGAGTTTATCAAAAAAATATACAATGTCATCAGATACTAATAACATTAGCAAGTATTTATATCGTTCATCTGGGCTGCTTATTCTTAAATGAATATCTAGCTCCCTCTAGTGGGGAAGACAAGAACAGTATGTCAAGCTTATAGCACATCCTTTCTACTTCCCACCCACCCTTTCCTTTAAAAAAAAAAACTGTGGAAAAAAATATTTTATGGTATTATAACTTCTGTTCACAGACAAGTACAATCATAGCTCACAGACACACAAACACTTGTTCAAAGCAGTGCGCACAGACATCGCTATGTGTGGCAAATGACCAAAACATAAAGCAATAAAAAACAGGGCACTGGATATCAGAACTACAGATAACTGAATTAAACGAGTTCCTTAGTTCTCACACAGTAGATACAAGCAGAGTAGATTAAGTAAATTAGTATCTTTACTTGTAATGTGACCAAATTGCATATGAGGGTTTCATACTAATCATATTAACACCAAACCATTTTTTCCTACACCACTGTGCTCCGTTTTTGTTTCCTTGTATATAAATGTATCTTTACCCTAAACGTTATTTTGCAGTAATAGCAAAGTTTTTTCGGGGTTCCAGATTGACTTAATGGTCACAATGTAAAACACACAGCAAAAAATATATTAAAAAAAACATTTCCTTTAAATAATTACAAGATAATAATTATAATAATGAAATCTTCATGAACACTGGCTAAACTAAAACTGCATTTTGCACTTTCAGCCCAATGACATGATTTTGCAACAAACCTGAGCAGCTAAGACTAAAACAAACCTTCTATTTCTTTGTTCATGCAAAGTGTTGACGTTGAGGTACCATTTGGTACTTTCTTTAAACTATTCCTTTGAAGGCTGTTCGATGTTAGGGCATTTGGGACTAATCATCATGGCTTTGAGGCCTCGTTCTTCTTGCAGAGGTACAAGGAAATGCGGTTTGGCTCCTAGTTAGTTGACTCAAAGAACATGAAATCCTGTATGCAAAATAAGGAAAAAGAAAGCGTTCATAAAAATGTTTAAAAATGTAACGATGTAATGCTTAATCGTCTGTTAAAATGCATCAGCCAAAGCATATATAAAATTTGTACTGCCAATTTTCTAGAAAAGTAAAAACATATTGAAAGAATTTAGCAAACTCTGTTTTCTATTAGTTGAAATTCAGGTGATTCTAAACCACATTTCCCACTAAATGAGGGCAAAGTTACACATTAAGTCAGTCGGTCAGCTGCTGGTTGACTGTGTTGAAAATTACACCTAATCTGCAGCTCAAGAACTCTAAAATTATATCCTTTACAAAGCCTTAACATGACAGGTTAATACATCATATAATCATTTTGATTAAAAGGTAAGTGAAGGTTGAACTTACAATGAGAAAACATGCGCCGATCATCACAGCCTTGATTTTCACATCCAGATCCATGGGAAACTGGATACCAAAGTTGTCTGAATCTGTGAATGCCTCCCTAAGAAGCCCTGTCCACTGCTTACTGATTTTCCCAATCTTGCTGACTTCATCGATTGTTAAAATCTGTGGAAAGAGTTGCATAAGAAAACAGATTGTGCACATGTGTTGCATTAGCGTAAAGGTCATTCCCTGGACTTGTTTGGTTTTACTGGAACAGGATCATCGAACAGCTCATAATTCGATTTTGTTTTTTGCCCGCTGCCACTGAAATCTGAGATTTGTACGCTCCATAATGAGTTCAAAGCAGCTAGGGGATGGTAATATCATGCTTCAGTTACCCTTTCTTTGGATCTGGCAAAAGGCCTGTATCACTGACCCAAATCCCCTTCACAGCTCAATCTAATAAAACTAGCTGAGCCATGGAACAAAGCCTACACTATGCCACACAAGAGCATGCCCTGTGCAGTGGCTTCATTCAAGCCATGGGCTTGTGTTACTGGAAACACATTTCTCGCTTCAGAGCACGAGGAGGCTTCCTTTAAAAAAATAATGTCCAGTGGGTGTGAATGTAACCATGTCATGTTGTGTTTTCACAAATTTCACAGATTTCTCTGTGTTTGGGTAAACCCACCTCAAAGTCAACATCTGGAAGGCAGCTCCATCCGCAGAAAGGCCCATGAATTTTCAGTACAGGTTCGTTGTGTTCGTTAGCAACAATAAATTTAGGGGAGAAGGGATGCCACTGTTGTATCACATAGCCCACTGTGTTGCCGGGGGGAGCCTGCACCTCCAGCTGAATGAAGCGTTATTAAAGAACAGTTTCATTTCTAGTCAGCTTTTAAAAAATACATGTAAAAATCACAGATGTGGTGCAAGGTGTAAACAATGAGTGATTTGGTGATCAAAGGGAAATACTGTAATTTAACATATACAAAGAGGATGTCTCTAAACGTAGTTACTCTCACCTCTTGTAGACAACAAGGGAAGAAGCATGACATGCACTTAAGTGGTCTGGTGACAGTGATGATTTCTTGTCCAAAATTGTCAAGGATGTGGATGGTGAAGGAGCGCAGGGGACCGCAACACTGTCGACTCAGACAGTCGTTCTCCTCGACAGCGTAGAAGACGTTCTGGCCCATGACATTACGAACTTCATACTTATTATTGCTTTCAAAACCAATAAGAGCTGCATGGATTTAAAAAAAAAAAAAAAAAAAAAACACTGAACAACTGTCGCTAAAGACATCCTTAAAATATGCATGTAGTAAACTATTTACGTACTATACCTTCAATCAACTCAACTTTCTGTTTGATGAGCAGCTGATCTACCTAGAAAACCACATAAGCAATGTTATTTTTTTATGTAACACTTGAGAGGAGCAGCTGTTGGTGGCGTAGTGTTATATATGCTGGCATAAACATAAATAACAGGTGCTGTATTATTTCTCCCTCTCCTCACTGCCACCCAGTCACAGGAAACAGCCCCCCCTCCCTGAGCCTGGTTCCAGGGGCGGATCTACTGTGGTGGCCTGGGGTGGCATGTGCCACCCTAAAATAATCTTTTCCCACCTCTAGTACCACCCAAGATTTGCATATGACAGTTGTTTATTAAAATAATCTATCATTAACACTTTGAGCCTAGCTTCAATTAGCATTGAATATCAATTCTAAAATGAAATATACTGTATAATCCCCCCCCCTCATTAAAAATGGTTCAGCCCCTAAACCAAAATGGCTTTGTTTCTTGTTGTCAGAAGCAACCCACGGCACATTTTTGACGTTTTGTGTAAATTTAGGCGTGTAACAATTTGATTATTTGCTTAGGCTGCTGCCCCCGCGACCTGGCCCCGGACAAAGCGGATGAAGATGGATGGATGGATGGATGGACAATTTGATTATTTCTAATAAGAAGAGTGAAGAAATTTCTAACTGATCCATGTCATGTTGTGTACTTTTCTGGATTGTATACTTATTGGTCTAAGAAAGATACAGATTATGTTTATATGAAACATGTGTATACTTACTGCATTTAATGTATTTATCCATATATAGTACATATTATAGAAGGTAACACCTGCATATGTGTAAAGAAATGGCTTTGATTTTGCCACCTAATCTGATTTCCATGCCACCCTCATGCAACTCTAAGAAAACGTTTCTACATCTGACCCTGCCTGGTTCTGCCAGAGGTTTCTTCCTATTAAAAGGAGTTTTTCTTCCTGCTGTTGCCAGGTGATTGCTTATAGGGGGTTGTGTTATTTTGGGGGAGTTCTCTTCACTATTTTAGGGTTTTTACTTTACTATTAAATTGCCTTGACTCAACTGTTGATGTGATTTGGCACTATAAAAATAACAGTGAAACAGTTCGTTTCACTGTTATTTTTATAGTTCATTGTTTTAATGAGTAGCCCTGGATCTCAGATAGAAATAATCAATAGAATAGAAGAATTATAGCCCTGGATCAATACATTCCCCCCGAATTATGATAACTCTTATCAAAAATGGTAGTAGGGTATTTTTCTCCCCTCTTTGGGTCATTCAAGCAGCAGATAAACTTCAAATCACTTGGCACACACTCATTTTATGAGAGCGAGGCCAGAAGAGACAGAGGGAGCGTTCCCATTACTGTGTTTGTCACTTTTGGCCTCTGGTGGTAACTAAGCTGGAACGTAAGAAGCTTTTTCTAAAACAAAAAAAGGATGAAGGCAATGAGGCGCAGGCGAGGCCAGAGGGATCAGAGAAAAGAGTTGTTGCTATGGCAGCAGAGTAAGGATGTGAGAGCCACTGCCTCATCTACAAACTTTTGCTAGCCAGTTAATCTAGACAAGTTTTGTCACTGTTCAAATTTGTCAAACTTTAAATGGAGCTCTAGAAGCTGAGCAAAGCAGTGGGAACAAACAGTCTAGCATATGAGTACCAATCTATCTCTGATGACTTGATTTTTTTTGTTCTGAAAGACAGCCTTTGATTGGATCAGAACAGCCCGGTCTCACATCTTTTACTAATTATAACAACTTACCCTCTGGAATAAACACATGCAGAGCATCTCACTTTATTTTAAGTGGATCAATATACTTTTACCATGGACTTCATTATGTTCTTCTCAACTTTAATGAATGGACCTAAAGCTGCAAGGAATGAAGAAAAAGACTGGTGGCTTCAACTAACTAGCAACTCTTTCCAACAGAGCTTATTCACAGGGCAGATGTTGACTTATCACAGCAAGCAAAAGTGTCACTATTAACAACAAGTGTAACAAGTGTAGCTTGCACAGAATTCAGTCACTTTTTCTTTAATTTTTCACACTCTCCTACTGTGACATGTCTGAATGCCTGTGTGAACATCAGTGGTGATCATTATATGTAGGGTTGTTAGTTACGTCAGTTTGGTTAAGCATTCAATTTAAGCTATTTAATTTAGAGGAAATATTGTCAATGCTACACAGCATTTTAATCTATGTAGTCACAAAGGATGAGTAAGTCAGGGTATGTTTCCATAGTTTTCACTGCTATGTGATTTTCTGCTGTGTCAGGTGGCTATTTAATATTAGGAACCAGAAGGAAGGTAATATTGCTCATTATGTCTGGCCTTGAGCATCAATTTAGACTTTTGGCTATGCAGATTGCTCCATTTAGAGTCACTTGTACTTTACCAACCTGCGTCAGGTACTCTAATCCTGGGGGACAGCCTGGTATTCCCGGGCTGGGCACAGCATACATGTTCATACCGTCCAGAGGGAGTTGATGAGACCTGTTGATGAAAAGTGTTTAAAACTGAGAAATGGCGCCATCTTCTGCTTATGTATAATCACAGTCGTGAACAAATGCTGCTAAACCGAAGCAAATGGACAACGATCCGTATATTTTCGACATCTATCTAGTATTTTGAGGTCGATAGAAGAGCCTGGGGGCATCGTTGTGCTCTCTAAGGTCCAGTATATGCTTTTTGTTAACCAACAGCGATGTAGTTATAGTCCAGAGCGTGGGGGAGCGGCTGCAGACCTACATGGTGGGCGACACAGACATTCTTGGTTGGTTCTGGAAGTGACGAGCTTCTGACGGGGAGACACCAGCTGGAGAAATCCTCTTAGTCCGTTTGTTTACACATAAGACTGCGGGCCTAAAGCCCGTGTGAGCCACACTAACCGTATTCAAGCAAGCAGATCGAGTCAGCGCAGATTTATGTGACCGATCGCGTTAAATATGTTTACTACCCGTGAATGTTTCGTCAGCTGGTGCAGAGAGCGCACCCCGATCTGCCTACTTTGGGATTCAGACAGAGCCAGTCGTTCAAAGCGACGCGCTACAATCAACACGAAAGTGTCTCTACACGCCCTCCGCAGTGCTAACTAGACGCGAGACACCCAGATGTTACAAGAGGGACAAAAAATACTCACCGATTTTAACCTGCTACTTAAAATAATAACGGGCCACTCCGGAACCAAACCAATGGAATAAAACTCGAATCTCATTGGTCGACGTGGTTGTACTTCCCATCTTCATGCACCAATGGCGATATGAGAGTATAGAAATGAACTCAGCAGAAGCAAATAGATTTGAGTAGAACTGAACAAAATAGAGCAAAATAAAAAAAGGAATAACTTGCACGATTAGAGCGTTTGCATTACACAAAAGCAAAAGCAAACCAAAAATAGATAAGTATAATTGAAAAAGCAAACATTAATAATTAATGCTATTTAATTTATTCATTCATTATGCACACGTTAGCAGCATATCGGTTTTCCTGGTATTTTCTTTTTCCATCCTCTTGATGTCACCATAAATACGAGGAAACGCAACTCTGTGAAACGGTTTCAAGTATATCCTGTGCATCTTGTTGTGGATTTTACAAAGCAGTCTACAATAAATTCGAGCAGTTAGGTTATTTACACCAATATTAATGGTGCCTTCATAGAAAGCAACCCTTGCCATGTATGGTAATCACATCGCATATGTGTGCTTTTGAACTGCCTGCTGATAACAAGCCGATAGTTTCTTCCGTCTTTAGCAAAACGCAAAAAGCAATCCCCCCCCAGATGTAAATATTTGATTTGTAAGAGTAACATGACAGTTTTCTACTTTGCCTCAATCCATATTATATTTAAAAAAAAAAAAATACAACAGCCTTTCCGGATCTTGGTCATATATGTTAATTTCTTTGCATCGTAAAGGTCAAACTTTTTTGAATGCAGACAAAATATAATCAGTCACAACAGTTTATCAGACCTGATCTCACACAGTGATTTCTACTACAGAACGTTTTTTTTTTTTTTTACAATCCCTTGTTTATGTGCTTTGATTAAGCTCTCAGATGTTATTTTTGTGTCTTCCTGTGTTTTAGTGCTATGATGCAATTGTTGTTTGATAATAAATGTCCAGAGGACTTTCAGATGTTAAGACCATATGCTGCCTCCTAAGCATGGGTGGCATTTATTAAGATTGTTTCCTTAAGGGTAAGTACCCTGCAGTATATCTGGCTTTAAACTCACTCATTTGGCATTAATACCCTGATTATCTGTCTTTGGCTTAACTCCTTCTATTTTGAAAAACATTTTTTTTATACTGAAAATCACTATACAGAAATAATTTTATATTATATATTCTTATTGTTATATTCTACTGAAACTGAGAAGTTGAGATGTTTTTGTTTTGGTCATGTGGTTGAAAGACATATGCTGAACATCACATTACATCACATCAATTCAATTTAAGTTGAAATTGATAATAATTTTTCCATTTGTGTTGTGTGGATTATTGGTAAGATTTCCTTTTTTTTTCATGACTACTAAAACAGTTAGTTGAAGGAAACGCACATGAACTCTAAAACATAAATTTAACATTTAAATTTATTTATTTTAAATAAACTAAATTAATTAAACTTAATTAAACTCTAATCTGCACACAAAATAGTAATAATGCATTACTGCACTGTACTGGATCACATTACATTTTTCAGTAATGTAACTCAATATTATGTCATTACTTGTGTTACAATGTTTCTTGTTATCTACATGCTGGGTGGATATAAAGAAAAGAAAAAAAAAATTTTCATTTTATTTTTCGCACACTTGCGCTGGAATCAGCTGATTTCATTTCCTGTTCCGGAGCAGGAAAATGGTGGAGCGGTTTACCACAGATAATTTAACATTAGTTTTAGTTTTGAATGATGGCAAAGTGTAAATCGTCCAGAACAGAAACAACTGCTTTATAGTCCTAACACAGCTTCTGCTCTTTGGAAGCACCTGCACAGACGGCATGCTAACACAAAGCTAGCCAAGAACCCAGAGTGATTTGAAAGGTGAGTGCATGCCCAGCCCAGGAGCCAGAGACTGATCTTTATCAGGTAACAAAGACAGTGATGAGCAGTCAGGCTTGAAGCCTGTTTGTGCCTGTTCATGTTTCTACAGTAACACTTAAATACTGTGGCATTTGTTTCTTTGAGCTGGTTTCATCTTTGCTTTTTGTTGTGGGTTTTGTGTTCATATGTAAACACTAAAAGAAAGATTCTATGTATTTTGGGGATTTGTGTTGGTGTGTGGGACTGAAGCACAAGGTTTATATTGCTAACTGGTAATCATGTGACAGTAATTAAGTAACATACTGAACTGCTTTTAGGGAAAGTAATGGTTAGTTTGTAATTCATCACTTTTTTATTGAGTGCCAACCCCAACACTGGCAATAGGCACATAAAGCTGGGTTGTATGGTCATGTCACCCAAGGCACTAACAATGATCATGGATAGTATGACAGAGGGATGGTGTGTTGACACCACTAGAGCTCTGAAGTTGTGGGATTTTGTTTCACAACTGGTATACGAGACACCGACCTGTGAAGGGAATCATCTTTACACCGTCTCAGCAGATTGAAGCAGCCTCATTGCATTCTGTTTAAGGGAGGTCTCACCTTACAGAGACCTCCCTTACATCAAGATAATTTGTTCCTTTCATGGCCAATCTTGAAGAATCTGTCTTGACTATAACTATGAACCAATAAATGTGGATCCAAGGTTATCAGTGTCAAACATGAACACAGATATGCTAAAGAATGGTTTTGGCTCCCGAATATTTTCAGTTTTAATGCTACCTTCAGGGATGAGCACTTGCCTCTGATTTGTTTGGTCTGACGTTTTTTCTGAAAACCTGGTTGCTTGTTTTCTGTGTGATGTAATCAATATCTGTATGTTGGATGGATGGATGGTTGGGTTGTCAACACGACAGAAGAGTTAGTACACTTTTAGCATACACACACACACAATCAGTCATGGCTGCCACTCCCTGAGCCTGGTTCTGCCTGAGATTTTCTTCCTGTTTATAGGGAGTTTTTTGTTTCCACAGTTGCCAAGTGCTTGCTCAAAGGGGCATAGAACTTCTGAAATTCTGTTAAATTGAAAAGTAATGTGATTGTTAGCAATAAAAATTATAATGTCTCCAGAAAATTATTATTTAATCTCCCTAGAGGCCATAAAATGTGGAAACTGCATCATTTTTGTCATTTTCACGAAAGTCCATGTGCTCTTGGCATCCATAGAAGGCCCAAAATGTCCTCTCCTGACAGTGGAGCACAACTTTTATAGATTGAATAGAGTCAGACTATAGGTCTCAGACTGAGGTCCTTCACACAGGAGAAAGATGAATTGACTTATAACAGTTGTGTGAGTTGATTTGATCTCCCTGATTTAAGCTCTATTAGAATATCAAACTACTATGCATAAATTTGTTAAGTCCAAATAAGTCAGCCTTCATTTCCTTATACTGTATTTTACTATGATGGGTGCACTGTTTTGAAATATGTGCAGTATTGATGAAAATACAGTATATAAGGACAAAACAGACTTTATACAGTTCTAATAATTTTGCAAGTCAATATTTAGTATGGCCGCCTTTATTCATCAGCACAGCCTGCAATCTGTTAAGCAAGATTTGTTGTAATTTCTTTAAGTAGTCTTCAGGAATAGTTCGCCAGGCTTACTGGAGGACATTCAAAGCTCTTCTTTGGATGTTTCTTCCTTTTGTTCTGTTCTCTGTCAAGATGATCTCACACTGCTTCAATAATGTTGAGTTTTGTAGAGGGTAATCCATCACTGGCAGTGTTTAATTGTCTGTGCTTTTACTTAATTGGCACTGAGTCTGGGATCACAGTCATCCTTTACAGATAGTATTGCATGGTGTATCAAAATCTGATGGTTCTTTTCTGTGTTGATCATTTCTTAATATTCCGAACATCGAACACCTCTGTCTTTTACAGTGTGGTTTCATGGCTATACACTCACTGTTGCACCTCTCTCCTGACCTGTAATGTACATACTGACAGCAATTTGAACCGACAGTTTCAAATTTGGATTCACACACTTAAAATCTGTTTGTTTTTTTTCATAAATTCTCAGTCCAGTTCCCATGTAATCTTCTTTTCTCCTTGTTTTCTTCCTATCTCTTAAGGATATGATTTTAAGATACTGTTCTGATGTAGAGACCTTTGTTTTAGTCATGTCTTGTTTTGTCAAACTCTGAACATATGTCATCCTTACAGTGAAACTCAATAATCCAAGACATGCAGGAAAAAAAAATTGGCTTGATTTCTTAGACATGGATTAATCCCAGACCTAAATTATTAAAAGCTTTTTCTTAGTCATGTTTTTAATCGTCCTTTAAAACTAGGTTTAGGTTTAGGTTCACTTATACAATCTTAAGCTGCAAAGCACTGGCATTTCAAAACCTTGAGACTCAATTTCTACAAGTATAGTAGAAAACCCTCCCTGTGCGCTTGAACTTCGAGAGTATCAATGTACCTTGCATCCACTGGAGAGCAGTATCGAGCTAATGATGCCCGGCCTCATTGGCGTTCGTAAGAAGACCAATGTAGAAATTGCTTTTTCATTGTGAAAAAAAAGAAGATATTTTTGTCCTTACAAACACACACACGCGCAAAAAACATTTTCTCTGTTACAAATGACATGACGTCGTTGGGTCGAGTATGCTTATTTGTGAATACAAATTACCTGATTTCCTCAAGCACTACTGATTTCTCCAAGAAACACTAATGAGAACAAATGATGACTCACACACAGATCTGCTGACACTTCAGGCGCAAACACCTAAAAACATGTTTTAATTGATTCACGTTACGGCGATTGCTGACCTGATGTAACCTAAAAAGCGCTGAATCTACAGGCTGCTTTGTGTTTTCTCTGTTCTGTAAATAAATGTTTTGCTATAAAACCTAAATATTCACACCCCCCCCCCCCCCCCCCCCCTCTCCAACAGCTATACACGTAGCATGAGTTTGTAGACCCTGGATCTAATGTGAAATAAAGCAGACTTATTTGTAGCATCGGTGATCCCATTTATCATCCCAGCTGCCCAAACAGAGCACTGAAATGTCTTCATCAGTGTGATCAAAACATACTAATGCTTTGCCTCTGAAATGGTGGCATTCTTTACTCCCATTTAAATAAACAGACCGTCAGGGGTCTTTGAAAGCCAGTCAGATTGTCCTTCTGACTTCCAGAGCCGAGTTACTTCCACCAGGGAATGATCTGCACGTTTGTGTACGAGTGTGTGTGTGTGTGTGTGTGTGCGTACCAGTTGTACACCCTTTGCTCTTGACATTCCTACCTGTTCTACAATTCTTCTGTGTGTTTTTGTTTTGTTTTTTTTTTATGTGAAGGTGGTGCTCTTTATCCGCATGGGTAATCTTTCGTGCACTCCTAACGAGGTTGTCAGATTCACCGCATAATGAGGAGCCTAAAGATAAATGTAAAAATGCCTCCATTACACCGCTTTCATCCTCTTGTTCATTAGGTTAGCATAAGGTTACAATACATTACTCCAGTCCCAATGTTCCGCACACAAAATTGCATGTGTCACCGAAGAGGCTGTGTTTTAGTTTGCCATGATAATGTTCATTCAGGCACACAAGAGCACAAACACGTGCATTGTTCCGCACTTAAACTAAGACCTTTGCTGAACCTCGATCTCTAAATCTCTTTTTCTTTTTTTGCCTTATTATGTTCTGAACACTGGCCTTTAAATTGGTCACAACAAGGTTTTTTTTTTTGCATGAAATGTCTATAATTCACACCCTGAAACAAACAAACCTCCCAAAAATACAGATTTATTTTGTACGTTTATTGTCCAAGAACGCTGCTTTTGTTATTCCATCGCTGTCTCTTCACCTCTGCCCATCCCTCACCTCCCTCCCTCTCTTTATTTCTCCCATTTCTGCACCCCTGTCAAGTGCTTTGTTTGCTGTGACTTTCCATGTGGTTATCTGAGCGGAGACAGTATGCCTCACCCTGGCACAGGACCTCAGTTTCCACGGCAACTTTATAATTGTTTTGGATGTGTTCCAAACGCGACTGGATACCGAGGCATTATTGATGTCAAAAGAAACATGTATGAAATGAGGAGATGTGGAGGCGTCCATATGGTTCTGTACACAGCCTCATGCAAAGCCATTTACCCGTTTTTCAATGGGAGTTTTGTGATATCCCTGAATAGATCCCACATGTGTCGCATGATATTTCATAATTTTGATCTCCCTGTATCACAAAGGAATAATAGCACGCAATGCAACCCACTGAACTGTGCAGTATTTACCCCATTCATGTCATTAAGTCATTGTCGCAGTATGCACAACTGGGTTGAGTTTGGTGACCTTACTGAATACAATATGTCCATCACGATGTTGATTTTCTTTTTTAAAATTTGAATTGTGAAAATGAGAACTAACTGAACTCGTGAAAGAAAAAGAAAAATCGGTGCCAAGAAAAGCTTTTCCGGTTACCATAAAATATGTCACTGCTGGCCTCATTCACTTCAAGTAGTCTTTGTTTTGACAGGAGAGGTGTATGAGTTATTCCAGCGCTTGTCACCGTAACCATATTGTGACCCCTCCACCCCCATCCCCCACCAACTCTGTCTCCCTCATACGCACACACACACGCTTCCTCGCAGCACCTCTGAGCCACGAGCCGTGGCCACATTAACCACTGCGCTGCAACACTCATTAAAATAACATATAGTGTCAACAGCAGTGTGGCCCCAAGTGGATGAACCCAAAATGCACCATCCCAACTCACAAATCCACCGACTTGTCTGTACATTAGGGAACCTCTCACCAAGCAGCAGGTTTGCTTCTTACACTTGCTTATGAAACAGACTCTCTCTGTGCTGTTGTAGCACAGAATATGTGGCAAAAACCAACTGAAATAAGGCCCTGACTGATCTTTTTTCTCTGATCTCAGGCCTCTCTTCCCTCCGCTTAATTTATGACCTGTGAGGAGGAACCCAGGGAGTGAGAAGTGAGTGAGACTGGTGTGAAAGCCTTGAATAGAGCAGGGGCAACAGGCCCTCCAAATAATACAAAAGAGGCACCACAGCTGTTTGGAGGCAACACAAGCCTTCGTGAGGCACTGTCTTCTCTACTGAGCTCCGAGACTGGCACTCATGCTGGCTTTGAAAGCTCTGTCCCAATACTGTAACGTTATGTCTGTGGAGAATAAACCTTACAAGATGATGTGCATGTGAAATTTAAAGTTTAAACGCTGGCAAAAAATTTGATCAAAAGACTATTTTGTTTAAATGTAAAACCCATCTTTTTTCCCCCTTTTTTGAAATGATTATTTGCGTTGAACTGGCATTTCCCATACTGGCTCTTAATGTGGTGCTAGCAACTGAGCAAACAGAGCAAAGGAGCGAAATGTAAATAAAGTGGAGAGAGGAATGAAACACACTCTATATTTTATTGCACATTGAAACAGCCAAGACGAAGGAAAGAAAAACACCACAACAGCCGATCATCTTTACAGAGGGCTGGACCACTGGGGGACCCCGCTGAGCCCCAGGAAAGTGTCACCAGCTTTCGTGAGCTTGCTGTCAAGTGCCGGTTACTGACTGTCAACTGCAGCTAAAAATGATTTTGGATTCAGGGGTTAGAAGTTCAGCATACTGTTTTCTTCCCTTGACTGAGGGGAAAATGCTGTCACTATTGCTTGGCCTGTAATAATTTATTCTCCCCTGTCCAAAACTCAGTTGGCTCCCAGTTCCCACGTCTGCTTCTTAGTTTTCCACTCGCACCCATTAACTAGCCATATGCAGGCCGCGTGTGAACTTTCTGGAAGATGGCAGCTTTTTGTATAACTTAATTGCAGGCCGTATTCATCATTATGATGTTGTTGGGGGAGGCATATTGTAAAATTGTATCTAGCGGCACTTTCATTTGTGACTTTCCGTTGATCAAAAATAATAGAACATTGACTAAATGACCCATTAAGGTAACTTGTGAATAACTGGAAACTTCAGACTTCAATCGTTAAACCTCAGGTACAAAAATGGATACAAAAGAGCTCAGCCCTCTCTCGCTCGCTCTCATTCCCAACCATCCACACAGAGAGTATCCGGAGCCATCTGCAGACCACGATCCATCCCCAAACACTGGGGATCACAAAGGTGTTATTTTTCAAAGCTGGCCCTGTCCACCTCCTGCCGAGGGTGTGCGGCTGCGGTTCAAGGGAAGGTGGGAAACTTCTGAGGCCCTGTTCCCCTTGTATCCCCCTCCCTGTCGCCTGCCTCCTCATGGGCAGCCCTTTGAGGGTGTCATAACTGCAGCCTGTATAACATGGGTTACTGCTGACGGCGGTTGGTCACAGTTGATGAAGCCTTTAAAGCAGCCTCCCCTCTCATGGTTTCTGTTAAAATTCTGGAGAGCAGGACCAAGGCCTGGCTCCCAGACAATTACAGACATAGGAATGGGAGGACTCTGGAGCAAAGTCGGCCTGCATTTTAACTCATGATGGGTAGAGGGTGCTCCAAGTCCATATTTCACCAGAATATTGTTCAGTGCATTGCAAACCTTTCACTACCGGCTTCCCCTTGCAAAAAAAATAATGCAAAAACACGCGTATAGACTATGAAATATGCTGTAAATGGACAAAGCTGCCGAACGTGCAGCTGTTGTGATGCCATCCTGTTGTCTGGCGGGTTGGGGGAGGGTGTATGCAAGGTAGAAATGGGACAGAAAGCCATGACAGTATGGTGGTAATAGCATGAGAGGGTTCACAGCACCTGGTACTCACCTCTTTCTCCAGAGAGTCCCTGTGGACATGGTTTCCTGCTGGCACACCGTAAAACTTGATTGTGGAAAACACCCTCACGCTGAGGCTGATAAAAGAAAAAAATAGCGCATGTTTTTATTTTCAAATTTTGGTTGTAACAGCAGACAGGGAAATAAATTGTTTTGCAAATATAGTTATTATTTTAGGTTTGTTTTTTTTCTCCCCTAACCCTTGTTGAATTTTGACATGTAAAAACTTTTATAAAACATTAACCATTTTCTTACAGTATAACTTAAGGCTTGCTAATAACAAATATACATTTTTTTCTAAATACAAAACATATACTTTAAATTATTGTTTCTTTCTGTCAGTCTTAAAAAAAACTTTGCACATAAATGTGTAAACTTTAGTCAAGGTTTAAATATTTTTTACATTTAAAAAAAGCAATTTAGTTTTGCAAAAAAAAACTATCAGAAAAATAATCTTAATATTGTTAATGATAATACTTACTGTTTAAGAAAAATAAAAGTTCATTTTTGAAGGAATGCTTAGCAAAAAAACAAAAACAAACCAACTTTTAATTTGAATTACATTTTGTAACTAGTATTTTAAAGGTTTCATGTTTTACATTTTGCAAATTTTTTTAATATAAAAACATTGTTGGTGAAGTTTTATATTAAATTTGAAAAATTGAAATAAATATCAATTATTATATCTTTGCTGAATAAAAATTAAAAAACAACAACTTATAAGGGTTAATATGCTAAGGTTAACATGCCAGTGCTTATTGCTAAATGAGAAACAGCTCCGTGCCTACAGTGAGTCTACTGTTCCTGCACGGCTTAGGGAGCGTGTTGAACCTGGTCAGGCCAGACAGATACAGCGAGGTGGCCACATTGCCCTGTGTGAGTCAGTGTCAGTGCAAAGTGCAAAGGCCAGTGCGGTTCAGGACTCCTCCTCAGGCTGTGCACTGTGAGCTACAGCATGTGGACGACGTGCACGGAGTGGACCTGAGGAGGCTCGGCGCTGCACAATGCTCCTCTGTTCTTTGTGCTGTACTTCTATCTCACTGCCTCCCTGTCTTGCTCTTTCTGTGCTGCAGACACACATGCACGCACACGCACACACACACACTTGCATGCACACTGAAGAGTTCTCTCCACACAGTTGGAAAGACAGGGGTCACTGACTGGATGCTCCCGCCTGAGTACTTCAGTGCAGCTCTTCTCTGAGACATACACATATGCGCGCACACACACACACACACACATTCTGTTAATGTCTTTTTCCATGCAGGCACCCCATACAAAGCTTCAGTGGTGTCGTAGTTTGCTTTTCTCTCACAAAAGCTACCATTAATTGGATGGTTTTTTTGTTAGTTTTTTTAAAAACCCCAATTATTACTGTTATTATTATTATTATTATTATTCATTTTCTAATCAGGAACAACTGTTTCACAAATGCATTCTTACACTTGTGGTAATTCTGGCTCCTTCAGTGCTAAAAAAGAATAACCATGGCAGTTAATTGTTTTTAATGGTGCCTCTCAGCAAATCATCCATAAATTTTATTGAAGACTTTGTTTTGTGTATGAGGGGAAAAAAGCAAGAAAAGAGTTCTTGCTTTCTAAATTTAATCAAAATGTAATGAGATCGAGTCATTCTCCATGATATTCTCCGACTGTACATGGGCTGGAAGGATATTCTGTGTTAAAACTAGCGCAGCACTGTGATCAGATACCGCGTGCTTTCGACCCCATAGCAAAGCTGCCGTCAGCCTGGAATCTTACTTTGCCATCGCTATAAAATGAGTCACTTCTTTGTGAGATCCATTTTATTTTTATTTCACATAAGTGGAACTATTAAAGTTCAGAGAAATTAAAAGCAGATATACAACGTATTTGAAAATAAGGCTTGCGGAGAGAAATGGTATTTCATTAGTCTTGTAAGAGATGCCCTGCAGTGATTAGCTGGAAACCCTATAAAGGCACAAAAGTTTACTTTATTACAGGGCAGACTTTTCACATTATGGCAATAACAGAAATAAGTTGCAGTGAAAATAATGTTTAACCAAAACAAACAGAATGTATGGAGGGATTGATTCAATTATGCACGAGTAATTGACTCGACTCTCTCGAAGCTTTCGCTTTTTCTACACTGATGGATTCGTGTCAGCAGATGATTCAATCGACAACCTTTCAATTGTCCTCTGTATTAAATACCGCCATATTGCTGTAGCATCGATCAAAAACTCAGTAAACCTGCGGCCGTTAATCATTTGTGTCAAAATCAGAGAAACATGACCCAACCACGCAGTGTGTGCGGGAGAGCGAAGGAAGCTGAATGCACGAGGAACAGGGAGGTTGATCCCTCTGCCGCTTTGACATCCATCTACTGGTGTTATTCCTTAATCTGATTCACTTGGCTGCTCAGCAGACCAGTGTTGCCTGTTGGAAGGGTTTCATGTGTGTGATGGATGCTATTGTCAAAAATGCCAAGGTCAATATGCGACACAGCGGCGAAAAAAAAAGAAGAATTTCTTATTTCAAAAGTGCTTCCCATGTATCATCATCTCTGCAATCTGACCTTGCTTCCCTCTGTAATAACATTCAGAGGGAGGACAACTGCTGGGTGCATGCTCATGGGTTGGCGCTGATCTTTAAAACGGGTCACGGAGCTGAAGAGAAGAGGCCCGTGTCACTCATGACAGTATGCAGGCATATTACTTACACTAAGACAGAGTTGGTAATGGAGCTGTACTCTCTGTATGCTGGGTGACAATTATGTCTTGATTTGGGAATCTTAACAGAGGGGCCACTGTTTGACTGCTCGCTTTCTGTGCGAGAGCAATTAGCTGATATCGAGGCACAACATCAGATCGTCACGTAAACAGATTCAGAGTAACGAAGCGGCAATTTTGGGAAATGATGAACAGTCGAGGTGAACTTGTCGCACAAACAGGTGAGAAATGCAGCGCAACAATTTGTTCGCTTGATTGACAGCATCAGCTTTGCTTACTTTTACCCCGTTTTATGCCTCATGTAACTGCTAAAACTTAATGATATCACCTGCAGTATTACCACGTGAGGCAGTGATAGACTTTTAATGACATGAATTGTGTGGAAGTTGAATTTTCCTTTAAATACAATATTCCAGTGGCTCAATTAAATCCCCACACAGACATTTTATGCGCATGCAAAAGTATTTTTGAAATTTTTCATCCATTTTTAGTTCGTCTCGCACTGGTTTGCTCTCAAACTGGTTGTGATGGCACAAAATCAAACCCCCTAAATGCATCAAAAGTGATAAATTTAAATTGTCTTTAGTTCCTCCTGCACAGAGAAAGTCAAAGTGAATAAAATGAGCTAAACACATTTTGATTGTATGTTTGACTTTAAGTTATTAAACCCACTGTGCTATTTCTATGTCATGTAGTATTTCCCTTACCGCTCAGTTAATAGCTTTATACAACTTTTAATTGGACTGTCTGATAAGTAGAACAACATTACACATTCAGTTAGGAAAAGCTGCTATCACCAAACAAGGTGGACATCACACCATCCAATCCCCTCCTTCCTCTAAGGAAATGGCTGCTAACCCAAGTGGCGTTTCCCCACTGAGCCCTCATCTCCGACTGTCCACTGACTCGACGCTCCCACAGAGGATACTGACCTCCTCAGCCACCTGGGGAAGACCCCCCTACACACTGTTAAATATGCTCACAGAAGGGAACCAGGGAGGAGAAAATCACATTGTTAAGACTCTACACCAGACACGCTGCCTCCTCTCTGTCCGGTTTCCTTTTTCTCTAAGGCCACGAAATAAGAAATACCCCTAGTCTTGGAAAATGACTTCAATTAACCATAATGTTAATCACTATTGCTCAGAACAAAAGTCAAGCTGAGAAATCCCTTGATGGAAATTGTTATAATTGCCCTAACAACGGGGATGAATATTTCTCCCTGCTTAATTACATGTGACTTAATATTTAAATATACCATTTGCGGGATTTAAAGTATCTTAATCACGTCCATTAATTTTAAATATCTAGCATTTGGAGTGGCGGGGGAGCAGACAAACACCTTTTACAGTGTGACTGGTTACATGTGGCAGGTAACGTTAGCAGAATGTCAGGTATGCATTATGCACGAGGCGCTGCTGGCAGGGCCTGTATACCTCGACAAGAACAGGTAATTGTGCTTTCCTCTTACAGTGGGAGGCACAGAGTGAGCTGTGTAACAGGCTGACTTGCAGCTCTGACCCATCCGTCGTAAACAATGGCACCTTTCAGACGACTTAGATTGAATTTCAACAACCATGATATAAGGGACTGAGCATATTTAATGTGTAACAAAAATATGTCCTTTTAATAAGCTGTGCAATTGCTGACTGGAGAATTTAGTGCTTAAACAATTAGCTGAAGTTGGCGTGATGCCCACATTTTTGATAATAATTGAAGTCAACATAGGCTAGCTTGAGCCTTTTTTCCACATTTTGGACTGCTATTTAAAGAACTCGGAGACTATTAGGCATTTCGAACCATATTACTCCTTAAGCAGTTAACTAATTTACTTAAAGATCAATCAGCCTTGATGTCTACAAGGGTTAACTTAAGAAGAAACAGCGTAGCACTGTTTATCCAATGTTCAT
Organism: Aulonocara sp. 'chitande type north' Nkhata Bay; assembly: GCF_057382095.1. Taxonomy (NCBI): domain Eukaryota; kingdom Metazoa; phylum Chordata; class Actinopteri; order Cichliformes; family Cichlidae; genus Aulonocara; species Aulonocara sp. 'chitande type north' Nkhata Bay. Next base: position 19,637,989 of record NC_141352.1, on the reverse strand, counting down.
TCCCTCCTCTGCTCTCACTGTGGTCATATAGGAACTCGTGACATGACTCCTTGAGGATCAGGGGTGGCAACCCCAGTATCCTGGCCAGCAGCCAACTGTGGCCTTTCCAATCTGGCCACCTAAATCACCACCTCATCTAATTGGCTAAATCACCCGCTGTTCACAAACCCTCATTGCTGTGTGGCAAAGGCCTTCTGAGGATTCAGATGATGTTTGCAAACTGTTAGCGTTGTGTTTGGTCAGTGTTCAGAGACTCTTCCAGTAGTCTGAAACACAAGGGTCTCAAGTTCTAGAGTAAAACTACATTTTTTTTCTCAGTTTTTATGTTTGAAATTTGACTGCGAGAATAAGTTTTTGAGTTTCAGAGCAATTACTGCAATGCACACAAATCAACGCGACACTGGGACGCAGCTTTTCCACCATGCTGTCACTTATCGAGAGTTTACAATAAGCTGAAATGCTGTGGGGCTAGCGAACACACAGAAACACAAAGAGAAGCGCACACACATCGACAGACAACTGTGTACACACACACAAGTTAAGCAGGCCTTTGGGTCACGCAGTGTGAGCGAAAAACAGAGAGTGGGAGTGAGCGAGCAGCTGCAGGAGCCATGGGGTGGGTTGGGCCTTACGGCGAGCAGCAAGGGGCTGGGGGAAGCTTAGGGGATGGAAGAGGCTGAGGAGGCTGGGGAGGGCTGCAGGGAGACCCAGAGCTAGCGGCCGCCTGTTTAATTGGAGCTCATTTACACAGCAGTGGAGCAGGAGACACCTGAAGGGCCTTCCCTGCCTTATCAGCTAAATGGCTCTCACTCCCCCTATTCCACAAGTCAGATTTTACTTCTTGTTTATTCACGTGTCTCTCTTTCTCAGAATCTTGTTTCTACTTATATTTCTAGAGCTCTAGATCTGCTAAACTTTGTCTTCTCATATATTATTCTTTGATTTAAAGAAACAAAAACAAATATATAGGAATGTGGAGAAGACTGCTGTTGTATACTTACGACATATTTACATGAATTTTAAACAATCCATTCCTTTAATATATTATCCTCCTATAACATAATTAAATTAATTTGCATTGACAGCGATGCCACCATAACACCTTCCTGTATTTTTAAAATGAAGGTGGAGGATGGTAAGGTGGAAAACAGGAGGAAGCAGAGAAGGGGAGTATGATGAGGAGGAACAGGGGAAGAGGAGCCAAAAGAAGGAACAACTTACTGTAATCATAGTCATGTTCAATCAGACACCTGCTATTAAGTTGATAAATACACTTTTCCCAGTGTGAGTCCGGATACACTGAGTACCCCTAAGGCACTGTTCTGCTCTTTAACTACCTACTCTGCCTGGCTTCTTCACTCAACCACTGACTCTCTTCCCATTAACTCACATTTCACCCAGTCTCACAAGATGTCCCAAAATTCATTCCTTATAGGGCACTATATGATTGACTAAATGTAGTTCTCAACAGTGGGACACAGAACAGATTTGGTGAGTGGTTTTTCTGGCTTTGGGGGAGTGAAAAGGTAGGGAGTTGGGAACATTTTTGCTCCATTAGTAAGTACTTTTTTTGTCCTTTTTCCCTTTGTGCTTACAGTAATAAGAAAAAATGGGAGCAGAACGTGTGTATGCGTATGTGTGTCACAGAGAGGAGGCGGGTGTATAGAGAGGTGGTTGTGCTTGAGTCGGGGAGGGTGCACAGACAAAGCTTCTTGCCTCCTTAATCTCTTGTCTCGCCTTTTCAGCTCCCGTCGGTGCCCACATGCTGGTGATGGGGCCAAAAGGATGCCTCCTGTTGAGAATCTTACTCAGCACGGTGTCATGGCCGCCACAACACCTGATAAACATTAAGTACAGGCTGTGATACCTAAGTGTTATTATTTTTGTTTATTTATTTTATATCTCCTTAGTATTACAGTGTCCTCAGCTTGTCTTTTTTTTTTCTAGTAAGAAAAGGGAAAGATAGATGTTTTTAAGGTAACTTTTTTTCTAGACCAGAAAAGCAGGAAAACTGTATTTCTTATCCCAGGTTCCAGATTTAACGTAACTCATTAAGCCAGATAACTTCTTTACTATGTTGTGTGTACTATTTTAGGGATTTTAGTGTTAAATATGTGTCCTCCACCAGGTTAAAAGTAACTTCTTATTTTTTTTCTTCAAAATATAAAATATATGTTCCTGTAATTTAGGATACAAAAAATACTGCTTGGCTCTCTAGGTACAAGAAAAATGAAATGCGCTCTTTTTTTTCTTACCCCTCTCACTCGATAACTCTCCATTTCTCCCATCAGAAGGCAAAACTATAAGAGACACTGCTCTTGTCATAAAGCTGTTTTTACATGGAAATACATAAAATTACAGGACGTGTTTAATTTATGTCACAGTGTTGTGCGAGTGAAATGGACAGGAAAGAGGGCACTGGAGACACAGGATAAATATATCCTGTAAATAATATGTGAGTGGGGAAGAAAGGTGAGACTGGCTGCTCAGAGTATTTCAGAAACTGCTGATCTACTGCTGATCTCTACAGTTTACAAGGAATTGTCTGAAAATAAAATACCCAGCGAGTGGCAGTTCTTAGGTGAAAATGTCTAGTTGATTCTAGAGGTCAAAGAAGAATGGTCTGACTGCTTTGAGCTTAACAGAAGGCAGTAACTCAAACAAGCGCTCGTTACAACCAAGGTATGCAGACGAGAATCTCTGAACACATAGTATTTCAAACCTTGAAGCGAATGGGCTACAGCAGCAGAAGACCACACCGAGTGTCACTCCTGCCAGCTAAGAACAGGAATCTGAGGCAACAGTTCATGCAAGCTCACCAAACTGGTGAATAGATGATGGGAAAAGCAGCATTCAGATGGTACAGGCAGAGCATTGCATCAACAACAGGAAAGCATGGATCCATTATGCCTTGTAGAAGCAGGTCAGGCTGGTTCTGGTGTAATTGTGTGGGGGATGTTTTCTTGGTACACTCTGGACCTCTTAGTAGCAACTGAGCATACCTGAGTACTTCTGCTGCTTCCAGCAGGATAAGGGACCATGTCACAAGCTCAAATCGTTAAACTGGCTTCTTGAGCACGACAATGAGTTCACAGTATTCAAATGGCTTCCACATGTTGTGGAATGGGACATTGGATCATGGATGGACAATTTTTTTAGCAACTGTATAATGCTCTGATATCAGTTTGGTCCAAGTTCTCTGACAAATGTCTCCAGCACCTTGAAACCTTGAATTTCTGCCAACGCAAAAGGCGGTTCAATCTGGTGATAACAAGGTGTATGAAATACAAGGGGCGGTAAGTGTATATATATAAAAAAACAAACAAAAATGAACTCTGTTACTGTGTTTCTATCATTGCCATACCCCCTGAGTCACTGCCTCTGGCATGATCACAGGCCACGGGGATGTGGTAAGTACATCAAAGACTATCTGATCAATAATAAGCCTCTAAGTTCTTCTGTTTGCTGTGATTTTGTCTACATAAAATTCACAAAAATAATCTTGAACCACATTCTTTTGTTTACGGAGTAAATAGGGTAATAAACGTCATATAACAATATTTTTTTAAGTGTTCAAACTCCTTGCACCAATATTATGAATGTTCAAAAGAATGAAGAAAACAAACTTGTGGAAACAGCATGGTTAAAAGCTAGACATTATTGAAATCAAAACTTGCTTTGAAACCTGAATATCCTGTGTACACTATCCCAGAAATGTTTTCCTTAAGTTCCTTTGAGCCTTAAAAGAAAATTCATAACAGTGTGGTCAAAGTTCAAAACCATCTCCTGCTTGAACATCTGAAAAAAAGGCATAACATACTATTCCTCTCTAAAAATCACACATGTCACTGATTGAGTTGCAAACTGGCTGGGATGAGTTGCGTCTGGAGGCACCAGAGGGGGGTCCCTCTCCATCTTTCTCTTCCATCCCTTTCCCTTCCTCTATCTATCTATCGGTTGAGTGGAATTCATCATCTGTTGTGAGGACGCGGCACATGATAAGCATACAAGCAGGCGAATCGGGCCGCTGTATCACTGGGAGTGAATGAACGACCTCATGTTGACCCGACCAAGGGAGGAAAACACATGTTCTGCTGGTCTTGGCTGGCTGGCTACCTGCAGAGAGGGTTGGGAATTCCTGCAGCAGGAGGGATGAGGGGATGGAGACATGGACGACGTGGAGGAGGAGGCGAAAGAGAGCCTGTCTCCATGTGTCTACTCTGCCCTAACATTAACTTGGAGATGATGTTGGAATATTGTCCTTCTGTCAAACATGGCAAAAGTGTCTTGTTGGAATGGCTACATGATTTCGGTACTGGTACATTAAACCTGTTAGGGGAGCAACGTGTGAATGTGTTAACCTCTGAAACAATTGAAGACTAATACACAATTAACATGTGGTTCCAAGCCTGGTAAGCTCTTGTAGACCCTGCTCATACACACAGCAAATCCTGTGCTTCCTGCTATGAGCTCAGCTAGCTCCATGGCTACGTTTTTTTTTTTTTTAATTTTTTTTTTAATTACGTGCAAAGCATTTTTACACTTTTAAATCTGCAGGAGTATCTGAACTCTTTGTCCACCATTTCCTCAATTCAGAGACACTTTTTTTTTTGTTCTTCCACCCGTGTTTCAGTGAAATGCAGCTCTGGAATTCATTAACGCTTAAGGTGTGTGTGTGTGTGTGTGCACATTGATTTGTGTGTCCAAGATGGAGTCGTCAACACACTTTATAAGTATTTGTGCAGATGCAAAAGTATATACCTTGCCTGATATGAGTTTGCATTACATGCATAAAGAATAGCTTGTATGTATATTTTGGCCATTCTGCCATGTTTCAGCACTAGACTGTCACAAACTGAGATTGGACTGTGGCCTGATGTCTGGACTTGAAGTTTGAGAATGTTTGAAATGGTATGTGTGGCAGTGGAGGTATGGATGGCTTCAGAAGGGCGTGGTCACTGGATAAAGAGAATGATTCCTGTTACTGGGGTGTGGGATGAAAGGCGGAAAAGCGGTTGGTAAGGGGGTTGTTGGAGGCGGTCCACATCTCCCCTTTATTTACTTTGACCCCAGGTCTGCAGGAGGCCCAGGGAGGGCACATGCCAAACTCCCCAGGTGGGCAGAGCTGCCCTGCCCTTTCTCTCACCTCTCTGCCCGCCCCTCTGTCTCCAGTTAGATATATGTGTTTGGAGCTAGGGCTGCATGACTGGCAACGATACCCCCTTTCTGTTTTCTTACATATCTGGATTTAGACAGTGTGTCTCAGCTAAAACAATATTTGGATATTAATGTTGTCTTTTGAAATGGATTCTTCGACATATTTTTTGACTGTATTATTTATGGTACATATTTGAAAAGCATTATTTCTATCGTAAGTAAGCCTAAAACTCAAGAGGTTTCCAGTGATTTTCAGAAATTTAGTTAAAAACCTTGGGGTGTTTTTTCTTATTGACCTCTATTTCAGAAAAGGCATCGAGATTCCATTTATGTCTACAGACATTTCTAACGCACTCCTCATAAATATGTGAATTTGGGTAAAGCTGCAGAATGTTTTCTCTATAAACCAACCAATGATTTATATTCTTGCAGAATAGCTGGGGGACATATTTATACAAATTAATTTTTTAGTCATAAGCAACAAGACGCATTAAACTTTAATCCTAAACAAATGTGACGTGTTGTTTGAAGATGCAATTTTACAAATGTGTAAAATTAATTGGTATATTATGCATAGGCCTCATCAATCCCCTTCTTTAATAAACTCACAATTAGGGGCAGGGATGGAGGATGAATGGGGGGGAAAGAGGCAAAAGGAGAAAAAGGCATAGTGTTTTAAGATGTTAATTATTCAAATGAGGCAAAGTCTACCTGCCTGATGCTGGTGTCATCACAGTAGTAATTATTACCATAGCATTGCCATGGTGAATCAGAGTGTGATTTATTTAGTTAAAGCAATTAGGTTGTGATTAGAAATACAAACATAATTGCAAATGAGATTTTTCTTGTATGTGGGCTGTTTTTGTGTTTTGTCCCGTTTATTCTTTCCAGACACCTTTTTTGAAACCTCTACATTTTTCACTAAATATTTAGGGTGTAGTACAGTGTAGATAAAGGATGGAATAATCACATTCAGGTGTTATGTTTATTTATATGTGTGTATGTGTAAATGCTTGTACATTTAAAGGAAATTAAAGCACCGGAAATAAGAATAAAACCCTATTTTGGCTTAGCAGTTTATATCCCAGCACAACACTAATGGCATCTGCAATTGTGGATTTGTTATTTTCTAAGTCAGATGCTCCTATTTCATCCTTACAGCAGACAGCAGAAGAAAATCTTTTGCTGTTGGTGTCATGAACTGACTCTAATCAAGAGGTCTTGTTTAGTAAGGGGACGGTTAATTGATTGTCGAATCATGTCATACTGTAGCGGGTAACTGAGATGACTCCGGGGCAAATATGTCTTCGTGAACACGGTGCCCTCCTGCCCAGTGAGCTCAGCGGAGTCAGTCGCAGCACAGTGGCAGTGCTGAAAATGTCACCCCAAGATGACAGTCATATTCCATTACAGCTATCGCTCAATATCTTCATGCAGGGCAAATTACAGCGTTTCAACAGAGCATAAAGTAACAAAGGAAAAGCCATATGGATATAAAATAAACTAGATTTATTTTTTGTGAGGGCTTTATAGCTACCACAAATTTTATGTCATCTCTGGATTTGATAGTCAATCAGGACTTCACAGTTGCATGTACTTTTTTTCATAGGCTGAAGCAGAAAAAGAGTTTAAAAATCCGAATAAGAATTACTTAAAAATATTTTGTGTTGAAAGTAACATGCTGTGACATATTGAATGACCAATTACTCTACTGTAAACTGCTTTTCCATTGAAAGCTGAAGTCAGTTCCAAAATCTATCCAATTCCACTGGTTGTAAGTACCCAGAATGTATTGGACTTCTATGGGGACGGGAATGAAGCTGCTGGGCATCCAGCGAATTTCAGCTCCATCTTGTTTCTTGCCGAAAGGCTCTGGCGTGGGCCTGTGGTTGCCAGGCGCCTCCTGAGGTGACTCTATCAGAGCCAGTCAAGCCTGAAATCAATCACTCACACCCATCAAAGGCTGCCCTGCACCGCCATTGTGACTAAGCCATCTGGGCCTCAGCACACTGTGTACATTTATCTCTATGAACTATATGTATACTGTGGTTTTTTTTCTGTATTTTTGACTGTAACAGTGTGTATGCATGAATGTGTGCAATACATTTGTGTGTTTGTGTAGCTGCCTTTACAGAAAGATAAGTGGAAAGTAGAAGCAAAAGGCATACTGTATTGCTTTCTAAACCATAACAATCACCAGTTGTGAATGCTGGAGGAAGCAGTGGCAGGTCTTAGCATCCATCATACAAGCACGCTTCTTTACACCTGTTCACAGCCTTCCATTACATGCTTCTCCTGCATGGCATCATCTGCTTGAACTAGTTTTCCTATGTGGAGGGCCTTCTCCTTTGGCCTCACTTTGGTCAGTCTCCTGGTCTCCAGTCCATCCTCTCAGTACTGAGTGCTAAGTGCCCAACACTGCCAAACAGAGTGGAGCAGAGCGGTGCGGAGTCTGTATGTGTGTGTTTGTGTATGTATGTGTACGTGTGTGTAGCAGCTGCCATTGGAGGGCAGTAGAGCACCAGCGCATCCATCTCTATCAAAGTGGCCCCAGTAGCCCCAGAGGGTGCCCTAGTGTAAAGCACTACTTAGAGGGATGTTGGGAGCACAGAGACAGGCTGGGGAAAATGTGGACAGGTCAGGCCAACATTGGACTCCAGTGGCTCTATGGAATGTGTGCAGTATGCATGCTCAGTTTCATATAAAGAGATAGACAGAAACAAGTGTGCGGAGAAGGGGGTAGTAATGCTGCAAAGAAAGGAAACGGTTGCAGTCAGTGCTACATGGTAATAAACAAAATATGACATTCAGTTTTTACATTTAGCAGTGATCGCATCTTAACAGTCATATTAATATAATCATTGTGCATCCCATTATTTGTAGTCACCTGTTATAGAACTACACGGATTAAAACTGCAAATTATTTGGTTTACTCTATATCCCTTACAAGTGAGTGCAAAACAAAATACACATTTACAGACCTGCCACAAATGTGATTATATTTTATGTTATCTGATTAGATGTTGTTTATGTTAGGATTTTACAGTTAATCCTCCCTAAACTTAAAGCTATAGGCTCTATACTTTGAATAAAAACTCTGAATCATTTTTCCAGGAGGACATCTAAGGTCAGCACTGTTCATACAGCATTAGTCAGTGCTTTTCAATGCCATCTTTTAAGGGACCTTTGGGGGGGGGGGGGGGGGCTTGGCTGTATTTCGGTAATTTTTGGACATATACCCTTTAATCCTTTTTCTCAGGTCAAAAGTGTAAGGATATGGAGCCATTAGCTTCACTAATTTATGTTTAATTTAAATTTCCTCATTTGTATTTTTTTGCAGTAGTACCATGGACATGTTGAGGTCTAAATGTGCTTTTCAGATTATAACATAACTATTATGCATCAAGACAAATAAATGATAGATTTCTTAAACTTAAGCAAAAGTGTAAGTTACTTAAAACCATTACCACCTTGTGATATGGCATATCACAGAAAATTGCAGTACAAAGCATGACGTCCAAATTAATAACAACAATAACAAAGAAATGTTTCTCAGATATGCTATATTTAGAATAAGAGATATCGATCCCATGAACCTTGGCTGTGTATTTTTGCAGTATTGACATATTTTTGTTCTCTAGTAAAGCATTTAATGATGATACTCCTAAATATTAAAAAATCTGTTTGTTTACTATTGTTCTTCCTAACTTACTTTAATATAAATATCCCTGGTTATCCATAATATTGCACTCATATCTTATGTCTCTTCTTCGTTTCTTTTACACATTTTACACATTTGCTTTTTGTTTTTGTCTTTTTTGTTTTTGTTTGTTTTTTTTACAAATGTTACTTGCAACATTTCGCAAAAAAAAAAAAAAAAGTACAGAAGATTATTTCGAAGAAAAAATGCATTTTGGAGTAAGAAAAAAATGTGAAAATAAATGTTATATAGATGTTCCTTTATCTAGCTAAATTAAAAGAAAAAAACAAAACAAGAAAGCATCCTACTCATCATCCAACATTTGGTTAACTTAAAACAAGCCAGCTTGGAAACTTTCATCTCTGAAAGAAAAACACATGTTCCTTGTTTTCTCCTTTTACATTAACATCCATGTTTTCTCCATTCCACCTCGACAGAGGACTGGGATGCCCCAGTCCCGAGTGCAATGTCCCAGACCTTGGTTGGCTCTTTTATGTAAACAGAAACTCCTTGCTGTGAAGGGGTCCCATAGTTAAGAATTCCACTTAGAGAGCACACTGAACTCTGTTGCAATATGGGGCGAGTCATGTCGTTGCTTTACTCTTTAAAGCTACTTCATGTAGCTCTAAGTGTAGCCGTAATACCCAGTTGGCTGAGTGAAAGTACAATAAACACTTTAGGTTAAGTCACAAACTCCTTTCTCTTTTAGGGTCATATCCATTTATTATGTTTGATCAATGTTTTTATTTATAAGGTAAATAAATATGTGTGTACATTAGAAGACACGTGAAAAACCTGTTTCATATTTATATATACTATTATTTTACAATTCTGGGGTGTGTGGCATCAAGAAATACATTTTTTTTTATATTTGTATCTTTTTTTTAATTAGTAGCACAAGTTCTTTCTCTTTTCATCTTTCACATTTTATTGTCAAATTGTGCTAAATGGGTATTGTGCATATACAACTGCATATTCAACATGTTTTACGTAATTTCAACATTATTTATGTGTGCTAATATACAAATTGTGAAATGCCTTTACAGATCTGGGAATTAAATTTTTAAAGTTCAACTTTACTTTAAATATTTATAAATAATAATCATTTTATTAACTCCTAATATGTTTCCCTTATCTCAGAACAGTTTTTTTTTTTTTTTGCCTTTATCAGGTTGTATTGTTTGACGGCATGAGAGATACAGCAGGACACAGAAGTTTGCATGATGATGGCATCATTTTCCAAACACTCATTCCATGTTTACAAGTGCCACAGGGCAAAAAAGGACCTTTCATTTCCCTCCTGCTAATTGTTTGATTTCCTGTTGCCGCTGGAGAGCTCAGCCTACAGTAAGGGAGGAAGAAAGAAGGCCCAGGTTGGCACAGGAGCTTGCACACACTCACTTCATTTGTCTCATATACTGCAATGGCTCCAGGCTACCCTTTCTCTCTGGAGCTTCCTAGAAATACCAAACGGTGACATCTGATGTTGTCTGTCTACAGTTCTTTTTTTATCATCTCCCTTTTTCCCCCTACACCATCACAACTGTTACCGCCACCCTTGCAGTGCTTGTCAATGTTTGTTTCGTAGCCTTACCTCACTATTAAGGTAAGAGTATAGCATTAATATTTGTGTGTTCATCACACAAAAGCCTGTATATTGCTAAATTATGCTGCTACTCTGCATGATGTTCCTGTTTCTACCCTCAGCTGTTATTGTGTCTATCTGGAACTTGTCATCAGTTAGTTTGCATGGAGATACAATCCTCTCATCCTATACTGATCCCAGTTCTTAGTTCAGCAGGTGGTGGACTTTAAAAGTTCTTGTTTGTAAGCTGCCGTGGGAGAGATGACACATTTACGATGAGCAGCGCAGGCCAAACAGGCTGAATACAGTCTAGGCAGGGAAGATTCTGCGCTCGTGGCGTGCATTGTGGACTTCCTTCTGAGGGGCCATAACACCACATAGGGTGCTGCACTCACCTACTACTGTTTGATCACAGAGAGCTATTCTCATGTAAATGCATGCTAATCAACACGCAAGGAGATTGTTTTAATCGGATTGCTGTTTTTTTTTGTTTTTTTGTTTTTTTTTGTTTTCCTCTGTCTTGAGAACTTAGGAATGCATCAGGAACAAAAAAGTGCCCTTGTCAGGTGGCAGTAAGCCAGTAATTCCTCTTGCAGCTTTTTGACGTTACCACAATCCCACTGACAGACAGTCTCTGCGGGGACCTCCATGGTGATTGGGCTTCTTTGCATGCAGCCCTGAACCTGGACGCTGTCCTTTTGAATTAAATTTAAAGAGAGACCGCATACTCAGGTTACTATACTTTTTACATTTCAAATGGAATTATAAAAAGCGCAGCTATAATCATTAAAGGAATAAAAACTGTAACATAAAATGTGTTTTCAGAACAGAAGCAAAAGGTTCAAGAACAAAGCTGCTGCATTGTAAGAACAAAACTTTGCACTGATGTCACCTTTGTGATAAAATGTTTCAGGGAGCCACCTGTACTTTTATTTTTTTTGTTAAAGTTACGGTAAAAAGCAATTCCTGGACAAGCAAATTTTATGAAATGAATTTACACTGTTTTGTGCGATTGTAATGAGAAGAATGACAGTGGCTGTTGAGTGACTGACTTGTGCCACATCGCCTTGGGTTTTGTGTGACGGATGCCCCTGCCAGTGCCAGTGCATTTCTGCCTGCCAGCAGGCCTTTAATCCCTCCTAATGGGGGTTGTCATCTCACCGCTAATTTAAATGCTCCAACCACGAAGCTCCCCCACCTGGGTAAGCTAATCCCAATGCGAAGGGCCCCCTTCCCCACAGCTAGCTGCCTCGTTTTGGGGCCCAGGGGCCCGGGGGCCTGACCACCCTCCTACACAACAACAGCATCTTTCAATCATCTCTCCCTGATTGTATTAATCTTATCTGTGTTTAATTACATTTTTTTAAGATTATTGCTGTATGCCATCTTTGCACACTGTGGGGGCCACAGAGGGCTGCTCATTTCGAATGCATTTTCATTTGGGCACAAATCCCCACAAAGACTGCCAGAAATTATAAAGGAGCCATTTTTTTAACAGTTGGGGGAGTTTGTAAACTTACTAATAGAGCATACAGTTATGCGGTCTCTAGTTTGACTTTGTCTAATACAGTTCATATATTGAAAAATAGGTTTAATACACATTAAGATCCAGATAAGGAAGAAATATCATCGCTGATTTTAGGTAAAAGATGAAATGCAAGATTAAATATCACAATAATAGTCGTGTATTCAAAGTCTCAAGTAAAAGTACAAAACTTTTCAAAATGAATAAAACAGAATGTAACAATTTACACATAATGGGAAGCACATGTTTAGTAGAGTTAAGGAAGCATTGAAAATTCAAACGAACAGTATGTGCTGATTTGGAATTTGATACCAGAACCACATTTCAGTAAAGCTGGGATAGAGGTATATTTACTTCCACATTTTAAAAATTATTTTTAAGCTGAGGAGACCAGTAGTTGCAGTTTTTAAAGTAAAACGTTTCCCCATTCTTTCTTGGTTGGATTTTAGGACCTCAACTAGTTGGGCCTTCTTTTGACATATTAACAGCTTGACCAATGTTATTAGGTGTCAGTTTTTATGAAACACCCAAATTCCTTTAGCATGTAGGTAATATATACTCAATGTAGTTTAGCCCAGTCTTGATGAAATAAGCAAGGCCTTCCTTTAGACACCTCATCCCTTATATAATGGTTAGTATTCATCAGCGATCTGTAACATGCTCATACTATATGCACTAATGTTCTGTGTAGTATCATCGATGCTGGCTTTTGAACTGTGTGCTATCACAACTCTGATCCATTGCCATCAGTTTTCAGCTTTACCTCTGTCCATCTTACTGGAAAGGAGAGAGGGCTGAGAAAAAGGACTGCATATTTGGATCTGTGTTTTGTTTGTTTGTTTGTAATTGTCTTTTGACGAAACCTTTTTCATTCTCTGAATCTTTCAGTGATACCGTGTTCCAGATGATGAAGATGATGGTAAAGAATCACCAAAATTTGCAATTTTATGCTAAGAAATTATCTGCTTGCTAAACGATTTGCCAGTGTGCTTTTGTTGGGGATTTGTGAACCCTTTGCCAACCTTACTCCTCCTCACTTCTTGCTCATCTTTTTGTATATTGTGTCAAATGTAAAGTGCAGCTACATAACCTCATTTGTGGTTAAGTTGCCATAATTTACAGACTTTAATCATGTAAATAAATCATAACATCAGCTGTCAAATAAATGTACAGAATTTAAAAAAATCCAATATTTCCAAGTACAGCAAAGTGAAAATATTACTCACAAAATGAAGGCAGTTACACAAATTACAAATACCTCAAAATTCCACTTTAGTACAAGTACAACTTTTCGGTCATAGCAGCTTTGACAGTTAAAGTACGTGCTCTTTTCTTATGATTTCATCATTGAGTGGGAGTTGTACTTGCATGTGTGTGACAGACTGAAGAGTTTTCTTTTTTTCTTTTTTTTGTTTCCTCACAAAGTGAATATGAAATATTCAGGCTTTAAAGACTGATGCTACCTTTTTAAAAAATTCAGAACTTTACCTTGTTAGTACTTTTGTTTTTCTTTATCTCTTTGGGCATTGTTTAAACTACACAACGACACTGATAAAACAGGAAGCTAGCTAAAGGAAGGAAGCCAGAGGATTTTTGTGTCTGTGTGTGTGTGTGAGGAGGGGAGGGGTTCATCAATTTTGTTAAGCAGAGGCTAGAGGGCTGCCGGGCATTGGGGGATGCTCCAGCAGGTGCAGTTAATTAACCAGGGGCTAATTCTCCACAGTGTTCTGTTACAGTGTAAGAATGACATGTCTCCAGACTACATCTTGATATGTCTGTAAGATGCCCATGGTCCGGGCTGACGTTAACATGGTTACTAACAGGTGTTTCACATCTGCATCATCACAATTCCTCTAGTCTCCCTAATGAAGCTCTGATGTTTGAGAATGATTGCAATCAGAGATATGGGTTTTTTTTTCTGTCAAACCCACCCACAAGTATAGAATTAGCCATCTGGTCAGATTAAGACTTTTGTTTGATTGTGACTTCCATACCAATTTTCTTGGCACTGGCCTACCACAATTAAAAGATTGAAAAGTAATTATAGGCACTCTTGATAAAGATACTGAAGAAACGCATTGTTTGAATAGAATTAGATGAATTATGTACATCAGAAAGAACTAGCTGTTCATTTCAGCACACACTTACTGCCTGTGTTTTATTAATATAATGTACATGATGGTGTTGCTAATTGTGTTAGAGTATTTGCATACAGTAGCTATGAAATCTATTCTCAGCCCAGCACATGCATTTGTAATGGTGTTATGCTGGGCTTGTAGCAATCAGCAGGACCCTGTGTTCCACTTTAATGTGGAATGGGCGTAACGGCACACACAGAGCCAGTTGATGATTTTTTTTTCACCACACATTTAAAGATGTTATATGAAGTTAAACAGTAGCATTTCCATGTTTAAGTCCAAGTTAAATGCTTGTGTGAGCACAGGAAGGCAAGGGCCAGAGGGCGCCTTTCTAGCTCCGTCCAAATCTGGGAAGCCAGGTTCACTGCCCAACAGGGGGCAGCGGAACTGATTATTAAAACATTTTCAAAAACGATTTGATGTTCAAAGGTGCTGCACATGCAAAGAAGTGACACTGCATGGAACTACATCATGTACAATTACACGCCCGTTATTGTTACCTCTTCAATTGGTGCTGCAAAATAAATGTAATGGCAAGATCAGCTCATTTAAATAATTTCCAGAGTGCAAAGGTAGATATGGGTTTTGGGGGAGAAGAAGAAGAAGAAGAAGCAATTTTTTTTTACATTATTTATTATTTATTTATTTGAAAACAATCATTTGACTTCAAACATCCACATTCAATCAGAGATGACAAACCTGTGCGTTCAAATGTATTTGATCTGTCTCTTTTCTCGTTGACTCTTTCTACAACCAGAAGTAAAATAATCGAACCATCACAGACACACGTTTGATATAACAACCCACCACCTTGCCAAGATTAATGAGGAGAAATAACATATGACCACATTTTCTTGATGGAAGTCCAGAGACCTCCATTCTCAGCCCCCTGAGTGTCTTTGTGGCCATTGGAGATCAGATCAGTTGTGTAGCTCTATTACCACCCATTCAGCCCTTACACTGGAAGAGGAGCCCTGTAATGACTCTCTTCAACAAAGCATCACTGATAAAAGGATTAACTAATTAAATTAACAGAGTAAAGTACTTTATAACTGTTAATTATGTGGTTCCCTTGGCTGCTCTGGGCCACTAGCACCCTTTGTTTGAAAGCCCCTTGTCTGTCCTAATTGACCTCTGGGGAGCCTTTGGTGTATGCATTTGTGTGTGTATGTGTGGGTGTGTGTGTGTGTGCATTGAGGGGTGCCTTACACAATCAACTGGCAAGTATAAACAAACTGACAATTTACTTTGGTGTAGAGTGACACTTTGTAGAACACGGGGACACTTGCTTAAATGACCTTGAATGTGCCACCAGAGAATAGAGCCTTCTCTCTGGTTTGGGCCCCTCAGAAGCCTCATCACGCTCTTATGGAGGACCCCAGCTATCTTTTACATTAAGGCATCACTGTTCGGATTTAGAGAGATATAGGTAAGATTTTTTAAAACGGCGTATTTTTTGGATCTCATCACAGAATTCTGAAAAGTTCAGGATGTGTGGGAGCATGTACATGTGCATGCCATTTATCACCCAAAGACTGTCCGTTTCAGCACAATGCTAGTGGGCCATATAGTGCTTTATAGTTTGAACCATAGAGGGTTTGTTTTGTGTATACGCCCCATCCTTTAAACTTTTCATGCCGTAGCAAGAAGGCAGGAGTGGAGAGTCTTTTATTCTCAATGGTGTCTCCTCTAATGCGTGGCCAATCACATTATTAATCTCCATGGCTCCAGTCAAAAGGCTAATATATGTGACCTGGTCTGCATCCATTCCCGTCTGTGCTAGCTCCGCCTCCTCCCAGTTCTTCCTTTAACCACTTCTCTTCTTCCAAAGGCCCCAACCACCAAAGTCCTAATGACGTCCTTGACAAGTGATCTATCAGTTGGCAATTACAACATCTGTCACTATGACAAAGCTGCCCCTCAAAGATGGCTCCGGCACTCTCCTTTGGGGTAACTCTTCCTCCCCTGTGATTATGTCTAGGTCATGTTTGTGTGTGCCTTGGAGTTGGGGCAGGGGTGGAGGGTTAGCCACTTTGTTCAGTAAAAAGGGGCCGCCCCACAACACAGACAGACATGTTGACAGCAAACACAAACATAGCAAAACAAATGGTTCACGCCTACCTCTTTAGATTTCCATTCAAATGCACTCCACAACTCTGTGGAAGTGCTCTATCTTCTATAGAGGGAAGAACCTACCAGCTGCCATCGTCTCTCCTCACTATAAAGAGGACCTTTCACTTGGGAACAATGAGAGGGCTTCTCTTTTCTCTTGGCCTAGAATCTCTGCTGCACCATGTTTAATTTCAGTTACCATAGATCAATGCTGAACACCACTCCAGAAGAGACGGGGCTATCTGAATCAGCCAACAAGACTTTTGTTAGCATGCGCAAACATGCATTCAAACAGTGACTGAGTAATAACCTACAACTGTCATTGTAACAGTCAGAATTTAACCAGCAGACATGTCATTCTGAACGCCTACGCACCTTCTCAGAAAGCACCCTAATCTGTAAAGGTGTGTTTTGAAGGGAATAAATCCTGTTTCAGGTGGATACATTTGCAGATGATGCCTTTCATGCTGTCTTTTCTGTGGCTCAGTGGGAGGAAGGTGTGGGACTTTGCCTTGCTTTTCTTTCACCCCTTTAAGTGGAGCACCGGATAGATGGCATGACATCACGGGCCAAACTGGCAGCACAATACAAAGGTCATGCAGCCCATTGATCTAGGGGGCCCCTGATAGAAACCCCCCGTATTATGGGTCTGCGCACGCGGGGTCTTACACATACTGAGCCATAGAAACGGACCACAAATGGAGCCTTGTTGTCTCCCCATTCAGGGCCTGCAATCAGCGGATTTACACTTTGATGTGGAGCTGAGGAATAAAGCCCTTTCGAGCACTGACCTTTATCGACTGACGGATTAAAATCCATAGCCCCCTCTCTCTAGCTCCCTCTCACCCTCGCTCTCTCTGTATTTCTCTCTCACTCTCCAAACTACATGTAACTTACAGTCCAGATAGCTTTCTGCTGAAGGCGAGCATTTCTAAAGCCATTCCTTTTCTTACCCTTTATTCTTTCATGCTCACCCCGACTTTTGTACCTGGCTGCTAACACTGAACTATTTATGTATTTATTTTTTATTATTTTTGCAGGAATTTACTCACTAAGACAACTGCTTAACTGTATTCATTCAGGATAAATAAAGAATTACCCAGCTGGTGTCTGAGGCGTTTCATCACATGGAGCAAATTTAACCATAAACAAGAATGTTTTATTTCAAGCTTTGAAACAGCTTGCCTTTTGCAGTGGTCACTGTCACACATACAGCTTTCTCTTCTTGACAAACTGTACCATTCAGATATACAGTAGCAAGCCTTAGGGCTTTATGTGTGCAGCAGTTCCTTTAATTGTGCATCAAACCCAACAACATATATTCCATTTTATGTTTTCTAATGCCTGGATTCCCATCTATTGTTTTTAAAACCATCCCTAATGCTCTCTTGGACAGTCCTCTGTCTGCTGTTCTCCCAGAGGTGCCAGCTTGAACCAAATTAACAGAAACAGACTCTATCACCTCTCTGTCCACAATCAGGCCAACTGGATTTGATAGCCCCATTTTGCTTTGTCAGAAACATGCCAAAGCCTGCTGTAATCCGCTAAAGAACACTTAACAACCAACTAATGTCACGGTAGACCAGCAGTCTGTACGCTGTGACGCACTTTAAAAATCTCGCAGCCATATCCACTTAATTCAGCTAGTGCTTTAGAAAGACCCACCTGAGAATTGTGAGACTGCCTGCCGAGAGTCAACCATCAGCATTAGAGAGCATTACTACTGTGCAATGAAAAAAACACTCAGGCTATTTCCCACTAGAAAATGCTAGCCTACAAGCCTTTCCCAGAGCTCTTCTAAGTGCAATGAGAGTTTGAGTCTCGGTTTCATGCCGGCGTTACAGGCCCACAACACCAATTTGACCGCAGATATGGGAGTTGTATGCAGGCAATTACTGTTCTGTTAGTGTGAGGCTTTGTTAAAGAGTCATTAATTTGTTAGCTAAACAATAATGGTTCAAGCGCTCAAACTGTGAGTTTAAAAGGTTCAAAGCAGCACAGATCATGAAACTATTCTTTGTTTTCAGTTTGCAATGTGTAGGGTCTCGGAGCAAAACAATTACATCACACTACAACAAGGCCCTGAGTGTACAACAATGACAAGAGAATTGTGCCTTCAGGCAGAAAACACTTTACACACTGGAGATGGAGAATGGACGGAGGGGGAGGATTTTCTGGTTGATGAGCATAAAGTACACGGTTCATTCAGACAAATGGGGAGAAACAACAAGGTACACTGAGAGAAAGCTGAAAAAAGAATAACACACACACACACACACGTACAGCTCCATGAAATATTAATGGGATATGTTTACTGACAAGCTACAATAACCAGCAGCTCTCCCTCTTTAGGGACTTCAGGGAGAGGGAGTTTGTGCTTGACTGACAGCCACTATATACATGAGGTACATGTGCATGACCTGCGAGCACAAACACAGAAGCACACTCATATGTGTACTTGTGACTGGAAATTATGACTGGGCAGGAACAAGGAAACCCCATTTCATACCTACTTTCATACCTACAGCAGACACTGAGAGCAACCTGTGCATGCACTGCAGTGAAAACATCTTCATAATTTAAAGCAAGACCTCTAGTGACTCAGTTAATAACACGGCGGGATTATGTAAGCATAAGATACGTCTCCTGTACATGCTGCAACCCCCCCCAAATCTCTTAACCCTCTCCCCGGTTTCTTCCTTGGCGCTGCTCCCGAAATCTTGCTCCGTCCCAGAAATTCCAAACTTTGCTTACCTAATTTTTGCAGCATATTTCTTTGCCACAGGAGGTGGTTATGACAAATTAGAAGTCTACAAATGTTCTGATGGTGTAAAGGCTCCAGCTGTCACCAGGGAGATGGTGATCAGGTTTCCAAGCTGCATGGTCTCTTGGCGCCACAAAGAGTTCCATATGGTCATCCAAATGCTCCACCTAAATCTGCTCCCAATCTCCACCCTGGAGCTGAGCACTTCTACTGAATTAGTCACAAGGGCTTCTGAGCATATGAGGTACAAGACAACAAAAAGCATATGCCCTTCATGAAAAAAGATGAGAAAGTAGTGAATGAAAAAAATAATTTCTATTTAGTTGTTTCTTGAAACATACCCTTTAGGATCTAGGTATATTTTAGATGTACTCATAATACCTATGATATTGCCTGTTATTAATAAGAAAAAAGTAGCATGTTCGCAACCCAGTTGGGTTTGTGTCACCAGTGACAGTTAATGGATAACCATGAATGCTGAGCAGGCTATGACATCAGTTAATAACATTTGCAGCCTCTTAAAAATCAGTCAAAACAACCACATTAGTTGTGCATTTTTATGTGTATGCAGCACATTGCGAGATTAATTTTAAACAGCCCATGGTAGAAAGAAACGACTTGTTGTGTCATGTTCTTTGCAAAGCCTGTCATCCCGCTTCAACAGAACATCTCCCCATAACCTCATGCTCCTGTCACTGCTGAACAGTGAAGAGCAGGGGATTGGTGATCTATAATTAACCAGTGAGTTGGTGTTGATGTCATTGACACAGCGTGGAGTTAGAAGGTGGCAGTGCCAAGGCACCTGTTGTTGTCGAGCGTGGCATCTGATATCATTACCTACCCAGCCGGAGTGCCAATGTCCCCGCTGGGCCGCGAACTGTCCGAGCTACCACCAACAATCACCTTTCACACACACTCGCATATACATATACACACACAAAAACACACATATCATCGACTGTCATCGTGTCCTCCTTTGCATAACCAACTCTGACGGTCCTAACACCTAGAGGGCAGAGATCCACAGAGAGTTTCAATTACTGTTAATGATATTTTGATGGTAGCCGGTTAACTTATGCAACCATCAGTATACAGCTGTACAAATATTTGATAGTGAAACATTCAAAATCTACAATATGTGGATATGTGGGTATAAAGCCTTAAAGGTTTAAAGGCACAATCCAATATTTTGGTAATGCCTGTGATCAGACAGAAAACAGTTCAAGGGAAATTTAAGTATGGAAGTCACTAAGTAAAGTAAGTAAAGTTTATTTATGTAGAGTTTTTCAAAGACGTAAAAAATCACAAAGCACTTTATGACAAATAAAACACAGCTTGTGAAGTAAAATCAAGGAAAGTAGCCCTTCAAACAACTTCAGTTAAGAAGTAGATCAGCGCTCAAGCTACTTTAATCTTTTAAGATACTAATTACTAGAACATCTACTTACGTGATAGAGTAGAGATTGTAAACCTAACAACTAATAAGCACCATTGTGTATTAAGGTTTCGTTATGTGCCTCTATATTAACTTACAATATGAATATAAATCATTTTTGACCATGATTTATATTCACCACCAAGATGTGGCTAAATCTTTGGTTCCCTTCTGCTTAAAAAATTATAGAGCACGTTTTTTTTCCTCATGTGACTTGAAACTGACACAATTAACTGGCATTTATCATTTTCTCTTCCATATTTAACTGAAATGGCATTGCTATTAAGATTTTAAAAACATAAAGGAAAATGCAATGTATAAAAACTATATTACAATAATCCTGATATTTAATTATAGGCGCCCTTGAGGAAATCTCTACAACCACCTTTGAATTTATAGTTTTGTTTTCCTTTGACAAGCTTAGTCGAAGGAAAACAAGTTTTAGTTCTTTCCATTAGTATTCAATTGGATTAAGATCAGAAAGAGCTGATGTTTTGTTTCTTCTCCACTGTTTATGCATGATTCAGATCCTTATGCTCCTGAAGTGGCTGTGACCTGTGACTGAGATGGAGCTCCCTGACAATGCCAGTGTAGTCAGGGTACTATGGTTTGCTCCAGAATGCCTTAATTAGCTTTTGATTTCATTGGACCTCAAACAGAGTCAAAGCAGCCTGTGCCAGATGCAGCAAGCAGCGCCATGATACCAAGCCACCTCCGTGCTTCACAGTGGGCATGGTGTTTCTTTGAAAGCTTCTTTTTTTTGTTTTGTTTTTTTGTTTTGTGAGCACAGAGCTTATGTGACTTCTCCAAAAGCTCTAATTAACTTCATCCAAAATATCATCCCATAAGCATTGGTTCTTATCAGCATTCATGTTAGCAAATCCCAGTTCTTCCTCTTTTATTTCCTTTTTCAAAAGTTGGGTCTTCCAAGGAGCTGACTTTCATTCGGAAAGCAACAAATGGTGCAACTGGATACTATCAATTTGTCAGCTTGTATCTATTTTGAAGTTTTCTTGGTTCTTTTCCCACCATTCAGACGTTCCTATCTAATAATATTACCAGCTGTGGTCACAGGAACACCAAGCTCCTTCGAGATGGTCTTGTAGTCTTAACCTTGAACATAATTTGTAATTATTTTCTTACTTATCTCCTCAGACAATCGTATTTCAATCCAATAGACATGCAGGTATTCACACACTAGACTGCTGCACAAAGAGGTATGAAAAATGAATAGAACGTTTACAGTGAGACAATGTGACCGTTCCAGCTTAATGCCACATATTAGTGTAGCAGCTTTCCCAAGCAGATCAGAATGCATAAGCCCTGGGCACTGACAGGGATTTCACAGCCCAAACTGATTTTCAGGCTGGCGGGATTCACACACAGAGACACACACATGCGCACACACACACACCCTCGAGTCCATATCAAAAAACACAGACAAATATATATCATGACATGGTGCTGGGGTGAAAATTTGTTTATGTTTTTCTATTTTTTGAAGTTATGCCAGTATGTCACATAATCGGTCACACACAACTGTGCAGTTATTTCTTTACCTCTTATCATATTTTTATGTAGACAGTTCTGCGATTTGCAGTGTGTCAGCAACTAAGAATCGTTTTTCAATAACTTTATACTTTCACTCTTTAATGAGTCATTACTGCAGATGCATGCATCAATAAATTAACAGACATATTTACAGAAGACTTTGATGGCATGTTTTTTTTTCTAATTGCAATAACCTAAACCCCTGGGCAAGCAAATCCCATATTGTATTTTTTTTCTTTTTTTTTAATGAATCGGTAGCTCCCCAGATAGGCAATAAAGACACAGCAGTGCTCTACATTATTGATTCAGTTTCATAACAACATGGAATGTCTTTATTCACTGCAGTTGGTTGAGAAGAAATCACACGTGCGTTGTTTTTTTTTTAAATCATTGCACCAATTAGTGAAGTTGAGGCCTTTTGCTTTAATAACTCTTGTAAGATTTGATTTATAATAAAAACTGTGTTATGCTCACCATGGTGTTGCTGTATTACAAATTTAAAGTCATTTACTATATAACCAAACATTCAGGAAATATATTAGGTATGTCAGTTATGTACACAGGCATACTTGCACAGAATTGCAAGTGTATAAAGCCAGGGAAACACACAAAGAAAGAAAGACATAACTACAACAAACTTCTATGTTTAATCATTAATGGTTTGACAATAACCATGATCACCACAGGAGGGGCATTGGTTTTCTGTCTGGATTCCGTCTGCATAAACAAAGTCTTCACAGCTGTCTGTCCAACACATTGTCAAAAGTAGTTTTCATGAAATCTAGTGAACAAAATCGTCTTTGGTTTGTTTTTTTTTGTTTTTTTTATATATATACTGGATCAAAACTAACTAAAGAAAAAAGACAAATTTTTTTTTATAAGTTTCCATATAAGTAACACTTCTCCTTTTTAGTGTCTCTCTTGGCCATTATCTGGTGCAGCACTATGTGCTGTGGTGCGGTGTTTCCTCAGGGAGCTGGTAGCCTTTTCATTAATGTCCCTCAGAGTTAAAGCCCAATGTCCTCTGGGAGTGCATGTCATTGGCTGACAAGGTTGAGGGATTTGAGTGAATTTTCCTTCAATAATGGAAATATCCCAAGCCCTTGAGACAGACAGACAGGAGACTGGCAGGAAATATCTCAATCTGCATTGACCCTTTGCTGGCACTCTCACATACTCTTAGTGAGAAGAACATGTGCACGTACGCCCAACGCGTGCATACCTGCACACACAGTAGATTACATCTGGATTGTGTTGCAGTGACCGTAGGCCCCTGAGTGTGCAGCCTCAGTGGCAGTGCGTGGGTGAAAGCCAGGGTCCACTGCACCATGGTGGGGGCTCTCCATCACTCTGCCTCCTGGCTTGACAGGCCCTGGCTCTGGGGCCCATCAAGGTCTTGCTGAGTGCACTCAAACTGTGCACTGCTGAGGAAGGGATTCTGTATCCTTATAATGGATTACTCACCCACATCACCTGTCTGAGTGGATTCTGTTGACCGACAGACACATGCTGCATACAGACATGTAATCGTGCACTATAACCTCTAAGGAAAGTTGGAAGATTGATATTGTAGAAAAGAAAATCCTTTATCAAATCAACCATAAAGTGCAATATGAGCAGCATCATTGGCTTTTTTTTGTGTAATAATGAAAAACAGACATTTCGCTCTTTGTCACGAAGAAACACTACACAATAGATTTGCTTTTCTTCATATGGGATAGCTTGTAAAGTGAAGTTCTTTCCTATCTAAAAAGGTCACATGCCTTCACTATTTCCTCTTAATTCGGACAGAGAAAGGCTGCTGGTGTCGTGCTGCTGGACACCTGCAGACCCCAGTCAAGGCTGTGCTCCTAATCAGCCTAATACATATGTGTCACATCCAACGACCCATTGGCTCTGTTCATAATAAAGGTCACTCTGTGAGAGATACTCTGTCCCCCAAGGTCCTTCTTAATGGGGAGCCACCGTTGCTTTTATTACCAAGTGCACGCTACTGACTTGAATATTATGGCAAGAATGTAAACTCACTGTAAACAAATCTTAGCTGTTATTATAGGACAATCTAAAATCATGTAATAGTCTGTATCGTTCTAAATATAGACTAAGACCATCAACTGATTGATCCTACTCCATCACACGTGTTTAGAAAGCCTGATTTTAATATATTTGTATGTACTTTCGTCTTAAGAAAATACCATCACATTAGTGAACTGAAAATTTGATTGGGTGAAACACTTCATTGTAAAAAAGATCTTCTGAAAACTACCCTGCAGATCCTGAAGTTGGTTCAGAAAGGTCCCACGGATAAGTAGCACTCACCTGACTCTTTCCACTCTCGCTGTCCAGAAACAACATTGCAGTGATTTTCACTTTTTTGTGAAGAGGAATCAAGAGTTTTTGTGCAGCGTTGCTCAGTTGTGTTTTACTGTGCCCCTGTGACGCAGAAAAATACGTTTAATATTACACAATACAGATAACCAGCAGAATCAACTAACTGATGCTTTTCTTAAATCAACTGAATCATTTCTTAAATACTCCATAAAGGTTTAGAAACATTATTTTCCAACAACACATCCTGAATTCAGACATATCTAGACATATCTCCTTATCTCTTTCCCCAAAGTAATACTTAAAAAAACAAATATCCTACTTTATGTCAGTATGAAATTTAAGACATGTTTAGAAGGTTTACACCAATTCAGCACAACAATTTGCAACACCTCCTACTTCCTCTGAGAAAAATAAATTCTGTTGTTTGCAGTGTGGATTATAAATTCATAATATAACACATGCATAGAGGTTAAACAGTCAGCAATACCCAGCGTTGATTATAATGGGTGGGGGGGGGGGGGGGACATATGATAGTGTTCTTTGCAGGTTTTCATTTTTGTTTCTGTTTTGCCTTGATACATCAGTCACAGGAAAAGCCTATTAGCACAAGGTTAAGAACAATGTATCCCCTTTCCCTCCAGACAGATACTGTACATCATTTTTAGTAAAAGCTGAAAAGCTATTGTTGGTAAGTAATGGTTATAGAGGTCAGGTATCGATCTGCTGCTGAAGGGGACCTTAGGGGCATGTTACCAAGGGCTATTGTTGCTTGTCAGTGATCCCTTTATGGCCTTGAACTCGACAGGTCTGCTACCATAAATCAAGGTTAAACTAGCCCTCTAATAGCAAATCAATGATGGTCAATAGATATTATCATGTGATTATAATTCAGTCAAGTAAACTATTAGTCAAAGCTATAATAGCCTTTATAGTCTGTCTCCAGTGCTCCCAGTACAGAGGAGAAAGCTGCAGATTCTCTGTAAAGGTTCTACGTTGATGCAGACTGTTTTCTGAGTTCACTGTTCTGCCTCGAAGTCACGCTATTCCAAAATGGCAAGGTCCTCCATTAGTTTAACAGAGGATGTTGCTGAGATTTGAGAAAACAATGTAGAAGTTATATTGAGATAACCTTTACACAAGAGCAGATATTTCACCTGCATTAAGATTACCCCGAGTGTAACCTACTTGTTATTTAGCTCTAAGCCTCCTCTATCAATGTGCTTCTAGCTACTTGAAAGCAGCATCAGTCAAAAGTGTCTACTATGCAACTAAATGGAGCGCAGGGACATATCTATCTAACTATAACCTTTGCAGCACTGATATTTATGATAAAGACCATTAGGTATTTGTGAGATGCTTGCGCAGGGGCTTTAAGGCTAACAACGATCGTGAAACAAGGCACTATCCGGGGGTACATCGGGTGCCGTGTCATCTGTCTAGCCTTTCAGGGAAATGCCACTGCTTAGAAATTTTTTGAGAGGCAATGATACAAACATTGCGTCTAAAGCTTCTGCCGGAAAACCACGAAAGACAGTAGGAAAAATGCATTGTTATCTTTGATTCCCCCCACCTCCCCTACCCTATTTTTCCCTTTTATTTATTGTCTCGTTCCCGTTTGCCCCGTAGACTCTACTTGTCACAGGCAGTATCACAGCCACAGGCTGGACAACTCTGTATTCACCTTACTGTGTTAAAGAAGAGTATATACTCTGAGTAGCTGACTACAGAAGCAAGAGGCAAGGGAGAGGGTGGCATGCTCCAGTTTGAGCACTTGAATTAGAAAATATACTGCAGTGACAGCAGTGTGAGGATACTGATCTGACTTTTAATTCAGTCTTTAAAACTTTGAATCTAATGTGTTCTTTGCTAAGGTGCATTTCACAATAGATTCTAATAGATGCAAATCAGATGATAGCATTTATACTAATTAAAACATGTACAAACACATAATTGCTCTTATTCATGCAGATTTCATTCAGTAGGCAAAATGCACCTCATCAAGCATACCTCTGTTTAGTGTCTTAGGTTGTGCATCTCAATGCTAATATGCAAAAATGTAAACTACAAACCAAATAGTGCTCTATCAATTGCATCAACACAGCAGCGGGAAGCCCCGTTTCTTCTTTTGCATATTCATAGGACAACTGCATTCACGTCAACGTGATTGTACTTTGATTCCACATGATAAAAGCCTATCTCATTTCATTCTTGCACCTTCATAGTCCAAAACTAGACACTCTGATTTGGTAAAATGTAATTCTAATTTATCATTTTTCTGCCCAAGGCAAAACTCTCTCATGCCCGAGGCTGTTTGAAAAGCAGTCGGACACAAAGACAGACCCTGGGAACTTTGCCCATGCAGTCAATCAGTCCGACACCCCAGAGTGCCCAGACCCGAACAGCTTGTTTTTTGTCCACGGATATCAAACAACTTCTCCTCTCCCGTTAGATAATAAAAACATGTAAATAGGACTGAGGTGTTTCTGTCTTTTTTGCTCAAGATGGTTGGTGGATGCACTGTGTTTCTGTGGTCAGGGGCTGGGCAGCAGAGCAGACATCAAAGGCCAGTGGAGGTTTGTGACGTTGAATGCAGCTGGTGTCTGATTCTCTTTGCTGGACAGAGCTACAGGCAGGGCCTCAGCTGCACCACAATAAAGACACACAGGGGAAGGCAGTGCCTTCAAAGACTAGACAAATACACACGCTCGGTTATATGCAGTCAAATACACACACTTATGAACGCACACCACACGAACACAAAACAATGTCCCTTGAAAATTATTTTCACAAACCAAAACATCACGCAGTTTCTGCAGACAGATCATGAAATCACGCTGGTTTTATGCTCTTTCTTCATCTTTCTTTTGCCTAATTTCTGTGTGTTTCCTGGATTTTTTTAAGTAACACTGAACTAACTAATTGCTAATGGTTTCTGTGTAAATATTTTATTTACAGTAGCAGGTTTCAAAGAGGCGACTCAAAATGTGGGCCGTCAAAAGAACGCAAGGGTGCCAGGGAGATTTGAGATGGCCACAAGCCACATGCGAAACAGCTAATTTAATTGTTGGGACATTATTCTGTAACAGAGGTTTTATTCACAAATCATTACATTTACTGAATTTGTTTCTGTCTCATAACTACAAAAAGAAATAAATTAATCAATAAACATACGTTGGAAAACCATACCGTAAAACATACATAAATATTATTGTGACTCTGGACTAATGTGGATCTGTTTAGGATGAAAATGAACAAGAGTGGTAGGTTATGAACGACTACATTTGTGGCTATTAAATAGTATAATGGGATCGTTTTTCATCCAGAGGGAGAAGAGAGAAAAAAAACAATCTGAAGGACAAAGAGGGAAATCCTGATGGCATGCTGTGGACAGCTTTACATCTTATGTGGTCCTGACTTCACAGTGGGAATCTGTGTCAGTGTTGTTGACAGTTTTTCCCTTGTGTCCACTCAAGAAACTATCTCAATGGTTCTGGATGTGATAAAACAACGGCACTGTCCACTTTCAGTTATCTGACTGAAGGTGAATTTTCAGCAAAAACAAATGATATTTTTTACATTGCAGGAATAAAGTTGTTTATTTGGTTGTAAAATATCCCAATATTTCCTTTTAAATATCAGTATGTCTGTTCATACTCATTTTTAAAAAGATGACATCAGAAGATAGTGGTCTCAGTTCCAGATTCTGCCTGTAGAGGGCATGCCTGAACAGCAATCTGGTCAAGCTCAGTGGGGAGTCCACAGACATACAATATCCCCAATAGGAGAAAAGCACAGTCCGACTTTTATCTGTGTGTAAAGGGAAGATATGGTTTTGTTACCCAGATGAGAGCGAAAGTATTATTCCAGCACTGATTAACTTAGATTTAACAGCACAATCATTTTGCATTGACTTTGGAAACTGCATTTGATTTAAAACAATGAAATACTGCCTCAGATCTCTGTAGGCACCTTTTGTAGAATAACCCAGCATACCTGCATTTTATTAAGATTATTTAAACTTAACACTGAACATCTCACTTTGTTGAAATACCACCCTCACTCAGAGGCAATTTAAACAAACGACTCATTAAAATAACATCTTCTTTTCTCTCTAAACGGGTTAGAGGTCCTGAATAAAACATGACTTATCTATTGCGATCACGTTACTCAAGCCATTATTCATTTAACCATTTATTTATTACTCCATTCATCTACATAAATATTTAACTATGTCTTGGCATCTTTATGGACTGCTTGCTCTGCTGCTCAATTACAAGGAGCAGTGTCCTACCATGGCCATATGCCTTCTATCTGGCGACACTATATCTCCACAATTTATGGATGGCAAGTCAGAGTAATATCATTCTGTTGGGTTTTATGTATATGTATTCAAGTATTAATCTGGGCCTAATGACTGGTAACAATATGTTCTAGCCTGTGTGCCCAATAGGATTACAACTGTATATATATAATATAACTTGGCATACAATGAAGTGATTTTTTTTTATTGTGTAGTTTAAACGGGTGCCGATATGCGGTCCTCGTGAGAAGTGTGGAGACTGTGAGGGAATATGGCCACCGAGTAGTTTAAGTTGAATAGATGTATGGTTTATTACTCACCCCCCATATATTCACACCATATATTATAAGCTCTTACAAGTTTCCACTTCCCCTCCTACAACAAAAGCTCCTGCTTGTTTGGTGAGGGGAGCATGGAAGCATGTGGTACCAAGAGGAAGCGAGGAACCGTAAACACCCACCATGGGTCCTCCTTCAAAGTGATGAACAGCAACAAAAGCAGCACTTGTTTTCTGCTGAGAGACAAAAAGAGCATTTGACCACCTGGGTGCACATCATTTTCTCATGTCATATCTCAAGCATGACTATCAAGAGATGTTCGCTTCAACTTTTATACGTGGCAACGTCAACCCAAGTCTCCAAGTCGTATGAAGCATCTTGTATTCTCTTGTGTTGACGATGCGCCGCCTGTTTTTATGGCGAGATAACTCACTGGCATCCTGGGTAACACACCTTTACATGTTACTTTAATTGTTAGGTCACTACTAAGCACAGTCACTATTTTATCGATTGAGATGCATATTTGAAAACTGAAAGGAGAAGATGGAAGGACTTTTTGAGATGTTGTTCGCACAACTGCTTGTAATCAGCAGTGGATCGACTACTTTACCACATAGCACACTTTTCAAATGTGATATAAATTATCACACCTAAATATAAAGTCATAACTCCAAAAGAAAAATGTCACTTGTGACACTTCATGCCCCAGCCTCATGGTTCCAAAAGAGGGGGGGGAAGGAGCAAATCACCTCTAGATGCCTTTTAGAGTTTGTGTTGCTGATTTAAATTGGGGGCTCTACAAATCAACGGCAAATCAAACATCCAGCCCACATAAACCCACCCCCATATCCCCAAAAAGGTCTCTTTGTCACTTACAATCAGAGGCACTTGCTGTTGTCTTTCTCTTTCTTTCTCCCTTTCCTTTTTTAATGCACCTTCTAAAATCACAGAATAGTGCATACTACTGGATCCTCAATAGAAATTCATGCATCCCGAACAGTTTAATAACTACTTTTTCTTTTACTTTTTAAAATTTTGACTTTGTGTCTGCATATACATTTACCAGACGTATTTGCCTCCTTTGTGAGCACAGAGATATTTGGTAATATTTAGCTTTCCCAAGCTAAAAAGGCATTTTTTTAGAGACAATTCAGCAATCACATGCTATAAGATACATTTGCATATCTTCTCTCATAGTTTCTTATAGAATATGCAGACCGGAATTCATGTGGCTAAATAGTATGCATGTTTTCTCTGTCTTTTTGTCAGTTACCAGACATTTCTGTCAATAGAACAGATTTTCTCCTGACTATTGGATGGAAATCCATGAGAGAAAAATCCACAGTCTCATTGCAGCTACAGTGCGTGGCAGTGCAATATGCAACAGACATACTTATCTTTTTTCTATTTGTAAACACATCCCATGTCTGTCTGGTGAAGTTAGTGACCAGTGGCATCCCGCTGGCTCAGCTTGGCCTGCAAAGTCGGTCTGGCGCATGGGTGACATATCTGGCATTCCACTCTTGGCTCTTTTTTACACCACAGAGTGCGTGTGACTGGCAGGACATGTTTCCCATGTCTGCAGGCCCTGAAACAGCCATCATTCTGAGAGGATGTTTTCAATCTCCAGCCCCATACCCCTTGCCGTTCAGAGAGAAGGTCAAGTTTGGCCCATCACTCACTGACCAAAGGGCGGGGCCTATCAGTTGGTGGCCATCAACGCCTGTTAAGATGTTGACTCATCCCTATTGTCAGTGTTTTACTTTTTTTTTTGTATTATAGCTAAAAGTAAAAATAAAGTACAGATGTGTGAGAATAGAAATTGGATCCTTAATTAACCAAAAAGAAAGCTTGCACCTTCTTAGCTTTAGGAACATCTGGGAAAAAGAAAAATAACCAAGAAGTTTAACTTCCTCAATAAAGTTTAAACTTCGTGTTTATAATAAAACCCCTTAATGATGAACTTCAACGTAAAAGATGACTGGAGTATTGCACTTTGATGCAGTGCTGTATAAATATACTCACATTTGACCTCATGAAGAATGCTTCACACATATGCATCATATGTTCATGCGCTGACACATTCAGCCGCATGTCACATGAGTTCAAAGAAGAAAACCCATGAGGTTGTCATTTGTGTGTTTACCCATGTTTGGGTCAGTATTTTCAGCTGCATATACACCTGCCCCTTTTCACCATGGATACACACACACACACATCATTTACACCCAAAGCTGTACCTATACTGGCGCACACTTTCCCTGGTGTTGTTTTAGTAGGGGGTTAGCAGAAATGGTCTGGAACAGGCATGTTTTTTAGTGCGGGTCAAACTTTGGCCAGGCCTAATGGCACCAGCCATACGATCCCTCCCGAGGTGCCTCTGGTTTGGGACCCGTTTGAACCTCCACCTGCTGAGAGAACTTCACTTCAGATACATTGTTCAGGACTATTTGAACACTGTGGAGGGGAGTCAGGACATTATGTTAAAGTCAACACCACAGGATCAGTCCACTCTTTGTACTGGGCTTTGAGGGTGACCTCCATTCTTGGACCATGTAGACTACAAGTGTAAGTGCGATAGCTCATGTGGTTACACATGAACCGAGGAAAATGGGTTTTCAGTCTTTTAAAGTCGCTGTTATAGACCAGTACATTTTATGATGTGAGGCAAAAGAAATTTTGTTCAGACATAAGATCTATGATCCCCTTCTTACAGACAGCACATAAATAAATACATAAAAAAAATACACAATATTTTCTGTCTTTTTTTAAAGCCTTTTTTATGAGTTACAAGATGTTTGGACTAAACCTTCACATTCATTCTGGTCCATTTTGAAACCTCCCCCTATGAAATGAAAGTTCTGAGGGTGGAAGCTCTCCTGTTTATAGATTCATAGCCATGTCTTTAATACCTCCATCTGTAAAAGAGATGGTATAATGAGTATACTTTCAGCATGGTTTGCTAGTTTTCTCAATTTTATTCTACTAAAGAAAATTCCAATAGAATATGGAGCGTGCAATATATGTACAGTATGTGCTTATACGTGTTTTTACTGTGTATTTTGTCTAGTTGTTGTTTTAGGAGCTTCTGTTAAATCCGTCACAGCTGAAAATTCAGGATCACAATAATTTGGCTATTAGCTAAATTTATCTAGGTAAACTAATATGTTATCTTAGGTAATTCTGTATCTTAGTCTTGGCAAACCAGTGCAATACTGTTTTTCCATTAAACAGTTTCCCCCACCTCTACAAAAGTCATGCAGCACTGTGCATTGTCTACTGTATATATAAAAATGCTACTCCTGGCTGCATGTTCATGTTTCCTGTGTTGTTTTTCTGCCTGTGCGCTCTACTTGTCGGAAGAGGCAGGATGAGAAGTCATCCATCTCCAGCTAACAGCCACCAGTCTGGCCCCATGCTGGAGCCCCTGAGAGAGGAAGTGATCGCTCACAGCACAGGAGCACATTCCCCCTCAACACAGGGGGGACATGGCCATTTAACCCATCAAGGCCCAGTCTACTTTTCTTTTTCTTTTTGCGATTACACACAACTGTGTATGTGTGTATGTTTTGGACACCACACCTGCCAGTAAGTAGTTAAATAGCATTCCAGGCGTCAGACCACATATACAGTCGCACACTACATCCTTCACATCCCGCCCGTACCCCCTATCCCTCTTGAGCCGCCATATGTAATTCCTAGTGCACCTACCCCACCCCCACATCACTCTGTCCTACTGGCATGACTACAGCATACCTGGACACACAGAGTCTTGCGGTGTAACCAGCCTGAGGAATTGACACTCCAAGTGTTTCTCCACACTTTTTCTAATGGCATTGTGAGCCCCCCGCCACTGCTGGGATGGAAGGTGTTTAGCACCTCACTGTTTTTACTTTGACAGAGGAGGGACACTAGAACTCCCCTGGTTATAGAGGCCTAGACCAGTTCCACTATTATCATTTCCACTGTGGGCACGCTTCCTCCCATTGAATCACAGGTATTTAGGTGGGTGGCAGCATAGCTTGGCTAGCTGTGCTAGCGCTACAAGCTCTGGCTTGGTTCAAGGTTTCAGAAAGGTACAAATGCTCCTGACAAGGTAAGCTTAGGTGACACGAAGGTGAAAAGCTCAATCTGTATATGGGCAAATGTCTCAGACAGACAATTGTGTGATAGAGACATAATGGTTGACCATGCACCATTACAGAAATAGAAGTGTCCGTGAAGAATGAGACGAAAATGAAGGGAACACTGGAAATGAGAGAGCTGTTGCGTGGTGAATACATACGCACTGAAGCCATCGAGTGAGAAGGAGACGAGAACTGAACGGGTAGTTAGGTCAAGAAATGAAAGAAAATGGAGTCATAGAGGTTAGGCAGAATGACTTTTAAACAATAAAATTGACGACCCTTGTCTTTAGAGGCAAAGTGTGGACGTTGTGAGCCATGACCAAAAAGCTATTGTTGACTACTGTCAACCGAGTGCGTTGTCGTTGACCCCTGTGGCTAGAAATGGAAAAAGAGGTTGAAAAGAGGAAGCAAATAAGAATTACAGAAGAACATGTGGTGGTATGACAATGGAAGGAAAAGAAATGAGTCTTTACACATTCTGAGTCAATTCTCTAAATGGCAGCACAGTAGTAAGTATCCTCAGGTAATATATTTATTCATAAAGGAAGTGCAACAACAGTTTTGTTTTTTTTCTCATAAGCTGTGCTATCGAAGAAAGAACAGCATTCTGGGAGAAGACAGGCTGCAAAGGTCATAATTATTTGCTGTCATGCTGCTCCTCACTTAACAGATGGAGACAACCTGAGTCAACATTTTCAATTAAAAAAGAGAATGCAAACAAACAGAGGGGAAGAAAAAACACACACTCACATATGCACGCAAAGACGTACACACAACCTGGGAACACGGAAATGACCTTGAGGAAATGATACCTCATTAAAAGTGATGCTCCAAGCCTGCAAACAGGCTAATTAGACAATTCCTGCTCACACTATAGCACCGGTACACATGGCAGGGGGTGCAAGAGATGTTATCGTGTTTGCGTGTTTGTTAAATGTTGTAAAAAACTTGTTTTAGATTCTAGTGCAAATATCTGAAGTCAATTAGGCCTGTTAAACACGGTGGCAAACTGTTATAGAGATGCATTGAATTAACATGCTACCACATGCACACGAACATATGGATGCACTATGTTTTGGATATGGTTGGATGATGACCTCTCTCATTGAAGGAGAAGCAACTGTAACTCCATATGCTGGAACAAGTAAATTAAGTTTGTGTTTGTTGTGTTTCCACGCCTTTTCAATCTCATAATGTTTATGGTTTGACATTTTCAGATGTAGGACTTTCAATGCAACAGACACAAGATGAGTTTAAATAGTTAAAGTCAGTCCAAATGAAAATAAAAAAGTTCTTTCACTATTTACATTTTAAAAATACCATCTGGTTGTCAAATCGTTTAAAAAATGACTGTGTTAGTGAAATGATGCTGAATGAATCTGATTATTTTGCTCATTAGTTATTCTAAGTCAGCATACCAGCTTTTATCTTGCTAGCTAATTAAGTTAACTTTAGTTGAGTTGGTTTAAAATAATGTTTCTGAGTTTAATTTTTCCTGCTAGCTTACTGTACTGCAGTGTGTATACAGTGGGTGTAATCTGTTTCATTCCAATGTAAGGCATTACTGTAATCACATTACATTTTTTGCGTTTTCTCCCTGCACTTGCATTGTAATCCGCTGATTTCAGCTGCGTCTAGGACAGAAACACCTGCTAACACAGCATCAGCTCTTTGCAAGCATCTGCACAGACAGCACGGTAACACAAAGTTAGCAAAGGAGAGCGTTTCAGTGAGTGCATGCTGACTCCAGCCCAGCAGCCAGAGCCTGTTCTTCAAAAGGTATCGAAGGCAGTGATGAGCAGTCAGGCTTTGTATCACTGTAGCCTGCATATCTACCTGCATATGTGTCTACTTTAGAATCTGTGGCAATGACTTTGAAATCTGTCGTTAGAATAGATATTTGTGATAAAGGGTTTATAAACAATAAAATCATTCACAAATTAAATGGACCACTATTTGTATAGCTCCTTTCTACTCAGTAGAGCACTCAAAGAACTTTCTTACTACAAGTCTCCGTCTTCCAACCATGCACGATCCTACAGCACTTTTATCTATACCTAAAAACTTTCTTAAACTTACACACGCATACACACACACACATTAATTTTCTTATCTTAGTGAGGACATCTCATTGATATAATGGTTTCCCTAGCCGCTTACCGTAATCCTAAGCATCAAAAATGAATACCTAATTCTAACCATCAGCCTGAACCTAACCATAACCTTGACACTAAAACTACATTTTGAGTCTAAAACAAGCCTTCAAACTCGTGGGGGACGGGCATTTTGTCCCCATGACTGTGACTGTTGGTCCCTACAACTATAGTAGCATGCCAATTTTCTGTCCTCACATGATGTCTAAACATGTATACACATACACACACACAGTCCAATGGATGAATCAGGGGCAACTCTGAGTTCAGTACCTTGCCCAAGGACACTTTGCATGCAGACTGAAGGAGTCAGGGATCGATCCAGTGACCTTCCCACTGATATAGAGCTAAGCCGCAAGTGCACAAGCAGTTAGTTGGATATTTAGTTATGATACAGAACTTTTAAAAGGGGTTTGAATGTTAAGCTTGACAGTTTATACTGGCCTGATTTTAAACTAACAATATATATTGGTTTAGCTTTACTCAATTAAACTAATTTAAAGATAGTATCTAACTATCTAACTGTGCATGATCCATGGCTCATGGGTATGAGCCATTGATCATACCCATCTCAGTGTACTGGGTACACTGAACCCTTTAACAGTCAAGAAATACTGCAAGGAAGTAATAGCACTGTCAGTAATAGCAACTTTTTCTGAGTGACAGCAGCATCCTGGTAAACATAATATCAAGCTGACAGCCCCAGAGAACTTAGCCAAAATGTGACAGCCATCACAGACCCGCATCCACACATGAAAAGGGCTTTGTGTCGAGAAGCCCCACTACTGAGACAGAAGAGGACATGTTGTTCTCGGCTAGAAACAGACATTCAGAGACTGGAAAAGAGAGAGAGGGAAGGGGGTATATGTTTGTGTGCGTGTGTGCGCGCATGTGTGTGTGTCTATGTCTTTACCACGATAGGACAAGGAGTGCTGATTTAGACATAGCCAACCCAAACACAGATGCCCCAGTCCTTCCTTCCTGTGGGTAACAGAAGGAGACACAATGTGTTCAAGAGGCCAGGGCTGACAAAGGGATTAATCCGATGACAACAAATGCTGAAATTTCTGGCATAAATCGCAGCAGAAAAACACATATCATATGGTCACAACAGAACTGACACAGACAAACATGCATCGAGCGCCAGAGACTTCCAAAAAAATGAAAAGAATGAAAAACCGCAAAATAATAGCTCACATCTCTAGATGGATATGAGTGTCACATATTTTAGCACCAACATAACCTTCAGAAGAACTATTTCTGCACTGTGAGCGAATCTGTAGTAGTGATTTTTTTTTTTCTTTTTGAAATATAGTATCTCCCGCTGGTAATCTGTCAGTCTTGCTATTATCTCTTACTTTCTTGCCAGTGTTGGTTCTCACGGCTTTCTGTCTTTTCCTGTGACTGTCTTTTCTCTCACACCCAGTCTGAATGTTGTTTCAGGGGCTTATATGAACCTGTGAACATCTGCCCGCGATACAGTGGGAGGAGCGGACCGTAGAGGCTGAGATGAGGTTGAGTTCATGTGAACCACCCATGGCGCCGGACTGTTACGGCCATCAGTAAATCTACCATCTCACTGCTATCAAAGGTTCACTCTCTGCCTCTGTCTGTTGATGTGTGTGCGAGTGTGTCCATGTTTTTTCTCTATGTGTTTCTCGTCTGTCTGTCTGTCTGTATGTGTGTGTTCTTCTCAAATAACATAATCCCATAAGAGGGGAAAGAGACATTTTTGAGGATAAGGGCAGAAAAGAGAGGAAAAAATGATGGCGGTGAAAAGAGAAAAGGCAATGAAAGGAGAGAGGGGGGGGGCAGAGCAGAGCAGGAGAAAAGCATTAGTAGTTCCAGCCAGCTGCCAAATGATGCCCTTGATTGCCTCTCTTCTTGTGCAGAAACAGAAGGTGTGAGGGGTGATTAGGCCTGGGCCCGATCCCTGATGAACAGATGTTAATAACAAAGCCCATGTTCATTGTGGTTAATAGCCAAGTGCGCCAGGGCTGGCTGCTGAGGCTAGGGGAAAATCTGCCTCCATAGCTCTTCCTCTCCTCTCCCTTCCTGGGAGAGAGATAGGCTCCCTCTACTAATGTTTTGGCTGTACACTAACGTAATGAGCATGGTATTTGCAAGAAAAGGTAATGATAATCAGTCAAGGGGGCAGAAAAAAAACAGCAAATGATCGTGCGTCGCATTCAGGAGATAGAGGAGCTCAGGGTTTATGCTGTTAACTTTTAGTTGATGATAGCCTTTTGATGATATCAGAGATAAAGGCATGTTAATAAAGCAAGGCTGTATGGCTGAATTCATTGTTGCCTCATTTTTGATCCTATTAGGCTGTTGTCTTCAGGCTGGAATGACAACAGCTATAATGCAGCGAGAAATTGTCATGATTCAGTTTCATCAAAGCCCAAATCAGTCAAATCTAAAGAACACAGAGCATGTCAAGCTAAATCATCAAGCCAAGAAGGGTTAAAGCATACGTTATGCCATCCTTGTTTATGAAAGACAACAGCGAAGGCAGCTTCCAGTACAACACCACTTCCTTCCTTCTAAAGATTACATAGTTTACTTATAAAACATTCAAATGCATTGAATTATTGAAGTGAAGCAGATGTCGAAAATTGAATACTTTTGCTCTGGTTGTATTGGTGAGGAAAAACTTGCTATTCGTCCTAAGTATGCATCTGCACCAATTCTCTTTTCTCTGTGTGTACACAGCATGGAGGGAGACTCATCTCGCACTCAAATATCTCCGTGGGGAATGGAAAGATGGCAGAGATGCATGCCGAGGCCACTCCTTTTATCCGGGCCATAGAAAGAGAAACATAGGCTTGGCTGACAAGGAAAATGCAACATTTTCCACACCGTGACACCTCACATCTTCAAATTGATGCCTTGTCTAAAATAGACAGAAGGAGGTAATGAATGTGCTTCTGTGGCACAAAGACAAGCTATCAGGGCATTGTGGGGTTTCAGCTCTGAAGCATACCAACTGGTTTGCTTTTTCTTTCTTGTTTTTTTAAAGCACGGAGAGCCAGATGTTTATATTTTTCAAATTAAGAGAGGTTGGAGAAAATTTGTGTCCATCTACTGTTGCGATTGTTGCGGGGATAATAGTTTGCACAAGAGCAGGCATTTCTAAAACTGCTCTTTATGCTATTTTAGTCAATCAAACCACATTAAAATTAAATTCAATGACACTGCTTGAGTTTCTCAGTGTGTACATCAGAAACTTGGATAAAAGAATATAATGATTGTCAT
This sequence comes from Aulonocara sp. 'chitande type north' Nkhata Bay, assembly GCF_057382095.1. Taxonomy (NCBI): domain Eukaryota; kingdom Metazoa; phylum Chordata; class Actinopteri; order Cichliformes; family Cichlidae; genus Aulonocara; species Aulonocara sp. 'chitande type north' Nkhata Bay. The sequence continues at coordinate 19,599,575 of NC_141352.1, read as the reverse complement.
TTTCTAGTAGTTGCAGTCACACTGCCGTCTCTGCATAGCAGCTGAATCATTTGTGCTTTGTGTGAAATTCTTCACTGGTAGGACACCATGTAACTGTATGTGTGGCTTACAAACAGACTCATTGGAGGTCATGGGAGGGCTGAGCTGACAATCAAGCGACCGGCTGTCACTCATAGCCCCATCACAGCTCCATCACCAGCCGCGCAGCGTCGAATCTTGTGACGAACACATGACTACAATGGCACATTTCTGTTCTTTTTTTGACAGGTATGTATCAGCTTGATGGATTGACATCAACGAAAATCTTTCATGAAGACCCAAATATTCTTTGTAATGAGCCTCATTGTGAAACATGAAGGCAGGCAGATGCTCTCTTATGGGTTCAAGTGCCATCAAGGAAGCCATTGTCTTCTTAAAGCCGCACACTGTATGTGTTTATATCAGTGGTTTTCAGCCTTCTTTGTCTCATATGTCCCTACAGCTTTATAAATCTTAACTCAAGCAACCATTCTTTGGCATCACCCTTGTCCAATCATGTTCATTTAATTTTTTTCAAGGGTTGTTGGTTCTGTTTTGTTTCACGGTGCACCAAATATTTTCACCCACTGATAGGTCTGGTATGCAGGCAGGCCAGTTTATCAGCTAGTCTTTTCCTAATAAGCCACAATGTAATACCTAGTAAATTAGATAATTAAATGTTGTCGTCTCTAGCTAGTGCCAGAAATACTCGTTAATTAGCTAATTTAAAAAAAAGTAGGACATTCTCATATCATATTGTAATCCTTCTTTAAATTTTTACATCATATAAATGTGTCACATCATCAGGTGAATGGTAAATGGCTTTACTATACCCTAAGGAGCCCAAAGCGCTTTACACATCCAGTCATCCACCCACACTGGTGATGGCAAGCTACATTGTAGCCACAGCCACCCTGGGGCGCACTGACAGAGGCGAGGCTGCCGGACACTGGCGCCACCGGGCCCTCTGACCACCACCAGTAGGCAACGGGTGAAGTGTCTTGCCCAAGGACACAACGACTGAGACTGTCCAAGCCGGGGCTCGAACCGGCAAACTTCCGATTACAAGGCGAACTCCCAACTCTTGAGCCAAGATCGCCACAATGCATCAATGATAGAGCAACACCACGTGTTTATGCTCCTTAGCATACACAACAGTAGTGTTGGTCAAGTTACCTTAAAAAAGTAATTAGTAACTATTTACTGATTACGTCTACCAAAAAATAATCCCATTACTTTACTGATTACTTATTTTCAAAAGTAAGTAGTTATTTAGTTACTTAGTTACTTTTTAAAAACATTATACACAACCTGAATACGTAATAAAGCAATACACCTTTCAGCCCAATTCTATTTTTTATGCATCATATAAAATTGAATCAAATGAAAAAGTCTCTTTTTAAAAATTGTTTTATTAGTTTTAATTTTATACACGTTGCATTAAGGAAAACTTAAATGATATGCAATAGTCTTTGACTTAAAGAAATTCTTTAACATTTAAACTTATTTTCTGCATATTCCAGCATATGAAATAAAATAATGTTTTGTGTTTACACTCACTCTTTCAAGTAGATGCAAGTAGACACAGCAAAAAAATAAATATAATCAAAGCACTACGTCCTGTCGCTCTTAAATCTATTTTCACCTGTTTAGCAGGAGTGGGGTGGGTGGAGGTTTGCCCGGTGCCACAGCGGTCATGTCAGTGGGGGGATCCGGGGGATCTCTGTGAATTTCACATTCTCGTGGCGGCTTGCTAGGTGCTTGCTCAGATTTGAAGTTTAATTTTTCACATAATCAAACTCAAAGTAATGTCAGTACGTTCACGCTTTAAACCCTGCATGGTCATACTCTCTCCCGCACTCCATATTATCCATTGTTGATCTACACACGTCTGTTGCTGCCACGGACGTCGCAAGTGCTTACATCATTGTCATGAGACATTCTCACAAACAAAATCATGATGGTTTAGTAACGCAGTATCGCAGTGTGCTTACAGAAAAGTAAGAGTAATGTAATTTCTTTTTTGCAATAGTAATCCCTTACATTACTCATTACTTGAAAAAAGTAATCGGATTACGCGTTAGTGCCCATCTCTGCACAACAGTGAGACAGACATGTCTGAAGGTAAGAGCTGAGGGTTGGCCTCTGCTGAGGATTTAGCTGCTCCAGAGGATTTCATAATAATCACAATACTTTGCAAAATATGCAATGCATGATGGTGAAGAAAGGCTTTTAAAGTAGCAACAAGTACAACATCCAACATTTTTTTTAAATGTAACAAATTAAAATGTTTAATTTTAAACTATAGAGCTTATAGTTTCACAACAACTTAAAAACAGCAAGCCCTGCACTGCCCTCTGACACCCATTCTTGTGTATTGTTTGCACCGTGCAGTGCAGCACAAATGTGCTAGCCAAGGAGCGCTGTGATGTACATTCGCCTGACTAAAAGAAATGGAGAATATATGAATACAGTACATGTGAAAACCACAGGTGGCGGCTAAAAAATGTAAAATAACATAGTACAGGTCGAGAGTCTGTAATCAGTGATGGCAGCTGTTTGTTTTGTTTGCACTGACAAATGCTGCTCTCTGCATGCCGCAATTTGCGATAAATTATTGTTCACCTTTTTTTCTATTGTCAGGAATAAAATTTGTTGCAAATTTTCGTGAAATATCTTTATAAAATTTTAAGGTTATATTACCCACCTCCAGTACAATGTCAGCTAACTGCAATGTAAGATGTTACATAGCCTGCACTAGCTGCGTCTTGAGACCCAGCAGATGGCAGCACCCCTCCCTTTGTGATGTGAAGTTGTAAACAAGCAAAGTTCAAAGTAAGAAGGTATACAATCCCTGCAAGCCAGTGTAGTCCTCCTGTCCTGATCTAGAAAGTGAACACCTATAGTATTTTGTACAATATTTCAGCTGTATTAGAGTACACTGGTATATAATCATTCAGTTGGAGCAATGCACACATGTATGGTGTATGGAGATATAGGCCTTAAAGGAGGGATGGCTGTTAGCATTTGTACTATGGAGACTGGGCACACAAAGCACAGTGCCACACATTTTAGTGATATTAATACACAATTTGATTAACAAAGAGTCTCAAATAGTTAAAGTATTTTGGGCAGATGTTTACCATCACATACATTGTGCTGAATTTTTATTGCTCTCTGGGTGTTTTAGACCATCTTACTACTCTGACCTTATCCCAAACCTCTATACACCTTAATGGAGGTCACATCAGATGTGCAAGAAACCCATGGCATCATGAGTGCAAGCCAAATTGTCCCTTTCTTATGCAGTGGTCATTGCTCTTGTGAATTGTGATGCCATCAAAGCAGCAAAACCACTTGTACTTATGTTTAAGGTAAGCCCAGCTCTGAAATAGGAATACATGAAGTCAAACCATGAAAAAGATGATAGCAGAGGTTGGGGAGGAGGATGTGATGCCAGTCATTTTCGAAGAGTTTCAGATTCTGACTTGTCACACCACAGGGCAGATTTCCAATTTGCCATAGCCAGTCTAAAATAAGCTCAGGGCCGGAAGGTGGTTGTGTTTCTGGGTCTTGTTTTATACGGTTACTTTCCGCGCATGGTAGAATTTTAACTTGCAGTTCGTTGATGCAGTTATGAACTGTGTTCACTGAAAATGGTTTTATAAAGTGTTCCTGAGCCCATGCAGTGATTTCCACTACCGAATCATGTCTGTTTTTATTGCAGTACTGACTGAGGGTCCTAGGACCATGGCCATTACACATTGGCTTTCAGCAATGCTACAAGAATTTGTCTTCATGTTCCACAGGTGATAAGATCCCCAAATTGTTTTCGATTTTACATTTTAGAAACATCTTAAATAGCTGAACTATTTGTTAACAAAGTCTTTTTCTTTGCGATGGAACCCCCACCCCCTCTACCCTTACATGTAAGATACTCATACTCGCTGGAATATTTATACCCAATTTTAAACCCCTGTTGCCAATTAACAAAATTACTTTTGAGATGTTCCACCAGCTTTTCTAATGTTTTACAAAACTGCCCCCGGTCCCTAGCCCTTAAATGTTTTATGTGTGTATTAATGACCTCAGTTATATGCAAAAACGCACACACACACAGCATATAAACATAGTGTATTTATATATTCTGTATATTTGCTAAAGATAAAATACCCAAAAAGGTTGTTGTGTCTGATGAGCTACATTTCATTCTGTGCTGATACATTTTTCCCCCCTTTTTCTTCTTTTACATTTTGCTTAAAGCATTATTGTGGTCATAAAAAAAGCCTGAGCAACTCTGTAGCTATATGTACTGATGTGCTTAAATATCCTGGGGCACATAACATACATTTTAACGCTGATATTCTAATTAGCGATATAATGTATAGTAATGAATGTTGATAACCACCTTTGAAAAGAAAGAATTATATAGATGACAGCACTTGTTCTTCCTTTAAATTGAAAGGAGACAATACTAGTTAAGAGTTATATTCCCAGCGGTATGCTTTCTTTCACAGGCGTCAAGCACCGCTGTTTAATGTACACTCATGCCCCATCTACCCTCTCTTCCATTATTCCACTCTCCAAACCTCCGTCTCATGCACACTTTCCCCAGGCCCCATGCTGTCCCTCTCTATTTATTGAATACATCTTTTACTCTGCAACATTTTTCCACCTGAGCTGGCAGTTGCAACTTTTATGGGGGTGGTGCACACAGGGACACGGAGAGAAGAGGACCCTCGTATTTTCATTGCACGCATCATGCTCCAGCGAACGAGGGCCATCTAGGCTGAAATGAACTAACAGGGAAGATGACTTAGACTTTACCTTTTTTGTTGTTCTCTTGTTTATATTATTTAAGAAGGAGTGATAGCAGCACTTGGTATTGCGCTCTCTTCACTTCATGAAAAAATAACAAGAAGTCAATTGAAGGCCACCAGCTGAGAGGAGACAGAATAGGGATTTAAAAGGGTAAGTAAACAGCAACCTGATCAACAAAACAATCTATTATTCAATGCCATTTTTGGCAAGATCAGTTTTTACATGGCCCCAATTTATCAGACAAGCCAAGCAGATGAAACACGCCACCAAGCTTTCAGTGTAGCTAAAACAAAAAGACAGAGGGGAAAAAAAAACATCATTGAGGCACATTTTGATAACCTCATGTTGCTTGTAACCATCAGAACAACACAGGAAAAAAAATATTTAATGCCCAACAGGAATTATTTCAAATGGGTACAAGAAGATATTAGATCTCACCTTTATCAGATGCTTGGTTTGAAGCATCCCTGTCATATTTCCCCACTTTGCATATGTGTGTCTACTTTTTACAAGATGACTTCTGTCACATACTAACCCTATCAGATGCAGGTCAAAACAGGACGAGTGTTGATGTGAAATTCACTCCATTAGAGTGAAACCTGGCTTTGTATTCATGGCAAAGGCGAGTCTTTCCAGCAGAATTACACCAGCTTTGTGTAAATAATCAAGGGCTGACCTGTGGGGTTAAACCCTGTAATTGAAGTGATACTTCAAAGAGACGACTAGCACCTTCTCTAGGCGGCAAAACGCTGCATGGAGCAAGCAAGGCAGACAGGGGGGGCCGGTTCACACACACACATATTCATAAACACACACAGACACACACAGGGCAAGAGAAGGAGGTAATGGGGTGCCCAGATTGGATGACACTGTGGGAGTGCCTATTCTGTCATACAAGTGCTTTCTCTGTCTCTCTTTCTTTGCCATCTCTGGTAAATGGATGACTAAAATGTTCATTGTAGTCCAGCGACAATGAATGAATACATGAAATGAACATGTGTTGTCTTCATTATTTCTTCTTACAGATGAGTGTAACAGTGGATGTGTACAGCTGCAATGAACTGAAAACATTTGAAAAATGGGGAAAGTGTTTAATGGGTTGTCTGGACGCGTTTCCAAGAGGACAAAAAACTTTTGAAAAGATTTGTATCTATCGTGTCCAGTGTCTAAAAAAAAAAAAAAAAGTTTGTGTGATGTTATTTTGCAAATGTGCACTGCCATTTACATTTTTCATTCATTCAATTTCCAAGTTTTCCCATTTTGGCAGCATCAAAATCCCACAGAATCAAAAAAAATAACATTATAAAACATTATTTGTAACAAATCCCGAGCATTAAATTTGTGCATAAAGTCTCCCTACTTGTCGCAGCAGTATTAAAACCCCAACAAAACATATGTCCATAAAAATCTGCATTGCATTTAGACTCCTAAATGTCCCTCATCTGCTTTGACAGACTGAAAAGCATTTTAATGCAAAAAATCCCCAAAACAAGATCAATGGCCAAAACTAACCTTTTAAATCACATTCTAAGAATTTCTAAAAAAAACAGAAATAAATCTTCAATTTAGAAAATATTAAAAAACAAAGAAATCATATTTTTAAAAATGATCTGCTAAAGTGTAGAGGAATCGGCGATGTAAAATATCCCAAAACAAGGGAGTTTGAAAATTCCTTGTTTCTGTTGTGACAGCATCAAAAACCCCTCTGACTCCCAGCCATTCCCATGGCGACAAGAACCACACGCAGCCCGGATGCTGAGCTTTTCGCTCTAAACTAGTCTCGCTCTGCCACAGAACGTAGTCACTTTATTGCCAGCGCTCCACGCCAGCGAGCTCATAGACATTTGCCCTACTGCAATTCAATTAGAGGCTGTAAACAAGTGTCAAAGGCAAAGACAGACAGACGGGCAGCCACAACTGGAAATTAATCAGTAGGGTGGTGGTGGTGGGTAAGGAACTGTGCTGTCTGTCAGGGCTGAAAGGAGGAGTGACTGGCACTGCTGTAATCACTCATTTACAGTAGTGATCACCATAGTGCATTGTGGGTGAATGCTCAAACTGTGGAAGTGCACAACGCGCTATCTTCCTTCCGTCTCACCCGCCTCTCATATCTCCCCCCACGCCCCCGGCTTCACACACACACCTCCAGCAAAGAGTAGCAACCAGCGGAGAGAGGCAGATTGATCCCTGGATTCTGCGTAGCTACGGGCCTCCTTCCCTCATTAATTTTGCTGATTCCACCAGATGGGAAACAAAATATTAATTTTATTCAGCCCTAGGCATAGGCTCTCTGTTAAGGTGTTCACTAAATCACCGAGGTTTCATCAGGATGCTCTGATATTGCAGCCTGGTTGTAAAATTGTCAGGCCGGTGGGTGGGACAAAGGTTCAAATTGTCATAAATGTAATTAATTGTATGGCAAGAATGATTAATTTATCAGAAATGGAAGGGCTGACGTGACTAGCCAAGTTGCCTAGCCATGCCTTCAAAGTGGCTGTACATGCTCGTTTAAATTATGCAAATTAATTGACTCTTTCAATGTGGCATAAAATGCTAGTGCAACTACATTGCATGGTACATTAGTCTGTTCATCCAATAAAACTGCATTCTTTACAAGTGAATCCTTGACTCAGAGGGCTCTGGGATACAATTCATTTTCGGCACAGATGTGAGAGTCTGGCAGCATTTGGCAGAGGGTTTCAGGCGGAAAGTGAGGGGAGGATGGATGGGGTGGGGGGCTAGGAGAGAGAGATGTACAGTGTGGATGTATTTGTGAATTTTTGGTGTTTGTCTGCTGACCCCACTGAGAACTGCACTGGCATGATACCCTGCACATTCGCGATGTAATCTTAGCGGCGTCGGTGCGCTGGCTTCTTATTTTTCCTTTCCGCTTTCCCCCCATTAACCCTTTTGTTTTAGAGCTAGATGACAACTTAGTTTGTTGGTCACATCTAAAGAACCATGGATCATTGATTTCATTGCAGCGTTGCAGTGCTGCCCTACCACCCGCCGAGCCATAGTGGAAACTGGCAATGACAAGGCATGTACACATGCACAATGCACAATACACATGCATGCACATACACAAACAAACACATGCCTAATTATAAGCACCACTTTGCCACAGTCAAACTCCAGTGAAGGATGATGATATCCTAAAAGGCACAAAATTACGTACAAATAAACAATATGAAGATTTTCATTCCAAAATTAAGCATCCACCATGTGAAAATGTGTCATTACATGCAAAATAATCACCATCAGAAGCGAAGGAATAAATCATGGCTGCATTCACAGCTCTCTCATTTTTATCATTATTTCTTCTTCTTTGTGGCCAAATATTTTCTTCACCTCCTGCCTTTTTACCCTCTCCGCATTTTGTGAAGCGTCTTTCCCACACTAAATATCCTTTTTCCCCTCTTATGAAATCAAATGACGGTACACCTGCCTCTCACTTAGCAGCGAGAAGATGGAGAGAGGAGAAGCGGTACCTTGCCACCTAATGAAAGCTCACCATACCACTCTTTCACCACTGCCCGCCACCTCCCACTCTCCCCTATGAAGCCACCTCTTCACCCCTCCAGGCCTCTCTCCCCACCCCCACTTTGATATACATGTGTCAAGGCAAAGTGACAAATAGCACATATTAATTAGGCACTAGGTCGGGCGAGATTGCTGTTATTAACGGTGGAAAGGGGTAAGGTTGGATTTAATTGCCTGTGACATCAAAGTCAAGTGACTGGTATTTCAAGCATCATTTAAAATGCTTGATATTGAGGCCATTGTACTCACATAAAGAACATCTAAAAATATAAAAGGAGACTGATGGGGAGGAAAATACCTACATGCTTTTGCTGAAGCTATCTGGAAGCTAATAACATCTCTCTCCTGATAAATTGACTAGATCCTGATGGAAAGTATATTGTGGTTGCCCCTGACTGACTATCACACCCTCTCTCCGATTTGCCATCTACTCTCATGCTTTTCATTCGCTTTTTATATCGCTCGTACACAGGCAGAAAAAAAATATAATTTCAACATCAAGTTCAGGAGTGGAGTGAGTAAATATGCCTGGTTTGGTTTGGAAGCGTTTGTAATGGGTTTTTTTTTATTACAGAGTGCATCTGATAAAAACATAAATATTAAAGACAAATGGATAAAGCTCTTGTCCTTGTGCTATTAATTTGAGATTAATAGCAAATTTTGCTACAAAATCCCATCTTGAGCACATGGGGATTTAAAATGCACGTATAGCAAATGCCAATGCATTTAGTTATGCTGTAGCTAAATCACAGATTTAGCTGTTGCTGAGACCTTGCGTGTTGAAAAAGACTGCTATAACCGGCTGTTTGTCATGATGACTGATTATTTGGGGCCCCTATCAGACTGTAGACAGTGCTTTTAGCTGTTAACCGTTGCCATGGCAATGCCGTTCTCCTGTTGGGCGTTCTGCTAACCCTGAAATTAGTGCTGAGGTGTGGCACCACCCCAAACTGTGCTCTACTCCTTGGCTGAGCCTGCCCTGATTTGCTGTCCACAGCAACGCGAAAACCTGTTGAAAAGATAAGCTCCAAACGCTCCCCTGGATGCAGTGGCTGGCTAGACATCCCAGCACTCCAAGCAAGGCAGGTGAAAGTGATAAACAGCATATATACTTCAATAGTCAGAGCTATAAACATCACCCACTGTAGTCCTCTTAAAGGTTTTAGAGCTTTTCTTGGATATGGGACAGTTCTAGATGCTTCTAACATCTGCATGTCGCAGCCATTTCACTTTTACCATCAGGCGTGTGCTGTCTGAAACAAGCCCCAGTGGGCTCCCTACAGCAGTCCATTCAGACCACTGCTGTCACGCTCCCGTCTACATTAATCTGAGACCCTACTCGGTGGAGGGCTTATAAAAACTGAACACTGGTCATTACAGGATGTGGTGGCCATTTTGAAAGCTCCACTTCCTCTTTACCTCATTTCCACTTCGGTCTCCCATTTAGCAAGGTGCAACAACTTTGTTGTTTTTTTTGTTTTTTTTTTCTTGTGGCAATGACTTCATCCTTCTTCATTTTAATGAGCCGTTAATGCTAACATTGTCAGTACCTCTGCTCTGCATGGAAATAACCAAACCCAGTAGATAGAGTGCCATTTCTCGGCACTTGTGCACGCAATAAGACACACCAGGTGCGCTCTTTCTCAAATTAGCCGATCAACAGGGAGGCAAAACTGGCATCCTGATGATCCCAGGCACCAGCATGGCACATCATTTAGGAAATGGCCTATTATTTTTGTGCAAGCATTAAAAATAATTTACTGTCTTTAAAGTCTTTGATTTCCCCAAAGACATAACAAAATGTATAAAAACTTGACATAGGGTTCATTGTGTTGCAAAAATAACACCAAAAAAACAACACTGGGAAGGGAAACTATGAGCAATTCTTGTTATCCAGTTTATGAAATGCACATTTGGTGGCATTAGGTAAGCTTTTGGTGGATTTAGTCTACATTATTCAAAACAGTGCATGTTTTGGCTTGTGCTGTGTTTTTTTCCTCCCAACACGCTACTTTATTTTATTGTTAGTACGACTATTTTATAATAATGTAGCTTCCTTTGCCTGCTGTTAGCTACCTTACACATATTCAGCATCACGTATAGTCAAAGCAGGTGTTCACTCCACGCATACAGTATGTAGTATGAAAGGTCAATTCCCACGTTAGTAATGTGCCATATGCTGCTTTTATTCATTATGGCATTGTGGTTTGCTCTTTGGACTTCAAGGGCAGAGGGAAAAAAACAATTTCAGGGTAACTATATAGTAAGACTGGTTATTAATTTATATAGAATTTTGTGTTTGTTATCACTGGAATCCTGCCTAAATCCTGTTTAAGGTGACTGGCAGTATATACTAGTAAAGACACAACAACAACACAAATTTCACAGACAGAAGAGTCAAGGGGTGTACACAAATTTGGTTTTGGTCAAGAATGAGCGAGACGGTATAAGAAACAATGAAATATTTACACATAATCCACATAGACAGTGAAAGACTTCCCAGCCACCATGCAGTCAGGGGCCACTCGGAGAGGTGAAAAAGGAGGAATACATATTGATAAGATACACCAGTAGGCCCCTGTAGTCCCTTTCCCAAGACAGGCCACAGACTAGAATTATAATGAGTGGGATTAACACCCCCTACCACTGCTGTTTCTAACCCTGCAGCCCCCCTGCCCAAACCTCAACATACACACACATACATTTGTTCCCCACAAGCACTTCTACTCTAGGAAATGCCCTGCACGAAGGACAGAAAGCCAAGTGCCAGCGAGGAACATACTGACGTTAATTAACAACATCTGACACAGATGCCACGCTTGTACTCGCTCAAGAGGTGGTCCAGCACATTATTTCATTTTGGTTATTTCCTTTCATTTTTTTCCTCCCCTTTTTCTCTCCTTAATCTCCTTGACATGCTGTCCTCTCTTTGCGTTAAAGATGCGAGTTTTGAGCACGGCTTTGAATGCAATTAACTTTCCACTTGTCAGCCACCTTTTAATTTTGAATAACCCTGTCCTTATAATAAGGAAGCTACGAAATCTCTCAGAAGAGATACACACGGCGATATTCACACCTTGCTTTGCTCTAAATCTGTTTGCTCTTTCTGACACCCAAAATATTGTGACACCAGATACACAACACCGAGGCTCCCGCATAGCGGCCTGGTCGCACAGCATGCCACCCAGAAGCGCGTTCACAAAAGGAGAAGCATTTCATGACGCCACTCGGGAGGCAAAAGTTAAAGTTTCAATCAAAGGGAGGAAAAAGAAAAGGCCGTCAGACATTTGGTAATTAGCCCGAGCTTCTACTGTGCTGGAGTTTCACCGTGCCAACACAAAGAGTGCAAGTGACACATGTGCTCAATCCTGTATGTGCACTGCTAATCAGCCGACCTCAAAACTAAAATAGATGTGTGACTTGCCAACTTGTCTGCAGACGTGTTGATAAGTAGCACATATGTCAAACCATTATTTGTGATGCAACTCAGAGAGGGAGAGAGAGAGAGAGAGCATGCCATGTGCATCAGCCATATACTGTACAAGAACAAAGAGCAGAGGTGAGGATGGGTAATAATCCCTTGCTGTCTTGAGGGAGCATTCACCCATCAGGGGCCCTGTGTGTATTCCTGGGGAAAGTCTGAGGAGATGGGACATTTTCTAAACTGGCCAGACACTTTTTGCCTCCTCTGCTGTTTCTCTTTGGTGGCAAGAATGACCTGGACTCCCTCCTGACCTGCCTCTGGTAATGACCGTCGTACATCATGTCTTAAGTGCTGCAGCCCTCGTCGGCTGATGTCGCTGGCCTGTCTAGCGCTCATTTCCATGTGACCCACCGAGTCCTGGACTAGGGCCACGGCAGGGAAATTAAAAATGCATCATGTGATTCATCTTCTGAATGACTCCCACCACAAAAGGGACCTGACCACTGAGGATAAGCACTCACAAAGGACCTTGATGACTATCATGTCCATCCAGGTGTCTGCTGGAGCTTTTGTTTCGATTTGGTCAAGAAGCAAAACACAATAATAATTAGTTTAAAAAAAACGTACTGTCATTAGTAGTATGAAGCAAGAAGTCAGATATGGCCATTGCTGACCCAAGGCCATTGTTTTGTTTTTGGGTTTTTTTGTTTTAAATATGAGCAAAAAAAACCTTCCAGACAACAGCTTTGAATTTCACTCATCAGTGATCAATAACATCGTATTTGCTGACAACTTGGCAGTTTTAATTTCTCTTGAGCTACAGAATAAAACACCTGTCAATATTACCAGAAAGTCCACAACCCAGAAGCTGAAGGGGTGGGGCTGCTCAAACGTTATGCTGCCGCCACCTGCTGGTAAGCAGCTTTTGAAGCCTTTCCCCTCCCTCCCCTTTCCTGCCATTCAAACGCACCAACCCCCCAAAGTAGCCAACGGTAAAATCTCTCCTGCCTCAGCTTCACACCACAACCTTTTATCTTCTTCTATTTTTTTTATTTTTTTTTTATTTTTTTTATTTTTTACAAATCCCAAAGCTGGACAAGTGTTTATTTTCGAGGTTGTTAAAAATATTTCCTTTCACCTTTTAAAAAATCTGTCTGTTGTGTCTACATAATTTGAGAAGAAATACGGGCCAGTGTAATTCTATCACGCACGGAGGAGGGTGTAAAGCTGGGTGGGGCTGCAGAAATAAAAAGGTCAGCAGATAGACGAATGGTGATGGAGAGATGGCGGGTGATATCCAGTTATACGAGGTTAATTATTGTATGAGAAAATAAAAGAGTCTCATATTCAGGAGGCAACTGTGCCTGCACAAAGGCCACGTGTTTGCCTTAATTCGCTTAAAGTCGCCACTCAAAACACTCCTGAGACATACCTTCTGCAGGCCCGAGTCCAAGAGTAGACAAAGAGTCTTCCCAGCCATTTGTCTTAACGCTGGCATAAGGTGTCTGCGCCACATTACTCTAAACACGCTCTTTTCAGTGGAATAAAATAAATTCTAGCGCTCTCACTAATGGTCACATCCAACACTGACCACGGGAGGTAAGTCTAACAAAATTAGTATGCAAAAGACCTGCCCTCGCGAGGCCTATAATTTCCTTGCAAATGATTTCCGTATTTGAGGATGAAACGAAAAAAGAGAGAGAGAAAAAAAGACAATGGCATTTTGAGCGTGCATGCGTGTGCAGCCTCCCAATAGTAGCTGCATTTAAATAACTTAACCCGCGACAGCAGGTGGGATTGAATGAAATAAGGTAAAAATGCAGAGTGGAAGGATCCGACACTTCGCGTCTTTGATATTTAGTTGATAGGCTTTGGCACGACGCCCCAACGGTGTGAGCTGAGGACAAAATCAAGTGACTCAGAGACCGTAAGCTATAAGAAAGACCATGCTTTTGCTCTTTAGCCTACATTATGTGCAGCGGGCAGGCTGGTTGCAGCATGCTGTGACATCTTTTTCATGAGTTAACTTAATTAAACCTATATCCGCCTTACATTGTTTCAAAGAAGAAAGAAAGAAAGAAAGAAGAAGAAAGACTTTTAACTTTGGAGTAAATAACGTTTAGAGAATAAAAAGTTTTACTTTTCAGTGAAAAATTAATAATAATAATAATAATAATAATAATAATAATAATAATAATAATAATAATAATAATAATAATAATTCAAAGTGACTTTGATTAAGTGTGTGGTTATTTTGCTGAGTTGCACAGGCCTATTGGCTTTATGTAGAACTGTATTTATTCACACCACCAGTGTTAATTGCACCGTTTCCGAATTATAAATACCAACATAAATCACTGGACTATACAGAATTATGCTCTACTTCTTATGTCTTCGACTTGGTCTGCAGGAGTACATCCACATTACTATAAATCACATCCCTGCAGCTTCCAGAAGTGTTGCAGGGACAAGCAGTGCTCTTTCCGCAGCTTAGAGACCATTCCATGGCATTAATTTTAATGTACATTAATGATGGAGCTGCACTTCCCATGCCCCATGTCCATTTAGTGATCACTTATAATTTATAAAGTGCATGGCGTCATGTTCAAATCCAAACGGGGTAACCGCGATTTCTGCGATAAAAGTCTTTGAAATAACAGATGGCAGTTAGGTTCGTTAGAAATACAACGAAATATGCATCATCATCACTATTATTATTATTAGTAGTAGTATTAGTATTAGTAGTATTTTTATTATTATTATAACTCTAATAATTATTAATGTTATTGAGATTTTATTTTAAAAGTGTTGTATAAAGGTAACATTTAATTGGGATTGTGACAGTTTTAAATTTACAAACTTTGTTGTTGTTGTTTTTTTGGGTTTTTTTTTTTGTTCATTTAGCGACCTAAATTTTATTTAGCAAACTATTTATGTTAAATTATATTTAGGAAGAACTTTATTAAATCAAATATTGTAAAATTAATTTGGGTTTGTAACAAATTAATGCTTCATAAATTAAATAGCTTCTCACTTGAACAAGAACGGAAAACACGCGCGAAATATCAGCCTGCTGCTCGCTTTATAAAAGCAGTATCTGTGATTGTGTTGCAAGAAGCCAGTGTCCCAAACGCCCATCAATATCAAGAGCACTTTCAATAAATTAAACATTCACTTTTCATATAAAAATTGCTTTAAAAAAATATTTTTAAAAAAATATAAGCATTATGAGGAAATTTGTAATAAGGCAAAACATTCAGTACTGCTTTACATTTACCACACTTCAGAGGAATGGGATATTCATCGCTTGTACCAAACTACATTTAAGTTTTGCCTGTTTTTAATCCTCCTGCATTCAGCAGCAGCACTATACAGAAGAGTGGGCGCCATAGCCCTCCAGTGTACATGTCTCTCTATGTGTCTGTGTCATAACCTCCATCAGGGTTTCATATTTCCCTCTTCCCTCATCTGTCCCAGCATGGTAGCCTTAATATGCATGTCTCCGTACCGACACGCTCTGACTAAATGGCCACATTTGCACATCTTTTTTGCAGCCTATGTCCAATCCCCTCGCTCCGTTAATGTGAGTTAATTTCTTCCCCCAAAATAATACTTTGGCAAATCATTCTTACAAAGTGCTACATCATTTATTGTGAGGACTTCGGTGAACTTCTTGAAAAATTAATGCCTTTAATTTTGGTTGATGGCAACATCAGTGCAGCTCTGTAAATTGCACTTTAATGAGATTTTGCTACAGGGGATAATCTGCAACTGACAGAAAAAACATCTTGAAAACATCTGTAGACCTATGATTTCACTCTGACGATTCTACCCCCTGTAAATCTCAGAGCTGAGGGATGAGCAGAAAAATGGCCACTTCATAAGTACAACTTTATTATGTGAACTGTTCAAAGTTAAACTATAAGAAGTAAACTTCGAATATATCTTATTACTAGTCTGAATGGAAGCAGATGGAGGACATAGTCTTCCTGCAAAGGGCTCTCTGGAACCTGAGACAGGTAAAAATAATATTTGTTAACAACTTCTGTCCGCTGAGACACTTGAATAGCCAAAAGAACTTCACACTTAAAATATCACACGCAAGATAAACCGTATAAAGTTAAAAAAAAATCATAAAAGGAACAAAAAATTTACAGTCTAATGTTGAGATCAAAAGACTGTCCAGTGTGATCAAGAACAGCCAACTCTTGCATATCATGATAAAAACAAGAAATTCCGCTCCGATATTTAACATCTGATCATAAAACACCAGAGTGCTTCCACCCTTGCAACTAATCAAAATACAGCCGATCTGAAAGCACTGTGGTGCACTCTGCTTTCCTTGGAGCGTCTGGACAAAGTCCCATGGCCCAGTAACTCTTCCAAGGAGACAACCTTGGACAGCGTCCAGTAAAAGTTTAGACCAGATCATCTGCAGCCTGAGTCACGAAGCCAAAGTCCTCCAAATTAAAGCTGACACATTCAATCTCATCACATGGCATTTGTAATCTGTCTTTCTCACACCATCACCTGATCCCTTTATGGCCCCACAAGACTATGTTAATCTCTTTGCTTTTAAAGGTATTTTCTCTCTCTCGTTTTAATGCAGCTTTAGCCTGACATGCTCTCCATTCAGTGTGAAGGGAATGGCGCTGAGAATCAGTGTGGTGAACAGTGAATGTCTCATTGCTGTTTTACAGATGTGTCCAAAATTTCCACCTGGTCTATATTTTCCTCATTCTCTCTTTATTTCCCTGTCTATGTTTTGTCTGCCTCTTGCTTCCTCTTGCTGTCATGGAAACAATACCTTGCCTGAGCTAATTACAGAGCAGACAGCAAACTGCAAGGTGGGATGTGGTGAGGAATGCTCGTTCTCTTATTGAATGCAACAGTGGATTGGAGGCAAGTGATGGAGACCCCACCCTGTTTGATTTGGTCCTGCTTTTTTGAAATTCCTGACATTTATTGGCCCATCCTTATTTGCTCTGTATAAAGCTTAATGTTTTCCATGTGGAACTTCACAATCCTGCAGCGGAGGAAGACATGTTTCCAAATGTTTCCTGGTGAGAGTTTGTCTACTATGCAGTTCACTCAGTTTTCCTGTCTACCTCTAATAACATACAACACCTATTGGAGTACATGCTCTGCCTTTACAAACTGGGAAAAGAAAAATGCCCAAACTGGGAGCGCAGATATATTTTAAAGCCTTACTTTAAAAAATGTAACAATAAATGTTCCTTGTTTCAAATTCGGAGTGGCAATGTGGTAGAGCAGCCATGCCTTTCACTTCTATTTTCACCAGCTTCTCTTTCCCCAAGAGTGACACAATTAAATCAGCTTCAGTGATTGGTGCTGTGGTCAGTGCCAAGTTGGGATCACGCTCCCAGCACGGTTCTGGGTCTTCCATGGTTTGAGCAGACAACTCTTGTCTGGTTGGTGGCCGAGCTGCGCTGTTGGGATGGCAGCACCTGTCAGAGCCAGGCACATCATGCCAGTATCACACTAGGAGCTCCTGAACCCAAAAGAAATGACTGTCTTGTGCTGCATAAATGTGGCATCTCTCCTCGCCGCAAATGCTTCGACCAAGGAGCCGAGCCACTGAGAGCTCCGTGGAAATACAGTACAGTGTGTGTTTGTGTGTGATTGCATGCCTGTGTTGTGCGAGCTGGTCTTGGTCTCTTGCTCTCCCTCTCTGTCTCTCTCCATCTCTCGCATGATTTCCCTGACTTGGGCTCCCCAGGGGTTAGTCATCTTGGTCATCAGCTCCACTTGCAGGTCAATTGTAGCAGCAAGTGGTCGGCCAAACAATGCAGAAAAAAGAAGGGGGGAAAAAAACCCACCACGGTGCTCGCATCACCAGCGCATGACAAGATCAGACCAAAAAGCTGGCAATAAACAAGCCAATGAGTGGTGTGAGAGATTCGCTGAAGCACTTAAAATGGATGAGGAGAATGCGTTGAAAAAAAATGGAGAAACATTTTACATATATATATATATATATATATATATATATATATATATATATATATATATATATATAAAGATGTCTCTATGAATATTAAAAGGCAGGTTTTTTTCCCCTTGCTGATCTCCAGTAGGGGAAACAGTCCAGGGCAAATTAACTGGAGAGCCTTTGCACACAGGCCCCACAGACTAATGAAGAGGCCCAGAGGATATTTGCAGGGTCACACAAAGGAGCTGGTATAGATGCTGAATGAAAATTGGGCATTAAGCAGGATGCCATGGGTAGCTTTGAACTACTGCAGGCCTCGCTTCCAGGGAACCATCACTGAAAGAGGATTGCCATACTTTTTTTTTTTCAAGAAATGAGATGATTATTCAAAGAATATCTGCATGTTTAGTAGAGAAACTGTCATCATTTCTCTTACCCTGCAGACCCACAAAAAGAAAAATTAACATTTATTCAGGGCCACGGGACTTTTATTGGCTCCATATGCAGGCTACAAACCCACAGGAAATTTCAATTTGAAGCCACTTAACTTCAACACTATTGCAGTCATCTCCAACAATGAGGCATTTAGGTTTTAAATATTAAGAGTGAATCCCTGAATGCCAGTGTCAAACACTACATGCCAGTCAAGTGCAGCGGTCACAAAGCATCTCTGTGAGTGCTGTCATCCACCGATGTTTTACCACACTGCTAGTTACACAGGGGATTCCAGCTGGTTGCCCAATATGAGGTACAGTGAAATTTATAACGGTGTCCATACATTTTCTCCCAAGTCCCACAACCGATTGTGATTCAGAAACCTGTGGTGTAATACGGCAGCAGTTGAGTTACTGCATTTAGGAATAATAATATTTAATCCCCTTCCTTTCATTTCATTTTCTCCCACATATGATCAGTGGTACGTATCACGAGGAGCTATATATCAAATATTCTTTACAGTTTGGGAGTTTAGTTCTTCTCCAGCTGAGCTATTATTCAATTGTTCATCAGGTTTTGGATCTTTTTTAACAGCTAAAACGGAAGGTGCAATTACAGCGTTGAACAATCCTTTTACTTGATAAATTCCGTTCCACTGTGTTGTTTGATAAATAAGGAAGTACGTCAAAGCTTGCACCATGTATAGTAATTAAAGTGAAAAATACTGTCACAATGTAAATCCTTAATTGGACTCCCAGAGAGATATTGAAAATTTGTCTTTAATAATAGCTGATGACTGGGGACAGAAAAACAAAGCATGTTGAACGTGTCTTTGGAAGTCCAATTTATCACAACATAGAAAACAACAAATTTAGCATAGCTCATTCAAGGAAGCGCCGGGCCCAGGTAATGCACTTTTAATCATCTCACTTCAGCATCTCAGCACAACAATAAAAAAGGAAGAAGTCTCACACTCTGGGAGGATAATGTTTCTCTGGGTGTTGCAAAACGTTCTGCTTTAATGGGAAACAATTAATAAAGATTCGGTAAGAGGGCTGCCATACTTGGAATATACTTGAGATATATGTACTGTGTGGAGCTAAAACGCTGGTAGGTTAGTCATTTAAAGACTTTAAATAGCCTCCAGTAAAATGTATGACAGTGAGCCCATAAACTGTGTGCTAAACCATCTTGGCAGGACCTTATTAGCAAGGGTCAATCAAATCATATGTGCGAATTGACCCTTGCATACCACTGCTTTGACAAGCTAGGACTGCGTAGGTAAAACAATCTCACATCAGAGATAAAAGTTTTCTGGTGTTTACTATTCTCTCATTAACAACGCTCCCAGCCATCTGTGAAGTGCTGCAAACACACCTGCTTCACCCTGGGCTTGTAATGGCTTTTCTCAATGTGCATGTGGGTCTCCAACTATCTCAAGGAGAGGAGGCTGTTATAGACCTGTCATTCCAGGATCATCAACCAGACGCACAGCACCTTGTATTCCACTCGCATAATTATGGATATTGTAAAGCGTTCAAAATGATCAATTTAGCGGGCTGTGTCACCAGAGGAGTTATTAAGCCACTTTGTGTTGATTTCAATGTTCATAATGTAGTGTATTAAAGTGCTGCCAACTGCGTGAATTTAGAGCTCTGTTGCAGAACATGGACTTGTACAGCTCGAGGCAGGAGTTGCAACTATATTTGTTAGTAGAGCCATTTTAGCAAATTTAGCAGTACCCATTTTGTTTGGTTCCACATTTAACAAAATCTAAAAAAAAAAAAAAAAAAGAAAGAAGGAAAGAGAGATTTCAGTGCTGCCATCATCACGACATTTATTTGCTTTGTCTTTCCTCCTGCTAGTCACCTAACAGGTTTATAAGATGATGGCACAGTTTACACACAAAAGAAAATATGTGGAATATGTGGATCTGTTCATTATTTACAGAAAGCTGAATGGCCCTCACAGGGTGTAAATTTTACAGAGCTTATGCAGCATCTGACTGCATGCAATGTTGCCAATTGACTCAAATCTTAATAATCTTGCCACCTTTGAAGTCTCACATTTAAAAGGAAATGCCTTACGAAACGAGACGCAATGAACCACATCAGGTGCTGAGATGAATGAACTCCAGCAAATGAACTTTGGCAAGACCTTTTTGGATCCTTTGAACTTGCCACAGGGTCTGTTTCTGCTCTGTCAGGGGAGGGTGCGGTGTTTTGGTCACTCTGTGGTATGGTCATCAGGCTTTGGGCCCTTCACTTCTCTCCACCAATGTATCTGTTTCCAAATGGGAACGAGACAGGCCTTAGATGTACCCTGCTGAGGTCCTCTGAAACCAGAGACCCTTGAAGTGGACGTCTGCATGTGTCCAGTCTGCTTCCAGAAAACCTTTCAGATCAAGGACTCCAAATGTGGCGTGCTGCATCAAGACATCTTGGACACAGCTTCGTCAGCAGGGTACATCCCTGCCCCCGACGCCTTGGCCCTCGACAGACCACCACCACCTCTACCATGCAAAGCACCAGTAGCCTCTTGCAGACCAGGGAGCAGACCACCCTGGGCTGGTCAGCAACCCCTACTTACACCTGCCATAAAACTTAAAAGCTATAGTCTCATCCCCCAGCTTTGAAGTGTTCAAAGCATAGTTTAGTGACCTTTGATGCGACTTTGGCTGCAACACATGTTTTGCACCCATGTATAAATGCAGGCCTCTCAGTAGACAAGGCGAGATTGTTTACCTACATGTGCAAAATGTAAGGGCCAATGCATGGCAACCATGCATGGAGCCTCTATTCCCCACGGTGAAAAACAGACAAGTCAAACCGGACACTGCCTTGAGCTAACCTATTCAACCAGCATGTGTTCAGCATTACTTATAACCATCTTCTCTTGCACACATAGTGTTCATTAGGCCCAGTATTTCAAAGACAGGCACATGGAGCAGTTGACTCACTTTGACAATATGTTGCACATTCGGAGGCAAAAGATACCAAATTTACTTATAGTTGCTTTTTTGTCAGTAATCTGACTTTGACTGATTCTTGAGTCTAATATTCACTGTTTCAAATGACAGTTTCACCTATTTTAGAGGTTTGTGTTTGCTCGTATATGGTTAGTATTTAAGAACGGTGGAATATGTAGCAAAGCCATATTTTAAACGTGTTTTAAAAAAAAAAAACTACCAACCTTTAACCTCCTACGACCCGAACTCTTTCATGGCATGCATTTTTTAATTCTCTTTGCTATTTGGGACCTGATGAATATAAAAACAAAGAATTTCCAGATTTTTTTTTACCTGATTTTTGTCTCTCAGAAAAATGAGATCCACATAAGAGGACATTAGTTTTAAATTTTGATAGAAAAGTGGCAATACAATGTCCTCGTAAGTGGATATCAGGCCCTTGTAGAGCAAAATTTTGTATTTTGGTCTAGACATCCCAAAATGTGATGTCCACATATGTGGATTCCAGGTCCTAGAAGGTTGAAATGTTTAAAATCCTTCACTGAAAGTAAAAACTGTTTCTAACGTGTGCTGAGAGTGCTGAAAGCAAAAGTATGCTATACATAAAGCTCAATAATGTACAAGCAGAATTTTACAGTTTTTCTAAGTGGGCATTTTTCAACAATTTACATGCGAATTCATACTTTGTCTTACATCCCTTTTTTGTATAGGCATCGTTGGAGTTTGTGCAGTAGTTACTGAAGCTGTCACATAAATTTAGTGGAGCAGAAATTACATTATTCCCACTCAACTCTACTCCTCAAATTACAACACCTTAGTAAATGTTCATAGTCACAATTCGAGCACTGAATTAGTGTATTAGTTACTTTAAGATAAGTTTTATATTAGCATTGCATCAAAAGAAGAAGAAAAAAGTGACAACCACTGTTAATATACTGCACTTTTTGTAATTAAAGTGCTTGGACTTTATTTTATTAAAATATTTTCAAAGTGTTCAGAATGATAGTTCTAAGACACCTCATTTAAGGTGGAATGATCTTTTAACTTTACATTTGCACAGGAAAATATGAGCAGACATTAACAGACATTAAAAACACGATAAGCTGATAAAATATAACGTACAACAGTAGCGCCACAAGACTCAGACACAATACCTGTCATGGTCCTGGGTCGAGCGACCCAGTGTTTGAGTTTTATGTATCTTTTGTATTCATTTGTGCCCTAGTTTAGCTCATCTAGTTTATTTTGAGATTGCTGTTTAGTCCTTTGTTCCTTAGTTGTTTATGTCATCTCCCCCTGTACTAAGTCTCCCTGGTTCATGCGTCATGTCTGCGTGGTTATGTTTAGTTCATGTCATGTCTAATCTCCATGTTTCCTGTTTTACTTTGAAAGTCTGTATTCAATGTCAGTGTATTCAGTTTCCCTTCTCCTGTCCTGTCGTTAGGTTCATGTGTGTCAGCTGTGCTCCCATGTGTGGCCACTTCCCCTGATCATCCCTCATGTGTATTTAGTCTCTGTGTTTCATACAGTCTGTGTCGTGTCGTCTGTGTTCCCACCCTCCATGTTTTCACAGCCAGTCTTTGTATTCATAGTTATGGTTTTCTGTGTCTTCATAGTTTATCATAGTATCAGTTTCCCAGGTTAGTCATAGTTTAGTTTTGTCACTGCCCTTCTACCTTGTTTGCACTCCTTGTCATCAGCCACAATAAAGGCTCGCTTTTCGTTCGAACTCAGTTTCGTGTCCTCGCCTGTGTCCGCACCTGAGTCCTCCACACACTCTCCACGCGGTCTGCCACAGCGGGCTGTGACAATACCCATATGTGAAATTATGAAGCTGTAACAGAACTGTATTGCACAGTGTGTTCTTATAGTTTTGGTTTATTGTAAAGTGTTTTGCAACATCTAAAGCGCTTTACCTCCTAACAGAGTATTTGAAAAAAAACTGCATTGCTGCTTTTTTTAAAGACACAGATATAGATGGAACATTCCTCCCACCATTGTGTAACCTGTATGATTTTCAGCTTCAATCACAGCAGCACCAGGCTACAAACCCGTGTAAATGATGCAAAATGGTGCTCTTTATTCCTATAAAATGAAGCGTGCTTTGCTCTGCTGACTGCTATAATGTATGGCTGTTGTTCTTTGAGTCCAAACTTAAGTGTGATGAGTTATTGGCATCTGCTGGCATCTCAAACACGTACATAGAAACGATGAGATTCATGTTTACTGTGCATTTGTCAGGGATTATATTTTACCCTCTGCCTCTTCCTCTGCAGATAGCGCTGCACCATTCACTGTACATTATAAATAGCTGCCTGTTTTACAAGGCATTAAATATTTGACAGAACAGTAAGCTCATAATTGCACAAGACCATTTCTGCGTATAAATGTCAAACAAAGCAGGCTGATATATAGCCAGCTATGGGGTTTACATGCTTCACATGCTACTGTCTGAATGACAAGGCTCAGGATGATGTAATTATAACACAAGAGGCTATGTAGAGTTAAAATAGCATGCACTTGAGTCTGAAATAACCTAGTAGCAGAAAACAGAGTCCCCTTTATTTATACAGTGTGCATGAGACCCGCTATATGCAGTTAAAGTGCGCCAACAATGGATCTCAGTTACACTTCAGCTGGAGCACACAGAATAAGCTGAAACATAATCAGGCAGTGATTTCTGAAACAAGTTCCCTTCAGGGATTATTAAAGGTTTTCTGATTCTGATTCACTGGCTGAACTAATCAGAGAGCTGACTGTGCTGATGTCAGTTGTGTCCCTGCTCAGTGGAGCCAGAGGAGCTGGCCTTTTGCTAACTATAGACTGAGAAATCCCGAATGCGTTTCTTTTGGCCTCAGGGCGGCTGTGCGGCCCACACAAATGTTGATGAGGATGAAACGGCTCGACTGCGTGGTGTCTGCTCCGTGACCTATGGAATGTGCCTTCAAAGAGGATTCTCAGGCTGCGTGGATTTCTCAGATGGTTTTCAGTCCCACGGCACTATGTAAAACCAGCATCTTTTTCATCTGTTTTTACCCAGGAATTTGCACTGGTCTGCCACAGTTGATCAGTGCTGCTTGAAGTTTGTTTCATAGATCTAGTGCCGCTGTCTCTTCCCCACTGTCCCCATTGGTGGAACCACAGTCTCAGAACTGACAGTATTTGTTTTGAAAATAGAAACTTTTACACAGACAGGAAGTCAACCACGTCCAACTCGGAGTCTCGTATTGCTCTTCAGGCCAAAAATGTCTGGACACGGTGCGTACACAGTACAGTTGGTGCCGTGACACCAACATTAAAACAGTATGAGCCAGAAGCTGTCAAGTGCGGCTGTCAACACCTCTATTTCAGCAGACATGACAGGCCCCTTAAACCTTGATGGGTATAAATCAGGAGGCCATTTTGAAACAACAGGGTCATATTCAATCCTTGCTGAAAGTGTGTTTCCACATAAACCCTGCCAGCATGGGATTCCCCCCGAGGACACACTTGCCTCCCATTCCCTTCCCTGCCAGGCCACACATCCACACATTTTGTCTAATAGTTATAATAATTATATCCTAGAATACCTGATAGGTGACATTTACAAGGCTGCCATTTAGACTACTGGATGTCTTCTCTGAGGAATCTGTTTCTGATTGTACTTATTTACAGAAAAAGTAGTTGTAAGGGAGAAATGGGGAAAGGAGGGACCTTTTTTATATAGTTCCATTATACGAGTGATCCAATGGCAAACTGGCATTTTGATAATAACACATGATCCGCATAAAATTTGATCCTCTGTGTCTGTGCCAGGCTGAACAGGTGACCCAGCTGTTTTCTGCTTATTAAAAAGTGAGTTGACTGACTTTAAGTGGGTTTATCTATCCACTCCATCCCTAGTTAGGAGGGGAAATCAAGCACAACAACATAACTTCCGTTCTTTCTCTAAACCTCCCGACCCTCTTTCAGAAATTTCCAGCCCCTTCATTCCTTTCACTCCAATGGGACTCTACGCAGAGCCTTTGTACTCCGCAAATCAGGCTGTGTCCACTACTCCCACTCTTTTCAATAGAGTGTAAGAGGACTGCTAAGGGCTGGAACGACAGTGTTACCCATGCAAGCAGAACATCCCTCTCTTTTTGTGCAGTGGGATGGTGAGGGGGCAGTGGGAAGGATGCGGTCAGTCTGCTCCGCGATAATAGAGGGCTGGGCAGCTGCCTTTGGTACAACAAAGGGACTAGTCTCCTGTTAGTCCTGTTTATTTTAGTATTTTTTCTATACCGCCTGCGTGTCAGGCTACCTGAAAGGGCGTATGGATCAAATGTGTGTAGGCCTTACAATTGAGACATTTCAGCCATCAGCTTCCAGGGCCCTGTCCGTTTTTTTATAGGCAGGAAAAAAATACAAGTGTAGGAAGTTTAACATGACTTTATTTGTATTCCAGGTGTGCTGCGGGTGTTTTCGTACCGCGGAGTCTGAGTATATAAAAATAAAGCAGTATTTTTCCCCCCTCGGATAAAAAGAACTACCAGTGCGTCATTGATGCTTGTCTCGGGTTTCTTTATTTTGTGCTTATGGGGAGCAGAACATTGTGCCTCTTTTGCTTATTTTTCCAAATAGCGAATGAAGAGAAATTAGTATTTTTTCGGTTTTAAACCGTTAACATTTAAATAAAAATAAACAAATAAATAAAAATATATTTTTTTAAAAATCGATGAAGATATGTATTTCTATACTATACTGTGATTTAAACGGCTTCTGGTTTTTAAGAGGCAAGCTGCAGAAAAGCGCTAAAAAACGACAGAGAGAAAATCTAGCACTAAAAAGTCAACATCGTCTCTCTTTTCTTCACGCAAAAAGCCTTCTCAGCCGAGCCTTTGATCCCTTTGATTTCCCCCCTTTTTACGCCAGATCTGTTATGCGCAAAAATTCTTTGGTTTTCCATAGAAACGCGTCCTTTCCGCGGGGATATTGATGTTTTTTTCCTCGCAGGGGTTATGATATGGTGAATCAGAATTTCAAAGCCGGGGACAATACTTGCATTCATGCTTGTTTTTTTCTTGTGTGCCTTTTGTCGGGTTTTGTCTCCTTGTTCAAATCCTCATTTCTCAAATGAATACAAATATTTATTCTGCGAGTGTCTGAGCTCCAGTCACTTCGGATGCTTTTCAACTATTAAAGTCTTTGTTGGAGCAGCAGGTTGTAACGCCGAGACGCTCCAAAGTGGAGACGCAAAGACAGGTCTCTCTCTGAGTCCCTTACATTCACTGTCAGATTTGACTTGTCCCTCCTTTTAGCCCCACTTTTAATACAGTTTAACGCTCATGGCAAAGTTCCTGAATTTATTAGGACGGCTTAGTGAGCCAAAAATCTCCAACAAACGCGCACTAGATTTTGAGGTCTTTTCTTTTTAAGGAATACATTTCAAATACTAATCGCCCCTCTCAACAAAAATAATAAATTCGCCGTTTATTTCTTTACATAGTGCTATGTTGTTGCCATGTTTAGCAATCATCTCCCCTAGATCGGAATCATAGATCCTTGCTAAAGAATACAGAAGAGAAAACGACTTGGCCCAAGCTAAAAGCTTCAAATTCCTCCAGTTGGGGTATTAAATAGACACCCAGGCCTTTCTCAGCCTCTCCCCCCTTCTCCTTTCTGCGTGCTGACATGTCTGATAGACCACGCTTTCTCTCTGCATTGTCCCCCTGTCATCTCAACAATGTACATCTTCGGGACACCAATTTTGGAGGCCTTTGATCTGCAGACCGAAAGGAACAAAGTTATGGAGAGAAGAAGATGATAGAGAGGGGCTTTCCCCCTCCCCCATCTGCACCTTTGAAAAAGCATAAATATATAAAGAATAAATAACGCATTTTCAAAGACTCCTCCCACTGTCATCCCACAACAAGAAGTGTATTTCTTTTTAAAAACACGATGTGTATTTCACGCGCAAAAATTATACCACCGCAATAGTCTATGTTTACAGTAAGCTTACTACTGAGTGCAACAACATGACCCCTTTCTTTCCACGTCTTGTTTTTTTAAGGGGTTATGCCACACTAATGCAATCTTGTAATCATTGTGCAAAGTGCGAAAATAGAGTTAGATATTACCGCGAACCTGTGGGACACGTGCAGTAACTCAATTTGCAGGTCTTTCTGCAGACTAAATTGTAAGCATATGAAATTCCACACATTCCCTTTGTGCCCCGAAGGCCGCCGGAGTCTACATTTCAAATCTGCCATAAACATTAATTATGATATTCTGCAAGTCTCGTGAGAGCCTTAACATTTGACACAGTCAAGTGGGTAATCCTTGTTTTCACCCTCTGATCGTCACCTCTGAGCAACACTAAGAAGACGTAGAAGTGTATGCCGTAAAGGGTGCAAAAGGTGGTGCCCAGAAATGTGTTATTGGCTGCTCTCCGAAGCAATGTATGTATTAGTAACAGTTTACTGGTGCCAAAATATTCGAATTTCACCTTTTGAGGGTTTTGCATTAGTGGCAGAAAGGTAGCACATCAGATAATTTGATACATCCAGTTTCAAAACCCCATCAGCTCATTAGCTAAAAGTTCAAATGTAACTGTACCCTCATTAGACTC
This sequence comes from Aulonocara sp. 'chitande type north' Nkhata Bay, assembly GCF_057382095.1. NCBI lineage: Eukaryota > Metazoa > Chordata > Actinopteri > Cichliformes > Cichlidae > Aulonocara > Aulonocara sp. 'chitande type north' Nkhata Bay. Next base: position 19,571,824 of record NC_141352.1, on the reverse strand, counting down.
CAGGTTGATCACAGTGGGGACGTAGTTGAGCAACAGAGCATACCCCGGAAATAGAAAAATAGGAGTAAGATGTTCTGCGGTTGCCGTTGGCCAACTGTACATGTTTATTATTTTAAAGTCAGGGACTGTATTTGATTATAACTAAATCTTGGTTTTACATTCAAGAAGAATAAGACGATATCTAAGCGCGTATTGTTTTTACTTGTCATCCATTATCTGCTCCATAATTCTAACTAAAACTTGAACTCAATTCATGTGCAGTGTACACCTTCAAATCATAAAGGTGAGAAAAATTACCTGCCCATATACTTAAAATAGATTATTTTTTATCATATAAATATATATATCACAAACCTACGCCCTTTCCCTCTCCCCCCAAAAAGGGCAGTATCTCCAGCACAGCAGTGCAATCATCACCCCCGAGTCACTGAATGCAGCTTTATGTAGGTTTATGATAAAGAAGAAAAAAGTAAGGGGGGGGGGGGGGGGGGGGGGGGGGGTTCTACTGTCTCGGTTGTCCATGTCATCTCACACCCTGCCACTCGTGATAAATGAACACATTCTTGCTCCCCTATAGGCTGAGAGCGACGCATTCATGTCCCCTCTGCCATAAACAGCGGTCGTTTACAGACTCCGTTAGTATTTCTATCACTCCCAAGCAACTGTCCCGCAGTTTACTGAGTGGCGAGAGTAACTGCAACAGAGCTGCACATAGAAATAAAGATACTGTGAAAAGTGACAAATAGAGTGTTACAACGTGTCAAAAGCCCGTTAGAAGGAGGGTCAGAACCACTGTGCTGTTAGTGGGTGGGTGTTGTTGGGGATCTGAAAGCGTGGAAATAATTTCTTTTAGCGATGATACATATGTCTGTGCGCCTGTTTTTTCTCTTGTTTTGGGTTTTTTGTTTGTTTGTTTTTGTCGGAAACATCTTGACCCACATTTGTTTTTGGATCGATCCCGCGATCTCCAAAAGTCCCCCCCCCCCCCCCCCCACACACACACACAAAAAAACCCCTCCAAAAATATTGCTCTAAACATATGCGCGAAAACAATTCCGTTACATTGTATTGGATTTTTTGCATTTCCAAATTATAAAAAATAATCAGCGGTTAGAGCTGAATGATGGTAACAATAATAATAATAAAGCAGCTCATTTTATACGGATTAAGGAAAATGCAGTTTTTAAATTATATTTCTAACTAGTGCCACTTGTAAATCGAAGCCTGGGCGTAATCGACCCCTGTAAAGTTGCATGTAAACCAGTGTTTGTTTACAGCTAAGTCACGGGAAGAAAAATGACAGGGACCTAGAGGAATCCCACCTCTGAGAGCTCCACTGACCCGTATGTCCATCCAGCAGAGATGTAGGTAGACCTATGCGGTGACATGAATGGTAACAAGTTTATCCCTCCTGCAATATGAAGCACGTGCGCGTAGACGCTTCACAGGGGTCCCTAAATGCGTTTTAAACGTGTTTACAGCAGACACGAGCGAGAAATTAATCACCTATGGTCTATTCGTGCATCCTCGGTGCACTGTAACAATTTTCACCGGTGTCACTTCTTCTTCTTCTTCTTCTTTTTTTTTTTTTTGAAGAAACACAAGATTTTCCTTCCTTTTCCCCCACCATTTTTTCCAGTACAAAAAGTTTACAAACACCTACGAGCCACTGAAGTCCTCTCCGCTTTTGTGCGACTGCGAGCACCCATCCGCTCAATAGGACGTGTCACGGCTGCGCATGTCCGCTCACAAAAGACAATTGTGATTTAGACAAACATTGGGGAAAACATAAAGGCAAAGGTCAAGTCCTCTTTCAGTTCAAGTGTGCTCCGATTCACCTACAACACAACGGGGACAAAGAAGTTGCAGCTACCTCCGTTTCTAAAGGGGGGCATGTGATTATCCGCCTTATGGAGGAGGAGGAAGATGCTGATTCTACACCTGATTTAGATGATAATAAGAAGAGAAGAGAGGAAACCACAAATCAGAAAGAAATGAGATAGCAAGATAAGATAAATCTATATAATAATAATAATAATAATAATAATAATAATAATAATAATAATAATATTGGGCGACATAAAAAAAACAACTTGGATTTTTGGTCGTGGCTGTTTTTCCTGCAAGTTCAATTATTTCTAGAACAGAGGGATTAGAAGAATAAGTAGTGTTAATTGCGCGGCAGGTATAACGAGCAGGTCTAATCCTTCTTCCCCCCTCTTTGTATTGAGTTTTTGTGGGCTTAATGAGTGGCAGGTAGGGCTGCTTCCTGCTTTCTCACATGCTCAAATAGGCCTCTCACTGCTTGCAGTCCTGGACCCTGGCTGTGTACAGGAAACAATTGATTTTGAGCATAAAGTTAATTATGGCTAGAAATTAGACAGCCTTAACGTCGGGTAAGGACTCAGGGGTTGATTTCCTGACAGCTCTTAACACACTCTTACATATGATTCACGCATGTGCGTTTCTTTACTATAGACGGTGCCAGAACGTGAGGGAAAACGCCACTTACCTCATCTGCTCCTGGCCTGTTTATGCTTACGTAGTCCATTTTTGAAACAACAGGGTCATATTCAAACCTTGTTGAAAGTGTGTATATATATATATATATATATATATATATATATATATATATATATATATATATATATATATATATATATATATATATATATATATATATATATGGCCGGAAAAAATCTTCTTGGGCTTGGTTCTGGTCTGGTCTGCGTAGTTTCCTAGGCTACACAAACCAGTATATGGAGATAGCTAAGGCTCGAAGAATGTCGCAGTGGTGGGTTTATTATTGAAACCAAGAAGAAAAAAAAATCTTATTGAAACTTTTTTTTTCTTTTGATGAATTAACTCACGAACATGGAGGATAAGCCTGACACAGCGTCCTTTGAGCTTAAGTACGAATAATAATATAAGAAAAGAAGTCGTGCTTTGTGTTTCTGCGGCCAGAATCAAGTGCCTTTAAATCACAAAGTTGCACAAAAATAGTTCATGCAAACAAAATTATTATTGTTGTTGTTATTATTATTATTAGCATTATTGCTGTCATGGATGACGCAGTAAGTTTCTGCGGATTGATAAAGCTCCGCTGACCTCTGTGAGAAGGACTTTGGTCCGGTTTTACGCGTCAAACTGTCGCTGAAAGTTTTTTTTCTTTAATTCTATTACCGGACGTGGGCTCGCTTTGTTTCACTATACTGTCGTATCAAAATGATTGACAAAGTAATAAACGCGTCATGCTGCTGCATCTGATTATGCCGCGGCATTTGCATTGGACATTGAGGGGAATATGACAACCTTGACACGCTGGGGATTTGCTCTGTCAAATAAACACGTCTCCAAGGATCTATATTGTTGTGCTGACAATACCTCCCCATTCAGTGCATTTCAACGTATTTTAATCTCGTACATCGCGTAGATTAGCGTAGTTTTATCATTTATTTATTTATTTATTACCGTGTGCAGATGGGGGGCGTTAGCAAAGGTTGGGTCATAGGAAAAAAGATGGGGAACAATAATAGTACGAACGAATGAATAAATGAAGGCTTGGCCAGAGCGGAAATGAACTCTACATGGAGCAACACTCTTCCTTAATTAATATCTCCCCCGCCTTTCCACCTCCTCTTTCAGTGTTTCTCTTTCTTCGTTTCACAGGTTCAGTCCTCCAAGTGCCTCTTGACGTCGTAGTGGTCATACAAGCTGCGCACACTGCAAAAAAAAAACAACCCTTTCTCTCTTTTTTTTGTTGTTGTAACAAACCATGCATTGCAAAGCGCATTGATTTCTTAAAGCAAGAAGGAAACAAACACTTGTTATTTCTACTATTTTTGAGATATTATAAATATAACACTGTTATAGTGTTTTTGTAAATTTTTCCGCAATGTGATGCTCGCAGCATTTTTAAACTTTTAGAAGGCAGTTAAAAAAGATCTCTCGTGAATTTAATACTTTTAAACAGCCAACTGGCGTTCTAGATGGAGGTCATTTGTATCCCACGGCGTGCCCACCTACAGCAGGTGATCCTGGTGTCGTAACGTGTCAGCGGTGGCCTGACATAAGTATAATAATAGTTAATAGAGCGTGATAGCGAGAATGGTACTAAACGTAACAAAGATGTGTCAAAAGCACAAAAAGTCTATGTCTTCATTAGCTTGATCTCCAAGGACCGTCGAACATTTCATTAGTGTGTAATTTATGAATGTTTGACAAATATTAAAGAGTATGTAAATATGAGAGGCATAATGTCTTTCCTGCGGGAGATGGCGAAATGACCCAAAGTCTTCGATACTGCTAGAGTGATCACATGCATTATGTTTCTTCTCAAACTGTGCATTTGCTTGTCTGTTTGGAACATATTTCCCATCTGACGTGTGAAATAGTGCAGATAAACCAATGATTCATAATACTGGCAGCATTTGCATCTCCTAATACTCTGTGTTATTTTGATATATGATGATATACTATCTTTTTTATCGAGTGTATAAACGCACTTTTGCCATTATGGCTTTGGCTAAATCAGTAGGAGGGTTTTTTTGTCCTAAAACGGCCCATTTCCTTGTTTGTGAACCAATTCCAGCGCAGTGGCAGGAAAAAAAATCGTTATTTTATTGTTATTTCTGCAGCACTGGCTATCTTAACTTCTGGAGTTGGGAATCGCTTTTGTTCAGAGCAGGAGCTTCCCAAAAGTTGAGGAATAACCCTTTTGTGATTTGTTTGTTGGTGTGTGGGGGGAGTGGGTGGGTGTGCGTTTTCATTTTATATTTAATTTACACTAAACCTAACACACTTGTTCTCCATGACACTAATATGTGACAAAAAAAATCAAACATTTGGCTCACATACAAAGATCAACAGAGGAAAATGCATTCGAAATATGATAAATTGCCGCATGTATGTCAGGTCGATTTATTCGCCAAAGGGTAAGTCTTCAAATTCCTAATCACTTATGCAGCATGATGCATGGTCCTCTTTTATGACAGTGAAGCTTGCAAATGTGCTGCACAGTTTAGATACGTGACTGTGCAGTTGCTGAACACCTAATATTTACTTACTGGAAAATAAGTGAAATTACTTCATAACATGATCCGTGTACGCGTGTAATCCTGTTAAAGAGTTGTTTTATTATGTGTTTGAAAAAAAAAAGAAAAAAGAAAAAAGGAAGAAAAACAAGGTTTCACTTAATTCTCACTATTTTTCCCCTTCCTCTTCCACGCACTCAAAGTAAGTGCACAAAGTCCTACAATAACGCCATATCTCAAATTGCTGCTCGCGATATAGCAACAAGTTTGCACGCATATATCGAAAGCGCATTAACAATACGAGTCATCATAGCTCTCGCGTGCTAATAGTCTCTGGTTCAGATTGCAAGATCAAATGAGAGAAGATCTCACATCAAAAGAGACCAAACAAGCGGGTCGCTGATTCATTCGTGCAGCTGCATTGAGTCCAAGGCCAACAGGCGTATCATACATTGAATGGGAGCTGCTATTCAGAGTGCAGGTGTGAAGTATGTGGCACATTCTGCCATATAATGTGGAGGTTGTTAGAAATCCGTGTTCGGGCCTATAGGCTACTAGGGGGCTGATTCCCATTGGAGGGAGCCCCACTCATCTGGGGAAGTAAAATAACTTAGTGTCCTGAAATCTGTGGATGACGGTAATCCCAAAACCTGGGGAGAGAGTTGAGATGTGGAGCGGGTGGGGGGAAGAGGGCGGTCTATAAGGTCTTATTGGCACAGATTTTATTTCCCTTCTTCAGGTTCTTGTGACTTATGTTGAGTTTGCCTGCTATATACAAAAGCTGCCGCAGGGGTGTAGCCTTAAACCTGCCTTGGCTCCGCTTGCTCACCTCTTTATATGCGGAATACAGTTAATTTAGCTTTAAAGGCCGTCATAAATCTTTATGACGGAAGCTCATGGTAGCCTATATATCACGGTCACGTGATCTTGTAAATCCCCTCGGAAAACTAACCTTGGACGGTATCGGAATAAAATATTCAATATTCATGACAGGCTTTATGGTTGTAGTTAACTTGTGGGTGTGCATAGTTTGCCTTTTGACCTCCCTTCTCCACACTTGATCAAAGTCTAAGAAATAAAGTGTAATACTCCTTTGCGAGGAAAAAGCGGTGGAATATTCCTATAATAATATTATAAAACAATAATAAAAGAGTAAAATTTGGCGGGATTTCTGTCATTTAAGTTGCCATTTTGACAGCTCAAATATAAATATATTTACTGTAGTAAATAATGAAATCAAAACACCTTTTTTTTTTTCTTAAATCAGTGTGTCCACACTGGCAGCCTTATTATAACAACTCTGTCCAGCTTTTCCGGTCTGTTTCTGGTTGGTCTATTGCACCTGTCTCTCTGTCTCTTTCTTTCTTTTCTTTTTTTTTTCATGCCAATTTCAGCCTCTTCATTCCTGATAATTATGACCTGGTTGGTGTTGGAGGTGCTGATGGTGGAGCTCAGGCGTGAGGTGGGCGTGGAGGAAAGGGGGAGTGATGAGGGTGGTGTGGATGAGGTGGAGGAGAGGAGGGGGTTAGTGAGCCTTTTACTCCAAGACTGCTAATCCCCCTATTAAAGGGGCTTTGTTCAATAATGCCGGACAGTTTCCGGAAGTAGGATTACCGCCTCCATTATTTTACAAAGAAATAATATTTCACACTCAAATGAGCCTTAGGATGCAGCCGTGATAGTGAGAGGGACTTAGAAGAAATGAAATAGATTCATTTTCTCTGTTTTTTTGTAGCGATTGAAGCTCGACCTCCACTCCCCCTTCTTTTCTTTTTAATTGTCCCTTCTGCAATTAACGCGAATATGTATTTCCTGTTGAACTCCAGCGTCGCCAACAGTTTCCTGTTTTGCTTCTTCAGCAGTCGTGCAGTGTTGCTTCTCCCTCCTTCTCTCTCTCTCTCTCTCTCTGTCCCCTTTATACCCCCCTCCCCCAACCTACCCCACCCCATCCACGCACACACACCTGTTCTCGATTCTTGACCCTAGAGATGGTGTCAGATCAGAGGTTGTCACTCAGCTGAAGGCCGGATGAGTGAGTCCAACGTGATCGGTTGTTAAAGAGCTCTTACTGTATTGACTGCCTCTGGTATCAAGTATCTGCACACCGGGAATTTAACTGTAAAAAAAAAAAAGGTATATATAGTAAAAGCAAACAGTCTTCATATTTTATCTCTGCTATGGTAGCTACATGCACGCCGGTTAACACTCTTTGGCTCCAAGCTGCTTTGCAACCAAACCCCGCACACGCCCGCTCAGTTTCCGACAAAGCACAGGATGTTTCTGTTTGGTCAACGTCATAAATTAGTCCGCGTAAAGGTTACCAAAACTGCAGACCTGCACAGTCCCTCAACACTTGGCCACGGTCTTATTTTTAATTGAAATTAATCCACGTACCCCCCCCCCCCCCCCCCCCCCCCACACACACACACACACACACACGCACTTTCATCTTTGTCCGCAGTGAAGATCGAATTCAGAAAAGAGAAGAATGGCTTAAAAACGCAAAACTGGCCACATGTAGCCGAGACACGGACCTCGTCTTTATAACCCGCCCTCTCCTTACTCATTTTCTAATCAAACAACTTTAAAAAAAATGTTGCTCGTCGTTCGCTTTCTGCCTTAAATGGAACACGTTTTTTTTTTTAAGCGACTCAGTTTCTTGTCCATTTTGACGGCTGGAACTAAAAAGCTTTAGAAGGCCCAATAGAGAGGAGCCCAACAAATCGGTGACAAAAGGCTTTCCGTGTCATCAACGTCGTTCAGACAACCTAAAAAGAATCCCTCTGATATTAACTTCCACTTCAAAGACTCTCTTTTTCAATTGAGATCCAACTATCTTGTTTTTTCTTTTTCTTCCTTCCTTTCACACCCCCCCCCCCCCCCCCACCCCTATTAGACCTGGTGCTAAAAAACAGAGGCATCACCATCATCTTATTCTATTAGTGTTAGTTTTCTTTGCTTTCAGTTGAGCCTCTATCACAGAGCAAACTGTCATGAACTTAACCAAACCCTGGAAACGCTGAGGGAGAGAGAGAGAGAGAGAGTTGTAGCTGTGTGCGCTTTCCACCCACTTCTGCCTCAGTGAGGGCCAGAGTAAAAAATGTACTCCTCAGCCTGAAGTTTTCCCACTACAGCAAAGGTCTTCAAGCTTTTAGTTAACTCCAAATTTTCACTTTTTAATTATAACGTTGGAAAAGATTTCTGCCGGGGAAAAAATGGGGCTTTCTGCAAAGTCTGAAATAATTAATTTACTTGTCTACTATTGAAACGGTTATCATTAAAAGACAGACTCTCTCCTATAGTTTTATGTATTTTGTGTGTAGAGTCTAAAATATGATTGTGGTTACATTTTATCCAGTGAGCGGTTAGGCCCTAAAGTGCAAGTCTATTATGGTGTGGGACAACTGTTTTTTAGCGGCTTCTCCTTTGATTGTCGTAAAGTAGGCCCGGAGCAAAAGAATATATTTCTCTTCTTTATACTGCCCCAGTCTGCAGTATAAAGGACATAGATTACCGTTTCCTACCCCATGGGAAGCAAATATTACATTATTTAGAGCAGGCTTTTGAGTCCACGGACTTGGCCCCATATCATTTGAGTTTGACTTGGCTATTGCTATAGAAATCTTAATTCACCATGAGGATTCACCGTCGTGAAAAAATGGCTCTTTGTGCGAAATGCTCTTTGAAGTCTGGATCCGAATATTGTAGCCTTTCATCAAACTCTACCCCACGTCTGCATCATACCACAGCTCAGCGGAGTAAGTGAGATTTAACACAAGTGTAGCACATTTTAGACCGCCCCTTTCACCGAGGGAAAAAAACTTTAAAATTAAAAGAAATTATAACTGCATTTTCTTCCGAGATGATTTTTCGTTTGATTATTACTTCGGAATTTAAAAGACGTTTTGAATCCGAACAGCAGGCATGAACGTGGGATATGTTAGTGGAGCTGACCTTCAAGCTATGCAGCAACAGATTGTTTAAGAAAATATATTAATAATATATAATCTCTTTTATAATATAAAGGCGTGTTAAGTGACCAAAAACAAACAAACAAACAAACAAACAAAACAAAAGTGATCTTTATCAAGAGACCTGATAAATTCTATGAACCCGAATAGCTCAGGGATTTAACTTTTGTCATACAAGATTTATTCAAAATACTCACAAATTACAAGGCAATTCGGTACGCATTTTGAGTGCCGCTGGATTTCAGATATTCAAAAAAAAAAAGAAAAAAAAGACAACAATGATACAAAAAAAAAATCACAAAATGCCCACTTTGATAAAAACATTTATAATTTCACGGTCGTATATCAAATACTGCAGGCATATGAAACAGCTTAATTACTGACCCTCTGCACAAATGTTTGGGAGGGGACGTAAGATGTAAACATAAAATGTTTTTGTACAAATAGCCGCAGTATCCGGTAAGAAACTGCTCCGAAGACAGATCCTTACAAAACTATCAACATCAACACATCGAAACTTACAAAAATTTACAAATGTACATTTTTTTTTCCTTTTTGTCTCCGTTGCTGTTGTTGTTCTAATTCAAACATGCACTTTGGTTCGGTAATACAAAATCCTTCAATGTTAGATTGAAAAATAAATAAAAACATATCGAAGTTCAAACTCATTTACAAAAAAAAATATAATAATAATAATAATAATTTTACACCAACATGCCTAAGCCTACAATAATGTACCACATTGTCTAACAGATTTACAAGACTCTCTCTGCAAGTGGACCTGTGGGCCGTCAGGGCGTGTAGGCACCGAGCCAACCGCTCTGAACAAGTGATGTTTGAAAATATATTCTTTTTATATGCCTGGAAATTAGCACGTCTTCAAGGTTAGCACATTTTCCTTCCGATGTGGTTAAAATGCGTCTCTTGATTCTGGATTTCTGTTTTGTGGCTCATCCCCTTCACTCACCCCCCCCCCCCCCCCCCCCCTCCAAAATAAGGGTACCAGTGGTCCTAAACAGGCACATGGGCACCAAAGCCAAACCGCGTTTTTAATTGTTAAGCTTGTGGAAATGTGTTTCTGTCTCTGCTGGTGTGTGTGTGTGTGTGTGTGTGTGTGTGTGTGTGTGTGTGTGTGTGTGTGTGTGTGTGTGTGTGTGTGTGTGTGTGTGTGTGTGAGCTTGAGCCGGGTTAAAAAGCGTCCCTCGGTTCTGGGTTTCTGTAAGGTGGTTCGTCTGCGGGGTTCGGTGTAGAGTGCCCGCTGGGTGGTGTTTGGGCGCCGCTGGCACCTGAGCTGTGGCAGACGTACCACTCGCTTAAATTCGCGGGCTGGGAGGCTCCCACCGGCTCTGACAACACCGAGGAGCCGCCTGGTTCCCGGCCCAAGTCTGAGGAAGGGGAGACCAGGGAGGGAGTGGACGACTCATAGCCCGAGCTAGGCGGAGGGGACTTGCAGTGCACCTTCATGTGTTTCCTCAGGGAGCTGGGGTGTGTGTAGGACTTATCGCAGCCTCTCACTTTGCAGTTGTAGGGCTTATCGCTGGTGTGGACGTGCGAGTGCTTTTTCCGGTCACTGCTGTTGGCGAAGCGTCTGTCGCAGCCGTCAAATTCACATTTGAAGGGTTTCTCACCTGTTTTTGTGAGACAAGATAAAACACAAATAAGCGAATGAAAGAGTTCAAATGTGAACACGTGATACTCACCCTGAGGCACTAAGCTGCCTTTTCATTAACATACTTTTTTCCCCCCTACATGTCTTCACTTTTATATGAAATGTACAAACAACCTGGTTAAGTGTAACATATGAGAGCACGAGCTGAAAATGAACTATGACCTGTATGAATACAGCCAAAAATATGTAAAAGTGTGCCAGCTTTTATTATTTCATGTTTATCTTTATAATGCCATTTGATTTTATTTTGGGCATTTACACCCCCCTCCTCCCACTTGCACTATGAAAACAAAAGTTTGCCCGCCTGGACAGCTCCCAGTCTGGTGTAAACATGAGGGCTGAACCCCTACTGTCCTGGGTCTATACCTGGTGTATGCATCCATCAAGGCATCAGTCAAAACAGACAAGCTACGAGCACAGACATAGCAGGCCTGTAATACCGGCTCAAAAATAATGATGAATCAAAGCACTGCCACCGCCAGGCTTCACCTACTGTGCGATAACGCAGTCTGTGTGTAATTTGAATCCTGCAAACGGTTGTGGACTGGCTCTAATTTTGCGTTTTAATAACAAGTATTTCTACCTGATTATGACAAGGCAAAAAAAAAAAAAAAAGACAATCTGAATAAATTACACGGAAATCATCCACTGCTGATTTTTCTCCCCCGATTAAAGCTTTTGAGAATATGTAATTGCCTCTGTCTAATTACACTTGCGGGCTGAATATCAATTTGACCTTCAGCTGTTGGGTTGAGAGAGCCAATCAAGGATATTAGTGTAGTACAAGAAACCGTCGAGGAGCAGACCCCAGGGGCAGCCCCAGTCATAACTACACTTTCGGATAGGTTTTAAACATGATACCAAGGACCAGGCCCCTTGGGAGTCAACACACAGAAATAATTTAGCAGATTTGTACTTAGGTAATGTGAGCAAATTATATGAATAATACATAGGGTGCAAAAATGAAACAGAGGGATATTGCCATGTAGCCACCGATAAAAAAGAAGGGCAAAAGTAATTGTATTCATTTACAAGTCTGACTCGACATTGTCAGGCCTCTTTTCCTTCCTAGTTCCACAGCACGTCACTGGGTGGCAAGCAGCCATGTTGCACCAGTATTTGTTTTTGCAGTTAAATCAGAGATGCTTTAAGCTGCATTGCATGCACACCCATCATTATGCAGGTAGTCAGTCAGCTGTGCAAACCTGCCTGTTAGTAAACTGTTTCAGCCGTCTCCACTTGTAAACTTGTTGCTTGAGCTAAAGAGTACAAAGGCTTAATCGTCCAAAAAGCACGTTTTCTGTATGAACCGGTTACTTTCAGATTGATGAAACACACAGCTACACGTAGCTTACATGATTTTGAAATAACAGCGACAAAAATGAAACACAATAATAATAATATTACTACTAAAAATAATACTAATAACAGATGAAGTGGGTGGCCAAGGCTAAAATAAAAACATCATCTCCACATCATCATCATCATAACCATTATATCTATTGCTAAAAGTGAAGATGCACCTTTCCAGCTTTGCTGCCAGTCATGTCTGGCAGGACATGCAGTGAACTAAACAGGACCTGACGTGGGCCTCAGTCTTTCTGCTGTGGTGTAAACAAGAGGTTGAACCGTCAAACGCCTGAGCGAGCTGTACCATAATCCCCAAACCCAACCTTTGTGAAACTTGCGATCACTGATGCAACTCATAACAAACAGGTGGCCAGTAGCTGTTGCGTCCTGCTGTATAGGCTATCGAGCAGCAGCGCAGACTGATTAATTGCCACAGGTCTTGAAAGTGCATTATAATGCGTAAAGTTGCGTAAAATAAAATTACAATAAATAAATAAATAAATAATGGAAAATTATCCACAAAAAAATCACTTCCCTTGCAAGTAGAAAGCGTGCAAACCCCACAGCTGAATTTCAAAATGCGACTTGATAGCTCTATTTTACGATTTACAGTGCATTTCCAACAATCACAGCATTTCCTTCTATGAATATTAAGCCACTGACCTGTGTGCGTCCTTTTGTGAATCTTTAGATTTTCGGATCTTGCGAACACTTTCCCACAACCAGGGAACGGACACGGAAACGGTTTCTCCCCGGTGTGCACTCGAATGTGATTTACAAGTTTGTATTTTGCTTTAAACGGTTTGCCTTCCCTGGGACACTCTTCCCAAAAACATATATGGTTCGCTTGCTCTGGTCCTCCAACGTGCTCTACCGTCACATGCGTTACGAGTTCGTGCATGGTGCTGTAAGTTTTGGAGCAAAGTTTCTTCGGCGAGTGCTCCGGCTCCAGCCACTTGCAAATCAGCTCTTGCTTTATCGGCTGCCTCATGTAGCGGAAAAAGGCACCGGCTCCGTGGTGGTGGTGAGCGCTAAGATTCATGTTCAGATTCAGACCACCGTAGCCATGCAAAGGCGAGGCAGAGAACGGATCAGCCCTGGAGCCTGCCACTTGACTCAAGTGATCAGACCTAACATACATTTCTCCAGGTAGTCCTAACCTTATTTGTCCATTCAGTGTTTGGCCACCCGGTGATCCGCTAGAAGGCTGCTCGTGGTGGAGTCCGGAGAAGAGGGTATGGTTCCCAGCGTCAGGGTGATGACCATAGTGTCCGGGATAGCTACCTGTTGTTGAGACAAACATTCCGTGGTGAGAGGCTGAACCAGCAGTCTGGTCAGTCAGTACTGGCATGGCTTGAGCTGTCAGATCTCTCCGGATGAGGAAATCCCTACCTGCAGATAAAGCCTGGGCCGTGTGAGACATAGAATAGGGGACCGATGTCGCCTGAACCGGGCCAAAAGCTCCCGTTTGACTGGAGACCACTTCACTGTGGCCTGCCATATGATGATTGTGGTGGTGGTGATGGTGGTGGGGATAATGATGGGCTGGGCTGATTTTGAGGGCCGCGGAGTGCCCCATGTGTTCTGGCCCGAATGGACTCGGCCCCAGGCGGGGTTCCGCAGTAATCTCCCCAGGGTGCGAGTGAGCCATTGAGTGTGGATGGCTGCTGAACCCCGGGAAGCCTGTCACGCTCTGAGGGGTATGGTGGTGATGATGGTGATGGTGGTGAGCCCCTGCCAAGTCAACTAATCTCAGCGCCGTGTTCCGTTTGGAAAACGTAGGGTCCATCACGGGGCTTCCCAAAGCATCCACGCTCATTACTTCCTAATTTTAGAATAACTTGACAGCAGGCAAAATAATAATGATGATGACAAATATATTTTAATCGCAATGAAAAAATAAAGAAAAAAAACTTTATAAAGTTAAGTCTATCTGCAGACTACATGGAATCCCATTCGGTTGAGAGGCAGCAGCAGGACGCTTTGATACTGAATAGAGATTCATGGTAGGCGCTGCAGCCCGTGGAGCTAAACAATCACCCTGCGCTCTAATTGGTCAGAGCTCTGTGATTGACGTCACCAGTGACAGTTTCCAACGTGAAGAAAAATGTCTTAGTGACAGCGAGCAGCTACCGCGCATGCGCAGTGCCTCGGGCAACGCTCAGGAAAAAAAGGAATAGTTGTTATGCAAAGGTTATTGTACAATAAAAGTCCTAAAAAGTTGATCCCGATATACAGTCGCTTCTCCTTTGTTGCGGCTCACAAAGGCTGTGAGGCTATGAAATAGCAATTTCCCCACTTTGATTATGTCCTTACAAAACAGACTGCTCCGCGAAGAGTGTACATATTGTCGCTGTAAAAGTTGTAAGGATCATAAATAATGCAGTGATATCTTTATTTTGCACTGCAGCGTCAAGGGCAGCTTTACGCACAAATTACGCGTAAGTTTACGCACGTAAACGATCGATGTCAGCGGAGAAAAACTTGTGCAAAGGACAACTCCACGTGGTAGTTTTAAATAGTCCGGAGTACATACCATTAATATGCGCTTTGATAAATGCACATATTTACATATCCAGCCGTTTGCCCTTCAGCGCATACTACAGAGCTGACTCCGTGCTCTGCCTGGTGGGATCCGTGTGAGTAGGATGTGTGAATAGGGCGAGCTGCGGCCATTGTCCCGAGGAAAAAAAATGTAATGGACGGGACCTGTTGTTATGATCCGGGGTAATTTTGCTTTAGACCCAGGACGGTAGCAGATGAGGGTCACAGAAGGTGGTGCCGTCGCAGACTTAAGTTCAAAATAATTCGTTTCTGTAGCCCACTGTAAGTACCGATACAAGCTTATCCTGCAAAGGATAAAACTAACCGTGATTATTTTTCTATCTTTGTTTGAATGCGTAACAGAAAGACAGTAATAGCTACAAATCGTAACAAAACGCCATGCGGTTTTATAAATTATCCTCCAGATGGGTATTTTTTTCTACACGGACTTTGTCTTTTTTAAACCGTCAGCAGACTAAAAGAAATCAAATGGTTAGTTATTACAATGCTGACTAATTTGTTTATATAGCTTCACACGGACTATAATTTTCAGCATGGTTGACTTTTTCGGTGAAACAATCTTGCATGCCGACACTGCAATAATTGTGTTGCAATATCATAACTGTGTAAGTTGTATTAGATTTTTTTTCTCTTGTGACACTGCCATTACTTTGACTTTTCCTTATTTGTTTTTTTTACATTTTGGGAGTATGCGTTATATACACCAATTCGACATGTGCGGCTCATTTTTGACTGAAGTTTTATCATCTCTGTTTGCAGGGAAAAAAGATGACTGTGACTTTGTGAAATCCATAAAGTAGTGGTCAATCTGATGTCAGATACGAGGTGTTTTAATAGGTGCTGTTTGTCTTCTACGTGGTTCGTAATTTGTAGAGTCAAGTCTAAAACCCCAAATTATTTTCAGAGTCGCTCGTCAGCATTTCCGTTAATGAGAAAAACAAGTGCACACTATCTGAACTTGTGTTTAAGGGTGACTGAATTCATCATTCTTAGATGTAGTAATTAAAATAAAGCAATTAACCGAATATTAAGTGACTTTTAATCAGCTACCATTTTTGATAAGAGAAAATCAGTTGCAAACCTGTATTACTCTAGGTTATTTCTATGGATTGACTTGTCAAAACCTTTGCTGACAGCGTCATATCCAGCACATTAGAAACTGAGTCAATATTTTGAGACGTGACGGATCCAAAAGATGCTTATTAAATGGCCTTTACGCATGTGGCTCATGAGGCTCACAGCTGCAGCCTTCAGAGGCATCACAGCACCAGCGTAATGCAAAACTTTGAAGTGCTATTTCTGGTCCAAGTTGTGCATGCACTCACTCTTGGAGACAAGTAAGCTAGGGAGCTGTACGAGATCCCAAACCAAAAAGCTGAATAATGCAGCGAGGTCTCATAAAACGTCGCATTTGCTCCTTTGGCTTTCACTTTAAACCCTCAAATAGCTTCTGCTAACAATTTCAATTCTGCACATGTAATATCATAGCCGATTATTGGCCGTTTCATTAGGATAGCTTTTGCGCATTAAAACTAAATATATTCAATTCATTTTGAGGCACACGGGGAACTTTGAGTGCGTTGCAGTGTCATGTACTACTGCAGCAACTCTAATTTATCTTTGCATGTTTCAATTTTGTATACAATACTCTCAGCTTATCAATGATATGTCATTCTTACCGTTTCCCACCTGTTGAAATATCCCTCCAAAATTTTGTATAGCAGAATATGGGGACACCTAAAAGGGAAAAAAAAAAGGTCGGATCAAGTCGTAGTTCTACTTGTTAAGTTGAGAACAACAAAACTTCCTCTCTTTCCTTGGTCTCCTAAGGCTGACTAGGAGAATGGCTTGTAGAAGCCAGTCTAGTAGCCAAGAAGATATTTTAATGGTTTGTATGGCACGTCTGTGCGTGTGGCTTTGAACTCTAGCAGCCGGAGGTTCCTGCAGAGAGCGCCGCAAATCCCACTTGATAACTTCGACAACCCACAACGTTTTACACACAGGTTATGCATTGCTGGTCTGCTAAAAAAAAAAAAAAAAAAAAAATTTGAGTGAGTCGCGCAAGCTCAGCCAAACCGTGATGGATACATTAGGTATAGTTGTAGATCCAAGTTAAATACTGGCCTATATATTCAAGGTAACCTTTGTGAACGCGGGGTGCTGGTGAGCATGATGTGGAAATCTAAAGCACAGATGTTCCACTGGTGTGCGCTTCAGTGGACGCCGAAACACAGTGTTGAAGTGAAACAGAGCTACAAAACTCGGACTGCGCACAAGAGGAAGAAAACAAAACGTTGTATGGACTCATTTGAAGTGAAACAGATAAAGTGATAATCCCCTGCCTTTCGAGAGAGTGATGACCCCAAATGAACTTCAAATAGCGGTTCCCCTAAGTTTTCCGAATGAAACACATCTAAACCGTGTCTCTCTATACCTGTACCTGGCACACGTGATGACGGGTCCAGGTTAGAACTCTGTCAGGTTTCATGATCTCCTGAATGCTGTCCCACGTGCAATAAATAAGAGAAGTGTCAGATAATAATCATTGAAAGCAGACAAACAGATTGACGCATCTGTCAGCCTGAGCGCTTAACTGTACAAAACGTTACCAATTACACAAACAAAAAAAGGGCGTGCTTGGTAATCTGATGGCCATGGCAACAAAGGCAACGTTTGGTTTGTAACCCTTCTGCACTCCGTGGCTGCAAAACGGGCTTCGACTTACTTTCTACGAGGCCAATTGTTGTCTTGTGTTTCCCAACTTTTGTTTTGCTGTTATTCAGCCCTTTAACCAAATTCACAGTCAGCATTCTCACAATATCTGGGATTGATGATGCAAAGAGGCCAATAGAAGTGAGGGCCCTGCACCGTGGATTGTTATTTGGTGAGTGGATGTTATTGGGGGGAAAGGGGCTCCGCCAATGAACGAGAAGCTCCGGAGCCACGTGACTACCCCCCTCCTCTCCCATTCATCAGGGCTGGACTGTGTTGTCTTTTCAATTCATTTATCTGCAGGAATGATTGCGACTATCAGTCTAGAGCTCACCGCCTGACTGAGGAGGTGAAAGTTGCGCCACAGGAAGATAAACCGCAAAAGACAATATTGCATGTATACACGATTTTGCGTGTGCATCGGATGAGCGGTATAGGGGGATTCCTCGCGTCTTAAAAAGTAAACAGAAATTCGGTGGATTTGAGAGTTTGCTCAGTGTAGAGGTCCAAGAGATACAGAGAGGGGGAGGAAGAATATCTGCGCGTGGTTTTTTGATTTCTGCTCTCAGTCGTCTCAGCGAGTCTAGACTGAAGATGCTCCTGGACGCAGGACCGCAGTATCCCACCATAGGAGTCACTACTTTCGGCTCCTCACGGCATCACTCAACAGGCGAAGTCACAGAGAGAGAAGTAGCGTTGGGGATAAATCCGTTCGCGGATGGGATGGGCGCCTTCAAAATAAACCACAGCTCCCACGATATTGGCTCCGGACAGACGGCGTTTTCTTCCCAGGCGCCCGGCTACGCAGCAGCTGCCTTGGGACACCATCACCACCCGACCCACGTTGGCTCTTACTCCACGGCGGCTTTCAACTCCACCAGGGACTTTCTCTTCAGAAATCGGGGTTTTGGGGATGCCACCGGGGCGCAGCACAGTCTGTTTGCCTCCGGAAGTTTCGCAGGGCCACATGGACACTCAGATGCAGCCGGGCACCTGCTCTTCCCAGGGCTCCACGAGCAAGCAGCAAGCCATGCCTCTTCCAACGTGGTCAACAGTCAGATGCGGCTGGGCTTCTCGGGGGACATGTACGGTCGGGCCGACCAGTATGGCCACGTTACGAGCCCCAGGTCTGACCACTATGCGTCAACCCAGCTGCACGGCTATGGCCCCATGAACATGAATATGGCTGCACATCACGGAGCAGGGGCCTTCTTTCGATACATGAGGCAGCCGATCAAACAAGAGCTTATCTGCAAGTGGATCGAACCGGAACAGCTGACGAATCCCAAAAAGTCGTGCAACAAAACTTTTAGCACGATGCACGAGCTTGTGACCCATCTAACGGTGGAGCATGTGGGAGGACCAGAGCAGACGAACCACATTTGCTTCTGGGAGGACTGCTCCAGAGAAGGAAAGCCATTCAAAGCCAAATACAAACTTGTAAATCATATCAGAGTACACACCGGTGAAAAGCCCTTTCCGTGTCCGTTCCCCGGCTGTGGCAAAGTATTTGCTCGATCGGAAAATCTAAAAATACACAAAAGGACTCACACCGGTAAGATCCGCACAGATTGACCGTTTTTTTTTCTTAGTGCCAAAATCAGTGCTGAGAATGCCTCATCCAAAATATGCATGCAATCAGGATTATTATTTATAAGGCAGCTGCAGTATCTTCACTGACATTTGACTCAGTGCAGCTGTCGACAGAAAATATTTTATAGGCTTTTCTTTTTGCTTCCCCAGATTTTCTATTTTCTATTACATTTAAAATAATATTTAAATTCAAATTGATATTATTTATGCACATCTAAATGAGCTGATTCAAATGTATTTACAGTAGATAATTATTGCAAGGCAATCCAATCCAAATGACTATTAAAAATATAAATCTTTACTCTGGTTACTGTTTTACATCTTCAATTATGTAAAGTCAAAATAAAAATGTGTAATAATAATGTTAAAGCCCCATCGGTGTCAAACACTATATTGTTATTTTTCTTGCTTCGTTTAGGTGAGAAGCCTTTTAAATGTGAGTTTGAAGGCTGCGACAGGCGGTTTGCAAACAGCAGTGACCGCAAGAAACACATGCACGTCCACACATCGGACAAGCCCTATCTCTGCAAAATGTGCGACAAGTCATACACACACCCCAGCTCCCTCCGAAAACACATGAAGGTAAAACCCGTTTTATTATTATTATTATTGTATTTTTTTGTATTCCTGCAATGTTTATCTGTGTGCAAGTGCAATTCACAGACTGTTTTTTTTGCTGCTTTCAATATGTGACTGGAAACCTGGATACAAAATATTTCTTTATTTGTATGATTTTATTCTAACAGGATGTCCCAGTTTTTTCCCCCTCCTTTTTTTCCTTCAGTGTAGTAACAGAAACACAAGTTAATTTGTCTTGACACTTTCTTTCTTTAACCGACAAATCAGATTAAGATCTTAATGGGAATAATTATGTTTTGGGTATGCTTTTTTTGTTTCTTTTTTTTGTGTTTTTTAGAATTCTGCACATGTCCCCCAACAGTCAGATTAGGACTTTTAATTTGTTTTGATGAGGTTCTTATGTTCTGTGTTTGATCAAAAACAAAAACGAAAACAAAAACCCCCACGGTGCACCACGATTCTCAAAACACGTTTCTCATTACTCGCAGGTCCACGAATCCAACAATGCAGGATCGCAGCCATCTCCAGCGGCCAGTTCAGGGTACGAGTCGTCGACACCTCCCACCATAGTATCACCGTCCACAGAGAACCAGAGCAGCAGCTCCATATCACCAGCAGCCTCAGCAGTACACCACACAACCAGCCACAGCACGCTGTCGTCAAATTTCAATGAATGGTACGTGTAAATATTTTTGAAAAAGAAAAAGAAAGAAAGGGGAAAAAGACTGCAGAAATAAAGAAATAAATAAAACTGCTTGGAATCAAAGACTTTATCAAGTCAGCCAGTGAAACGAGGACTGAAAAAAACACGGGAGGCCCAAACGATCAATAAAAGGCTGCCTTAATGTCAGTGAAAGAGAATGCATGGACATAAAGGAGGCAAGGACAGCCACCTACTTAAACTTTTCCCCCCTAAATATTTCTTTGAGTCTTTATTTTTACTGAGAGACTGCTCAAAAAAAAAAAAAAAAAGGAAGAAGAGAGAGATCTCAAAAAGCATGCTATCTGCGGGTAGAGGCCTGAATTTTTGTACATAAGGATTTCACCAAGTTGAAAAAAAATGTAATATTTTATTTTGTAAATAGTTCTATCACAGTTTAAGGGAATTTGTGAAAAATGTGGTCCCTAGATATATGGAAAAATGAGATGGTTTTAAGAATACTGCGATGAATAGACTTCATTGAAAAGAATGTTATAGTTGTGTACCAAATGTGAATTATTCAGTATTACTACAGTCTACACGTCGACTTAACCGACTCTTAGTATTAATGTGCTTTTGTAGCCTATTCAGTGCAACATTTTCGTCCAAGGTCCAGTTTGAGTAGCACAGTATCATTGTTGTTATTTAATGTCATGTCGATAAATCGTGTAGTGAAAGCCTGAAATTCCGTGTCAATCTGTTTATGTAGTGATAATTATAAAATCTCTGTCAATTGCTTTGTCTGAAAGGAAGTATTATGTAAGTAGCTCAATTTTCCATATTTATCCGCATGTAAAGGACCGGTAACATGTTAGAAATGATCGGTATTTATGGAGAAATGCGCTCATATGTAAAATTTAGTTTACAAAAACAACAAAAAAAATGTTTGGATACATTTCGTACTATATTAAAGGATTAAAAAAATACAAGAATGCAATGCGTTGGAGGTTATTGGTTTCATTAGTGTTTGAGGTTGATCTCAACATGAGTGCTGTGTTAAACTAATGGGTTCTTTTTATAGGATGCATCACCAAAACAGACCCCCTTTTTTCCACCACGATAATCCATTTAGTACAGTTCCGATGGAAGAATAATTGCATGGTTAGTTGCACAAATAATTTTAACTCTTTATGTGTGTGCGTATATGTGTGTGGGTGTGTGTGTGTGTGTGTGTGGGGGGGGGGGGGGGCTTTTGCAGTAGGCGCGCATATGTGTGTTTGTGTGTGTATATAGATATATATACGTGTGTGAGGCACCAGCTCAGTCTGAACGTAAAGGCTTGCCGTGTTTTAAACACGCTGTCACAACTTTTCCTGCCAGTCGATAATAAGTAAATTCACTCCCCAGTCTGCATCTTCTGTTTATCCAAAATTAACATCCAACACTTTGCCCTCCAGTAATGTGCAAATTAAATCGATTAATCACGGCGGTTGTTCCTCGGTGTAAAACCGGATTTTTTTCCCCCCTCTTGCCTTACTTAATTGTTCGGGAATCTAATTTTCCAATCTAATTTTTCTTTCCTGCGTTTTGTCGGATTTCATAGATTTAGGGAGAGTTGGTGTATTAGTCTGGCCCCTCATTGTTCCTGGCTGCAGCTTGCTTGACCGCCCCATTAGGCAGAGATCACATCAGCAGCCGCCACTGATCATGGTTAACACTGGCAGTGTGTGCACGGAGCCACGATCTGTCAGTCTGCACCCTCGTAAAGGCTTGTCGCACATGCCCGAAAAGAGCCACACAGCAAATTTAACATCCCAAAAGGAAAAAAAAATGTACACATAGCAGCAGAGGAAACGCGTGCGTGTGCTCGTGCATGCTCGTCTATAGCGGCAAAAAATAAATAAATAAAAATAAAATAAAATAAAAAAAAACTAAAAACGACTCCCACCATCTTAGATGATTTGTTGAAATGTATTGAAATGTATTCATATTTTCTTTTCACGGACTATTAGATTTGGAGATAAATGAAGGATGGTAATAAAATGACTTTTTCGACTCTATTTAACACTATCTATCTGGTCCCAGTGCAGATGCTGCTCTCGTGCACCGCTATGGGGGTGAAAAAAAAATAAAATAAAGACGCACTCCACGCCCGTGCAGTGAATTCGTTTGCAGCTTTATAGAAAAATGTTCACATGCAACTTGAAATATAAATAGTTTAAAGTGGATGTGTTAAAACTGGCTCCTGTGGTTTTCTGGGCTGGCAGATAGTCCACACGTGCATTTTATTTAAATATAAAGTTGATGCCAAATTGACAAATGTTTGAGATAAAAGCTCAATTCGGCAAAAAGACAAAACAAAACAAAAAAAACAGTTTATTTATCATTTGAGGGAAAGTCTTTAAATGTGAAATTATGTTTCGAGTCCAGACTAATAATGATGGAAAATGCTCTTCGTGGAATGGATTTAAACTCAGACTGGATCCATAGTTTTTGCCTGCTAATGGCCACAGACTTGAGTTCATACTTTAGCCACGTTGTTTTTTAATTTCCCTGCAGATGCTTTTAGCAAATAGTGAAACTAAAACCTTTAAGTCTTACAAAAAAAAAAAGGAAACGAGAAAACAAACGTTAGCTCTTTGCCCTGCCAACACAACTCAATCCAAAAAGCAGGGGACTTTACTACTTAATTCTGACTTCGTGGTTCTGTCGTATTACTTTACACTGAACCTGCACACGGTGTCGAAAATGAGATGCTCGTAAAAGAAGAATCGACGAGAGGCTGGAGGCGACTTCCATCAGGCTATAGGGCTGATGGTGACTCCAGATCAAATAGGAGCGCGGGGGGAAAAACATCCACTTTAAATGTATCTACGCTCAAGTCTGGAAATGACAAACAGATATCGGGAAAGCGCAGGCGCCAGCATCATGAATATTTATTACTAGCACTTGTGGCCAGTAAACCGAGCCTGACGTTTGTGTTACCAAGGTAGACACGCTGCAGCTTATGTGCGCATCAAAAATCAGACAGATTCAACCTTTCTTACTTTTGTTTTCTGCTTTTTGAAAATGCACGTGCAGTATATGGAAATAGGCTTTCATTAAAAAAAAAAAAACGAACAAAAAAAACCCCACTTTCAACTCTTTCCCTCCCATTTTGTAAGTTGTGGCTGCTCTTAATGACTTGTTTGGACCTTTTTCCCTTTTTTGTGAGATCACCCCCCCCCCCCCCTTTTTTTTTTTTTTTTAAATCAGACGCTCTGATAAATGCTGCTTATGCAGAAACTTTGCACTGACACGTGGAGTATAGCCCAAGATTAGAAAAAAACTATAATCCACGCTCCTTGATGGATGAGGTGCCCATGCTTTTGCCAGCGCTCTGATGTGCATGCCCAGCTGCCGTCACTCTATGAGAACTAAATCAATAAGTTAAACATTTGCAGTGGGGTTTAACTATTAGGTTTCCGGCGGAGGCTTACACGTGATATCCATTTTTAAGTGATAAGGGAGTTGAAAAACTTGGGAGCCTACGCCCCGAGTTTGAAAGTCGTGAAATAACTTGCAAACCCGTTATCCCAGAGTCCTCATCTGGCGGGCTTAAGGGTTCTAATACAAAAAGGTCAAATTCAAGTCAAGGCCACTTTGGTTTATTGGCATGCAGACATTTCGAAACGCCTCCAAGAAACCCTGTCTTATTTGCAGCCATAAAACGACTCCAGTGCCAGAGCCTGGGTAATGGAGCAATCCATCCCACACTGAACATCTAAGTTTGCATAGAAAGACAATCCAGACGCTGATTTACAGAAAAATTACAGCATGTTATTTTTAATCTTCATGCATATTCAGTGACTGGACGTCATTTATATCGTTTTATTTTCGTGCCCCTTTGAAATTTGACTGTTTAATTTATTAATATTTTTTTTTTGTTATTGATATCCTCATAGTTATTCCTATTCTTATTCGCTTTAGACACCACTTAACTCTAAGAGAAAGGTGTAAATATTTCATTTCACATAGATTTGTGGCATTATCGTCCCAAAACAAAAATTTAAACGCATTTAAAATTTAAAAAGAAAAAAAAGTCAACTATCAGAATTTCGCTAAAAGCTGAAATTTTATTGGTTTGGTGGATTTGATTGGGATACTGATTCCCTGTTGGAAACTCTCGCTAAATCCTCGTTTCTTATAAACAGCAGCTCTTACAAGTACTTTAAGTCGAGCTGCCACATGTGTAATCTGCTGGGACCAACGCTGCACTGGAGCAGCTCGCCGTTTTGTCCGTGACAGGCAGAGGAAATCTGTCTTTACAAATGGAATGTCCAGCTGTTGTGAAATAATGCCATTTTCTAGACAAAAAACCCAAAACAATACAAAAAAAACAACAACACAAATTTGTGTCCCCCCCTTTCCTTTTGTCTAGTTGATGTCTGTCTGCCTTGTGATAATCCAGACTGTAGCTCGTATAGTTCAACGCTTTTTTATTTAACCACATCGCTGATTGGAACATTAATCTCCGCTTTGCCACCCCGGTCTCCATGCCGGGGTTGGGGAAGGGTTCGTTATAGTGAAACATAGGCTCACCGTGACCCCTATTGCATCAGTTGTGATGTCTGACATGCTATTAAGTTTAGACCATGCAGGAGATTTGTGGAGGCGCTGACACGGTGTTGTCGCGTCCCCTTTGACGTGCTGCTAAATGAGGCCACCCCAATTAGCGCTTTGCGGCAGGGTGAGACTGCAGCACACCTCAGCCTTCAGGAGAAAAAAAAACAAATAGTCACCGTCTGATGCCTGTTTTTTCCTGTAAAAAGTCAATGCGCTTCATTCGCACATGCGCAGCTCTAACAGTGGGCTGTTTAGTTGGCCATTGTGGATTTTTGGTGGTGCTCAAGGGCACTCTGGTGATTAGCGGTTAAACAGATCTGCAAATGTACAAACTTCCGGTTCCAAAACATCTGTTTTTAACCCTTTAACCCCTGAGTCCCAGAATCAGTTAAAGGGCAGTTTCACCTTTAATTTGTTCATCTTATATTTATAGCATCTTTACAGCGACTTTTCTCTTAATTCGAAACACAGCCATTTATAAATCCCCTCAAACAAGTTTCCGTTACTGACATCACTGCATGCTCTTGTTTACATTTGGACCACGTGAGTGCAGCCTATGACATTCATCAACCGTAATAAAATAAGCTCGCGTTTTGATTTTATGCGGCTGAAGTCAAACCATGCATATGGTACATCACTGCACTGTTCAGTGGAGAGGCATTCTCACTTACAGAGCAGCTTGTCAACATCTGCTTATCTGATGAGTCTGATAATGACTCCTTATTTCACAGTGTGGATTGGCCAGCCAGAGATAATCAGTGACAGGTTTCTCCCGATCCACTGCACATCACAGTGTTGGTGCGAGAATGCATCATAAGCTGGCCTGGAAAGAAAACATGGCTGAAATCATACCACTCCGAGGACTTAATAGTTTCTTGAAACATAAAACTTGATACGAACAGATGTTTGGGTTTCATCCTGCTGCATGCTCTTTTGTATTCCCAAGGCTTTAACAATGAGTCCAAATTAACCTATTAGCTATCATCCCGAGAACATGGCATGTGGTGTCCTACTGTTAACTGGTAACAGAATGAATCTCTTTGTTGCCATTTGCACATTTGGGGATTAGGATGGAGTCCCATCGTGTAGGTTCTGAACATAATGTACACAAATTATCTGTCGTATCACAGGTTTGTTGTAGAAATAGGATTTTCTAATCTTTCAAACAATTTCTTATCATGTTTTTTTTTTTTACCTTTTCCAAAACTCATGTGTGCTTATTGCAAGTGAAAGGTCACAATGCGTGTTTTCAGAGTCTTTACATGGCAAGCAAAGTAACAGAAGCTCGTGCTACAAATGGCAGTCATAATTTATCAAGAACACAAAGATCAAATTCTAAAAATTAAATATCAAGCAGCATTTGTGCTCATTAACACCATCTCGGCGAATCTAGCAATCACCCTACCCTCTGCACAACCACTTAATCTTTGGGTTGCCTGAAATTCATTGTCGTTTTCCTGTTGGGCTGCTGCCTAAACCCTTCAAATATTTTTCAGAGACAAGGGGCAATAAATATAAGTTGTTTTGCTTGCCTGGTGTTTTGAGTGCAGATATTTTAAATAAAAATGGATTTCTTTTTTTTCTTCCCCTCCTGAGTAAATCATTCCAAAGGGGGAAAAATGTGTGTGCAATGAAACAAGCTGGAATCACAATTCCTCTGGTTAGTTGGCTTGTGCATGTAGAAATGCTGGTATTTCCAATGCTACGTTAATATCGACTGTGTGTTTTTTTTTTCTGCTTCTTCTTCTTCAAACATTTGGTGCTTTGTAATTGTTCTGGCTCACTGTTGTTCAGTTTGATTCTGATAATGGAAGGACATCCATCATTAGAGTCCAGTGCACACTGTGGCTGTATATGTGTTTGCCATGAGAGCGTGTGCATCTGTAGACATTTTGCATTCATTATTATTCAAGCGTTTCTGACATCAAGCCTATTCAGAATGGCATAAAAATGCAGCAGTGTCGTCAAGCCAAAACCCTTATCCCTGCATTAAAATGTTGCCACTCTCAGGAAACGCAGAAAGATAAAAACATATTCTCGCTGACCTTAACAAAGATATGTAAACCGTTCTTGTATCGTCTTGTTGCCACTGTGCAGAAGGTATCAACAGAACAATGCGGTGTAACAGCAGATTAACAGCATCCTGCTGAAAGGTACTGATTGATGCAACACATCAGTCCTATTCCACCCCTCAGCACTGCATTCATTTATAATTATAGTAGCAACACAGAAAGAGAGTGATTAAAAGTAAAATTTGGCAAACAAAAATGTGGTATGTAAGGTATCATCATAACAGTGCGCTTGGCAGGGAATATTTTTCACCAGCTGCCTCAGCAGGACACAGGTGGAAATGAAACTTGACTGGTGATGGGAGCCAAGAAAGACCTGGAAGCTGAATGTGTCTGTCTGTGTGGGAGTGTTTGTATGACTGTGCACACACACACACACACACACACACACACACACACACACACACACACACACACACACACACACACACACACACACACACACACACACCAAGTGGTGAACTGAAGAACGCAGGATATTAGCTGTCTAACGCTGTCAGAAGACAGAGAAAGTGGGCTGCACTGTCTGTGAGAAGGAATCCAGAGAACAGGCAACATGCTACACATTTCTGAGACACATGATCGGACTTGGAAACAAAAAGAGCTCGATTTAATAAAACTATGTGAGCAATAACAAGCCTGTTTAAAATTAAATGCAATGTTTTAGTGAAAAAAAAAAAAGATGTTCAGTGAGATGTGCCAAATTCTTTCCCACAATTCTTCCAATAAAGGCCCAAACTGTGTGCAGCATCTGGTGCCCGCAGGTTCTCGCAGTTCGATTTTATGTCTATGACTCTGATGTTCCATCATGTCACAGTTAACCGACTGATGCAATGTGGTTTAGGTGTGAATAGTCTAAAATCTGCGATGTACGGTGTCACGCTGCTTGCTGAAGCTGTGGTGACCTCTGCACTATTTTGACAGGGATGTGAAGAAATGGCGAGAACGCACAGTGTTGAATGCATCCAAAGCTTCTGTAATCATTTTAAGTTGGCATGCAGAGCTTAGCATACAAAAAGCCAGCCACTGAAAGGTAATACAATCAACATGTAACTAAAAACACAATGTAATGCGTGAAGAGAAGGTTGACTAAAGGGTTTTTCTGTGAAACATCAAAGCTAAAAGCTTGCTTTTATTTTTATGACTCCAGGCATAAAAGGATCGGAAAAACAAACACAGTTCTCTCTTTGTTTGGAGCAGCACAGCTCAGCCACACTTTCCAGCTCGAGTTACGTTATTGTCTTCCATAAACATGGTGGCAGGCAAGAAATCCGTCTATATCTAACTGAGTGACAGACCGCTTGACAGGTGCAACTGTGATAATTCAATTTATCGGCTAATAATAATTTCTAAATAAAATGTTACACATCATAAGGCACGTGTATCCCATTTATTCCAATTCGGTGTTGCTCACTCATGGTTTGATTGATAATGATTGGCCCAAATTTGCGTGGTCCAGGTGTTTGCCGTTTATTATTTTTCCACCCCCTCCAATTAATCACTAATTGGTCTTTCCACCTGCAACGGAAAATATACCACAACTGTGGCCAAAAACCTCACACTGCCACTTTCTGGAGGAAAATGTACTGAAATATTTATTGGTAAACACAAAAGGTTTTAATTTAAGGAGAAAATATAAAAACAACAATACTTCTTATGACTTTATTTGTGCAGAATTTGCATTTGTTTTTATTTTTGCTCATCATGACGTCACGTTTAAAGATTCTGATATTTTGAGAACAACTAGCGACTGCTTCTGATTTTAATGTTTACAGTGTCAGGATAATTCTGTCTTGGCTGAGGTAAGGTCATTGTGTTACAAATAGAATCATATTTGTATTTTATGTCTGCATATAGAAACTGTTCATTGTCAGAATCAAATTGGTTTTATATATGTTGCATTAATAAAGTTTTCTTTTTTTAAAATCACAAAATGTGTCACAGTGAGAATGCAATGTAGCGTGTTTGCAGTAACCCTGACTTACCTAGATGCTTTCTATCCCATATCAAGGCTACCTGTATTGCTTGAAGACCACGTAGACTTCTGCCTTACACAGGTACGGCAAAAACCACTCCAGTGAAAGGGCAAATAAAATGTTAGCACTCACGAAAGGTCAAGTCCCCTCCGCGAGATCAAGTTCTGAAAAACAGCTAAGCTTTAAACGACTGACAACATCTAAATTTCTACATGAAAGTTCTGGAGCTGAGAGGAAAGCGGCATCACAGCTACATGCAAGCCCACATCAGAGCAAAAATGCTTGTATTGCACAAGTAATGGTGCATTGTGGCTTTGTGGCTTACTGGGAACTTTTCAGCAGTCTTTACAACTCAAAAATGAATGTTCAGACATTGCATGTACCACAAATGCTCAAGATGGATCCTCCACAGGAATGTGACAGTCCAGATGGCAATATCTTAATGCTTTTTATTACAGCTATTTAATGTTGTATATTGATATAAAAAAGATGGCTTGGGTCCATTGTGAGTGTCTGTTTACGCACACCAAAGCAAACAGCACGGACAGCGTTTACGTGTCATATTCATCACATGACTTGTCTGTAACCACTTCTTCTTCTTTCTTTTTTTTTAATTATGACAGCCCCCTGCTCTGCATCCACACACAGCTATTAGTTATAAAGCCATGCACAGCAGTGGCTTGTGTCTAATGGAGAAGTGTTGATAAGTCCTTTAAAAAAAGCATCCGGCTGAACGTCTCGCTAAAGGTTGTTTCCAAACTTATGTGATGTAAGTATCCATCTGTCATTGCTTCACAGAAAAATTGGAGCCCCGTCATCAAACAGATAAATGGCTGCATGTTGCTACCTAATGGTGAGTGCAGTGATTGTTTGAAAGCAGCCATTTCTGCAAATCATTTTAAAATGTATATATATATATATATATATATATATATATATATATATATATATATTTATTTATTTATTTATTTATTTTTTTATTTTTTTAAATCACTCCTTATTTTGTTTGGATCTTCTTCACTGAAAATAATTGGCTTACACTTAAAACCACAATCTGTAATTGAGTGTCACTGTTGAGACTTTTGATGCACCACTGGCGTTGTTTATGTTGTTTTTTTTTATTGTATTTTATTTTTATATGATTTAACTTTCTTTCAATATAACAAAATTAGGGGCTGGATGACGTGTTAAGCCGCAGTGAAACTTTCACAATTTTTTGTTGCTACAAGTTTTGAAGCAAGATAAATCATTTGTTGGCTCATGACTGAATATTTAATCCAAACCATTAAAGATCAGGTTCTATTTCCATGAAAGCATCCAGGTCATAATACCTTGTAATATTGAACTGATTATTAAAAAAAGTATGAAGTACAAGCAGAGTGAATACAAAAAGCACTCAGCTGTCTTCCTTTTTTCCCTCCTCTTTGTGCTTTGCACAGGAAGAGAGATTGAATTGGGATTAGAGTCCATAAAAATACATCTTTAAAATACTGTTACCTTCAAGTACTGCAAGTTAATTATAACCAAAGGGAATGTGGGGAGGATTAGTGTTTTGATCCCTAGCCCTGTTAAACAAAACGGTGACGTACTGTAAGGTTTGAACAGTTTATCCCACTGGGTTACAGGTCGATTCTCTGTGCAAGTACACTGCAGCTTTTGTTCAAGAGCTGAGAACATATCACATATCTGTTTTCTTGAATGGCAAGTGTTAAATTAATATTGCAGAGGATAAAGAAAAAAGGCTAGACTTTTATAATTAAAATTCACCTTTGACGTAAAACTAAAAGGATGAATTGAGTTTAATGTTTTGACATGCGATAAGTCACACAAAAGGGATATTTAGGATTATTTGCATGTCTGTTTTCGGGGACCTATGACTGATGATCCATGGCTGACTGTAAATAAATTTCAAGTTACATCACTTGGTGGCTTTGCACTGCCTCTGCCACAACCCAACTCAACCATGGCTGCGTGCAGCGTTTCAGTAAATCACTCATTCCTGACACGTTTGCTGATGGTGTTTGATTCTCAAACATCCATTAGAAAACTTTTTTTTTCTTAAAGCATATGTCTGAGAACATCCAAAATTAAATAATCCGTCGTATTTTCCACTTCTTAAAAGTGTTTTCCCCTTTGTCTGCAATTAAGTTTATTCAAGTTGAGTATTGTTGCATGTGCAGATGGTTTGGGGAAGCATCAATCTCTGTCAGCAGTGTAATAATGCAGACATTCCATACTGGGACACTTCATGAGCAGAGGAGGCTCGTAAGAGGGGGAGTTCCCTAAATCAAATAAAGGCTTGTGTTCTGGCTGAAGTCTGAGAACCAGCACCCCAGTGAGGATGCAGTGGGAATGAAATTATACGCAGCCCCCATGGTTACACTTGTCTGCATTTTTATATATTACAGATCTACAAATGTTGTTACGGTTTATCAAATAAATGTGCCTGTAACATGTAATAAAATGTTCATCTGTGCGCCGTGAAGCTCAGATCTTGTTTAAGAAGCGTAATCATAACGTATATAGATAACAGATGATTTCACTTTTAACACATAGAGCTTCTTGAACTCATACAGACCTCTTATCCTGGTCAAATGTTCCCTGAATATGTCATAAGAATTTTATGCAAAATGAACACTGAGGGAAAAAAAGGTGTTTTAAGTTTCACAAATCTTGCAAATCTTAGCCAAGCTGGTCTCACAAGCATTAAGATACATCTCGATTTATTCCATTTAAAGAGCTTTCTGGCATCTATCTCTTACAGCGATCTTTCATCCATCTGAACATGGACTCCAAAGCCATAAAATGTTGGCAGCACTTCTGATTTAACTCCCAGTACCTCCCTTGACTTTCTGTCCTGGCTTGATGTTGACATCACATGTAGAAAATTCTTGGGCACACACTGGAATAACACATGGAAAGTACTGGGGCTGTATGGAGACACGGGATGGAGAATGATAAGACTGGATGCCCTTCATCTTTCTCTCTGAATACAGGGCTAAGTCAATTTTACTCTCAGCGTGAGATTTTCTCCAGCCCAAGTTTTGAGTAAATCCAATCAGCTGTCCACAGGATTGAGATGTAGCATGTCACTGATGACAGAGTTTGCTGTATTGCTGAGATGCAGTCTAGCATTTCCAATAAGACAGTGCCCTATAAGCTCATCCTCAAGTAATAATTATCATTTAATAGGAATTATGCTTTAAGACTTTATGTAAATCAGCTACAGTTTGCTTTCAGTCTACATGGTTTGCTTTCCTAGAATAAAAAACTGTCTCACAGCTGGTTATAAATTTCCATTTTGTATACCATTAATATTCCAGCACAATAAAATAAATCAAATTATACCAATCCGTTCAGCAAAATATCAGAACACCGAGCCAACAACGCAAACTTAAAGTCGTCTGAGACGCATTTAAATTGAATACAGTTACACTTAAAAAAAAAAAAAAAAGATATTTATGGGTCCTCTTTCATGTTGTGTGGCGACCAGAGAAATAAGCTCCGAGTTCAGCATGGCATTGCTTGAGTGCTTTGGCATAGGAGCATAGCATGAAATCCCTCAGTCTGCCAGGTGCGAGCTCCCAAATTATACTTTCCCCAAATGCGCATCAACAGTTTTGACAGGCGGACTGTACAGTGCAATTCTACACTCAACAGTACTACTGTTCCAGGAAGACAGAGCACACATACATCACATATGCACACAGCCCACCCCACACGCTTTACTCGACTTTCTTTTTTTTTTTGAGCACCTTCCCATCTCCACTCTCCTCTCTCATTTCCTTCTTTTTCTTTCTTTTTTTTTTTTGGATTGGCTTGATTCCATGCTCATTAGCATGTCCCATTATCTTTTGGAATATTCAGGGGAATGTTTCCAGTTGCTGCCATTCCAATTATTCTAATATACAACATGGTTCATGACTTTCAAGTTTCTGGAAGTGCTTCAGCTTTTTGTCAAGGTCCTCAGTCACACGTGAGGGCTGTAGATTGTTCAAGGGCATCTGTTCCAAGCTGGCCCAGAAGAGAGACAACACGGCAAAGGGGGAGAGGGGGGAGACTCGGAGCAAGCTGGAATGATCCACCTAGAATTTGTTGAATCAAATCCTTGCACCTGGATATAATTGTCTTGCTGCTGTGCTGGGAGTTGCTACTGCCACAGTGAGACCAAATTAGTGGCCTGAAAATGGCGACCTGTCAAAGCACGGGGCCTCACCTGGTATCATATTTTACCAAGACAAAACACTTTCCTTGCATTGCTAGTTAATGATTATTTTCTTTATGAGTTTGGATAAACACAATTCTGATTTTTCTTCTCTTTTTTTTTAAGATCCACCCTTAGATGAAGTGCATAAAATCAAGCTGCGCAGCATCGAGCAACACAACACAGCGTCACAGCTTCTCAAAGTGCTAAATGAATCATTTACATGTGCACAAAATCAAATGCAAATGGTGCTTTGTAGTATTTAAATCCCCTTTTCTTTGTCTCGATTGAAGTTCTTTTGTTTTTTTTAGGTTTATGTGCCTTTTAGAGAAAAGATCTATTGTTCAGCTCAGATTAGCCAACATCTGGTTCAATGGTGAACCAACGCACATGTATCATCTCTCTAGTTCACCATATGGATGCATGATAAACAAAGGATTTACATAAATACACTATCATTTAAGAAATTAAGATAGTAATAGCATATCAGACTGTTGCCGCCACACTCTAATCACTTCTTGCTCAAGGTCAGGGGATTCATTTCATTTGTATTCGTTCAAATCAATAACTTAGGCACACTATTACATGTGCAAACTCACTTAAGTGCGACTGCCTTGGGTCAGCCTGAAGCCTCGCTGACTGTGTGAAGGGAATAGAATTACATCTTCCTAACTAAATTATGCAGTTTACTGAGATGGCAAGGATAAAGAATTACAACCATGGGGGGTCTGGACAATAACTACTAACACTGATGAATCTCATGGATAACACCAGGCCCAAGCATTCCTCTAAGAATATTAATAGTACATCCTCTATTTATATCCCTGCTTAAATTTCTAACTGTATATGAAGTTTATGGTATTCATTTTCCACTGTGACAAATTGTTCGATTACAAAAAAAAGCTTCATGTGCATTTTTTAATTTCATTTTTAATCTTGGCAAGTTTTCGACTAAAGAAAAAAGACATCATTTATTACAGTTTACATTATAATCTGGGGATCTCATCGTTTAAGTCTTGTGCAAATAAAAGATTGCAAAAGGCTTTAAGCTAATTTTGATTCTAGCATACTGTAATTAAAATCAGACTTGAAATTAAAAATGGTTCTGGTATTTAGTTTTATGGATTGGAGCAGAGAAAGCATTTTACATTGTGCTTCTTTGATTCGTCAGTCAAATTGTATTTTGGCTTGGACCTGGCACGGTTTTAAAGCAATGTGGTCGGAGCTTAGTTATGTGCCTAATGGTTGCAGGGTGAAACGATACAAGCAGTGTAGTAGCATCGCGGCTATGCTCTATGAAGGATGTGCTGTTGAGGCTCAAAGACGAACGTTAAAGATAAAAATACAAATCTTAAAATGATGTTTCAACCAGTTTAAAGACATTTTAGTCAGCTCATTGAACTTCAGTGTGTGCCCTCTAGTTAAAAACATTCCCAGAACCATTTACTGTACCATGAAAACAAGACTTTTCTGTAGTGCATGGAAAATACGCATCCAGTCGGCTCATTTACACGCGACAAAAGAGGTTTTTTGAGGAAGTGATTGCTAAATCTGGAGTAATCCATCACAGTTTGTCTGTCCCTGCACCTGCACGGTGAGGCAAATCCTCAGGGCATTGGGGCTATAGACAGTGTGGTTCATAGTCTAATGGTTGGATCAGCTGGCAGGTGTGCCCCAGAAGTTTTTCTGCCACCTGCACGCTGGACAGTGCATAAATGGTATAACTGTTGTATTGCTTAGCTGGACAGAGAGCTGCACCTGAGCCAGAATGGATTAAATACTTAATGGTTTGATGTTCTTCTGCTAGAGAGAGAAAATAGCCTTTCCAAGCCTCACATGGTACTTGATAAAGATGCAATAACATGAGGAAAATAGCTATAGTAAATCAATTTGTCACCCTGCATTTCATTTTTTTTTTAAGAGTTGACTTCAGTATGGCTGGCAACAAGGAGCTTGATAACATCTGGAACAAATGGATGGCCAAAACAGGAACAGCAGAATGCATAAACGTGTGTTGAGACACAAAGGATTTCACAATAGTCAAAATAGCTTTCAACCAACAGCATTAAAAAGTAGCATCACTGCTACATCTACAATATTTATAAAGCATCGCACACATTAAAATCTTTGTAATAAATTAGTTTGTCACAGAGCAATACAATACGTCAAATGCTGCCATTCACTCAGATGCTAATTGCATTTACCAATTACTCAAAGATAACTTGAGAAAAGTTGAGGTTAGGAAATGACCCTGGTTTCGGTTAAAACTAGACCCTACACAGCTTTAACCTTGCGCTTTTAAAAACTTTCTCAGTGCATTTAAGGGGGCCAAGGGGCCTTTACAAGCATATATATATGATTAGAGTGACAGGCATGCAGGTGCATCAAGGCAGTAGTTTGGAGACACCTGTTGTTGTATTTGAACCATTTTTTAAAGAATTCTCTACATGTGTATTTACATTTTAAAACAAGTGGCACTCAGAGAGCGCAAACCTCTCCCAAGGCAGTTGACTTTCTTGGCAGACTTTTAAGGAGATAGTATTCCATTATGTATATATTCCCTTAGTTTTGTTACTTTTAAACATACGTTAAGAAGTTTGAGTGCAGTAGAAACATGTGCAAATTTGGTTATTTCCTCTGTATTTGACATAGTTGTAAAGGAAATTATTTATTATTTTGTATCCATGTGGATACAATACATGTGTGGAACTCATTTGAATTAATGTAAAGATTCAGTTTATTTTGTTTTCCAAAAAGAAGAATACATATTCAGAAATATTGTACATTTTTTTAACCCGTTACTGTAATCTACATGATAAAGCCATAACTTGATATTTAGAATCCCCATACATATCCTATATGTCCCTATATGTTGTCAATAAAAACAAAGCCACTAAGGAACAGATTTAAATAGCTCTATGCAACATTACAATCACTTTAACCATCAGATCAATTTATTGACCTTGTAGGAGAGTTCAAAGGTCAAATGTGACCTAATATTTTAAATCCTTATACGATACTTTCTATATGTTAAAAATACACACTATACACACTATATAGGAGTTATAGTTTCTAGGTTGTAAGACGTTTTTCCTGTTTTCCACCAGTTTAGAGACAGAATGACGACACGCACACTACCAGGAACATAACCTCCTTAGTTAAGTTACCTGTGTTGGTTATGGGCATAAATAAAATATACACTTGTGCCAACTTTTCATTCTGATAAAATAGAAAGTGAATCTTTGGTTAACAATGTAAAAAGGTCTATTTTTTTCTTATGCATTGGTATCTAAATTTAACCAACCAGGATAAAAATTAACTGAGTGAAAAAAAGACAAACTTAAAAATGATCCCACACACACTTAAACGCTACTCTCCTGCTTCAAAGTCACTACTAACTCCACATACCTCCAAAGCCAGGCACTGACTTACGTTTTATTCTGTTACACACAAAATGTTTAGTATAAACAGTGGTTTTTTTTGTTATTTTTTTATATTGTCCATCACTGAAATTACAGATCATATTCAAACCTTCATTAGAAATAAAGTGGACAGAGTTACTCAAATAACCTTATTGATGCACAATGAATGAATGAAATGAATGCATTACTTCAGAACATAGTTCACTATCGAGCCTCCACACATGTGAATACTAAACATTCAGTATTTACAATAA
Source organism: Aulonocara sp. 'chitande type north' Nkhata Bay (assembly GCF_057382095.1). NCBI lineage: Eukaryota > Metazoa > Chordata > Actinopteri > Cichliformes > Cichlidae > Aulonocara > Aulonocara sp. 'chitande type north' Nkhata Bay. The sequence continues at coordinate 19,535,182 of NC_141352.1, read as the reverse complement.
TTACAGTATAATAATTGCAGTAATCACAGTTCATTATAAATGGCATTGTTGTAATTTGTTCTTCATTTTCAACTTAATAGCATCATGGTAAATGTCAGATTCAACAGTCACTGAGGTTTTTATTTTTCTGTATGCAAACATTGTTAATAGTATTAGTCTGATATTAACATGGTTCAGCTCATTAATAAAGGTGGTGTTTCTACAACATCTCACAACTGATTGTTTCTGATGCATATAACTAGAGATCATTCTGGGCCTAGTCTTGTCCCTAAATGATGCATGTGTGCTACTAATTCTGTATGAACTATTTGTCATGTCACAGAAGAGCTGATTTAAGTTAAAAGAGAAACTGGAAAAGACGAAAGACTACCATGTTATTGCCAGCTAGTGTACACAAAAAGATTTGATGTTTATCTCCCCGACGATATCAGACACAACTACCCCCAGTTCATTTTTTTTTTGTAATCTTAAAGACAGTTTTTGCTTTCCACACAAAGCTTCCAAGCCAGCCGAATCTCCCAAGTGTACTCTTTGCGTGGGCCCGTCTGCAGCGGTTTAATTTCTACTTCTTGAGATTTAAACTGTGGCAGCAACACATACTATAACAGCTCCCCGGAGAGAACCAGTGATAGCACTCCAGTGCATGAGGTGATATTATGTTTAATGTGTCGGTTTATCCCTTGAGGGGTTCCCAACATCTGGTGTGCTTTTAATTCCTTGAATGCTCCTACTTCCATGTTTTTCACTTCTCCCGAGTATCACTGGATATAGATATTGCATATCTAAGACTGAATGGGTCAGGTTTTTTTCCATTCATATTTTGTAGATGTCAGTGTGGCGGTCATTAAAAATTAGTCAGCATCCCTCTCCTGCATCATTTCCCAGTTCCTGCCCTCGTATTATTCATTTTCAGCCCATTTCTTTTCTTTTTTGGCAGGTTATTCTTTCTAAGTTTCAGCAGTACCTGAAATTGCAGGTACCTAAAGCAGCTCTCTAAAGACCTCCGCAGCTATCCTTCAGTTAGCCGTCCCATATTAGAGGGCAGCTCTTTGCGCTAACAGACCCTGCCGGAAACTGGGTTTGATTTGTTGATGTGAGTGCGCTGAGGGCAGAGTGGGGGCCAAGCATTAATGGGATCGAGACAATAGGCCATCACTAATCAGAGACCTCAAGGTTGCCATGAGGTTAATTGTAATGCAGGTGGCACTAGGGGAGGGGGCGAATAAGAAATGTTGACTCCTTTACTGCCTTGGCGGCCATTGTGTTGTAACATTAAGCCCTGGGGCTAAGATTTGGCTTTCTCCCTCACTCTTTCCCCTGTGCCCTCTTTACCTTTTAATTTCTTATTATCCACTGATTCCCATTCAACCTCCGTGGTTTAAAGAAAACCTTTCGCCACATGTCAAAGGAAATGTTAATATTGAGTCTGTCCTTGCTGTTGTGATGCGTGGCAAACTATTGTGAGGCTCCACTGGTGATTCAACAGTGCATTTCGCATTCACTGGAAGCACTCCTGTTGCATCATTATTTGTTTAAACTGACAGAAACAGTAGACTTTGCTTGCTTTTGTGTCAGTGAAAGACCATATCAAAACAAGAGCTTAGTCATGAATACACAATGGGAGTAGTATGTGTTTTAGGTTTTGCTGTTTCTTTTGACCATTTCTTCAGAGGCTGAACTGAGGAGCTGCATTTACCATGCTCATGTTTTCAGAGTGTTTGAAAGAAATAGCACTGAAACAGCGACTTTATACATTGCTCTCATAACGCTGTATATGTAGGGGAGCGGGGTTTTTTGAATTATGAATTGAGCCATAACAAATTAATCTCACTTTTTTATAAAAAATAAATAAATAATGAGAATATTTCTTAATATGTAAGACAACTCTTTAGTATATATAAATATGTGTAAGAAAAAAAAAAGTATTATTATAGGATGATTCAACTTTCATGCAAATAGCTCTTTTAACACTTTGTTAAAGTAATGCTGTTTTAGCAAATGTATGTATTTGTTTCTGGCAAGATGGCAAGTTGTATTTGCGCAGAAGGCATCATGTGAGCAGCACATTTGAAGCTGCTCTTTTGTTAAGACACAGATGACCTGTGGCAGGTCACCTGTGGTTTGGAAGTTTTCAGGGTAAAACACACAATCTCCTTCATAAAAAACACAGGAAATTTAGTTAAAGTATAGAAAGAGAAGTTGTATTATATTAAAAGCACTTCAGCAGTTAGATAGTGTCACACTGAACAAACAAAAAGGGTCCGGAAATCTTCCCTGTTGATCAGAATTATGATGCTACTTTCAAGTATGTCTAGTAAATATGAAGCTACTGTCAGCACAAATGCTAATGAGCAGAGAAATGCAGCTAGCAAGAACAGATACTTCATATAATCTGTTTCTAAAAAAGAAAAGAAAAGAAAAGAAAAGAAAATTGGTGGATTTTGTTACAGTGGACAGATTTAAAGCAAAAACAAGACTTGTTTCCAGTCTCTGTGCTAATAGAAGGTAATCAAGATTTGAGTGTACTAGCTACTTTAAGGCTAGGTAAAGAGTCTTCAGTAAACCTGAGTTATAACACATACCAGCTCACTTAATTATCTTTTAAACAAGAACTTTAACCAAAATGAATTTAATTGCCAAACCAACCACATGGATTCAGGATGCTAACCTTGATCATTGGTGTTATAGGTCCAGTATCTGTAGCATCCAGCCTAATCACTTCTATGCATTATTCCTGGGGAACAAAATCATTAAGACTGATCATAATCCAGGCAGCAATTACTGGCTTAAGAAATTACGAGTAAAAGCACATAAAATTCAAAGGATGTGCTGGGGTGTCTATGGGAAATTATTTCTTTGAGGATATGATTATGATAAAACACTGAGAATCTTTATTAATATGTAATTGGTTAATTAACTTAAAGATCAATATTTACTCATTTTAATCTGCGACTCAGTGTATACATCAGATTTGTTTCAGCCTTAATTAATCATACTAATTCATCAGTTTCATCCAAGCTGATTTTTTCCCCTTTGATATAATGCCCTTTTTCTGCTTCTACATTGGTCATCTCGCAACTTTAAATCTGGCCCTGACAGGTCACACATTATACTTCCTATATACAGCCATTCAGTTGTAGTGATGAGCCGAGAAACAGCGACATGTTGATTTGTGTGGTAATAAGCTCTTGTCGACTCTTCACCTTTGTGTCTGAGAGAGAAGGGGTGAACTGGAATAAAGGGAGGGAGATAGATTGCCCTGAAAGGCAAACATCTCAGTGTCTGCCAACCTGCAAATGGCTCTTGTGTTTATTCAGCTGAGGTTTGGACAGTTGCCAGAGCATCACTGTAAGAGACTCCTTCTTCCACAGTATATTTGAGGGGAATACATTGAAGTGTGCATTTGATACATGACAAATGAGAGTGCATTGAATAGTGGCATAGCGGGATAAGGTACAGCTGCTATGGTGCAGAATAAGCAGAGGGATGTGGGTGTAATGATTCTGCCAAGGTCTCTTTCTTTGTTGTATTTACTGATATTTCACAAGAATGTGCCACAAAAATACAATGCAGGAGACTTGAAAAACTACTATATATTTAATGTATAATATATCAGTCCATAGCTGGAACAACTGAACTTTAACTGTATTACTGTGCAGCAGAAATTTGATTGACCAAATGCTACATTACTACACAGTCGAAAATGCTAATTAGCCTCAAAGCAGCAGCCTCTAGTTTAAAAAGCCTTTACATCTCGCATGCAAAAATATGCATTTCCACATTTCAGCTTTATTTTAATCCAAGAGTTTCAAACTTGCTCCATCCAAATAGCATTAACCTGGTGATTATACAGTACACTGGCTTTAAATATTGCAAATATTTTACACCTTTCATCTTTCACCCACTTCATGTGACCAAGACCTTGGTCTGACAAAAGCAGATAAAGTGGCATTATTTCAACTATGGGCTGATATTTACCACATTCATCCGGATATGTGACATTGAGAGGGACAAGCAGAACCAGCAGGGCGATTAAGGCCCTATTATCACCTGTGCCTCCAAGACATCCGTGACTTCGCTGCATATCCGCATGGGAAGGAAATCTGTCGAGGTGCAGACTAGCAGTGACTTTGAAATCAACCTCTTATGATGAGTTGCAATGTAAAGCACTTTGAAAAGCAAGATGGTGCTTACCTGAGCAGATCATCTGTTGTCACTACACGTCTTTGGGGGTTGGTTGATCACCTCAGTCAAAGTGTTTAGCAAGTGTATGCATCAAGCGGAACATTCTTTCATCTTACTTAAGGAGTGCAGCATTTACACCTCCAGCTAAGCTCTGAACTGACACCTCTGTCCTGATCGGTTGGCCTTAACTAAGACATGATCAGCAGCTCTCACATTCAATCAGACTGGAACCTCATGTCAGTGTCAGAGCAGGTTTTTAATCCAAACCTTTATACCACAACTTCACATCTGATGTTCTTTTCAGACTAGAATCAAGAAACTGGTGAAGGAAATTAATCTGGGTAATGAAACCGTGTGCTGGATTTCTTAATGGCAAGTTACCTTCCAGAAATATATCATTTAAAACAACCATTACTATGTCTGTTTATTTTATCGGGGAATAACTATGTCTTAGTTACACGGAATAAAATTGTAAAAAGAAAAATAAGACATAGCAATCATGAACTTGCTTGTACTACGTTTCAAAAATGTAATGGCTTTTTCGTAATTGTATCTTTGTGTTGTGTTTGATGGAATTTATGGAATTTACAGGGATATGTAAGTAATATCTTCAGGGATCACTTGCAATGTCAGTGGATATGAAGACAGATAAGGTATGTGACTGCCTGATATTTCTATAATTTTTCACTGTCTGGAGAATCTGGTAAGGAAACCCCAATTATTCATAATAATTGTCTATTATAGCCCAGGCATTGGCACTATGGCCTGTGGGCCACATTTGGCCCTTTGGTGGTCCCTGACTGACTCCTGTGAGGTCAGTGGGAAATTAAGATTCAGTAAGTATAGATGATGTACTTTGTCTAATTTCAGCCACCCAATGCTCTCTGATAAGGTCTCCATCAGAGAATGGCATGCTGTTTTTTATAATTTTGTGCGAATCACTGTACAGCTTTGTTGCTTTTATTTAAATGTGACTGCTATTCCTTTTTTAATTTGTGTATTTACATGTGTGTAAATTAATTCAGCTTCACTGTAAAAACATCTTTTGCTAGATGTCGATTCACATTAGAAAAAAGATACAGAATGATGTAGAGTTTGTAAGAAGACAAATTTTCAAGTATTTATTTACTGAAGTCAGAGGTGAAGCTGTGCGCTTAGTTTGTGGTTTAAGGATTACAATTTGAATCGCTGTTACGAGACTAAATACACCGAAAAATATAAGAACTTGATATTTCTTAGATTTATATTGTACATATTATTTCTTAAGACTAGTTACACGAATTTTTGGCGCAGTCTCAGTCTTATTTTCCTTTAACTTTATTTTTTAAAGTTTCTTTATCTTAAATATATTACCTACTAGCTCCCATTATAAGGGCCTCTCTGTGATCCTTTGTTACTTTCACTTTTAAAAATGTTAATTTTATTGTTGATTATATTATTGTTGATTATCTATCTATCTATGAACCATTGCTAGCTAAGCAGTCAAGACCAGCTTTGTGGACTCTACATGCTAATATGCCCTGAAAATCCCCCAAAAGTGTTTGAATGTGGCCGTCTACAGCAGAACCGTAACAAGACGAATTGAGGATGTTGAAATGTGGAGTTTCACTTTTTCTCTTGTGGTGTCCGTGAAACAGCCCAGTTACTCGGTGCTGTACAGGGGATAATGACTTTAAGTTTGGCAACAGCGAGTGAAGCGTTGTCCCTTTTCTTGAGTGCATGCTTGGATAGGCTGGAGTGAAACAGGACAAAGTGGGAATATTGATTAAATAGTGAGAAATGTTGACGTTTTTACAATGTCCATTTCATTTTCATTGTTACAATTAATATATTACAACAATTACGGTTGTAATAGATGTTACAATTAAAATATTTTTATATTTGAACTCTTCATAAAGAGATCAAATTAATGCTGAGCAGGTTTGAGTTGGCTCTTCTCAGCAGTCCCAGTTACTCATGGGGCCCTTGGGAAAATGAATTGCCCGCCCTGATCTCGCCTGTGTAACACCATCATGGTCTTATCTCTCATCTTAGATATGGCACCTGTTGGGAGGTGTGGACTCTCTTAAGTGGGAGTGTGGAATCTTTTAGGCTCAGCGATAGAAAATGTGTCTAAATTCCCAGGCTGACGATCAGCTTCTGGCACCTCTGCTACGCTGGGATTCACCATCTTTGACTAAACGGGACATTACAGGCTATGAACTGGCTGTCTTGTATCTACTGGAGCATAAGTACAAGGATGCCTCCGTTAGGAGATGCTTCCATTTTAGGTATACAGTCTCACTACAATATGTGATCAACTGTCCCCTAACAGCATTGATTATAGAGTGTTAAATACAAGCAAGGAAATGTAGGTGGATAATTATGTGCTCAGTGGATAAATGAAGTTGTAAAAGCCACCTGGCACGTTTCACATTGAAATCGAGTAACATGGATGTTTTTGCTACTATTTGCCTGAAAATAAGGGAAGTATTTTTCTATTGTTTATACTGAGGCAGCAGGGAAAAAACATCCACACACATATATACTGAATGTGTGTGTATTAGGCTTTATTCTTTTTTCATTATATGCACTTACATTGGCCTGAATTAAACTACATAAATGGCACCGTGAGGGGTAGAAAAAAAAGAAACTTCACACTCACTGCTCACTCTCCACAAACGGACCTACTGGGACGGTTTAATGCCACAACTTGATTTGTATTTTTACATTTGCTTTACATATGATTATGTTGTTACATGTTTTCAGTTCACAATCACAATCAGGCTGCATTACAGGGTTAGATGTAATCCCAAAGTAATACAAATAGAGCTCACGGTTAATGATATTCATGAGGTGCAGCGTGCCCCAGTGCTCTGACTATAGCTTGTACCTATTGTTAAGCCCTCATATCTTCCCTTGAGGTATAGGCTAGTGGCAACATTTAAGGAACTGGCGTAATCTAGACTCATGCGTAGCATGCCAACTCCATCATCCATAAAAGTATTCTAGGTTTTAAGTGTCTAAGGAACAAAATTTAACTCTTTAATTCACGATTAGTGGGCATGTTTGACGTTTTTCACAAGGCTACAAACTTAGACTTATGAGATGTGAAAAGTGCCCTCGTTTTCTTTTGAAACATCAAAGCATCTTAGTCTGTTGTTATCCTTCGTGTCATTCTAAGGAGCTTTTCCAAAGGACATGAAACCTTGTAGCCTCCACCTATTTCGCCGACTGCCATTTGACATTAGACAATAACCTCCTTAAATACGAGGCTTAGCTCCGACTGCATTATGCAAAAAAGGCTTGTGTAATTAGTCGTGCACTATAAATCAAGTAGTGTGAATTTATTTCGCCATGCCCTAATTGAAAGTGCTCTCTATTTTTTTCTCAGTGCTGTAGTTGGACACAGAGCTCCATCGGATGGTGATAGATGTGGAATCCAGCACAAACAGTTTGAACCAGTCAGACCATGATTGATCAGTACCCTCTGGGATGTCAGGTGGATCTTTCTCCTTCAACCAGAAGATAAAAGCCTTAACGACTCTCTAGTCTTGTTGTACCTCCCAATTGTGTGTTTGTGTGTGTGTGTCTCTGTGTGTCAGTGTTTTATTATTTCGCTGTGTTTGACCTTGAAGGGTCTGTGTGCATTTGGGCTGTGATGTCTCAATGATTTCTCTTTTAAGTGCCAAAATGCGCCTTTTATGCACTTTTGATGCTGCTATACACACACTACATAAATGCCCCATGAAGGAGGCCATTTGCATGAAAATTTAGTTGATTTATGACTGGATTCTATAGCATTTTCTATAATCACCCTGCACATTTTTGCAGGGGCTTAGTAGTGGCCGTAGTGATGCCACAGTACAGTGCTGTAGCCCAACTTCAAAGACCGTTTTGTTCACACGCACCCTCACAAAAACACAGGGTGACTTCACTGGCTTGCAGTGGCAAAGGTGGACCAGCTGGGTTGTTTTGTTCTCCACTTGTGTTTTTTCCCCCTCCTTCTTTCTGTTTCCCCTCCTCTTCATCTTCCCCAGTTCTTCTCCGATCCTTTTTTTCTCTCAACATTTGCTCCAAAGATTTACACTTGGTGTTGTTGATAGTATTAAAAAAAGAAGAAGAAGAAGAAGAAAAGTGCAAGCGGGATAGCGGGCGATGCTGGTAATTCAGGTCTGGTGTGTGGTATTTCAAAGAGTTCGAGGCTGATTGTCCTATCGTGGCAATGGATCTGGCTTTTGGGAGCGGAGATGCATCAGAGGGGATCACTCGGCATCTGGCCCAACACTCTTGTGTCACTGTGACCCTCCTGTCGTGGAGGCAGTGAGGGCCGCAGTAGGGGGTCTCACTGAAAAGCAACATAAATTTCAGAGGGTGAATCAATAGACTGTGAGAATTGTAAGAGATGCATTGGTTTGGACTCTCTGACTGTGACCCTGGTACTCTGCTATGTGAAAGTGAGTGAGGACACGCCTACAATCTGCAACAACAACAAGGAAAAATAACACAAAAGACAACAACAACAACAACGTTTATGACTGGCTAAGGATTCATATACTTTTTATGTGTTTTAATTATCACAGCAACAACCAATTCTGTAGCAAGGGATAGCCTCAGCACAAAAAAGGGAGTCTGTTACGTGGGGGAAACCTATTCTCCCACAAGATGTATAAATAGCCGCAGCCATGGCTGTCTGTGTCAAAGTTAGGACACTCAGTGGGGTGCAGACTTCAAAGCAACCAGGGAATTCTCCAAAACAACTGCTGGCAATTTCAAATCAGCATTCCCCCTGAAAGCAGTGTAACCTTTCACCTGTATTTTGGCATGAGAACAAAATGTCAAATTCAGAATATACAGTGCAGCGTGTGCTACGAAAAAAAAGAAGAAGAGGGAAATCATTTATTCAAGAGCTTCGATTTAAGGCAGCGTTTTAAAGTTATAATTTTAAATAGCTTTGATAATTAGATTTATTATATGTCAGGTATAAAAAGAAGAAACTGGACAGTGAATTTTAGCATTTTTCATCTCGAGAAACCACAAAAGCAGCTGATGAGGCTTCAAAAGACTCCTCATTTGGTACTTGGTGGGAAATGAAAATGACCCGGAAGGGTCATAGGCCAAAGAACATGTCTAAAATCTCCCCTGAATATTTTTAAAGAGGAAACAGAGCAGCAAATCATGTGTGTGGTGTATTTGTTTTGGTCTTCAAACCAAATATCTGAATTGTAAGCATTGTAAGCAAAAAAGAGAGAGAGGGGGGGAGAAAGGGAGTGAGAAAGATACCCTTAAGCCTTTTCAATGAAGACATGGGGTGAACATGGTATTGTGTCTTTGATGGAGTCGGCCTGTGGTGCATTGTGGGTATTGGGGTGCTCTCTGGCCACAGCAGGATACTGACGGCTCTGTCCAGTTTTCAGGTGCTGTCGCTTTCTCCTCAGTCATATTAATTATGGGATAAAAAGCTCTAATCCCCAAGCCTTTGAAGCGCCAGGCCATTTTTCAAGGCTACACTTCGGAGCAGACCTACAGTATCTCTCCTACACACACCAGCACATAGGACACAATGTATACTACTTCAAAATTTAAAAAGATAGCAAATGCTTCTTTCATTCTGCTTTAGAAGCTCGTAGGGCTATGATTTAGTCATTTTTCCCCCTTCCCTCTTTTTTTGCTGATGACGATCTTCATGTGACATTTTATAGCTACTAAAACTCCAAGGATTATAGCTCATTCTTTATCAACGTGATTAAACCTATGCACCATCTAATTTTCTGCCGGGATTACTTTGCTTTGCTGTTAGTCATAAAGCATTTGGTTTCTGTAACATTTTCGAGCTACGACAACAGATAATATCAACGTTTAAGTAGGTTTTTTTTAACAGTATCGACTATTTATGCCTCATCTCCCTCATCGCAGGTGGGTGCATGACAGAGGGCAAAACTCACGCTCAAAAAAGCTATGCTATGAACATTTCTCGAAATTTACATTTTTCCACTCATTACCCGTAATCTTCTTCTTACTAATCTTCTCAAAGAATAATCTCTGCATAGCGGAGGAGATATGAGGCTATCTTATTCCTTTTTCCTCTTCTATTAATTTGCTAATACTGTTTGTTATTATGTCTGAAAACACATTCATGCAGATGGAAAGTCCTCTCTTCAGAGATCAAAGTGGAGTCCCTGCTGAACGGTTATACAAGACTGTCACCCCTTTTTTCTTGCAGCAGACTGTGGTCCGGCTCTTTCTCTGTAATCAGATCTCAGGCCTGTGCTTTATAGGAGAAAACAGCCATTGGAGATTGGCAGCCTACAACAGGTTTTATGGCTGTTGTTTCAGGTGGGAGGCAAGTTAGTTGGATGGATGACTGTCAGAGAGATTTTACACTGCCCTCTTGTGCTCTGACACATGCTGTACTCCCTCTCCCCTGTTCACGCTGACTAATTTTTATTGCTGTATGTCCCCGCTGCTGAGACGGCACAGCAGCAAACAACAAAAGAGGCAATGCTGCAGTTAAATATTATGTAAATATCCTTCAAAAATCCCAAGGGAACATGACTTGTTATGAGTGCCTATTTGTTTTTTTGATGTGTGCAGTCATATGGTTCGTCCTTTTTTTTTTTTTTTTTGGAAGCTGTAGGTTATAAAACATGAGGCATAACCTCTGTGTAAGTGGCATGCATTCCTGGTTTTAATACTCTGCCTGTGTGTGCCGTGAATTCATCTACTTAGCCCTCATACAAAGGGATTAGGGCATATTGCGTTTGCACAACAGTTTTAAAGCTCTGCTTACATTTAACAATGCCGCTTGTGTAAGCAATTGATTTTTTTCCCCCTCTGTTGTTATTTGGTCACATGTAAAAAACAAAAAAACAACCCCAAAAGGCTGACCTTTTTCTTCAAAAGGTGTGGATAATTTAAAAAAAAGATGTAAAAAGAAAAATGGGTTTTCATTGTATCCAAAGAAAATAATATTTGGTATAAAAATATAAGCTAGAGAAAGACACTTCTATTAGAACTGATTAAACATGCTAGATATTCCGTGCTGCACTCTTCCAGCTCTGCCACATGTCAAAAGGATAGAGAAGAGGGTGAGGAGGAATAATTGTTTGATCTGTCCTTTTGCCTGTCGCTGCCCTAATCACTCAAGACTGATTCAGAAAATGCAGGCTTGAATGTCAGAGGGCCTCCTGTGGAGAGGTGGAGCATTTCACTGGCTTTGGACAGCCGTTCCCCAGTAATCACCACTCTCAACCTGGCCGGGCACTCCAGCACTCCCCTGATTGAGCACCTCAATCTAACAAGGTGCTATTGCTGCAGCCAGAGATTCAGCCAGGTTTTGACAAACCAGTGGATTGTCCCCCGATCATCATGGGACATTGCTTTTTCGCAGCTCAGCCGTGCATGCTGCAGGCAGCCTCAGTCAGGCGCACCTGCCTGTGAACAGAACACGAGTGCTGTGCGGGAAATTAAAAGGGAGCTTGGAGGTTACTGTGCTTTAAAAAATCTGATAATTCCACACCATTAGAAGGACACATCAGCAGACATCAGCTTGTTTCATGTCATGTTGTGTTCTGGTGTCATTTTGGGGACTATAGCTTACATTTCCCCTGAGATTTGTCACTGCTATCATGCTTCCTTTGACCTTGTTTGAGTCTATGACATTAGGGCCTGCCCTGAGGGAATAAGCATCCCGATCCTAACTAGATAGCAACATGTTTACAATTACCTTTAACCTTTCGTTTTTTACCTCTAGAGACATAACTGATTAGGGTAACAAGCTGTAGTCCTTTTGTCTGCAATCTGTGATATTTTCCTGATTAAAGCTAACTAATGTTAATTAGTTAATTTTCCATGTTCTTAATCTATTATATGTGAATTTGAGAAATGTCTATATTTTTCATTACAATTAACCAGAGCTGAAGATGATCTTTGATATGATATCTTGATAATTTCATTATGTCTGACCACGAGTCCAAAAGTATTCGCTTATCAAAATGAAAAAGGAGCAGGAGCTTTACTCAGCAAACAGCTGGGAAACACACTGTCTCCCTTTTTTGTTTAAAGAGAGAGAGAGTGAGAGAAACTTTCAATTTGATATCAAAATGAATCACAAGGTGATTAATCATTGACTTATTTCAGCCCTAATGACAACACCGAGTCTTGGACAGTGTTTTCAGTGACATATTCCTGCTTCTCTCAAAATGAATGCAAATAATATTCTATAGACCAGAATAACTACAGGCAGAGTGATATAAAAACGAGCCCTGCCATATAGGAACACCCAGCAGACTGCTACTAAGCACGTATACATAACAAAATGTTCCCTACAAAGTGCAAAAATCAGTCAGTTGCTCTCCACACTGAGTGTGTAGCACACCTCATCACTACAACGTGACTAATATTAGCTTCTTGGTTCATAGTAGAAATGGTAATTCATAAAGAATTCATGTATTTTACTTCAACAGTCTTGGGCAGTCCAATGAATATTTATGCAAGTGAACAAGTCTCAAAGCAACATTAGATGTAAAACTTTAAATGACTGGTAACTGATTTCACACTCCCATGACTTTTGAGTTTCAGCAGTCAAATGAGGTTTTGCCTAAAAAGAAAATCTACCCGGGTCCTGAGAGAGGTCACTGTATTACTCTAGATGAGCACAGAGTAAGAGATCAGCAGGTTCAATTTACATTTAGAGTTTTAGAGTTTTGGTATTTTATTTAAAATGTAAAGGAAGTGGTGGTGGTGGTGGTGGTGGTGGTGGGGTGGGGTGGGGGGGTGGGGGGGGGGGGTTGTTAACACAGGATAAGTGAAATCCATATTTTATAAAAGAAACTCTACAGATTTAAAGCCTGTGCAGTTACAACAGTTTAAGTTGTTCTTCCTGGAAAGAAATCTGTGTCCTTAAACGTTTATTATACAGTCCTGCACATAGTATTTTAATACATCATAACACATCTGTAAAAAAAAAAAAAGAGTTCATGCTTTTGAACGTTTCAAATGCATTTGGAGTAAGTACTAGCTTTAGGACTTTAGGTAGTGCATTCAGAAATTATGATCAATTGTAGTTTTTATAAAGCTGAATTTAAAGTGTCATAAAAGTCCCCATTCACTGGGAAATAATAGCCCTGTACAGCCTTGTGAGAGGTGAAATTCATTGTTGCCTTGCCTCCAGTTCTTTAACCTCTCATCTGTTTTCAGCTTAATATAATATTGTTGATTTATCTGTGATGTATTCGGAGCTGCGGGCATTTTTTCGGCTCCTATTCTGAAACGAATAGATGGTCTTCAAGGATGTGGACGGGTGTTTCATTATTCTGGTTGCACTTGACTGTGAATTGTGGCAAGAACATGACGGTCACTCTATCAACAGGAATTATGTTCAGTTTCTCTCAGAGACATTTGTCATACAGGACAGGCGGCATTAGAGCAATGAAAGACTCTTAACTCCTGTTAAATCAGCACCTTGGACTTCTTGCTACAGGAGCCGAGGGAACACAGTCACTTGGTCTCCTGCGTTCCTAGTGGCATTTTCAACACAGATCCTCATAACTTGATGTTGAAAAGTTGATTAATAGTACATTTAGCACAACTTACAGCCTTCTTCTCGGTAATAAATTAGGGTCATTAATCAATAAAGAGCACGGCAATTCTAGGAGACAGGGGACATGCTGCTTTCTAATAGAAAAGGAGACGAGTGACGCTCAGGCCTTTCCCACCATTGACCACCCTGGCTGAGGTGTTCATTGTGCACCTGCCTAAATCCAATTAAATGACATAATTAATGAACATCTTTTTCCAGCAATAAAGGCCTTGTCACTACAAAAATCAATCGGCTTGCAGACTGCGAAACTCAGCTGGTCGCTATCACTTTCTAGATTACATAGATTAAAAGTAAAGTAATATTTTGGATATTTCTCTTCAAGTAGCAGAAGTATTTCTCGTCATAAAAGAATCAGATTGTCCTTATCTTTAGATGTTAAGCTGGAAAGTAAATGTTTTAAAAGGCGTGCTGCTCAGTTGATAGCAGCAGGGATTTGATGGCCGATGCAGATGGTATTGATTAGTAAAGATTGGTCCAACAGTGGACCTGAAAAGAACTTTATTAGAAGACAGGTGAAGTGCTTGAATAGCAGATGAATGGCTCTCAGGTTTGCCTCGCTACCTACCTGCCTTGAGAAAGCACCTTCCCCATCTAATGCTGTCCAGAGCTGTCACATTGCCTCGGCTTCATTCAGCTTGATTAATGATAAGCTGTGGGGCACAGCTAGAAGGTCTAGTCTCAATTATGAAAAAGGCAGTAACTAGTCCATTGTGCTGATGTCTTTATTCCACTGACAGTGCTGAAAAATAGCAATATTTCTAATCAGAGTTTAATCATTTATCACTCATTTATTGGCTTTCTTTGATTTTCAGCCTCATCCATCCAAACTTGATCTATCCTTTAAGCCATGGAGCTATGTGATATACGCCCTTCTCATCCTTTATCAGTCACTCCTGTGCAAGAAGTATTTGTGTAAGTGTAAATTTTTGCTCGCTAATAAGAAATAAAATACTAGAGAGATGGTTTTTGCATTTTGGAAGCATTTGCCAGTTACGATTTCGTATTTAAAATATATTTACCAGAAAAGGAAAGAATCAACTTTCCCTATTTTATCATCAAATTCACAATGCCTAGAGTTTATAGGGGAAGATAAGTGAGTTTAATATGCACTGGAGGGTAAAGAAAATATTCTATTACTGCATGTAGCGCTGAAATTACCCCATAAAGAAACTAATATGGCAATTTGGGGAGCAATTTTTAATATGATTTTTATGATGCACGGTTCTACTTATGGTAATGAAGTTGTCATTGTACTTGTTCACTGCTGCTAATGCAGAGACCATCTTTCAATTTGTACGAATTAGACTAAACTGTTACGAATGAACTTCATTAATGCCGGAATGAGAAAAAACATGTTATTGCATTTCTGGACCAGTGGCTCTGGGATTGTGTGTTTTATATTGTTTTGATCTAATTTTGGAGTTTGAGAGAAAACACTCTCTTAGGTATATAGGACTGCTCTAAAATACAAACAAACAGCAGGGGATCGTTATCCCATTTTCAAATGGATACTAGACCAAAGTCTCATTGAGAAGAGGAATGATGTGGTTTACGATTGCTACAGAACTAACAGTTTATCTGTTCTAATTGTCGTACATTTTGTGTCACATCGACATCAATATGATATAACAAGGTGTCGTTCTCACTATTTCTTAGAAAACTAATTTAATGCGGTAGATTCGTGTCATTAAAAAAAAAAAAGACCAACATCAAACAAATCCACACCCATTCAGGATCAGCATTCACTTTAGTTATCCATGTGTTATTCTTTTATTGACCAAATAATATCTGGTATGCCAAGAAATTGGTCTATCCGTTTTCAGAAACTTAGTCAGTCAATATGAATCTTAAATGCTTCCTATAAAATATTGCTAGCTGCAGGAAGCAACCAGTGCTTTTGAATTGTTCTCCTCAACACATAAAACATGTAGTCGGTTGATGCTTATCGGACCTTGGCTTAAAAGCTTGAACTAAATAACGGCACTCGTAAAATTATTGCAAGTTTACAAAACCACATTACGCTTCTTCTACTCAGCTAGTGGTAGTATTTTGTAAGTCACTGCAAACTAAAGTCACTGGAAGTAAAAGCGTAAGTAGAATAATTACACCACATTTTGATTAGCATGTCAAAGTCATTATGCAATCACTCTACCCCCCTGTTGCTACCTCTGGACCTGCTGTAGAAATCAAATCCATACATGAAGTAAAAACGCATGACTTTTCAGGAGTCTGTTTTCATATTCATTTTCATTATAAATTATAAAACAGGACTGTCACCTTGTTTTGGACACCGAAATGTTCAATGTTACCAAAAAACTAAACTAAACTAAGTAATCTTACTTTTGTCTGGTGAGTGGAAAAATCAATGTCCAGTGTCAATACCAGGTGGAGTAATTACCTGTTTGTCTTCATTCATTTCAAAGTGAACACTGAGCTTGGCTCAATGAGTACAATCCCTTAATCTTATTCTGTTCGCTGATTGAGAAACCCGGAAACATTCTAATGTGAGTGGACAGATGTTGGGAATCAGGTTTGATTCTTTTAATTACTTTGTTCTTTACAGACACGGTTCTCCGCTGCTTTCATTCACTTTAGCAAATAGATAACAGCAAATATTCTGGCAGACAGCGGTGCAGTTCATTATTTTGTTAGAAAATCAACAATGGATGAAAACTGTTGAGCAGTCATATTTAGCTCTCTGAGTGTTCATCTTTTTACGTCAGTGTAGTCAGCTGGTAAGTTTTTACAGTTTGGCTACAGAAAAAACGAGTTTTGCTTATACTTTCTTCACTCAAATGTTCAGTCTTAAAACGGTGTTGTTTTCTAATTCATCTTTGTTTATCTTTGAGCACTCTGTATCTGATTTGGAGGTGTACTAGGCAATGAAAGTGTCCATTTTTGCATTTTTTGTAAAACACAGAGTTTTATTGTTGATTTTGTTGTTTTTAAAGTTAAAAAAAAATATGTAATTCAAGTTTTCTTTTTTGTAAGTTTTCTGTTTGGGCATGTGTTTATCGTGTTTGTATTGGATGTGTTCCTGTGACATCACAGCATCTGCCAGTGCTCTCCAAATAAATCCCTGAGTCTCACAGTTCTACAAGTCTAAGAGAATGTTCTGGATAGATGCTTTAAGGAAAAACAGGCTTCCCAAAACCAAAACCTCAAAATGAACCATGGCGGCAGGAGCATCATGGTTTGGGTCTACATTGGTGCCACCGTGCCTCAGGCTGTATACCTGTGCCATCTGGAAATCAGAATTTTCTTCTTTATCAATGTTGTAGAAATGCTTATCCTGTTCTGTTTATCCTGTTCTGTTTGTTTACTTATTAACATTTTGTTCTACATTGCACACACAATTTAATTGAAAGTAACAAGCTCCACTAAACTGGCCTTGCTTGGTCACTAATAAGTTTTCAACTATTGTCTTCTGTCTGCAGCTTTTTTTTTCTACATTTCATCTGTTTTTACATCAACTGACTGCGTTTATCATCTTAAAAGCTAACACTATCAAGGCCAAAGTCAAAATGCTCACTGTTTAAAGACTAAAAGTAAAAAGCTGACTACAGCGGTCATTTTATATTGAAAACTGCCCATTTTTACAGTGTAATTGTTTTTATTTTTTACCAGCTCTTCTAGATAATGTCCAAAGACTAAAAGAAAGATTTTGTTTCTGTCATTTTTATTAGGATGGAGAATTTGTTGTGATATTTGGGTACAACAGTCATACAAATAATGTGTTATTAATATAGTAAAGAGCCACAGTAAAGTAAAGTCTAGAATTCCACCAAAACTCTATAACAAACTTTAAAAACTCCTCTTGATCTAAATCATATTATTCAAAAATACTGACAAATGAAACTAGATGGGAAGTGATTATCGACATCAACGAACAATGTTAAATGTTAAATATTATGAAACATGTTGGCAGGGGTGCTGTGCAAGTGGTTTCATCTCTGGAAGGCACTGGGTTACAGTCAGTTTTCTTCTTACGCTCTTTTCTGACTTCTCTCAGTCTTTATCTGACACTTGTGAAATAAGGGTATTCCAAATTGTCTGTGAATCCTGTGACATCTGCTATTACACATTTCAGAGGGTTGTCTTCGGCGATTTATTTGCAGGTTTGGAAAATGAATTTAACTTCACAGGATTAGAAAGCATAGGATTTATTATATCCATCACCCTAGCAGTGACTGACACTAAGCTGTCTTTCAAGCATCCAAATGATACCCTCAAATTTAATGAAATCTTAAGCCCTGCCAACATATAATTAAAAACGTTGACAGAGAGAAATAAGAATGCAAAGATGTCTCCCAGGACTGTGCAGTGATCTTCAAGCCAATACGCTCACCAAGTACTATTTAACAAACACATAAAATGTTGAATTACAATATGAACGTCTTCATTATTTACTGCCACTTCAATATGTTTGGGGAAGTCTTTATTTCTGCTCTGCTATCGTGAGTTGATATGCTTTTTATCTCTTTTTCCGTCCCTGGGCTGTTTTATATATTAATTGACTATCAGTGTATGAACTCAGCAACTCAAGTGATTTTTGGTCTTTAGCCTAGATTAGAATGTAGATGATATACATGAACTTTGTGAACTCTTAAAGATAAATAAAGTTAACACAATGTGCATCTTTTTGTTTAAAATCTTCTTTTCGTGCTTCTGTCAAAAAATCTAAAGCAGTGGCATTTTCCTGAAAGCCTTCTGCTCCCAGCAGGTGAGGGTGATGACAGGGTCTGGTGGCAGGCCAAGGCCTGGCTGGCATGTGTTATGCCTTCACCCAGTTGCTTCCTGCGCCATCACGAGCATATGGGCGGAGACATTGCTTATCCACTGGCTTTTTACCAACAATCGACCTTTGCCCAAAGACCATACTGGACTGGAAAGTAAATCCATCTTTAAGTGTTTTTGTTTTTTTGTCATTTAGATATAGTTTAGACCTATCCTTACAACCCCTCTTGCATAACCAAACTGTCAATATGACTTGTGTGTTTTATATATATATGCATAGTTCATATTTTTTAAAGGTTTTTGCCTTTTTTGGCACTCGCTTACGTTAAGCTGTGTGTTTGTGTTGTTCTGAAACTTCAGCAGGTTGTCCAACTTGTGAAATTGCTTTCAGGAAATGATTAATTAGAGTCCTTGAACTTGGACGATGATCATGCAAACAGATCTTTCCGGTCTCTCAATGCCATGTTTTCTCACTTACACTTGCAGTGAGGCAGCAACGATACACCAAAGTTGGCTTGGAGTCTTTGCATGTGTCGCCCAGGATATTTGTTAGGGTTCAAACTGCAAAAACAGCATATGGTGTAGGCATTTATACAGTCTTTACCATACAAGGTGAGAGGAATACTGCTGCAGCTATGGCTTTGCTGCAGCTCTGCTTGTGCAAAGCCTTTCACCTCTGTGCTATAGCTGATTAAACCCAGATAATAATAGAAGCAAGAAGTGGAAAAACCAACCCCCCAACCCAGAAGCCCTTGCTGGACATGCAGTCTCTCTTACACTTTCAGAAGCTGTCGCTTTGAATCGGCAGAAGGCAGCCAGGCTGAAGATTTCCCACTGACTGGAGAGGAGTCGTTGGCCAGGCTTTCCTTGTCACTGGGAGTTAAGGCAGTCACTGATCCTAATGCTTACACTGTTGTTGCAGCATTCCAATTTTTAATCACTGCATGACTTGTCAGACTTAATGAGGGCAGTCGGGTAAGAATGATCAACATACCAATAATGAGAACATCATAGGTTGACAATGATGCCCCTTTTAAATATATATCCTGGGTGATGAGAAGCCAAAAACAGAAAAGTGAGCTGTAAGCGAAGGTGCAGCACGTTTCCTTCAGGATGATTTGTTGCTAAGGTTACTGCGAACACTGTGGCCATCTTATGCAATCATAGCTCTTTATATCAACGTTGCCAATAAAAACTCTTGGCTCAAGTTTTTTTCCGCAAATTATACAGACGAGAAGAAGAAAACAGCACTGGCATGTCAAATCGGAGCCAAATTCTGACTAGATTTAAAATCTGAGCGTTCAGAAGAAGTGTAGGTTTTGTCTGTCTTGTGGACATCTGTAGAAGTCTTGATACAAACTTTATATCCTGTGTGTGCACGTGTTCATACACGTCAGCGCATGTATATGTAAAAAAATAATAAAATCCTTGCTAAGGCTGAGTGTGGCTGGCGTGTGTTCTGTCAGAAGTCTCTCCCCTCTTTAATCCTTTGTGTGCAGGAGGGTCAAGAGGCGAGCAGACTCCTACTGTAGTAGCCAGGCGAAACACTGAAGACGAGAGACAGCTCAGCACCTTTATTTGCCTTTAGTCTGTCTTCTCTAACACAGCACTTGGCTTTGAGAAACCTCAAGCTGGCGTTAGAGAGGAAGGTCGAGCTTGGGCAATATTTTAAGGTATCCACGTCAGAGTTAAGGGCACCTTATTAAAGCAGATATGGACAGTTTGTGAGATAATATGCAAATATTCTTTGTCGTTTATTTTAATTTGCAGTTGTAAGAAACCAACGTGAGTCCAGTTTAGAACCTTTAACTTAATGTTCATCAGATCAAAGTTTGTGTGGATATCAAAAATATGTTAGATTTACACTAATAAGAGAAGGAAAAACTGCACTTCTGAAATGATTAATCATTTATGAGAAGAACTGATTTATTTGATATCAATCAAAGTAACTGCAGCATTGTTTTTTTTTAATTAAAGCAGATTACCTACATAGAGTATAATCTGTACAGTATATATATTCATTTACAACGTGTATTTGCTTTTCAAGCATTGGCTGCATGAGGCAAAGGTTAAGCTCTCAGAGAAAGGAATGGCAAACACTAGCAATAACAATAGCAATTTTAGGGGACCCAGTAGGGGTTAAAGGTCAGCCAGGGGCGGCAGTGTGTTGCTGTCTCTTTTATTAATAAACAACATTCATTAAAGCAGGACTGGGGAGCACCCTAACTGAATATTACCACATCTTTCCTTTCCTTTGTGTGATAAGAAGAACCCTGGTGATTCCTCACACAGCTCCAAAGGCTACAGGGGAAATTCTCTCAGAAGCTGCCCCTTCAGCTCGATTCCTCCCCACATTTCCGAAAGCTTTTCATTCGTATCCCCTGGAAACCGCTCCACATTCTTTAAACTCTCCTTCAAGAAAAAAAGAAGGAAAAAAATAGGCCCTTACACGTTTTGCTATGCCCTTTGATCACACGTTTATCTTTAAAACAGATGGCTGACCACCGTCCTGTTTATATCAACACACGCTCGTTTGAAAGAGGGGTCCAGAAATTGGGCTTAGCATCTCTTGAAATCCATGAATCTCAAATTATAGAAATAAAGGCTCATCTATTCTCACCAAAGCTGTTATGCTTTAAAGAAAGCTTAACTAGCTCCCATCCCCCATAATATCCATGTCTGCTGCGAAGGGCTTTACTTGCTATTTCCAAGTCAGTTTTCAGTCCTTACAAAAGCAAATCTACTAATGTGATTGCTTTGCAATTACAGTTTCTATAAATCAGAGAATTATATGTACACACACAGTGGCAGGACTCAACTACAGTAAACTGCACTGGGTTGCAGTTACTGAAAGGTACAGAGAGTTTTATTAAGCAGTGAACATAAGATGTGAGATGTAATTGTGTCTTAATAATGCAGCAAAGCAAAGAGGAGTGTGAACGTTTCAGATGAGGACCGTATTTAATCTTTCATTCCATATCTATCTGAAGAGTCAAGAATGCTTTGCTAGGAGGATACTGTACATCAAAAGGCTATCAGATGTCCTCCGAGGCTTTCAAGTGAACTGACATGCTCTTTTATGTTCTGTGGTCGTTTATGTTTTCAAAATTGCCTTAGCTCTTGTCAGCACTTGTGTAATTTTTAAATGCTGTTAAAGTTCACGAAGGCTTAACCACATTCAATTAGCAATAGTGGGAGTTTTGACTCCTTGCGTGTTGTTTTGTTGCATTTTAACAACTTTCTGTTTACTTCCATTTTTAGACATCAGCGTCATCAATTAGAAATCTTTTCATTTGAATAATCACAGGTCACTTTGTGAGCTGTTTTTTTTTCTTTTCCCTCTCTTTTAACTCCTGGAGACTGACACTGCAGTCAGTAACAACAGGTTAGCAACCCCTCATTAGTCGATGAGCCTGATGCATTTATGAGGTCATTTCTGTGGGACAGGAGGTTATGATGATGAATGGTAGCAGACCTCTGCCTAGACACTCTTTTCCCATGTCGCCGTGTGGTTGCTATGGTGGACGTGAGGGCAATTTAAGCGTCAGCGTATCCACCAGGGGGGCGCCCTCTTGGGTAAGTGGCTTTGCGATAGAAAGCTGACGCCTGCCACTGCCATCAAGGTTGTTGTCACCGGCAGCTCTTTAAGCACCGAGTCGCCATGTTAAGAGATGAACGTTGCCGTGAAAGAGTGACGGCAAGGACAAGAATTACAGGGGGATAGGCGACGGGAAATGAGTTCTCAGAATGTTGCTTACATGAGAACATGTAGGAATATTACCTAATCAGTCAAATCCTCCCAAGCTGACACCTCTTGTGAGACACTCGATGATACCCCACTGAACTCCTGTGCCCCCCACCCGTGGCTCAGCCCTGAGGGAGCCCCCAAGAGAGAATCTGTGGTTTGGAGGTTCGGCTTGACAGACATTCTCAAAATTACTCTAATGGTTTTGCATACAGTGCAGTATCTATCTACCGGGGGCACTTTACCCTCAATTAAAAGTGTACCGATGAAGCTGCATATTTTGCATTTTGTAACAATGTACGTGTTAAACTGAAGGTGATCTTAATAGGATTTTCTGCGGTTGGGAACCAGAGATTAGGAGCTTTATATTGCAGAGCTTGGGTATCTGAACAGGAGAGTGTTTTAATCTGAAATGGATTAAAAACGCCAGACTGAAAAGTTAAAGGACAACACATCAAAAAGAAATGCCCATTACCTCTCCGTTTTTAAAAGGTGTGAGTTAGCACATTACATGTTAATATCTGCTCCAGCTCGCAGTGTACATGTGCTGGATTGGCCACTAAGCTTTTCCTTTTTTTCACCTCATTTCTCTCTGCTGAAGCTCGGGATTCAGAACCACAATCACTACTCATTCTTATTTTTTATCATTTTATTGGCGATAGAAGCTCTTTCTGAAAGTTTATCTCGTTATGTTTTAATCATTTTGAACGATTTTCTTACTATTATGATAAAGAAACTTTAACTTTCCCATAGAGATACATGCACACAGCATACATGCTCGGGTTTTGTGCTAACGACTGACCAGAAAACACAATTGGAAGGCGCAGGGATGTGGTCTACCTACAGCTGTTAAATATATAATCCATCTGTAATCAAATTTGACAGTTAATCAAGTGAGGCATTTGTAATGCAGACGTTTGGACAGACATAACTAACTCCATCAGCGTTTGCATAATAAATGTATGATTTTAATGATGTTTCTATTAAGCATCCCCGCTCACTTTACAAATGATTTGAGGTGTCTGCTGTTTATTTGTTTTTCAGGGAGCTATAGATTGTTGCTAGGAGCAATAATTATGATGGGGTGAGAAGTGGAGGGGGTCAGCGGAGAAGGAATTTAAAGGAGAAAAAAAATGTAATTACTCATAGCTTGGATGATTTTATTTCTAATGATATTCACTGGTTTTGCATGACAACTGCCAAAACCCATTGGAGAGTAACGTAGAGCAAAAGAGTCTTTTTTGATAGCAGACAAAGGGGACTATCATTTACAGAAAGAGGGTTTCACCAAACCAAGAGGGGAGAGGGTGCAAGTGACACATCAACAAAACGTAGTGGGCTTCCTGTATGGGGTCCTGACAAGAACAAAGCCTGGGACATGTGTTCCATCTCTTCAAGCTGAAAGAGAGAAGATCCAGCCTGTAAAGTGCCAATTGTTCCTCCTACGTCTGCATCTGAGTGTGTATGACTGAAAACAAATTCGGCCCCTGTGTGTGTTTTAATGTGAATATGCATTTTGTGTGAATGTGCACACGCTTATGGGCGAGTGTGTGTTTTTGTGTATATTATACGTATATTACAGCATGTGCAGTTTTTATCCATTTGTCCCTGTATGTGTTTGTAATTGTACTTACATATATTACAATAGGCCGTCATGATTCTTCAACAAATTTTTATTTACCAAGTTACAACAACAGAGCGCAATCGCCTAATAAGAAGTTTGGTCAAGACAACCTTGAGGTCACATTAACCTAGTGGGTGTGTTTACTTTAAGCAAAACTGTGATCTTTTTCTAGATCTAACCATGTCATGTTGGTGCCTAAACATAATAACGCATCAAGCGCAAACAAAATGAAGTAGAGTGCAATTTGAAACAACAGCCAGAAGAAAAACTATTTAAAAAAACAAATAAAACAAAGAAATTTTGTCTCGTTTTTGTTCTTTGGTTGTGGCTGGGGTTTCATTGGCAGTGATGCCAAAGGACACCTTGTACATACGTCTAATATATCAGCAGCTTCAACAAAGTAGCAGTAAATCACTGATGTTACAATATTATACAGCGAGACTTATACGCAGTATAAGAAAAATTATAAATGTTACATAAGAGACAAGATTTCGCCTTAATGCCACTTAAATACACATAACAAATTCTGTAATTTAACATAGTTCTAGGAGGCAAAGCATGAGTTACAGTAATGGAATGGCTATTTGTTACTGAAAGTCACTGCAACATTAAACAAATGCCTCCTTTTACATGTCTATGATGTAGCAGAGGAAGTTGTTAACAAGAGTGTAAGTTTAAGAGAATGACAGTGATTGATATGTTGATCTTGGTAATAAAAAACATTTATATATCATTTATTCTCTACGGGCTTAAAAGACATTTTTCATATCGCATACATACTACATTTTGATTTAGATATTAAGGCAGATTTTCCTTTCTTTTCCATATTGTGGCCTTTAAACCTATTTTTGCAGCAAAATTGAGATACAATAAGTTATCTTTGAAACAGTCCTCGGAAACCATAAACTTTCACATCAAAAAATTATTATTATTATATTTTAACGGGAAACTTCACAGATTAATAAGACAGAAAGGCAAGCGCACACATTTTTTTCTCCAGTTTAGTCTCTCTACTGTGGCATTCTCAAACCATTAGATTCCAAGTATCTCTCTAGAGTTGACGTTACATCTTCTTGTGTTTATCTAAAGGATTAAATTCTTAGTGTATCTACACAGCCCTTCCAGACATGGATCACAGACTATTACACACTCATTCTTCCAGATGGATGTTCCTGTATGTGCCTGAATAGGAGCAGTGCCACAAAAGGTTGGCCAATTTAATTACGTGTGCGCACAATTGTCCCCTCCTTTCAAGGCCCAACACCTAATCATGATACTGGATGTGCGTCTTCATTTCCACTGTGTCTCCCTTGCTTTCCAGGAGGGTCAAGGGCTTCACCGGTTAACCGCTTTGACGAGGTACCCTATATTGTCTCTTGCCTGGGAGAAAGAACCCTTCGTCTCGTTTCAGTGTCAAACTTTAACCTTTCTCAACTTTAATTACACTAAGTAAGTTTGGAGTGTGCCACGGTGCTGTCTGGCCAACTCAGCTCCATCCCACCGTTGATGGGAAGCCTGCATGTGTGCCGCGGCCCCCGCTGCCACTGACACACTGATGCTACACAGCACTGACGCTGATGCTGATGCTTGCTTTGGCCTGCTTCCTGACCATGCAAACACAGCCACCCCTGAAAATCTGCTAGTGTCCATCGGAGCTGTGTTCAAATAGCATTTAGTAGATTTCCGCAATGTTTATTTTCAGCTCAACAAAACCGTATAATATGTTTGTCCACATCGTGGGACGCCACTTTGTTTAATGTGCGGATGCTTAATATTCATAGATGTATATTTAATGCTAGAGACCTTGCGAAAGCACTTAGATACAACACAAGTGCTTAATTAAAGTCACACTTTAGCCATCCTGAAATATGGGAAGACTTAATTCCTTCACCTTTTATAATGCGTATCTGCACTGTGCCAAAAACACCATTTGGTATTTCTGTTTGTGTGTGTTTTTGTGTGTGTGTTAGAGGGGGAGAGAAGGGGAGAGAAGGGGAGCTGGTGAGATGAAGAGAGGCAGAGCTTGGGCATGTTTGCTCATTACTCATTCCTCTGCAGGGGTGAAATGGCTGTTTTTTTCCTGTTATGTTGTCAAAACTTCCACTTTGGTAATAAAGCAGATTTTCTCAGGGAAGTTCGATTGCACATTAAGAAAAATACATGTATGTATTTAGCTGTGTTCCTTTTAGTTCGAGTAACATGATCTGCATCTGCGTGTGAAACTGCCCATTCATCACTGGACTACCATTGAGAAACTATTCTAAGCAAGTAATCTATAACCTTGTGAAATGACTGAATTGACCCAGAAGAAAGAGCAAGTGTTCAAGAAGCAGTTTAATAAGAAGCTCAGTGAAATACAGGGCAACGTATGAAAAACCAGTATAATCGCCTTGCTTGCACTTTGCCCTTATTTTTAACACACATGTTGAGTGCTTGACTCAGACGGTTCGATCGATTCGCAGGTTGTCGATTGTGCCACTCACATGTGCACCCTTATGATAATAGGCCCTTTTAGAGTCATCTGATTCTGATGATGAATTGGACTTCCATAGTAAGCCAAAAAGGAGTTACTGTGGTAACCGCATGGCTTGTCAATCACTTGCAATCAGCCTTTTCTCTCTGTTCATTGCTTGATGCGTCAAGATTAGGACCTTCTCTGTGGGGGGTTTCAAAACACTCAGAGGAAATGAAGAACCATGTGGAAGTTCTGCGGCTGATGTTTGGAAACTTTTGCAGAATGTGACCCTTCGGCTTTGGCTTGCCTGCAGTCAAGAAGAACTGAAAACTTGACTTTGTGGTGACGTGGCAGTACCTTGCGCCAATTAGTACCGCAAGCACAGACAGAGAAATCTTTTTTCCTTGTAGCTAAAACAAAATCTGTTTTCAAAAATACAACTGTGCTCTAATGTTTTGTTTTAAACCTCTACAGTGTGTTCATCAGCCAAAGAGACAGCATGTGTTTCTGACCATGGGCTTATAATGAAATGCCCACCTTAAGAATAGAAGGCCATTTAAATGCT
Organism: Aulonocara sp. 'chitande type north' Nkhata Bay; assembly: GCF_057382095.1. Lineage (NCBI taxonomy): Eukaryota > Metazoa > Chordata > Actinopteri > Cichliformes > Cichlidae > Aulonocara > Aulonocara sp. 'chitande type north' Nkhata Bay. Next base: position 19,508,291 of record NC_141352.1, on the reverse strand, counting down.
AATGCTTTGCGTGTATAAAGGTGAGGTAAGGGTATGAAAATGTCCCACTGTAAGCTTGTCTTTGAAGATAATCACACAATATTTAACGCAAACTATTAGAAGCTGTTTTCAATAAGACAAAAACAACACTACGTCTTAGGTAAGTTTGTTTTCCTGTATTGTGGTTTTTGTAGAATAGCACACTGGCAGCAGTTAAACATTTAGGGGAAGTGCAACTAATTCGCTGGGCAGGACTATGAACTGTGGCATTACATTGTGGAAGAAAAGGGGAAAAGCCATATAACAGAAGCACAGAGGCTCTAAAGATCTTAATTCCCCATTAGTTCCTTATTCTCTTCAGTGACAAAGACAGGGTCCTTTCAGTCTTGTGTTCCCTTGCATACCAAAGTCATTCAACAGAGGAGACCTTTAGCAAGAGCAATGCTCTATTCAAGCCATGTTAATTACAATTTTAAACCATTATTTGTTTCAACACCTGGTTAACCTATTCAGACCTGTTTAAATCCTCTTTATTATCCCAGGTGTGATGGGAAGGCACTAAGGAGTGAAAGGTTCCTGTGTGTATGAGGAACATAATCAAGCCAGCACTACATAGTCTTGAATAGCTTTTAGGATAAGATCAGATGTTACACACTCCAGTCCTCAAGTAAAATGGTGCTAGGTGGATTATGTCTGAAAAGAGGATTTTGTCAAGCATGTGTCCTCAACTTTTCTTTTTTGGCAGTAAAGCATCATGAATAGCGTACTGCTTCTTCAGCAGCTGTATTAGAGCTAGAAAACTCAATGGAAGGCTTAAAAGCAATTGGCTTTGTTGTACATTTCTGTGCATATATTTGTGTTGCAGTTAGAGGCTTTCGGACTGAGAGGCCATGCTGCGTCATGAGGATGGATGGCGTTTCTATTAGAGGACGTGGTCACAGAAAGGTCTCATCTTCTAAGCTCCTTTTCTTTCTCCAGCTCTCACCTACTTTGAAGTTGTAGTTAGTAGTTACACCATAGTCCTCTGTCCATTATGATGTCATTAACAAGGCTTTACACAGGAACTTGACCCCTGTGGTGTCTTTGTTGCCATGGCCACTCGTGGCTTACCTGTCTTAGGTACTTGTTTGAGGATGATCCTATTTCAATAGGAAATATCAACAGAGTGGCATAATGGGACAACATGATGAAAATGGGTAAAAGGAGAATATTACACCGTCATGAGAGCTTTTTATTCTGACTTCACTCAATGCCTTTTTCTAATTTCCTGGTCCACCACCTACATCCACAATGGCTAGAGGCTGTTTGTATACACCACCTACTGTGTGGTTCAAATATAGTGCAGACTTCAATATAGTAAAGGATAGCCACACCAAGTTCTGATTAACGAATTAACACCCTCTAATAACCCTTCACCATCCTCCCTTAAACGGATTAAGTCTCCTCTCTAACACTTTCTTTTGCTCAAAATTTAATTAAGATTTAGATTTGGTTAGAACATGCCAGGACAGATTCACACTGCATTCATGATGTACTTAAATTAAGGAGCAAAGCATCTTAAGCTGCTTCACCAATAATTAGACTATCTCCTTTTGTAAATGGTATCTAATTATGCATTATCCCTTTGTAATTCAATTTCTTTGTAATTTACAGCATGGATACTGAGACCATCTATTTGTGTTTTAAAGGTCATCTTCCCTCAGTTTATTTGGACTCATATTGAGTGTGAACCTTTTAAATGCACACTTTATTTTATAGATCTCTAATAGAGCTGCAGTTCATCTACAGCACAGGTCCAATTAGGTGCCATTTTAACCCTCAGCCATCGTTGAGAAAACACTCTCAGTTAGAAAAGAGTCAACGGCTACTTCAGAACAGATAGAGCAAATAAAGCTTCATGGCAAGTGTTTACCTACATGACGGGTTACCAAACAGTATATTTCTTTCTTTTATGTCTATGTTGACATTTGGCCTCCTGAGGTTGTTGCCCATGTATTTGTATAGTGATGTAAAACAACAGAATGTCCTGCCCAGTGTTAATTTACTCAAAGCAGGAGGGGATTCTGGCCTGGCCACTGACCATTACACAGTAGGACAGGGGTGTCCAGCTGACTGTCCTTTTAATCGACAACAGCAGGCCTAAGGAATTTAACAGCATGGGATTCTCCTTTTTTTTTTCCTCCAGCAAATAACGTTTATGGAAGATTTACGAGTTACCGGAATTGTCTGGGCATTCCTTCCTTTCAGAAGATTCAATTAGCAGCTGTGAACATCTCGCTTAAAGTGGGTGATAAGACAATTGAAACAGTCACCTAATTATTTTATCCCTGTGCAGTGGAAAGCCTCCCCCGTGCTGGAATCCCTGGCCTTGGCTTGATGACATGAAGTAAATGGGTTAAAGCAGCAGGGGTGGCAAAATAGGTGGCTCTCCCGTAGATGTGTTCCCAACATCTAGCACCTTTAAAGTGAATCAAGGATCTGCAGGATTGCCAATCTATTTGATAAGAAAATATAGGCAGCAAGGTGAATCAAATTACCTGCTTTATATGCACATTTATGAGTAGGTTGCACCTTGTAAGGTCAGACACTATACAGGATTTACTTGCGTATTCCCCATAGTAATGGCTGTTGAGAGCAGGCCAAAGGATGCAAACTGTGATAAAGAATTGATTGATTCCTATTTCAACTATCAGCCCATATGGAAGTTTCAAAAGCTTTACTTTACCCCAAGCTGGCTAAGAAATACTTGGACTGAGAAGTCATGTGAACAGTGCAGAATAGTAGCAGGAGGCCACAAGCATGAAGTCTGTCCTGCAGCCAGGTTTTCCCCCCTTGTTTGTAAATTAGCTGTGAGTAATGGATTCTGGGAAACTGCCCTGCTGCACGGTTGCTCCCTCACTGCCCGTCCCACCCTTGCTTCCCTGTCGGGATTGCCTTCCCAAATCTGTCCTGATGTTCCTAGTCTGTCAGGAGCCGCCCCAGGGGGCTGTGCGATAGCCCGCATGGCCTACCCCCTTCCCGTCTCTGGGTCCAAGCCAACTGAACCGTGTAAGTCCCTGCCATTGCAAACACGGTGACCCCAAATGGGATTGACATATCGCAGACCGTGGACGCTAGGCCACCAGTCCGGTGACATCAGTTTCTACTGGTGGTAAGAAAACGAGCAGCATGATGTGATCACGTATCCAGTTTGAGGGTGTTTACTTTGATAATTACATAGAGAATGTCACTTCTGCAAGTATACAAGAAAAATCTAGGCTAGGGTCTTTGGATGATGTGTAAACAACAGTTTAGCTAAAAGAAATGCCTTTAAATTCACTGTGAGTGAAATCTGCACTGTATGGAAATCAAAGAACATGCTCAATTTCCTCATTTCCTCTGTACTGCTACACTTATCCTTAAAGCCTTGGCTATGACTATCACATGGGTCCCCAAGCGCACATTAGAGAGCCTAGGGGGTCCCTAAGTGTCACCCATGAAATCAGGATGTTAGGGTATGAAAAACAGGGGAGGGACCGCTAGTAATTCTCATTATTGTTAAATGTTCATCGTCCCTGGTGTTGACTTTGCCTTAGTCTGGCTCCACTGCCAAGAAACAACATGAGTACTACACCCGCAGTCTGTTGTAACTGATACAGATATGGGGAAAATCTTCTTAAGTCTAAGTGTGACCCTAAATTAATTACAGCTATATCTGGCAATTAGTTGTGCAAATTTTCCTCACCACATCCTGCTGTAAAATTGTCAAAAAAAGAGAGAGAAATAAAATCAACTCTTGTGAAAGATTAATAATGTTATGGTGATAAATCCTATGTTTTCTAATTCTAATTCCAAAGGTCAGTATCAACTTGTCAGCAATTAATGTGAAGAAGGAACTGCAGCGCAGCCACATCATTAACACTGTGACCCTGTAAAATCCATTCTGCAGCTTTGATTGGCAGAGAGAAAAGAACTTCTCAATGGCAGATTTTTGACTTCCATAATGGCTTAATGTCTGCGTTTGACAGAGATATTGGGGAAAGAAGAGTGACTCTTTGCGCTTTGGCGTGGCCCAGAGGCTTTTTCTGTCACAGCTGATGACAGTAACTTTCTCCATGCAGATTAAATTGGTGTTTACAGATTTGCCCTGGGTGTACATTTTTCCCCCTGCTGGGCTCCACTGGCTGATGATGAGTCGCAGATGAGACCAACCGTTTTCGACACTGATGCTTATGCTTCCATCACACAGAGCTTGTAGTGGCTTACCAAGCGTACAGCACTGTACTGCCACACAGTGCTTTCCGCTCTGGCACAAATGGTACAGTATTACCAGCTATTTACATTTGCAGAAAATGTGAGTGCTGCTGCTGTTGCGTCTGTCATGCTGTACTTGCTGCATGCCAGAACTGCCTGGCCAAGGAAGATGAAACGCTGCTGAGAAAATTAAACATCATCAGTCATGATGTTGACTGTAGACTCGAACCAAAGGTCCCATAGAGTTACAATAGATATCAGTGACTTCCCAGTGCTGTTTTACTTCTGGAGTTTTCACAGCTGGTCAGTAAGAATGTGCTCAAAGTTTAAAGACACAGTGGGTTGTTTTCACAGATGCCTTTTTTTTTCTTGGGACCCCACTTCAAAAAGGAAAGCAACTCGCTTTATGGGGGGTAAAGTTCGGGCTTCATACTCATGGAAAACTAAACAGATATACATACAGATTTCCACTATAATGTTGATTACTGGTGCATGGATGTATACATATGTTGTTTGCAGGAGCAGCGTGAAATGCATAGAGCGGCATGGCACGTGATCATATGGAATAATAAGTATTTGATTACTGAGGCATATTCAAAAGCATGGAATAAACAGCTGTGTAGTCACATGGCCTTCCACTGTATGAAACACTAAAAGTGATAAGCTATTGTTCCAATAGCAACATGCAAAATATTAAGTAGTTTGCTACATGCAATTTGCATTGATTAAACTTTAAAGGTACAATTGTGGGGGAGGGTATGGTGATTGCTTCAAGTGTTTGATACAGAGTATTTACTCTGAGGGGCACTTGGTTAGTACTAATTAACTGCAGTAAAGGAAAAAGGAATCAATGAAGAGAATAGTTTTGACTACCCTGGTCATAACAGAAAGGCTTAATCACCATAAAGTACCCACTCCTGTTACAAATCGCCATATTTCATTTTATATTTTGGTTGTCATGCGCCACTCGTGTGTTTTCTTTGAAAAACAAAACAAAAGCATATGAGTGACACTGGTGAATATTGGCATTTGTGTGCACTTATTAAACCGGTTATTTTTTTATAGATATGATTAACACTTCTTAAAACTTTTAAACCATCGCCAAAAAGTGTCAACGGCCGAGCAGAGAATATACAGAGCAGCACCTATGTGTGTATTCATTTCAGGTTGTAAACAGTAGCCTCTGAGCACTGGGTTGTTATCGAGTTGTGGCCCCCGGCGTAGGATTGATCCACTTCAGTCCAGCAGCAGGGGGGCGGGAGCTCTGGAGGGGCTCAGCAGGGCTCCAAATCAATAAGGTTAATAGATGTGGGGGCCACGCAGTCAGAGGTGTGCAGCCTGGCATTTTCGGTGCCAATGAGGAAAATTCCTGATGACGAGGTGTCTCTTTTGGAGCCTGCATTAATGTCAGTCTGATTACCTGGAGCAAGGATGTCAGATACGGTGGAGGCTTGTTCCTCGGCCATTAACCGGAATTAGCTTTACAAGGAGACCCTTCAGATTGGAGACTTTAACTTGCCACCTCTTCATCCGCTGTCCATTGAGAACAAATTGCCAACCCCTCCCTCTTTTCCTGCTGACTCTATTCTTTCACGCTGATTTCTATAATGCCAACAGTTTCATAATCACTTGATGAGTAATTTCCTCTCATTTGGGATTGGGAGAGAGAGAGGTTTCATTTAGAAGTTTCTTCCCCCCCTCCTGGTCTCATTTTTATGGTATTTCTCACATCACGTTTTTCTTAAGAGCATAATTGAACAAGAGGAGAGGGTTGAAGGGGGAAGAAGAAAAAAATGATTGCGCAGTGCAAAAATTAAACGTTAAAAAGAGTCACGACAAAAATTGAAGGTGGTTGAAATCTTGTTTAACTGACAAAATGGAAATTAAAGCTTTCTGTTAAAAGATTCACTCTTCCACATTTGCTGCCGGACCTGGCTATCGCTCTCAGAGTCTAAATTGAATTTCCTCATATTATTTATTTTCGAGGACAATAATCTAACAGTTCACAGTGAGTCTTTTGTACATTTTCCTCACACAGAAAGTTTGTGCTTAGCTTTCCCACACTGTGATATCCACTAGACTATTAAGATTTCTGAATAGGGCCCTTCAGTTTCTCTCAGACGTACAGCAGAGTTTGAATGGCGAAATGCAAATGAAGTACTTGCTGATCCATTCTCTCAGTACCTGGTTGATGTCTATATAGAAAGCCAAGCATCTGAGTGCATGTCTCTCTGTGTGTGGATGAGGATATACAGACAGAGGTGAGGCTGGCCAGCAGCACACCTGCAATTAGCCATGCACCTGCATCATCTGAATTAAAGTGCATGAGCAGAAGTCATGCTGGCTTCACTACCCTCAGCCCCCCTAAACAAAACACTGAAGTCATTTGCAATAAAAGAATCAGTTGTCTCTCTCTCGCCCCCTCCCTCTTTCAAAAGGACCCTTTGCATAGGAAATCAGTTGTCTGTCCCTTCATGGACATCATGCCGTGTGGGCTCCCATGGAAATGAGTTTTGGCATTGTTGTGCCGAGGCACCCCCCCTCTAATAAATTGAGGAGGATTAAGGGAGAAGAATGTAATAAAGGATAGTCATTTCATCATGACAGCCATTTTTAGAGGGGGTTGGGGCAGCCAGAGATTTAAAGGATAATCAGCCTCGGGTTTATTTCCATAACATGCATTACAATCTGCTTCTTTGAACTTTGCTGCCACTTAGGTTACTAGATTTGTAAGAGGAAAAAGAGAAAAAAAAAAGCACTATTATCAAATGTTTAGTGTTGGAGGGTTGAGTGACATATTAGAGACATCTGAGTGAGTTATTAAACCGTTATGGCTCTTGGAGATTATTATGCATTAATCTAAGTACTTTGAAGTGTGTGCGTGTGTGTGTGCGCGCGTGCTTCAAGAGTGGAATTATAAGCATACATCTCCTAAACTAAGGCTGTAAATGATATTTAAGAGTCTTGCATCTTCTCACTTTCAAATTTATTTCCCTGACTTCTTATTTATATGCAAAGAAATGTCTTGTTCAAATAAAATAAACCTCAAGTGGTTAAAATATTTACTTTAGTCTGATCACACTGCCAAGTTCTACTTCTACACGAGTATTAGTTTTCATTGATCATGAAGTCAGTGTCCACCCAGCCCCTGCTAACTGTTTGTTTAGTCTCTGTATTTGATTGGAAACACTTCAGAAATGGTGACCAGCAGCAGGTGAAGGGTGCCTGAGCTTTGATGTCTGTGCTCCTTATTGATCCCATGCATATTCTAAAAATCAAAGAAGGCATCAAAGGCATAGCTAAACTCTTTAAGACTCTGCACACACCAAAAGGGGCACCAATGACAGCGTGAACAAGCAAAGCAGGTGGTGGCTGCTGGTTGGAGCACTCACACCTCCAACTCCCGTCACAGCCCAGACAGACCGCTCAGGGCTTCTATTTTAATGCTGGACAGCAGTGTGGCTCCCACTTTGACTGGCACGTATGTCTCATTAGAGGACAGAGAGGCAGCTTGAATAAATCTAAAGCTCAAAAGAATAACCAAAACCACTGCAGAGGACAAATTACTCGAATATAACATTTGCTGCTATAAGTGAATAGAGATACTTGACAGTTAAGTATTACAAAAACGTAAAACAAATCTGAATTTATAAAATATGGTGTGTTTTTATCAGCAGCAAATTCTCTAGATTTTTCTCTAAACAGTAGCAGTGAAACTCTGGAAATCTTAGTAGTCCATCATTCTTAAGCAAAAACGATGCAACATGTGCTGCCAAATTTCATAAACGTAATAAGGCTAGTGGGCTGTAATTACCAGGAATGTCACTAAAACAAGCAATAGCTACGACAGGTAGCATGTGTACAGTGAAGAAAAAAGATACTTAGATAGTAATTTGTATTAAAGATTATTATCAGATTAGAGACTCATTTGCAACAGTATTGATGGCAACAGTGCCGTCTTCACCTTATCTAGTTTACCCAAAACTTCCTACAGCCATCCCCTCGATAGCAGCTAAACACATGAACAGCAGCACAACAAACTTGACAAAGCATCTTAAAAAGTGACACTCTGTTCTGTACAAAGATTTTCCTGTATACCTTCTGTTTCAGCAATATCTAAGTATTAAACAGTTGTTGTAAATATTAAGCTGGCCGGTACACATGTTAACGTTAGCCCCAGGTATCTATTTTGCAATTACCCACATTAGCTGTCTTTTAAGTTATCATTAAGATAGTGGCTAGCAGCTATGGCTAATAAGTAAACAATAACATTAATGTTTGAGCTAGAAAAGATTAGTCTTGCCTGTCAGTAACGTTAATAGATAGTTCTATTTCAACAGGATATCAAAACTGTTTTTGTTGAAAAAGTATTAGGTTCATTATAAAGTGGTAGATTGAAGGTGAGAAAAGTCTACCAGCAACTAGACAGCATCAATGGCAACCTTACCAGGACCTTTTAATCAGGAAAGCATCACAGTGCTAAGTCAAGGGGAGGAGCTAATCTGCATGTTTCAGTATTATTGTAATCTTTATTAAGGATTTGTTGCTGTTTTTATGTTTTATACAATGAATTTCTATAAGGAATGCATTGGGGTTGGTATCTTCCTTCTGACAACCGGACTGGAGAATTTGAACCACCAACCTTCTGATAAGCAGAGGACAAAGCAGCTCCAACTTTGTTTCTTACCCCAATTATTTTTTATCTGTCATTAACTTTCCTTAAAAAAGTAACAAAATGATTAAAATAATTTAAGTATTACTTAAATATATAGACCTAATTATAACAACAAAATAACTTTTTTAGTACTTTTAGTGTTAGTGATATATACACTGAACAAAAATATAAACGCAACACTTTTGTTTTTGCTCCCATTCCCCATGGGATGGACGTAGAGACCTAAAATTCATTCCAGATACACAATATAACCATCCCTCCCAAACAGTGGTCACAAATCAGTCCAAATGTGTGGTAGTGGGCACATCTGCCATATTGAGATAATCCATCCCACCTCACAGGTGTGCCACATCAGGATGCTGATCTGACATCATGAGTAGTGCACAGGTGTACCTCAGACTGCCCACAACAAAAGGCCACCCTGGAATGTGCAGTTTTTTGCGCTATTGGGGGTCTGGGGACCCAGAACCGGTCAGTATCTGGTGTGACCACCATTTGCCTCATGCAGTGCAACACATCGTCGCATGGAGTCTATCAGATTGTCAATTGTGGCCTGTGGAATGTTGGTCCACTCCACTTCAATGGCTGTGCGAGGTTGTTGGATATTCGTGGGAACTGGTACACGCTGTCGTATACGCCGGTCAAGCACATCCCGAACATGCTCAATGGGTGACATGTCCGGTGAGTATGCTGGCCATGCAAGAACTGGGACATTCTCAGCTGCCATCTGCCCTGAACAATGTGAACCATGATTCATCCGTGAAGCGCACACCTCTCCAACGTGCCAGACGCCATCGAATGTGAGCATTTGCCCACACAAGTCTGTTACGGCGACGAGCTGGAGTCAGGTCAAGACCCCGATGAGGACGACGGGCATGCAGTTGAGCGTCCCTGAGACGGTTTCTGACAGTTTGTGCAGAAATTGTTTGGTTGTGCAAACCAATTGTTCCAGCAGCTGTCTGGGTGGCTGGTCTCAGACGATCTTGGAGGTGAACCTGCTGGATGTGGAGGTCCTTTTGTTGTGGGCAGTCTGAGGTACACCTGTGCACTACTCATGATGTCAGATCAGCATCCTGATGTGGCACACCTGTGAGGTGGGATGGATTATCTCAATATGGCAGATGTGCCCACTACCACACATTTGGACTGATTTGTGACCACTGTTTGGGAGGGATGGTTATATTGTGTATCTGGAATGAATTTTAGGTCTCTACGTCCATCCCATGGGGAATGGGAGCAAAAACAAAAGTGTTGCGTTTATATTTTTGTTCAGTGTATATAAGAAGAGTTGGCCAGATCTAATTTTGTGGCTACCAATCTCTCTGACAGCAGACGATACACAGAGCAATCACCTCAACAGTCAATGGCTCCACTATTGGCAGAATTGATGACAGTAACGCAACAAGGTGGAGGCTGCAATCGGAGCATCTCTGTGACACTCCAAGATAAATCCACAGTCCTTCAACCTCCAGCTCCCCCTCTGATGTATGCCTGTCCTCTGCTCTCCTTGGGTGCACATGGGAGTTATTTGAGCCTTTCTGGGACCAGCGGGAAACAACGCTGCCACACCAGCTCACTGTTGGATTACCCTCATTGCGTGAGTCTTTGGCCTCTTTCCTCTTGTGACGACACAGGGTCGAGTTTACGAGAGACTGATTTAACTCATTCACCGCAGTCCACTGCCACTAGCCACATGCCTGCCAGCCCAGTGATTCTAGTACAACACTAAGTGGTCCTGAAATGAGGAGACAAAATGCCTCTTTGACTCAGTTCACAAAGATTTTTTTTAGGGGTGATGATGGTTTGATTTTATGCCCACCACTCTCTGGGGAGTTAATCCTAAAGAAATATAGCTCAGAGCACTATATGTAGCTCCTGTAGTTCCATGTTTTAGAATTTGTGATAATTTGCTTACCTCCATAGTAGACCTGACTGTGCTCTGGTGCCTCGTGGTGCCTTTTAAAGCTAAATCTCAAGTGACAAATATTAAAGGTCAGAAAATGGGTTAATGGTTATTTTCAAAGCAACCCCCCCCCCCCCCCCCCCCCCAAAAAATATTTCCATGTCTAGCCTTGTTGCAGGTAATGATTTATTTAATGATTTTCTACAATTTATAAAAATGTTGGTTATACTTGGTCAAATAAGTAAGACATGACCAGTGTTGAACAGCTTTTTTCCCCATTTACATGAGATTACTTAAACATGAAACCCAACAACAGGATCGGTACTGCAATGGGCAAGCAATCAAGCAACAAAGAGCACCTTGAGCACCCCAAGAAAACCACTAAAATATTGTTTTTTTTAATAGTTAAATCAAGACACAAACATGTTTTCTTTCTCCCACAGCTATCAAAAGGGGGTGTTTTATATCCGTCTCTCAGTTTGGGTTGTTTATTTGCTACCCGAGCCTTGATGGAGAGCACTCTACATGATTATCAGTTCAAACTTTACTTGTGAAAACGTTGTGTAGTGCCATTTTTTTTCCAACTGAGAAAAATATGCAAGTGCATGACACACCATCGACTTTGTCATCCTAATGAATGAATATTAAGGCTGCTTCATTTGACCTTAAGAGTTTCAAGTTTCTACTGGAAGTCAGTCGAGTTAGAAAATATATTCTGATTATAATTTGATTGTCTAGAAATAAGTTCCAAATACAGAAACGTGCATCTGAAAATCTTAACACTAAACTTTTTTTTAAACAAAACCTCTTCTTGCTGATTGTACATAGGTTGAGATGACTGATCTTTCTCGTTTTAAGGGGTGGAAGCTCAAGAAAGAAAAAAAAAGGAAAAAGCTTATCCTGCCTTTTCTCAAGAGACTTAACACTAATACATACAATGAACCTACTGACCCTTGAAAGCCCTCTTTTTAGTCATTGTAAGGATGTCATGTTTTTATTGGCTTTGTTTTTTAAGTGCTGTAAGTAGTCCGTACAGCAAAACGTCTAACAGAGGCATCCCACTGACGTCCCAAGGGACACAACATGAGTAATGCTCTCACATTTACAGGGCAAACAAGGGATACACTTTGCAATGGGGGTTCTAATTGTGCCATTTTGAACAGAAAGTTGCAGACGTCTTCATTCCAATACTTTTTCTTTCCCTTTTGTCAGTATGAATTTCTGGTGGAGATTTGGTGGAGATTTACAGCAAAAATTATCACTGACTCATTGGGAACAAGTGAACATCATCTGTAGCTGCAGTCGGATGTTTCCTCTGCTTTGGTGTTTCTGATCCGTGTCATGTAATTAAAACCCAAATAATGCCAAGTTAACTCCTTTACAAGGAGGATGAGCATTAACTTGAAGTTTTCGGGCAAAAAACCTAAATAAATCATAGAAAAAAACTTTCTAATGAGCTATGAATTGCAATTGTGTTTGACATAAAACGTGCAGTTTTCAACATATTTGTATTTCTTGACATATTTCCTCCACAGTGTTCCAGCTCAGGGCAATGAGAATGTTTAGAAATGGTGTGAAAAAGTCCACTGCTTGTGGCCAAAAGAATGAACTATGGCAGACTGGAGATTGTGAATAGCCCTTTTACAGGTCACAGAATCCTTTCAGCCCACTGACATTGTTATTATCTGACCGTCATAGATGGGCCTAATTAATATTCTAATCATATGCCTCCGGAACATTGTAAGCAAAATTATCCGCTGAGTACCATTTGCTTATTCAGTTAGTTGTTGACTCTGTTGGTGAGAAACCACCACTTTGGGAAAAGTGAACATTGTGTAAAGGCTGACTTAAACTCAAAATCTATATTATTTCACTGGTGTGTTTATGGAATGACACAAAGTCAATCAAAAGTAAGAATATCTAAATTTAGGAGAAAACTTTGGGCTTGTTAGTTTCGCAAGCATAAAGATTCTTTGAGTCTTGATTTGGGGATCTTGTTAACAACCACTGGCTTTTTATTGGGGCGGCGTGCAGCAGCAATATGTCTTACTTCTTCAAATTTAATTGACAGAAATCCTTCCAACTCTTATTATCATAATTCACTCATGATAACTGTCTTGCAAGTCTTCAAACTCTTGCAAGTACCCAGATAATACAACAGCCCCTTTGGAGCATTCCACCTTTGTATTGATGCCCAATATTGGAACTGTATTTTAATAGTTTCTGAAGTGCCTACAAAACGCCATGCTGCAAATCTCCATCATTATTGCTCCCCGTCTTCTCTGTGGGGAGTTAGCAGAGTTATGGAGTGTTGTGACGAAAGAGACCTGAAGTCGACAGACATCTTTCCAGGACGCACAGTCTCGCTATGGAGTGCCATCAGATGGGAAAGTGAACAGACTGAAATGCTAATTTCCACACAATGATAAATCTGCGGTATGAAATTGTCGGTACAGAGCTCTCGCCCCGAGGCTGTGCGTTATTGCTTTATTCTATTAGTCAGTTATTACCAGCAATCACAGTCAACCCCCACTGCCCCCACACACAAAGGCCCTTTTACATTACATTTATCAGGCGTTGTACAAACGTTGAAAACATATGACGGCAGCCCTGAGAGCTGTGTTTCCTCTGGGGCTGGGGGCCTCTGTAGAGGGAATGGCGCTCCAGCTGGCCCATAGTGCATCTGTTCACTGGGCTGGCCGGCAGTGACACCATGAGGGCCACTTGCAATCTTCTCCATCAAGCTCTCGCACATCCTCCTAAAAACGGCACTTGTTAGTTTTTATTTGTGTACATTTAAGGATCTCTTGAAAGCGACGACGTTTAAGGCTCAGAGTCAAGTTTTCAAAGTGAAGTGTGAATGCTTCTGACAAATATAAGTTTCTGCTAATGCATCTGTGACAGCCACCTGACTCTGCACTTCTAATTCTGGTACTTCTTCACCCAGATGTTCAGCCACATGCCCTCTCTTGAAGTCCTCATATGGGAGCAGCAGCCTGAGGCTGTTTGCATCACTATCTGTAGAGTAATTACCATACTGTTTTATATAATGCCAAGGCAATAATAGGGTGATAACATGCAATTAAGTAGTGTTCTCTGATTTGGACATAGACAATCTTTCCTCTCTGCAGCCCTGAAGATAAAGTGCCCATCTCAAAATGTCAGATTGCAGCAGCTTAATCTGATTATTTTCAATTAATATTCATGTCTCTATCCTGGGATTGTTGCCGCTATCGACAGTGATAAATTGAGATAAATTCGAAGCCAAGAAACTCAATTTGGCTGAATTTAACCGGCTATACTTTTTTGCCACTCACTCCCTTCCTGGTTTTGCTCCATCTGTCATGCAAGATGAAGGAAATATTCCAGACCTGATTTTTTTTTAGCATTAGGAAAGTCTTGAAAGGAGCAAGATACCCATTAAAGGGTGATATGATTGTGTCATGTCATTTCCCCACTTTGCAAATTTCCTCTGAGTGCTGTTGGAAGGTAGCAGGCATCTGCGGATGGCAGCTACCAGGGGGATTGGTGTTTATAGCATTGCCCAGGAGAGTATTGCCTGGGACCTGAGAGATGGTGGCTTACAATTTTAGCCACTCTATACAGATGATTTTGTAAGTGCCACTGAGTAAAACCAATACAACAGCACTGTCAAAAATGTTAGGTTTCTATGTTTTCAGTAAAAATTTACATTTGTTACAAAGACAGCTAATTTTTATAGAAAGAGAGACCTGAGCTGCTGTGGTGAGCAGGCTGCTCAAATGGGCAGGCAGATCCGTCACATTTGAGCAGATTCTTCCATCTAGCCTGAGGGAGCGTGGTGCTCACCGTTTGAAGATTAAAACATCCACTGTCATTTCCTGCTCCAGTGGTTGCTTTACCAAGAAGACTAGAGATATGAATTGTATTTTCCACCCCCTTCAGAGCTGATTATCGAGAGCCAGGCCTTTCAGTGGCCTCCATGTTTCATGGTGGTCTCAGGAACAAGCCACCAAAGAGGCGGAATTGGAGGGGTGCAGATCAGCTGTGTGTTGTATTTGTGTAAGCCATTGTTCCAACCAAATACAAAAAGGTGAAGCATGGCTAAATCCTTTCTACTTGCTTGTGCGGTTCTTGTGTGTTTGTGCGCACAGCCGCGTCCATGTGCCTCCCTTCACATGCATATGTCTGTGTCTGTTTTTATGTGTGTTGGTCTATTGGTGAGTCTCTGAATGTGGTTGTTGGTGTGTTTAGACCCTCCATTTAGTCTTCCCCTTAGCCCATCAGTGCGTTGTCAGCAGCACATCCAGTAGAGAGAAAGGCCGGGGATAGGACTAGGTACCATAGTGGGGGGCTCTAATAGAGCCATCAGTCAAGTGCCTGTCCAGCCGACCATACTACGGGGCGTTAGCGTTAATGCTGAGGCGCACGGCGTAAGCGCTGAGGAGCAGGGCTGTTTGTCAAAGGGCATCCAATGTGAAGGAAGTTGTTAGTTAAGTGTGTTTGCCCTGTCACATAGCTGTACGACTATCCCACTGGAACACCTTTCTGTGGCAGCTTTGGTTTGCTGTCAGAAAGGCCAGAAGGTGGAGGGTATGCTAGCTACACTTTAATGTGTACATTTTCTGGTTTATTATTTATTTTTGGCCAGAGTTCACATCTAGTGTGTTTATGGAAGTATGTATGAGTGGATGGATGACTGTTCAACCATGTGTTTGTATATAACATACGCACACTTCTCTAATGTACATTTTATCCAGACTGTGAGTGCGTTTTAAAAAGTTATTATTGCTATTGTTGTTTAAAAAGAAGTTAATTACTCCCTTACTTAAGTAGCCATTTAACTAATAGGAAGCATTTTAATAATAATAGCTTTTTGTCAAAGAAAAAAAAGATTTGAGGATGTGTCTTTAGCTCTGTGAACTATGATGGGCTTTTTTTAAAAATTGTTTTATGGTAATTTATAGACCAACCATTTAATCTTATTCAATAAGGACTGACCAGCAGTCTATAAGTTAGCACAATTTCATGCTCTTCCATTTATTTTTTCCAGGTTTTTCAAAGACTCCAAACACTGCAGTCTCATTTATGCTGATGTTTGATACTTTGGGGAAATGTGCATTGAGAATATTAACATTTGAAGGAACTATGAAAACATTGCTCAGCACTTTTTTGATGAGCTTTAATATCATGTTACAAGACTTAATTAATAATCTCAAATGGTCATTACCAGAAGCTCTAATCATAATCAAGGCTGTAGCAGATATTCTTCTGCTGTTGTCTGTCTATAGTAGCATGAGAGCTATTTTAAGGTTGGCTGGAAACGCGTGTGTGTTTTTGTGTACGTGTGCAAGCCACTCCCTGTGTGACCTTCTGGAGTGTGAGAGGAGCCACAGTAAGTCACACCCTGACTCTGCATGGAGCAACAGCCAGCACTGCCCACTCTCCATCACAAGATCAGCATATCGCTCCACTTCTGCTGCATCACAGATCATCTTTCAACACATTTTTTTTTTTTATTCCTGTGTGCCATTTTAACCCTGAACTGTCCTACAAATACTTCTTTTCCTGTTTATATGATTAGCACACAGTCTTGTCAAATAAGGTGATGAGAGAACAGAAGTGTGTCACGGACGAGAATGCGGTGGACTCAAGAGCAGACTCAATTTGCTTAGAACTGTGTATAATTTATTGAAAAGAACAAAACGTGAACGGAACTGGGTTTAACAAAAACCATACGCAGAAAACTAAAGGAAATCCGTGGGCGGAGAAACCGGCGTAGAGCACGGGGAGACTTCTAACGGGAACTTCTGTAAACACAGGGGAGAAATGTTACTGAATGGGAAACAAACGAGTAAGGGACAAAGGTACGGAGTGCCAGTGAATAGTCTTGGGCTTACTTGGCGACCCTAGTCATTTAACGGGGAAAAGGCTGCCAGGGGTGTATTCCAAAGAGGGTCAAGAGTGGAGAGTCCGGTCCAGATTTCGAAGAGATGGAGAATACAGACTGAAGGGCAGGCTGAGGAGAAGTGGAGTATATAATCCTCGGGTTCCGAGCAGATGGGAGGACAGGATGGAGACCAAAAACAGCACTACTGGTGAGTGCGATGGGTGGAGAATCTGAAGAATACAGGAAACAAAAACATATTAACCCAAGGTCCAGATATACAGAGTCAGAGCTCAGAGGAGGCCGAGTTTACCACAGATAGTAGCAGGACGAACTGGCGAGGAGTGGCAGGCCGTGCTGGCTTAAAAACCCTCTAGGTGGAGCCCCGGAGATTGACAACAGGTGATGAGCTGGCCAACTCCACTCCCAGGGACAAATGACAGGAACCTGGACCACGCCCAACCAGACACTCCCACAGCATATGACAGTACCTCCCCCTCAAGGGCCGCCACCCGGCGACCCCCCAGACCGGGCCCTGCGAGGGGAGGAACGAAACGCAGCGATCAGAGACGGGTCCAGAACGAGCGACCGGGGAACCCAAGAACGCTCCTCAGGCCCATACCCCTCCCAGTCCACCAGGTACTGGACACCACGACCACGGCGGCGCACGTCAACGATCCGCCGGACCGAATAGGCCGGATGACCGTCCACGAGCCGGGCGGGAGGCGGGGGAACAGGCGGTGGACACAGAGGACTGCTACGGACCGGCTTGACCTGAGAGACGTGAAACGTCGGATGGACACTCCAGGAAGCCGGGAGCCTGAGACGGACCGCCGAGGGGCCGACGACAGCAGTGATCTCATAGGGGCCAACATAGCGGGGAGCCAACTTTCGAGAAAGCGACCGCAAGGGAATGTCCTTAGCACAAAGCCACACCCGTTGTCCAGGCCGATACGCCGGAGCGACAGAGCGGCGACGATCCGCATAATCCCGTTGCCGGTCGACAGTTGCAAGGAGAGCCCGCCGGACCCTCCGCCACACCCGCCGGCAGCGTTGAAGGTGATGCTGGACCGAAGGAACAGCCAAATCCGCCCCATCCTCTGGGAACAACGGTGGCTGATATCCCAGCGAGGCCTCAAAGGGCGACAAACCCGTCGCCGAAGACGTGAGAGAATTATGGGCATACTCCACCCAAGGCAACTGAGACGACCAGGCCGCCGGGTTCAGTGACGAGACGCAGCGAAGAGCGGATTCCAACTCCTGGTTCAAATGCTCAGTCTGGCCATTGGTCTGCGGATGGAAACCAGAACTCAAGTTGACCTTGGCACCCAGGGCCGTACAGAAGGCCTTCCACACTCGGGAGACAAACTGAGGCCCCCTGTCAGACACAATCTCCGAGGGTATGCCATGAAGACGGAACACATGGTCTGTAAGGAGCTGGGTGGTCTCTGCAGCCGTCAGCACCTTTCCAGGGCCACGAAGTGAGCCGCCTTGGAAAACCGATCAACTATGGACAGAACCACCGTCTTCCCCGAAGAGGCTGGGAGGCCGGTAACAAAATCCAAGGCGATATGAGACCAAGGCCTATGCGGGGTACTCAGCGGTCGGAGTAAGCCAGACGGGGGCCGATTAGAGGTCTTGTTACGGGCACAAACGGAACAGGCAGCTACATAAGCCTTCACATCCTTGTCCATAGAACGCCACCAGAAATACCTCTTCAACAAAGCCGTGGTCCTACTCACTCCCGGATGGCAAGTAAACCGGGCTGTATGGATCCAATGGATAACAGCCGACCGGGCGGCAGAGGGCACAAAACGCCAACCGGGCGGGCCGGTTCCCGGATCAACGTCGTCCCGTAGTCCTTGGCGTATAGCCTCCTCCACATCCCAGGTGAGGGAGCCAATCCTGCAGGTGGAAGGGAGAATGAGCTCCGGGTCCCGGGAGTCCGAGTCCGAGGAGTACTGGCGAGACAGAGCATCGGGTTTAAGATTCCTGGAACCAGGGCGATAGGAAATATCAAAGTTAAATCGAGCAAAGAAAAGGGACCACCGAGCCTGGCGGGAGTTCAGTCTTTTAGCCGTTCTGAGATAAGTCAGATTCTTGTGATCTGTCCAGATGATAAATGGATGTTCCGACCCCTCCAGCCAGTGGCGCCACTCCTCCAAAGCCAACTTAATGGCCAGGAGCTCCCTATCCCCAACGTCATAGTTCTGTTCGGCAGGAGAAAGGCGTCGAGAAAAATAGGCGCAGGGCTGGAGCTTGCCACGAGGACCAGAACGCTGAGACAGCACAGCCCCCACCCCCACACTTGAAGCATCAACCTCCACCACAAACTGCCTACTCGTGTCAGGATGGACTAAAACAGGAGCCGAAGTGAAAAGTCGCTTGAGTGTGGCAAAGGCCGAGTGAGCCTCGGGGGACCAAACGAAGGGGACCCGGGAGGAAGTAAGGCGAGTGAGAGGCGCAGCCACCCGACTGTAGTCCCTGACAAAACGCCTGTAGAAATTTGCGAAGCCAAGGAACTGCTGCAGCTGTCTACGCGAACCAGGAACGGGCCACTCCACCACTGCCTTAACTTTTACAGGGTCCGTCTTCACCTACCCTTCCGCCAGTAAGTAGCCCAGAAACGAGATAGACGAGACATGAAAGTCACACTTCTCGGCCTTCACATAAAGGCGGTTCTCCAACAGTCGCTGCAGCACACTCCGGACATGCACCCGATGTTCCTCAAGGGACTGAGAAAAAATCAGAATGTCGTCCAGATAAACAAACACAAAAACATTCAAAAAATCCCGGCGCACGTCATTCACCAGTGCCTGGAAGACTGCAGGGGCATTGGTGAGGCCAAACGGCATCACCAGGTATTCAAAATGCCCCAGAGGAGTGTTAAAAGCAGTCTTCCACTCGTCACCCTCCCTTATGCGGACAAGGTGGTATGCATTCCTCAAGTCCAACTTAGAGAAGACAGTGGCCCCGTGGAGGGGTTCGAAAGCTGAACTGATCAAAGGCAGGGGATACCTGTTCCTAATCGTGATCGCATTAAGGCCCCTATAATCAATGCACGGCCGGAGCGACGCATCCTTTTTAGAAACAAAAAAGAAACCAGCGGCCACCGGTGAAGAAGAAGGACGAATGAGACCGGCCGCCAGCGAATCCCGGACGTACGTCTCCATAGTCCCCCTCTCCGAACGGGACAGGTTATAGAGACGGCTGGAGGGCAGAAGGGCACCGGGGAGGAGATCAATAGCACAATCATAGGGCCGATGAGGAGGCAGCGACAGAGCCCTGTCTTTACTGAACACTTCTTGTAGATCATGATATTCAGGAGGGACAGAGGAAAGGTCAGGGGGGGAGACAACCACTGGAGGAGAAACAAAAGCCCCCGAGGGCAGAGCTGACTTTAAACAGTTGGCGAGACAAAACAAACTCCAACTCGCTACTTTCTTCCCTGCCCAGTCAATGTGCGGATTGTGCTTCTGCAACCACGGAAAACCAAGGATCACTGGCACGTCAAGGGAAGAGGTGGCAAAGAGAGTTATGTCTTCCTGATGATTACCTGACGTGACTAACTTGACAGGCGCGGTCCGGTGAGTGATCATCGCGAACACCTCATTATTCAGAGCGGCGGCCGGGATCGGAGGCTCGAGCGGAATGAGGGGCAAATCGAACGATTTAGCCACCGCAGCATCTATCAAATTCTGCTCCGACCCGGAGTCAACGAGAGCACGGAGAGAATGAGCCTTAGTACCGGACATCAACGAAACCGAAAGCAAAAAACGGGGTTTATCACTCTTAAAAACACTGCCCACCCGTAACCCCGGACTTACCGGCGGGCCACGCCTTTTGGCCGGACTGGGCAAACAGCGATGCGATGGCCGCTTCCCCCGCAGTAGAAGCACTCTCCGGTTCGGAAACGCCGCTCCCGCTCCTCAGGAGTGAGCCGAGCGCGGCCAATCTGCATAGGCTCAGGGGAAGGAGATCGAGAACGGACGGATGATGTCACCGGAAGCGACGGGGGTAACGTCGAAACGGCCGCGGGTCGAAACAGAGACGGAGAGGGTTTGGACCGCCTCTCAGCGTCTCTCTCCCTCAGTCGACTATCGATCCTGAGAGCAAGAGAGGCAAGCGCTTCAAACGTGGCCGGCTCGTCGTGCACAGCCAGCTGATCCTTCAGTTGTTCGGAAAGGGACGCTAGGAAAATACCCCGCAGCGCAGCATCCGGCCAACCCGCTTCAACAGCAGCGGTGCGGAACTCGATCGCATATTCCGCAACGCTGCGTTTTCCCTGGCGGAGTCCCAACAGCCTCTTAGCTGCAGTACCCTCAGAGATCGGGTGAGCGAACGTAGCCTTGAATTCCTTGAGGAAGTCCTCATAGGAACACGAGGCAATAGGATGAGAAAACAAAAACGCCTCAGCCCACGCAAGCGCCTTACCCCTAAGCAACCCAACAAAATGGGAAATCTTGGCAGCCTCATTAGGAAACGCGTGCGGCGTGCGATTGACGAACAACGACCACTGAAACAGGAACCCCCCACACAGCCCCAGCTCTCCATGAAAAGGCTCCGGTGGAGGAGAAGAGATGCCCCGATAAGCCGATTCAGGACGCGCAACGGCGGGTGCAGGCAACGGTCCCGGCTGACTAGGAAAAACGGGTGGATTAGGCTCCCTGATTTCTGACAACCGGGTAAGTAACTCCTCCTGTTTTTCACTGATAGCATTACACTGGTCCATTAAGGACGTCAAAGTCTGTTCATGCCGTCCTAACACCGCGCCCTGTTTGTTAATGGCGGCGCGAATTGGGTCCGCTGAGTCCATTAGTGGCCAGTTCGTTCTGTCACGGACGAGAATGCGGTGGACTCAAGAGCAGACTCAATTTGCTTAGAACTGTGTATAATTTATTGAAAAGAACAAAACTTGAACGGAACTGGGTTTAACAAAAACCATACGCAGAAAACTAAAGGAAATCCGTGGGCGGAGAAACCGGCGTAGAGCACGGGGAGACTTCTAACGGGAACTTCTGTAAACACAGGGGAGAAATGTTACTGAATGGGAAACAAACGAGTAAGGGACAAAGGTACGGAGTGCCAGTGAATAGTCTTGGGCTTACTTGGCGACCCTAGTCATTTAACGGGGAAAAGGCTGCCAGGGGTGTATTCCAAAGAGGGTCAAGAGTGGAGAGTCCGGTCCAGATTTCGAAGAGATGGAGAATACAGACTGAAGGGCAGGCTGAGGAGAAGTGGAGTATATAATCCTCGGGTTCCGAGCAGATGGGAGGACAGGATGGAGACCAAAAACAGCACTACTGGTGAGTGCGATGGGTGGAGAATCTGAAGAATACAGGAAACAAAAACATATTAACCCAAGGTCCAGATATACAGAGTCAGAGCTCAGAGGAGGCCGAGTTTACCACAGATGGTAGCAGGACGAACTGGCGAGGAGTGGCAGGCCGTGCTGGCTTAAAAACCCTCTAGGTGGAGCCCCGGAGATTGACAACAGGTGATGAGCTGGCCAACTCCACTCCCAGGGACAAATGACAGGAACCTGGACCACGCCCAACCAGACACTCCCACAGCATATGACAAAGTGAGATTGTTTTGGAGCTACTGCTTCTCTGCAATATAGGTTTTCGTTATGTGAAACCATACTGAAGCATTATGTTTCACATTGAAATGTGTTTAATGTATTTCTATAACATACAGATACATATATGCCAGCTAATTAGCATTATTTCTGAAAAAAAATTCTCACCTGAGCAAGCCATATGTTTTTTCCGACAGACTTTGCAGAAAATACTTGTAAAATATGGTTCATCTTGACGCTTCTTTGAGAGGAGAATGTTGCCTCGGGTCGAGATTGAAATAGCTCAGCTGTTTCCAATACAACAGCTCTGTTTTAGCAAAAGCAGAAGTTGAGATTTAAAGATAGCACATGTTGGAGCATATAGATCTTATGTTCACATGGGACTTGCTGCTTGTTTAGAGACTCTCTGATCAAAGCCACCCCTCCTGAGAATGGCTTTATTAGATTTCACACCTTCCCCCTAGGAGTCGGGGGAAAACACAAAGCATACTTTTCTACATCAATAAATATTCATTTTCCTCTGAGATTGATCCCTTTTCGAGTTTTTTTTCCTCTTTTTTTATTAAATTGCAGCACATTAGGGTTTATCAAGGCAGCGTAATGGCTATTTTGACACAAATAATCAAATCCTACAATCTTTTCAAGCCTTGTAAAAATCATCCCGCATGTTCTGACCCATCAAAACGAAAAGAAAGAAAAACAAACCGCTACCTTCGTCTTGATGAACTGCATTCTCATCAGCATAATGACAGAGGAGGAAAAGCAATGCCATCTTTTAATTGGCTGGGATTAAGTTTGGATTGAGAAGACTTTTTGGTTGAATGAGATCTGGGCATGCTGCCAAATGAATAGAAAATGGTGTTCTCTTCCTCTCGACTGGTCATGGCACTCCCTCGTCATTAGGAGGAAGTGCATGTGAGCCTTTCCAGATTTGATTTTAATAATGCCAACGTCTTCATTTTGCCTCCCAGCCTCCTTAAATGGTAAGTTTGGGGGTAAATGCAATTCTGGCTCGCCTTTCTCCGTTTAGGATCTGCGATAAAAACACGTCGCGGTTCGTTTGATTGCCTGCTCGAGAAGTATCAAGCATATAGCAGGACTGTTTGAAAGCAATACTCTAGAATTGAGGAATTGTATTGGCTTTCGTGAAAGAGTTTAGCTTCACTGAAGGGTGTTAGAATGGGGTGAACCTATTGCTTTTGGGTTTTATGCTTAGTTTTTAACAAGTGATAATGTCCAGATCTGAAAAATTAAGCTCACGCTGAAGTGGCAAAAACTGCAGTTCCTCAAATTGCCACTTGAGGTTTGTTCCAAAACCAAATAAATGCCTGCACATGCCTACTGTGTAACGTGCAAATGTATAGTCATAAATAAAGATGTTTAAAGACTGGTTTGGCTAACTTAATTCTTGTGTAAAAACTGTACTAGTTGGTGACTTTGTTTTAGGTCATCTGTTTAATAAATTTAAAACATTTAAATTGTATTATTAAAGGCATGTTTGCTCTGAGTAAAAAAGCAGCTGCCTGCTACGTGTCAATGCAGCTAATAAGAGACACAAAACAAGACCTCCCATTGTGTTTGTGTTGTTGGTGCTGTTTGGAGAATTTTTTTAATGCAATTAGAATTAGAATTAGAATTAGAATTCAACTTTATTGTCATTGCACATGCACAGGTACAGGGCAACGAAATGCAGTTTGCATCCATCCAGAAGTGCTTTAGTGATATAGATATATTACAATATATATTAGCAATAATATAGATATGTGAGTATATTACAGAAATGGGTCTATTATGGTATGTTATAATGTACACGGTATGAAGTATGTTGTGAATATTCTATAACTATAAGTATGTACAGGCTGTAGTGAGTACAAGCTATGTACAGGATATGAACAGGATATAAATATGAAAAACTATACAGAATATGAAATAAATAACTTTACAGAATCTGGGATATACAGCTATACAGAAATGGGAACTATGCAAGTTGTAAACAGTTGTAGGATTAAAGATTACCTCACAAAATGGCTTAGACTGAATTCACTCGGCCTTTAATGTGTTCATTTCTCAGTCATTTTGAATGTACTAATGTCACACATTGTAGAACTGAATTATGAATCTGCTGCTTTGCGTAGAAAAAAAAAGAAACTTCTTAAGTGCCACTGCAGGTTTCGGTCAAACAGATCACATCTATTCAGCACGGCTCTTAGCCAATGAAATCACATTATGCAAATATCCTGAGAAAGCAACATGGTCTGCTGTGCTTTCCAGCAACAAATTAAAAAGTTGATCATTGCTGTGAATAATCAGCTTTTGTATACGAACAGCTACTAACAATTGGCTTGCTTGGCTCATGCTAATGGCTAATCGAAGCTCAACAAACTTACCTCGTAACGATTGGTTACTGTTGCTATAACGATTCCACGAGCAAAAATACTGCTCCAAAAGCCAAGAACAAGCACTTAACCAATGCATTCATGTGAATACGAAGCTGCTCATCTAGAATTCTTTGATCCAGTTTTAGTGAGTAAAATTCCATTTTATTCTTTTATTAGCGCATGTGTTTCTGATGCACATATAAAGTCCTTCCATGAAACTTATTTACCCAGTTGGATAGAACCCCAGTGTCATACGTGGTTGTGGTACAATACTGATGTCCTTTCCACATAGAATATCGGTCGTTCAAACAATCTCTCACAAAATGAGAAGTATATCAAATTATTGCAAAGAAGAAAATAAATGCATTTGTCTGCAACTAACATGGTTGGTGCATGATTGTGAACAGACATCGAAACAATGTCTTCTCCGTGTACACCAATTAGTTTCAGAAAAAGAAGATCAACAATTTCAAGCTAATTATAGTTTTTGACATCTGCATATGGTTTTACTTGTGGGATGATACACCTAAATCTTTGGACACTTCAGACTGCAATAATCCATTCTGTCTGCGAGATTCATGTCATAAACTGCAGAATACTACCGTGCACAAAGGAAGACGATTAACTCAGTAGGCTATGTGATACTTTCTAAAGGTGTGAGGTTCCGACTTTTTCGTTTTATTTTAATCTACTGTATAAAGAGACAGTAGAAAACACTCACTGAACACAAGCTTTCTCTTGCTAGAAAGTCTGACGAGGACGTCTAGTCTGTGTTTCAACCTTGACTAGACATTGGGAAAAGGCCGCCAGCTGATGGTTACTCAATGTCTAAACATTCACTTTAGAATGTAAAAAATGTTCAGGGGTCAGGTTGAAATCAAGGCTGTTTACATAGTCTACTGTTTACCTATACACATATTCTGTTACATTACATCAGCTGTAATTATGCAATGGTCCCTGTGGCCAATTACGCTACAGTATTATATATATCTTATTTATGGCCACATGATTACCAGAGTGTTTGACAGATAGTGCCACTATGTCCCCGTTTCACCATTTCAAGTGCTGGCATTGTCAGCATACAAACAAACAGGCAGAGTGCTGTTTCCTGCTCTTCCCAAATGAACCATCTGGCCTGGGAGCCAGCTAAAGCCAGAGGTTAGAGCTCCATTTCCCTCCCTTCTCGCCACATCACCATGACAACGGATATAGAAATCACACTGTCTCCTGGGAAGAAAGCCTGGGTGACACCACACAGTGGCACTTTTGTGGTACATGAAGAGAGCAGGGTTCATTTAGGTGAGCCGGTCAAGGATGAGTATTCAGTCCTCTGAAGAGGAAAGATCAGGGTGGACAGAGAGGGAGGGGGGGAAAAAAGAGGCCTTGGTCAAAAAGCTGTGATGCAGCTCCAACCACTGAATACTCCAGCCAGAAAGAGAAAGGTGACCAATCCATTTATTCTGAAAATAGCCAGCAAGTTTATCAAGAGCCAGGGCCTGTCCGCAGGTCTTTAAAAAACACAAAATCTTCTCTTTTTTAAAAAATATTTACCGGCAATTTGAAAAGTAACTCACATTAGACCGTGCCAAAATATCTATTTGGTTTTTGGTCACAGAATTCTCTAACTTGTATAAAAGGGTTATACAAGACATGAGAGGCCTCTGCTGGCTGCTGAGGTCCTAACATCTGTCGCATTAGTGGGAAACAAACCACATCCTACACAAGGGACTGTGACATAAGAGGCATTTGGAGGAAGCAGCTACTGTAAAATAAGCAGAACAGCAGCATCTGAAATCCGAGCAGCTGTGTATAGTGTGACTTCAGAAGGCTTATTAAAATTCAATGCACACTCCGTTTGATGGATTAAATCTAAGAACTGAAAAGTCTTCTTCCTTTCTGTGTTTAAGAGCATGTGTCTAAATCCGTTCAATAAAACAGTCAAAGGCTTCACATTGTTCGCTGAACAATAAAAATCGATACCATTAAACACTTCTTTAAGAAACCCTTAAGTGTTTCCCGAGAGGCCTTGTCAGTTTCAATGTATCGTATCTTTTTACAGTCTTGTCAATAAAACATTTGGAGGATCTTAAATTCTTCATTACATCTCAGAGGCAGAGGTCTCCACACGTCTTTTTTCCCTATAGTTTTGAAGATTCGGGTAACTGATAGATCAATGGACAATACTCTTAAGAGGAGTGAGCATACCTTTCATGCAGCAGTAACTTGTTTCTTCCTGCGCCCCAGCTGTCTGGGGCATCTGTCCAATCAGAAGATCCCATAAGAAAAGCCTGACGGAATACAAGCCTCATCATTCGCTTCCTGAATGCATTCCAATTCCTTCACAGGCATATAAGCAATTTTTACAGTAGTTAAGCAGAGGTGGAACTGCTTCACATAATCTTGCTTAGACGGTCTCCACTGTCAGCCCAGTGACAAATCATGTTAAATCCCAGGCTGAGCTCAAGCACACAGTGGAATAAGCTTTTCTGTAGCAATAAACACCCGGGTACGGACAGCGCAAACACTTCTGTGATCAGTGTTATCCATCCTCTGAGTACAGCAAAGCATCCTCTACCCTGCAAGTCACAGCTTGTGGTAATGGATGTTTAATTTGTGTCTGTTTTCCATGGGCTCCTGTTTTTTTCTTCCTTTTAATGTGAATAAACTATAATTCAGAGGTAAAACAGCATGCTGTGACAGAGCTGTGTTGACCGTGAATTGGTGACGTATTCGTTTATGATTATCAGGGTTTTGTTTGGTGCCCGAGGGTGTCAAAAAGTCAGTTAACTAGGTCAGTTAACTATTAACCAAGTTGGGTTATTTAACCTTTTTTTCTCCCCCTCTTTCTTTTACCATCTGAACCATTGGTGTCCATGCCTAACTTAACACTAACTTGACTCTGTGGAGCAGCTTTAATTGCTTAACCTTAAGCTGACCATGACAAAGTAGCCTTTTCAAAGTAGCCAACAGGCTTACTTCCACTACAAATAGCAATGCTGTGGTGAAAATAGCATTTAAATCCAGAAAACACACACAAATACGCGAAACACAAAAACAGTATTAGGGCGACCAGACACACAAAAGAGCACATGAATTTTACAACCAATGGAGAGTCAAATTTTTTAAACGAAATGCCTGACTAGTCATCTTTTTTTTTTAATTTGCATTGTTTAGCTCAAAGTTATGGCACTTTAAACTGTATTTAAATGCAGTCCCCTTTTCTTTAAGCAATTGCCCATCTACTGATAAAGAATATCTATAAAATGTCAGGAAACAAAATCTCCAAATTCCAAAGAAAATCAATTTATAATGATATAACAAAGTAAAAGGCATGAAATTTTGCCCTTTGAGACACTAGAAGGAGAAAATGAACTTTTTACCCTCACTGTTTGTGGTATTAATGCTGTGTGTACCCACAAATCTGTTTTCCCCCACTTCTGATACTGACTCTTGACTCTCTTGGACTTGAGGCCCTCTGAAGACTGTGGCATGTGGCATGCCTCCCAGCCCCTGCCTCATCACCCTTACTCCTCTCCCACCCGCCCCCTTTACCCCATCCTGTTTTGAGCTTCATCAAAGCAGAAGTAGCTCAAGGATTGCTAATGCTTTAGATGGTAGCACTAGTCCTAACAACCCTGAGGTTGAGGAATTCTTTGCAGCAGACTAAGGTCATTTTTTTCTCCATTCTCTCCCCCCTTCTCTCCCTCACTTTCTCTCTCCATCTAACCCCCTCTCTCCCCCAAAATGCTTTTCTCTATTAATCAGAGCTCACAGCTCAAACTGGTCTTCAACTTCCTCCCCAATCCTTGCTAAGCCTGTCATTTCTGGCTATTATTTACTTTAATGGGCTTTGGCTGATCCCTGGCGAAGCCTTGGATCTGAGAATAATGCGGCTGAGGGTAGCAGACCCAGACGCAAGTGCGGGGCTGCCTGTAGATTAGCTATGGCAGATGGGCTTTACAGGGGCTTCCTGTGAGCAGGAGTGTTGATTGAGAGGGCATAATGAGAGAGGTGGTGTCCTCACAATGGACCCAGCCACCTCGCTGCACCTCTTGGGTCCAAACAACCCCACCGCCCACCCTCCCATTCTCCAAGCCCCTCAGCACTCTCCCTCTCCTCACCCTCCCATCTCTCGCTCTCTCTCTCTCTCTCTTCTGTGCGGAAGTCGGAGTGCAGAAACAAGCACAAAAGCAACTGTAAATAACCATGAATGTTAATCCAGCATTAATTGGTTCCCTCTTAAACTGGGTGTGCACTTTCACAGGCTGGGGCTCCTCCGCAGGTCATTAAAGGCATAGACCCCTTCTCATTGTTTACTTAACAAGCTTTTTTAAAATATATTTCAACAGACAGACTAATAAAATTGACCATGGCGACAGTATCAAGATGAACTCACTTGATCGTGTTTTGTCTGAAAGAGAAACAGTAAAATCCAAACTATGAAGCGGGTAAAAATGATCCTGTACCCCTCACACCCACACACAAGCAAACAATTGTCTACTTTTAACACTTTCTCCTCACTCTAAAGTAAATTTCCTTTTTTAAAAAAAACCAAAACTGCAATGTTGTTACTGTTGTCCCTTACTTGGTCTGTCACATGTTTCTCTACACACTCTGCAGTGTTGACACTGGGCCCTGGGCCACACTAGGGCAAACACTCTGCAAATGAAGTGTGGAAAACCCCACAGTAGTCTCGGGGTCAAGTTTGTGTACAAGAGTTAAAATTTTGTTCCGCGCAACTCTCTCTGTCTACAAGCTCTGGAAGTTTCCACACAAGGGCCACTACACAATCCACAGACTCCAATTATCCCCTTCCTCTGAGCGCTTTAAGCAAGTTTTTCTAAACTCCTTTCACTTTGCTCTTGTCAAGCAATGAAAGAAAAACTAACCACCATGTCAAGAGAACTCAGCTGCCTAGCAACAGGGCCACAGTTTAATTCTGATTTGCTTCAGGTTTTGAGTAATGGGAATTGACAATGTTAAGCCAGTCACAAGTGTTGTTTGTCACCTCTGAAATGCAAACAAAAATGCATTGTTTTTCCAAAGTATTGAGCATGATTGATGTTTAGAGACCACAATGGTGTCGTTCATTTCTCCCTTGTGTTTTTGCCAGGATTGATGTCATATCTTTTCATGGCAAGTTAAAGGTTTTGAAGGGCCATGAAAACGCACAGCTTTTCATCTCGCAGCAGACGGCAGCGCGGCGCATGCATTCCTATAACTGGTGAACTTTAATGATTCTATTCAGCCTCTGTTCATCTCACCCAGAAATAATTTAATAAGAAACTTTGGCCTTTAGAAGTCTCTGTGTCCTGTCACAATAGTCAGTGGACAGACAAAAGACAGCCTGAATACAACAAAGAAAAAGTCCTGAATATGAAAGCCTTTGATACTCTTCATCTGTTTGTTCTTTGACTTTTTAAAAAAATAATTGTTATTATGTTATTATGTTATTATGTTAATTGTTATTATGCTAGACCTTGATACTGAAATATTTTGATGCGTGGCTTTACACTTTTTAGAGATCACTTTCAGACTTCAAGACTGAGCATATGCTAATATAGAAATTCATGAATAGGGTAACTAAAATCTACATTCAAGTAAAAAAAAAAACTGCCATTTAAATGATAAAATATACTCACCTATAGCCACTCTAAAGTTTGATTTTTAACGCCTTTATTTTTATTGGTCAGTTTATAAAAATAAAGGCGTTTTAAACTCTGCATTTCTCGTGTAATTTACTCTATTTATGATAATCTTCTTTGTCCTACACACAAGCTTTTTTTTTTTCCTCTCTTCAGATCACTGTGCGTGTTTGTATGATTTGGAAGATGGTAATTTCTTCTGCTCCAAGGAGCATTTTTCAAAGGCACAAATGACACAATAAGAAAGCCATCCATCACAAAGGAAAATTAGTGTAGAAATAAATGGCAGCCCTTGCCTCTCCCTCTTCTGTGTCCCGTGTGAAGCTCGGATGAATATTGAGGCAGACAGCAGAGAATAGTCAACAATAACCTCAGTGACATCAAAGGCCCAGACAGTGGTACTGAGGAAGCCCACAGAGGGCCAAAGACAAAATAAACAGTGGCTATGTCAAAGCCCACATTTCTCCAGCTAGAACTCCCCCTTCAGACGCGTTACTGTTGCAGGTCTTCAGAGTGAATCCAGCATCCATGCTGTTGTGTTTATAGTGCCATCTGCAATAGATTCTAAAGCTTTATCTTCGCTGCAAATAAATTTCTCCCACCCAGGGTTAACACTGGCCTCAGTGATAACAACGCATCTTATTCTCACCAGCCAAAAGAGACTTCATTTTCTTAATTGTGGAAAACCCCACTGTTCACTTTGTGCGTCTTGCATTCATTGCCATTTCAAAGCACCATTCAATATATGGAAAGCAATCTCTCACCAGCATTTAGAGTCTCCATTATATGGAGTTTAATTCATATCGTATGAAGTGACAGTGAAATCTATGTCAGCGCAGAAGTCATGCATATGGCGCATGTAATATCAGAAGCCCGCAACATGACTGCTTTTTTACATTCCTATTCCTCCTGGCATCATCACGAGGCAAGGTTGCATACTTAACATATAGCTGATTTGATCAACATTGGCAATTTGGTTAAAGATTTTGGAGGGTATAATTTAACAAGGCAATTAAAAATAATCTGTCAAAATGATGAAATATTACAAGGTTTTTATCACTTAAACAAAAAAGGGAATGTATATGCCAGCGCCAGTCATAACACATGGAGAGGAGTCTCGGGCTCATCTCGTTTTGAAAGTCGCTCATTTATAATCATCAACATGCTGAAATAATCAAGAACTACACCACCACAACAAATAGTGCTTGG
This sequence comes from Aulonocara sp. 'chitande type north' Nkhata Bay, assembly GCF_057382095.1. Classification (NCBI taxonomy): domain Eukaryota; kingdom Metazoa; phylum Chordata; class Actinopteri; order Cichliformes; family Cichlidae; genus Aulonocara; species Aulonocara sp. 'chitande type north' Nkhata Bay. The sequence continues at coordinate 19,476,822 of NC_141352.1, read as the reverse complement.
TGTGAAAAACATATCTGATGTCTCTCAGGTTCTGACATTGTCTGAAATGTCTTCCTGCATCCATAACGAATGGCTTTTAGCACTCATGCCATCTGTCCTTAATGAGTCCATTTTCTCTCCGAGCCATTTCCATACTGTATTGTGCATTGCCTTACATGCATTTGCATAATTGTTCAAAGATTTTGCGCCAAAATAGATATCCATGCTGGGAGTGAATGTGAGAGGATGAAGCTGGAGAAGAAAAGACGGGGAGAGAAAGAAGGCAGAGTGAAGATGTTTGTGAAATAATGTGCAAGGAAAATCCATTTTTCCTTCTAAGCCCCACAGTAACCTAATCAGGAGTTGCTTTATCTGCTAATCCACATTTAAACTTTAACCTGTAGGGGGGCTCTTTGTGTTAGTTAATGTAAGCATAAAAGCAGAGGCCGGCCTGAATGACTAATCAGATCTATCATACATTGTAAGACTAAATAGCTTTTCCAAAAGGAAATCAGAATTAGCGTGACTTCCATCTAAAGAGAATCAGGGTAAACTTTAAATGAAACAATGGCCATATAACAAAATGGTGGAGTGGAATAAATTACTGTTCAAAAGGCAACTTCTTAATCAGCTCAGCTGTCTAAGCCAGACAGAAACGGCAAAGTTGGGTCATTTGGTAAATAAAGGCGTGGAAGGGCAAAACCTCAAGACGCAGATAGGCAGCTACTAATGAAGCCGAAGTTCGAATGGAGTGGAAGGACAGGCATATAAACAGGAACAAATGCTGGCAATTTAATAAAAAGTAATTTGAGGGAAATCTTTAAAGGCCCACAGGACACGCTGCAGCTAAGATGATAAATGACAGTCGTGACAGATGACATATTAGCCTTTTAATATTTCAGTATATAAAGAGAATTAAGAGTATGAGCTCAAAGCAGGACGCAAATGAGATCATCCAACAACAATGGTTAATTCATTGCAGTATTTTACAAGCATCAGCTGCTGACGTGAGCTTGCCATTACCCAGACACGCCAGCTAAGCAGAAGAGGTGTTTTGGTGCTTTAAACACATTTTCTACATAAAATCATTGCTGAAAAAGAAATAAAAGTACATAAAGTTGTTGAAATTCTCCCAATCTACATAAACTATGAATATTGATAAAGGCGCTGAAACAATGCATTATTTACCATGACATAAAGACTCCTCACTGGATTCTGAAGTCAATTACCTGTCACAACTGCTACACGTTAAATGGTGCAACTCACATGAGAGATCGAGAGAAATGGTGATATTTTTCCCCTTCTTTTCACAGCATTAAACATCTGTTGACAGAGTTCATGTTTACTCCTGTGGGACTAGCACTTAAATTTGTTTTCACTCACTCTTACGTTACCCTGTGTCAAGGCACCGAATCCATGTATGTGGCATCGCAGTCACATACGGAGTCCCACGAATAATGTGCGTAACATTCAAATGAATATAATGATGCAGAGTATCTGACTCAGTACAGATTATAAAAGGCTATTTTTCTACTTTATTATTCTTTTGGAACAGGCTGTGCTGTGCTGTTTGTATATGTGTAAGAGTCGGACTAGCAATGCTCCCCAATTACAATAATTTTTCTGCTTTTATCGACCATTAACATTAAAATACTGTTCTTGGACTCAAAGCAGAGAGGGAGGATTGAAAGAAAAAATAGCGTGTCATTCCCACTTATCAATGTATCTAACTATATAATTTTCCCTCCATTAGAGACCAGGAAGTGCATCTGTATCAGCATTATCATATCCAACTGTAAAGCAGTTCCTGATGTATTTGAATCCTCTCTTGAAAAAATAAAAAAAAATCACAGTAATTATGAGCAGTGAGATTCATCTTACAGAAAACCCTTTAAACTTGTGTGGATTTTATTTATTTATTTTATAAATCATAAGCCTTTAAGTCTTTTAGTAAAGAATGAGGTTCTTTTTGAGGGATTTACACATAAAAGCACTGTTTTCGTTTTATAAAGCACATAAGCACAAAATGCTCTTATGCAAAGCTTGTTAACATATAGGTGCATGGACAATCCAAACAGTAGCATAGGTAATTAGCTCACTGTATGAGAGACGCTGAAAGCTGGGGGATGCACTCAAGGTGATTATCATTTTCATTTTAATAAAGGTAGCTGCTCCCATGGTAGGTGTGTGTACAGTCTATTTATGAACCCTAAATGCTCCTAGGATACTACATACGAGCGGGCCACTGGAAGATTGTGCTGTGGTCTCTGTGCAGGAAACTATGCATTTTAGCTTCCAAGGGTCTAAGCACACAGAGGGGCTACGTGTCCTCTTTTCCACTTGTGCTGTTATTGTCTTGTTTCAGCCAACATCCCAAAGCTCTTTTGTAGGATCTAACTCCATCTAGTGGTCCTGTGTGCCATCTTCAGCACATGCACAACTTTAAACCGGATTCAACTCACAGCTACAGCATAGGCACATTACTCCAACTCCTAATTTAGATCCTTAATCAGAAGGAATTTCAAATATAGTCATTCGACCTCGGGGGACATTCAGGGACTTTTCCAGTTTCCTGTTCTTAGTATCTTCATTTCGTTTGTGTTATAATACAAACCCAATTCCAAAAAAGTTAGGATACTGTAATAATACTGTTGGATGTGCATATGTTTCAAACCATATATTTAAGTGAAAAAAACTTGCCAAGGCAAGATATCAACCAAGTGTATGGCTGATTTAAATGTGATGGCAGCAACAAGTTTTAAAATAAAAAGCTCCATGTTTATCTCCGTCTTGAATCATGTCTTCATTCCAACACTTAGGCGACTAATTGTCATACTTTGGAGTAAATCTTTTTCCATCCTTATTTAGTGTAGCAGGCGCTTTTATGGCATTGTTATTTCATTATGTACTAAATGATTCCAGTGGGTGACGGGTCTGGACTGCAGGCAGGCCAGTTTAATACACCAGCTGTCCTCCTTCAGGAGTATGTTGCTTGGAATACGATTTGGTATCGTGTTAAAATAAGCAAAGCATTCTCTGGAAATAATATTATCTGGTTGCCAGGATGTTGCTCTAAAAACTGCATGTAGATAGTTTAGCATTAGTGGTGCCCTCACATTAATGGCAAACTGGTAAAACATACCATGTGCACCATATGATCACAAATGCTGGCTTTTGAACTGTGCACTGATGACAAGGTAGATTGCACTTTCCCCTAGGTGTCTGTAGGCAGGATACCAATATCAAGAATAAACAATATAAGACTATCAAACTTAATTCAAAAGACCCAAAAAAATCTTTGAACTTTGCTTCAGTTCATCTTGAATAAGCCAGGGCCCCTAAAAACACTGGATCTTATTTATGCATGTTTTCTTTCTATGGTAAAGCTTTCATTTGAATTCATATGTGAATGCACTGACAAAGCATGTTTCCTGACCCGGTGCACCGATGTCCAACATTTTGCAGTCTGTTTTTCACATATTATGCCCATTCAGTATTGGTCTTGTCTCCTGAGCACAGAGACTGATAATATCCACAGTGGATGATGAACGCTCCAAATTCTTTGCACTTTTATACTAAAAAAAACATGTCATTCATAAATTGTCTGGCTGTGTGCTGTAGACTTTCAAGCTTTACTTTTGAAGGTCTCAGCTCAACTGAGATGCTCTTTTTGTTTCAAATTACATAACTAATTATATAACCTAATTAGATGTGTTGTGTCCTCCAGATGTGTTTGTTAGTGTTACATAACTTTTCTAGTGTTTTGATGCCCCTGCTGCAACTTTTGGAAACATGTTGCTTGCAAATTTAAACGATACAGTATAATTATATGTCCTTGTAAAATAAAGAAAAAAACATCTTTGTACTTAAATATGGGGTTTAAATCACTTGTACGTCATCACATTCAATTTTTTTCCCCCTTCTTTAAATTTTGCACAGCATCCAAACTTTTCTTGGAAACCAGGTTGTAAGATGGGGTACTGTGGCAATGTGTCTAAAGGACCGGTCTGCCAGAGGCTGGGGGTAATAAAACACTCAGAGCCTAATAATAAAAGAAGCCATCTCAAGGGACATGTAATCTTTGCACATCCTCTAAAGCTCATTATAACCATAATACCACAATAAAGTTGTCTCTGTCATATTAATGTTACCACTTTTTTTTTTTTTTTTAGAATTCTAATGAAGTTGTCCGGTCCATTTTCATTTAGCAGATTACGATATATAAAGAAACAATAAGGGAGGCCGAGGCTTTGCGACTGTAATCACGCAATTTACAACCACTCTCAGGACTTATATGACAGGCCAATTTCCACACTTATTAAGCCTCTGACACACTCGAAATAATCGTATTAGCGTTTTTTTTTTTTCTGAAATTAGCCCAATTTCTGGCAGACATTCTTGAATTGACGTAATAGACTCTTATACATAACTTGTGATGTCTCTATTGCTGCTCAGCACCAGGCAGGGGGTGGAAAGGATGGTCCTTACTCAGAGCTATCAGTCAAATCCTGCTCTCTGCCTGGCCCTCTATAAACCAAACTTTAGATTCCTTTATAAAATTTTCTAATCAAGGATGGGGGGCTAAATGATTTCATTTGCTTTGCAAAGAAAGATATGGCATGCTTTACCGTCCCTAGCAGTTCCCTGTAGTTAGGGTCAGAAGCGAGTTACGATCTCTACTGCAGCCAACTTCCCCATTTGTTTTTCGCCTACTATGTTTAACATGGCTGACATTTTGCCTCTGTGCCACTGGTAAACACTGCCAAAGTAGCAAGCACGAAACTTGCGGTGTCATAATTCACGACCACAAAATGAGGCCTCTCACCGCGAGTGGTGGAAAGAAGAAACACAAGGCACAGTGCTCATCGCCCCCCTCCAGTGAGGAATGCACACACTGCAAACCGGTTTCTTGTTGGGGTATGCCACATCCTGGTACTTTTATCTTTAACCCCTGACCCACAGCACATCTGGAAACATAGTTGGAGTCGAACATAAGGAAGTTTTCTTTTCTCTTTGCTTGGAGTACTCAGAGCTTTTTTTTAAAGTATTTCTGCAAAACAGTAGACACAGCTTTCTCCGAGCAGAGATGTTTAATGGCTGCACTAGCTATGAACTCTGGGATATCGACTATTTGGGCAGTCAAGTAAGTGAGTATGGGACACTGAAATGGTTTGAAAACGCTATTCTTCTTCTTGGCTGGGTGGTTTCAAGACTTGGAAGTAGATAAACATCTCAGCTGGAGGTAGACTGCTTTGATCTTCGAGGATGATGATCTGGACATCGAAGTCGAGCCAATGCAAACATTTTCGTGCGGGATATTTTGAAGTAACACACAGAGGCACATTTTTTTCTCTTTGGATCAACTGTTTCCAATCAGCTCGTTATTGGTTCTTCTAATCCTTTTTAGGCAATATAGGGTGGAGCATTTTCATCTTTCTTGCCGAGTGTTTAGTGGTTTGTTGGAGGTGGACTTTGTGCATGTGCTAAAATGAGTAACAGGGATATTGTCAGTCTTGTGATAAATCGTCACATCGTGGTACTGATTGGGCCACTTTTGACAGCATGAGTCAGTCAGAGGGCGTCTCGGCGACACAAGTGACCTTCTTTGAATGAAGATGGCAATCAATGGAAAACAATTAGTCGTGCAAGTGCAGGTATTTAGGTGCTGTTTGTTACCTGAACCGAGAAGTTATGTTAGTCAGTGCAAGGGGGTGAAATTATTTGTTCATCACTTTCACTATTGAGACCCGTCATGAGGTTATGGATATGAAAATCACAGTGATTTAGTGGTCATTAAAATGTGTTCAGAATTTGCAAATTAATCATGATTCATCTCATAAACAATGACACACTGCTCTCTTCTGGAAAAGCTGCTTTTATAAGGTAATAGTATCAATATTGGCTCAGTCGGATCAATACCAAAATTTGCAGTATCACACAGAATTGGTCCTGACCATTTAGTATCGCTGACATTTACTGGAGTACCTCCACCACCTTCCTCTCTTGTTCCAGCTGTTTTTCACCCACAGCTGTTTCATGATTCTTTATAGGGGCTATTTTAGAGATAACACTAGATGTCTCAGTAACACTAGGAAAGAAATTAAAAGTGTTGACCGAAGCGATAAATAGGGATTCTTAGCTAGTCTATGTCTAACTCAGAGGACGTGATCCAAAGCTGAAATCTCAAAAAGACTGACTTTACACTGATCTTTCTTTTAGTCGTTGTTAGAGGATTATCTCTGAGGTAATCTTCATCTTCATCCCTCACAAGCTTAAACAATTATTTCATTTCTTCTCTATTTTTCTACCAGTTAATGTTGCACAACTTTGAATGGCACTGGCCTGAAAAAAAGGAAAGAAAGAAAGAAAAAAGAAGAAAAAAACAAGCTTTTGTTGTAAAATAAATAAATGTATTTAATGAGATATGAAATGCTTATAAATGTCTTCTGACTCCACGCTTAATTGCAGCTTGTCACCCTAAAGCACTCACTGATATATTGCGCACGCACACAGAGAGCAAAGCATTTTGTTTTCAGTCTATGACTTTTATATTACATCTGTGTTTTGTGCCAGAGTTTTCAAATGCCACTAAAGCCTGCTCAGTAATTTTAATGTATAATGATGTCTATCACTGGAAGTTTATAGGTAGGCTTTGTGACACCAAATCACGCCCAAATCATGCCCAGAGATGTATTTTTGCACAAAAAAGAAAGAAGAAAAAAATCAAGTAAAGCACCAACATAACAGCTTCTCTTCTTTGACAAAAGTTATATGAGCAAGGCAATCGCTGCCAACATTTACATCAAAATTCACCAATAAAGTCAGTGTGCTGTAAAAACGGGCTATATTTTTACATCTGTGGCCCTTGCTGAGCGAGGCTGCACAGGGAAGACCATTTCACACATCTTACCCTGTGGTTTTCCTGGCTTACAGTCTCAAGAGTCCATGTTCTCCACATTTTCCTGTATGCTCTGCCTCGTTAACTCTTACTCAGACCTGCTAGTGTGAAAAGACATTTTTGCTCCGTTGTTCTTGATTGTTATCGGCCCAACTTTGTTTCCCAATTTTCTTTTTTCAGAAAAAAGAAGTTAAAGAAGCCTGCACCGTCTTCGCCAGCTTATACACATGAACTTGTATGATTTATGAGAAGGAAGAAAAGACAGTGGTATCTCGGGGTTAAGCTGGAAAGCTTCTGGAAGGCGTTTGAATGCAACACTGCATGTTTTAGCTGTCGAGTATTTAGAATAAAAACAAAAAAGACAGCTGCTGTAGTCTGACCTCAATCTTTGTGCAGATAAGACAAAGTGCAAAAAACAAACAGAAGCGAGTAATTGAGAGAAAATGAGATTGAATGTGGCAGAAATAAAACGACGACAGAAGTTCTGACTTCATAGAAACACTTTCTTTCACACTTCTATCAGCGCCAACACATCAGCAGCAATCAGAGGCTGGTTCAGCAGGCCAGATGAGAAATCCAGTAAAGAGTCTGGGAGGCAACAGATTAGAGGAGGTCACATCATGCTAATGAGAGTCATTACTATCACATGATAGCCAAATAAACTAATTGCCAGCTTATTTACGAAAGAGAATGTCCTAAATCAAAAGGTTAATTACATCTGAGACAGAGTCCTTCACTGGAAATTGACCTTTAGATGTTGTTTTTTTGTTTTTTTACCCTTTTTCTCATTGCATTCCTATTTTCTCTTTTCTGTGCAAGAGACAAAAGGCCACATCCAGATTGAGTTGCCTGCTTGTTTTTTGATAAGCTTCAGGCACAGACCCTTGCCTGCTACTTTTTGTGTTTTCCCAGGAAGTGCCTGGCTGCATAATTAGCAAACATCATCAGACAAGACGTGGTGCCACCAAGGACTTTATTTTTCCTGAAGTTTCTGCGCCCCGAAGCTTTCCCCCAGCCACCAAAGAATGTTTGTTCTTCTTGAAATTAGATGGGTTTAATTGCTGTGGAACAACAGCAAAAACACCCAGCCCCCTCCAAACACAAACACACGCACACACGCACACACTCACATAAAAAGTCTAAGATCAGGCGGGCTAATTATGCTAATAGCCAATTGTTCAGCCATGGTGATATGTTTACTGAGGGAGTTGATGTGTTTCCTTTTGCTTCGTCATAAGCAGCCTGTCTACGAGTCCTCTGTGAGATCGCTGCACCTGAAGGCAAGAGGATTGTGCCCTCATCCATCCTGCCTAACCCATTACCCTTGGACAGGGAAGAAGATAAATATTGTTGCAGATGCGTAACTTTCTGCAAATGAGATTTTTCAAGCCAGATTTATCAAGCCTTGGCGGGGTGTTTAAGGCTCCAAAACTTGGCCCTCGGCATGATAAAATGGCAGCACATGTTTCTGAATCACCCACCACAGTGTTATTGCCAAAGGGTTATGATGATATAGTCAACTGTTTTTTTTCCCTGTTGTGCATCATAGCCTTTGAGGTTCTCATATTGTGTTTTCTCAAAGCCTAAGACCTTAAAAATTCTGGATGAAGAATATTATTTATCTTTATTTTTTTTGCAAAAGTGTTGCTTCTTCCTGCTTTTATGATGCCATATTTCTAGTTTATAGCGTGCAATGATTGAAGGTCTTAACGTAATGAATTTTCTACCTTCTTATCTCCTGTAAGATATTCATTCCTGGTTACATAGTTCATTAAAAGAAAACATGAGCAGGATTTGAAATTTCATTTAGCTTCTGCAGGTACATATTCTTGCATGAGCAGGTATTTTCCTCTGCTCTAAATCATCTCCCTTCATTAACAGATATCCACATTTTAAAAAGGATTCATAGTATGTGGGCTCACATACATACATACATCCCAAAAAAATACAAAAAAATAAAATAGAAATCATAGATTCTGCAGTAAAAGTTGTGTATCTGAACCTGTTGCTGCTGAGTCTTGTTTTTAATGACCCTCGGCGGAGCATCCCACAGCGAGGTGCCATATTTATGTTGGCAATATAGGCGAAAGAATTAGGAACATAAAACTCAGCGGCCACACAAAAACTCTCAAGGACTGCCGTTTTGTGTGGCTGGCTTTATTTATGCAACTTTTTCTTACGTTCAAAACAATATTTCCTTTCTCGCAACGCTTTGTGGCTGTGACGTCTCAGTGAAATTTACGACCTGAAAGTATTTATTTACGATCGCCTTCGCTGAATAATGCTCGCGTTTTGTTTTACCCATTTTTCTCCCGACAGTCTCTCGTTTGTTTTTTCGGTCCACTGGTAGGAACTCAGTCCCACAAAACTACACGGACAGTGTGCTCAACATGGCATGGCTCCTGCAGGCCAGCATTGCCCAGAAGACACAATAAGTTGAAAAACATACAGTACTTACAGAGTTCTACTATGAGACTCATGCAAGACTCTCTTTTTATATATTTGAGTAGAAATGAGGGCAGGTTTTTTTTTTTTTTATAAAAGGCTTCTTGGTCTTTGTAGAAGTAAAGGTCAACAAGCTACAGACTTACAATGTTATGGGTGAGTGGTGGTTGTTACAGCAGGTGTTGAAACCTCCCAACAAAAACCATATGTCATATTTATTTTTTAATGGGTAGAGGTGCTTGTAAATTCCACCAACCTGCAGCACATGTCTATATTGCCTGTGCAGAATTAGAGAAAGAAGAAACACAATATAAGGAAGGTTAAAATGTATTGAACTTCATAGGTGGGCTCGGGGGGTGGGGGTGGGGGGGTCTAAAAGCTTACCTCATGTCCTCTCCCTCATCTACACCCCCTCCTCCAGGGGGAGCTCTAACCAGCAGCACCAGCAGCAGGAGGTTGCTTGTAAAATAAACACAAGCTGAAACCTCAGGCTGAAGACTTTACCTGCCCTTTGAGCCAGGAAACGAACCGACAGTGAGGCTGGTTTTGTTTCTTTTCCCATCTTCACTGTTGGTGGGTCTGGACCAATAACATAAAACATCATCAATATCTGAAATTAAATAACTTTTTTTATGCTTACTGCAGACAGCAAGGACAGATGCTCAATTAAAGGGCGATGCGGTGTCTCCATAAAGGTGACCTTTGACACTGCATTTCCACTCCAAATCAACACTCTCCTCACACATTCCTCTCAAGCCAACAGGGAGCCTGGAGTTTCTGCAAATGAACGATCTGTCAGGAGGCTGTTTATATCCCATCTCCCACTCCTTTATTTAACACTCTCGCATTAAAAGGGAAGAGCTTTTTAATTAGCTATGGACTCTCCTATTTTAATCAACTCACAAGCGGAGTCCAGCTGCGACAGCCTTGACAGGCGAAGACTGGTGACGTTCCAACTGCTGACTGCCCCCCACACCCACGACAAAAAAAAAAAAAAAAGCGAGAGAGACGAGACCAGTAAATTTGTAATCTCGAGTGGAAAACTGTTTAGAGAGATAGATGAGTAGTAACAGCCTGTCCCTTCAAGGCTAGATGAGTTACTGCAGTAACTTCTGAGCTTTGTAAAGTATTTGAATATATACATGTTGTCCTTCTGCTGTCTGCATAGGAATGCGAAGGTCACCTGAACTAGAAACAAGGAAAGACTGTGATAACTTCTATATAATGAATTCAACTCTCGCTTACTCTCAGTCTCATCACATATTGCACATTACAGTGCATTAAAGCCATTACAAAGATTTGATTATACCGGACTTCATGCCAGAATGTGCATAATGAAGTGCACTTGGCACATTAATCGTCTTGCTTCATCAACATCATTTGCGTTATCATCCTTCAGTTCAGCCACTGACTTCTACCGAGCTGTCTTTTATCCCTGGAGTGGCTTTAAGCTCTTAACTGAAATCACAACAACACTGAAAGTGTAACTGAGGGTCTTGTTTCCACCATTTGATGTGGCTGCCAGGCAGCCAGTGGGATACTTTGAATTTAATTTCCTCCATTCAAGATGCAGCTTTTATTTACATGACAAGACTGAACAGATTGCACCGACCTTGGAAGAGATAAATGAAAGAAGGCAAAAAAATAAATAAAAAAAAATAATTAGAGCTGATATCTGCCAAACAATGTAATGCAATTAAAACGGAGAGAGCTGTTGCGTACATAATGTTAGTCCACTCACTTTAACCATCAGTGACTTTCTGATCTTTTATTACACATAGGAGAGTAGCCCACTGTTAGACTATGATGTGCAATCTGCTCGCCTCTCATATTGTCATGGAAATGCATTAGCTTAGGAGATGGGTCCCTCCGCAGTGCTCTCAGTGGACGGCACTCATTAAACTAATTACACATTGAACCTAAACTGGGTGGAGTGTAATGAGGTATGTGATATTCACAAGGAACTTATGCCACTGGGAACATGTCAATAGAAATTTATGATGCCACCATTCCACACCTGCCTGATACTCACAATCAGTGAAAACATAATAGCTTCTGGAATCTATTGGAGTAATTGGAAATTTGGAGTATCTGGAGTGCTAGAGGGGAGACTGGACTGAGTCATTTAGAATCCATAAGCTTATAGATTCTCTCTGTAAAAGCTGCAAACACAATGAGGATCATACTTTCAAAATATTACAACCAGCTGCCTAATTTTGTCCATGTTCCCCTGGTGCTGCACAAACAGCTCTAATCTATCAAAGTGCACAAAGTGTATGAACATAGGACCTCAAGGGATGTTGGTAGTGGATACTTTGGATCTTGTAGGTTGCTAGGTGGGACTTCTGTTTCTGCATGTTTGGTTGCACTGTGCTGTTGATCAGATTGTGATCTGGGGAGGTTGGAGGGCAGTTCAGTGGGTTCCCTATGTGTGGGGAAACTTTTTTACACTGTGCAAAAATGAGTTTGCACGCAAAGTCGTTGTCAAATTCATGTCACATTTGTGTGCACCTGCCAATATTTGTATGTTAGTGAATCAGATTCATTCCAAATCCATGGCTTGTGTTTGCTGCCTGCATATCATCTGCCATGTATTATTGGCCAGCATCACTAACATGTGAATTATACTTCTGCATCAGATCTGTCTTTGAACTTACGCCATAACCAGAATCTCAATTTAACCCCACGCTAACCTGACATGCACCTCCCAATAAATGTAACTACACTACCACAACAGCTTTAATGGTGTGCAAGGCTGTGGTGTAAGGATAAAAGGAGTTTCTATGTAAGTTAAGACAGAGATTTCCCACAGAAGTTTAAATCGAGTTTTAGACAAAAAAGCAGGAGAAAGTTTGACGGAAGAAAATTCATTAATAATGTCTAAATACGAAGTCATTTCACTTATGGTGTTTGAGAAAACTGTAAATAATTATAAAAAGGCAATAACATAATAATATATATCATTATTATTAGTAGTATTAGTAGCAGTAGCGGTATTAGAAGTATTAGTAGTAATTACAGTACAGCACGTATTCTAACACAGCCAGATATTCATAATTTGCTCGTACGAATGGTCTGACGCACGTCTAAGTTTGTTCTGAAAGAATGAAATACAAAAATATTGGTGAAACAATCATTAGTTTCTGAAACATTTGTACGCATGGTTTATGTGCTGATTTGTAGATATGTGTTGTTTGTAAATAAATCCAATGGCTTGGCCTTGTTGCTGGCTTCTTCACATCATTGCTGAGCTCTGATCAGGGACTATGCTGATGACGTGTGCTTGGCGTGTAACATTGCTTGGATGGTTGGTACATGTCAAAGTAAGGTACACTTGGCAGATGTAATGCTAGGACCTAGGTTTTCCAGAAGAACTTTGCATTGTAAGCAGATAAATGTTCTTCACCTCAACAGTCAGTATATGAATGTTGTCATATGACACTATTTGTATTGCAAGTTTTTACACTTAACTAAGATTTTTAATTAACAGACCAGAGGATTGATTAGTTGTGTTCAACAGAACAAACCGTACCATCTACACCCAAGTATCGTTAGTAACCTAATCAGAAGTCAAGTGAAAACATCAGTAGGATATAAAATTTGACCCTACTTTCTATCATGTGGATGTTTTTTCTTTACTCTTAAGAGAAATGTATTTCCTTCAGTGGGATGTGATGCTTCAAAAGGATTTCAAACAGTTCTGCAGCAGGACAACTTATATGTATTCTCTTTGGTTGATCTGAACTAAAAACACTGGGCCTGGAAACTAACCACCCGCACATTTCCCTGTAGGATGTTAGTATAAAGTCATTTCCCTGATGTTCTCACAGAGACTAAGGGCAGGAGCTCCTTGTTTCTGGTATCCAGAAAAATTGTGCAGTAGCTTCTATCACTATGCCAGTATCAAGTTACTTCAAAAACTATTAAATGTATGTATTATATTATGTATTATATAACCCTTGTAACCATTAAACACTATCATCACTGCTCTAGGCATTTTTCCATGTGTTTCCCACACTCACCGAAATGGCAGCTAAGCTTCCTTTATAATCTTATGACCCCTCAACCCCTCCTATGAGCTCTATTTTAATCTCACTTTGTTTAATATCGGTTTGCTCAATTTCTATTAATATAAAGTTCTATAAAGTTGGAAATAAATTCTAACTTGTTTATTTTTTCACACCGTAAGGCCGCAGCTGGGATTTAAACAAGCTAAATGCAGTCAAATTGATTGGGCGGCGTTTCATAACACAGATGCACAATGGCCAAGTCAGTCACCTGATATTAACCCAATTGAGCATGCATTTTACTTGACTAAACTTCGGACAGAAAGGCCCACAAAGAAACAGCAATTTTCAGTTTTTAAATCTGTCCAATTACTTTTGAGCACGTGAGATGAAGGGATCGTGTTAAAAAGGCTCTCGTTTCTCACATTTCTATACAATTTTTTTGTTCAACCCACTGAATTAATGCTGAAAGTCTGCACTTTAACTGCATTTGAGACGTTTTATCCAAAACTCATTGTGGTAATGTACACAACCAAAATTAGAAAAAAAAGTTTTCTCCTTCCAAATATTTATGGACCTAACTGTAAATCTTTAATCTAATGACATGTAATACTCTGTCATGTAATACTTTGTCCTGTCAACAAAATATAACGTTAACATTATAAATAAAAGATATGTCAGTGATATGACATTTTATAAGATTTTATAAGGTAGTTTAAGTACATGGGATAATCATTTTATTTTTATTTTTTACAGTGGTCTCAAATTGGCATTAAGAATAATGTAATTTTACCATTAGTGGAACTGACCACTATATTTCCAGTACCATAGCATCCCTATTATCTGTCAACTCACAAAGTGAACGACTACTCTGTTATGTAGTTGGACACACTGATGCCAAAAGACCAAACTGTCCAGCTGCACTAAATTCTTTATCCAAGGACCACAGTGTGTCTCAATGTCTTTCGTGGTTCAGTAAATTTAAACTGCTTCATGAAAGGTTTAAAAACTAAACATTATTCTCTTTGCTAGAGTCTTTACCATTCCTCTCTGTGTGTTAGTTCATGTGTGTGAGGATGGCTGAAAAACTGAGGAAAGCATTTAATTCTCTGCTCACTCCATGCAACCTTCTAAGAAGCACAAAGAATTAATTCATTGATACGTTTATACGCTGCTAATATATCTGCACTGTTATTTTTATTACATCTCACACTGAGGAAACGGTATCGCATTTCGTTTGGCAGGACTGTTTGTTAAAATGTTTTATTTCATTACAAACTATCTAATTCTCTGGCTTAAGTTCTAAGCCACCCCGCTTGCTTTTGTTCCTCTTATTTTTCCCCCCTTCTTTTCTTTCCTCCTCACTTCACTAAATGTACCCAGACTGGCTGTGATGGTGTGTGCTGGAAGTTTTCCATGCATCATAATTGTTTCGCTAATTTGCTATGCTAATTGAGTAATTAATTCAGGAACAGGAGATTAGAAGGGGGCAAAAATACAGAAAATAAATAAACAAGTAAAGCGTTGAGTGTTACCGCCGGGGCTACCGTTTTGTTCTGACATTAGGGATGCAAACTGACTCAAATACTCCAGCATGTTTGCTTCCTTTGCCCAAGGCTAGCTGGTTGATGTGCTTGGTGTGCAGGCACAGAGTTAGCATCTCCAACTTCTCACCATGGAACTCACACATATTCATCCGCTAACTGCATGCTTCGACACGTCAATTGAACTCCAATGGTGTGGTCAAACTTAATAGTCGTCATTGTGTACACATCTAAGATTTAATTGCCGTTTCATTGCTGACACCTTAAACTGAACACATAAAGGAGGTCATTTGAGTGTCACAGTAATTTCAAGATTTCACATTTGCGTAGAAATTTCATGAAGCGGAAAGATGGAAGGTAGCTTACTGGGTGTGACGAACAGACGGGAGGAAACTCTTTTTCTCATTCTATGGGAAAAAAACACGCAGACCCTGCATGCTGGTATCTAACAACAGTGGAAGAGAGATAGGGCTAAAAACAACAACAGCAATAAAGTCAAAGAGTGTTAAAATATCAGTGAGAAGAGTCTCGTTGCAGCGTATCTCTTGTGGAAACACGTGAAGGTGTCCTTGGTTCAGACAAGCAGCATACCTGCTACTCTAGGTAAACATTCTGGCCCACAGGCTCTTGTGTGTTCTGTCTTTGCTAATTTATTGTGCTACTGATCCAATAAGAAAAAAAGTTAATATTATTTAAGGTAAACTGCGAAATAAACTGCATCTGGAACCCTTTTAAACCAGCGCAAAGGCTCAAAAATATCTTTAATGTTGAATTCTGGTTCTCCATCAATAAAATGACCTTTCACTTCAAGGCTTTTGTGCAATTGATACAGCAAACCACAAGATGGCACCCATACAGTTCCCAATTTAACCCATTGGGCTCATACTGAATAAAATATTTGTGATTTCCACACTTTGGATAAAGGTTATCATTCCCTCCAAAGCATAAAATGCCCCTTACCTTTCATTTTATGCTTTCAGAGTAGTAAATAAAAATTGTAAAAAAAAAAAAAAAAAAGATTTACTTGAGTTAAATGTTTATGTCTCAACGTTTCTTTCACTAAATTTAAATATTCTTTAATAACCATAACACACAGCCATACTGTATTGAGTAAAAATGACTGGGTATACCGAAGTAACCCCAGAAAGCCTGTTTCTAGACAGGAGACCTAATTACAGTATATTAATGAGAAGGAGGAAAGAAAAAACATCTCAGACCAGTATAGGCATTAAAATAAGAAGCTTTCATTCAGCAGTTCATTTATGTCTCCACTATGTGGCAGAGTGGAGACGTGAAAAAGACTTTTATATGGTAAATAAATAAAAAGGCATAGAAGTGCTTCATTTCCCGTTCATCAAATCCAAAAGGGCTGAGCAATTAAAACCAAAGATGTCCAGACAGAAATCACACAAGTTATATTTCTGTTACAGTAGCAAAAATGCTATAAGATTGTGGAAAATTACAAATCCTATCAGTGGAAAAGAGTACAACAAAGTGCCAGATGTGCCTGGAAGTGATCTGGTGCCCTACTAACCACACGTCAAACAGTAGAGCTGCTCGTACTATTTGCGTCGGTCAGCTGCAGTGTACAAGCTCTGTGCGGTTATCGTGCCTTGGTTACAGACAGCCTGCTTGGTGATGGCTCTGTCTGTTGTCTTAATGGATGCACAGCTTCAGAGGCAGAGTATTGTATGTGCCTGATTTTGAAAGCCTTCAGATGACGTTAGCAAAGTTTTATTCATTACTCAGTCAGAACAGCTGGCTTCCCTGGTGCTATATTTATGGTACAGAAGTCATTGCAAACATGCTGAACTGCAAAAGTGCCTGATAGGGTGTTTTTTTGTTTCATTAAATTTACCAGACATATGATAAAATAACTGCGAAAATAGCTGAATGATGTAAGCTGAGACATTAACTCTCATTGATTTAGTCAGCATATTAAAACAGAACTTATTCACTAGATAGGACGGCCTTGTGGAAAACATGTGTTTATAAAAAAAGAGGTTTGTAAACCGAGTCATGGCGTTGCAGAGGAATCCAAGAAATTTAAATTCCTTCCATTCCAATACCTTATTTCTTCAGTTTCACTCTCCCTCGCTTCCTTCTTGTTTGACCTCTTTATTGTTTTTGGACTCACTGCTTCAGTGCCTTATTTGTTTTATTCTCTCCTTCCTATAGGCTCCATTTCTTAATCCCTTCCTTCCTCAATTTCTATCTTAAGCCCTAAATTCCTTTTTTCATGAATACTTTTATTCCTAACTTCCTTTAGCCCTCAGTCCTTAATTTTCCAAGAGTTCGTTTAAGTCTGGAACATATGAAACTCTACCCTGTCTATATAAAGGCCTCATGATCATTTTATTAATCTCACCAATAGACTTCTTTTATTTACAGAGTCAGATTCTTGTTATTTAACTCCTGTTTGCCATTATCGTGACTGGTCCAAGGCACACTACAAGATAATGTGTGTGGCTGTCTGTGGTGACCCTCCTCATTTTTTCCACAGGCCAGTGCCTGTGATCCCTAAAATGAATCACTAACATGTCTGGCATATTAGTGTTTCTATTTTGTAATATCTTGTATCTTTAGGCAATTATGGGAGAGTATTTTCACAAGATTACTGTGTGTGACTCAAAAGATATGGATAAAAATAATGAATTCGGCTGTAGCTTAATACTAAAAAAAATGATAACAACAACTCTAAAACAGCGCCATTAAAAACAAAACTTACAAAGTGCTTTGACAGACAAACTGGTACTTGCTGTTGACAGTACTCAGAAAGCAAATAACACACAAAATTTAAACAACTAGTAGAGTAGATGGAAAAATGGTAAATGCAAAATCCATCCATTTCCTTTGGCATATGCGGTTCAGGGTGGTGTTGGCCTGGGGGCTATCCTAGCCATCATAAGTTGTGAAGCTGGTGCATTCTGGACAAGTCGCCAGTCTATCGCAGTGCTAATACCAAGAAAAACAATCATTAAGACTCACATTCTTACTTACAGCCAATTACAGTCATCAGTTTATTTAATGTGAAGGCCTTTGAGCTGAGGGAGGAATCCCACATACAAAGAGATGCAGACACAGGCAACAGTGCTAACAGTGGTTAACATTGTTACCTTACAGCAAGAAGGTCCTGAGTTCTGCGCCACCATCTGGTTGCAGCATTTCTGTTCACTTGTGTTTACGTGGGTTCTCTTTGGGTACTCCAGCTCCTCAACAGTCCAAAGACATGCAGTTAGTTATGCTAGGTTAACTGGTGTCTGTCTATTTTGTGCTAGCCCTGCGTCAGACTGGTTACCTGTCCTCTCACCTTGTGATAGCTTGGATAGGTTCCAGTAGCCCCGTAATCATGATAAGGGTAAGCGGAAGATGATAGATGGATGGATAAAAAAATACACCATAAAAATGTCTACAAAGTGTGAAATAGCAGGAAGGGTTATCTGATGATCTAATGGTGCACATCGGTTTGCGTGGAGTCAACAATACTGCTATGTAGCATGGACAAAGACCTCTAACTGATCAGTAAAATATGTAAATGCAGTAAAAATTATACGATATTTCTATTAAAACCAGTACGATGCTAAACTGCAGCTTCTGAACTAGCCAGAGGTGAGAACGTGACCTAAAGTTAAAATAGTAAATCCTAGAGAAAGTGAGCGTGTGACTGACTTTTTGCAGGTCAGAGTTTAAGAGCTCTGGTTGAATTCTGGACATTTCCTTTGTTTGAGCTGTATTGCACAATCACCATGAGAAACAAGCCTGGGAAACTTCTTCCAACTAAGCCAACTTTACCATGGGGGAAACGGTTCCTCCTGAATGGATAACATATGTTCTTTACTTAATGCAGACATCATTACAAGAAAATGTATATGATGGTTGTTAGCGGGAATATGTGAAGATGTCCCTCAAAAGTCACTTGAAGTGAGCGTTTCCTTAAAGTAAATTGCCCTAGGGAGCGTAGCTGGTGCTATATGCAACATGAAACAGACACACACTAAAGGAAATGACAAATTAGAAGAAGAATAACACGTTATTTTAAGTGTCTACATCTGGAGATTGTTTTTCCTGCTCTGGAATAAGTGAATATGGTCATAAGGGCCGATACAATCCTGTTTGCAAATCCTTTTCACCCAAATTGACTTGACGACCCATGTTTCAATCCAACAGATATCCTCACAGCAAAAACAGGTCATGAATAAAAACTTGGCATTAGACGGGTGTGACACGTAAAAATAACAGAGGGATGAATCATTTCAACAAAACTCGACTCCTTGTGTGAACATGTTGCTCTAAATCCATCCCTCTGAGAAATTAAAAACTAAGAAATCACAATGCATGTCAAACAAAAAAGAAAATGGCTTTCTACCTTAAGGAAACCACCTGCATGAGTGAATCATCTCATAGTTCATTTAAATTCTGTTCCAGGCTTGTCACACACGTACAATAAGTAGAATCAGTCAGTGGTTAATTCACATACCTAATTCGGTCACACTCCAGACAGAAAACAATGCCAGAAAAAAAAATCATTTACAGAGTAATCACCAGCCTTACTTTCCATGTTCTGCCTTGTTATGGCTTTAAACGGGTCTGAGTCATTGCAAGCAATCATGGTTTGCGCTGTTGTCCTTTTTCTAATGTAATTAAACGGGCGATAAGACAAAAGGCTATTGAGCAGCGGCTGTTGTGAGGGAGGTCAGCTGCAAATTAAACCCTGATATTTGGAAAAAGTTCTTTTTTTTAAAGTATGCATGTCTGAAAGAGAGATGTCGGGTAGAGGTGTGTGCATGATCTGAGCAGCAGGGCAGACACACTTAGGATTGATGTACCAGGGTGTCTCATGTTCATGTCTATATGGCCCTTTTAATCTAATGAAAAATGAGAAGTGTGCTGTAACTTTGTTAAGAAGTGGGTAACACAGCCAGGGGAAATGGAAATAGGGCCAGGTTTGCAGGCCTCCTGCACATTCAGTGTAAGAGCTAACCTGATTTTCAGTGCCGTCGCTCAGAGACCAATATCTGCCTGTATCAACCAAAGCCCATCAGGAGGGATTGAATAAACATGATGGACAGTTTTCTGAGGACCTATTAACTGTCCTGTCTGTTTAACAATAGGATGCACGTCCATCCTATTGACTTTTCCATCAAATTGAGGGATTCAGTCTCCAAAGGTGTGACCTTCACTCACTCCTTTCCACTTACCCTTACGATATGAAATAGATGCTGTTCAATTTATTACAGAAAATATTAGGAAGATGGGAAGTTTGAAAATGAGATGAATGTTTTCCTCCACGTGTGACAAAGATCCACATGATATCCATCTGCGGTTGGGCCCAAACCAAGTAAAAGGCAAGAGGCTCGTGTGGAAACTCAACTTTAATCAATCAGTATTACTGCCATTGGTAAGTAATGCTTTTCAAATAACCAGCACGACTGAAGGAATTTAGCCTCTGGAATAAAGACAGATTCAACTGTTTTCTCAGCATGAGTGGTACATTTCACCTGTCAGTGAAGGATTAGATGTGCGAGGGTGTATATTTATTTGCTGTGCAGAAGATGAGTCCAAGTATATATCCTGAGCAAACTCAGCACATCATTTCAAAAAATGAATGCAATAATTAATCTTTTTTTTGCAGAAAAAAAATGAATTGAAGTATTGCATTTCACTTCCAATACTTCAGTCCTGCCATATCCCCTTATTAATCTTTATTAAAGAAAACAGACTCTCTTAGAACACAGAGTACAGTTTCCTGTGTGTGATGCAGTGATGCAGTTAAATGCTAAATGACTGAGAAAGGAAATGTTTACATTAAACATTATTATGCATACAATTAAATCATCTGATTGCATGTGAAACAAATCAGGTTTACCGTAAGCCTTCATACACCATGAAAGAAGCTCATATATATGGTAATAATTCCACTTAAGGATCAGGACTGCAGAAGTCTGGTAGCAGATATTGACATTCCAGGTATTAAATTCATTAACTAAACTGAAAACAATTGAACCATCTATTTTAATATATCAAAATCCACTTATGCAACTAAGATAGCTGATATATATGTGTGGGCATCTGTGTTAATATTAACAGTTTCTAAGTTGACTTTCCCAGACATTTATAGACATTTAACACGTGTTGCTGAGATCATAAAGTTTAGTATCTCAAAAACCAACAGGGTCTATCCTCATCCCAAGTAATACACAGGTGTAAAAGGAGTACATTTAAGATCAAGCGATATTGTCTTTATGTGTTTGCAATAAATCCTCTGAAAATATCATATATAAACTGATCCACACATTATGTTCAGTTTTTTCCTGATGCTCTGAAAAAACATTGAGTTACAACTGAAAAATATTTTCTCTAATCCAGTAATTTACCAGCTATTGATTAATAATCATCAACAACTGCATGAAATTATGGGAAAGGGATGTTGAAGCTAGGTTCAACAAAAGAGTTGATGATCAGTGAGTAGCGGGGTGACTTCTTGTCGAGAAAGAGCACTGATGTTTACTTTGAGAGTATAGAGAAGGTCAGAAGGAATATTGCACTGTGGCTTTCTCAAGGTAGAGAAAGCATGTGATAGGGTGCCAAGAGAGAAACTGGAGTACAGAATGGAAAAATCAAGAGTGGCAGAGAAGTATGTGAGGTTGGTGCAGGGCATGAATGAGGACAGCGAAACAGTGGTGAGGTGTGCGGTACGAATACTTCTTGTTTGCAATTCCAACTGACAGGCAGCAGTCTCCGTGGACTGTTTCGAAGGCAAAGTTAGAGGGTGAAATGGTTGGAAAAAGGAAAACCACAGGGAAAATTCATGAGTCTAGTGAAGGAAGACGTGCAGAGGGTTGGTGTGACCAAAGAGGCTGAGACAGGGTGAGATGGAGGAAGATGGTCCATTGTTGACTCATAAAAAAAACCTAATCGAGGATTTAAATACTCACTTGTCTCACCAACAGATCAAAACGCTGCAATTTACTACGAGCTGATACAGAGAAAATGTTAAATCTTTGCTTCTAAGTATCTTAACTAATTTCATATGAGTCTATTTTCACTTGCCTGTGCACATTCACTCACATGTGTATCTGAGGAGAGGACAGGATAGGCTGCATACATGGTGTTGATGTGGACAGCTTCCAACAACAGCCGTGTGTCCACTTATCCAATTCCTCCCATCCACTCCTCAGTGATTAATTAGGAAAGTGAGGGGAATTAGTCTATCAGCAGGCTGAGGGAGAGGATGAAAATATTTACAGAGCTCCCAGGAAGGGGATTTCATTAGGACGTGCCTCGTGGTGAGTCGCCTCCTCTCTGTTCATGCCGACACAGAGAGGGAGTACATTGAAACTTGACCCTGTGTGTCCAAGTGCTCGGTAACTGTGTTAAATGCCACAATGACAAATACAATTACTCAGTTACTTACAAGTTTATGTCGACAGACATAACAATATCAAACAGAGTGCACACAGTAAAAATGCTAACTGAACTCCTTCAGAACATAAACGACTAAACCACTCTACAAAAAGCTTAAAATATTAAAAACACTAAAGCATGAAACCACTGAGACAGAACGACTAAAGCTTCAGGAGGCACATTAACCAGTCCCTCCTCTCAAGGGAAAAAAAACCCATCCACCCACACAGTCTGGGGAAATTGGTAAGCCTCATCCATTTGGCTGATGTTTCTTACTTTACTGTATGTTGATTGGAGTCAGATATCCCACTGATGTCTTATTTCCTCAAGCTCTTCTGCTTATATCCACTCCACTGACCTCAGAAACACACAGCACAATCACCACTGTGGCAGCTAAATGCCTCCGATTATCATGGAGGAGGAAAACGTGCATTTAGAAGTCTTAGACTTTGGTCCAAGAAAACAATGGCCTAAAATACTACTGCAAACATATTTTTTAAAATGCTTTAGCATCTATGGTTATTAGTTACCCTTGGTTTAAAATATTTATTTAGATAACATTCTAGTTTGATTGTCTGGTATTCAATAAAGCCAGTCAGTGAGGCATTGGGGCTTAATGAGATATTCAATGTGAAACACTAAAACTGCAGGAAAGTTACAATTTATCTATTAAACACTTGCACTGTACCGTAAAATAAAAAGTTATTACAACAGTTGTCTTCATTTTCCTGCATTTATATTCGTTTGGTAAAGTCGGTTGCCTTGAATTACTTCTTATTTTAGGTGGGGTGCTTTTTGCCTATTATTAAAAAATAATAATAATAAAATAAAATAAAATAAATAAAATACTGGATCATTTTTGGCTCCAGTTGGGGGATTCCCTGGCTTACCCTTTAAGGCCTACCATAGAACCAATCCTGCCAGAGCTTATGTTATATTTTTACATGCTGTGGAGCCATTTTTGGGAGCATGACCCTGTGTTCTACTCTGGCTGAGGATCTAAATCTCTTTTATGCCCGTTTTGACAGGGAGAACACCGACCCTGTCCTGTCCCCTCTCCCCTCAACCGACCCTGCTCCGGTCCTGAGCACTCATGAGCTGAGGCGTGTGTTCCGGAGCATTAACACCAGGAAGGCGGCCGGGCCGGATGGAGTGCTGGGCCGGGTGCTAAAAGACTGTGCTGCGGACCTGGCGGACGTCTTCACCTCTATATATAACACCTCGTTGTCCTGTTCACTGGTACCATCCTGTTTCAAAGCAGCAACCATCGTTCCCATCCCAAAACAGTCAAATGTCACATGTCTGAACGATTTCAGACCTGTGGCACTCACCCCCATTCCCGCCAAATGCCTGGAGAGACTGGTCATTAAACACATCAGAGCTGCTTTTCCACCATCCCTGGACTCGCACCAGTTTGCATACAGGGAGAACCGGTCAACCGAGGATGCGATCGCCACAGTGCTGCACACATTACTGAAGCACTTGGAACACAGGAACACCTATGCACGGCTCCTCTTTGTAGACTACAGCTCGGCTTTTAATACCATCCGGCCATACAAACTCCGTCCCAAACTCCACCAACTGGGACTTAACTCTTCTCTGTGCAACTGGATTGTGGACTTCCTCACTAACCGTAGACAGAGTGTCAGAGTGGGTAAGAACACCTCTTCCACCCTTGTGGTCAACACCGGTGCCCCTCAGGGGTGTGTTCTGAGCCCTCTGCTATACACTCTCTTCACCCATGACTGTATTTCCTCCTGCGCGTCCAATCTCATTGTTAAGTTTGCAGATGACACTACAGTGCTCGGACTTATATCCAACAATGATGAGACAAACTATAGGACAGAGGTGCAACAACTAGAGTCATGGTGCCACGACAATAACTTGGTCTTAAACACCAAAAAGACCAAGGAGATCATTGTAGATTTCCGGAAGAGGGGTCATAACAACCATCTGCCTCTCTTCATTGGCAGTGAGGCGGTGGAGAGGGTGAGCAGTTTTAAATTCTTGGGGGTAACTGTGACCGAGGACCTGTCCTGGGGCAACCATATCACCTCAGTTGTACGGAAGGCCCAACAGCGCCTCTACTACCTGAGGAGACTGCGGAGCGCACACATTCCCAGATCGCTGATGTTGAACTTCTACAACTGTGCCATCAGCAGCGTTCTGACGTATGGATTTCTAGTGTGGTTCCCCAGCTGCACCAAGGCCGATCAGCAAGCACTCCAGCGGGTGGTGAAAGAAGCTGGCAGAATTATTGGAACAAGTCTGCCAGAGATCAGTAATATCTTCCCCACTCGCTGTCTGAGGAGGGTGCACAGTATCCTGCGGGACCAACATCACCCTGCGCGCCACCTTTTCCATCTGCTGCCCTCAGGGAGAAGGTACAGGTCTATACAGGCCAGAACATCCAGACTGGCCAACAGCCTGTATCCACAGGCTGTGAGGCTCCTGAACTCTCTGCCCCCCTCTCACGGACAATAACCATATCCAACTTCTTAATAGCAATGAACTGGTCTGCATTGGTGCATCATATCTTTATTCTCTTCCCCCTCCTGCCCCCCCCCCTCTTTCTTAAATAGATAACTATCATATCTGATATCATATCTCACAGTACAATAATATTGAATGGGTTGCATTGTTGTATTTTGTCATGTTTCTCAGGTCTTTGTCTGAATTTCTACGAACATTATTGCTAAGGATTGTCTTATTGCATTGGAGTCACACTGGGTTAAATATGTACACTTGGGTTTTAAGGGGTATTTATTATTTTCTTCTTTTTTTTGGGTTGTATGGAAGCCCCAAACGCAATTTCATTGTTCTTGACAATGACAATAAATAAATAAATACTAAATAAATACTAAATACATTTCAAGTTGATATACATCAATACAACCATTATAGCCCAAACTTTAATAATATGTCTGCATTAAGTGCATAGTAATTACATAAATTGCAAAAAAGTGCAATAAACTACAAAAAAATTGAAAATAGTTTTTGTTTTTTTAACATATATTTCTAGTTAGAGAAATTTAAGAGGCTTATCCCTCAAAACTGTAAATACAAAAAAGTTGCACAAACTAGTTTCCCACCACAGGAAATTTATTTTAAGTGTCTTCATAGTTTTATTTTTGAAATACACCAATTTCTATATACTGCAGGAAAAACGAAAATAAATATTGTAATGCAAATTTGCAAAAACAAATCAGCATATGCATCAAAATAAACTATTTCCAGCAGTGCAATCTTAGTTCTAAGCATCCCAGAAATGACACAGAAAGTCATAAAGTCAAACATAACTTTTAAAAACACCAGTATAGGCTCATAAGGCCCTGATGGTAAAAAAACTGCATTTCCGCAAAATGACATCACTTCCGGTTTCGGGCAGGTCATGGCGGACATGCGATGGCTCACGCTGACGTCTATTCCAACGTAGGAAGTGTTACAAACAGCTGATCGGATCGGCAAAGCGTGTTTCTGGAATATTATGTTTTTGTTGCTGCAAGCGCTTTTTATGCAGTTTTTGCAAAGCTATATGTGGAAGGAAACTGTGACCTAGGACAAGCTGATGGCATAAGATGTAAGTACAACTCCTCCGGTTTCATATGCAAAAAAAATTATTGCGCTAGCTTACGTGGTTGCAGTGCTACCAGGATTTAAAAATAGTTACGCAAAACGGAGCGTGCCCGCGCCCACCGGCTTTAAAGGGTTAAATCCCAAAATTCTGAGCTAGTTATTCACAGAGGGAAGGTAATTTACTCTGTTATGCTCAGCAGTATGTTCTTTAAACTTAAACAACAGATGATTTCACACATGCACTGCAGCCCTGAATCTTTGGAGACTTTACTCCAGCTCCCCCAGGGCTCATGCATGAATTGTGCAGGTAAGTCACAAGCAAGTGAATGGGCATGGCGTAGTCTGCCTCAGTATGCTCCACAAAGGGAGCGACTCCCACGACTAAACCAAACAGAATAATTCCAGTGCGACATGTGAGAAAAATGCAAATTCACAAAACATCCTTGTCTCACTAGTAAGTAATCTGGAACAGTGTTTGGGGGTGAGACATATAAAAACACAGCAAGATTGTTATCTGGCATGCCACTAGATTAATTATTCAATAGCAATTAGAAAATGCCTCTTTTTTTCATGAAGATATTTCATTAAACACTAAAGTTTATGCAGTTAAGTGCTTCTAATCAATGTATATCTTGTGGATTGCAGTAGCAATTTGGTTTGTTAGTCATGCATCATAGTAGAGTTTTTGTTGGCCAAAAAGTAGAGCTGTCAACAGAAATGCCAAAAATATGATGGAGGTCACTTAGAAACAGAGTCTCCAGGGAATAGTGCATGCACACAAAGAGAGCAAGCACTCACAAGTTTATGTCGGGCACAAATGTTGATCACATTTAATTAACCAAATGTTAGTATTGCTCTTTAGAAAATAGCTGTGCACCATCATCAGCTTTATAAAGCATTAGCAACACTGGCCTTTAAAAACTTGTGTCCTCTGTGTCCAACTTCTGGTAAACTCAACATAATTCTCCAGGACATTATACTCACATTCCACGTTCTTCTATACTAGGAAATGAGTCACAATATGGCAGCTAACAATGTTCCCATTTCCAGATATTTATGTCTCTACATCCGGACGCCATAGAACCAACAGGAAAGAAGACTAAATTAAAAAACCTGTATGAGCTCCTCCTTTCCTTGGACTATGTGTTGATTGCAAGACCTCGGTGCCATCCGATGACTGGCACTCCTTTACAACACAACTCCCTAAGTGATTCCACCTCAGCAGAAAAAAGCAGCCAGACAAGCCGTTTAAAACTTGCAAAACAAAAAGGTCAGCAGACACACCAGGGACTAGCTAGACTTTAGACATTTTCTCACAAAATATATATATATGATATTTTCTAGTGTGCCTGTTATCTGCGCACTGGAGGGATGGAGAGATGAATGGAACAAAATTCTTGACCTGTTCTTTACTTTAGGTCAAATGAACCCAGCGTCCCAGAGTGCGCAGCAGACTTGCAGGAATAGGATGACGAACAGAGATGACGAAAAATGCGAGTGAAGGCTATTTAGAGTCGGGTTTTCAGATTTTAAGCTGTTGTCGGTATAAAGTGTTACTGGTACAGCTGAGCTAAGAGCAATATTACAGCTAAACAGTATGTTCTCATAAAAGGTTATTGCTTCCATTAACTGAGTTATGGCTCTTATGGCGCACGAGGGATAACGATGTGAAGAGAAAATATACCAGTAACAATTGTATAGAGTTTGTCAAAGTACGAAAAGCAAAGAATAAAGTGGGCTCGTAATGTCATGTTATTGCTTTCTGGATGTATGTTTGTGATTTTTTAATACTTCCCATCACCTCTCTTCCCACCTTCTAGCTACTGATTTTCCAGTTTTCAACTGTCCAACTCTGATTGGCCTGTGCACCCTCAGGTTCTGGTTCTTGGCTGACCTCGAGAGGAATACAGTCAATTTAATTAAATCAACATTTTGACCTTATCTCATAGCAATATGTTTGTTTGTTTTTTTAAGCAGCTGAGGTCTGTGCAATCTCCTTAGTAATCTTATCATCCTATAGTCCTGCAGTGGCATCAACAATAATAGATATCAGCACTGCTGGGTTGACGAGTGGCGTTAACATCTACTCCTTAAAATAGTGATTTTCGCCCTTTGTAATGCATACTGTGTTGCTCAAACACACAAAGAAAAAAAGCAATAAATATATATTATATATGTAAAGATTATGTGATGACTCTGTATTTCATGTTTGTAAATCCAGCTATCACAACCACCTAAATGATTTCAGACTGGTTGCCTGTGTTGAAACTGCTTGAAAACTGGTGAAGTCAGAAATGTTGAGAAAAACCAAGCATGGTTTCGACCTCCTGCAGTTTACTAACAGGCCACATAGGAGCAGAAAATGCCAAAGAAACCTTGTTTAACCTAATTGTTAAACAGTTGGAAGGAAACGGTTCTTATGCTTGATTCCTGTATTCCAGCACTTACACAATGCTGGAATTCAACACAATTCAGCCTTGTATTTTTGTCAGCAGACGTTTAGAACAATTGGACCTGAATACAAATCTTGTGCCCTGGATTGTTAATTGTAAGAGGACTCAAAGAGTCGAGATAAACTGAGTTCTGTCGGCTCAAGTCGCTTCTCAACTGGCTCCCCCACAAGGATGTATGCTCTCGCCCTTGTTATTTATCCTGTACACCAATACATGTCAGAGCAGGTATGAAAACAGAGCCATTTTAAAGTAAGCAGATGACTCTATTATTGTTAGGTGGCTTCAGGACAATGAGACCATCCTCGCACTGTGAAGCTGTGTGGCATTAAAGGGCACCAGCATCATTCATGCTAGAGGCAACCTTCTGAGTTCATTGATTTTTTTTATTTTAATCACACTTTAATGAAGTCCCTTTTTTCACTGTTTTCACTTTCGTTTATGTCATTACTTGGTTATGGTTTGGTCACAAACTCACATCTACCTGCAGGTGCACATAAAGCAACCTGAACCTGAACCACAGTGAGTTACCGCTTATGGTCACTCACTCACTAAAAATACTGGTTTCTTGCTGTGCGATGATGGAACGAACATACACACGAACACACACACCTGTGGCACAAATGTCAGTTATATGCAGAAATAATGAGATTAAACGGTCCTAAGTGTCACATTTGCACTGTCCTACTGATGGGGCTTTTTTATATCATGTGGTAAGCATTGTGAAAGCGTAAATGTTTTACCCAAACCATTTCATTTTCATAAATATGTCCAAGTAGTTTTAATGCACAACTCTGACAGTGAGTGAAAATGAAACTGAAGTTTACAAAATAAAATATAAAACAATCTAAAATATGGTTCCACGTAGAAATCAAACATCACGTCTCACGTTTGGGTGCATTTCTGTTTGTTTGTTTTTCCTTTTTTTTGTTGTTGTTGTTAGTGGTCACTTGACATTTCAAAGCAGTAGCGTCTCGAACGTATTTAATAAATTACCAATGGGGGAGAAAAAAAGCAGCTCTCAGCAGCGGGATACTCTTTAGCCTCGCAACTGAGGACTCTTGCAAGTGTGACACGGTGATTGCAACACAAAATACTTTGTTTGAAATATAACCGTTTGGAAGGAGAATATTCAAATGTCATTATATAATCGAGTACTTTAGAAAATTGGATGTTTGATTATGGAAAAACAGAATCAGCGGTTGCTTGTCTCCCATGTGGTTGGGAATGGAAAGCTGAGCTCCACCAGAACAGTTGTTTGACAGCACTGCTGGGGAGATATAAGAGTATCCACCTAAAATCCCACACTGTGTGCTGAAAACTAAGAACAGCTGTTTGGCGTAGCGCTCTGTTGCAGTTTGAACTCCTTCATATTTCAGATACACTTTACAGAATCTGCTTTATGTACACGTGTAGTTTGTTCCCTTGCCATGTGATGTTTGGGTCGACTCATCCACAAAAATCCAAAATTCACAGTTCTTTCCTTTTAAATACCTTAAACACTGCTCAAAATGTCTGCTCACATATTTATTCGACACAGTCGTTGAAGCCTGAGCTCTTTCGTCAAAACATCACATACGAGTCTGTTTGTTACTACAAAAACATTACAAGCATGGTTTGAGTCACCCTCTTCCTGGAGGACGGGGGTGTTTATACGGTCGGAAGAGCCCCAAGGCTGTTGACTCAGTTGAGCCCAAAACTCCCAACAGCTACAGAGAGTACAGTATGGCCCAGCGGGTGGGGGGGTCAGGGGAAAAGTGGACACAAGATAAGATACTTCACCTTCCTATTCACACACGATAGGCTCTTACAAAAGCTGGATGACTAATATATATTTTTTAATTATCATATTTTTATACATTTTATACATATTCTGTTTTTATATTATTATATTGTTTTGCGTGTAATTTGGATTTTACTCTCTTTTGGTTAATGACTCTTTTACAAGAATGAGAAAGACAATTCAAAGCTGTTAACATGCTGTTTACATAAGGAAAGCCTGCTAGGGATAAGAACAGGTTCCAGACCCCTAGTGCGCCAATGCGCTTGTGAAACTTCTCTGACCCGTGCACACACAATCACATGCATAAACACAAAAGACGCACAGAAACCCTGTGTTTTCAACACACACACACACGCTCAATGAACTTAACACGAGCAGCCTAAAAGTAAGCAACATAGCCTCAGAGGGACACATGCCGCAGAACTTTATTCAGTTTAGATTTAGGTGACATAAGAATACCCAAAGTGAGTTTATGCACAGACACACTGACAGCACACGCAGCCAAGTAAAAAGCATAAAGGAACATGGAGACAAATGTATATGTTTACGCTCTTACAATTTGTGTCTGAGATGCCTAAATGGAATAAAAAATCACTTTAATAAACACAAACAAACCTTTAGAGTAAGATACTCACTTCCTCGCTCGAAGGCAACGGTGCATTATCCTCGATTGAGCTATAAAGCTCCTTTGGCTGAACAGATACTACTTTAAGAAAGTAGAACATGTCTGCATTACAGCTCACTGTTTTATTGAATTCAAATGTCATCCAACTGATAAATCTCAACAGACCAGAGGGAAGTATTAATGCATTTTTAACCTCCATAGATCTAATAAAGAGCCCAAAATATTCATGGGAGAGGTTACACTCAAGGAGTACCAGCAAGCCTCCCTCGGTGCGCACCCCTTCAGTATTTTCCCATCCATCCCTGCATAGATGCAAAACGGCAACCTTGGGGAGACCCGACCTAAACAATGTGACTCTCAGAGGCCTTTTTAAAAGCCTTCCCACCACTTTCCCTCCAATCTCTCAGATGCTTCCTGTTTGTGTAAAAGATTTGTTGCTTTTTGCATATCTGTTCTTTTGCTCCAATTTAGAGGAGTGTGCGGGCCATACAATTTTACAGATCCAAGGTCAACCACTGAGTCACTGATTTCCATGATGTTTTAAAGGAATTAAAACTTAGGGTTAGTGGTAAAACCGTGGCAGATACAGGTTGTATATGTATTCCTGACTCTTCATACCACCTTAAAAGTATATTGTAATGTGACAAAACACACTTTGTGCACTGTTACTCGTAATCCCTGTACACGCCCCTCCCTTCATCCTCCTACACAGCTTCTAAGTCAGACTCATGCGGGCAACAGCACTAACAAGGCAGGTCCATCGAGTGTGAGAGATGCAGTAAATATTTTCTGAGCCTTGACTGCCCCAGAGGGATGGTGCTGGCGCTGTCCTTGACACTTACGCAGCACACTGACAAAATAAAAAGCTTGTTAAAGTCACACTGGACAGGCCCCTCTTGGCCCATCAGGGGTGATGTATGTAGTGCTGGATGTTTAGGACTGTCAGGAGCTCAGACGTTAGTTATGAACAGATGGATGTTTCTTATATCTATACAAAGCATAAGAGTGCCAAGCCTCCATTAGATAAAATATATGCCATGCATGTGTTTTGATGGAGTCCACCACCATTCCTGTGATATCGTACTAAGTTAAGCTCACTAAGCTCCCACTCATGAACATTATTCTTTTTAATACTATAACCAAGGCAATATTCTAAATGTAACCACCTACATTAACTAGATGCGTAATTAAACTGCCCTCTATATCTTCTTTAATAAATACCACCAAAAGTTAAATGGAAAGGTACTCCAAAAAAATATTGCTGTCCAAGAATGTATCCACTCAGAGAGATAAATATCCCAACGATTACATAATGTTCTGCATACCACAGTTTGGGGACATTAAGATGGTACAAGTGGGAGGGTTCTGTAGCCAACTGATACAAAAGAGATTTATGATGTGAATTCAGAGTTCATATTTGGCATCTAAGCTCTGACCTCGGCTCTGCCAGCATCCACCAAGTTCAGCAAAACATGGATCGGAAAGAACAAAAAATAAACTTTCTTCACCTCTGAAGGGAAAATTGGTCTGCATGTTAATGAGAGTGTGGGGAGTGAGTTGGAGGGCGGGGCGGGGTGGGCTGCTTTTAACCATGTAAAGCACTTTGTGCTACATTTCTGTATGAAAAGTGCTTTATAAATAAAGATTGATTGAGTGATTGATGTCGAACAGTAAAAGCAGTTTAAAAGTAGATTTTGCAAAGTAAAAGCAGATACAACTATCAGAGCAGACAGTACATAGATACAAGATGAAGTCAGCGGCTGAATAATAAAACCAGAAATTAATGCAGACATCCTGACCGAAGTGTAGCTGAAATGTGTGTAACTGGTGGACTTGTTTTGTGGCCAATTCATCCAACCAAACATTAGACTTTTAACTGTTCAGTGCACACTTACTTAGGCTTACAGAGAAGCATGCACTGCAGCATGAAATCATCCAGGAATAACATCAAAAAAAGGAAAATATGGTGCAATACCACTTCAGCCGCACTCACATTCCAATATAAGCATCCACAATGCAACATGTATCCTCATGCCAAACAATAATAACCAGGCAAAAAAGAAGAATTGAAGCCAAGGACACTCGATATATAGTGAATGAAAGACAGCAGTAACAAAAGCCAAGATATAAGCCACAAGCATACCTGTCAAAGACCAACTCAACACCAAGCAGATATCAAGCAGCAAGCTCTTACTTTGACAGAGGAAGCAGTGATCTTAGCAGGCTTTTTGAAGAGTCACAGCAGCTTCCACGCCAAGATTTGAAGATCATGTGGAATATGGCTTAGCTTAGAAATGCCTTAATAGCTAAAAAGAAAAGTAGCAGCATGCATTTTGGTGGATTTGGGGGCAGAATGAGCATCACTGCTTGACACTATTGGTGGTTGAAATGGTCTTATTATTTGAAGACAATGCTTTCAATGTAAGTCATAGAAGTGGTTTTTAGTGCAGCGGTTCTCTACATTATTTTGTAGCCTGATATCAACTTATAATTATTGCCCAGCTAGAATTTGTTGCTGTTTTACATGTCTTTACATTTGAGTCAGAGAACAGCTGTTTTTCTATTACATGATAATAATAATTCTCAGTGGATAAACCAAAGTTGCCTTAAAAAGTAAAGTACAACTTCTCACGTGTCAGATGGGTGTCTAACATTATTTGCTGTTTAGCATTGAAGCGTTTGCTGGGGGAGGGGGGAAAGCTGCCATTAGTGATATTAGTTCCACCTGTGATTCTCATACTGTGAGGGGTCTAAATGTCCAGAGAAACGCTGAGAAACATGTCTCTGGGCATTTTTTGATTACGAGTCTTAAGGGAATGGTGGGGAAGTGAGTTTCATAACAATATCTAAAGCAATGGTACAGTATGGAACTGTTTAAAACAAAGGGGAAAAATGTGGTTGGGCTTATTAAGACAACATGTCCATCAAATCCCAAACATAAAGAGAACTGCTTCACTCTGCACATATTGTTTTAATAGAGAATTTTTTTTTGTGTTATTTAAAAAAAGATATTTTGGGGTAAAGTTTGGATACAAACTTATGAGGAACATGTGTGAAAAGAAACATGTAGTTCTTGTTCTGCATATATTTCTTTTGATCACATTAACCTGGCTCCGTGTCGGCAGAGAGTCTGCAGATGGAAACTAGCCCAAGGTTATAATCTGGCATATTTACATTTGTTAAAATGTTCATTAATATGTATTGCCCCTCTTTCTAAAAAAATAAAAATAAATAAATAAATAAGTTAAACATGCAATAGGTTCTCTCAGAGATTGGCTTTGATAGAAACACGCAGCACGAACCTGTCAAAAGCTGACACAGCACACTTTGTTTCGGAAATTTTAAATATTTATACACATCTAGAAGCTACAAATAGGCAAATTAAAAGGAAATCTTGAACTCTTGAGTCAGGTTATAGCGGTGGCGGTTTAGTTCCATTAGTGAGGGACCAGTGCAAATTAATCCAAACTTAAGATGCTTCCTGGACTTCCATAATGGCAACCCATCTACACTACAAGCCTTTGGAATTGACCACATTCATATTTTAACACAAACAGGTGACAGAGGAACCTTTTACAAAGGAAAATTTTCTGGATAATCTACAGGCCACTAAATACTCTGTTCTAACTGGCAACTTTTCTTTTTTATAGACCTTCATGTTGTCTGTAATTGATGCTGCTGTGTGTGTCTTGCCTGATTTGGACTAAATTTGGTGAATCCTTTTGGGCTTGGTGTTTATATCCTTTTTTTTTTAGGTTTTATTGGTGGAATATTCGAACCCTCACCCTTGTGGGAAGCTTTCTATTGGTGAAACACAGCAAGAACAGATCTGGTTTGCTCATGGCACCTCAAGTAGAAGTGATTTTGAATCCAGGAACTGCTGCAACTCAGCAGTTGAAGTCAATAAAAACTTTGTTCTGAGTAATAATTTTTATCCTGTGCTCACACATTTTCTATCCTTGTGGGAGAAGCCTTTTCCAGGTTCCCCAGAGTAACTTGGAATTACTGAATGGTTTAATAATCATGTGGCTTTCAGGTTTTCAGCCCATGTTAACACTTACTTGGCCCAATGTGTTGGACGTGGATCTCCATTAACATCTTTAAAACACCAAATGAGGGAACAGATTTTAAAATAATGTTTTTCCATCCCTCCAGTACATTTCCAGAGAACATTTAGAATCAATCCCAAGATGCATTTAAGCTGTTCTGCCAGTATGTGGTGGTTCATTTTCTTGCTAAGACACTTTATGCTGTTAATTTTTTTTCTCTCCAGTTTGTCACCCGTGTTCATTTTACAGCTCGAGCTCAACTTCAGAACTCACACAGTATTGTCTTTCTTCAGCAGGTGGCTGTGTGCTGGTTTGGCATTTTACCGCCTGTGTTGCTGTGGTGTAAAAAGTCTATTTCCCCGCAGTGGTCTGCTACCAGTAATTACCTCAGACATCAATTTATTCTACTACAGCTTAAGTGCTAACACGGCTAATCTTGTTAGAGTGATGTGATTAGCAGGAACATCGCCCAAGATCACACCTCCAGGGTATGAGCAGTTGAGATGAAGCCTTGGCCTCTTTCTGGCCTCATCCAGCCACAACTGATGAATTATTCTGTAAAAAAAAAAAAGAAAAAATGGATTTACTTGGATTTTATGATAGTTGCATGGGTTCATAAAAGTTGCACAACTATAACTTGGATTAAACATTGATGCATTTATTGAGTGCATTAAAGAGGACACTGTCAGAATATGTAATTTTACCTTTTTAATGCACCAACTTCAATTAAATAAACTCTATTCTTTCTATAAAAAGAAAACAAAAAAAGCTTTAGGAACATTAACTATGTCATTTCCCTTCTAATCTTTTGCATTGCTTTTCCAAATATTTATTTATAATTGACTTATGTATGTATGTATGTATATATATGTATATATTGTACTATTCTTAGTTAGCGTATTGTCTGTCTTGTCTTAATGTTGGTTTAAAATGGAGCACTGTAACAAAAAATAATTTCCCCCAGGGATCAATAAAGTATTCTGATTCTGATTCTGATTCTGATCTCTGTTTTAAGATCACCAACATCTGGTTCTGCTTGTACCCAAGGAGTGTAAATCATTGTTGTAGTATGGGGTGTTGCAACAACATCCTGTCCCCACTGAGAATTATTTGCTTTGTGGAAAATACATGTAGTGATTCTGCACTCTCTGCTCACTTCCTGAGAGGGCTCAAGGGTCAGATATAGACAAGATAATTCTTGTGGCAGCGAGGACCGTAAGGACGAAGGGATACCATACAGATGCTCAGTGCTGTGACAGGATACGCAATAAGATAACATTCGCCTAATGGATGGTTCTTATCATTTGCAGTAATTGAAGACATAATGGAGCTTGATCATAATCCCCTGGAGGTGTAAATGGCTCTGTTGCTGAGCAAAGTGAGTTACTCTCCTCCACAACCTGCCCTTCCTGAAAAATGACAGGTATAAAAAGCGAAGAGCTATTTGCTGCACGTCACGTATTTTCAAAACGTTTTCCAGACCTTTGTACCTGCTGCCTTTTGACCCCCGGTGACCTTTGAAGAACCGCCTGCCATAAAAACCTCAGCAAATGTGATCATTCTCAAATGACCAGGTCACACCTGAGTGAGCAAAAGTCACCAAACAGGACTTCCACTTAGCCCAAAGTGTTTGCTTTTCCTTTCTTTCCTTGTTTGTCTTTAGCCCAGGCGACGGCTTTCTTCAACAGCCGCCACTGAAACTGAGGGGATTTGCAGGATGGCTGCCACGCCACCTCATCTATGACTTATCCATGTCAGCGACATTTGCAATAGGTTGCAGCAGAGAGGCGAGGATGTGACCTGCTTCTCAACACCTGTCAGACCTTGAGAAAGAATAGGGGGAGACGAATAACAACCAAGCTGTGTCTGACGGTTCTGTGCAATCCCTAAAAATAGAAATTCCTTCTTAATGCAGCTGGATTACACAAGCGCGCAGACGAGTTCTTTCCTTTTCGTGCCTGAGTTGGGTTTTTCCTTCTTTTCTTTTTGATCACACATGAACTGTTTTAGTGGTTTAATAAGTCACTTTCATCAAACTTACAGCTTCAATAGAGACAGTTTGGCCAAGGGGGAGTTGTAAGCTCTGAGGTATGCATGCACATAGATTTACACAATGCCGAGAAAAGGTCCATATGTTTTAAAAAAAAGCGTGGCAAATGAGTGACAGATGAATCGCATACTGAAATGCAGGAAACGCTTTGAGGAACCCTAGCAAGAAGTGGGGAAAAAATAACAGTGTCCCAACTCTCAGGCTCCACCCAACTGATCTCCCCCGACATACACACACTTTTTTGAGCCCGTGTTGCATAGTGATTCAAGGGGATTCTTGTGGCAGCTATTAATAAAGTGTGTTGACAGGCTCAGTCATAATCAGACCCTGGCCGTTCCTTTCATGCTGTGCAGAGGACGAGGGACGGTGGGACTGTCATTGGATGAGAGCTGACATAAGTGGAAGGAGAGAGGTGGCCAAAATATTGAAGTAAGACTTAAACAAAGTGCTGTCTGTGATTATGAGCATGATTTTGCATAGTCAATTAAAATGCAGAGCCAAATTGAACACCTTTAAAGGATTATGCAACAGGGCTAGATTTGGAATGTTAATCATCTCAAGCTGTCAGAAGTAGTCAATTTCATAAGACAGAAAAAAGTTGATGATTAAAAGCAGACGTTAAGGGAGAGGAGGGGAGATAGTGCTTGAGGTGCAAGGGGGAAAGTAGAGAGGAGGAGGAGAGAGAGGAGGAGAGGAGAGGTGCTATTGTGTAAGAGCTCATGTGTGGTTGTTTGTGTATCTGCAGAGTCTGTTGGCCAGAGTGAAAGATGGGTCAAGACAATATGTAGCTGACTGGCTCCAGTGTAACTCATTCATCACTGTAGAGTGTGTGTTTGTGTGTTTGTGTGTGTGTCAGAGAGAGAGAGAGAGAGAGTAGTGGTGGGGTGAGGAGGGGGTTGTGTGTCAGACGGTGTTCCTCCTCGTCCTGCTCCAGCGGTTAAGTTAAATCAGAAGCAGTCAGTGACACGCTGCGGTGGTCTCTCTATCTCTCAGCCCGTCCTGCTCTGAAAGCATCAACAGCCTCCTGGTTCAGCACTGCAGGTAAGCACTGACACTGCCTCGCTTTCAGGAAGGATTCTCACCAACTTTCATCTTTGCTTTCATTGATGAACGTTAGCATTTTAGGGATAAGTTAGAGAAACTGTTTTCTGCTGATTCTTGGTGCAGTTTGAAAAACTTTTTTTCATTTACTAAAATGACTAATATTACTTTCAGAACCTGCAAATGAAAATAAAACAACACAACAACATACTGGCTTTATTCACGAAGTAAATCAGCGCAGTTTTATTCCTTCTGTTTGTTTACTCTGTCTATGAAATTCTTCTGTGTTTAAAACCCTTAAACCAACTACAGTAAATCTGCGGTAGGAATGAGAAGAATTCAGAACCTAGTCATGCCATCTATACAAACCCAGGTCTTATATCTCCATAGAAAATTGGATCCACTTCCTGATAAACAGTATCTCCGTGCTCTTTGAAAATCCTCGCTTATGAAGAATTTAATCACAAAAAAAACACGTGAAAAGGTGAAGGAAAAGCAAACCAGGGGTAAAAAGAACTGATGGAATTTAATTTATAGTTGTGTGAGTGAAGGCGACAAAATTCATACTATTGAAGTAATAATGAGGAAAGAAGAAGTTAAGGGACAAAATAAAGTGCTGCAGACTTTTCAGAGTAAAAGTTGCTGTCAAAGTTTTTAGGAGTTTCATTCCCCCCTCTCGTGTTTCCATATTCAAGAGACTTGTTGTTCTCAGGTTATACGAGGTTTTCTTTTTTTAACAGAATTACCAAAACAATTGGAAAAAAATAAAAGATAGCAGGATTTACAGTCTCCTAGGTTATTGTAATTCAAAGTCGTAGTACAAGAAATGATTGGAAGCCTCTCAGGCACAGGTTTGTGTTGTTTGATTGTGTACGTCACATGAAAGCGCAGTTCTATAAACAGAAAGATGCAGACATAACTTCTGGAGCCAATATTTCCATTAGCTGCCCAGCTGCAAGCCATAAGTCAAGTCTTTGATTAGTTCATGGACACTGTCACAATGTCATACACACATGTATTATTAATTTAAACCCTTTGATGTTTTTCTATTTCTGGATTCATGTTAAAATGAGAGCTTTACTGTATCACTTTTTTAATGCAGTGGCAGATTCTTCAGCAGTTTAGGGAGGTTGCCTCACTTCAAGAAGCTCATGATTTAAAGCAACACCATGCAAGCTGAGACGGAGGAGGAAGTGAGTTGTAGGAGGCTACGGCTGAGATGCACTATGCAATTAGACACCATTGTTGTTCACCTTCAGGGAAAGGAGGAAATTTAAGGTTCAGGTCTTGTTGTTGGTTAATTAACTCATGCTGAATTTGTATTTCTTTAACACCTTTAGAGATGCAGGATGCACAAAAGTCAGAGGCACCCATTGTTGCAGAGCATCCTGTTGACCAAACAGGGCTGAAACAGGAAGGTGGGGTGAAGTGGCCTGTTTCCAGTAAGATGAACCTCACTTTGTAATAGGCTGATATAAATCATTAACTCGATCAGCCACTGATTTTAGTGGTTTTCTCTTTGAACAGCCAGATGGTGGTGCTCATGTCCGAGCAGCTGGGTTCTCAAGCTAAGGGTAGCCTCAGATAGCTCAGTTGATGGGAACTTCCTCGCTGTCCCAACTTAGACAATCCTATTATTCTAAACTAAAAGTGATTTAATTTGTCCTTGTTTTAGTTTTTGTAAATAAATCCCATGTTCCCAGAACGATTCCACTTTTAAATGCCCCAAAATAGGACTCAAATGTTGCTACTATAATGTCACTCAGGATTCAGCCACAGAGATCTGGAGGGCAGAAATGTCCCCAAACTTCCTCCTAACCCTGATTTTATCATTCAGTGTAAGCAGCTTTGTTTGCAAACAACTCTGGGCCTTTGCAGCCTTTTTGTCTTGTCTCAGAGGATGCAGCTTGCGCACGGACTTTGTGAAGGTGCTGTTTGCCTTCCTGTCTGTGGTCACCCAGGGTTTATAGCTGCCATTCAGTAATGTGCCATCTCACTCAAGCTATAGCTCACTGGACAAAGCCACCCTAAATAGCCTTCTTCTAAGTCACCTTCTTTCTGTGCCACCTTATCTTTATTATAGATATTCAGCACATGGAGCCTTGTTTGTATTAACTCAACACACGTTCCCTTACTATCTTCATCTCCCTCATGGAAAAACACTGGCGTTGCACTGCACTAATAATAGTAAAAGAGTGTCCATTTTCTCTCCTATTTCCATTTCTGGCAATCAAAAATCTTCTGAGCATCAAGAGATTTCCTTTAATCGTTTAAAAATCCCCAAACTGTGAAACCGATATTCATTTTAATGCTCTTGTTTGCATGGTTTGATATTACAGTCACCCACCGTTATAAACATTAAGAAGCAAAACACCCGCACTTTGAATCCGAGCTTCGACATCTGTGTCGGTGCTTTATCCTACCTGTTACACTGGGGCCTGTGCAGGAAACTCGCAGAGATATTCCATTATTCTGCTGCCCTTGGCATCCACACATCTTCCACACTCGATAAATCCCACATCTGCAGCAGATAGGGTCGTTGCTTTAGTGCACGCAGGGTTTTTTTTTCTTATTTCGTTTTTTTCAAAGAATTCACCTACTGAAATCTGCTGAAAAATTAGGATCTTTTTATTATTCTCAGATAAAACAGTTGTGCTGCTGGAGCTCAGACTCTGAGCTCAGTAGATGTGAAGGTAAAGTGTCTGCAATAGGTTGATTCGAGTAGCTTAAACTCCAATGAGATTGTGACAGGAGCACATGGCTACTTTTAAAAAAAAAAAATCTAAATGTATAGAAACACCCTGGCTGAAATATCAGTAGTGTTTCTGTCAAAATGCGCTGTGTCCCTGCTGAGTCAGCAGTGAGACGTAAAGAGTAAAATCCTAATGCTAGCATGCCATCTTGTGGCAAAATCCTGCTCCGTTTACTCAGACTGGTAATCCAGGGAATTCCATTTCTGTCGTGACAGCTGTATAATAATAAAAGGTTAACTTCTCATTCCCAAAAGAAATCATAAATCAGTTAAACAGTTGTTCATTATCTTCAAATTGTATTTGCCTACTTATGATCTCTAAAGACAGAGTTATGTTTTCTTTGGCATCAGATTGGATTTACTGTAACCACAAATATTTCTTGTTTTTTGTGCAAGTTTGGGTAATCTCTTCAGCTATATTGTCATATAAATGAGGCTTATGCTAATATTATTACATCAGCTCCACTAATGACACCCACAAAGCTATTCTATTAAACATAAAGATGCTCAGCAAAGGAGAGAATTTGTTTTTTATATTCCCATTTCACTCTAAGCTTGTGCAAATCAAGCATGAAAAAAAAGAGAAAAAGAAAAAAGAAAAAAATAGCCCCGAGGCCAATTTTCCGCAGCACGCAGGTTTGATTTTCTCACAGAGCAAAGTTTCCACAGAGCTGAATCCCTGCTGTCCTGTTTGTTTAGGTGTGTGCTGATTAGAAGTTCTCATGCTGTGTACAATGTATCTCGGCGCGCCGAGGGTTTAAAACGTGACATGTCTTTTACGGTGACTGGAGCCTCGAACCTCTCCTCTCCTCCCCTGCTCCCTCAGCGCTTTAGTGTTTAATGGCGTTGTTATCCAAGCTCGCGCTTTGCCATGCGGCCTTCATTAACTCAGGTCATAACACGAGGCATAAATGTTCTCCTTCCGGGTGCTGACAGTCCAACCCAGATGGACCGAGCATTTGATAAACACTGTACAGTTTTACTGTTGCCCTTCATTAGCCGAGGGACGATTATAAGGCGAAGGCAGAATGCAGGCTGTCTGAATAATGACGTTTTTAAAGGGCATTTTTGGAATATTGAATAACATGCAACATCTGTTTTTCATGGCTTCTTACTTTACAGAAATAACATAAAGCGTCAGGATGGCTTTAATGTGCAGGTCTTTAATGAGCTGGTGTAGAGTGAGCATTTTCATGGGTGCTCGTGTGGATTAGCGTTTATGGGCCGTGCCAGCAGTAATGATGGCTCCTCTCCTGGGCTGCCTGTGACATTTTCTTTTTTTGTGTGTGTGTTTCTTTTATAGGACTCGCTGAGGCCCTCTCCCAAGGCCTGTATCAGTCACCACAGACCAACCCTGCCTACAGGGACCCTCCATTTGGGATTTGGTGCTCAAAATGCAAAATCTAACGACAGAAACAACAGACGGTTTAGAACTGGCATGTGGTATGTCTGGACACCATGAAATAATTTTCACCCTGGTACCCATCGTCTATGGCTGTATTTTTGTCATCGGCATTGTCGGAAACAGCATGGTGGTGGCTGTCATCTACTGCTATATGAAGCTTAAGACGGTGGCTAACATTTTCGTCCTGAATCTTGCCGTGTCTGACCTCACGTTTCTCATCACTCTACCAATGTGGGCCACCTACACCGCCACAGGCTATAGTTGGCCCTTTGGAGGATTCCTGTGCAAGGCCAGTGCAGGGCTGGTGATTTTTAACATCTACACCAGCATCTTCTTCCTCACAGCGCTCAGCCTAGACCGTTACCTGGCTATTGTGCATCCAATGCGATCGAGGCACTTCCGCACCGTGGTGTATGCGCGTCTCACCTGTGTGGTGATCTGGCTTTTTGCCTTCGTGCTCAGTGTGCCCACAGCGGTGATCAGGGATCTCCACGACATCTCACACTCTAACACTACAGTGTGCGGCATTCTGCACCCGACTGAAGAAAATGAAATGTGGTTGAAAGAGCTCCGCCTCGCCATCAGCCTCATGAAGATCCTGCTGGGCTTCCTGGTGCCCTTTGTCATCATCCTCACTTGTTATTGCCTTATTGGGCAGGCGCTGCTGGGGGCCACGCACATACAGAAGAGCTCTCGTTCGCGGGACGACGAGGTACTGCGCATGCTCGCAGCAGCTGTCTTGGCCTTTTTCTTGTGCTGGGCGCCACACCAGGTATTCCACTTCATGGAGGTGCTCACCCAACTGAAACTTGTGAACAACTGCTCCATCGTGGAACTCATTGACACCGCCATACCCTTCACCATATGCATTGCCTACTTCAATAGCTGCGTGAACCCTATCGTGTACAGCTTCGTGGGGCACAACTTTCGCAAAAACTTACTCCATCTGCTGCGTTGCTCCCGAGGTGCAGTTCCCAGGCCTCACCCGAGCATTAGCTCCAAGATGAGTGCACTCTCTTTTCGCGCCACAGAGGCACTGAGCCTTGCAGTCAAAAGTAATGCCTCCTCTGACGTGAAGTAAAGGGGGGGGGGGGGGGGGGGAAGGGGGGGGGGGGAGAGAGAAACAGGGTACAGTTGACCTCTCCTCACTCTTTCAGTTTGAGGTCAAAGACCTGGGGATGGAGACATTCCATTCTTTTTTTTTCTCCATGCCCAACTGTATTACCCAGCACTGAAACATCCACAATGATTGTAATGTTGTGCACATGTTCCTCTGTAGTTGCAGAATATTTATTCATATACCATTCCATGTCACGTAGCATGCTGGCAAATTTTCCCATCTAACCCTGTGAAATGAATGAGAGTGTCACAAAAAAGCCATATTAATATAGTATGGCTCTGCAAGAAAATATTATACAGAATTACTGAACACTTATCCCATTATTTATAAAAAGATATGCATGTTCTGCAAAATTATGTCAGCATTGTGCCTCGATGATACAGTGCAGTACTATAGTGTCTAGTGAAAACTATCCTTTGCTCTCAGCAGGTCGTTCACTAGTTGGAACAATGCTAAAAAAAAGTGCTAAGCCACTCATGAATGCTCTGCCAGTGGCAACATACATGAAATAATTGGAAATGTATTGCAAAATGTCATGTAAATGTATATTTGCAGCATATCTGACTTCAGTAACTATTTTCCGTATGTTATATAGTATAGTCAGACTATGTCCTCTTTGTGAAAATGTATATTTGTTTGCATATCAACACTGAAATGCTACCAAGTCTGGGAGTGACATGCTATCAAAAATGGAGTGCCATGTAAATAATCCAGGCTGGGAGATCATTGTCAGTGTCTTTGGTGGTTGTCTTTGTGGTATTTAAACTTGACAGTTGTGTGTTTTTTTTATACCGTGTAGGTGTACATTTTGTGAATACGAAAATATAATTAAAAAGAAATAAAATACAGTCCAAGGTGGATCTTATTTTTTAATAGCTGAGTGTAAAAAGAGACAAATCATCCTGATTAGTCGTGAAAGCAAGTCACACATTACAAAAAACACTTCTGATAACTGTGACTTATCCAAATCAAATGACCTTGGTTTAAAAATGCCTCAAACACGTCTTGAATCTATTAATCATTGACAGTACATCATGTAGGCTCTCGTTTTT
Source organism: Aulonocara sp. 'chitande type north' Nkhata Bay (assembly GCF_057382095.1). Taxonomy (NCBI): domain Eukaryota; kingdom Metazoa; phylum Chordata; class Actinopteri; order Cichliformes; family Cichlidae; genus Aulonocara; species Aulonocara sp. 'chitande type north' Nkhata Bay. Next base: position 19,432,642 of record NC_141352.1, on the reverse strand, counting down.
CCACGTAACACCTAAAAAAAACCAGCGACACAGCAAAGGACGTATGACACATCTTTGCGTAAAAGACTCAGATTGGTGGATGTACGGCAAGCTGCGAGGTATAAGTGTCGTACACAAGGAAAGCCAGCTTCATTGCCAACATGAAGGTCCTCCTGTTTTTTGGATTGGTGGCTTTTGCCCTCGCTGACGTCACTCGCTTTGAGGGGTAAATTTACACTTTTGTTTTAAAAAAAGGACTGCATTCCTGTAAACTACAGCATGTGATGACACTAAAAATATAATGACGCAGTTCTAATAATAGAAGTACTATATAAGCCTGCATTCCCTAAGTTTGTGGCTTATGCAAAGGGTATTACTGTGTTCCAAAGAAACTGCTGAGGAGTGAAGGCAAAGTGTTTGTGGATGCTATTTTATAATGTTGATTTCTCTCACCCCCCTTTTTTAAACAGTGATAAAGTTCTGCGTCTGAAGCCTGTCCTTAATGAACATGTGAAAGTCATTAGGGAACTGGCTAACAGTGTTCAGGTACCCATCTGCTTTCACACATACAGGCACACACATATGTTTCATTGCTCAAGTGTTTGACTTTGCTGCCATCTGCAGCTCGACTTTTGGACCCCAGAAAATGCTGAGCAGGTGACTGTGGGCATGAGCGTGGACATCCGTGTGCCTGCCCAGTACCTGGACATGGTGTTCACCGTCCTGCAGCAGAGCGGCATGCAGCTAGAGTAGGTCGCTAGACAAACAATTAAACTAAAGGATATTTATCTGGATATTTTGTGCCCCAGATTTACATTCTTCACGCAATGCTGTGACACTTTTTAATTAAATCCTATTCAGGGTCTTTATTGATGATGTTCAGGAGGCTGTTGATCGCCAGATTGAAAACAAGGGTTCTCCCAGAGCCCACAGCTACACCAAGTACAACACCTGGAGCGATGTAAGAGTCGAAACCCTTAAGAGCGCCGATCTCAATTCTGATTTTCTTTACCATATTTGTCCTGTTTATTTTAGATTGAGTCATGGATGAACTCAATGGCTACTGCCAATTCTGATATGATCAGCAAGGAGGTGATTGGAAACACCTATGAGGGACGTCCCATGGTAGTTCTCAAGGTAGGCTTATCCAAATAAATATTAAAGAATTTAGTCAAAGGAGCTTGCAAAGAAAGGCGTCCGGACTTCTTTAAGTTGCTTGAAGACGTTTCACCTCTCATCCGAGAAGCTTCTTCAGTTCTAAGGTCAAATGGTGGAGAGTCCCAGATTTAAACCTAGTGGGAGTATCCCCCCAAAGAGGGACAAAAGGACCCCCTGATGATCCTCTACCTAATCGCATGAGCCAAGGTGTGAAAACAGGTGTGGGTCACAATCAGCCAGGGTTTCGGGTGAGCTCATTGTGAAACCTGGACCCATCCTATCATGTGATTTCCTGAGGTCAGATGGCCCAGGATGTGAGTGGCCGTTAAGGCGTCTGGGAAGGGATCTCAAAACTGGATTAGAAATGGCAGACAGTTGGTGTCGTAAACCACCGCCTCTTTTCAAAGATGGTCGCTCACAGTGGACGTAAATGGCTTCTTTCACTTCTCTTTCAAACCATCTGTCCTCACTGCCAAAATGTGAACACTGGCATCCTCTTTCCAAGCTCCTTAGACTATGATGACCTGGATGACTGAGAACCTTCACAGACATTAAAGAATTTATTTTTTAATTTATATTATAACTACATGCAACAATTGTTTTGTGATTACATTTAACAACCACAGATTGGTAAGAAGTCTGGTTCCACCAAGCCTGCCATCTTCATGGACTGTGGATTCCACGCCAGAGAGTGGATCTCTCATGCTTTCTGTCAGTGGTTTGTCAATGAGGTAAGGAAGATGCCAGGATGACCGAGGCAAGCACCTACAAATAAGGAATATAACTGATTACAGCACAAATTTTTTTGCAATCTTCCTCAGGCTGTGACCGCCTATGGTAGTGATTCTCAGATGACTAGCCTGCTCGACCAGATGGATGTCTTTGTTCTGCCCGTCTTCAACATCGATGGTTACGTGTTCACCCACACAAACGTACGTTACAATCCATTTAAACTTAAGTTGTTTGCCTTAGTTAAAAGAAGACATCCTTGTGCTATATCTCGAAGAATGCATTTAATGCACATCTGTATGCATTTTGGGAACTTTAGAACAGGATGTGGAGAAAAACTCGCTCCAGGAACGCTGGATCCAGCTGCCTTGGGACTGATCCAAACAGAAACTTCAATGCTGGCTGGTGCAGTAAGTATGACATATGAACAGTTAAATCTTAGACTGATAAAAGAAAAATTGGGGTAATTTGCAATTGCATTGGTTATTTTTAAATGTCAGTTAATAGGCATTCCATAAAAAGCTAAATTTATTTTTTTTAAAAATACAAAAAACTTCAGCAAAAATATCAGGTTTAAGGACAGGACATAGAACTGTACCGGTATTTTTTTTTTATATAGATTTTCCATGTATTTTAATCTGGCAAGTCAATAATATGTTTAGTTACAGTTTGGCTGCTTGGTAACATTTTTAGTTTGTAATTTATTATGTCATTTTATTTAACAATTTTAAAAAGAAAAAGAAAACTTTTATACATGGTTTTCTATGTGATTGCAGCCACTGGAGCTTCCACCAACCCCTGCAGCGAAACTTACTGTGGCACCGCTCCTGAATCTGAAATTGAATCCAAGAATCTTGCTGACTTCATCCGCAAAAATAAATCCATCATCAAGGCCTACATCACTATCCACTCCTATTCTCAGCTGCTGCTCTTCCCCTACTCCTACACCTATGAGTTAGCTGCAGACCATGACGAGCTGGTAAGTCACTGTTATCTGCCTTAGCATTGCAGTGAGTGTACAAAACCTACCTCTGAGTCAGGCTATGTATAATTATGAATTCAGTTCATTCAAATAATGATCTGTATGTGTGATATACATGAATACGAGCAAATAAAAAGTTTTACAATAGATCATATAATATAAATATAACTCTACCCACCCCATTACCGTGTTACTCTTATCTAAGGGCCACACTTAGCTGCAGCAAATCATTTACTCCCTGCTTACATGGCTCATTCTCATGGCTCTTTTACCTCTCACTGGGGTGTCCGTGGTGCTGCACAGTTAACACTCACACCCCTGCTCCAGCTCTCACACTAACTGAGGCAGATCACACGTCTCTGCCTCTCTATTACTCACTTGTAATTTAGACTGTCTTCTGACACTTTACAGAACAAAAGAACTCCAGGGATCTGTCATAACTCATCAGTCTGGCCAGAAATATCATTTCCTGCTTGTGCGTTTCTCTGGGGGTTTCATTTCCTCTTGCAACTCGCTGATGCTTTTACTGCTTTCTATAATATCACTAAAAATGTTACTGGAAACCCGCAGGGTGAAAAGCATGTATTTATAACGTGTAACAGCTGTATTTTAAAGGTGGTGTCATTTGTGTGCGTGCTTTGTTTGGTTTAAAGTGACAAATTTTACATTAAAAAGTCCTCCAAATTCAAGCATTTCCAGGCAATGACACACCTTTGCTCAGTCTGATATACTCAGATACTGTGTTGATATATATATATGTATATAGTTTAAACCTTATAATTAATTCACTCTATAACACATTTGACTTTTGTTTGTATTTTGTATTGTAGATGGCAGTTGCTAAGGGAGCTTCTTCTGCTCTGCGTAGCCTGTATGGCACAGTCTACACCAGCGGCCCCGGTGCTCCAACTATCTGTAAGTACAGCAAATAGTCACACTTTATTGTGGGAAGATTGCATATTCAGTGATAGCTTGATAACCTATTTCCACCTCTGTCATTATGCATTATGGTGTGTTCTCAGCGCACCCATCTCCATTGAGAAATGTGGCCTCTTGAAACCACAAAAGGCAATCATGAGCCACAGCTATTTCAAGCAAGGGATTCTTTTTTTTGCCCCCCCTCAAGTAAAATGTGTATGAAAACACATGTAGACTGTCCCAGGTTGTCAGAATGTCACCATCTCAGTGATTTCCCTCACTCTCTCCTCATCTGCCCTTAGACCCCGCTGCTGGAGGCTCTGATGACTGGGCCTACGACCTGGGAGTGAAATATTCCTACACCTTCGAGTTGCGTGACGAGGGTCAATATGGCTTCCTGCTGCCCGAGTCTCAGATCAAGCCCACATGCGAGGAGACCATGCTGGCCGTCAAGTACATTGCGGCCCACGTGCAGAAGAACCTCTATTAAAATGCGGAACTGCCAGGACCCCTGCCAACTCGGCTCCTCTGTACCAGCCCCCAGCCCCTCCAACCTCTCAGCCATCTCCTGCCCGTATCCATGGATACAGGGCACCACCCGCCATGTTTCCTCACTGTGCTTGACAGAATGTCAAGATGAGTGCAAACAATAAAATCAATGATCCATCCCCACACGCTGAATCAATTTTTTTATGTGTATACGATAATATTGTGTCTGGTACACAGAGGCTTTACTGCGTACGAACAACAGCAATAATAACACTTTCACTTTAGGGCTCATCATCTGCTGCAATGAATGCAAATTAAGAGGGAAACATTTTAGAAACATATACCACAACCTTTAAGAAAAAATATTGTGTAATGTAACCATAATGAAACCATAATGTAACTGTGCCAAACACCAAATGTTCTTATAGTTTCTATAAAGTGTCTATAAAGGAGACATTTAAGAAAACAAAAGAAAGAGCCACAAATTTATTGCACCCCTTTGGATCACAGTGATCCCTCTTGTTCAGATGGCACTGCTCCAGTAGCAGCGCTTAGGTGGGCGTGGGTATCTGTTGTTAGGGATTTTCTAAACAAGGGCACAGTATGTGACAAGCAAAGAGCACTTCTTGGCAGCATCTCCATTCTGCCAAGCATCTGCCTCGGTGGAGAAAATAAGGGAGCCAAAGACCAGCGGGAAATTTTACTTCACATTCACATTTCTGGGGTAAAATTGGAAAAGTAAATTTCACTGACTGGTTTTCACGCATCACAATGCAGGGGAAAAAATATGACTAGTTTTATATTCAAATAAAAGCAGTGTATTGACCCTCATCCCACTGATATATATAATAAGTGGGATGTACTATATTTTTTTTCATTGTTCCAATTTTTTATGACTTTGTCAGTCAGCTTGTTCGTAATATTGTCATTTCAGTGATTTCTATTTCTCCTTTGATTAGTGCTTTTTAAAAATGCAAATGTCCATGCAGTTTGGTATGGGCCTAAATTAAAAAGGCACTCTTTCAGTGATTTAAAAGAAGAAATTTCAACATCGTATGAAGGCTCAAGGCCAGACCAAGGACACACTGGGGAGATTATGCCTCTGTGCTGGATAGTTACACGTTTATTTCAATGATAACACAAATGATTTTTACTTTAAATTACTGAAAATTAACAGACAAAAGATGATAAACAGGCTTTTACATAATAATGTTTAGATTTCTGTTTTACAAATATGCAAATTAACTGTAACATTTTCAAAAATAATAATAGTCATCTTTTTTCTTTAGATTAATTAATAAAATAACACTTTAAGAAGATTATATTTGCTTTTTGCACTAAACAGTCCATTGCATGCATGTTAAACAGGTTGGTAAGATTGTGGTCAATATTGCCATTTGTATGCTTTTAATTCTGCCACTTGATGTCATTATTTTGATTTAAATGTAAGACAGTAAAATGACATATCATCCTCTTGCTTAATTATGACACTCCTCTTAAAGTACACTACTTGAGCTAAAAATAATTCACTGTTGTGTAATACAATAAGAGCACTGAATGACCTCCTAAACTACGGTTTGATAAATGCCTTGCTATACGCTCTTCAATCCACAAGGTGGCGACAAAGTGCCAAATGTTTACTACAGGACATCTTGTTCCTGGACGCATTACATCTTCGCCGTCTTTCATTTGTCACTGGCAGCTGTTTGAAAGGTCAGAGCTGTAGAATTATGTCCTGAGAGTGCAACGTTATCTCTGACTCAAAGAATTTTTCCCCCTTTACTTTTTCAGAGTTGTGAAATTTCCGTAACGTTAGGAGGAGGAAGCAATGCACAATATTTTCAATAATTGCAATTTTTCTTCATCTGTAGGCTGTAAACCTGTTCAAAGCGGTGTTGCTTGAGGTGCTGCTGTGTAGCGGTGGAGCATGTCAACAGCAGGTGGGTGTGTTGGGGGCTGTCACGTGACGCCGGTCTGGCTGCTGTCATCTTGGTATTTAAACCACCTCTGTATATTTAGTCGGTCCTTTTCGCCACGCAAGGCTTCTGCAAAGTCCAGGCTACAGAGTAGCTGCGACTTATTCGTCAGTCATGGCTGGTAGGTAACATTTTAACACTCTCAGCGTCGATAGTAAAAAATTCTTGTTAATTTTTTGTTTTTTTTTCTCTAAAGTTTTAAAAGTAGCAAATGGCGCGAACTTTGGTGACATTAAATGACATTATGTAGCTAATATAGTCTTTTGTCACTGTTCTCTTTGTTTTTGGGTAGTTGTGTTCCCTTGTTGAATAAGAAGTTTAGTATTCTTAAAGTGGTTACAGTCTTACTTTACATAATTAACTTGTATTTGTCGCAGTGACCAGCTACCGGTGTGACATAATTACAGTGTTACTACTTTTTATAACTGTGTTCCATTTTGTCATGTATATATTAGGAAACTGCCAAAAGTAGGTGCAGTGGACACAGTGCGATAAAATCATTTCACAGGGTACCTTTTTAGACTACTTTACTATCATTGGACCTTAGTTTGAGACCTACTACACTACTCTGTGTCCTAAGTCGCCATAATTAATTTTTAATTTGTGGTATAAGCTTACTGGGAACCGTCCCCCTGACTCAAAATGAAATGACCCTGCTGCCTGGACGGTGACTTCACTGTACCTTGGGTTGTTGCAGAGCTAATTCTCATCTTTTATGTGTTTTTTAGTGTTACATTCATATTGCAGAAGGGTTTTTACCAATTGAAAAGGGGGCGTAAGAGAAAGGAGGTGTGGCACTGTGAAAAGGCAGTGAGACAGAACAAATTTTCCTGGCAAGCTGTGGTATTTGGAACCATTGTTCTCCAACTGGCCCAAACTTATAGAAACTCTGGGCTGCTAGCATGTCAGACATACTCTATCTATTGTGATCTCCTTGCCCATTATTGGTATCTTACTGCCAGAGGGTTAGCGCATAGGCCAAATGGGATTGGTGTTGGCCTAACTGCTAGTCACAGAACTATCCCAGCTGCCATGCTGATTTCGTCATCTCAGTTTATATGTCCTCTCACAGGCAAGCCGTTGTTCTCAAGACTTGACTTGGCAGATTTTCCTCCCAGGAGCCTGAGGTGGTGGTACAGAGTAGATGCCACACTGCAAATAAAAATCACCTTAATGAGACATTTAAACCTTTATGGGGTACTTTGTGAGAAAACTTTTAGTGAGGTTAGATTGTGTTGCTCATTCAAAAACACTTGAAATAATCAGCATATGAATTATTTGGATCATTCATGCTTTAGAGAATCCACACAGAAACGCATCACCTAAAAGGCAAGAGGCTACAACTGCAGTGTAATGTTGTTGGTGTGTGTTTCATATTCCTGCAGTAAACTTTAAAAATACATGCAATGCAGTTACACTGGAGGAAAATATCTACCTATCCATCTTTCCACTTCTTCAATTCATAGTCACAGGAAGCTGGAGCCCATCCCACCTGTCTTAGGTGGCGAGGTCACCAATCTGTCGAAGGGCTTGGGGGGAAAATAGACTAGCATCTTTCCATCATTTGGTCATTCACAGAAGAGTTATGGAAATTTTTTAAATGGGATGAATTCATTGACTAACACATCCATCCATCAATTTTCTTCCCTTATCTATGGAAGATGTCCAAGCAGAGAAGCCCAGACCTCCCTCTACCTATCGAAGGGAACACCACGGTGTTCCCATGACACACCCCAATCTCTTGGGCGTGCCATGGGTCTACCTCCTAGTAGGACATTCCTGGAACACCTTACCCAGGAGGCATCCTTGTCAAATGTGCGAATTACCTCAGCTGGCACCTTTGGATGTGCAGGAGTAGTGGCTCTACTCTGAGCCGCTCACAAATGAGTGCACTCTTCAGCGTGTGGACTGTGTGGGGCAGCCCCACACTGCGAAAACGGAGGCTTTCGAAAAATATGACACATTTAAGTCATATGATGCAGTTATGTGACCAATTCAACTAAGACAACTAACCAATTCAACCACTTCATAACATTTAGAACAGAATCTGACTAACACACGAGTTTGAGAGCATTCTTAAATTGTATGTACTATATTAAGAAGCAACTTTAAGTTAAGCAACTCAGGGTGCGCCCAATCTCTTCTCATATTGGAAGCGAAGCAGGGTTGGGCGTGGTTAGTACTTGGGTGGGAGCAACCTTTAACCAATTTAATTCAGTTTTCTTTCTTTACAGATCAGGCATTTGTGACATTGGCTACCAATGACAACTATGCTCGGGGAGCAATGGTTTTGGGCAAATCCCTCCGTAAGCACAATACAACCAAGAAGCTGGTGGCACTCATTGGTCCACATGTATCAGAGCCTAGCCAGTAAGAAACTTTACCTACATTCACTTTTTCTCACTCATACACATTACTGTTCCTGTGAACTCTTGTTTTCCACATGGGTGGTTGACAGTGATTCATTTCATAGTATTGTAAATCATTAGGTCTGTGCTGAAGAGGATCTACGATGAGGTGAGGGTGGTGGATGTGCTAGACAGTGGCGACACTGCACACCTGGCCATGATGAAGAGACCCGAACTGGGCGTCACCTTCACCAAACTCCACTGTTGGACCCTCACACATTACTCCAAATGTGTTTTCATGGATGCAGACACTATGGTGAGGCTAACAGGTCATTTTGCTTCAGCACAAAGAAAATGAAGATGCTGCACATCACTGGTGTGTATAAACATGTGCTTTGTTTGTGCATCTCAGGTTCTTTCAAATATAGATGAGTTGTTTGATAGAGAGGAACTGTCAGCTGCTCCTGACCCTGGCTGGCCCGATTGCTTCAACTCTGGCGTTTTTGTTTTTCGTCCTTCTGTGGAGACTCATGGCAAACTGCTTCAGTATTGTACAGAACATGGCAGCTTTGACGGTAAGCTGCTGTAAAATGCCGGGATGCATTTTATAAAATGTCTATTAAAGGGCTATTATAGCATTTTCAGGAATGCACTTGGTTCTATGCAATGACTAATGACATGTAACATGTTTATTATTGAGATTCAGGGTTGCAATGAGTGAAAATTTATGTTTTACTCTACTTTTCATGTTATTGGCAATGATATAGCAAGGGAGGAACTTCTGCCCTTTTAAATTCCTTTTTTTTTTGAGTCAAACATGGTTTTGGAAACGCTCTTGGTAACATGATGTTTAACTGGACTTGTTTATCTTTTGCTCTAAGTAAGGTCTTTATCAAGCTCGGTGCCTGGAAACAAGGCTCGCCTGTAAGAGACTTTCGAGCTCTGCTGAGTTATTCTCAGGGGCTCACCGGGGTGGGGTGAAGGTTAAATTTGAGAGGCCCTGTTTTGCACAGAGCACCAGTTGACATTAAGCAACACTTTTCCATGGAGCGTACTGTTGCTGAATTGTAGTCAAAGCTATGCCGGCCATATCAGGTTCAGTGAAGGGCTAGAATCATCATCGATCCGTAGTTTCATGGTGCTCCTCAAGAATTTTTTTTTAATATTACATAATCTAAATGGGAAAAAATGAACACTTGCATTTTAGAAAGTAGCTGAGTAACTGAGTCTGACATATTGTAGCTATCCAAAGAGAGTCTGGTGGACATCAGACCAAGTTGCCTATTTGCTTTTGAATTTATTTTTAATTAAATTTGTGCCATGTAACTTAAAAATAATTTCAAGTTGTTGTCCACTTATTAGATTTTCTTCCAGAAGACCACGTGATAGTCTAAAGTGGCAAAAAGAGTTTCTCAGTTCATCTAAGACCATGCAGCTAAGGCGACAGCTACGTCACATGACCAAAATAATGTCATGTGCATGCTGGAAACCCATCGTATATTTCTGATTGCCAAGTCTTTGTTTTGGGGAGACTAGTGTAGCTCATAGAAATCTAGGCCAAGACTTTCTTATCTGTGGCGTTTACATTGTTCAAAAATAACGATGGATTTTTAAAAGCAAATAAATAACTCAATCATTGTCAGATGACGGGAGATACTTTTGAGTTGTACAGGAAATTTAATCCTTCATTTCCTCTTCACTGGGGCTGTTTACCTAAATGTAGCCAAAGCCTGCCAACTGGGCAGTACTGGTTAGACCAGGGGTGTCAAACATACGACTGGGCAAAGACTCCAATCCGGCCCACTGCATGTTTTTGGAAAATGTGAAAGTGGGCATAAACTTCAGATGTTAACTATATTGTCTCAAGTTTTATAGCTTTTCTTATCTTCACACTATATTATAAAAAAATGAAATTGCAAAAATGTTTCTATTTTTTTCACGATCTACCTTATTATCTGTTTTATTTAAGTAAGAATGAGTTAACAAAAACCTTTTTGTTTAATAATTACAACAGAGTCCAGGCAATGATCTACCAGAACTTGTATTTATTTCTCATAATTTAAACCCAAAGTGTTGTGCTGAGAAATTTCTTTAATGTCTTTATTATATAGAAAAACTGACATGTATCGTTAAAACTGCACTTCTTATGTTAAGATATTTCAGGGATTAAATATGAAGTTACACTTCTTTACACTGACAGAGAGAGACGCTTCACTGGTCATGCGTTGAGGTGACAGTTGTTGTGATTTGGCACTTTATAGATAAAATTGAATGTAACTGAATTGGTTTGGCCAATTAAAGTGGGTCACAATTTAAAAGGAGTTTGAACTCCCTGGTTTGGACTATAAATATCTTCTGACACCAAAAAATCGAATGTATTGTGATGAAATCTCAATTAAGTGCTTAAGTGAAGAACAGTATTTATTATGTATCTGATATGCCGAGAAAAAGCTTTTGATTTCATTCAGCTGTCAGTCCTGCTGATAGAAGGGCCGGACTCTAGACAAAATCATTGTTTACTCGGGCTGCTCTGACCTCAAAAATTCCAACAAAGAAAACAGTTGTGGAGTAAACAAAAGACAAAAGGAAGTGCCAAACTATGTACTTGTTAGTGTCACTGAATCTGTTTCCCTTTTGATGCTGTGAGACAGATTCCATCAGGGATGGGGGGTGCCACTGGAAAAACCAATTAGTTTGCTTAATATGGGCCACTGCTTTCAAGTGCCGACTCATTCTGTCACAACAATCTTTCACATCATGATTTCAACCACAAACAAAAGACATTTTCTTATTTCTTTATGAGAAAGAGTCCCTTTGGAAGCTGAAACTCATTTATCCCTTAGTGTCTTTTTGTGGATAATTTTAGAGTCCCTGTTTCAGTGTGATGCCACTATCTAAATGCTTGATGGCATGCTAATAAGTAAAGCTGTCTTATTTATAGACATGGATGGTCTTTTCATGTGCACTGGGGCATGAGGTGAAGCCGCTTTGACCTTCAGCATTTCAGTTCTGCTGTCCTGCAAGGAATGCATGATATACACGTGTACGCCTCTCTACCCCGCAGAACATGAAAGATGTATTGGAAAAGAAAAATTGCAGAGGAGGAAAGAAAGTAAGTGACTGAACCCAGAGGCTCTATCTCTGCATCTGTGGCTCCAGTGTTATCTGCTGCCAAAACAAACTGGCACCGGTTAGATGCACATTCTTCCTGTGTTCTGCTCATCCCCTCAAAATGAAGATACTCAGCTCCATATTAAGTTTTGAACTCTCCAGTGGAGGCTGTGGGTTCAGACAAACGCCAGCTATGTGTGTTATTTTAAACCGAAGCCACAGACTTTACAGTCCTATGCTTTTTTAGGAGAGACATGTGAAAGTTTTGTTAACAGCCAACATCTCGTCCTGTGTCAGTGTCATTTCAGTGACTCATTCACAGATTCACTGAACTTTTATCACATTTTGGGGGGGCTGTCATTTATTTAAGGCTCGGGTCTGGTCTAGTTGTCTACCTGTCACCCACCTCACATAACATCAAATAGATCCCTGCCTCCCAAACTTTTATAAGTTGTGTATTTATGTAAGTTGCTGCTGTGAGAAGGGGCTGCCCCAGTTCTAAAGCAGCCAAACTTGAGGGAGGGCAAATGGCTGTAACAGCCCTCCAATTGAACTCCAGGACCTGAGGCAACTCAGACGCAAACTTGCAGTCCATTTACTTAAAACCCAGAGGCCAGTGTTAATTCACGTACCAGCACAGTGAGAGACAAAAGTCTTTAAACCTCTTTGTCTGTTTGTATTATTTAAAGTTGGCTGGTCATGAATGGAGTAGGGTAAAGTTTGGAAATATTCAATGTAATTGCAGAGGCAGCACCTCAATTTTTTCTACTGACACCAACATTATCCTTTGATTAGGATTTTTTTGTTTTGCCTTTTAATCTGAAAAAAATAAAAAGGATTATTTACAAATAAAATGTTTTATGCAATAAAAATAAACGTAATGACAATAATATCCCTCCCCCTCATGCCACAAAAAAAGAAAAGAAAAAACAGCTTTGACCCGTCTGGGAATGAACATGAGAGTTCAGGGGGGTGTCCTGTGGTATCTGGCACCAGACTTTGGCAGCAGATCCTTTGGGTCCTGTGGATTTCAGGGTGTAGCCTCCTTTGAATGGGCTTGTTCAGGCGCATCCCATAGATGGTGATTGGATTGGGATCTGCAAAGTTTGGAGGCCTGGTTAATGCTGTGGGCTCTTTGTTTTTTGAACTGTTTCCCGAAGCATTTTTGCAATGTCGTGCCTCTAATGAGACAATCAACACTGTTCACATTAACTTTGGTGGGTTTAATGTTGTGGCTGCTAAACACATGCCCCAACCTGTGTGCACCCACTGAGGTAAAGCACTACCTGCAGTTTCTAGAAAATCAGATCTACTTTTTTCAGGTAGCAGTGGGAACATGAGATCCAGTTGTGTGTCCTAAACATGTGAGAACATTTCTTTAAATGCTTGTCTGGGCTTATATCTCAGCAGATGAGCTGAGGTGAAAACTAATGTGGTTTGTCACAGGTGTGCCTTTCATTCGTCTCACTCTTTCAGTGAAGACATTCAGCCAACAAACAAAACCTGACCAGAAACATTTTTAAAGCCAAGTTTGCTGTTATGTGACCATATCAGAGATTTTCACAGCATGCAAATGCCACCAAGGCAAATTACTTCAAGACAAACATTTTTACAAGAAATTACAAAACTGTTAATAAATTTTAAAACCTGAGGCTTGTTTTGTTTTCATGACTGATGTTATTAAAAAGTCAGTGCTGGAATAGACACTGTACACTATTTGCAAATCCACTTGTCTTGAAAAGATGTTACAACGTTTGAACTACACAGCAGCTGGTCCTCAGAGCCTAATTAAATCAGATTCAGTTATTTCATTATTGTAATTTTGTTATTCTAGCAAATTGTTAATCACTGAAAAATATGCTTAAACTATAGTTTATTTAGGTTTTTTATTTATGTGACTATTAGTTTTATCTATACAAGACACATCTCCTGGATGCACTGGTACTCATCTTCAGTGATGTATCCTGGGGTCATCAGGTGTTTCTGGTCTCACAACATCATACACCCTCGCCCAGGCGACCCAGCCGGGGGTGATCAGGCCCCGACTTGCGTACCAGTAGCTACCCACGGATCAGCACTCTTAATCCACAGCCACCTTGTGGCTTTCTTTGCCGCTTTGCTCACAGCCTGGGTGGCCGTCTTCTTGGCTGTCCCAGCCACACCCAGCTGGCCTAGGACTTCGCAGAGTGATCGTCCTCCAAAGCCTCTAGAACCCACTTCTATGGGCTCATAGAAAGTCTTCTAGCCCCTTCCCCTGCACTCCTGCACTAGTTCCTGGTACTTTGCACGTTTCCTTTCATTGGCCTCCTCGATCCGCTCTTCCCAGGGCACTGTGAGTTCCGGCATGATCAGCTGTTTTGAGACCTCAGAAATAATGATCATGTCTGGCCGGAGGGATGTTTTTGCAATGTGCTGTGGGAACCTTAGCTGTTTACCCAGGTCCCAGCTCCTCATTTGCCTTCTGAATGGCAGCAGAGTATTTCAGGCTGGAGTCAAAAAGTTTCCCCAAGCTCTTAACTGGTTGTTCCGTTAATGGTCCCTGAGATTGAGAACCGGAAACTTGTCCATCACCTTCCCCTTCTTCAGTACCATAGATCTTGACTTGGAAGGTTTAAAACTCATCCTTGCCCATGAGATGAGTATCTCAAGTCCTTGCAAGATCCACCTGGAACTGATGATGTTGTGATGGTGAGGTCATCCATATAGGCTCTAATAGGGGGCTGACGAACACCTGACCTTGTTAGCGGCCCTCTGCACTCCACCTCAGCAGCCTTTACCACCATGTTCATTGGAAGGGCAAAGAGCGTAACTGAGATGGTATAGCCTGTTATTATACCTTTCCTGAAGCAGTGCCAGCCTGAAGTAACTGACCCAGAAGTGACCCTAAGCCTGAAGTTGGCGTATAGTCCAGGATCAGGTCCTTAATCTTGCTGGGGACATGGTAGAGGTGTAAAGCATGCTCAACCATTTTGTGTGGGATAGACCCATAGGCATTAGTCAGGTCCAGCCACAATACGGCTAGGTCACCTCTGTTCTCGTGGGCTTCTCTTATAAGGTGCGTAACTACGCCAGTGTGCTCTAGGCAACCAGGAACTCCTGGGATCCCCCCCTTCTGAACTGATGGATCAATATAATTGTTTCTAAGGAGAAACTCGGTCAATCTCCGGGAGACAATGCTAAAAAACACCTTCCCCTCCACGCTCAATAGTGAGATGCTCCGAAACTGGTTTATGTTTTTAGAGTCCTCCTCTTTGGGAACCCAGACTCCCTCTGCGCACCTCCATTGATCAGCAACTCTCCCTTTCCGCCATATCACCTTTAAGATCTTCCACAGGTGACGAAGCAGCTCTGGGCAGCGCTTATAGACAAGGTAGGGTACGCCACTGGGACCTGGAGAAGATGCTGAGTGGGCTGCTTTGATGACCTCACACACCTCCTTCAAACTTGGCTCCGTCAACTTAAACTCTACTGATGGTGGGGCAAGGTTGATGAGAGCTTCGTTGGGTCCCAAGTCTTGTTCCCTCAGTGGGTCACTCATGGTCTCATGAAGGAAGTTATTCACCTCCTCTGCTGAGCACTCCAACCGCCCGCTTCGCTTAACCCCAAGCAATTGTTTTGAAAAGCGAAAGGGATCAGCAATAAAAGCTGCATGTTTCCTGGCTCTCGCTCTTCCCCGCCTCCTGTGCCATTCTGCTCTACGGAGGGTAATCAGCTTCTTCCGCAAGATGTTTTGCAGTTCCTCTAAAGCTTGCTTATCCTCCGCATTGGTGTTCTTGAACTGCTTCTTAAGGCTCCTAAGCTCCTGGCGCAGTCAATGAATCTTCATGGCCCTGCGGTTCATGGTATAAGGGGTCTTGTTACACTTCTCGGTCAGGGCGAACCTTTCTGAGGCATAGCTGACTATGATGGTGGTCATTGTTTTAAGCCTGCTGTCAGCATCTCTTTTGGCTACAGCTTGTATGATGTTGGAGAGATCCTCATCAAACTTCTGCCACTTGCTCCAACTGCTGGCTTAATCCGCTGTTGTGGAACTACACTGCTTGGATTGGAAGACTCTGGTGTGTGGAGGGACTGGGCTCTGTGAGGTGCCTCCTGGCCAGACTCCTCCTGCATCTCACCAGGTTCAGGACCTGTGCGTTGCACCTCACTTTCCCACTCCAAACATTACATTCTGGCTTGATGGACCTTTAGGCCACGCTGGTTCTTACACGCCTTGCCGCAGATGCATGTCTTACTCATAGTCCTTTCCGTTGCGTTGGTCATTAACCTTGAGTTCGTCCAATTGGAGATCTCATTCTCCCCCCCTGTCGGGATCTCCCGGGGGTATCTCTCTTTAGGGCTTTATATGTATGTTTCTAGAGATTTGCCTTGTTATTCTACCTCATTTGGAAAGCATCAACTGCTGTTGTTTTTAAATGTGCCATATAAAGCGACTCGACTTATCATACTGTCACACTTACCTTCGTATTTCTCTGTTGCAGGAGGAGACCAAGGGATTTTGAATGGCTTCTTTAGCAACTGGGCAACAGCTGACATATCAAAACATCTCCCTTTCATTTACAATCTCAGCAGCATAGCCATCTACACTTACCTCCCAGCATTTAAACAGTAAGTGTCTGCTAAGCACACTTAAACTCATGGAGTAATTATGAAATGCTTAAAGTCACAGGTGCGGTTTAAAAAAATTATGTGACCAAACTCTATAAGATACTATATTTACCTGCTACCCTGGGAAATTCATATTACGCAACAGCAGTCTGTCCATGTGACTAAAATCTTGTGTCTTGGATACAAAGCCAAGATGTAAGTAGATACCTGGTCACATGAATGCGTATTCACATCGTGACATGACATCAGGTTACGGGTGAGATGAGCAGCGAGATTCCAGCAGCACAGTTAGAGTGTCGCCCCAGCAGGCCCTCAGCTCTGGGTTGGATGCCCACTCTGAGCTCAGAGCAGCTGATACCCACTCCTGAAATAGAGCACTTTATTTAAAGACCTTTTAATGTTTGCCTCCAGGACTGGTCATTGTGTGCTGTGTCTAAAGCTACCCTCTCATCCTCATTGCATCTCTGTGTCTTCACCTCTGGTCTCATCAGCAGGCTTTTTTTGGTTTGGCATTTCCTGGCATCCATCAGGAGGACAGGGAAGATAAACATGTCTTTAGTTGTTTGTAGTTGTCAGCAATAACGCTTAGAGGTCTGACAAACACAGCAAAACATACCCGACAGTGTCGGGTTCAGGTTTATTTGTGTACTTGAGCAGATTGCCAGTGCTACAAAGACATCTAAGCTTGTCAGAACTGGGGTGGATCAATATATTTCTCATTCTTATTTCTCCAAAAGGATTTTGTTTCATTCATGCTAACCCAGCTTTTAAACACAGACACCCAAAAATGTTTCCTGGAGCATTAAAATTTATATTAGTGTCCAGTTCATTATTATGACCAATTAAAAACACAACAATTTAATAATATGTTTTTTGACACTAACATACAGGGTTTCTCCTAAAACATTTCTAAAACTTTTTTTATTTAAGCATATTCTATACTATTTATGTCTATGAATACAAATGTCTTTATTGCTACAATTTGATATTAAAAACTATTCAGAAAAGCTTCATTTAGTAAATCGAACCATAACCACACTACATCTACAGTACATCCTCTCATTTACTGTAATACTGGTTTCAGATATGGTGGAAATGCCAAGGTGGTCCATTTCCTGGGGAAGACCAAACCATGGGATTACACATTTGATCCCAAAACCAAACAGATTTCAGGGAGTGAGCAGGATGCTGCCACACACCCTACTTTCCTTCTCAACTGGTGGACCCTATACTCGGGTGATGTGGTCCCCATGCTGCATGAGGAGTATGGAGAACAGCCCTTCCACTCAGGATGTGTGGAGGTAAGTCGACATTTTAATTGAACCTGCACTATTTGCGACTTCTCATCAGGTATTATCTTTAAAACAGAGCTGTTTCCTTATTTTCTGTATAGTTACAAAGGCGGATAGTTCATAAGAAAAAGACATACTTTTGTTGCTATATATTTCTAAAGGGGTCACCATAGATTTTACACCACATAGTCTGACAACCATTTGATGAACCCCTGAGGCTGGGTGTGTATGTCCTCCCTGTCTTGAACCTAAGATCGTTTGCAACGAATGCACAAAACTACAACCATGGAGTCACTGGATAATTCATAACAAATGGCTAAAATAGCAAGGTCAGCATATGTGTAAGTAATCCCTGAGAGCCAAAAGTTGAGGCTTCAGACTGCTCGAAATGCTCTCAGATGTGAGCAAGAGGATCTATCCCTAATATAGTCATCTCAGACATACAGTCCCTCCCACCTGCTGATCTTTTTCAGATCCTTTGCCTGCATGGGGAAGCCAATCTCAACAGATTTAACTTAAGGGAGCTAAAAGATCCTCTTTCAGACAGTTTATGAGCTGAAACGCTCCAGTATAAATTTATAGCCATTATTTTGAACTTTGAATGATGCAAAGCTATTTAAACCTCTTTTCTGTCTTCTTATTCATCTCACAAAGTTCCAGCACAGTGAAACTGTCACTTTTGAGAGTGAACAGGTATGGAGACAAAGATTTGTTTTGTTTTTTTATAGCTCAGCAGTGATTAAGCATCCGTTGGCGCCTGGTTTATTGCTGTTGCTGCCCTTCCTCTAAAATCAGAGCTTTCACGTGTTTGCCTGCTGCCATTAATTTGGAAAGGCTAAGTGTGGCAGTTTGCCGCTTCCAAAAAGCAAAAAAAGGAAAAACAGCATGTTGTGTGCAGTCTGCGTGTCTTGTCATTTATTCATTTCCCTGCTGTTATGTTCCATATTCCTTCAGGGCGAGAGCAGGTCTTCGCACGCGCACGCACAGGCATCCCAATCCCAATCCCAGCAGATGTCCTCAGAAGAACGGAAGCAGAAATGGGAGCAAGGTCAGGCAGACTACTTGGGAATGGACTCATTTGACAATATCCAGAGAAAGCTTGATACTTTTCTCAAATAAAGAAGGATTGGCACGGGATATTTTTAAAAGAGCACTTGCGTTCTACTTGTTGCCAAGAAAATACTGCCGAAAAAATCAGATTGCAGTTTTTCTTCCTACCTTTATTTCAACTATAAATGAGCCAAGTCCCTCTTTCCACCAGCACTACCAACTCCATACTCCAAAGACAGCCCAATTTAAGTGGGGGGAAGTAATGTGAAATTTTATGAGCGGTTTTAATTCTCTCTGCAAGATTATTATCATTCAGTTTACCCTGACACTCATATATGTTCTTCTACAGTGTGAAAAAAGGTTTATAACCGAAGTGTGCTTGTTTAAAGGTGAATATTAAAATCTTTTTTTTTCTCATGTTTATGCTTCTTTTGTAAAAAAAAACAAACAAAAAAAAGGAGATGGCAACAAGAGATCAACTGGGCCATTTGTATCGGTGTGGTTAAGATGTGTAGTCACTGACATTGTCATTTTTCAGTTTATTCTTTCCTTTTTTACTCTGCAGTAACCTGACAGTCTTCTTAATATTTTCTTTTCTCAAAAGAATTAATTCTATTGTTTTTGAATTAGAAGTCTCTGTTTTACACGGATATGAAGATATGTTTACAGCACTTCTCAAGGCCGTAGTATGGTCAGTGAGCCATGCACACTAGATCTTTAGTGCCTTAATGCCTTGCTCTCTCTACTGCTGTCATCCTATGTTATCTCACTCTTGACCAGCAGCTTTTTTAGTAGATGAAACAGGTTTGTAATTTTACCACATTATACTTGACCTGGATGTTGGCTGAAAATCTTTTATCTGGAAACAATAAAACATCCTTACAAGCTGTGGAGTTGCTCAGGTGCTTTTTTGTCTTGTTGGAATTTATATTATCTTTATATTATCCTAGGAAATGGGAGCTATTTATTAAAATGTGCAAACGTAAATGCAGATACAGTAAATTTTTTCTTCTTCTGTTATCCTCCACCAGTTTCCTCAGATTTTTTTAAGGACACACTGCACAGCATGCTCAGATTTGCCTTTTTTGCCAAAGGCTACTTGGGAATGATCTTGTTTATGCAAAAATGCTATTTCATATCTGTTAAACTCTTATCTTTGACATTCTTCATAGATCCAACTACAGAAATGTGAATAAAGGATTTGTTTTTATGGGGTGGCTGTAGCGCAGGTCACCTACTAATCTGAAGGTTGGTGGTTTAATCTCCGTCTGCTCCAGGCTGCATGCTAAATATCCTTGGGCAACATACTAACCCCAAGTTGCTGAAAGTGTGTGGATGAGAGATAAAAAGCACTTAAACCGAAACTTAGAAAAGAGTGCTTGTGCAAGTGGGTGAATGGGGCAAGTTGTGTAAAGTGCTTTGAGTACTTATACATGCATACTTCTATGATAAGTTGTCTCTTAGTTGTAGAGACATCACTGCCTCATCCTTTGAGTTAGGTGCCGTTTCCATTCTTGAATGAAAAAAATTCCCCCGAAAATAGTCCAGTGCAAGGCTGCCCCCCCCTTTTTGTGCATATTGTGCCATGCTAAATGAGAATATACCTAGGCTTCAAAGTGTGCTTGCTCATTAATGTGTAATGATAAACGAGTCTTTTTATATACCTTTTATATAAGCGAGGGAGAAATCTCTTCAAAGCAAATATGCTTTATGTCAAGAAACTTCCCTCCGTGTTACTTCCGGTTCCGTCTCAATCCCGATGATAGCCAGTGTCCTGTTTTTAGAAACGGAACACTGACATGTAAAATATTAACGTAAAGCATAAAAAAAACACACCTCATGGTGACTTTGCAGTGAGAGCTTAATCCTGATACATAATGGCTGGACAGTGCTTAAGTCGGGGGCTTGTTCGTGGATCTCGGCCCGAAGTTGGTTCGAGCGACACTTAACAGCTTGCCACACGACACCACACGGTATAATGGTTACTTAGCGACGTCGGTTAGCCGAAAACACGATTTTAACCTGCAACCGGATGCTTTGCGGCTACTTTTGCGGTTACACATTACAATAGGGGACTTCCCTATCCCGTGGCTTGTCGCTGCAGTGATACAGGGGGCGTGCCGCCCGCCCGTGGTGACGGCTGTAAAGCGGACCGCTACGCCAGGAAAGCAAACACACCATTCCGACAAGATGGCCTCGCTGCCCGCGCTCCGAGCGGTACTCCTGGTGGCTCTTTCGGTTTTCCTCACGGTGGTGCTGGGTTTTGGACTCCCTGCTCTGCTGAACGCGTTCATGAGGATGCTGGGGTTGCCAGAGACGAGCGTCACCGAGTGCATAGTTGCATTGTACGCAGTTTTTGTGCTGTACGTGGCGACGCCTCGAATTCCAAGAGGACTGGTGGAGGTAATGTCACAACAAACACGGGGATTAATCGCTGGTTTGCATTTTATCAGGCAAAACATTGAAATGGAACACAGATGTCAGTGAAACGTTGTAAAATGCAAAATTAAGGCTTGTAACTCGCAGAAAATCCTTTACAAGATACGCTACAGTAATGTGGGGTGGGCAATATAAGTTTGTTTATACTGTAACAAACTGTACAGAGAGTTTGCGTTCACTTGGAAATATGCGTGTTTTTGTAAGCATTTTTTCTCTAATTTGCATATAATGTTAATTGTGTGTTTTGGGGGAAACTGTACTGTACCCATCTCTGTAGGTGAAAGGGAAAGCCGTGCTTATTACAGGCTGTGACACTGGATTTGGTTACGCTCTCGCCAAACATCTGCACAAACTTGGCTTTACAGTCTTTGCCGGATGTCTTCTCAAGGTAAGGATGTTGCTCATCGAGTCTGCATTTTTTCCCTGATTTGCAAACAGGAAGTGAGCAAAACGTTTTCCAAAAAATCTCCCATTCCAAGGAAGATGTGGTATCGATTGCACAGCTTAGCTGGAAATCAAGAACAACATGGCCACAAATCCCACCCACATGAAAATCAGAATGATCATTCCCTACCTATGTCCTTCGGGAGACCTGTTTTCACACTGTAAATACACCTTGAAACATGTGCTTTTAAGGTAAGATATCCTAAGCTTATCTCAAAAGCTGTAAAAGCGGCTGTTTCACAGCAACAGATGTCGGCAAATTCAGCCTTTGAAAAAAATGGGCGCTTCTTTAGTTGTGACCTCTGAACTTTTGTGGGAGGAGTAAAATAATAATAATAATAATAAACCATCCACAGAGCATTGTTTTACATGTGTGGCACAAAGTGATTTACTTAAGGAACAAACGAGCAGATGATAACATCAAGCACAAGAATGATAAGCATAACAGTACAGTGTAAAATGTCAGCAACAGCATGTTAGCGTTCTAGTAGAAAATTAAAAACAGATCAGTAATGGGCTCTTCAATAAATGTCTGAACAGGGGATTTAAGACTCTGCTGACCTTTATTTTTGCTTAAGGATCTCATTTCATACCTTCAGGGCTCTTTGCCACGTTTAGTTTTCACTTGTGCCTAACAAACAGATAATAATTCTTTGAGCTGGCAGTAACCCAGGCAACAGTAACCCAGATATTCACTTGTCACAACCAAGGTATGCAGAAGAGCATCTCTGCTTGTACAGTTTGTCATACCTTGAAACAGATGGGCTGCAGCAGCAGAAAGCCAAACCAGGTACCACTCCTGCCCGCCAAGAACTGGAAAAAACATTTATACTGAAGGCACAAAAAGGTTTTGATGCTCTTGCTCTTGTTAAAAGCACTGAAGCTGATTGAACTGAGACCTCTTATGCCGAGGCCGTGAGTTTAACTAATGTCCCCGCTTACAGGATAAAGGTGGAGACGGTGCAAAGGAGCTTGAGGAACTTCATTCAGATCGAATGAAGGTCGTGCAGCTGGACGTGTGCAATGAAGAGCAGGTCAACAAGGCAGTGGACCACTTCAGGGAGATCCTGGGTGAATCTGAAGCGGGTAGGTCGCTCGGTAATCAAATAGATCCCACATAAAAGAAGTCGACTTTACTCATACATTTCATTCTCTCTGACTTTCTCCTGCCCAGTTCTCTGGGCTGTAGTGAATAATGCTGGTGTGTCAACGTTTGGAGAGGTCGAATTTACCTCCATGGACACCTACAAGCACGTGTCAGAGGTCAACTTGTGGGGCACCATCAGGGTTACTAAAGCTGTTTTGCCGTTAATCCGCAGGGCGAAGGGTAAGCTGCATTTTGTTCCCTCCACTCTGTGACATATAAACAGGAATCAGTTACACAGTGTCCAAAATAACGGTGCCGAAGTGCAAAAATTTGAAAGATACATCCGCCTTTGAGTGAGCTGTGAAGAGTTATAACAATTCAAACAAGGCTGGAAGTGAAAGAACATATTAACACATTATATAACCTTTGTTATATAAACCCTTCAATGCTGATAAGCATATTTGCACTGAACATTCCTGAAAGTGGTTTCAAGTATTAAGATCCACAATTATAAATGAATATATAAAAACATTACTATAAAATAGGAATAAATTATGTTTTGAAGTAAAGCAAAAAAACAGTGTTATCAAAGTTGTGCTGAAGAAAAAAGAAAAGTTTGCAGACGCTAACAGAACAGCAGCTCTGTTAACAAGTGTGTTATGAGTGACTGTTCAACAGTGAGAGGCCGTTATTTGCTGAGCTAAGCAAATAGCCAAGAAATGTTCCTAAAGACATCTGAACTCTGGACCTGCAAGCCTAGCAGCTTTAAAAGTGCACTAAAGGCTCTTAATTCACTTTTGAATTATGATGCATTTATTTGGAGAATCTAAAATCTGTCCCCTTGTATCTCTTGACCACAGGCCGTGTCGTGAACGTGGCCAGCATGTATGGAAGGATGGGCAACATCATGAGGTCACCGTACTGCATTTCCAAATACGCCGTGGAAGCCTTTTCTGACTGCCTCCGCTACGAGATGAAAGCGTGGGGCGTAAAAGTGTCCGTAATCGAACCGGGTAACTTTATTGTGGCCACTGGCATCTTGACCCGCGACATTGTGGCTACCACGGCCAATAAGCTGTGGAGCGAGGCGCCCTCGGAGGTGAAGGAGGATTATGGGAAGACCCACTTCGAGCAGAACATGGCTCTGATGCGCTCTTACTGCAGCAGCGGGCAGAAGGATACGGTCTCCGTGCTGGATGACATTACCGATGCCATCATGTCCAAGCGTCCTCACACGCGCTACAGCCCCATGGAGCCGCACTGGTGGATCAGAATGCAGGTGATGACCCACCTGCCGGGTGCCATATCTGACCTCCTTTACTTCTAGAAGAGAAGCTGTTCCTGTGTTTAGCTCACCCTGAGAATCAGATAGCTGAAGAATATCACACTAAGTAGCAGTTACACAGATCTACAGACTAAGTGGGGTTCCTGCCATTTGGCCCTCAGCACTTGAAATCATCTAATGATCAATCAAGCCTTAACAATATATATATATAAAAAAGGTTTTGTAAATTGTAAGTAAATTATTGCACTTTGCTTTTCATGTGTCTGGCAAGAAGCATAACTTTATCTATACAGATATTCTCTGTTGAGTAGTAACTACTTTGTGTTTGGTATCAGCAGAGCCAAAATCTACTCATAGCTATAAGCGCTGCATCCTTATCCCGTGCTGTGGTAAAAATCTTTTTTAAAAAAATAGTTTCTCCTTCTAGCTCTAAATATTTTTTCCCAAAGCCTTGTAACGTTTTTCCTTATGGGAATCTTGTGGGGCCACCCCATTGGCACGAGGACCAACGCTGGCTCAGGAGAAAGCTCCTGCTGCTCTTCTATAGCAGACAGTGGAAAAAACCAGGGTCAGCTACTGTAGGACCATGGTGAGATTTTGGCCCGGCTTGGTCCGACGTTGCGTAACAACAGCACAATCACACTTTGTCTCTCGTGCTCCAAACCATCCTGCGTGAAGGGGTTTTGGAGCACGTCAGCACCGAGGTCTTTTGATGTGATAAATGGGTACGCTGGACTGAAAAAGCCCCCCCCCCCTTTGTAACCTCCCCTCCCTTCTCTGATGACAAAGTATTTTGTATATGGAATGATCCAAATAAAAAGAGTATTATATTTTAAAATATTACAAGCATGGTGTCCTTTTATTCCCACCCAAATAAGTACGAAAGACTTTCTTTTAATATTGGTTTGGGTTGTTAGGACTAGTAAATGTAATATTACTAAAGGCCACCAGGTGGCAGGAATGAATCATTTAAAAATCCCACAGCTTTCCTCATGCAATAGTGTACTGCCGTTTAAGCTGTAACCACACTGCGCTGGGTTAGGGTCATACAGTTTGTGGCTTCATACATCACCTGTTTTGTCCCAGACTGAGCAAACGACAAGATTAAAAACAGACGGGACCATTTTTATGCTGTTTATTACGTCTTTTGAACACTCTAATAGACTCTTCTAAATTATTACACCTGAAGACAATCTCCCCTCCATAAAAACAGTATTAAGAGCATGACATTAAATTTTCACAGCACTGCCTTTATCATCCGTTTTCTTCACTCTCGTACAGGGAGGGGGAGGGAAAGAAAAAGAGGGGAAAAAAAAAAAAAAAAAAGCATTGTGAGTTAAAGACCACCATAGAAATGTAAGCAGCACAAAGCACCAAAGATTTAATACCAGAGCCACTTGTTCTGAATATTATCAAGAAATCCATGAAAATAATAATAATTAAAAAAAAAAAAAAAAGATCTCAGGCTAGTTGAGCAGTCAGGAAGAAGCTTCTGCTGCGCTGTAGTTTTCCATCTTTAATAGTTTGATAGACAATCTCTTGATAATATCAGTCACAACTGACTTCAGCGGGTTTTTTTTTTTTTCTGCAGATTTCAAACCATTTTCTGTACAGCTACGAGGCTCTGCTCATGCGGCCTCCATTCTTGTAAAGTGAGAAAGATCCCATTAACGATATCTAAGCATGGAGATACTGTAGTTCTGCGTTGGAATATCAAGTAAAACGTTTAGGTACTCGGGATTTTTTTTGCTTTTTTTTCCATATTTAAGTGGCTAAACTGGAAAAGTGGATGTCTTAACACTAGTTTTACATACAGACATTAAAAAAAACAAACTATATCCTTAGAAACCGTGACAGTTTCTCACAACCAACAATAATGTGATACCGTTACTTGAGGTGCTTCATACATGGAGATTCAGGTCATGATTACATCACACCTGGTGTTACGTTTCTGAATGAACATCAGCACATAGTTTCATACTGTACAATGTAGGCATTCACTTATGTTATACTTGATTAAAATCAGCTACGGTAAGGTCACTTGAAACTACACACAATATCAACTAATGGGCATTTTATGCAGGAGATTTAAAAAGAAAAAAAAAAAAAAAAAAAAAGTCAGACAATGACATTTTCAGCCTGCATCACCAGGAAATGCTATTCCCTATAAGGAAGGACATCCCAAAACATCGCTCACTAATCACTTAACTGACGCGCATGCAAAGCTTTAACCAAATACGTCGCAGCGGAGAAGTGGGAAGCACAGGATAAAGACATAAGAATAAAAGAAGGTTTGGGGGGAGCGGTTACTAAACCTTTGGTAGACAAAAAAAAAAAAAAAGCCAAAAAAAAAAAACAATTGTGAAGGCACATTTTTAAATCCCTTCCTCAATTCTTCAAACTGGGGCACGTTGCGTTGGCATTGCGTAATATTGCAGGATGCTTACAGAACTGAAAGTTAGGGAGGGCATTTTTGCCAAGAGTGATTCAAAGTGTAGGGAAATGCTGTTTCACGTAGAGCAAAACGGCAGCTGTACGACAAACAGCCACTGATCTGGGTATAATAAAGGAAATGTGACAGAATCCATATGACCCACATACTGATCTAGTGACTGAAAATGAAGCACAAACAGGCACTAATTGTCCCTTTAACATCGTGACATAAAAATAGTTTGGGACCCAAAAAAACAAAATCACTCAAGCCATGCTGACACTTTAAACCACACATTCAGAGATCCCTCCAGAAGCCGTGCACTCCTGGAATGTTTTCCTTTCCTGCCTTAAACGTTTAAATAAGACATAATCCGACTTCAATTCAGATTTCAAGTGGTGCAGTGCAGGTTTAAAATTGGCGCTTGCACTTTTCACCCATCATAAACCGAACTGAAAGCCGATTGTTTCACTGTTTAGAATTCATCTTATACAAGTCCAGGACAGAGGAAAGTCTGCTCACAGCTCTCTGTATGAATAGCTCAGTCAATCACCTGGGGAATGGAGGGAGGGGAAAAAAGGTTCACACCCATGTTTTGTGTTCTTTGTGGCATGACTGAATTTTTTTTTTCATGCTTGGATTAACTAGACCTCCAGAACCCTCCCATCTCAACTCCTTTAGTCTCTGCTATGATATAGCAACAATTTCCCTGCCTGGGTATGCGATTCCAGATACTCTTATCCAATGGAAAAAAAAGTCTCAGTCTCCTCCTTTGCTCCTGATTCACCTCTTTTTTTTCTTTTAAATGTCCGTTTTCTCCCTTTCCTCCTCCTTCCTCTCTCTCCCTGTACTCGGGTCCAACTGGCCACAGCTGGAGAACTCATCATCGCAGGCATCGTGATCATCATCATCGTGATCGGCGTCTCCCGGAGCACACTGCTGAAGCGGCCCCCCGCCAACACTGCTGCAGCTTTGATTGCAGGCAGCACGCAGCGGCACTAGCTGCCGCACAACATTCAACAACTACTTGGTCCACTTTCACTCAAAAACAGCCATTCACTAGAAGTCCTTCACTGTAAATATAAACCATGTGTGCTGCTGAAAGCATTCAGACATACGGACATTGAACATACATTTGGTAAAACCAGCTTAATGTCCCAAAGTTTGACTGCACGTACATTTAAAGCAGCTCTTAGGATACATTAATCAAAAGAAAACAAGCACTTTCTTTATCATTTCTTCAGCATAAGGAATTGTTCTCCGACAACCCCAGTGCTGGCTTAAGCTCGACGTGTACGCTTTGCAACCACACAAACGCGACCCCTGGGTAACCCTCAACTCCTCCATTCCCTCCAGTGATCACCAATTCAGGGAGCAGTGACATCATCCCTCCCAGCCCTCCATTTTTCCTCAGAGCTCCGGCAAACCAGCACTGTATATATTTTTGGAAGCCGCGCAGTTCACCCTGGCTCACCTCACTGCCGTCCATCTCCATCCCCTTTGGCAACACTGAAGACACATCTGCTGTCACCCACACACTGGGCTGGGGGTGGAGGAGAGACCCAGGAGGGAAAAATACTTTGAGTCTTCACATGACCTTTATATGCAAAGATAAACTCCCCGTCACCCCTGTGGACTGTCTCTCCCTCTCCTGTCGGAGCTAGGCGGAAGGTGTTAGGACACTATTCGGTTTGTGTGCGTCCATGCAAAGTTAGAGGATTTAAAACCCCTATCTACGCTGCCTCGGTTTTGTAACATTCACGTGATACAGATACAGCAATATGTGAGACAAGCAATACTGTTGTACAAAGGAAGACCACTATATAGAGAGTTTGACCTTTTACAATAAGAGGAAACCTTGAAATCCTTAAAAAAAAAAAAAAAGAAAATGCACAGTGTGATATTCCAATCTCTACAACATTGATCATTACAGAATTGTATCAATAAATATATTTTGGTCACTTCATTTTTATTCGGGATTAGCAGAAGTTGTGTATTAGTTTGTCCACAGCCACAAACAGCGCCTTAAGACAGACAAAAAGAAATAAGCTATAGGCTCGGCTCTCGAGTTTGCTAACATCTGAAAGAAAATGCCTCAGTCAGGTGTTGGTTGTATAATGTGTAAAGTTAAAAAAAAAAAAAATCACATTTTTAAAAGAAACCGTTAAAAAGATTATATATTATCAACAACATCAACAACAACAAAAAAGGAAAAGAAAACTAAATGCAATAGATATCAAGGTGGAAATAACCATGGCATTGCCTATGACCTAGCACATCTGGATAATTTAAAATAGGCAACCAAGAGGTCTGTAGTTACTCTCAGGAGTCCACCTTCTTGCCGTCTCCCTCCTCAATGTCTCTCCCATGCTTTTTTACCCCACACCTCCTCTTGGAATGCTCACAAATCTGTGACAAATCACATATCATTTAAGTCCTGATGATGTGTTAAGTCTTCAGGCTTGGAGCTGAAATGTTAGTGTGTGTTCTCGTGTAAGTATCTGTATTATATGTTGATGAAAATAATGTGTAGAGGTGTGTGTGTGTGTGTGTGTGTGTGTGTGTGTGTGCGTGCATCACTGTGTGAGACAGATGGATCAGGAAGCAGCCAGGGCTTTAATCAGGTACAGTTTGTCTCCCTGCTCACTGGTGAAGATGGGAGCCTTTTTGTAGTGTTCAACAAGCTCTTCCATAGAGTTGAACTTGCGCTGTCCGATGCAGTAAAGGTTGTCCTTCAGCTGCACTTTGAAATGCTTGTTCTTGCTCTGCGCCTTCAGGGAGATGGAAAAGTCGTTTGGCTAAAAATGAAAAGAGAACCGGGGTTACTAACAGTGTTTCAAAGCACCGACACATAACAAGATAAACCAAGGAGAAGGTGGAGGCTACTGACCGATGACTCGCTGTCTCGGATGAGGAAGTCTCCCTCTGTGCCTCTTTGATTGAGCGCCACCTCTGCCTGATGGCGCGTCACCTTTCCGTAGTACCACTCCTTCCCCGCAAAGCGCCCGCTGCCTGATGGCAAGATGTAGTCGCACTCGGGTGTGGGCGGCCCAGCGAGCCCCGCTTGCGGTTTATGGGAGGTGGAGTCCAGCACAGTGACGTAGTTCTTGGGCACCAAGCCCAGCTGTCCATCCGCTTTGCGGCACTTCCACCACTCCGGGTCATTCTCGGGCTTCTCCACCACCTCCATTACCTCGCCCTTCTCAAAGTTCAGTTCCTCGTCGTTGCCTGAGCTGAACGGGTAGAGCGCCTGAACTGTGTGCAGCACTCGGTTTCCGTTCGCTGTGATGTTCACCACCGCAGCCAGTTTCTCTGTCAGCGATCCGGCAGGGTCGAGTCCGCCCATACCCCCTCCCCCCGCCGTCCCATCCACGTCCTCCGTCACATAGTTGGACGGAAACCAACCTGACCGTCCGCTGTAGCTACCGCGCCACCAGCCGTCGCTGCACTTCTCCATCACCACCACACGTGTTCCCTTCACCAGAGACAGCTCATCCTCACGCTCTGCTGTGTAGCTGAACTTGACCAGGGCGGGAAGGTTGAGGTCATACAGCCTCTCTCCGTTATCTGCATTCATATCTGGGTCAGCATTAGGGGCTGGATCTCTCATACCCCCCTTTCTGCTCTTCACTTTCCCAATTCCTAAAAAAAAAAAAAAATATGACGAATATAGTAAAGATGTTGGCGTTTGCAGGGGAATCATTATCATCATTCATATTAAAATTGAACCCAGTGAATTCGATCAGAATCTGAAAAGCAGCCGAGACATGCTTATTTGTCTACATTCAAATTTAAAAGTCATCATTTCAATTAAAACAAAAAAAGGCCAGTTCTTTGGAATTTTATTTTCCCCATAATGGTGAGGAACAAGTCTGGAATTAAAAAAAAACAAACACAAAAAACCAAAACTGCACACACTTCCCATTATAAACATGAAAATTTAAGGCAGGAAGAAAAAATCCCAGACAAATACCAGGGAGCAATAATAAGCATTATGGGCTGGGTGGGTAAGCAGGGCTAAACATCATTCCTTTTCAACATTACATTACATTCCCCTAACCCCCCGCTCCACAGTCCAAATCCAAATACATTCTTGGGGATTAGGCCTAGGTGCTGAGGAAACAAGGGGAAAAAATGCAATGCTGGTGTGCTGGGGGAAGAAAGTGAGTGGGATGGAAACTTGTTTTGGCATGGACCTATAATCTGTGGAAACTAGAAAGAAAGTAAACTGCTGCTACCCAACAGTGGTTAAAAAACATAACAACAACTAATACCATTTCATTGCTGCTAATCACATTGAACTAATCACCTGCAGCTTACAAAAAAAAATAAATAAATAAATAAAAACTCAGCAGGAGCATCAGAAATATGACGCACAGGGCAGGTAACAATTCTGCAAACTGTGAGCACTGCAAAGAATTCATGAGGAAGGTAAAAATAAAAAAAAAATTGAATGCAATGCTGTATGTCATGTGAGGACAGATAAACAATAGAACAGAAAGTTAAAGATCTTTCTACACTGCAACTGCACTGGATCCACTTTGAATACATTTGCACTAAAAACATGTTAGAAATTGTACTTATTTTTCCAAAGTAATCTCTGTAGGCCACTTGTGATCTTGTGTAACTGAAAGTCACCGTCTTCAGAATGTACTGGTACTTGTTTACATGTATATAAAAGCAACCTGTCATATATATTTTAATGGGTCATTTTGCAATGTATATTACTAGTCTGCCCAGCTGAGATTAAACTGGGCTGTATTTCACCTATACAATCAAAGGCTTTTTGACTTCCTTGTTCTAGAGTGCTCTTCCCAGTCTCTACCCAGCACCATCACTCTCCAAACACCCCCTCAACCTGACCGGTGTGCGATGATAAGGAGCACATTCATCAACGTGTTATCAACTGTGGGCTATCAGCAAACTAGCTATTCCTTTCTGTATTTGATGCCAACCTAGCCCACACACACATTTCCATAGTTGACCACTGGCAAAAGGGCAACAAACGGAGGCTAACGGTAGAACAGTCACCATGCCCGTGAACCTTTTTCCCAGCAATTGTTTCAATCAGCAAGAATTTCCACCTGACAGCCATTTTGCTACTTAAACAAAGCCCACGTGACGTTACTGTAATCATGACACATCTATGCTCTTACCGATGATGTGACAGTAAACCAGACTGAAGCTAAAACTAACCAGACACTGATATCAGATAGAGCAAGCAGACGAGAGACCCTATTCCTGATTACGTCTGCAAAGCTATTGCTTGCACAATCAAAAGACAGCTGGGTGAAATTATATACTAAGGCAGGGTGTAGTCTCCAGGACGGAGTGGGGAACGTGACTAATGTGTCACAACGCCATACTGAATATCCTTTACCACACATAAATTGCTACTGAAAGGTGTCTCTGACTCAAGGAGAGCAGACAAATTTCACGGTAGTGCTCAGAGTCCAACGTCAAATTGCTTCCAGGTAGACCCTGTTATTAGTCACACCACTGTACATAACTACAGACTCCAGACAGGGTGTTAAGAGCTGATGTCTGTAGGTGGAGGTTAAGTGCTGCGCAGATGCTAGTTATGCATCTGTGCAGTCTTTAGGACTTGAAGGCAAAATGTCAAACAACAACAAAAAAATTGTTTTTTCTTACAAAAAACAAATGTTTCCACAGCATAAATCCACTAGTCTAAGTTTTTAAATATGCATAAACATCACAGACCAAAATCTAGATTTCCAACAGCCAAAGCATCTGCAATTCTTGGAAACAAACAAACAAACAAAGAGTGATTATGCAGGTGCAGGCTCCGGGGTGTGCCTTTGCACAGTTGGAAATGGCCTAGTTAGCTCCATACAAAGGTTAA
The DNA here is from genome assembly GCF_057382095.1 of Aulonocara sp. 'chitande type north' Nkhata Bay. NCBI lineage: Eukaryota > Metazoa > Chordata > Actinopteri > Cichliformes > Cichlidae > Aulonocara > Aulonocara sp. 'chitande type north' Nkhata Bay. The sequence goes on along the minus strand of NC_141352.1, from coordinate 19,400,453 downwards.
AGGTGAACTCTGTATAAATAATGCGTCTTTTACCTCCGACTGACACCGGAGACAACTTATTTTTGAGTTTTTATCTCTTTGGCCAGCCAACAGTCCTTATCAGTGTCCCTGTCACAGTTTTTATTTGGCACTTCCTGCTCCGCTCACATGAACACTTTGCATTAAAAAAAAAACAAAAAACGGAGCCACTAAATTTGACTAGATGCTCAATCTGTAGTAGTAGGATGTTCAGATTTGCCTGTATGGCTACAGGTAGACAATACCAGAAGACAAAAGAAAAGAAAATTGAAGGCACCTGCTTCTCTAAGGGCCCATCTGTAATGCTGCTGTAGGTCGATTACAAAAATGTACGTGGCTGTGCAGAATAGGGCTCTGAGCACAATCTCTGGACCTTTTATTATGTCGAACTCAACAAGGTATGTGCAGAGTAGTAAAGGCACAGTAACAAGCACGTACAGGTGGTAACAGCAAACAAACAAACAAAGTGTGTAGAGGCATTTTGAAACCTGCAGAAATTCCAGATTATCATGGCACAGATAAGAGGTAGCTGGGCTTAGTGTCTTTTTTATGAAGTAATGGTAACACATTACATAAGTGACGTACGTTAGGGCAGTAACAGGACAGTCTGAGGTTAAGCACTGCTGGATTATATGAGGGCTGAAGCTGGAAATCTTTCATCTGACCAACAGCCCACTGCAACAACTAGTAATGAAACCTTTGCCACAAAATGCCCCACACGACGAGAAGCAGAATCCTTCAACTGCAGACATGAGAGAGTAAAGCAGCGATGAATCTTAAAACCCCAAAACAAGTCAGTGCTTTCACCTCTGGTTCCCTGTGAAAAATCAATGACTGCTGAAATACGGCTTGTGTTTACCGCAAGCTTCAGACAAACGTTTTACTATAGGAAATATTTTAGAACTCACAAGTCGCTAATTGAGGTTACAGAAAGTCTCAAAGCCATTTAACACAATCACAATCGAACACAAGACCTCACCGATTGTGCCGTCATTCAGCTGCAGTGGAGTTTATGACCTCAAATTTGGATTTTCTTTCTAGTGACAGCATTTACACAAATGCCATTTTGCCAAAGAAAACAAACTAATTCTCCATATTTTATGCAATAATCCAACAAACCTATTGAAACACCTACTGGTTTTATTTCTCGTGGGACAACGTCCAAGCTGGCCTACAAAAAGAAAACGGTGTTTTTGGCTACAGATACATGTACTCTGAAAAAAGCAGATTTAAATGTAGAAAGCTAAAAATAAACACCATCTCACCACCTACAGAGTAGTTTCCGCTCATTGCTGACACCTGAACTTAACCTAAAATTCTGCCCTCACGGTGCATGTGTACATGCAGTGTGGGATTTTCAGCTTCCCCAAAAACCCACAAACCCCCCCGTTACTCTATTGCTACCAGAAAAAGGATAACAAGAGAAATGAAAAAGAACTTTGCTTTGGAAATTTTTCTCTCATTTGACGTCACATGCTCTTTCCTGTGTATTTCCTTAGAGGAGGACACAGAGGAAGGAACTCATATTGCAACAGATGGCAGTAAATAACAATGATTAAGACCATGACTTAGTTGGTAACCACCTCTGAAACAGTTGCTTTTTTGGGGGTTTATAGATGAGGTACACTCAGCAGGAGGAGAAGAAAGTGCTGGGGAGTTTGCTCAGCTACCAGTGGTAGACAGGAACTAGTTTTGTTTTTCAACTGTGGCCTCCCTACACTGGCTGGCTGTCCCATTGTCTGCTAGGACCCTTTCGACCTCCTGGCTTCCCTCCATTTCACGACTCTTCCTCTGCGGACGACAACACCCCGCGTCAGGCTGTCTGACAGTGCCTGAACACACTCCTGCTTTGGCATTTTGAGTCCTCCTGCTCTAATCACAGTCATATTCTCAACTGCACTTCTTCTCATGTTCCCTAAATTATCACGCAAACTACACTTATGTCATGTGGTGACAACACAGAGCCTCAGAAAGTGCTCTATAGATTCACAGCAATGCAAACTCAGACAATATATGTACCGCAAAAAAGCCACACTCAGTCGTATGGTTTATGTGCCAAATATAATGACAGCCATGTGTAGTTCAAAAATCAAACAAGCTAAAGGAAAGACACACAAGAGTGAGTTGGCTGTTCTTCAGTGGAGACGACCGGGGCTACCTTTTAAGACTACAGCTTCAATAAAGCTGCCAACGCGGTTGAAACGCAGGAAACGTGCAAACTTCTTTCAACTTCAGCTGTTCGAGACATCAAAAGCAAGCAGGCAGCCATCGATCTCTGTGACGGAGCAGCGCTCGGAGAGAAATACTCCTCTGTTCTTTACGCATCTGGACAGCACACCGCTACAGTCAGGCGCTACAGGAAAATTATTTGGTTAACATATGTAATCACAAAAAACCCCAAAACAAAACAGAAAACTGCACAGTAACTTTAAAACTCGTTTTCACTTTCTCTTCACCTTTACTCAGGTGACCTAAATTTAAATTGCATTTTGCTGATGCTGTAAATCATGTGTGCTCCCCCCAAATACAAACACGTCAGTTCAATTAAAAAGAAAAAGATTTCCATAACCACTGTCTTTTACATGATTGCTATTTGGACACGCCAATAAAGCAACGAGTGTCATGATACTGGCATGCTGCACAAACAAACAATAGATATTCAATTGTGGGCAGCAAGCAGGGGGGCAAAGAGACGCTCTACTGAGAGCTAATATTTATATTCCTTCAGCCACCAGTTTGTCAAAATGATGCTGAATAACAACAAAGTCTAAAACAAAACTTTTTCTATGTGCCAGCCCCCCCCTCCCCCTTGCATTTTAACTAAACCAAATAAGTAACTCACAATAGATATACAGTCTGGTTTACTTGTTCCTTTTGGATTTCTGAGTTTTGGATTATCATAAACAAACACTTTAAGTGATCTTTTGACTGTACTCTACAGACCAAATTGTGGTTATTCACTGGGAAAATAATCGGTATATTATTCTATAATAAAAGCAATCATCTATAGTAGACAATATAATTCAATTGACAAGGCGGGGGAGGGCGTTGTTAATGTCGGCAATGGTTCAACAGGTCCAGACCCTTGCTCACTTCCTCTTAAGCAATTCTTAATGGAAGAATATACAGGAAAACAAAGACGAGTAAATGTCTTTTCACAGGAGAACAACATCTGAAGGCCTGAGTAAACTTGACAACTCCCCTGCCAAACTTCTAATTATGATTACGTCTTTTGCCTTTTTGGTCAGGGAAGAGCGATCAGTGGTTTTGGAGAAAAGCCGGACTTTGAAATGAGGGAGTGTGCGACAGATAGATCCCCCCCCCCCATATGATTCAACTTCCTTCTAACTTCTTGCTTCCTCTCTGGCTTCACTTCTCCAAATGCTCAGAGAGAAATGTGCCTCAAATTAGAGTTTCCGCTCGCTGGGGAGGCTGAGAAACAGGAAAACGGAGGGAGGGGAGAGAGACAGAGAGAAAGACTAACAGCTCTCAGTTTACACAAGCAAAACATTTGTTAGCTCATCTCTGTGTTGGTTTCATCACCATACTCTGGATCCTTCAGACAGCAAGCAGACTAGTCAGTGGACACGGACACACACACACACACAAAGATAGACAGAGACAGGCGATATCACTCAGCAGTTACAAGGTGAGATTACAGCAAGCGTGTGTGCCGAAGCCTTTTGAAAACGAGTGTCAGCGTGGCTGTAAAATATCCTCATCCCACAGAGCTGTCCATGTAGCGACATTCCTCTGATAACCGAGTGAGGTGCGGGAGATGGGAACCCGGGTCCCATCAATCAGCAAAGACCCCTTCCTCCTCTTGACTACAATGACTACAGTGTTCTACATAAGCACCCTGCGTCCCTTCAACTGTAGCCCATGACAGGAGGTGGGGTGGACGGTGGGGGAAGAGACCCTCCTAGAATGAGTGGGGGCACCCTTAGGTTAGCATAAGAGAAAACACACACTGGCTATATATTAAGATATTCCTAAACAGGGTAGGGGTCTTCAAGCATGATAAAGTAATACACCTAGCTCACTGGGACTAATAGTAGAAAGAACTGGAGTGGGATTACTGTGTGTATGCATGTGTGTTCAACAGAAAGAGGCAGAGAACGATTGCTGAGGCAATTACAGGCTTCGGCTCAGCAGAAGGCTTTTCAAAAGCATATCCACCCAGTCTTTGCAGCTGCTCACACTCACACACACACACACACACACACACAAAAGCTGTTAAGACACCCTTTCACCCTCTCTTTACCAGCACAACATGTTAGCACAGAAATCAGTTTCCGCCAGCTCCAATTATGACACATTTACTTGGTTAACTAAGATAAAACTAACCAGTGTGAGAAATCACGAAGGGAAGATGAAAAAGAAAGAAGATTTGACAATTGCCGCTGCACAGCTAGAGAGAGAAAGAGAGCGCGAGAGTGAGAGGAGGAAAAAAAAAAAGCCACTCAAACTTCAGACAAAACATTTCCGGACAACTTGTAAAACAACAAATGAGTCATACTTGCTTTAAAAGCAGCTTAAGAAGACTAGAAATGTAGAAAACTCACGAAAGAAATGTTTGAATAGGTTAGCCATGTCCATTTTGGGCTTGCCGTCTCTCCCTCTCTCTGTCTCCTTCCCGGCCCCCGCTCTCTTCCCACTGCAGCTGTAGAGTTATTCCATGTGAACACCCAGAGAGCTGGGAGGATTTCAGAGCAGGGCAGCCTACTTGTGACCATGTGGTCAGGCTTAGCCAATGAGAGTGTGGGATATAGAGGCCTTCAGTCCAGCTATGGAAGGCAGAGCACAGAGGCCTCATGGAGAGGAGAAGAAGAAGGGGGGGGGTTGACACTTATACGCGCAGAGAAAGAAAAGGGAAAGACAAGGTATAAAGAAAGTGAAGGAGTAATTTCCTCAACATATAGAAGCAGGAGGGTAGTGTCCTTAAAAAAAATTATATAAGGATCTGTGAGGACATGGCAGCAGCTGAGTGAGTCAGTGAACACTCAGTGTCACATGACTGCAGTTGTTGGGAGAAACACTCATAACTTTACAACAAACACAGGAAACATGAGTACTAAAACACACACACACACACACGGATCATACCATCACACATTCTTTCGAACGATGACACTGCTCCACACCCAGCAACGGACCTGGCTAAGAAAAGAAGAAGGGAAAAGGAAAAAAACCCCAAGGTTTTCCCTCCCACATATTATTGAAGAGTCAGCCCTAAAGTTCACAGCTAAAATGCTTTAAATCTACTTAATAAATAATTAAAAACAAGAAAAAGTGAAAGTTATACATTTACAACCTTTCTATTGCTATATTTGTGTTTCATAAAGTTTGGTTTATGGTTAGACCACATTTGCTCATGTTTTACTGAGTTGTATGTGTAAGTGAGAAATAGCTGGAGTTGCCATTGCTGCAGCTGTTCATGTGAACCATTTGATCAACGGATGCACCGACAGGTGGGATGTTACGGGGAAGCTCGTCGCTGTGGTGCACGACAACCAAACACATACACACACACTACAGACAACAGAGAACAGACAGGCAAATAAACCTATAAAAGCCTAGGACATGAAGACTGAGGAGACCTAAACTGCAGCAGTAAAAATAAATAAATAAATAAAAATTTACATGCCATAAACAGAAAAACAACAAGAGAAAAAAGGGAAATCCCTGCTTATTTAAGTGAGCAAAAACAGAAAAGAAATGAGCCGCACATTAAAAACTAGAGAGGCTGCTTCCTGCCCTTACATGATTTTTCATTACGAGAGCATTTGAGCTGACAGGCTCATCTAACCACAGCACTCACGCACACACTAACAGGAAGACACATTTCACGTGTCCAACAGATAAGGGTTTTGCAAACATTTGTAATGTATACACTTATGACACACTTCTGGTTAGAAGGACGGAGAATAGCCCCATTTTTTTCTAAACTTTCGGGAGGAAAAACACCTTTCGGACAAAGGGTTTCCTCGCAGAGATCCTCCTACTCAACAGCACGCAGACACTGCCACATCACCAATAAACAAAACTGCTTAAAAAGTACCCTTTTTTCCCCTGCAATTTGATGTTATGCAGATAAATAGCAGACGATGACTAGTGTACACCTAATGGATTAGCGTAAACTGACAACAGCTATGCCATTGCGCTTTAATTAGGATAATGATGGCATGTGGTTCAAACAGTTTGGAGTTCAATGTTTAAAAAAAAGCTTCTGACACTAAAGACAAGGCATAACAAACTAGGTAATTTATGAAAAGAGAAATCACAAACAAACTGTGTTACTATGGTGCAGATAGAGGAGAAAACACCTGTGCTGTATCAATTCAAGACAAGATAAAAGAATTAGGTGCTGCTCATACAGAAACAGAAACTAGAAATTGTCCAATTTACCTCCACCTAACACACATCAACAGGAGAAAACATCAATTGTATTGGCATTTAAAAATAGAGATCACCGCCTTACCAGAATAAATGCTTCAAAATACACAATCGTGCATCAGACAACGCTCCAAGAAACTAAAGTTTCAAACTAAAGTGCACAGTGAGATGAAAATCGCTCTCTGCATTTCAACCAATCACATATCAGCCTGCGACCATTCTCCTGTGGTGACTTTCACAAGATTCATCACACGCCACAACAATGTATTGTAGCTGGCCTAGATAAACGTGCTCTGTAATGCCACTCTTCTTTTTCTTTTTTAAAGCATGCAAAACACAAAGCACATCAACCAACAGTCAAAGATGCTGCAAGGCATCAAACATGCGCAAATATTTCATAAAACATCCTCAAAGCTTTACCGGGAAATGGTGAGATCCTCCATAACACTAAACAAATTTGTGGAGAAGAGTGTTAACTTTGATAAAGCTTCAAGTCAAAGTCAGGAAATCATAACTACTTTTTACCTAGTGTGTCTTTGAGATTCTTGACTATAGATGCTTTCCTGGCACTGTTTTTCCTTTCCACATAGTTGGACGGCACAAAGCCTGTTTTGTTGGTGGCATTTCGAACCCTCCACCAGGACTTTGAGTCATCGAGAAGCCAGAGACGCTCGTTTTTCTTGATGTCCAGCTCCTGGTCCTGCTGGGCCATGTAGTCAAATTTGGCGATGACAATCACCTCTTCCGTCATCTTGCACTAGGAACACTGAGAGAGAGAGCAAGGAGAGACATGAGAGTGACCAAAGGGTATATTCTACCTCACAAACTCTTTGAATCCTTTTAAACATTAAAACATTTTCAAAATAGTGTCATCGAGAATAGTGTTATCTCATGAGCAGCAGTAGCAGTTACTTATTTACACTTATACCGAGCCTTCATATCTTTCCCAAGTATGGATTATGAGCATCTGTTTCCTGTGTCTGCTAACACTTGAGACGCATGTCCAGACTGTGGTGTTTGCTCATGTAGAATGATTATTTAGAAGACACAGCAGACGTAAATTTAGAAGCCGTTTAGAAACAGGCAGCCGTACCTGTACTGCATCAAAGCTGAGAACTTCAAGGGCTCTGACAATTCTGCTGACCTAGAAAAAGAACAAGAACGATGCGAGATAATTACTACTTGCTTCTTCTTAAAACTCTTCTCTGCAGATTTGTCGATATTACCAGGAAACTTCCTCTTTTATACAGTGTTGGCTCTTGATTTTTAAATAAAACGAACCCAGTGTGTTTACAACATTGTCTTTGTAGTGCACCAATGCCAAGATACAGATGATGTCATTAAACTATATTAGCAGAAGGCCAGCCAACATTTCCACAGTTTAGTCTCTTCAGATATAATTTCCTTCCACTAATTGTATTCTTTTAATAACAGTCATAACTGACTATCCACAATGACAGTGTACAAACGAAGCCTTCATACATTTACACAGGTGGTTAGGAGCAATGCTAAACTACCAAACTCTCTTTTCTTTTAGGCATCAAATGTGAAGCGAGAAATCAGAACGATGGTAAAGATTACTGCAACGGGGAAGCAAAAAAAGAGAGAGGCACTGTGCGTCAGAAATGTGGGTACGTCAGTGAGCGAGGCTCTCAGCGACCAGTGATGAAGGATATTATTTTAAATTTAGCACTGGCCTATAAATATTCAAAACTGTGCGCAGCGCCAATGCAAATGTTCAGCTTATATGAACAGCGATGTTTGCGATCATTCATAGGTTCCCTGAGCTATCTAAAATTATGATTTTGGAAGACTGTGATCCACTGTGAAGACTTCATGTTCAACAATGAGCACATTCACAACAGCTGGTCTCATGACCCCTGCAGCCATCAGCACAATCAGAATATGCTAGATTAATACAGCAGATACTTGGGTCAACAGTGAGGGAGTGGGGCACCACTGAAGCATCTGCTTAGCTGCTCTGATGTCACGAGAGTGGATGGAGTTTCACCTTCACCCCCCCCCGCCCCAAAAACTCCCGACTGACTCCAGGGACCAGACACTGACCTCGTTGATAGAGAGCTCTTGGTTTTTATTTGAAGCAGCAGCAGTGTCTAAGTTTCCTTCTATAGCTGGCCTTGAGATACGCCTAAACCTGATCTTAGGCAAACACAAGCAGAAGCTGCAGAGCTAAGTTTCAGCATGGTTAAGCAAGAGGAGGCGGGGAAAAAAAACGAAACAAAACACAAAAAGAACAAATTTATAAAAAAATTAATTAATTAATAAAAAAAAAAAAGGAGGTCTGGGGAGATCTTAGCGGACTAAAAAAAAAGAAAGAACAGAAGACAGTTAAAGCAACATGAGATGATGCTGCCACATTAAGACTACAACAAGTTTAGAGTCAGAAACTAAGAGGTGTGATTAAAAAAAAAATTATTTGTGTAACATAGCTTCCATAAAATGCTGGGTGGGTGGGGGGCACCTGTGGTTTAAGCTTTCCACATATGGGGTGTTGTCTTAATTTGCAAAAAAACTAATAAATAAATGAAAAAAATCATTTGGGTGTATAATGTGGTTTTATCTCATGGCTTGTTATTGCATGCTCCGTTTCCATCCTTAATTAAATTAATGAACACTGCGAGACATGTTAGGGAGTGGCACAAAAAAAACAAAGAGCTGATTTACTCTTCTCGAGAGCCTCCTTCACCCAAGACAAAAGCAACAATCTCTCCACTCCCTGGGCTGGGCTGGATAACTGTCTGCCAAAACAGGAATACAAGTGTGTATATGCGCTCCTCCTGCATTTACAACATCCCACCCTTACTATAGTTTTTCCATTTTACACTCTCCCTAGTATTTCATGACCAAATCGCAAGTGCACAGCTATTCCTCCCATTTTCAGAAAACACGCTGCAACCCATCACCCCCCACATCTAAGATGGCTAAGCACTAAGTGCACATTAACACCACAGTGACTTGCGATGCGAATGTGAGGGAGGATCAAAAAGTTAAGCGACAGATGCCCTGAGCTAATCATGCAGCTGCATACTGAGCCGAGACCAGTCGCCTTGCCCCAAAGCGCTACGCGAGAGGTCAGACGGGTCAAACTGCTCAAACGGTCTCGCATTAACATCAACTGTGGATCTCCACTTACCCTGCTGCCAGGCAGAATTAACAGGTAAGCCCAATCCGCCAGCAGCACATAGCACACATCGATCTTATTGACTTTGTGACTAAATGTTTTCACATTTATCTTTCTAACTCACAGCTTTAAAAACAAAACAACAAAAAAGGACTCCTCTTAAATTATAAAATACAGTAGAATAGCCCTTTATTGTCATCATACATGTACAACAAAATTGTAGTTCGGGAGCACTGTGCTGCTGTATACGTTCATATTTGCCGCCATCTTGCATTTGTGAGACAAAAATTAGGTTAACTAACCAAAAACGTGAAAAAAAAAAACTGTCTTTCCATTTAGAGTTGAGATGAATTAACATATGCAGAATCACCTGTAGTTGGAGAATTTTGCAAGACAAGTAAAAATAAAAAACAAAACAAAAAAACATATTCACTGATGATTCGCAGTGATGTGGAGAAGAAAAGAGGCCAACCAATAACAACAGCAACAACAAAAACCACTACGAGGGCAAGGGCTGCTGATGTGGAAATGTTCAGTGGACAAGATTATCAAATGCGATGATGTCATGACTCAATGCTCCCAGACAAATAGCCTGTGACCTTTATAATGAGTAAGTAGTAGAAGTATAGATGTTTTGAAGAAACCAAGCACTGGGAAAAATAACGTGGGTGCCAAACATAAAGCAAAAACACGATCTTTACAGACAAGCTTTGTGGTCATCAATGAGGGCACCGAGACTGCATGAAATGGTTGGAGAAGTAGCCAGATCTGGTGGTCTGTGGTAAGTGCAGGGTTTTCCCTGCTCGTGGCAGCTCTACTATTCCTCCCTCGTAACATTCAAAACCAGTCTGCTGTCAATAAAGCAAAAAAAAACAACAAAAAAAACAAAAAAACAAAACATCTCTAATATTCTGCCTTGAAACAGAATAAAAACCTGTGTTCTAGTAGCTTCTTTACTGAGAGCTTTTCCAACACGTTATTATCAGTATCATCTGCTTTAAAGGCTGAATTATAATTTAGATTAATCAAGTAATATCTGACAAAGTATCGGAAAATATTAGAAACATACCGGGGCAGTTTTTACACAAAACAGCCAGCTGAGTGTACGCTGAAACGCTGTCACTTCACAGCTAACAGCTCAAGATTGAACTCTGTGTGGGGGTATTACCACAAGTGGAATGTGTGTTTATAAAAAAAGTGGGCCTATTTGTGTCATGCTAATGTGCAGAATTATAAACCAAGCGGTAAGTCTGGCTCAACGTTATCTAGTGACAGGTCAAGCAGTGTTAATACAAGTCAACCACTCATGTTCTCAAGAGTACCAACTCTAGTCACAACTGTTTCCCATCAGCAATGTAAAACTAACCCAAATGGCATCACTGGGGTATTGAACACAGGCCAGCGATCCTTTATTTAGAGTCATCAGAAAATACCTTTCTGTTACACAAAATTTGACGAGGCTCAAGTGACGGCGTAAACCACAAACCGCAATAACTGCAAATTAGCAGTGTAATGAAGATGCACAGTGCAACTTTGTCAGTTCTTGTATTACAATAAAACAACACTGACATGAATTCACCACATCCTGCAATCTACAGCTACTGCCATAACCTCTCGAGTCTATGCATGAGAAAAAGGGGGAGAAAAAAAGCACACAAGTGAAGAGCCAGTCAAAGAGCACTCCTAGTGGACTCTTAGTGGAATGCATTTTATAGAGATGCTGTCCTGGAGACAAGCATGAGTAGAAAATAGCCAGAGCTGCACTGACGTCAATTTTTGTCCTTTTACAAGTCATATGAGAAGTTATTTGTTAAACAAAATGAACAAACAAACAAGAAAACCTCACAACAGTTGGATATTGTATCAGCTAAACAAACCAAAAAGAACAACTATGGATCCTTGTCTATCTTCACTGTGTGGGCATACAGTGTATCACTGCTCGGCAAGACTGCTGAGGCACTGAGACAGCAGCAGCATGAGCTCACAGAGGCAGACAGAGTAACCTAATCCCTGTGACAGCCTGCTAAAATCACAGGGCTCTGCTGCCTTCTGGAATGTGCTCTTTCTGCTCGCTGCTCACTCAGCCCCTCTGGCACTGCTACACTTCCTCCTTCCACCAAAATGTGCATTTTAGATACAGGGAAGGTCTGATTCACAAACTGACAGCACAGGATGGCGATGGGCCGATTAAGACATGTTTGCGCTTCTCTTCACACTGAACCACAGCAGTTGAAATCCCATGAGACTGCAGCTCATCCCAGATGTCCCAGTTTCTCTCTAAACAAAACAGAAGCACAGCAGCAAAGGGTCATGGGAGACTTGGCAGGCCAGCTGTGAGACAGGAAGTGTGGACACAAGGGTGACCGGATGATGGGAAAGTGATGCAAGCTGACAGAGAGCAGGCTTGACCCTCTTCGAGTTTAGATGAGTTCAGATAACTTATCTTTGCACTGATGCTTGTAATGTACCTTGTTAAAGAGATCAAAGATGAACTGCTGGACTACTTTAAACTTTAGCACCAAGACAGATCACATGATTTCCCACTTTAGAAAACTGTATTGTTCCAGCATCACATTAAAATTGAATTAGTGGGCCTCTAGTGTTTTGGGTTAAGCATATAGGCTAAGCTACATTCATGACTGTGTGAAAGCAGTTGGTTATCCACCCCTCGGGATCACCCTCAGCAGTTGGGAATGGCCTAAAATAGACCGTGGCTCATGTCCTTTGAGAACTGTCAGAGATTTACTCTCATAGCAACGACCAACAGCAAAAGTTTCAAGCTTTCTTTTAGACTAACTTCACATCAAAAGCCCCACTCTACACTCTAAACAAATATGTGAAAGGCCCACATAAACGCCACTGTTTGAAATATGTTGCTTAGCAATTTAGCCTGAAAATCCCATGCAAAAAAAAAAAAAAAAAGGAGTAGTGCCATTTTCATAAAAGGCAGTATTTATGTAATTTTGGCAAACTTAATGTCTCAAACACCACAATAAAGAAATTAAATCATAGCCCATGACCTTTTCAAATCTATAGCAGACAAACAAACAAACATATTCTCATATAGGCATCCATCCATATTAGAGGATATCCATTGTTGTGTCTGAGTATCTGTTCATAAAATTCAAATTAACAAACATTACGCTAAAAATGTTTTCACTTCCTTATTTCACTTCACAGTTTATTATTACAACTGCATATTCACCCTCAGTCTGGTTGTGAACTGTCTAGCCCACAGAAAGACGGTACTGGTGAAGTGACTCCTTTTCTGTGGCTGGAAGAGGGGGACGAGATGTTAAACAGAATGCCAATGTCTGTGTCTAAGCTGCACAGAGATTCACCTGTAATAAAGTCAGTTTTGATTGCTGAATTTTGATTTTTCACAAAGTCTAAATCACTGCCCCAGAAGAGAGCAATCTACCAAGCATTGCTTCAGAGGCTCACACTAACGTTGCTCAAATGAAAAGAGAAGACAAGAAATGTGAAACCAAGACGGTTTTCATGGGTCCTTACAAGTAGGCGTTTGCTAATAAAACTTAAGAAAAAAAAATGCTGAAACCGAGATTGTCAAAATGAAATAAGTTGATCTGTATCAGCCCTGAAAACCTGATCAAAGCTTCCTTATCAGAAATCACAGCAAGTTACATAACCAAAGAGTTTGTAGAAAGCCTATGATGTTGCAAAAAAGGCAAAACATAGAAAAAAATGTTACTGTAAAGCCACTTGCAAGACTGCACACAAGTCATGCTTTATCTAATTATAATTAATTATTTATAGTGAATGCACACTCTGCAGCTGGCAGCACGAGGTGATTCACCAGAAGCATGCTTTTATTCCATCCATAAGCAGATATCTGTCAGAGCTTAATACCTCTGTGGAAGAAAGGATCCATTTCCTTAGACTCAACCTAATTTAGCAGCCTACACCTCTTCATGTACACCCTGAAATTGGCAGCTCTTGTTCTAGCTGGCCTACCCACCAGGTAAAATGATGGCCACATCCAAGAAATCTTGGGTTTAAAGCAACAGTGCATCTGTGATTCTGGAGCTCCAGGGGATTTCCCAATGACTAATCTAAGTTTACAAAGCAGAAGGAACTCCAACACACAGCAGTGCAGTTTAATAAAGCTGCTCTTGGTTTGGTTTTGTGTACTGTCATGGTTCCTAAACCTGCTAGGAGTCAGTATGAACAAAATCTAAATATGGGGAAGTACTGCCATGAAGCAGAAGACCTTGTTATTGTTTCAGTAAAAACCACAGATTATTTGTAAACTGGACAGTAGTAGATATAAAATAGATAAAGGCTTCATTTGAACTCTTCCTACATCCTCAAAAATGCCATCACAATAGAACTAAACAAGCTACTTGTGGCAGACATTTGAGAAGGACACAAGTTGGAAAAATCAAAAATCTAGGATCTGCAAAAATTCCCATCCTTACATTCTCTGATAGGAGAGAGGGGGGGAAAGAACATTTTCCACAGAAACGCTCATCTCTGTACTCCCCAAATCAGTCAGCCTACACACATTTCAGTTCATTTTATTTCTTTAGGGTATTATCTGAGAGTAAAATCAATGTTCTCATGCATTTTTAATGAAAGCTGGAGATTGTTTAGCAACTTTTCCATACCCAGGGAAATGGTGTGAAACAGCACTTGTTATACATGTTGCTAACTAGGGCTGCCACGAACGATTATTTTGACAGTCGACTAGTCACCGATTATTTCTGCGATTAGTCAACTAATCAGATCATGCATCCACTGGACGTAAAACATACAGCTTATTGCACCAGCATGCATCTGCTCTTATATAACTATCATTAGCTTACAGCTTGAAGTGTTTAAGGTATGTGCTAACTAAAAAAAAAAAGACAAGATGATAGTTTATTAAATTTGAATGACATCTGCAGATTGTTTCGGTGGAGTTTAATAAACTCAGCCGTCTGCTCCTTGCTATCTAAAATATAACAGGACACCGGAGTATATTCTCGAGCATCTCACACTTCTGATAATCAGTCGTCTGCTTGACATTTATTCAGCTGTGTAAAAACTATAACTTTAATCTCAGCCAAACAGATTTACTCAGGAACAAATAAAATACTAAAAAAAATTTTTTTTTAAAAAAAGCCAAACAATAACATTTTTAAGTTATCTAAGTGACTTATATTAAATGTTTAACCTGAGTAGCGAAAGACGGCGGTGGGTTTGAAAACGATTTGCTGGGAGTCCGGTGTTCTCACAGGCTCGAGTGAGCCTTGAACCCGGCTCGCTATCGAGCTAGTGGGTAACAGACGTCTCAGAAAACGTTGGAGCGCTTTTGAAAATATGCGGTGTCTTGATAAACTGAGCAGATATTTGAGGTTTACACAGCTACATTCTCGCCTGAAAATATGTTAAACTTTATTTTGTGACCCAAAAAGAATAATAAGAGTAATATTAAAACTAACTAGCTGCCGCCATTGTTGACAAATGCGCTGGGCCGCGCTATGAATTCTGGGACACAGCTTCTTCTTCTTCTTCGGGGTTTAACGGCAGCTGGCATCCTTGTACATGCAGTGCTGCCATCTTCTGTTTCAGTCCGTTATTACACTCTTAAATACTACTACCGGTACTTATTCCTGCGTCTTTTGCGATCTTACAAAGCTTCAAACGACGCGTCGACTATTAAATTAGTCGTTGACGATTTTAATAGTCAACGTAATCGTGACTAGTCGACTAATCGTGGCAGCCCTATTGCTAACCCCTTCAAAAGATCCAGCACATTCATTTCAGAGGCAACAACAGATTTTTATAGGGATGGTCAGCTTTTTTTCTACACACAAAAACTAAAGAAATCAAAATAATCTGATTAAGATGCTTAAGTCTGCAACAAAGCCAATATCTCAGCAGTTGCTTGAAGGTCAGTTTCAAGGCGATCAGAAATGCGATAAGAAAAACAAACTGATTCTCAAATGACTGATGAGATTCCTAGGTTGCCGGACTGTTTAATTATTTCATTCTTGCTGTTTGATTTCCCGTGTGATTGCATTCAAGATCTAGCTTGCTTTAATTCAAATATTTTCCATGTTGTCGTTACAGCCAAGAGCGTTATGCCATAAAATTGAACTTTGCTCCTAGGTTTGGGTGTTATAAAATAGTCACAGGAAAATTTCCATCTAGTCACTGATCTCTATTTGCTACCAGTGGACCACAGACAACACTGAGAGGTGAGATTATAGATCCAAAAATCTGGTACACAAGAGGTTTTAATTAGAACAGTCTCATATACTGGAGCTATATGAAGGTCTAACTGTTTTTTTGTTGTTTTTTTTTGCATAACATGTTCATAAAGAACATGACAAGAAAAACGGGTGGTGTGGAAGCCACCCATGAACCATCATTTTCTTGCTCCTACTGAAAGTACTGTAGCAGACTGAGGAAGGTTTGTGGACAGGACTTACTATTGGTTTAACAAATTCACAGAAATGACCTAAGCTTGTGCCTAAAAAGCCTGCTTTCATCATTAAAGACACGCACAGTTCTTTCATTATGACAGTATTGCTTTTTTTGTAATTCAGTGCTACACAACTGCTGTCACAACAATGATAGTCGTAGTTGCACGAGTACGCACATCCTCATTATCACTTTGCCAAACCCACTGAAAGAAAACCCCGAACCATAATGGACTAAGAGAAGAAACACTGAAACTGCACACTTCTCCTACTCGACACGAGGAAGTCAAATCACTTCAAAAGAAAACAAAAAGATGGCAAATACAGCCGGGACAGTACACTTTTACAAAAGTTGGAAAACTTAGTCCAAACAAGAAACAATAACTGTGCACTTCCTTACAACTTTGCTTTAGTAGTTAAGCTGAAACTTATCTTTTTCTCCCCTTTTTTTGGTTTCAGTGTTTTGCTCATTAGTCGCCTTTTTGCCCTTTGCCAGGGCACAGAAAGCAGGAGCTGTTGCTCCGTCATATTCTGTCACAGTTAATGTATACAGAGAACGTCTGTTATTTACTCTTCAAACATCTACATGCATGAGCAGTCGGGCACAAAAAAAGAAAAAAAATGAAAGAGGAAATGGAAGAGAATGTATGCAATAACAGAGATTAAGGCGATAACATGCAAAGAGACAATTGCGGAAAAAAGAAAAAAAAAAATCCCCATTTCTCAACTTCATAAAAAGTCCAAAAAAAAAAAAAAAAAGAAAGAAAGGTGACTTTATGAACTAGCTTCTGAGCCCTGACGAGGGAAATTTTAGCCATCGTTTTGACTATCGAGAAAAGCAAAGTTGGTATTTTACCCTGGGCTGCGAGGACAGATTTGGCTGCTGGAAGCCACTGGTAGCCAGACACTCGGAAAAGAGGAAAGGGCACAGCCAAACAAAAAAAGGATAACGCCTTCATACGCATACGATTATTCTGTCATAAAATCCAAACAAGAGCACCATTATAGTGTGGGATGTATGACTATTACAGGAGTACACAAGGAGTATATCAGAGTGAAGGAACAGTCCTCACTTCTGCACAGAAGCTCATGACATGGCAGCTGACAGGTGCAATTTTTTTTTTAAAATAGGTTGCCTAATTGCAGTTTCCATGCATACATTTGATTTTCAAATGTAAGCCTTCGAGTACGAAATGCTGATAAGAATGGCATCACCATTTCCTCCTGCAAGCTGTGGATACCCTCTCTGTGACTCCAACTGAGAAGAGAGCAACAGCAGAGCAAATGCCTCTCTCTTCCTCCTCCTCCTCTCACCTCCTTGAAAACTAACTTGTGACAATAATTACAGAGTAATTCTTAACCAGTCGCTAGTATTTGGTTGCAGAGATGTGCAGGCTACTCGCATAAATCGCTCTGATATAATTAACCACAAATCATCAAATAAATACCTGCAATACAAAAACCTCAAGCTGGAATAATCTGTTGAGTGTTGCACCAAATTTTGTAGAAGGCCACACAAACAAAAGCCGCAAGGGCTCGCCAGGAGTTATACAGACGAACTGCCCCATTGTGCTTCTAAGAATGACATTTAGTCTGGCTTGGGTTGTGTAAGGTAGAAACAATGTTACGGGATAAACTAAGTGTGCAATTACCCAAAATCTTGCCCAAAACAAGATCTAAGCGATCCAACTAGGAATATGTAGGCTCAAATGCATTTTGCACGTAGTATACAGGTAGGTATTTATCCACAAATTGAGTTTAGATAAAAAAAAAAAAAAACTATTTAACAAACAAAAAAAACAATTCATTGTTGTATGTTCTCTAAGGTGAAGATTTTTCCTGCATTTGAAATCTCTGGGACAGAATGTCTTTAGGTTGAGCACTACTGATCCAAATAAACAGATACCAAGCCAACTGGGTATCACTGGGTGAAGATAGAGGTGATGGACCAGCTATGACTAATTATGGCTACTTGAAGCAAACCCCAATACCAGTGATGCACATCGAGACCACGACCAAGCGAGTTCAACTCAGTACGCAATTAAAAAACGTAATCCTGAGATATAATAAGAAAAAAATAAAGCTGCATTTAAGTATAAACTGTAAATTGGATCAAACGGTTTAACATCACTGTGGCTTCATTTAAATTGTCAGTCTTACAAATAGAAGTGTTTACGTGGTGCCCGCTTGAACGAAAAGAAGAATAAAGATGATAAAGCTGTGTAGCAGTTTTGGTGGAGTTTTTACCTTATAACCTGAGCTTGACAGCGTGTCACGCTAAAACGGCTAACATTAACCTGGCTAAGAAAATTTCCCCCATCTGCTTTTAGTGGTTACAGCCAGACTAACCGTCTGCCAGCTGGATAACAGTGTGCTGGCCATGCTGGTATGGACACTAGGTGTTTTTCTCTCTCACTCTCCTTTTCTTTTTCAGTCTAGGTTAACGTTTAGCTGTTAGCTTGCGTGAGCTTTAACGCTGGAGAACCGTTAGTGCTGCAGTCTGTATCACAGAGCTTCACCATCAGCGGCAGCTCAGATTCATACCCTGCTCTAGTCATACCAGGTCTTACCTGATTCCTGACGGCCACCTCTTCTTATGTCCTTTTGGAAATATGTTAAAGGGTTACACACAGCAGCCAAAGATGCACAGAAGCGGCATCCAGAATCCTAGCTAAGCAGCCAGGTTTTTTTTTCTTTTTTCCCCACTCCAAGACGCTAGCCTAGCTGACGAGACGCCGTGCCCCGTTGGAATAGCATTTCTGCATCAATGCATGTCATCGCTCAGCAGCATGGCTAAGCTAACTAGCAGCTACACAAGCAGTTCAGACGCTCTCTGGGTCCCGCCTGTTGCCACACGATTGGCTGAGAGAGAATCAGGAGTTTGTGATTGGACAAAGACACTGTCCGTTAATCTCACTGCAGCTGCTGGTGCTTTGCTTTCCCCTAAGCATTCGTCATGTTTTCGTCTCTGTGAGGGTAAAGAATCGATCGAATCTCTACCATTGATAGACGTGTGTATGAAAAGAGAGATGAAAGTGAGTCTGGTTATCGCATCACGTACTGTTTAATGTTTTGGTATCTAAAAGAAAGATACGTAGGGAGTGGGACTTTAGCACAAGACCCAAACTATAATTTAGGCTAGTAAGAAATTGATGTTCTGTACTATACTTGCTAAAATAAAATACATAAAAAGTGCAAGCTTGCCCTTCAGCAAGCATCGCGTTAAATGCTGCCTACGTGTTTTTAGTATATGACAACTGTAGTTTTCTCAGCATTAATAAGCATTTCAAAGAAATGCCCAGTCATCACCAACCGTGCGATACACAAAACGAATCTACATAAAATAACTCGTCATCCAATCCCATTCGGGCTCCACATGTGAAATGATGATACATCTATTAAACGTCTCTGTGGTGAAGATACTTGCAGAGTAATTTGGAAGGCTGTGCAACTCGCTGCAGGATGCAATCTGTTTCCTGCTCAAACAGATGGGCCTGCCCTACATGTATTCTGTGATCTGCACCCAAAACTAGACTATAATACTGCATGTATAGTGGATTATAAACTCCATCTAATACTTCTATTCACTTTTTAATATAAATTGGACTGTTTAAAATAAAATATGGCATGGTGGAATGTGTTTTGAGTCACTTTCTTATTAGCTTGAGAAAGATTTTGTCCACATTTTCTCTGCAAATGGATCTAGCTTGTTGTTTTAGTCATTTTGTATTATTCAATAGTAGTAGACTGTCATTACACAGGCGGATTTGATTTACTGCTTATATTGTTGCTGTAATAAGGGTATATTACTGGTCCCATGACATTTATTACCTATTTGTGTGCAAATAAGGTTATTATTCAATAGATTGTCATCAGCTGTGCACAGTCTCAGATCAATTTGCTCCATCAATATGCTTCCATTTCTACTGCATACACAAAACATTCGCTTCCTGGCTTTCTGAAGTAAAATAATTTCCTAGCTCTAGCAGTCTAAATGAAGTGGATCCTGAATGCCACCTGCTGGGCTATCAGTGAATCATGCGTTTGTGTCAGCTGTGAGCAAGCATCATCCCCTCTTTTCATCCACTCTGCATCCTCATTTTGTTCTTATTTCATTCCATTGCTTTTGCTTTGCCTTGGGGAAACGTAGAGCTCAAGTGGTCTTGGTTTTTCCCAACAGAGAAAAGGAGACGTCACTGGTGAGACACTGAATCACCCACTACAGAAAAAGCAAATGGTCTCACGCTGTCAAAAGGCAACTCTAATTCAATACAGTGCACCTGCCTCTGGGCATTAGTTTGATATGCATCTGACAGTAAACAGAAGCAGAATCCAGGGTTATAATCGCCAGTGTTAAGTATCAACTAGGCGACGGGGCCAGAGCATACGTGATAGGGAGCAGCAACAACAAAACAACAGTTTGTGCACAAAATATAAGGAATTATAGACAAGACCTTTTATTTTTCAAAGTCACATTTGGCCTCCAGTAAATTTGGAGTCTGTTTGTGGTGTTCAATTTAGATTTAATAAGAACAATATCACATAATGCCACAGCCTGCAGCCTATCACATAAAGGACATTATATTCTACTTTGTAGCTTCGCTGGCTCATCTGTAATTGTTTCTTTGAAGAAATTATACTGTCTTGGAAAGCAACAGCTTAGGAGCCACACAAATAAATACCAGTTGTTTTTTTGTTTTTGTTTTGTTTTTTATAAAAGGTTGGGCTGTTTCTAAAGTTCTTATTTTATTCCTTTTATGTAGCGTGACCCATCTCTGGGCTGACATTTACAGAGATACATCTTTGCTGATTTTACATTGACATTCACAAGACCAGATCCCACGGGGTCAATTTGATTTCAAATCTTGGAGCGTGGTAAAGCACACAAACTAAACAGATCATTTTCATGCCCAACATTTTGGCCAGTCACACAACTGATTAGACATTAAAGCAATACTACTGGGGGCAAAGTCGTCACCATGTTATATCTGCCTTTTTTTTATTATTATTTCCCACACAAATATTAAGACACCATTTTTTTTATTAGTTACACAACTGGCACTCATTTGACAACACAACAATACAAAATCATCAGATGACGACCCAGACATTCTTTGAATTGTACAACCAAGCAACATTGTAAACAATTAGACTGACATCTAAATTCATTTGATGGGTGAGTCCAGGATCTCTTGGTAATCCTGCCGAATGGCTCTGCTCACCCTGTACAGCTTGACTCCAGTCAGAGTAAACACACTAATCATGATGACTAGGCCCCCGATGACGTCATAGACAGAGGGGATCATCCTCAGAACGATGAGCTGGAGAAACATGGCAACCACAATCTCCAGGTGCTGCACGGTGCTCACTAAGGCTGGATGAAACTTATTTAGAGCATAGTAGACTCCGAGAAATGCCACAGTGGAGCAGATACAAATCCCAATTAAATAGCCCCAGGTCTCCGCATCCAGAGGAATGATGGGCTCCTGCATGATAAACATGGTGGAGGCGCCCCAAACTGTGCCCGTCCAGCCGAAGGTAAAGAGTGCGGTCCACATGCTGACCCGCTCCTTAATGGCCCTGTAGACGATCATGGAGAGGGCAGCAGTCATGCCGGCCATCACTGTCATTGTGTAGCCAAAGGCCTCCTTCCAAAACCCCAGCCTGGACTTCTCCTCATCTGCTACATTTGGCACCATAACCAGGCACAAGCCAAACACGCTTCCTACCACTGTGACTACATCAGTATAGCCCAGCCTCTCATCCAGCAGCAGGAAGGCTAGAACTGCACTGAAGACTGTGGTGGAGGCACGCCACATGATAGTGCCATTGCTAGGTGGTACTATGGCAAAGGATGTGTAAGCGCAGGTGATTGAGATTACGTTGCAGACACCGTAAAAGAAGAGACGCAGTCGATAGCCCTTGGGGCCAAAGGGGGCTTCGTGGTAGTAGAAGACCACCAGGATGGACAGCACTTGGATCACCGAGCGGATGAATAGTAGCTCAAGAGAAGGAACTTTAGAACGGTCAGCTGCTAAACGAGTAATCAATGCCACACAGCCATGAGCTACTGCTGCCCCAAACAAGGCCATCCAGGTCACCCTGGAGGCCAACACATTCGCCTCGCCAAAGCTGGCCAGCTGCCCCTCAACGCCCTTGTCTCTTTGCACACTTGGCTGCTTAGGTTGGGTTTCCATGGTTCCAAAGAAAGTCCTGCCACCTTTGCTATCTGACACCAGTCTCTTCCCCACATTGGCTTCAGCAAAGGCGCCAAAGTCCTCAAAAGAGGGTGCATCGTCATAGCCCTCATCTCCAGGCTGAGGGAAGTGAGTGGCATATTTCACCGTCACTGTGTTGGGGTGAATCTTGACCCGCTTTTTTGATCCGTACTGAAGCGAAGATGAAGATATATCCATGTTGTATGGGCGTCAAATGGGGCAATCTGAAAAATGAAGTGAAATCCATTACAGTGTAACAGCAACCAAAGTGCTGTCAAATATTTGGACTTAGTTTAGAGGTTTGCATAATTTATCTCTCAGTATCCAAACCGCCACACTCACATGTATCCAAAATACACATGTGCTGACACACAACAAAAATCTCTCACGTTACCTCGTCGCTGTTACCTTTTACCCTTCCTAGATTTACACTTGTGTTACATTGCCTCTGTGTATATAGGCTGTGTATATCCCGTGTGAGCTCATAAAAGCCAAGCAGCAAACATTGTGAGGCTGATGCAGTCTGATGGGGATGAAATTACATAACAGGGATCCACCAGGGGATGATATATGAATGTGGGCCACTTATGAGCTGAATGGAACTGCACACCATAAATAAGCAAATCCTGTAGCTATGTCGGTGTGTGTGAAAGGGTTAAATGGAGGGGAAGAGTTTGAACCTTTTCTACTTTGTTTTATACAGCGCAAGGATTTAGCTTCAGTAGCCTTACTGATTATTAATATTCATTATAAAATATAATTTTCAAAGTGTAAAGCCTAAATATATTTATATATACTGTGAGTATGAAGTAGTGCCTCTGATGTTTGTTTGTTTTTTCTTAACTCTAAAATTTATGGCTACTGCAGCATTCATTTGGGCAATACACAGCACATCAAAACCACAAGGGGGCAGATAGGTACTCTTGTTTGTCGTCTCTCTTCCTCTTGCTCCTCCTTTTTGAAATATAGATGAATATAACTTCATTACTGATAATTAACACAAGTCACACGTATATAAGGTATTAAAAAGCCTAAAGCCTAAAACAATGCTTTCTAACACCTACAGGACATTCATTACTTAACATCGTATTTTTAGCTGGCCAAACCAATTAAAGCGATTTATTTTCCACCGATGTACGAAAAAATTTAATAAGAACGTGTTTTCAAACCGATAATTATTTAAGATAGTAGACTATCTTAAATGCCACATTTTTTTCATGTCATTCAATCTCGTTGAAATCTGGTTAAATGTATATTTAGATACCTGTATTTTGACAAGCTCCTATGTGAGCCATTATAGCGCCAACTTAGCGTAGAGAGAGGAAAACATGTTATCGGTGAACGTCTTACCTTTTTGTTCCTTAAATAGTTCCTACTGTTGCACGGATCCGGGTTTTTGTCATAAAAGAAGATTTTGTCGAATTTCTTGGTCCTTACATTCGCTCATCTGCAACTGCCATTTCTCCATCTTCCGTCTCAAGTGGAGCACCTTTTCTTTTTTCTTTTTTTTTCTTTTTAAAAAAAGATGCGTGCTGCTTAGGTTTTTCGTTCTCCACTCTCTCGACGGACACTCCTTCTGCCTCTGATGAAGCTGAAGCTGCTGTTGCCGAGGCGGGTGATGATGATGCTGGTGCTGATGATGAAGTTGAAGGAGGGGATGGAGGAGAGGAGCAACTGTCACTGTCACAGCCAGCGGTTACTCTTCCTCATTCTCCTCCTCGAGAGTCCTTCCCACCTAGGCTCGCTCATAGTCATCATCCCTCAGGGAAAAGAGAAGCGCGTCTGTCATTCATCATCATCATTTTCATTAGATTAAAACCCCCATCCACTTTAAGAGCAGCATTTGAATTTCCTATGCGACTTAGTTATGGAGAGATGCAAGAAATATTAAAGTGCAACCAGGTTATTCTTATTCTCTTCTTTACAGACATTTTGAACATGTATCACTTTTACTGCACAATATATAAAGCAATTTATGTAATTACAGTATATTTCACACACTGTGCTTTATCTCTTTATCTCTTTTCAGCTCCTGGTATATTCTAAATTGCCCACAGGTGTGAATGTGAGTGCAAATGGTTGTCTGTCTCTCTGTGTTAGCACTGCCACAGAATGACAACCTGTCCGGGGTGTACCCCACCTCTCGCCCTATGGTAGGTGAGATAGGCCCAGCCCCCTAGCAGCCCTGACAAAGGATAAGGAGAAGAGGATGGATGGATGGATATTTTGCTAGACTAACCCCCTAACCCTAACCCTCTGATGTTGTGCCAGGAATCTGCTGGAACCACTCAATTCTTATTGGAGTCCTATTGGACTTCACATCTCTCAGCTCCTGGTACTTGCCTCTTTTCTCATGCTGTTTTTTCCTGATGTTGCTGTCCTCTGTGATTGCCACCTCTATCAAAACGTTGGTCTTCTACTCTTCATCAACCATCAGTATGTGTCCCTGTCCAGCAGGTGGTTGCCTGTCTTGAAGAAGACCCTAGCCCTATTGTTCTCACCCACCTTTGGTGGTGTCTCCAATCAGGACTTGGCAACCTCTAGTCCATGCATCACAGATATTTCTAAACATGGGACTATGTTTAGAAATATCTGTGATGCATGGACTAGAGGTTGCCACTTGGTTGTACCTCTCAATGTACATGCTCCTCTTACAAACTGCTACTATGCAGCATATACATTATAAGCGGACTTGAGATTCCCTATAATCCCATATCCACGGGATACCATAATAAGATTTGATAATTCTATGTGGGAATAAAGACCAAAGCCCCCAAAAACATGCCATATAAAAAGGTAAAACATCCTGAAAGGACAATTAAGGCGTGACATATGGTGGCTGGAACTTGATGAAAAGTAAGAGTAAATTTGTAGTTTATAGTCACCTCAAGATGAAGGAAGTTGAAAGCTGTTAAATTAGACTGTCGACTTTACTCCCACAGGCAATGCTACAGGAGCCTCAGCTGGTAATATAGATCATAATGCCATTAGCTGCCACTGCCTGTGTAACATGTCGGATTTTAATTGGTACCGTGCACAGAGGAAGGTGATTTGTGAAGCTGTGGCAATTAACTTTGTGTCAACATTTACATTAAGCTATTTACAGTCACCGTAAATCAGACAGCAGGGAACTGTCATTTTAGGGGTTATAACTAACCTATTAAGGGAGCCAATAAAGGTCGCTGTATAGAAGCAGCAATTATTATGAATGAACAGGTCACCTAATAGTGCTCATATGTTTGTCCATCATATGAATAAAAGGTCAAATTGCTGCATACATAAACACTACATAAACACTAATGTCACAAAGTTTGTTTCTTGATGAGGTAGAACTAGTCCAAATTTGTTGCACTGATAAATAATTTAATATATAAAGAGTACACATTATAGCCTACCTACCACCTCATATGGTTAAACATTCATCTTCAGGAAGGGCTGCAACTGCAAACTCATTAT
Organism: Aulonocara sp. 'chitande type north' Nkhata Bay; assembly: GCF_057382095.1. Classification (NCBI taxonomy): domain Eukaryota; kingdom Metazoa; phylum Chordata; class Actinopteri; order Cichliformes; family Cichlidae; genus Aulonocara; species Aulonocara sp. 'chitande type north' Nkhata Bay. Next base: position 19,374,795 of record NC_141352.1, on the reverse strand, counting down.
CTCACAAAGGCAACTTATTTTCTCCCAGATTACGTGTCATGTGGTGTATCAAAAATTCTTTGCTAATCAACATATCTTTTCTTTGCTTTTCCATTATTGCTCCTTATCAGGCAACCAGTCCTGTATTAAATAGGGTTGGATTCCTCACCGTGGTAACCCAGAAAATGGAAGAGAAGCTTCTAATGTGGCAGCTGCTGTAAAGGGTCCCAAATCGTTATCTTTTTCTAAGCTTAAATAAGATGCTTGTCTGCCTAAAGCTAAACCAAATCTTAAACAGTCACGAAAATAGTAACAAACTAAGTAAAATCACGCAGTGCCACTCAGGAGATTATTCATTACTGCATAATGTTTACTGGAAGCAAAATATGTTTACTTTAAAATCTTTTTTAAGGCAATTTTTAGGCATGAAACAAGGCGACACAGGCGTGTTTCTACCCCTTTAAAAAGGCTAATTATGTGTTTGCACCCAGCTAATTTTGCCACGTCCTCTCATTTTATTATTAGCGATGCATTATTTTATAACAAAAACATTGATGAGATGGAACATTTGGACTACTGGGAGGCGTTGAAAGAAGTGAAATCCTGGAGGATTTTTTATTGTCTCATTTAACCGGGGAATGGCTTTGTTCTATCAAATATCTCCAGGGAGATAGCAACATGTTAAGCTCCACTAATCCTGACTGCACCAATTTTATGTCTGGCATTTTGAAGAGGCAGCTCACAAGCAGAGGTATCTTTAAAATAAAAGCCTATTGATTGCATTATACCACCTACAGAAAGCACCGGCCCTCTGTAAGGTCTTTTCATGTAATTCCTATTCCTCTGATGCCCTGAGCGGAGAACATTCTGTAAATGAATCAGACTCTTAGGCAACAATGGGCACGTAATGACAAGACCTCGGTGGCGATAGCAAATCATGTTTGTTATTATTTGCTGTGAAGCAGCAGTTTTCAGTCCAATGTCTTTGCATGCACACAAACATTTCAAGACAACATAAAAAATGATATATTCGGCCGGCACCACATGCAGTTAATCAATGCAAAAATCTCAAGAGATACACATAAGAAGTTGTTTACATTTTTTTAAAGTTAATTTTAAGCAGTTGTTTAACTAGATTTGCCTTGTGCTTGCGTTGGTCCATAGAAACCCAGCCAGATACGAGATATGCAAATGAACAGTGACTGGAAGTCTTACAGACATTGCAAAAATTGTGTTTTACTGAAATGTGGCAAGATTTGCTAAAAAAATATCAAAAATGATTTCACATATAGTATTTCAGTGCTGGCAACAGTTGCACAAGCTGTTATATGTTACCTGACTCCACAGCTGTCACCTCATATCCATCTTTCTTTTATTTCCTTCAGAGAAGTGTTCTCTACTGAAACTGGAGCCTTGTATTACCCCTGCTTGCTTGTTGTTGAACATAGTGGAGAAAAAATGAGAGCCTCGAGGTGTTTTTGTGTTGATCACCAACTGGACCCCCCTCCCTCCACCTTCCTCGTTTGGTATTTCACAAAAAATCAACAAAGGACGTGTTTCTCATTCATCTTCTATTTTGGGCTTTAGCAATTTCTTATTGATTAAGCAATTATATCTCTGTTTCCCGAGACCAGGAGAAGATGGTGACAAGCAATCCCTTTAGTTGTTATGGGGAATGTAACAGCTGGCCTGTCACTGACATCCAATGAAATGAGCTGAAGTTGGTGTATGTGTAGTCCTTTTAGGATCTTTTAGGATTGTGCAAACCAAGCAGTAAAGACTATATGCTCGGCCCAAACGTTTTGCATTAACTGGCCAGACTAATGCTAATTATCTACATGCATAATGATGCACTAATTTATGAACACATTAACAGCAATTTTAGTTCATCCATTTGTTGCTAGAAACACATTTTGAATGTTGCAAATTGTGGTTCGGTGTTGTTTGCTCCTAATTCACTTTGACTGTGAGAACGCACTGGTAATGTGTAGCCAGCTGTCAAGGACCAAGCCAAACTGTTACCAGCATAATGATACCTGCAGACATTGCTCTGAGAATAGCTCAGCGAGATTCCTGCAGGTTTTGTTTTCTGTCTATGTACTGAACCCAAAATCAAATAGTGCCCCATACTTTCATGAATCACAAATGGGGCAACTCAGCAGCTTGTTCTAAATCAAGCCTTTTAAATTATGCATGAGCAGGAGAGGTTTCCCTTCGTGAAACGAAAGAAAACAAGAGAGAAATTATGATTTTTTTCTGAGTCAAATGATGTAATAATTATCTAATCACACACCTCAACTATGAATGAGTTATCCCTGATCTGATATGTATTAAAATAATATCTTTATTCATGAACATTCATATATGCTTTTAGAAGAAAAGATTGCCATACGCTCATCCAAAGGCCATCAGCTCTTGTAACAAAATGGGATGGAAAGCTTATTCATCTCAGAAAGGTATAATTTCACCTGGAAGCCAAACATACACCGGGGGAAGAAGGCGCATGGAGGAGTTAACTTCATTCATTTGAATCTGTCACCACAATGAGCTCATACTGTACCTTTGAAGATTATTCTTTTCATATCTGCCAGAGATCAGATACAATGATGCACTACTTAATCAGCTGCACTCATCACTGCAGATATTCCAGCAATTATTCATGTGATAATAGCCTGCAATATTATTCAAACCATCAGCTTGATAATGAACCTTTTTGGACTTTTTCCACATGTCTTCTACACTTCTTGTATGTACTGTAGCAGATGATGAAACTTAACACATTTAATTTATTTATTTTTGGATGCTCTGTTATTATTAGATCCTCAGAGCAGTTGAGGCTGAGAATAATTGGGTCCTTAAGCTCCAGCAGCTGTTTTTTTTTTTAAGAGTTCATCCCTCAGTGCGAGTACCTACTAAGTAAATAGCCAGTAAAGAAAGCTGTGATGACTTTCTTATGGGAATTTTTAATCTCTGCATAATTTGGGTGGAGGATGCTGTGGCCTGTCGTTACTTTCAGATGTTTTGCAGCCAGCTTACGTCATAGCTAGTACACTGTGTGGCTGTAGGTTGAGACTTTGATTAGAGTTGATGTGTGTGAGACGCAGATGGGTAAGTTTAAAGTTCACAAGTTTATTTTCTGTGAGTATTTGTCATGTGGAAAGCTGCGTCAAACACATTTATCAGGTACACCTGTTCATCTGCATGTAAACCAAATTATCTAATTAGACAGTCGCATGAGAGCAACTCAGTGTATTTAGGCATGTAGAAATAGTAAAGACAAATTGAGTATTAGAAAGGGGAATAACGTTGATTTAAGTAACTTTGAACGTGGCACAGTTGCTGGTGTCAGGCTGAGAGAAAGTATGTGAGAAACTACTTTTCTACTGGCATCAGCAGTTTCTGAAATACTTTTGCTTTTTTGAACCATTCTCTGTAAAACATCCAGTGAGCATCAGGGTGAAAATAAAGGAGAATGGGCAGACTGTTTCTAGCTGATAAGAAGGCAACAGTAACTCACATAACCACTTTTAAGATGAGTTAGAGCAGCAGGAAACTAAACTATGACAGCATGGCTCCATCTTGTATCACCAGTTCAGGCTGCCAGTGGTGGTGTAATGATGTGGGGCAGATTTTCTTGGCACACTTTGGGCCTCTTATTACCAACTGAGCATCGTTTAAACACCACAGCCTAAAACTAGCTTTTAGACAATGGTAATTCATTGTACTCAAATGGCCTCCACAGTCACTAGAGCTCAATCCAACAGAGGACTTCGTAATCAGGTGGAACTCATGGATATCCAACAAATCTGCAGCAAATGTGTGATTCTATCGTGTCAGTTTGGACCAAGATCTCTAAGGAATGTTTGCAGCAACTTGTTGAATCGATGTCATGAAAAATGAAAGGAGCTCAGAAGGCAAAACAGGATCCAAACCTAGAACTAGCAACATGTACCTAATAAATTGGCAGGCGAACATCTTCACATTTTTAATTCTCAGAGTAGAACTCCTCATGCAAACAATGACGGATCAGAATCTTCAAGTTCATGTACACTTTATGTTTATTATTATTTTTATTATTATTATCATTTGTTTGCATGCTTTTCTCTGCTGAGTGCATAATATAAGTGCCTCATGTATTCTTGTGTGTGTTTCATGTACTCCTGATATGCCCCGACATCCAGCACTCACAACTTACCACCCTTGTGGTAAGTGGTTAAGCTGACCATGTTTTTCTGACTAAAATGTGGTGCTAATACAGGCTGTGCCAAGAATATCACATGATATTACCTCTACCCAAACCCAAGTGAACTTGAGCTTTAACAAATTGTTCTTTTATACATTTAATAAACAGTATTTTCTATGCAGGCAGTCTAATCCAAACAAGTCAAGGATTATTTAGCTTCTATTAATCTTTTGTCCAACAGTGGCTGTTGTGAAATTAATTTACAACTGGTATAAATAAAAAATAGCCATTTCAAAACTTTGAGACCATAAACTCTGGATGCAACCAAATGGTGTTGGGACATTGTTTCCATCAAAGTTAGACTACTATACAAACCTTTTGGGAGACATTTTGCTGTTTCTCCCCCATTACTCTTGTTCAGAGGAATTTGCTTTCCAGTTCCCAACACACGCATTACATATTTGAATGGTTCCCTGCTATGCATGTCTGCTATAATAATAAATTCATAAGTCAACAAGTTTTTTTTTATTCCCATAGTACACGAGACAAAAAAAATGAACACATCTTTCAACTTTACTACACAGTTTTCATTTTTTGAAACACCTTCATTTGCAGGCATGAGAGGAAATTGGTTTCCAAGCTGTAAATGGCTTCAAGTTATACAGTTTCTAAGTTGGAATTTATGAGATAATGTTTCTGCAAGGGAAACATAAAAGTTTAAAGGCAATACAGAAAACTTTCTCATTCAGAAACCAAATATGCAACACACTGATCAACTAGCTAAAATGACGCAATCTCTCGAGCACCTGTCATCTTGGATTCAAGCTGAAAGGAATCTTATGAGAGGTGCTTAGAGAGATTTTTAAGGTGAGACAGAGTGTCCAGCGGTGGCGGACCTGACTACACACGAAGAAGCATCATTTTGCACTATCTTGGTGCATGAGACATCTTCAGTTTTCATCACGGACAGAAATAGTTAAGTCAAGTCAAGCATATGAATGACTAAGCGTGTGGCCTCTGTGCTCGTGCAGCGCAGTGAATATTTATGTCTGGCTGCACAGAGGACCCTTAATTACGATCAACAGAATCAAATCAGTTTAATCATAGAATAAAATAAAGCATCACAGAAGAACAACCGCATCCAAAAGGAAAAGTTCATTGAAAAAAATATAATTGGAAAGCCTGACTAGAACAGAAACATTATTTTATTTTATTTTTTAACCCCAGATGGCTCGACCTTACGTCAGAGTCTGTGATTAAGACATGGTCATTTCTGGTTTTGATTAGCCTGTGCCTCAAACCCCCTGGATTGCTGCCACACACTGTCCCACAAGGCCTGATGCAGCAGCCTTTGTGTGTACCAGTGTGTGTGTGCACTGATCCATAATGCATGCGGTGATTTTTGCTAGACATCCCCCTCCCTGGAGAAAGCCCTTTTCTTTGCATCTGTCTACCCAATAGAAAGCTACATCTCCTCTGATCCCATATCAAAAGCGAATGCTCAACTGAATTTATTAGATTAACAATTATGAAAATGTGTAAATGGATTGCACTGCCAGAGATGCTGTTTTATTTAAAACTCTGTCTGTTTCCCAGCGTATTTCAAAGCAAACAAGAGAGAGAGAGTAACACAATAGATGATTACAGGATGCTGTTTTGTGTTTATTTTCATCGTCGTGCAGGAACTACAGCAACTTTTAGAGTGCATCCACTGAGTTATGGTGAACACGCTTCAGTCAAATTATGAAGTGCAAAATGAAGCAAACTGTGACAGCACAAATCACACATGCTGTGTGAGAGAGCACTACAGGCGGTAGAACAATAACACCACTGATTAACGTGTTTTGCAACAGTGGTGCTGCTCTAGTGTGATGCTGTAAATTAGCAAGTTGCACCTTAAGTTCAAACTAGATTAAACTAAATCAACAGTGGTATTGATTACGAGCCTAAAAAACAGTATTTATATCCAAAATATAAATCTGATGCCAGAAGGAATTCGTGAAGCTCCGTAGATCAAGTACCACTTAGAGAGCTTAATATCTTTGGATCTGGGGCTCATTTCCAGACACAAAAACAAACCATGTCTAGGGGCATTTTCATTGCTCTAAGATATCTTTATATCTTAAGTCATTTTCACGCATGAACTCCACGCAGTGCTGGGATTCTCAGATTGGGACACTGTCCATTTCACTCATACAGCACACAGCAGGAGATATTCTGTGTCAGACACATTGTCACTGCTGGAAATACTCTGTTCGGTTTAGATGAGTGAGCTTTCTGCGTAGAGCATGCAGGAGGCAGGACACATAGTGGGACTTGGTCATTGTGAATTTCTAGATAATTACCCTCAGTATTCTCACAGGGAGAACAATGAGCATCAGATGGACTTTGTACTAAGGAGCTGCCAGGATAAAGACCATTTAGTGTCTAATCCAGCTTCATCTCTCATGAGTTAGTGCATGTGTGGCAATAGCTGTAGACTGTATGTAAAGGATGGACACTCCTTTGGGTTGGAAAGGTAATGCCAATGCAGACGCACTATAAACTAGCATCCATTTTCATTTCCACTAAGGGATGCCTCCTCCGCTTGCAAAAAAAGATGACAAACTGTATAGACATCTGTAAGAAAACAATCTTGCTCACGTGATATGTGACCTTGGGAAACACTTTCCTATTAATTATATTTTCTTAATTACTACAAGCAAGTCCTATTTAAGTCTCTATACCCCAACGGAATTCTACGAAGTCTTCTAGAAAAAAATGGGAAATCTGATGAACTCGCTAAAAACCTAAATTTAGTTTAACCCTTTAAAGCCTATCGGAGCGGGCACGCTCCGTTTTGCATAACTATTTTTAAATCCCTGTAGAACTGCAACCACGTAAACTAGCACGATAGTTTTTTTGTATATGAAACTGGAGGAGTTGTACTTACATCTTATGCCATCAGCTTGTCCTAGGTCACGGTTTCCTTCCACATATAGCTTTGCAAAAATTGCATATAAAGCACTTGCAGCAACAAAAACACAATATTCCAGAAACAAGCTTTGCCGATCCGATCAGCTGTTGGTAACACTTCCTAGTGGGAATAGACATCAGCGCGAACTATCGCATGCCCGCCATTACCTGCCCAAAACCGGAAGTGACATCATTTTCGCGGAAATGTAGTTTTGTTTTGTTTTTTACCATCAGGGCCTTATAAGCCTATACTGGTGTTTTTAAAAGTTATGTTTGACTTTATGACTTTCTGTGTTGTTTCTGGGATGCTGAGGACTCATATTGCACTGCTGGAAATAGTTTATTTTGATGCATATGCTGCTTTTTTTTGCAGATTTGCATTATAATATTTATTTTCGTTTCTCCTGCAGTATATAAAAATTGGTGTATTTCAAAAACAAAACTATGAAGACACTCAAAATAAATTTCCTGTGGTGCAACTTTTTTGTATTTACAGTTTTGAGGGATAAGCCTCTTAAATTTCTCTAACTAGAATTATATGTTAAAAAAAACAAAAACGATTTTCAAGTTTTTTGTTGTTTATTGCATATTTTTGCAATTTATGTAATTACTATGCACTTAATGCATACATATTATTAAAATCTGGGCTACAATGGTTGTATTGATAGCAACTTGAAATGCTCCCAAAAATGGCTCCACAGCATGTAAAAATATAATATAAGCTCTGGCGGACTTGGTTCTATGGTAGGTCTTAAAGGGTTAAAAAACTGTTGAAAGGTGTCAATTATGAGTTAATTGAAAGATCACAAATGGCCATAACATATAATTAATATTTGTACATTATATTTTCATCATTGCTTTCTCCTGCTTATCTTTATCTTCATCTTCCAGCACTTCCCTTTCCACCCTTGTCTCCACCTCATCATCTTCCTCCTCACCAGACAGGAGATGAGGTGGCTGCATAAACATGTATAAACATGTATAAACATGCTTATGTGTTCCTGAGATTGTTGCAGCGGTCAGCCGATTATACACCCAGACAAAGGGAAAGCTACGACATCACAAGCTAGTTATAACCAAAGTTAGGCTCAACCCCCCACCACCCAGAACCCCCACCCACCCACTGATAAGCAGGCTGATAGGATTCTCACATTAGTAAAAATGTAATTAATCCATAACATTAATATTTTACCCTTACGACATTTGAATTCAAAACATTCCTCTGTTAGAAAGCTTCACTCACTTTCATTTTGGGTTTTTTGACTTGGAAAGAAACTGTGAAATTGACGTGAGTGGTATGCAAATGCCTTTGGCAAGAACACTTCACACACCAGACAGCATCCAGTTCCTTAGTCAGAGACATCAAGATCTCTGGTTTTATCTGAAACACTTCTGCCTTACTGCTTTATGTAAAGGTGAGAACACCAAAGACTGTTAACATTTTCCTTTTGAATCTCGTTAACAGGTCCAACAGTTTTCACCTGAGCCTGACATCAAAGGCAGCAGTGGAAAATATACCTATTATAAAACATTTAGTTTCAATGGTATGGGCAAAAGCCTGAGAGATTTCTACTGTTGTTACAATTCCCTACAACGAGGGATAAAATTCAGCACATTAATGGCTGCAGACTGACACTGGATGAATCTTTTTGGGTTGAAGAGGTGGATTTAAAAAGTGAAAAGGCTGCCACTTGGGAGACCAGCAGTCAGAGTCAGATTCGCAGAAATTGCTTATAATCTACTGGTGCTATGTGGTATCAAGCGGTATCACTATTCTAAAAAGGAACTCAATCAATAGGATATTTTGTTTTACACCTCAGTGGTTTCACAGAAAAGTCCACTGAGGCGTACAACACCACTGCCGAGGGCCTGCGTAAAATCGATGTCAAACAACAGCAAATGGAAATTAGATTGACTGCAGCACCTGAGAACAAATGTTTCCCTCAAAGTCCTTTGTGAAGCCAGAAGTCTGCTAGGAAAAACAACAGTTTTACATCACAGATTACATTTAACAAGTTCAATATCTGCTGTGCTCACTTTTTCGGCAGACAGAACAGCAATGAAAGAAAGATGATTTACATGATAGCTCCCTTCATATAACTGCTGTGACAGTGCCGAGAGACACAATAGCAATTATGGCTTAATCTGGAGGCAAATATCACAGAACCACACTCCGTTATTTGATAGGGAATTAATCGTCTTCTGCATCACAGCAGTGTTGTTTAGAAAACAAGGTGGCTGGTAAGGAGAAGTGTGATACCCAAGGCCAGAGCCAAACAGTGGAACAGACACAAAAATCCTTCCATTCGTCAGTGCATGCTCGCTCACTGATATTGCCACTCTATAAATAGAGAATATACAATATGTTCACAATAGCTCAAAATGGGAAAGCCAAACTTGGATTGGCAGTGAAGCTTGCTTTCAGAAAGTGGTTTAGATTCCTGGTAACCAGTTTATTTTAAGATCAGCTCTTCTGCTATGTATCTTAATGAAATGGCCAAAATAAAACAATAATTAGTCCTTTTAAAAAGCACTGCCTGAATAGCCAGGGGCTCTGAAAGAGTAATATAGATTTTTCATTCAAATGCTGATATCAATATGTTACCAACCCTCACAGGAAGTAGACCAAAAGATTGTTGATCATCTTAATTTAGGAGGTTACTATGCAAATAGTTGACATGTAAAACTATAAGAATATATATGTATGTATAGCCAGTCGTACTGATGCAGTGCCTGCTGTGATGTTGATGAAGAGATTGCTGTCTATCTGTGGTCCCACTCTCATCTATGGCCTCGAGTTATGAGCAGTGACTGAAAGAATTGGGATACAAGTGGAAGAACTTCTTCTAAAGTGCGTACTTGGAGATAAAGTGAAGAGCTTGGATAAATCCAGAGGGGTTCAGAGTAAAGCTGCCGCTGCTCATTGAACCAGAACACCTCCTAGGTGAGGTGTTCTGGGCATGTTCTTGGAGGAGGCCCTAGGATAGACCCCCCCCAAAAAATGGTGAGCTCTTGGATGGCTTGGGAATGCAGAGCACCCTTGGATAGCTCTCCACTGATAGAGCTGAAGGAGGTAGCTGTGAAGAAGGTTGGATGGATGGATGATGACATGAAATAAATGATAAACCACTTTTGTAGAAACTGGTTTTGACCCGATGATGACACTACATGCCACCTCAATTATTGCTATTTAATCTAAAAGGGACTGACATCACTCAAAACTACAAATGCGAATCTCACGAGGAGATTAAAAATGTCACTTAGCATCTTTTTCCGAGGAACATAAATGTCACGAAGATCAATTTTCAGTCTGAAAACTGCACTGTGTTACCACCTCACAGTAATACACAAATGAGCCACAGGCTTGAAAGGAGTAACACTTTTCTTTATTACTATGGATACTGGCATGGATGCTGCAGTTTATATTCTGCCTTACGGTTTAGTTTAAAACAAAGATTGTCCTCTGGCGCTGACCTTTAAAAAAATAACTATTTGTATTGTTTGTCTTTTGTAGCTGGTTTTGAAGCAGTGAATGAGGATTTGGGCTGAGATGGTCAGAGATGAGTTCGGGAGTCACAAAATACAGAGAAACAGACAAAAAGAGTGCAGCTTTTTTTGTTTTTTCACGAGATTTAAAGACAGCACAAAATAACTCAACACTTAGTAATTAAATGTGTAACAGAAGAACCCAATTATCTGCCATTTTACAGGCTATTTGGTTTTCAAGAAAAATAAAGATAAAGTTGTAATATGGGCTTTTTGTCATTACCCCTGACTACACTCATTTTCAATCAAGCTCTTAAATTGAGCAAAACTTCTTGTCCTTGGACCGCCTGCTTGAAACACCCATGAAGATGTTCTCTCCGTGTATTAGACCTTGGCCAGGGACACTCTATTTTGATTTTGGTGAATATTGATCTAAGCAGCTCAACCCATTACATTTATCTCTGCAAACACAGTTGCCATGGCGTAAAAGCCACTGCAGAGCTAATTTTTGTATCTGCGCTACAAGGGTTGACAAGAATCAGATAACGATGTGAAATAACCCAACCAGCATAAAACTTCGATATTTTAGTCAGGCGTGGCAAGAATATGTAGCATCTGTTGTTTTCAGGGATGCTTCTGGCATAATATATGGGAATAAAATACTGCCAAAATATGCTATGAGTATGTCAAACTGAAACGGATCACAATAGCTTTGTGCACCGATGCATTTTAATCAGTGAATAATGGCATGGGGCAAGGATATAAATCATACTGAGTAAATGTTAGTGCTTTATAATAGCAGGGTTTCCATGCATACGCCACAAGATAATGGACTGGAAAAAATGTGAAAAACGCTCTGAGGTAGTCCGCCAGCATGAGACTGTTTCTATGTTTTAATGAGACTAAAAATAGGTGTTATTAAAGAGTCTCAGCAGCACTTTTCACATGCCTAATTGATTCCTTCTTAGCTTTGTTGGGAATTTGTCAAGTCAATTCGACACCGAAATAAAGATATCACCCAAGATTTGTTTCAATAGTATCTGTACATTATGTGAGTCTGAATAAACTGCCACTTATGCCCTCCAGCAATTCATTTTTCTGCAGTTTTGCCATCAATCACTTGAGAGCCACCCCACTAACTAAATATGTGTCACTGCTCATGCGCCATCTTCCCAAGCGAGAGAAAGAAAGAGCCAAAAACCTTCATCGACCCATAGAACGAGCTACAAGCCCTATTGACTGGCTACCTTTCTTGCTGGCCAATAGCTTCACTGCATGGTTACCAGATGGAGCCGGTGTTCACAAAAAAAAGAAAGAAAAACATAGACTGCCTTGGTGTGAACAGATGGGTGGCATCACATGCTGCAAGGATGCACAAATTACAGAGGAAGGCTTGTTGGCTGTAACTAGGCAGCACAATGAGAAAAGGAGAGAATAGATGTGCTGCAATCACCTGTTCAAATGAGGACTGATAGGATAAGGCTACATGCTGGGAAGGTGGAATTTGGTGCAGTCATTTGTATTCTCCAGGAGGACCTGAACTGGCCGACCTTTCACCACAGTTTATATATTTCCAATACAATTTTCCAATATATCCAAATTGATACTGACACTCCTATCAGTTTCCGCTCAGTGTTGAGCATTAATTACATAAACTTTATATAAAAGATGTGCAAAGCCTACCAGTCTTAAAGTAACATTCACATGGATGGCCGGACCATCATGGCCAGATGCATTCCTGGTGCCAGATGTTCCCCATGTAAACACGCCCGGCCATCCACGTGAGTTAAAAGATTGCATAGCTATTTAGACCACCTTCTTACAATGCTCTGTGATCCAGTTCTGATGCTCATGTCCATTCTTGGCACTTTCGGCAGTGGACAGGGGTCAGCATGCACACCCTGATTGGTCCTGCAGCCATCCAGCCCCACATGCAACAAACTGCAATGCACTTTGCATTGCACCAGCAGGAACTCCTGAAATTTTAACTACAGTAGTGCATCTATTGGATTGGATCACACAGGCCAGCCTTCATTCCACATGAGTATCAGTGAGGTTTAGACACCTATGACCCTGGAACTGGTTCACCACAGTTCTTTCCTTGGACCACTTTTGATAGATACTGACCACTGCACCTCACAAGATCTGCAGTTTTGGAGATGCTCTGACTCTTGTTCTGTCTAACCCAGTCAGATCCTTATCCCTGACCATTTTTCCTGCTTCTAAAATCAACTTTGAGTACAAAATGTTCACTTGCTCGCCAGTATAGTCCACCTACTGATATGTGCCATGATGAAGAGATAATCAGTATTATTCACTTCAGTGAATAATTAATGGTCATCTGTTATACCTGATCAGTATATATATATATATGCCCGTGAAATAACCATACTTATCACCTGATTTAGGACCTTTGTGAAATCCTCCTCTAATGTGTTTAGATTTAATGCAGTATAATGTGATGAGCTGATGCTAGCTCACAGTGTAACTGTGCCTATAATTGCCATTACCAGGATGCTGTAGATTTTGGCTTTTAAAAAAAGAAAAAGAAAAGTCAGTAACTACTGCCAGGAGCTTTAGGTTTCCACTTATGCTGTAACAAAACATACTTACGGAATAAATATCTATTTGCTTCTATTCCTATTAGTATCTTTCTGCTGCTTTTTTCATCTTCTGGTTTTTAAGAAGTCTTGTTCACAGGCTTGAGTCTACTCACCAAAGGACAGTCTGTAGGTCTCAGTGTCTGTGTAATGGATTAGCTCCTTCCCACTCATTCACATAAAACCTGTCACTAATTGAAAATGTTAGTCACAGAAAACCATGTCTGGACTCCTGCCTGGTGCTGTTATCACTGGAAAAAATACTTTAGAATATGCTCGAAAAAGAAGAAATTTAGGGTATTTCACAATGACACATGGAATATTACAAAAGACACACTGTTGCTGAAGTTCCTGTTGGATCCAACATAACAGTATTTGCTGGTTGTGAAGGGATTTTGATTCATCTGTTACTTTATCCCAAGATAGCTTCATTAGAGAGGATAGATCTTTGGCAGAGACATTTCTCCTGATGCAGACTCAAACACAGAGAGGTGTTGTGCTCTATTAAAAAATGTTTTTGAAGTACTGCCTGCTGTCATTTCCAGCCCGTGTCCTCTTTGCATCATGAAGTGACCCGAGTGCATGTGAAAATAAGACAGATGTATACCCAACCAAAAGTTACCATCCTCTTTCTCTGTCTGTTATTCGCTTGCTCTTGTGTGGGTCTGGCTTGAATGATCCTATTTATGTGACCAGGCAGCTGTCAACAGGACAGCCTGGCAGACTGCAAAGCACCCTGAAATGTAAAAAAGCTATTTCTAGGACTCTACAGAATAAAAAATTGAAGCTCAGGAGGGAGTAAATCATGCCACTGTACTGAACAGCATATGCTCAGTGGATGTGTAATCAGGTCATGCTGCTTTATTGTGTTTTCACTAATAAGGCAACAACCCACCCTCTAAAAATGTCATCAAATATTATTATAGTCTCATTTCAGTGCATCTATTTTTCCTCAAATTCACAGTTGTGTCTTCATCTTTCCTTATTAGACCTTATCAAAGACATACAATGAAAAACAAAGGTCGTGTCAACACGTGCAGCATTGTGCCTGCAAATAATGTGTTTGTGAGGCATGGGGACTGAGTGAGGAGAGAAGGGGAGGGAGAGAGCAATGAAGAGGAGGGGGTTGAAGGAGGCAGAATAGTCACACAAAATGAGACATGAGTCATGGTGACGGTGACGCAGATGGACGGGTCAGGTAAGAAGCCACAGGCAGCAGGCAGAAAGGAGATTCGTCACATTATCTGAACAATAAGGTGAAGCAAGACTCTCCAATCAGTGAGTGCTGTAACTCTCCTCCTTTTGTTGCATTATGGTATATTTGCTGCTGCTTGATGTGGCATTATCCCCAATCAGAAATTATTTGAAGCCTAAAAATTCATGTTAGACCTACTTGGAGTGTAGTATAGTATTAAGATAGAAACACACTGTAACTTGAAAATGTTTCGTGTGTTTAAAACAGCTTCAATTAGTAGCAACAGTGAATCAAATGACTGATGTACTGTGAAAAAGCAGCTTACGTTGATCCATAGAGAATTATCTCTAACACTGCAGCTGCCTTCAGTTTTATGGAATGTTTTGCATCTTTTATGTTACTGTTTTATTGTCTCAAAGCTCTTGTCAGCCATCTCAGCTGTGATTTATAACAAAAATAAAATAAAGTAAAAATCCTTCCTGAATCCATTGTGGGCTACTTGCTTAGCACCAAAAGATAGAGCAATGGAATTAATGACTACTTAATAATTGTAGCTTTTAGTGCCTCCAAAGACATTTAAGTGATTAATGTCAGGAGCAAAAATTGAGCTAAAAAAATAAAGCGTAAACAGCCATTTGTCCAAAAATGTTTACCAGATCGACTTTATAAGGTGACAGTGTACACTGTCTGGACACTTCATTAGGTACACCTTGTTAGTGCTGGGTTGGATCCGGCCTTGATTCTTTATGACCCATATTCAGGGAGGTGCTGGAAACATTGCTCAGAAGATTCAGTTGATACTGACATGATTGCGTTGCACAGGTACTGCACATCCATGATGAGAATCTCCTGCACCGCCACATCGAAAAGGGACTGTACTGGATTGAGATCTGCGGACTGTGGAGGTCATTTGAGTACAACGAACTCATTGTCTCTTTCTGACACGGTGTGTTATCCTGCTCGAAGCAGCCTTCAGAAGATGGGTACAGTGTAGTCATAATGACTCAAGAACAACACACAGGTAGAGTTTGGTGCTTAGTATTAATAGGCCCAAAGTGTGCCAAGAAACTAGACCCTACACCATTACACAACTATGTTTCCACCTTGCTGTAACTCAAACTAGAAGAACACCTGTGAGGACCCCTGTTTAATTAAAACAAAAGTAAAGGCAAAGAAGCCTAGAACATTATTAAAATTGTTGTTTTTTTTTGTTTGTTTGTTTGTTTGTCTTTTTTTAGTAAAAGAAATGCTTACAACAGAGTATAGCCTCCACTCACTTTCAATTATCCTTGCCTGATCTTCAGGGATGAAGGAAACAAAAAGTGAATGTGTGAAAATGGGAAAAGAATTTAGGTTTTTAATGGAGCTGACAAACGCACTGAATCTAATGTACCGAATCAGAGGAAAAGAAGAGCTTAATTATATGTTCTTCTGCAGCGGTGTTATGATAGCTTTTTAATTCTTGGCACAGGACTTCTCACGCAGAGCAAAGCATCATGGCAGATGGAGTCTATAAATTCATGTATACTTCCTCTGTTATTTCTATTTGTTTGGGTGTTTCTGTCTTGACTGTGAGTCAGATATTAATATCTGAATTAGAAGAGGCATTATTGTACAGTGTTACCCATAATGCTACACTGCTACATGCTCATTTAAAAAATAATATCGATTTTAAATAAATTCTGCATTTGACAAAGACATAAAACTGACAATGAGGACTGGAAAAAATGGGAAAACGTGGCTTGAGGGATATCATTGGACACTAGATATACATCTGCTGAGACATTGCTTAAAACATGAGTTAAAATGCCAAGCTCTGCAGAAATATATTCAGCTATCCCAGCATTTTTAAAGGAAGAGTGTATTCAGATTGTTTGTCTTTTGCTGCTTCATAGTAAGACCATATCTTTGGCTTCTTGTCCCAAACAATACTTACAATATAATACACTACACACGTTTGAGCCAAAGATATGGATTAACTTTTCCATGTCAGTGTTCTCATGTGTGTGGTGATGAGTAGACATTACAGTCATGTTATTATTAAATCAGCAGGGAAGATAAAAGGATCCTTTAGTCCACACTGAATTGCAGATAGATAAAAGCTCCTGGCAGCAGTCTGAAAGCAACATTATCAAAGAAGACAAATCCAATCATAGGGGCAAATAAGCAGGGGGTAAATAACCCAGATGTTTTCATAGAGCATAACTTCCATATATGAATTTAATTAGTTTCGTTTTTTTAGTTTAATTAGTTTGGTTGCTATGAGTATAAAGATGAAATGTCAAAAAGATCTTACATGTTTTAGACACATTACAAACAAATTCCCAAGGTAAATAAACAACATCATAATTTGCATAATTAACTACATGAAAGCCAGCTGAGGTCTTTTTGCATCATAAAAGGAAACTGACTGTTTGCTTTTTTTGTTTTGTTTTGTTTTTTTACTGGAATACAACTTTGAAAGCATCTGTTTTGAACCTTTTTCTACACCTGGATCTATTTCTGCCTGAGTTTGCAAACCTCTTATTAATGCTTAATTACTTCTCATATACCTACACATGACAGAACTGAAGTTAATGGCTTGTCATTTAATGTATGAGCACAAGTGACTTGATCTATTTATCTGCATGAAGAAACAGTTTATCGAATTGTATGATGGAGGTGAAAAAACAGAGTTTGTAATGCCTTTAATTGTGTTTTCCTGCTGTGCAGGTGGCATTCTTTTAGGGCAAGCAAGGCAGGCAGTGCTTGCCCAGTGAAATATAAAAATAAACATCAGTACAAAACTAATAAAGTGAACACAATCTCTCTCCACACATGCCAGAAAAAGCTCTGTTATGAAATGTATTGCCTGTTTGTATCCATCCATTAAATAACTGCCATCTCATGGCTGTAGTTGGCTATCGTCTCTGGGCTTTCTCTGTTTTTGTCTGTTTGACAAACCACTGAAGATGTATAGCGTTTGCTGTTTTCATGGGTGTGCCCATGCTTCTGTAAAAAAAGGCTGTAGCTGTGCAAGCAGACAGGTGCCTTACTTTTCTGTAAAAGTCACCCAGAGCAAGCCAAGCTGGTCAACTGCTAGCTATATATAAGACACTGCTAGCTGTGTATGAGAGTTGTTTTTATCTTATGGTCTAACACACAGGTGTCGAGGGCTGGTGTCCTGCAGGTTTTAGATGTGTCCTTGATCCATCACAGCTGATTTAAATGGCTAAATGACCTCCTCAACATGTTTTGAAGTTCTCCAGAGGCCTATTAATGAACGAATCATTTGATTCAGGTGTGTTGACTCAGGGTGTTATCTAAAACCTACAGGACACCGGCCCTCAAGGTCTGAAGTTCGACACCCCTGGTCTAACACTATGATTCATATTAAAAATCTTCCCAAAATGTTGATTAATTTCTTTTAAAGCACATGAATTACATAAGACACTTTGATACCAGGAACTATTTTTGATGCATGTGCTAAATTAAACTAACTAGCTGGTCTTTAGTCTATATGTTGGATTTTAGTGTATTGATAGTAATATTTTCATTCATCTGATTCTTGTAAAGGAAACCAAATGTGAAATGTGTGGCAGATATATGGCATTTACATTTGTATTATAAAATATAGAGAATCTTTAGCACCTCATTTAAGAAGCTTCGAACCCTCTGATTTCTCATCCAGCTCATTATGCTCCATTTTTAGCCACATGATTGTTCACTTGTCTTGTCCAAAAGCCTCTCACCACTGTAGAGCATGCAGTAAGTAAGACCACTTTAATCTGCCAAAGGCCATTACTTGAACGTAAATGGATCCTACTTATCCTTTTCGATCAGTTGATTGTTTCAGACAAGAACAGCCTTCAGAGGTTACCAGTGGGTCAGGAGAGGAAGGGAGTTGGATGCAACCAGAGTGCAATGGGAAATGTGGTCAAGGATGGAATTAGAAATGTAATGCTGAATATAATTAATTTTTAATAAAGTAGCAGTTTATGTTGTGTATATTGAATACTTTTCTACTGTTTCAGATTTTCAAAGCTTAAGTCTGGAAAAATGCGGCATTTTGGAGCTATTAATGCCTTAACATCAATTTATGACACACAAGACAAAAAGCAAAATAGTTAATTTTTCAGATATTGGGAAGACAAGGTCTTCAATTATTCTGTCAGCTTTTGTGGACAGAAGAATGCTACTTTGTGAGGCTTTCTTTTGTGTAAGTGCTCTACCCTCACTTTATGAATTTAAATGTATCATCAGACATCATTACACTGTAAGTGCTGGTAAAGACTGCATACATGAGTATGGGTTTGGTTTCACATATCAAACTGGAATTCTATGCTGCTTGAAATGTCAGGGTGGGAATCTAGGGCAGCAATTTAGCAGTGGAAAGGAAGAGAAAAATCAGCAGCTGCCAGCTGGCTAACTTCAGGGGAAAGTGCTGAAGTCACGCCTACCAAATGAGCTACATTATGGTTGGAAAGAAAAAAACTTGCGACACCCCATCAACACCTATATCTCCATCTTTTTCTTCTGCTTTCAGGAGGTTGTGTACTTTGCTGATATAGCGCAGTACAGGTCAAACCTTAAAAACAAAGCAACTGCTCAACCAGTGTAACTGGATATAACAAGGGAAGGTTAAAAAAAGTAGCAGTTCCATAGATTTCAAGATATCTTGCAGAAGCCTATGATTATGTCCTTCTGGTAATTTCTAGTTGCCATGGGGACAGGGACAAGGTAATCAATTAAAGCACGCATTTTGGTCTGCTGGAAGCAGTAATGTTTAAGTAATTATTCAAAAGAATAAAGACAGAACACAGTATTGCTATGCTATAGAGAGGGCTTGTTACAGTGTTTTTGCACTGGGAAGCTCCACTTAATTCAAAATATTGAACTTATGCATGAACCATGCATTCTTTCTTTTATAAATTTTGAATAATTAAATCAGCTTGTCTGAGTTTCCTGGCTTTTAAAGACAGAAAGACTAATTAAGATGACAAAGAGTGATTAAGGTAATGCTAAGGTATTAATTAACCTTTTCACTATATATGATGGAGTCCTGTCTACTAAAGTGCACGCAGAGAACACAATGTACTAAGTAGATATTCACCTCTAAATCAATGTAACACTCCTGCCAGAGCTTTGTGTCTTCATCTTCATTTTTGTGAGACACATGCATCTCCAGGCAGGGCGAAAACACTAAAAAGACCACAGTCACATTGTCAAAGGACACTAGATAACCATTGTGCTAACTTGCCATCAGCACTTTCGAAACATCCCACCCACACATATGTGCACACAAGCAAACACAGATTCATGCGCATCCAGAAGCCACAAACATAAACGCAATGTTCCTTCCAGCTGATGGACTGGTGTTGACAGCCTGGGCTCCTGATGACTCACAACCAGATAAGTGATTGTCCAGCTGTTTTTGAGTCACCTGAGTGCACTGATCTCTATCTTCCATAGTAATTGCAGTCACAGGTGGAGGCAGCAACCTGAACCCACTGCCATTTCTGTTTGCATTTCACTGGGTAAATATAGCCTTTGGTGTATATGGGCCTCTTCCTGTCCCCCATGGACTCTGGAAAGCTGAATAATGCTATCGGCCAATGCAAAACCTACCCATTCATAGAGACTATTATTATGACAGATGGTTAATGTCATCAACTGATAGCTCTTCTAACAGCAGCTTAATGAGATGTATAACAAATGAAATTCATGGTTACATTAGTAACCCGAACAAACGTTTAATGGAAAAGCTCTTGAGAGAAGTCGGACCATTTAAACGCAGGAGGAAGATGGACGTAAAGCTTTCAGAGAGCGGGAGAAAAGCACATGCAGCATCGCCCTGCTCTGCAAAGTGATTACAAAAAAGGGAATCTCAAGGGGGTGCCGAGTGTTTGTGCAGCTCAGCTGCTATTGGGGAATGTGGCTCTGGCCTAACCTGATAACAGCACATTTTCACTTTAGTACACAGACACACACACACACTCCCTCAAACGATTTTCCACTTTTTGCCATTGTTTTCAAATGCTCCTCTGCACGTCCCCTGTCAATTCTCACCCCCTCCCCGCTCTGTATGAATGTTATTACACCCTCTGTATCTGTGGGCTCAGGTTTTGTGAAAATAATGTGGCACACAGAACCACAGCAAGCAAAACCCAGCATTACTGAACAACAGTTACTCCAAAAATAATCATAAAGCTTTGAAGGGATTTCTCAGATATTCTGCTGTTTGATCCTGTGCTACTGAACGAGCCAAGAGATCAGAGAACTCAAGACAGGTTTTTTTTTTGGTTTTTTTATGTGTATTTATGACACATTCAACATAATGTATGTCTACCAGATTCCGAGCAATGTTCTTTTTTAACAGAATAAATGTGCTGAATGTTTCATATTTTATGTGCAAAGTGAATTATTTAAATTGGTTTATTTTCCAACATGAAAGATTTAGAATTGAAGAGGCAGATAGGCAGTTCTTCGCTTGCCCTCACTCAGCGTCACACCTCTGACAGAGCTACAGAATCATTTTTCCACATTTTTTAATCTGTATGCGTCACCATTCCCTCTAATCCCCCCACTCCCTGGCGTAGTAAGATGGTGCTTCTATTTTGCTCCGAAAAGCTGACACACTTCATTCCTCTCTATCATACTGCCAGCTCTTCCCTGCAGGAACATACTTATTTTTCCCATACCCCATTTTATCAGGTAGATTGATGCTTTTATGTTTTTCACAAATGCTGCTGCTGTCATACTCAGGCTGTGGTGTTTTTACATGTGTGAACACACACATACATGCTGAGCAGGGCCAAAATGGATGTTTGCGTTAGAGGGTGATAAATCATGCTATTGAAGGTGTTATGTTTTACATAAATAGGAGATTTTAATATGTCTGTAGCTCTGCAGGCCACTTAGATAAAGGCTGTGTTGTGCCGTTGTGTCACACCCTTACCTAACAATACTATGATGATATATTATATTTTCTGAATGATAAAAACATTGTCCTATGTTTCTGACATTCCGGTTAATTCTCGGAAAATAGCTTTTCAGGCTATGCATGCATTTGTAAATGGTATGTTATACTGTGTGCATGTCCACGTTTATATACTGTGACTGAGGAGGCCAAAACTCTACGTGCATTACCATGTGGGGTCATAGTTAACTAGTAAATGAGCGTAACACTAAGAGACATCTCCCCATCGGGTCAAAAATAAGCCTGGGTGGTGGTGGGGATGTCACAGCAAATATGTCACAGGCACAGGAAAGCAGCAGGGAACGCGCTAAGGCGTGTTTCTTCATCTGATCATATTCAGAGTGAGAGGCTGAGCTAAACCTTTATCCCTCTGCCTCATCTGCTGCTCACCAGAACAAATGGGCTTCCTGATCAGTCAGACAAGAAAGGGAGAAAACCGGGAGCAAGAAAAGCTGCAGACTCTGAAATCTCTATTTTTATAAATATAAATGTTCTGACATGATGAAAACAGATGCAGTAATTTTGAAGATGTGCCCCCAGAACGTTACATCATTACAACGTAATGAAAAATCTAAATTTGCATTTAAAAAAGAAATGGAATGAGCATCCGCTAGAGAACGACTTATGGCTTAACATCAAATTAGCTGGACTTTCAGTACGTTGAAAAACTAATTAATGCACCTGAGGGAGACATTTGGTAGTGATTTAAAAAGTCAAGCACTGAAAAATTGTCTTGTCTTTGATATTTACGCAGGACTAACAAAAACGGTGGCATCTCCTCTCCAGGTTCAGAGACGGGCACACTAGCAGATGGGTCTAGGCCTGGTATCAGCGGGGTCATCCTGGCGGAAGAACAACATGTGCTGTCTTGTGTGGCCAGCTCCTCACCCCTGCTGAGTGGCAATTAGAATGGAAATAAAGCAGGGCATCCTCACTTATCTTCCTAATGGCTGTGGCATCCTTTTTGCCTTATCTCTAGTTCTGCTGTCATCAGGAAACCATTGGAAATTGTACAAGATTAAATATCTGTTTACTCCCAAAAGGACTGCTGCAGAATTTTATGGTGTCCAGAAGGTTTTTGATAAACACTCAGAAGGCCCCCAACTTTTCACTGGGCATCACTATGGAGTGGTATGATTGCATGTCATTTTATCATTCCCTCTCTAACCGAGAAGGGTTTTTTTAGTAGTGTTTTGTTTGTTAAAAAAGTTTTTTAAAAGAGGAGGTATAGCTGGTCATTTACAAATCGGAGAAGATCGGTTCGATCCCTGGCTGCTCCCAGCTCCATGCCAGTATTTTGCCCAAATATCCTTGGACCTAAGGATATTTCGGCAAGATCCTGAACACCAAGTTGCATTCATCATCATCACTGTGCATATTAGATGATTAAAAAAAAAATGAAAGCAGTGCTTCAAGTGGAAAAGTCCTACATAGAAATAATCCATATAAGGCATGTAGGGAATGATATATGGAGAGGTTAAGTATCCTGTTACTTTAGACTTTGATAAAAAAAAAAAATTCATCTTTAAAATTATGCTTAAAAATTTACAATAGGAAATAAGAATGTTTCCTAAACAGAACTTTAGACATATCTGCACATCATTAACAGACACAGCAGCGATTACTGGCTCATATTGAATATTGTATTACAAGTTGGTCCTATAAGAGCTTTGCTGCTATTGAGCCAATCGAGGTATGCTACAAAAGAGCATTGAAAATATTAGATAAGAAACCTTTTTCATATCACCATTGTCATATTTTCGATAAATACAAGTTTCTAAATTTTACTAATTTCAAATTATTTAAATCTGCCTGTCTAATATACAAAGTTATACATGGTCTGGCGCCTCCACCAATGAGTGATTTTGTTAAACAAAAGTCTAGCAGTGTTGCCGGGCCACTGTTAGAGGTGATTGTGAATTGGCATTTAGACAGACCACCTTTTCACAGAATGCTCTGTCATATCAGGGAGTGAGCTTCTGGAATAGTCTTCTACTGTCAATGAGGGAAAGTACAAGTCTCCCCATCTTTAAGAGTCACTTAAAAGGGTGGCTGAGGGGCACACAAACATGTGATCATATTTAATAATCATGCTTTATATTGAAGGTGAAAAAGAGTTAGTGTATTAAAAAAAGGGAAACAACTATTAGTATAATGGGTCAGTGCAATTTCAGGACAGTCAGGGCATGTGCAATACTAGGGTTTGTGCAATATAATTGATGTGTTTCTGTTATTGTCATCTATATTGTCTTGTGTGTCCACTCTTCTTGTCATTGTTTGCCTAGTTACTTAAAAATATACTGTGGTATAAAATTATTATGTAAAAAGCTTATTGTTATTCACAAATACATGCCTATTATCCATTTTGTGGTGTGAATTACAGTAACAGGTTATAACATGTATGTTTCTGAATAAGCTTTTTTTTGGGAAAACAAAACAAACTTTTTCAAAAAGTTTTTTTTTTAAATTACGCATTTAAATGAACTGTACTAAACAATGAAAGGAATGCTACACACGTAGCATATCCATGTGTATAAATAATAATAATTATGTCGAGCATGTTAAAAACTGGTTTCAACAGGGAAAATTACACAAACCTGCATTTTTGCTTGTTTTTACTGCACTATCACCACCTCGAACTTCTAAAAACTACGTGTTACAATAACAAAGAAGAAAATGAATGAAAAATTAACATATACAGAGTTTTACAGTGAACTGTCTTGGAGGAGGTTTGTGCTCTCGTAGTGCTTCTTGGCTATAATATTATAATCATTTCTAAGCTCATTTTTTAAATTTGCTTTCATTTTGCAGGAATGGTTAGCACTCTAATGCACTGAATGAAGATGGCGACCGTACTATTACACCTGCACTTTTGATTTGAGCTTCGTGCAGCCACACAGAGCTGTGAGCATGTCTGTGGAATTCAGCAGAAAAACAGTGAAACTGACAATTCTTTAAACAGCTATTTTATTTTTTTCTGACTAACAACT
Source organism: Aulonocara sp. 'chitande type north' Nkhata Bay (assembly GCF_057382095.1). NCBI lineage: Eukaryota > Metazoa > Chordata > Actinopteri > Cichliformes > Cichlidae > Aulonocara > Aulonocara sp. 'chitande type north' Nkhata Bay. Next base: position 19,350,449 of record NC_141352.1, on the reverse strand, counting down.
TCCTGTGTTCATGTGACCAATAACTGTCATTTCTCAGAAACAAGGTAGAAGTACGGGGCTGGTGGTAAAATTCCACAAAAGTTCTTAAAACCAAAAACATAGGGGATGTTATGAGTCATACATAAGGGATGTTAGGGTTTCTTATTGCTGACATGATTTTTCTCTCTAACACTCACTGTTTTCATTTTCACTAGCATTATATGCTGTAATATGCAACAATAAGTCAGTTGCTTTTGTCCTACTTTCCTTTGCTTGTGTTTCAGAGCAGCAAAGACTCATGTTGAGCTAAATCTAGTGCACATAAACTGGGAAAATATCACAAGTGAAATATTTTGACTTTTGGTGCAATATGGCAGCTTTTTTTAAATTTGCACACACATCTCTTTGTAATCACCCTGGTCTCATTCAAAAGGTGTGAAATGCTGCCGATTGTCAAAACCACCAGTGTCTCAAAATTATTCCACACGTGGTTTCCTGTGGCAATGGTGTTAGGACGAATTCTCACAGGTTTCTCACTCCCAGCTAAACCCCCCTCACATTTAAACCCCCTGGGTTAAAAAAAACAACAAAAATAATCATCATCATTAAAAATAAATAAATAAATAAAATAAATAATAAAAATAAAACTGTAAAAAGTATTTAAAAATAATATACAAAAATAAAATATATAATAAAAAAATACATTTTAAAAAGTATTTACAAAAATTGATATAAATAATTTTTAAAACTGGGTAAATGTTATTTTTCTATAGGCCAGATAATATTGTGTTCCTAAACCAATCTTGTAGTTTTCAGTGCCCAGGCTTATCTAAATAGTGCCTACATCTAATTAGCGAGTGAAAGTGGAATACAAGTGAAAACAAACAGGGCACATATCACTGGTACCTGACCGAAAAACCTGTGACTTTCTCCAACAACCACCAACAAACAGTCTTTCTCCCTTTCCAATAAGAACGAGGGCTCCTCTACATCGCCTCATGTGCATCTCTGAGATACCAGTGGCAGCAGATAATGCCTTAGGATTCAGTTAAGTCCAATTCCCTTTTGTTTATACAGAGCCAAATCATAGCAACAGTCACCTGAAGTCACCCTACAATAACAGAGAGAAAAGGGATGGGAACATATCGTGGGACGATCAGCAGTTTTAAAGGGAAGAATTCAAGCTCACGTGCAGTTTAGCGTATATGGATGTCTTGTTTCCTTGAAGGAAAGAGCCACTGTGAATCAGTTTGAAGTTGTTATAATTGATCATGTTTACCCAGTGATGAAGCATTTCTGCCCTGAGGGGAGTGGTCTCTTCAATGGGTTGACTGAATGGTTCGATCAGAATGCAAATGGTGCGGCTAATATGGTACGGCTTTTGTAGCCCCGCAATTAAACACCTTTAAGAGAGTTTGGACCAATGTGATAGATGGCATTTTCCATCACCAGCATATAATGAGGGGATTGTGTAGAAGAAAGGTGTTTAACCCTTCTAGTAAAATTCCAGGGATTTGAAAAATCAATTCCAAAGTGCATTAAAGGAGATTTGGTGTGACATGACACCTAACTGGGGCAGTATACTGGATTTTCTTCTGCATGTAGTTATTGTACCTTGATTTAACCAAACTACTTTCCACTTCTCCCCAAAAAGTATTGCCTCTTAGTCAGTTTTCTACAGTACACATCAAAGACTGGTATATACACAGTGCAGACTAAAGAAATATAACCCACTTGTTTATAGAAGATTGCTTTCAGTCCAAAGGGCTAAAGTATGTGTGGAACAACAATTTACAAGCAAATCTACGGTAATGTTTACTGGAAGCAATTCTAATCTCCTGCTCAATTAGAAGCATAAAGCCAGTTGATAATGACGGCAAGAGGTGGAAACAACTTCCTAATGAATTCAAACCCCTCAGAGTGACAGTCCCCTTGCATAAATGAATGTAATTACAGCCTGTACATTGGTGGTCTGACACACAGGCACTTTCCAGGATTATTCCCAGGCTCTGAGAGAACACACTGTGAAGAACACCGCGTGATGCATGTATGCAAATACACCTCGCAGCACTTCCAAATATAGTCTCCATCCCGACAAAATATTTGTGATTAGGGTGGGAAGGTGCTGAAAGCAGAAAATAGAAGTTGACGAGCGTGTTCGTGGTGTGGATTTGTGACCACACGTGAACAGAAAAGCAGCAGTTTTTAGTATTTAATCTTTATTTTTTACATTAAGAAGTCACTATAACACTTTATTTTATATCCCTTGAACATCCACACATCCAAATCTGACCTACTTCATGTGACAGCGCCGCACATTAACCGAGCCACAGGAACAGCATTATGTGGAGACGTGTGACTAACGTGCATGCACCAATTGTATGTTCACTCTCTTCCCCCTTGTATTTATACCTTTTTCATCCTTTCCTTCCATCCATCCTTCCCTGTAGTTATTCTGTTTCACAATTTGTCATGCTGCAACGATAGGCTGAGGCAACGGGCACTATGCTGGTGCCTGTGAGCCGAGCCTCTTAGGGGTTGAGATAAAGTTAAGCTGACGTGTGGGTTCAGCTGCGTCACAGCGTCCTTTGAAACAGTCTCAGGGAGGAAAAAAAAAAAAAAAAAAGGAAAAAAGGAAGGCAAGGCATGTTCCTCCAGAGGTGGCACCTCCTTACACTCCTCCTGGCATGCAGCTGCTAGCTTTTGCCTTGGGCTGCTTCATCTAACCTCACATAGAAGAGAAGAAATAGCATATCTCCCCCTCCTGAGTGAGACTTACAATGGACACCCGCAAACACCATCCAACCCTGCACTTAAAACGTGCTGATTTGACAAGCCTGACATTTCTGGGAGATGTCCACATTGCTGCTATTAAATCTCCAACAGCGAGTGGACCCAAAGCCACCAAGTTAATTCCTATTTATATAAGAAATACAACAGATTCACAGGTGTGCCAGAGGAAAGCTTCCTTAGGAACGCCATTCCAGCTCTCATTCTGGGGAGAAAAAAAAAAAAGACAAATCCATCTCCTTCTCGTCTTTCTTCCCCCCACGCACAGTCTTTTCTTTCCCTTCATGCCCATCCCCCTCTTCAGCGGAGGATTGGAGTGCCCTGGTAAATAATTGAGGCATATTCCCTGTCTGCTACTGTAGCTTCCCCCTAATGCTTATTTATTTACATTTTTTCTTTTGGCATACTTCCAAAGAATATTTGGTTGTCCTGATCTAGCAATAAAAAGTGATGAAAATAAATTGTGCTTTGTTTTCTGATCAATAGCTTCTGGAGCCCACGTATGATCACACACGGATTGCTGGATATAGGATCAGTTTAAAGAAATGTAAATAATGGACTACATAACCATTCAAGTTCCCATCAGTAAATTTCTATTGTTTAATATCTGAAACCTCAAACTATTTCTTTTCCAGCTAAATAGGTTCCTGAAACTGACCAAGTATTTGTTCATGGCAAGACTGGATTATCCAAAGTCAATAGGAAGAGGAAAGCAGCCGGATCAAACAACAAATATAAATAATTCCTGCATAATTTTAAGAATGAGATGTGATTTATTAAAATAAAAGTTCAGAAACATCTTATGACTCATTGAATATATGAAAATGTGCAATCTGATTGGACAGAATTTTAGGAGCTGCAAGGGGAGATAAACTGGCGCCAGCTCAGTGGAGAAGTATCGTGAGGTGTTTGCTGACATCTGCTGCCTCAAAATATGAACTCCGCTGGGTGGACATGACTCATATTAGACACAGGAAATATGTCTAATGACATTTTGATTTAACAACAGCATGGACCTCCCCGCCCAAAAAAAGAAAGAACAGAAACCAAAACAGACTCATGGAGGTTCATCTTGAACATATATTTATAAATAGCTGTATATTTTCAATTCTTCCATACAAATCAGAGACATGATCTAACTAAAATCGATTAAAAGAGAAGAAACAGAAAACAATCAAAGAGCTGCGTCACACACGGCCCACTCATTCACATTAGACAGAAGATTTTGACCAAGATTAAAGGCAAAAAGGCTTAAATAGGAAACGCCTGCGATTAAATCCTTCTGTATGAGTAACCACGAGAAAGTAAAAACAAACTTTAATTAAAACCTCTTTTTTAAAAAAGGGAAAAGAAGTCCAGGTGTGACACTTAAGTCAAACATCATTAATCTACAGTGTGTGTACTGTGTTACAGTGGTTATTGTAAGAGCAACAAGGTAAGGGTAATTATTATTTTTTTACCTTGGGCTTTTAATGTGCACACCAGGATGGTTTTAAGCAGCATGACATCTTAACTAAGGCTTCATGTTGTTTGATGTTGAAACATACAGTACGCCTAAACTACAGAATACATTCATGTGTATTAACTGTATGCATTCCTAGAATTTCAAGTCAACATAAATGTGCAATTTAGCATGCAGCAGTGGCACTGGTATGCAAATGCAATTCTTTTACAAAAACAAACAAAAAAAACAGCCCCAGTGATAACAGCTTACAATCATTAACGGCAGCTTTTCTGTAACATGGTGTGCTCTTGAATATTCTTTATGAAAGTCAGCTAACTGCCTGGCCCAGCAGGCTCAAACATCTCTTCGCTCACAACCTCAACTGAGCTTAAGGGCTCAGAGTTAGCATCTGGTACCTTGGGGATTGTTGTGATACTCGGGTTTTCGGTGGTAATTTTGAGGCCAGCCATGTCTTCAGCAGTCTCTCTGATAGGAGAAGTGCTGGCAGTCAGGTCTATACCGAGCTTCTGCTCAGGTTCCTGGATGTCTGGTTCTCCTTGCTTCTCTGGAAATGAAGGTCTTTGGTCAAAAGATGAATAATCTAATAATAAAAAAAAAGAAAGAATAATACAATATTGTTAAGGTTATGGATGGTGAAACCATGGGAAATTGCTCAACTTCCTTGGTCTGTAAGGAGATATTTAACAATAATTAAGATCAAATCTCCTGAGCATCCTTTTATGACTTTTGTACTTCAATAGATTACATAACCAAAGCTCAGACTGCTGCATTTCAGACCGTGACCACTGATGGAAAGGACTGACCTGCACCTACTGTTTAAAATGCTAACTGAGTTCTTGATAACTGATATCACATGGCACATGGAAATCAGTGCATGTAGACCCATAGACATGGTCAATATGCTCAAGTTCAAGCTCTGCATCAGAATGAAGAAGAAAGGTGATTTAAATGACTCTCTGTAAAAGGGAAAATACCCAGTGAGCATCACTTCTCTGGCTGAAAATGCCTTGTTGATGCCAGATGAGAATATTTAAAGTGCTTCATGGTGACAGGAAGGCAACAGCAACTCAAATAACAACTTTTTACAACCATCGTAGGCAGAAGAGCATCTGTGAACGTACAACGTGTCAAACTTCGAAGGCCACTCTTGTCAGCTAAGAATGGGAAACTGAACCTACAATTCACACAGGCTCATCAAAACTGTACAATAGAGGTTTTGAAAAATATTGTCTGGTCTGATGAGTTTCCACTTCTGCTGTGACATTCGGCTGGTTGGGTCAGAATCTGGGGCAAACAACATGAAAGCTTGGATCCATTTTGCCTTGTTCATGCTGCTGGTGGTGGTGGTGTTGTGACGGTGGGGGAAATTTCTTGGCACGCTTTGGGCTCGTTAGTATCAGTACAGTACCCCGCCTTCTGATGGCTGCTTCTGAGACAATAACGCGCCATTCCAGTCATCTTAAACTCCCTTCTTGAACATGACAATAAGTTTATTTTACTGAAATGGCCTCCCCAGTCACCAGAGCTTAGTCGAATGGACTTCACAACTCTGCAACAACTGTGTGACGCTGTCATCTCAATATGGACCAAAACCTCTGACAAATGTTTCCATCTCCTTGTTGAATCTCTGCCATGAAGAATTAAAAATGTTCTCAAGGTAAAATGGGGTCCAATCCATTACCTAATGAAGTGTTCAGTATAGACCACTTTACCTGCTGTAAAACGTATATCTGTGAAAAAACACTTAACACATTTGGCTGGAGTAGTTTTATTCTGCAGTAAAAGAGACTAATACAAAACCACTGCATTAAATGACTCCTTAACTGAGAGGCGTATCAACAATAGCTGGTTTTAATCGTGCTTATTTTTCTTCTCAATCGGGATGTCATCATAAACACGTAATTGCTCTATTTAGCCACACAATTTAATCACGTATGAAGTACTTACCCAAGCTACTCTGATCACCTGAGTCATCTCCATAATTAGCAAACATGGAGCTGCTGCCTTCCTCGTTAGTGGAAACAGTGGCTGATAAATCTGAAGTCGGTGCATCGAGTATGGTGAAAGCATCTGAAATAAGTACAAAGCAAATGCCCATTATTCCGTGTGAAAATGCATAATGTGTCAAATGGATGAAAATGTCCTGAAGTGATCCTGTTACCTCGGTCTGGTGGCTGCTGAGTGGGTGAGATTAAAGACTGATCTTGCATGCTTTTCTCACTTTGATTCAGTGCTGCTTCGGTAGATGGGCTACATTCATCGGTAGAAGGCACCTAAGGAGAGAAAACTGGAGGTCACAAATACCTCTAGCAAGTTACAGTTAAAGGAGCAGTTTGTGGGATACAGTGGCATCCAGTGGTGAGGTTGCAGATTACAACAAAGTCAATACACCTGGCCTCATCTTCCGCTTCTAAAAATGTAAGTGAATACTAGGTCGTCACCCCCGACTGAAAAAAAACTGAGCTAGTGTAGAAGGTGGATCCCTCCTGTAGTAGATATGTAGGTCTCATTTTAAGCCATAAAAAAGATTATTCTTTTTGTACTTCTCAACATGATCCCTTGCTACCAATAGATGCCATTACATCCTGCACAGCTTAATAAATAAGCAAGAATAAGATACAACAACCTTCACCTCAGTGTGCTCGGTTGCAACTACCTCTTCACTGCTGCCAGTGAGCACTGGTTGAAGAACATTTTTATTCTGGGCGTTAGGCTGAACTGGACGAGTTGGAATTCTGTGCAAGTATCCATAGCCGATCCCACAGCCTAAGCTAAAAAATAGGGGAAAAAACCCACGGGTGTTGACATGGCAATATTTATCTACATGCTTTGATTTAAATAAAGATTAAAAAAAAAAAATCAATGCCAACCTTCCCTCGCCTCCCCACGCTCCGTTAGGAGTCACCACTACCTCTCGGCACTGATCCGTCTTAGTGTTGTACACCAAAAGCTTCAAAGGTTTCCCCTCGTTGGCTTCAATCAAAGAAAAGAAATCCTCGGACTGCAGACGTTTCACACAAAAATAAGGTTTTTGTTATTTCTTTTAATAATGTCTGCTAGTTAAAACAATTATTTCTTATTTGGAATAAAAGTCAAAAGACAAGAAATCTTACATCTTGTAACACTTGGTCAGCTCCAACTATGAAGTCATTGTATGCATCCAGGCCTGCGAGAGCGGCGGGAGAATTTGGTTCCACTTCCTAAAAGTTTTTTTAAAAATTCTAAAATCTACCAAAATTATTAACATTTGCAATTTTAAGGCCTTTGAACACAGAATGCAATGATTTTTCAGACTCACTTATTCTTAAGGCAACTGTTCAATTCAAATTTGCAGGATTTATTTTTTTTATAGTTCGGATCAAGCTCGATTTTTCATATTTTTCCACATAGGAATAAACAGATCTGACCAATCAGACCACTACATTTGGCAACAAGTGTGCTCATTGCTCAGCGTATGCACCAGTACTGAATGTGCAATGATATGGAAATAGTAAAAATAATACTATTTTACCTCAGACAGACAGCCAGACACTGCTCCGGCTAAATCAGCTCTCTAAAATTATTTCTGTACGTCCTCAGATGTGGTTGCAATTTTGCCAAAAAGAGAAAGCAGTCGAGATACAGCTTCAACTCCTGGATCAAACCAAGAAATTTTCCCTGCTGCTGTCCTCGCCTGAGAATTGGATGAACCCGGATTCTCACTTTCTTCTTTTTCTTGTTTAGAAACATCAGAATCATCTCATCATTTCTTTCAACTTCATTTTTTCACACAAAGCAAGACTTTTGTTGTGTTTATCTGTTATACGGCAGGTTTGGATCCAAAACAGGCTTTTTTTTTAGAAAAAATGGCTAAAATCAGAATTTTAGCCATTTTTCCGCATACATTCGGTGTGCAAAGGCCTTTAACCTACAGTAACCAGCAAAGGGTGAAACCTGAGCGAAGACAGGTAGATTTAACTTACCAAGACATGCCACACATTCTCATTGGCTCCTTCAAAGCTGCAGAAGCGGACACTAGCCCCCAGCAAACCCTGACCGCCCCACATGTTACTGGGTGTCACCTCCAGCTCCCTCACACGCTGGGTTTTGGAGTTATACACTTCAAGTTTGACTGCTTTTTCCACATTTGCCTTCAGAAGATCCTTCAGCAGGTCGTTTTCCTTATTCTGGAGAAACAAAAGGAAAAAGGGCTACTCCAGCTGCAACTGTGCAGATGCGTTTTCTTTCATGAAAAAGAACATGAAATGTAATTACTGCCACTCTTCCAAATGAGGTTATTAATAAAGCACTGAAAAACACTGGATTATCTCATAAAGGCAGTACCTCAAAATTATGGAAATCGGTGTTTGCCTGCTGTGTCCTACCTGCCGAGTACTTTGCTTTATATACAGAAAAATGGGTCTTGAAGATGGTTTCAAAACAGACTACAACTTGCTTTTGTCCTATTAAGTTGATTGAGATCTATAAATATGTTATTCAGCTTCATAACGCCTTTTAAAATAAGTTTAGAATTTAAAAATGTTTTAGTTTTTAGCATACTTTCAAATACAATTGAATATATGCCACATTCACAGCTACGTTGCAGGGCTTTTTTGGCATTTTCATTTTGTCCTCAACTCGTCATTTTCAATTACAATTCATACCTGAAATGTCATAAAGATAGAAGAAGTCAATATTTGACACCTAGTTACTCATTTTAACCAGGAGTGTAGTGACACAGGAGTCTACTCACAAGTCGGGCGTTTCCTATAGAGAGAATGAAGTCAAAGAAAGGCTCCAGACCAGCCTTCAGAGCAGGAGAGTCCTCTTGAACCTGAGAATAAAAGAAAATTACTTAAATAATTAAAAATATTAATAATAATTTAAAACACAGAACAGAAAACTTGACATTTGGTTTGACTAACAAACAGCACAGTGATATTATCGCCCCCCGTGTGTCAACCTAAGATATTGCAGTGTCCAAAATTTGGGACTTCTCAATGAGACGAGGTACCCGCTTTCTCGCGCGGTTAATATGTTATATGCAACTTTGAAACGTGCCATAACTAAAGAAAGTTTCTATAGTGACTGTTAAACTATTCCATTTCCCAACAAAGGCACGCGGGTTGGAAGTGTGCCAAATGCCACCTCATCTTCAACATCATCATGGGCGGACACCATTCAAGCTGAGCTCACGAGTAACTACAGTTACACGATAACCTGTCAATTACAGTCAGGCTCTGCGTAGATAGATAAAGCAGCAATTATGGTTCAAAGCACAGTTAACAAGTCACTAAGCAAAAAATGTATGAAAAGTGAGCTATAGGGACTAACAAACCGCGTGACGTGTAACCTTGCACTACTTTCTAACGTACCCCGTGGACATGATATCCACAATTAGCTCCTCCGTCCGACAGTAACGAGCTCTGCGGTAGCCCCATTGCCTTCAGCAGTTACGTTTTACTAGTTCTGACTAAATGTCACTAAAGCAGACTTATTTCAGGAGTCATTACTGGTACATACACTCCGCATACAAGCTAGCTAGCCAGCAGCTGACATAGGTTGACAGCAGGCGCTGGAGAGCCAGACAAAGCTTATAAATAATGATGACAGAAAAATCGAGTTTCTTCTTCCCGATTTTCATATCAGCAGCAAACAAGCTGAGTTCGATTAGCCGTCCTTTACAGGGTGTTCTACGCGGTTGCTTAGCAAAACATAACGCCATGCTCATTCATAAAAAAAATGCCACTTCCTGTTAAGTATTTAGATATTTTAGGCAATAAAAAAACAAAACAATAAATTACCGAATATATAAATAAATAAATATTACATAGATTTGACAGTTTGTTGCCTTACTGCGCATGTCTGTGGGAAAAGTAATTAAAGATGACAACATTTATGAAAACGAAATACTATTCTTATTCATATTCCTCTCGCCCCTCGTCTGTCCTTCAAGTTCGGGTCCTGGGAGCTTCAATACACACACACACACACACGTATGTGTGTGTGTGTGTGTGTGTGTGTGTGTGTGTGTGTGTGCGTGTGTGCGTGTGTGTGTGTGTGTGTGTGTGAGAGAGAGAGAGAGAGAGAGAGAGAGAGAGAGAGAGAGAGAGAGAGAGAGAGTATTTTATTTAAGTCTAAAACAAAGAAAAAAACATTTTTACAGTGAACCTCATGAACGATGCAATTAACTTTGTATGGCATCTTTCCTTTGAAGATGGAGAAGCCATTTATATATTTATTCTATCTTTAAATAAAAACATCGTGATGGTCAACATTGTTATCTCACAGCAAGAAGGTCATGTGAGGTTGCATGCTTGTGGGCACTCTGGCTTCATAGTCCAAATACATGTATGTGAATGTGTTAGATCCATAGATGTGAATGTGACTGTTAATGGACGTCTGTATCTCTGTGATAGACTGATCCATTTAGGGTGTACTGTGCCTTTTGCTCCATAACAAGTGGGATAGGCTCTAATTCCCCTATGACCGAGAATTAGATAAGCAGAAGAAAAAGAACTCATGTATACACTTTTGTATACGGTAGTTATACTGTACATTTTTTATTATAATGAATACACGTGTGTATTTTTATTGAATTATGATTTAACTTTTCATTGAATATTCTGCTTTTGTCTGTTTTGTGTTGAGTGTACAGTGTACAGACAGAAGGCAGCGGAACATTTTCTTCTTTACCTTGGCCGTCGATCATTTCAGACTTTTATCTGCTGTAATATTTGTCTTGAATGCACACCTTTCACAGATGGTTTGGTCGACTCTGCCATCACTAGACAGCACCTGTTCTTTTCCCACCATGATAAAATAAATAAATTAATTAATTAATTAATAAAGTTCTCTTGTCCTTAAAGTTTTCTGAGTTGAATGAAATGCAAATGTACATAAGTCTGTATTTGTAAGAGTTTCACACAGTGGTGGATTGCCACACAAAGTCTCACACTTCTCAAACTTTCAGCTTTTCATAGCAGTACATTTAATGTGAATTGATCCACATGGACTATTGATACTGGCTGGTAACTTAACATCTGCCCGGTTTCCCAATCTCAAATGGGTATAAAAGCAAACTGCAGCTTGTCATCAGTGCTCCAACATGATGCGGCTTGTGCTTCTTCTGTCCTGTATTGGTAAGCCCACCTGACTTAAATAATTTTCTGTGCCTATATTTTCTGAACGTTAAAACTATATTACCACATCTGTCCATGTGTGTGCTGAAGGGCTGATTTGTGCCAAAGAACCTCTCAACTACAAAGTTGACAATGAGAGGGTGATAGGCGGCAGTAATGCTCAACCAAACACATGGAAATGGCAGGTAAATCCTCTGAACACTAATGATATTTTTATTTTTCTATCTTTTGATGCAAATAGGTTTTGTACTGTAGTTTTAAAATACTAGATTTAGAAAAAAAACTCCATCTCCACCATATTTTCATATATCTTTAATATTTCACAGGTTTCTGTGCAGTATGATCAATTCTATGATGGCTCATTCTACCACATGTGCGGAGGATCTGTTGTTGATAGCTTCCACATCATGACTGCAGCTCACTGCATCCTCAGGTTTGGGCTCTGACCATGATTATTCTTAATGACACCATTTCCTTTGTGCATTTTGTAATATTTTAAAGTCGATCTTGGTGTCTCCTGGGCTGAACAAAAGAGTGTAAGTAAGCACTGTACTTATGTTTTTTCCATGTCCTTCTCAGCCCAGATGCTAGTCAGTACCGTGTAGTGGTGGGTGAGTATGACCTGTATAAGTTAGAAGGCAGTGAGCAGTTCATCCATGTGGAAAAAATTACAGTCCACCCTGGCTGGAATGGTGATCTTCGTTATGGGTAAGTGGCAGCATGTCAGATCACCTCTCTCAATTAAGCCTCATTTAAATATGAAATGTTAATCTCAGCAAACAAGCAACTATTAAAATTATACAACTCTATCTTTGGTTATTTTTTCTTAGAAATGACATTGCTCTCTTGAGACTCGCTGGTCCCATCTATGACAGTGGTTACGTGGCTATAGCTAATCTCCCCTACCCGGACCAGACACTGCCTCATGGCTTCACCTGTTACATCACCGGCTGGGGATTAGTAGACTGTGAGTACACCTGGGTGCTAAATGTACACATATACACACCCTATATGTGGATGTAATAAAAAGGTTCCTGCATTCTTTCTCCACTGAATCAGATGGAGGTAGCCCTGCCATCCTACAGGTGGCTCCCATCAATGTGGTGGAGCACTCGGTCTGCTCCCAGCCCGAGTGGTGGGGCAGCATTGCTCTAGAAACCATGGTGTGTGCTGGAGGGGATGGGATCATAGCAGGCTGCCAGGTAGAGGAGGTTTCGCCTCATGCTGCAACTATCATATTGTTAACAACAATACTGTGTTAAGACATTCTCACAGTCATTGCACGCTATGTTCTTATTGTTATCTGTCCCAGGGCGACTCTGGAGGTCCTCTGAACTGCTTTACTGATGGAGCCTGGAGAGTCCACGGTGTTGTCAGTTACGGCCCATCTGGTATGTGCAACCAAGTGTTCAAACCCACGGTCTTCACCAGAGTCTCTTCCTTTGAAGACTGGATGTTTTCAGTGAGTCTCTTGATGCCTCTGTGCTTTTGTTTGGCGACTATAATCTTATAAAGCGTGACTCATTATTTTATCTATTTATTTTTTCAGGTTATGGGTCTTGCTTAAATGGCACCGCATTCCTTACAATTCTCAAATGCAACCTGCAAAATAAAATTGATGTGCATCTCATTCATGTTCTGCGCAGCAGATATTTGCCTGTAGTTCTTGAATTTGCCAAAGGGTGGCAAAACCACCTCATGTTCTGACCAAACAACGTCCTGCTTTTCTCTCAGAATCAGATCCTTTTAATGGCATTCCGGTACTTTCCCACAATTTCAGAAACACATTTTCTACTGAATGCATTTGCTGTTGGTGTACTCCTTTTGCGACCAGTCCATACATGTGCCACAGTTTTTGTTTGAATACCAACACAGCGGCTACGGTTGTGACCTCCTGACCTCCCGAACCACAGTTTTAGTTGATGGAAAATTTCTAAGGATGTTTCAAACTGAGAACCTCTTTTTAAAAAAAACAGGCTTAAGTAGCAGTGAATTACAAGGACAACTGGAATATTCTTGCATGGTGTACCTGAACACCCTGTCCCAACAAGCAGAAAACCTTTTTTTCCCTCTCTTTTTAATTGTGGCCAAATGCTATATGTAGTCATAGGCTCAACATTTCCTTCTTGTCTGGAATTTCTGGCCATATGTTTGTGGTAGTAGTCAGGAGACTTCTGCATGACATCATATAAAGTGTTTTTCTCCACACCATGGAGACCAAAAACCACAGATACATTCCAGTGGTTTACATTAGAACCTAACAGGAATGTTGTTTCAATAGATTTAAGGAGAAATGTCAATTTTCTTTAATACAGTAGAAGAAAATGGTCTTAATGGTTTCCCAAATAGAAGCTAAACTAATATAAAAAAAAAAGTTTAGTAAGCAATTAGATCCCTCTGAATTTTTCATTCAGTTCAAGTTTATTCATTTGGCAACATAACAAGGCCTCAAGGTTCTTTTTACTCTAACGTAAAGACCCGAAAACCCCAATTGTCATATGATTCTCTATGAACAAGCACTACATGACGCCAGGAAGGAAAAACTCCCTTTTAAGAGGACAAAAATCTCCAGCACAACCAGGCTCAGGGAAGAGCAGCTGTATTGGGAAAGAGGAAGACAGGAAAAAACACAAACTATGGGAGAGAGATGACACAATGTAAAGGCATGCAGCCGTGGCATATAAGCACCTGTGGGAAGTCCCCCAGCAGTTTGAGCTTGCTTCAGCATAACCAAGGGATACTTCAGGATCACAGTCCTTTCAGATTTAGCTTTAAGTCTAATCTTAAAAGTAAAGATGGCGTCTGTCCCCTGAACTTTCGCACAGAAGCATTTTACTAAACGTTACGGTCGTCCCAGGGTTTACACATTTGTGTAAAACACCAAATACGTCCTGTTTGACAGATCTAGTAACAAATTGTCAATTGTAATGTAATCGTTGTTCTTTTCTAATGAACAACTAGATTAACTTGGATCCTGTGTTTTTATTGTAATGAGTGGTAAAAACTGCAGTATGGAGAGCACAATTAGTTTTTTTCCTTTGCTAGAGGTTTCACCACCACTGGTGTAAAGTAGCAGTGTACTGTAGATTACCTGAGCTACACATAATTTGAAAGTACATTAGTGTGCTTATTTTACTTTTGCTACTTTTAGCTTCACATGTTTAATGCAAACCCTGACCCCAGGAAGGGTTTGTGTCTCTGGCTGGAATTGAACCAGAAACCCTTTGCTTGGCAAACAGATGTGCAAACCGCTACACTTCTTGCAATTATTTGCTGGTCTAGAAAGGGTTAAACCAATTATAACACATATTTTTGGCTTATTCGCTAAAATATATTATTAATATATCAAGTATACCCCCTCCCACCAAAGAAAGCTAGAAATAATACCCCTAGGAGTTTTTGTCCATGCTTTTTCCCCCAACAATGCAAAAAGTTTACTTTTCAGCATTTTACAAAGACAAAAAACAGTCAAAGATTTAGAAAACATTTTTTTTATTATTATTATTATTATTATTTGGAGGGACAGGCTGTCAAAATGGCGTAGATGAAAGACACTGTTTCTGAACAGCAGGTTAATGTGTGAGTATGTAAAAAAAAAATAAAAAAAAATTAAAGCAGCTTTGTTTGCTCTGCAGGACCATTCAAGCAGAAATATGTACAACACAAAAGGCAAAAAAAGTAAGACAATTTCTTTGAAAACAATATAAATTGTACTGTAATACATTACATTGAACACTCACTGTTGCCATTTCTTCATGAGATTTGATGTTTTATACAAGAGAATCAAATGCCTGCTTGCAAAAAAAAAAAAAATGAGTGCCCTCTTCATGGCATAAGAACATATATTGGATGGACTTCAAAGTAATCAAAAAAGGCAAAAAAGCGAATAATACAGTTCCAAAATGTGCACTCGGCACTTTTTCAAAGTATACAATTAATCAGAACAAGTTTTAACAAACAGGACCTGCATGCATAATTTCTAAAGGGTCCAGAAAGGCTGTTGAAACAGCTGTAGAAAGGGTGAGATATGTACATTGACTCTCTAGTGTCCCTCGGCTCTTCACACAGGTGACAGCACAATCACCTTTGAAAGGTCTCGTTCAATAATTAATGAGGCAACTCTTCAATTTTCAGGGTTTGCGCGTGCGATAAAAATTGTATAATATATGCAGTTTTTATGCACAAAAACCCTTTACATGTGTAAGTCATAACATATCGTAAGCCAAGTCACAGACTTCCAAAGAAATTCAGAGTACAATCAAATTGATCTTCGCAATTTACTTAGTTTTAGTGGCATGTCTCTAAGATATCGAACCATAAGGCTGCCTATGAAAAATACTTCAGAATGCTGGAGAGCAATAACCTTCATAAGTATACATTTCTCTATAATTCATATATTACAAAGGTCGACCCAGATTGAAAATTACTCGCTTTTGCTTAATAAAATATTCAATTTGTCAGTGATTAGAATTCTTTTGTCATTCTACATAAATTAGTTAGAAAATATTAGTGTAATTTTCTATGTTTACATTATAGGCAGCAATACAACAGAACCATAATTTAGTTTCAGTGATTAGGGAGATTCCACAGTTTTCAGTTAAGCTTAAATGGAAGCGCTGTGCACACTCTATTAGCATGCATGGCTCCCCCCGATAAGCAGGCACATCCAGTAAACTTTACAACACCCCATTTTATTGCCAGGCGTCTTAAATTAAATAACTAGTGAAATAATGACATAATAAGTTATCCAAAAAAAAGAAAAAAAAAAGAAAATAGTTAAACTGTAAAAGAGAATAGATATTAAATACTTGCTGATGGACTTGTGATCCCATTTCCCATAACAATGCCTAAATGTGATATGGACAAGGAAAACAAAACAAAAAAAAAAAACAAAAAAAAAAACAGGAAGGAAGATTGCACTTTCAGGTGAAATATCAAACCACAGTGCTGCTTGAGTGAAAGTAGGCTTCATCAGAAATAAATAAAAGGAATTCATAAAAGGAAATAATTTAAAACAAAAGTAAAAAGACAATACAGCTACAGCTTTTAAATGGCATGAGCATTATATCTAGTTACCCTGCTCATAAATATGAAACTCCGTCATGTTAGCGTTTAACTGTTGAATCGATCCCGTTCGACCAAAACAATGCCTATTCATACATAACTATTTTTTTTCACAGATAAAGTGCTGATCAAGGAGATTTTAGAGGGATTTTATTTGTACCATAAAAGACCCTTGGGAGAGATCTTGAGGAGAAAGAGTCCACTAGCTTTAGGATTTAACACGAGGAGGACCCCTTCTACTCAAGTCGTCTGGGTGTTAGCCTAAAATCTAGGGCGCGAACAGGTTACCATTTGACTCTGGTTTTCATATGAAGGCCATCACAGCAAAGGTACATTGCCTCCAAAAGCTAGAAAAAAATCCCTGAGGTGCACATTCAGCTGTGTTGAGATTCCCAACCTGGCCCCAGAGGGTTCATTCCCATTTAGCGTATGGTTGGTGATCTTGGTTTGGTTAAACAAGCTTTCTTAGGAATTGAGAGCCACCACATCTTTTTTATTATTATTTTTAATATGCCTGATCAAATTGATATACGTTTAGTATCTCTTTCAACACTAGCTGCCGTCTCACACAGCAATCATTCCAAACTGCTTTGCTTACAATTTTGAAGGCAAGTCTGGAATTTTGAACGTTTATTAGGCGAGAGGGAAAAAAAAAAAAAAAAAAAAAATCAAACGCAATCACAGCTTCCTCCAACACTTTGACATCTTATGTGCATTTTCAAACCTGCGTTTTTCTTGCACTGTCCACAAATTTTTCGCCTTGCGTGGGTCAAACTTTCACAGACTCCATCACAGACAATTTCATGGCTTCCTCCAACAGCTGATTGTCTGTAAAAGTGGCGGGGGGTTCTGGGACGGACTCTGAAAGGCCAATCAGCGACTCCAGGAGGCAGGTCCCTGGGTCACTGGCTGCAGGGAAACTGGGATAACTAGGCAACTGAAACTGAAAAAAGTTGTCCATGTGCTCGTACTCCTTGAGGGAGTTGTAGAGGGAGGTGGGCCCCAAACAGGGGAAGCCATCGAAAAACTCCAGGTCTGACTCAGACGAGAGGCTCAGCTCCATGTCGTAGCTAGCTGAGCGATCGACTGTGGGAGAGGGCGTGTGTGGAACACTACAGCTATGGAAGAGAGCGTTTCCCTGGTTGGCATTCTCATCCAAAAGTTCTGAAATGGCTGTTGCTCGATTGTCTGTTTGATCGTCCGAAGAGTCCAGCAGTGCAGCGTCTATATTGTCATTCTCATCTGCAAAGTCCACCATACTAAAGCTACTAAACGCCTCCGTAGATGGCTGCTGTTGCTCTTGTTGCTGCTCTGGGCAACAAGTGTCTTTGTCGCTCTTATCGCCGCTGTCCTTGCTACTTCTCGAACAGTTTTCTGTGTCACTGAAACACAGTATGCGGCTCAGGCCTTTCTCATCAACATCCAGCTGGGCGCTGGGCTCACACGGACCTTCGCCTGCCTCCGAGTCCTCACTCTGAGAGTCCGACAAGTCTGTCATATCGCTGCTGCAGCTGTTCTCCCCAGCTGCTGTCATCTCTGAGCTGAAGGGGAAGGAGGGCACTGCTGGTAAGGGGGTGGCACCGGTTGTGTTCTCCTCATCCTCTTCTGTGCTGGACTGCTCCTCCAGCCTCTTCTCCAGCTCCAGCTTCATTATAGTGTGGATATAATGCGTCTGTACCCTGGTGGAGTTGAACTCAATGCGGCCCTCCATGTTTCCGCATCCATCCTTGGTACATCCGCATGGAAAAGAGGAGTGGTCCATCTGCAAGAAGTAAAGAAAAGTTCTTAAATCATGCAACAGAAACTCCTAAGTTGCTGTGTCTTGCCCGGGTGCTCTTGATAGCATGAAATTGTTGGGGCTCTTACCTGACATTTGATGCCAGCCAGGCTGCAGCTGCAAGTCTCAGGTTCGCAGAACCCCTGACAGTCGCAACCACAGTTCTCCCTGGAGAGCCTCAGCTCGTGCAGCTGCCTCTTTTCCTCCTTGTCGATCTTCTTCACACCAGCCGCTTTGAGCAGCGCATAGCGGCGCTTGGACGTGTAAGGCTGGAGAAAAGAGCCCTCGTCGACGTTGGCTCCACTGATGTCAATATCCTGCTCTGGGATGTCATCCACTGTAAGTTTTTCGGCCTCCTCGCTCTCCTGGGTTCCATTTTTTGTCAGCTGAACACAACAAAAGGAACAAAGTTTATTTGTCATGTTGAACAGGCACAGTTTCATAGATCCCTTAACCACTGCATTTCTTTTATGGTGCACACCTTCAGTTTGAGAGCTTCCAGTTTCTCTTCCCTGAGTCTGTTGAGGAGTTTTTCCCGACGCAGGAGCCGCTGCTCCACGGCAAACTCTGCGAGCGAATATGTGCGGAGTGCACTGTGGCGTTGCATCATGCCCAGAGTGCATCCTCCTCGGCTGGGAACACTGGTGAAGCCCTGGCACCGAGGGAAGAAGAACACCGTCACCTGGTCAAACGTCACATTGCCCCGCCGCGCTCGTTTGGATTTCTTAAGGATGGACGTTGCTATGGATGGAGAAAAAAAAAAAAAAGAGGCAGGATTAGAATACATGATGCACAAGTAAGAGAGGATGCTCTAAAGAGGGGGGATTCTTACTTTCGTGCCACTAGATGGCATAATTCCCCAGCACTTGTACTTGAGAGGTGTATAAATGCTGCTGAACAGACTGTAAAAGGACACCCCTCTGATTCATTGCTCCCGCCTTATCATGTACCCAATTAAAAGACACTGCTAACAGGACTCTAACACGCTTACATCCTGTAAAGTGAAACCTACACTAACCCAAGAATCCATTTAGCTTTGTAACTTGCCCTACTGTGCGACAAAAAAAACAAAAAAACAAAACAAAACACCCAACCCAGGAATTTCCCTTTGTTGGCCAGGAAAGTGGAGGAAACAGAGCCGCCAGGATCACAAAAGTGGGGAGTAAATGCTTGAGGCTTCCAGATGGGGGTGAAGGGTGGAAGTGTAGCCCTAAGGGCAAGAATAAAACCTGCCCACCCGGGTCTCGCTGCTAGCTGACAATCCCCACAAATGGCCCAGTAACTGAAACGGGTCAAAGGTTCTCTCGCTGTTAAAAAGTGCTCACGATCTTTCTATACCCAGACAAATACAATAAAACCATATGGGAGCCAAAGTAGAACCATATGTGGGAAAAAAGCCCAATTATTCAAGTTTTATTATATATTCCACTTCCTCCACCCAGGAATATTCAACAAAACTTTAGAGACTCTTTTAGAGACAAGCAACTTTTTCCCTTCTGCCTGAGTCACCAGAACTTTTCGAATCTACAAGCCACATGTGTCGGACATTACAATTATTATTTGGTGGGGAGATCCTTGTAGACTTCTAGTTCGCCCTGAACTGGCCTTAAAAGACACAGAAAGCTGGTGTGATACCTGAAGCTTGGAAAAGTAACCTTTTACCTTAATAGAGGTAAGCGGCACACAATAGTTCTACTATGTGGTCTGATCTGCTGCTTGGGGTAATACACATAAAAATAAACTACCAAGGTACAGCTTCACATCCATCATCTTCTCTGCTGTGTCTAGCAGTCACTTCACAATTTCTGTGTAAACACTGGATTATAATGATCCAGCCAATCTGCTCCTTCAGATGTGTCTGCACGCCTTTTTTTCTTGATTGTCCTACCCCCCCCCCCCCTTTTTTTTTTTTTTTTTGTATCCCTTCACCCACTCACTTTCAGCACCTGTGCTGGGTGCACGCCCGGGCTTCAGACAAGGCTCTGTGTGTTCCCAGCCTTGGCAACCTGCCATGCTTCTCTTCCTGGCTGCCTGCCCCACCATCCTGGAAACCTCACAACTGTTTGCCCTTCTCCCGTACACTGCAATCCCTTTCCAAGCCGGTCCGTCCCCTAAAGCTCAGCAGACGCACCCAGGTCGAGACACAAAACGGCCCAAGGCCGCGCGACCCACATCATGCAAGAAAAGGTGAGGCTGTGCCTGCATGCGGGGCTTTGAGAAGAAGGTGGCGACACAGCCAAGGTGAGCAGCCAGTGCATAATGTGATTAGCCATTTTGCAGCTTTAGGGCATGAAATCAAAAGAGGTATTCATTGCAGAAGTCTGAAATCATTTCTGTGAAGTGTTTCATGGCCTTCCAGCTGCCTAAATTCCTTAACCTCTCCCCCATTTATCTAAGTTTGTTATCAGAGTCTCAGCGGATGTTAAAGGCAAGAGAATGCATTATAAAAACATGTGCCATCAGCTCTTTCTGTGATTTATTATCGCTGGAGAGAGATACTCACTGTTGAAATTTGTTGCCGGGGAGCTGGGGTTGCTGGGGGTGGAATCCAGGGTGTCCGAGAAGCAGCTCTCCGCCTCCGAGTCCCAGCCTGAGCAGGCAGAGGAAAGGGAAGAGGGTGACGGTGAGGAGTAGCATGGGTCCTCATCCACCTCCTCAAACTTCCTCTTGAGAAGCCCACTCATGGCGTTAGCGCAAAAGATCTGCAGCAAGGAGGAGAGAAGGAGACGAATTAGCAAATTACTAACAGTTATTTTAACAAATCATCACCGGATCTTTATTTTATTAACCCAATAAATTATCAACTGTACATTGTCAGGCTTTTATTTAAACAAAATCAATGGTACAAGTGAGTCATGTATGCATACCAGTCTCCTGCTACTCTCAGTTGAGAACAATGGCACAGGAAGCAATCAATCAGTTCCATTTGCCTAAGTCAACAATTAGCGAACCCTTCACCCTCTTCTAAATCTCATCGGCTCAGCAAACGCATAAATTAAGAGAGACGACCAAACAGAGGTGACCTGACATTTTATTTTCTAATCAGTCACTTTAAGCAGCCCTTGCAATCAAATATGCAGTCCGAAGGAAAGCAAGGGCAATTTGCCACTGGTCATAAGTAACGTGTCCACATAGAAGTCATTGAATACATGCGCAGCTACGCATAGGCAGAATGTTTTGTTGTCCACATATCCAGAGCTGAGTAAAAGATAGAAAAGTAAAAAAATAATGCTTTCAGTGGGAGGGAGTGCTGTCTGCCCTCTAATCTTTAAAAATATTGCCTAATATCACCTTTCCAAGTATAAGATTTGTCGATGTGTTTAATGTTTATTTTTGTCGGGCAGCAACACTTTCAAAGCTCGACTAAATCCCCGTCTTTTTCCAGGCAAAATTTCAAAAAGAGCAACCGCTGACATGACAAATGAGCAGATTTGATGAAAAGCAAGGTTGCTGCTTTTGTGTTTTATGGTTAAGGGATATAAATGTGTCTCGTGACCTTAGCAAACACCAAACAATCTAATCTTCCCAACTTTTGAGAAGTTGGGAAGATTAGCAGGCGATGCTTGCTGCTAGACGGCACAGTTTATCATCACTGCGAGGACGAGCCCCTGCTATCTTAACCAGGGAGGGAGGGAGAGGGTGGAGGGAGGGAGGAAGGAAGTGAAGGGAGAGGTAGGACACAACCGTGCCGTGCTCCAGCACAGACACTCCCTCAGATGATGATGTGGAATGGGAAAAGGAGGCTTTTCCTCGTTTCACCGTCAAACTGCTTACAAATCTTTCAACATTGCAGCTGAATCACTTTGATTTTCGTCATTTTTTAAAACATACTCTTACTAAACACAGTACTGCACACATGTAAAACACCCAAACATCCTTCCAACAGCTTAAAATGTGACCATTGCTCTTTAGCACACAGCCAATTTGTCAGAAATGCTCCAGTGACTTTATAGGAACTTTGAATCCATCTGCGATCTGCATGTCTTGCTTGTCTCATCGGGATGTCATTACTCAAAGAACAGAAGAAAAAGAAGAAGATCTGGAAGCTGGTGTACAAGGAAAAGAGCCATTTTCTGCATGCAACAGAGAGCAGTTATGAAAAAAAAAATCCTTATGACAAGGACAAAGGCAAAGTCAAGGGCAAGAGGCTGACACCTTCGTATAGGCAGTGGGTGCATCTTTGCAGATGTACAGGGAGGGGGTTATTGTTATTGCTGCGGTCAGATATTGTTGTCCCCAGTGCACGCTTGATGAATGAATCACCTTGCAATAGGTCAAGCCAACTCACACTGTCGCTGCAACAAACAAAAAAAGCTCCCTTCCACACTGTAGCCTTCACATTACACAGACAATAAGAGTGGAGAAAAAAAAAAAAAAAAAAAAAAGGAGGGGGGCACTGAATCCCCCCCATCCTATCCTTCAGCTTACTCGTGCAAAAAAAATAATCTCAAAATGCCTTGTACACGTATAACTAATATTATGACATGATGATGGGATTTGTCTTGAAACCATTTAGAAACACCTGGGTGCCGCATCTGTTGCTTTGTGTGTTCCCTTATCAGACAACATGTGTGTTCTGAAAAACACCACAAAGCTCACGTCTCTGTGCACGCAGAGCACGCGAGGGTTCACCTTACAATTCTGCCACCATTCCCAGCTCCAGTTCCCAGAAAAAAAAAAACCCACAAAAAAAAACAAAGCTGTGAAGCATCCTCCAGGGAGTGCATAGCGCCAGCTAAGCAAAGTCTTTTTAATTAAAAGCTGCAGTGAGGCAGAAGGGGGGGGT
This sequence comes from Aulonocara sp. 'chitande type north' Nkhata Bay, assembly GCF_057382095.1. NCBI lineage: Eukaryota > Metazoa > Chordata > Actinopteri > Cichliformes > Cichlidae > Aulonocara > Aulonocara sp. 'chitande type north' Nkhata Bay. Next base: position 19,327,467 of record NC_141352.1, on the reverse strand, counting down.
GCGGGAGAGGGAGAGAGAGAGAGAAAGAGAGAGAGGTGGTGGGGGGGGGCAGTGGTGTCAGAACTGGGTCATTGTCTCTTGACTGCAGTCTACCTGACACATTGATTTGTTAATCCTGTTCAACGGGCAGAAACAATGGCGAGAGGTTAATCCTGGCAAGGGGACGGCTTGTAGTCAATCTGGAGCTTCTCAGCCTGCTCAGCCGCTGCACCCACTGAACAAGGCCAAGAGAGCACAGACAGCGGATGGAACAAGGGACCCGGGGTGAAAAAAAAAAAAAAAAGAAAAGAAGAAAGGAAAAAAAAAAGACATTGCGTAGTGACTCATTTGCAAAAGGGTGGGACAAAGATAAAAAGAGAGGAATTCGGCGCTGGCTCGTCAAGAAAGCGGTGCCTGTGGATGTCTGCTCTAAATGGAGAATGGATGTGATCGGACAGCCGAGCCAGAGAAGGAGCGCAGCATGTTTTCAGCGTGCGCTAAATTATGCATCACTGTCATTCCATCAACCGCACACAGGCAGGCAGATAAAGGACGCATCCACCGAGGTGCTCCCCAGCCAGTTGTCACAGACTTGGAAAGATAAATCTCTGGCGAGGAGATTTGTCACCAGAAGCACTACACAGCTCAAGTCAGATGCATAACTATGTCAGTTGAATAAGATTATCTTGATACATCCAGCTACGGGGCTGTTTGTACGACTTTAGAATTTCAATTCATTTTGATTTTAAATCTGCAGACAGCCCCTCAAACCCTTTTATAAAAGAGTATTCAATTATTTGAGAAGGATGTAAAAGAGTTTGAATTACTTTTAAAAAGGCAAAATGCCACGGTAAATCTTATCAAACTAACTTATCGGAAAGCTTTAGTTTAATCAGAATCACAAAAAAAGAACCAAATCATAAAAGCTTTCTTATACACATCTTTGGTTTTGCACAGATATCAACTTTCACCCTGTTTGAACTGCTCCCGTCTGCCCCTCAGCCATCAGGACAAGTCACAGTTGACTTTGCCCCCTCGCACCGCCTGTCCAGCCCTTTTGCAGCTGATAACCGTGTGGGTGGGAGCGACAAGTTGCACTAATCTTAGCCAGCCGGGAGCATTTACATGGCACACTGACAGCCTTGTGCAGTGTCTGAATGACTGACTGAGTGCTCATAAAATGTGATAATGATAAGCTTGGGAGCCTTCCCGTGTGTGTAGAACCGTGGCTGGGCAGGACAGCCCCTGCAGGCTTTCAAGGTACTGCACCTCTCACTTCCAGTTCTGACACCGAGAGGACGGGAGATAATTGATCAAAGCTGTCAAGGTGACGGATGGGCTGGATTCCAGCTCCTGCACAGCTGGGGGAAACACTGGCTCATTTCTTATGAAGTCAGCTGTTAGTCAGAAGCGCTCCACCTGCTGGAACAATGCAGGGAGCGCTCCCGCTTTCTCCTCTATAAGCCTGTTGTTCTCACCGAAGCCGCAAAGCTTGCTGTGACTGTGCCACAGAAACATTCTGTTCCTCTGCCTTGACCCGTGCACAGCGCGATTCCAAAAAGGAGAGGTAGTGGGAAGAAGGAGGGAGGACTGTACAAAACAAATAAATAATGTCATGTTTCCAAGCCACAGGAATTCCATTCTGGCAGCACTGCTCCCGCAGTAATAGTGGAAGAAGAACACAGGCTCTATCTAACCCAGATGTGTTTTCTACTGCTAACCACTGGAAAGTCCTACTCCCACTAGACACTTGAGCCAGCCACCTTTCCTAGCCACACCTGACAGGGTATTAGCTTGCACGTGGACTTCACACGCCCCAGGCTGCCATTAATCTGTTATGCAGAGCAAACCTAAATGTCCAGGTGATGCTTGCAGAGGACTATTTACCCACTGTTTGGGTTGCTTTACTCCTGCTTTAAAGGGAAGGCTAAAACAGTTTTTTCCACTCTTTACCTCGAATGGCATTCACTGTGCAGACAAAATGACATGCAGCTTTGATTTTTCTGTAACACGCTTGCAAATAACAGAAACTGTGCCAAGTGCACAACAGCAAACTTTGAGAAAACCTCTTTAGAATAGCAGTCCACAAGCAGAAAACACACAGCTTTTGGGTGTGTGTTTGGGTGAGGGAGGGGGAGTGGCTTCGGGTTCAGGGGTCATGCTCCAGTCTGGGACACTTGCTGTATGGAATGCTGAGAGAGGACAAAGCAGATGGGAGCTCTCGGCTGCTGTGTTGGAGGCTGTCAGCAGGCTCCGTGTTACCCCCTCCCCACACACACACACACACACACACACACACACACACACACACACACACACACACTCCACCCTCGTCTCCAGGCACAAAAGCGTGGGGCCATCCTGCGTGACCAAAATGAAGCAGGCACAGAGAACCTTGTCTGAACCCAGCATGCGGCTGCTGCCTCTCCCAGCTGGGGAGACAGATACTAAAAGTGTGCATGAGCTTCCTGAGGTTGTGAAACATGCACTGCAGTGCACAGGAAGTGGCCATCCAGATTATCTGTGCTGTGTCTGACAGCTGCAGGCACCACAAGGCAAACTGAATGCAGGATCACACGATGGAGATGAGGCAGTTAGGATGTGGGGATGTTATTCGCTGTGCTGCGAATTCCTTCAAATCATTTGAGAGGATTTGGGAGTGCATTGGCAGTTTTAATAAGGAGGCAGCAAACAGGTCAATTGTTATTTTAAAGAGGGACGTGGGTGCAAAATGTGTGCTATAAATGGAAAATGATGTTAAATAAGCAGAGACAATGACTTATTTAACACATCTGAAACCTCCTTGGACATTAAATGCACAGCACCGAGTGCTGTATTCCTTCTCAGTAAACAAAGGATCATTCAGCTCTCTGTAGCCTAATTCCAAAAAACATGATTCCAAAAATGATCCGGGTGAGGTCGCGCTAGAGACGATTAAATCGACTCAGGCGCTTTATCGAAAACAGACACTGACCAGAGATTAAATAAATAAATAAAAGCCCCAGAGGGCAGTGTTATACCTGGAAAAAATAATAACATTAATAAATCAAGACCTTTGGATGAGAATAACAATAAAAATAAACCACATTGATATCATTTTCTCTTTATAGTACTTAAATGAATTAGAAACTTCAGTCATTTACGCATTTTAAAAGAAAGAAGAGAAAGGTCCACATGCCGTGATGGAAAACTGATCAAACAATGAAGGAGCTCCGCATTCCTTGTCCACACCTGGCTCAAAGACTGAACTGTTACCTGCATGTGGCAAATCGCTAAAATCCCCCCCAAAATTAAAAACCTATAATTATATCGGGTCGAATAGGCACGTCGTACGAGTCCAGCCGGCTCTCTCCCCCAGCTGACCCGATCATGCCTCATGATTAATGCTAATTCTAATGACAGCAGCCCTGTCAGCTGTGTGCTCAGATGTAGTGCCTTCAGGAGTCGCTCTAGTTACAAGAGGCGCACCAGCGCCGCCGAGGTGAACAAGAACAACTCCGCACGGGCTGAATACACAAAGCCGACCTCATCAACAGTTCAGATCACCTAAATGAATCCGCAGCCGAAAACCCACAGCGGTGGGAAGCACGGCTTTCCCGGCGTGAGCCGTGAAGTTTGTAAAACGCTGATTAATCAGCGATCGATCTAAAAACAAATAAATCAATCAATCACCAAGTGAATGAAGCGGGTCGTGGAATCTCGCGTTTAAAAAGAAAATCAGTTAAATGACTTTAATTCTTTCCAGTTACCGTGAATACCAGCACCCGTGTGCTGCCACCAGAAAACAATTCATTAAAACTCAACTTTAACTAGCGGGGGCCACCACAGCCGCGTCCATTTCCAATAAAGCGTCAGGCAAAGTGTTCAAAAAGAAATCAAGCGAATAAAACCCTACCAGAGATGACACGCATAGACACAAACCGCACAGGGCATTTAAACGACTCCTGACACACGAGAATAAACAGTCAAACTATCTGGCTTCCCCCCTGCTTCCCTCCGCTGAGGTTGAACGCGTAAATTACGGTGTTCAATAACCCAGCAGCGAAACTCCCGATTCTGTTTGTACTCACCACCAGTTCAAGTATCCGATCACCATCAGTCACCGAATAGTCACGCTGGGTAAAACAGCCGACGGGTGTTAACGGTGGAAGTAATCCAAATGGCACGAATAAACGTAGCGCTTATCCCCCGCGTACACACAGCCTTTTTTTTTTTTATTCTCTCCTATTGTCTGTGCCTCTCTGCCGCACGGGGTCCGTACCAGCTGAAGCGCTTCCCTTGTCTGTAGCAGACTGCCGAGAAGCGCAGGCTTTTTCGTCAGTGGAAAACTCCCTCCTGGCGTCTAGTCTGACGCAGGCGGTGACACAAGGAGGCTGCCCACGCCGCTTCCTGCCCGTCCTTCTGTGTTTGGTTTGAGCCCTTACTACCTGCGTGAGAAAACTCAATTGGTCACTAATAATAATAATAATAATAATGATAATAATAATAATAGCCTGGGAGTAGTAGTAATAGATTGATGAAATAAACACATTAAAATACGTTTTTCTTCTTCTTTTTTATCACCCTTTTTAAATACATACTCACTATTATACACTCTAAAGGCAGTTATAGGAATCCCCAGGTTCCTCTCTATATTAGCAGCTGATGAGCAGTCACAAACTGTGTGATCACCAGGCAGATAAAAGTCCTGCTATTGTAACGTGGGTGGTGCCTAAATGTTGTATACGCTGTGGCTTATTTCCAGTTAAAGGAAAACACTGAGTAAGCTGCATGAAATTCTGACTCAGTTTCTTTTTACATGGAACGCAAAAGTGAAGTAGGCTTTAGAGGAAACGCCACCTCTTATCATAACCAAGCAATCACAACTACTGTCCTGGAATGATTTCTCTTCTTTCTTTCTTTTTTCTTTTCTTTTTTAAATTACATGGTGAAAACAGTTTAGTTAACTAAGTTGGTTAACAAAGTAACTTGAGTGGCTTGATGTTTATTTAGGGCAATGAGATGAGTTTGAAAGCCCCAGAAACTGCATGCCCATCTTGTGTAATGGATGTACACACCTATTTCTTTGAAAAGAAATAGGTGTTTTTATTATTACATTTTCATGGCTGTAGTTTCCTCATAATTTCCATATTGTTTTCCTTTCTTCTTCCCTCAAGTCTTTTTCAGTGCAATAGTTTCCTCTAAACTTCATTTGTACTTTCCTTCCTTCTTTCATTTGTTTACTTTTGGGGTGATAGTTTCCTCTTAATTTCATCTTACTTTCCTTCCTTCTTTCATTTGTTTACTTTTTAGGACCATAGTTTTCTCTGAATTTTGTTTTCTTTCTCTCAGTTAAATAAAACAAACTCTATAACAGCAGAAAGGCCCCACTTAAATACATTTAACTTCATTTGCTGACCTTGTCTTTTGTCCCCAGGGATCAAGACTGTATCATCAACTCTTTTACATCATCTCTTTTAGTTGTTGGATTACAACACAACTCTATGTGTCGTAATCACTGATGGGATTCATTTGCAACCCTTTTCTCATGAAGTAGCAGCGTCACGAACCCTCCCCACCCCAGTTGATAAAGTCCTCTCAGGTATTTGCGAGTCTAGCTGCCCACGGCGAGCGCGCTGTGGTGGTTTGCTTTCATTCCTAGCTGGACCTGAATCCTGAGACAAAGTGTTCTGCCAATGTCAATACAGGTGCTCGACTCAGATATTTGGGGAGAGGTCTCCGAAAGCTGTGTACATAGACCTATGCAAATTGTGTCCTCCTTAAAGAAGACCCCTTTCTCACTACCTACTGTGCCCAAGGGCCTCCCTTAGAGACCCACCCTGAAAGCCAAAAACAGGCACTTCAAGCCGAATGGCAGCAGAAACAGTCCCTCCGCAGCTCTCGCTGAAAACACAGAGTTTCTCTATTCAAATTAAAATAAGTGGTGCTAAAATAACACCCAACAAATGCAAACACGTAGATTTACTTGACGTCGTTTGCTTTGGAGGCAGCAGTTTCACCGGAGCCGTAAATTAGCGCTGGATCAGGACTGAATGGCTTTGTGATAATAAACATGGTAAAAACCACGGATAACTGCTCATCACGAAGCTTGTTTGTAAAAACAAACAAAAAAGGGCATGCGCAGTTACAATAAAAGTGAATAAATATCAGAAAGAAATATCAGGCACCTTTAACTTACATCTTTCTAAAGCACAAGGTTAAGTAACTGAGGATGTAAATAAACATTTAATAGTGCCATCTGTGCAGAGAGTCTCTGTTGTTATCGCTGATTGGATTGCATGCTTTATAGTAATGATTGTTTTTTGTTTTCACACGTCAAAGGTGTATAATCGAGTAAGGTGAGTGTGTCTGTGTGCGTGTGTGGCACAGCGACGCTCCAGTAGAGAGCCTGGGAGTCAGTATGTCCAGACATGCTCCACCCAATTAGTTTCCCTGTCGCCCTGCAGCTCTTTAAGACACAACAATGAACTGTCCACAGACCAGAGGGAGAAACTGATAGTCACATGAGCAGAAGCAGCAGTCACCATTACCGAGGAATTCTGCTTTCTTTCTTTATAAAATAGCTAATAATTACCAACATTCACAATTAGCCCTCTGTTTGACAAGGCTTGGAGAGCTTGGAGACACGCTTGCTCAGCCACTTCTATGGTTTGGTTTAGCCTAATTATAGTAGCAGTTCTGGCAAACTTCAGATAACTGACACAGGTTCAACAATGTTGTTCCGACAGACAAGCATTATGCAACAGGCAAATCTGGGTCACATAAAAAGTTTTAGTGTGCAACTGTTGGGTCCTTCTGCTCTTTGATCAAGTGTCCTTCACAAAGTTCTCCTGAGGTAAACTGAATTTTTTAATGTCCCCCTTTGAAGTCCCCTGTCAGGCTCATCAGTTCCCTTTTTGATAAACAAGAAAAAGTTCCAAGGAACAGTGCGACTCACACATGTTTACTCTCTCTTTTAAGAAAAAGAGTTGTGTGTGTGTGTGTGTGTGTAGGCTGGGGGGATGGTAGCGGTAGTGCCAAAGCCACTGTGAATCAGGCCTGAATACATTAAGGCCACTCTCTTTAAAAGTGTGCCAAAGAGTTCATGGTGGAAGACGCCCCTCCAAGAACACAATAATGGGCTTCAATGCTTTCCATCTGCAGAGGGAGAAAGGACTGTGACTGCACGTGCTGTGTGGAGTGGGCTCAACAATGTATCAATTTATGACCATCAGAGGCATCATAAAACTAGCTGTTAGATGAAGGGCAAGTTCATGGGAGCCAAATGCCAAACTCATCAATGAGTACTCAAACCAAAAACCAACACCAGAGACAGTGAGAGATTTGCACAGCTTGTCCTGAAAGCCTGGAAACAAGCATGAATTCGCAACTACGTGGAAGTTGAGAAGCGCTCCCCGGAGGAGCGAAAGAGCAGATGAGATGAGTCTGACGGTGCTGCTGTGGTGGTCAGACCGGGCAGACGGGCACAATGGGGCTCGGGGAGGGTGGGGTTGGAGGGGGTGAGCTGATTGATGGCTCCAGCTGTCCCAGAGGAGAGGAATACAAGCAGACAGCTGGTCACCTGTAGCCCCAGACATGAGTGTGATAGAGGCACATGGCATTGTGTTTCACTGCAGAGGGCAACCAGTGCAAGAGTTCAGGGCGCCGTTCATCACAGCTATGAAAACAAGCGGCAGGGCTACAGGGGATGAGACTTAAGTAGTGAAAGGAACTCTCGAGGAAGCAGACTTTGCCAACAAAAGCCTGCAAGAGGCAAACTTATTGGATTTCAAGCAGAAGGCGCAATTTGCCACCTAAGTGTTTAGTTAATAAGATTACTTTAAAAACCTGAGCAGAAAGCACACCTCATCATCTTCTAGGGACAATACAGCCCTCTAAACCATCCAGTTTTGTACACTTGGACATGACTGCATTAAGAATAATTGTTGAGGTTACATGAGAGACAGCAAAACGAAGTGGAGAGATGAGCTCACTCTGGCAAAGGGATTAATCCAGAAGCAGGAAGAAGAAGAAGGGGAAGAAAACCACCCTCCCCCTCTCAAAGCCAGTCAGCCAATCAGCAAGTAGAAGAGCTGGTTTACTTGGAGACCAAAGAATCTGTGTAGTGATATGACATCATCAGCTGCCCATTAAAGGAGTGGTCACTATTTCTTTCTTCCTTTTCCCTCCACCTTTAATGACGATGAGTGTGGAGATGCAATAAAGACAACTCCAAGTGTGTGTTGGCTTTTTTTGCTTCTTTTTTTTTAACCCACTGATGTTAATTGTTTACATAAAATGAGTTTGCGTAGTATTATATTTCTTTTATACCTTGCAGGGCCATGTGAACTGAATAGTAACGCAATATTCATGAGATTCAGTTGTTCAGCTCTGAGACAGACACAATTCATTAATTCAGCAACTTGCCTCTCCCGTCTTCCTTTGTCACCACTGCACTGTGACAAGAAATGTTCGCCGTTCAATGCCTCCATTCATTCCCCAACAAACAAGCACTATGTTTGGAATTCCCTCAGTGCATACAGTATACGCGTGTGCTCTTATGCTGTTTGTGTACTATGTGTCTTTAGCTTTAGGGCAAGAAACAAAAACCTGCCAGTTTGTGTTTTGTTTACTTGGCAACGTCACAGCGCTGTCTGACTAATGCACCCTGGATTGTCTCTCCCTGATGTTCGGTCTATGTTTTATTCATCTGTGTGATGTGCTATAGACTCCCTCCTGACATAATAATATTGATTGCCTAATAGGCTATCAGAAGAATGGCTGCACTGAGCTGATTAAATCAGCCACTTCAAGAGTCGAGAGTGCCTTTATTATTTGTAGATACCTGATTAGGAAAAACAACAGGGAAGCGCCAAATGGTGATTATCCTTAGCTGTTATTCTGTAGCTTAATTTTCTTAATCATTTGACTAATTGTTTAGGCTTCCCATCCATCCATCCATCCATCCATCCATCCATCCATCCGTTTTCTGCTATGGGGAAACTAAATTTAGGTTAGTGTGTTTTGAAAATGTCCTGTTGTTTAAAAAGAATGCCCTGAATGTTTGAGCTCTAGTAATGAATATTTACGCACAACACAGATAAACTTTACGTAGCAAGAAGAGCCGCAGCAGAGGCAGTAATCATGCAGGTGTAAACAGTTTTTTAAAGTGACGAAGCAAAAATTAAAACAGGTCCACGTTTTTTTTAAAAATGGATTTCAAGTACATGCATTCATGTTTGGAGCTTTCCAGTATGATAAGCTTAAACATGCTGTTGTGATTAGTCGTGTGAATGGCTGTGGGATTTTTTTAAGTAATTTGTTTTGGTTGGAGAAAGTGTTAATACACAAAAAGAAAATCGGGAAAATGAGGCATGGGAAACAGGTGCTGAAAGAGTTAAGAATGACTGACACTGGTAGAAATGAAGGGTCTCCTGCTTTGAACAAGAGTCCATTTAAATCACATCACTCAGCAGTAGTCAGAGGTCAACATTCACACACCTGTGCCGAACCACACTTCCACACGGGGCTCCCTCAATTGGCCACTTCATCACAAAGACGTCGTGATCATTGCAGACCTCTGAGCTGCCGTTGCGCTCCCCTCGATTGCTGTGAAAACTACTCAGACAGCGGTGTTGTCGGGACACATGTCTCCCAGAATTTACAGCTCTGGATGATTCTCCTCCTCCTCTGCTTCACCCAGAAATCAATACATGGCAACTTGTGCTTTATGGCTTACACGCAACAGCTCCAGAAGATGTAGTGTGGGAGTGCACGCACAGATATTAGCTCAACTGAGTGCCCAGACAACAAAACCGAAACCCCTCATCAGCTTATTTTCCTTTGACTGCAGTACTTCCTCATTGAAATGTTTACATGCAGCACACGTGCTTTCAAAGAAAAAGACAGAGGCTTCTAAAGCACAGGAAGCGCTCGGCTGCCAGTGACTCGTCTGATACTGATGCAGAGCTGATAGCAATTGTTAGAATTTGCGGTTGTGGTTTCCGAGATTAACGTAAAATCATTTTAAAATTCCACTCTTTGGAATTTTTTTTTATTTATCATTATGATTGTTCTTACACTCTACTTCTGCTATTTTACAGCAGTTGCATGCTTTATAGAAACCGTTTGGCTCTGAATGAGTTAAAAATTTGCTGTTTCTCAATAACAGAAGGTTACACACGGGCAGAACGCAATGGAAGTCTCTCGTCACGTCAAACTCTCGCTCATACAAGGAAATCACACTCTGCTGTGTTTCCCATCACAAACGGAACACTTCCTCTATTTTTTTTCTTCAGTTCTCATTGTCTGCGTAGCAATGTCAGAGTGCACTGTTTTTTATGAAGTCATCAGTGCCAGGAAGTAAAAAAAAAAACGAGCGAGCCCACTGAAAAAAAAACACAAAAAAAAGGCTGAGTGTGTTGTGTGTGTGTTTTGAGCAGTGCAGCTCGCTTGCTTTCGTTGTGAGAGTTACTTAACTAGATCCCATCCTTGGTTGTCGTCAAACAAAAATCACCACACAACTCCTAACGAGTGGCAGTTTTTTCACTCGAGGCGACGGAGCACAATGTGGTGCTGGTAATGGGGGAACGGCAGGGGAGGAGCAGGTGGGGGGGGGGGGGGGGTACTCGGGGTGGGGGGGTATGTGCAAGTCGCTGAAGCTTGGAGAATCAGCATCACAGCGCGTTGTTGTTACCAGGGCTACAGTGACATGCAGGCCAACTGCAGGTGCCAGGCCGACAACAGTGAGGCCCAATTAGAGACCCTGGGAGAGGAGAGATAATGAAATCCAGCCGCACACTGACGTGGGTTAACTAAATAAGTCCAGAGTCATTTAGTGTTAACAAAAAGATGACTAGGTGGATCTCGGGGCAGGAAAATTGGTTACAGACCCCTTGATGGTCATTCAGATTTATTGACTGCCAAATTAAGGAGCCTGCTGGACTTGGTGGAGTCTTGTATATGAATTTTAGATTAAATTTAGGACTTGTATGTGATTAATTTTACACACACACACACACACACATACACAGAAACAAACAAGTAAAGCTTCTTGTCAATCTGTGAATTTCTGCTTTCCCCTTTCCCACTCTGACACTTACGCACAGACACACACAACCTCCGGGCTAGCCGGCACTGAATGGTTTCAGAATGTGAGAAAGGGACAAGTAGCAGTGTTTACCAAGCACTACTGTCCACACATCCGCTCCCACAATGGCCCCATTGAGGGTGGGCCCAGGTTAAAGCCTATTTAAAAGACTTGTTTAACACTGAGAAGAGGGGCCACATACTCAAAACCACAGGGAAGGGGAGGTTGGATAGAGGGAGAGGGATTCACAGCAGGCTCCTCACCCTCCACCTCAGCGTCGTCTTCAAAAGCCAATGTTTCACTTTATCTCTTTCTCTCTCCCCCTCACTGCCCCCCCTCCCCCCTTTTAAAAATGTTTGTCTTTTAAAAATGTTTTCCACATCATGCGTATATGCACGTGTGAGAACTCATGTTAACGTGCACACAGGGTGAGCTAAACCCAGGACGGGGTCCAGCGGAAAGGAGGAAGAGGTAGGAAAGGCGGGAGTGGGTGGTTAAAGTGGTTAGTTTTAGGGAGGAGGGGGAAGAAAAAAGGAGGATGGATGGGCAGAAGGAAGGAAAGAGAGAGTAAAGGACAACGAGGGAAAAAAAAATTCCCCTCCACCCTCCCTCCTTCCCGCCTTTCTCTTCTCTCATGTGAAGGACAAGCCTGGTGGGGCTGCGGTCTGGCCTAGCGATTGTGTACGGCGCCTTGCGGTGCCTCACACAGGAACCCCATTAATCACTGGAGCAGGTCTCTCACTCCTGGACACAAAGACCCCACACGCCGACTCCACTCCATACACTTGCACATGAAAACATGCAAACACAATGAATGCTTGCATATCTGTCTTGTGCATGTGAGGAAAAAGAAAGAGAGAAAGCAAGAAGGAAAGAGTGAGAGAGAGAGAAAGCGAATCCTAGGAGTATTCACAGAAGTACATGTAATTATTTCTAAAATGTTTGGCAGAGCTCAGCAGAGAAAACTGAGAAAGGAATGCCAAATAGTTTGGAGTCACACCAAGAGAGCAGTCTTGAATTGGTTTAGCATTTAGTCATGGAGAGAATTTGTTCCTACAACGCTGCACAGTCCTGATATTTAAGACATTAAAGCTCCCCTGATCTTGTGATGCCGACAATTCTCATTTCATATTATTCCTTAAAAAAACAACACGATCAGATTTAATTAAGCAAGAAATCTTGCAAAGATGACTCCAGAGATATTAAGAGCCCATCGCAAAGTCGTAAAGGAAGTACGTATATTTTATTTCCCCGCAAGTCAAACAGGCTTTTCCAGGTCATTTGGTGGAGAAATCCCTGCAGCAATTCTATTTCCATCAGCTGCCTTGAGCTCGAGTCCATGTGTGTACAGTCGGTCTATAGTAGGAACTGAGAAGAGGACACTGCTGAGGTCATCCCCTATATTAACACCACAGGCTCCTCTTACCACAAACATGCACTGCAGAGGCAAATATAAATATAGCCACAATAATAAGTTGCTTATCTTCACATGCAGCTTTAAAAAAAAAAAGTCAACTATGATATTTGTTGAGGTAGTTGCACTTGTTTCAGAAATGTGCATGTGAAAAAAGTAAAATTTTCCCTTAAGAAAAGCAAAAAACAAATTCCCTCATACTTGCAGAATCTTTTTTAGCGATACATTACCTTCTTTTCAATTTTAACAAACTGTAGTCTCTTCAAAGTACACACAGCTTCATTCTCCACCACGTTTATTATCTGAGCAGATGCACAAAACAAAAGTCTTTTTTTCGCCACTAAAGAGTGTTGCATGTTTACCCCAAAGTGTGCATCTGCAAACATAAAAGTAAAAACAGGAAACTGGAATGATTGATAGCACAATCTGCAGGTGGCAGGGAGGGAGGAGCAGTAAAAAAATGTGGAGTTGTCTGGCATACGAAAAGACAATCATCTGTGTGTGGATATGTGTGTGTGCTGCTTTTCCACCTTGCCTCGCAGACAGCCCCCCTCTCGTACTTAATCCCAGCCCAGCCGCTGTAATTTACTGCCCCATTGGTAACTAGCCATCGACAGTGAGGAGATGAGGAAGAGAGAAGGAAAGGCAGGAGCCAGAGGCAGGCTGAGGGTCAATGGCTATATCGAGCACATAAACCTCCGTGTAATGAGCAATATTTGTGTACCAGGAGGAAGGTCGTCAGGGTGAAATGGAGAGGGAGTTGCACATCACATGCAGACGCAGGACTCCATTTATCAAGAGCTACCGAGCTCCTGTGTAATGTGTTTTTGTTTGCGCGAGCGACCACACGAAAACTGTAATTTTTATTGTTGCTGTTGTTGTTTTAGTATGTATTGGTTACTGTTTTCTTGCATGGGAAAAGCTTCAGTCGATCTAAGATCTCGATGAGACTAATCAAGATAAGGCGAGATGAAACGGAAAACAAAACGGGCATTTTTTGCCCTCTAAGCGCAGGCGTTAATGGTCAACGGTGGCAGAGTAAATCATCATCCCAATTATGTCGTTACGTAATCAATGGGCACGTCGTCATGAAGTGGATTAATCTTAATCTGAAGCCCTGCGTGTGCTGAGATTTATAATGCAAATCGAGGTCGGCACGTTGGACCTAACTGCCCATCGATTTTGTAAACACTCGTGTCTGTAGCTCTAGATTGAAAAACACACAACAAAGTGAATCCAATCAGCAGCGAGCAGCTGACCTCAGCTTGTGTAAACACATTTTGTGTTTTTTTATTTATTTTTTTTGTAGAAGGAGCCCGGGGTCTTTGTTGATGGAGGATTAAGGCACCAGATCTCATGATGTGTTTGAGAGTCGATGTTTATTGCGGCTACTTTAATCATTTCAGCCCCAACATGACATCACACACTACCAGCGTTCTCTGCATACGTATCGCCTTCGGGCCCCCCACTTAAGCCCCTCTCCAACTAACAGGAGCACAGGAAGGGGAGGGGGAGTAACAGCGTGTGTTTCGTGATGATTAAAGACTGAGCGAAGATCCCACCAGTGACTAGGCATCCTACCCCAGGTACTGTTAATCATCTAAACAATATGATGCTCCCACCTCTCACACAATGGATCCATAAGCACAGGCAATCAGCCATGAATGCATCAGCCCTGGTATCAGCAGTGCGGGGCCCATTTATGATAGCAATTGTGATATTGCTGATGAAAAGTGTTTGCTCAGTGAGAATAGGTGTAATGATAGGCACACTGACAACCAGCTGATCAACATCGCTGTGCTAATGGTGCCCTGATACTCTAATTAACCCTCTTGGGTCATTCCAGTCAGAGGGAAAAAAAAACAGTCATTAGATACATTTATTAATGTCTGTAACTGATTTGGATAGGGAGTTGCTTCAATTAAACCAAGGGAAGGAGGGCTTACCACTTACAGGTGTGATTAGAGAGCGCCGTGTATTTTGATCACCTCCGCGCTGTTAAACTTTCACAAGCAAATACGTGTCAGATCAGCGCACAGGGTCTGCTGCTGACAGGATGGCAGAGGCAGTGAATTTAATAAGACTCCTTTAAGATGGAGCGAGCTTTTAAATCTTTTATAATCTAATAACAAAGCTGTTTGGAAATCCTTTGCAAATCATTTATATATCTATAAATGTATGTACATATAGTTTTCAATCAAAGTGCTGTTATAAATGCGATCAGCTTGTGTAAACTGCGCTGGGAAAGTGTGAAATGTTGTTGTTGCTGTTGTTTCTGGAATAAAGAAACGCGTGACCCTTATCCATGCCGCAAAATTCAACAACAGTGGCTTCAGATAAGAGGAGGCATTACAGAATAACATGTTTCCTTTCTGTCTGATTAATGCATCAGCGGCAGATGCTGAGGGGATTACGTCTAGATTAGTATCCTTTCCACCAACTCTGTTTCCCTCTATTTGCCACACTGCCTTTCCAACGGTCATTTTTAAGAAACAAACAGGATCAGCTTCCCCTGTTTTGTTTTTTTTAATTTATACTCATACATTATTGTTTTTTTTCCTGCTGTTGTTTTTCTGTCAAATACACCTTCTCAACTAGATTACGCTTCAGTTCCACTTTCACAAATTGACTTCTGGACCTCGCCTGTGTGCTGTTGAATGCGAAACAGCCCAGTCAGCTGCTGTCAACGAAAAAGAAAAAGAAATAAATAAACTTTTCCCGCATAGCGTTTTACTTCACTGCTCCAGATTCTTGTTTTCAAGCATGACTAATCATTTCACCTTTCCACAAACCTGACTCATCAGTTTTGCCCACCATATCGCGGCAGGATACAGGAAGTGATATTTTTTTTCTGCTGAGGCTGGCAGTGAGACAGGCAGGTTCTGGCGTCTGTTTTGCCACTCGGAGATAAAACTATCAACGACTGGGGCCGTTCTCCATTGTTGAGAAGAACAGCCAAACCCAATGAAGTGCATATTAGTGGTATAAAGAGACCAGGGTGTGTCTCTTCCCCTCCAACCTAAGTAACACCAGTTTTCTCAGTGTTCCTTTAAAATGCATTCACAAGCAGATGTCTGCTGGCAGGGCCTGCCAGATAATGACAAAGGATTAAATCGCCTGATTCCCACACTGCCAGCCCACTGTGTTTGTCTACCCTCTTTAGCCACAATTTATGGGCTCTGCAGAGCTGAGATAGATTGACTATTGGAGTATAAGCCTCAGAGGAATAAAGAGGGGAGCTAATCCGCGAGGAATAATTCCAATTCAAGGCAGCGATTAGGGATTAATAAAATTGCAAATTTTACTCAGATGTGATGGAATGATTTCTCTGTTGATGATCTCTCGATCTTGTGACAAAGATATGTCCCGTTCGGCGGTACAGCCCCTGCCGTTTCGTCATTCACCGCCACATTACTTGTTTAATAAGAGCAAAACGCAGTCAGAAAAACATGACACCTTTTTCATGTAGGATAGAACTTTAAAAATGGCAGACGCCTCATTAGCTTAGCTTGGTCTAAAGCAACCAGGTGTCACAGCAGTTCATTCTGAAATATGAGGAAAAAGCTGGCCCAACCTGTTTTCATTCCTAAGCTGTCAAATACTCCTATTATGTCAAAGCCACAGTCATCCGGGGATACGCACAAAGTGTTGTTTGCCATGCTGTGACGTGGTGGC
Source organism: Aulonocara sp. 'chitande type north' Nkhata Bay (assembly GCF_057382095.1). Taxonomy (NCBI): domain Eukaryota; kingdom Metazoa; phylum Chordata; class Actinopteri; order Cichliformes; family Cichlidae; genus Aulonocara; species Aulonocara sp. 'chitande type north' Nkhata Bay. The sequence goes on along the minus strand of NC_141352.1, from coordinate 19,311,331 downwards.
TTCATGACACTCCCTGCTTTTCAAATGTGGAAGCTCGAGACCCTTGGCGTTACATTTAATTCTGTGTTACTACACAACACCAACTCCGATTTTGCTATCCAAGATGGAAAACAGTTGTAGGAACTTGTGGTTCCCATATAAGGCACACACAGAAAACCAACCGGCCTTCAGTTGTAAATGCCGTGCAGTGGTGTTTTTACGCTACCTTGGAATTGGTTGTCAGAGCTGAAAGTGACGTTGTTCCTGAGCTGACTGCATTCCAGGAGTGTTTGTCGGAAATGCATGGAAAAACAGACTTTGCATTGCTCCCAAGCTGATGTAGCCATTCATCCCCTCTTAGCAATACAACGCGATGTCTGTAACTTGAAAGTGTCACTGCAACACATTCATGGATAGAACCTGGTCCGCGCCTTGTGTGCGGCTAATTTAGTGACTCACAAATACACAGCAGTAGCCTAGCTTACAATTTTAGCACTGCTTATGTGCGCTGAAATTAGGGGTTAGTGGAGCTTGTCTGATTTTTCAAGAAGGAAATCTGGAGTTCAGTTCAATCCCACTCGAAACTTGGGTATTTCCCAATGTTCAGCTTTAAATGTTGTACTCTAGGTATTAGTAGAGATCTTTAAATGGGTCTACCTTGCGAACAAAGCCTGTTTTTTCAGCTACCAATACTGAAATAACAAGCAGTGGTAGCGGATAGATGACAGCTCAGTTGCAGTGTCACTCCCACCTCTGAAATTTGACTTGAAAGTTAAAAGGAATGCAGCATGAATGTTAATTCAACCCACAACATTTTTCTGAATCTTACTAAGCAGAAAAGGAAAGTAAAAGCAGTTACAACACAACAGACTAGTTAGTTAAAACAAAGCAAAGCAAAATACAAAAAACATAAAGTGATAGAGGGTCATGAGAATCCATTGGCTAACTTTGGTTTTCCCCAGAGTTGCTGAATGGAAGATTCGTGTCATCTCACTCTAATGGACCATTGGTTTACAGTAATGGCAGATCACAGAGCCTCGCTATAGTTCCAGAAGTTAGCAACATATGCTAGCCACCCCATAGTGATATAATGGCACAGAAGATTAAGCTGTTATTTTTTAAGGCAAGATGTTTAAAAATTAAACTCTATGCTTTCAGTACACACAGATAAAATTAACTTTTGATAAGAACCATAATAAAAATTGTTACAAAAGTTTTACCTGTGTTTTTGCTGTGGAGCTGAAGTTAACATTGGATAAATACATTGACTTCAATACATTCCATTCAACAGCTGCGGGTAACAGTAACTGTTCAGGTAAATCCTTTCATACTTTACAGCTAATAAGCCTATAGACTGATGTAACAACATACACAATTGTATATGGTATGCAAATATTGTAAATCAATTACAATATCTGCTAGAACAATTTGAAGTCTCACCTTCTGAACCTCTGCTGCACACTGACTTAGTCAAGGGTGCTCGATTTGCCTTAATGCTCCATAAGAACAATGGATCTAAAAGCTGACATTTCTTGATAATGAAGTAAAGTTAATTGTATTTATTTAATGTGTCTTCTGTCTGACATGAAAATATTTAACCTAAACACATTTCTTAAAAAAACCCCAGTTAAAATATTTCAAAGCAGAAACATGAAACTAGTTGTTTGCGTGACTTATGCCAATTTCTTCCAGGTGAAAGGGGTTCAGAACTGTGCAAGCTTTCGCTGATGACGCAGAAGCAACTGGATATTTTGGTTGTCATGTTTGTCAGTCAAATGAGGAAGGGACTTCCCCTTCTCCCATTGTAATTTCCATTCTCCTAAATGAGTAGAACCTACTGTCATATAAAAACAAAGTGACCGCTCTCCCAGGAAACGTTTTTTTCAGCTGAAAACGACACGTTTTGGATGTTTGTTTGTTTTTTTGCTCCACCTGATCGTATTAGAGAGCAAAGCTTTCTGCAAACAAAACTTCACAAACATTTGATCGGAGAGGATCAGAGTGATGCTCACGACTGCTCCGGTTAAAAATAAATGAGCTTGATTTTTTTTTTCTCAAAAACAAACACAGAAGGGACTAAAATAAACAGAGCGAAACCCTATCACACATGATAGCCTACAATTTAGAATCAAAGCATAGATTTTTTTCAGTTGTATTTGTAAAATGAAGGCACTTTTGTCTCAACACAAGGATACTTTGGACGCACACTGCTTATTTCTACTGGATGATTTGTGTACCAAACCTGGCAGACTATCATTTGTCTGTGTTTTACTGGAGAGTCCTACTGACTCCTGCAGTTTTGCGGACTGCCCGAAATAACACTGTGTGTTTGTCATTTAGGGATAATGTAGCTGGCTGGCAAAGGCGAGCAGAGCAGCAAAGCAACAATTAGAGAACTGTTCTCTCCGGCTTGTGGACAGGAGGTCACTGTTTTCATTTGGTCAGGTTAGCTTGGCCGCAGTGTAATAATCGACTGTCTTACAGTAAAAGAACACTCACCAAAGAGTTGAAATTAGGACTCATATTTATGTACATGTTATCCATTTAAAACCTTGATGTAAAGCTGGAAGATGTAGTCCAGGTGCTTAGAGTCCTGAATTTGCTGATTTACGTTTCTATTTATAGCATCAATAACATTACACACGCACAGAGAAGAGGCAACAATTTCCACCACAGCGTATAGGTGATGCGGAAGATATCCTGACAATCCCTTTCTTTGTTTTCGGTAATCTACAGCGCTCACCTGTGACTGCGGCGCAATTGGCTGCTATCCAGATGTGTGCGCGAGCGTCTGTGCTTGTGTGACTAAGTGTACAAAAGACACAGAGAGTGGGCCAGCCAGGCGCCTGTGCGTTGGTTTGCCTGTTTCCACACAGTCTGGGCCCCAGAGGAGGATTTGCAGGCCAGATAGGATTAGGCTCCCTCTCTTTACACAACAGTGATGGGGATAAGGAGTCTGCGGAGCTCAGGAGCACTCCAAAGCCCCATTAATACACACCAGCAGAAACCGCACAGATGAGTACCTTAAACAGCTGAGCTTACTCTCTTCATGTTTGATTGTCAATGCCTGTGTGCCACTGGTCAATAATGCTCAGAACCAGGAATGCCCTATGGAAAATACACCAAACGCCCCAGTTATCAAGGAGGGATTTAATGGCACAGATAAGTGGCAACTGAGCTCATTTGTGAGATAAAATCCTTTTGTAAATCATCTACTTTGCTACTTCAGGCTGTTATATTTAATAACAAAATCATGAAGGCATCATTGTTGAGCTCTTAATAAAAGTGGGACCGTTAATATTTGAGTCAATTGGTTAATTGGTTTGCGTGTGGCAATCTTCACCACCCACACTATCACCTGAGGAAGGGAGAAAGGTTACACAAGTGTGTGTGTGTGTGTGTGTGGGGGGGGTCTTGCAAGGGTTCAAAGAGCTCTAATCACATTAAGACAAGCCACTTACTGCTGAGTTCAATGTAACGACAAACTGAGCTTAGATCAGGCCACCCGAGCCATTCAGTGAAGGCAGCTGCAGCACTCCTTCATCAGATAGTCTTTTTGCTTCACTTTGATCCACTGGTATCACTTCTAGCACATCCTTATGGTAGCAGTCATACAACACATCGCTCACATTAGCTCTGCACACACTGATTCAGAAGCGGTCTGCCATCAAGTCATCCACTCAGCTGAAATTTCTTCCCATTTCCTATTATCCCAGTCTTCCGAGGCTTTAACCTCATCCGTCCCATCTTATCCTAAAGTGTTTTTTTGCTTATCTCCTTCATTTGCAACCTCCCACAGAGCGCCTAGATCACCCACAATCTGCCAGCTACATCTCAGCCAGCATCTGCTAGGCATACTGTACAGGACTGAAGGATCACTGAGGACAAATATTGTTGCTCTGGATTGAACAAACCCACATATATGTATTTTTTTGACTGTGCAGTCACCAAACAGTAGTGGTAGATAGTAAAACACAGGTTGGGTAGTAAGGTCAACAGCTACTACTATCACTTCATAATCTGGGCTGAACATGCGCCGTATCTCTAGATAAGATAATGCAAAACCTGGGATTAATTTTAGATGACTGCATGTGATATTAAAGAGATCATTCATATTAACACACACAGCATTAACTCAGTGGCCCCCCTCTCTGCTCTGCGTGTCGTTTTAGTATATTTCAGCTTGTTGTTTAGGTTTTATGCCCTGCATTTTAATTATTTTGGTTGAGTCTGACTGCACACATCAGCATAATTTCCAGGCACAGCAGGCAGTTGTTTTCAGGGAAAAGGCTCTAAATTGTCACTGTATGCTACCTGCCCACCACTAAACGGTATACAAACACATGGGGTTTTTCCTAGCCATAGAAAGGCGTAGTTTTTTTGAGGAGCACATTAAGCTGAATGAATTTAAAAAGGCCATTCAGGCCACATAACAGCATAAATGTAAAACCCGCAGTGAGATTTCCAACAGGCAGACATCCTAGCAACAAGATTAATCTGACAATCAACAATCAGTTAAATGTTTGTGACTGGTCTATAACCGACTCTCAAATTCTGTAGGATGCCAGTTTCAACAAGCCAAACAGCCTTTACTGTACAAACGTTCACGGACCTGCCTTCTCCTGGAGATTTTATTACTGGTACTGAAACACTTTTATCGCTGAATAAAACCTCTGTCCACATCACAGCGGCTACAGTAGAAGCACAGTCATTTCCTTTAAACAGTAAAGCCACATTGGCCTACATTACACACAGGTTAACCCAAAGACTGCCTAAAAGAAAAGGCTCGAACAGTGACTCAGAACGTACCTAGAGATTAAAGTTATCTTTTTTTCCCCTTGACTCAAAAAAAGACAAACACCAGAAGCAAAGATGCTAACAAGGGTTCATTATACAAAAAAACAAAACGAAACAAAAGGCTGTTATGTTCTTGATCTGATTTTTCTCCGATTTTTGAGCATATTTTAAACATAAAGGATAAATGGCCACTAACAAAGACACTGAACAATAAAAGTATCTGAATATGCTTATTCATAGAAAAAAGAGCTTATGTGCTTGTGAATGGTTAAATGAGGCTTGTAGTACAAGTTTATTTTTTTTCGTTATTTTCTCTGAAGGTTTAGTTAGGAAAGTAAAATTTCGAGCTAATAACCAGCAAATTTGGATATCTTTTTTGTTCCTTCTTTTCCCAGCATCTGAAACAAGCTTCCATACCTTTGTCCTCAACGCATAGTTTGAAGCCAACTTTCTGAAAACCTGTTTGTATGCATTCATCTAGTGATCACACCTGTTGAAGTTAATGCTAATGTTGCTCATTATCTGCTGGGCGTGTCAATGAGAAACTGTTAGCCACTCACTAACAACTTGTTAGATCAGCCTGGAGGAGGGGGAGGCAATTGACTTTCCCAGGGGGCCATCTTTAGGGCATAACTGTAACATTTACCCTTACCAGGAGCAGTTTACAGAGAAATAAAAATAATATTGAGCAGAACTGAGCTTATTGGTGTGGCCCTCCACAACAGTTCCAGTTTCTCCTGTGGCTCTGTGGGAAAATGAATTGCCCACTCAGTGTTTTATTACTAGATTTCTCTGCTTTCATTGAGCAGTCAAAAACCTTTCTTAAGATCTGATTTAAAATCAGAAGAGGTTATTGTTATGGTTTAAACTGGAGTTAAACTGGATTTAGTGCCCTACATGAAATTTACACACCCTTTCTTTCCACCACTTTCTTTGATGGTCATACTTCTTCCTGAGGCAGTAAAGATTGCTGTTAAAGGTAAATCATCCAAAAAGGATATAAATCATAGGGATACCTCTGGGATTAAATTAAACAATTTACGGTGTAGGTTTGGTGTAAATGCCGTGAATGCTCCATAATTATTGCTAACAGGTCCCTTGACTGCCTGAAATCTCCCAGAAAAAAGTTTCATTTGTCTGACACTAAATCCAGAATGTCATGCCTCTAAATTACTTGCTGGCTGCAGAGTGCTGATGCACAGTATTCTCTTTTATTCACCCAGAGCTGAAGAGATTGACATGCAGCTAGCTAGACAGCACTCTGCTGAGATAACAGCTACTCTTCCAGTCTGTTCCGGTGCTTAAGATTAGAAAAATGTTCTAGTGTGGACAGAGACAACATTATTAACCAAGGTGTTGGTACAGAGATGTACTTAGGGCTTCATTTTTGCAGCGCCTATGTCTTTAGCAGTATGTTAAAAGCTGATTAGCAGGCCCTGCACAGAATCCAAAAAGGCAAAGGGTGTAACTCTAATGCAAACCATGAAAAAAGAGGAAGGTCGTAAAGAATCCTGTTTCCGAAACCATAGACCCTGTCTGCCTTTTTACAGGGTCTCTGGCACAAAGGGTCAGAGGGTCTCTACCGGAGCTGTGTCTGTGTGATTACCGAGTGGGGTCAGATCGCGGTCATGTGCGTTAACACGCAGAAATACATCATCTCAAAAACAATGAGGTGCAAGAAATCCTAAAACTGAGAGCTCATTACAAGCTACAGCTGTTGGGTAGATGGGGGATGGCAAATTAGCAGGATGGGCAAATGGGAGGCTACTTTCACTGCGTGTTCTCTGTGTGTGCAGACCTGTAGATCGGAGGGGATGGGTGGGGTGGGGTGGGGGGTGGCTGTATTTAGCAGGAGAAGCTTCCTGTGCGTGGGCCTCATGGCGCCGTGCGGGGGAAGGGATCCACAATCCAACTTGCTGTCTCCACAAAACACCCTTTGCTACAAAACACACACACCCTCTGGCACCGATTCTGCTCTCAATTTCCTGCCTGTAATTCTGGCTGCTGGTCAGAGAAAAGCGACTTCCTAACAGTGGAAGAGCCCGGACAACGTTTCACTGTTGAGATCACGTGTAAATAATCATGCATAATGGTTCAAGAGAGATGTTACGTAAGCGCACAGGAAGGGGGTGAGAGGGAAATCTGATTAGAACAGTTAGTGACATTGAGGAAAGGTGAACGAAAGAGTTTTCTCAAATTTTAGAAAAGTGCAGTTAAAGAAACATTCAAAGGGACATATCACACACAAAAAGATTTCAAACATGCCATTTTTAAAAATGATAAATAAGTGACGGTTTTTTTACGAGTCCACAGATCACAATCGGTTTTTTATTTTATTGTAGAAAGGTGAGGGGTTTCAGTTTTACTGTTAAATCTTTTGTTACAGAGAGTCAGAAAGTGCTGAGCTCTGTTATAGTTTCTTCTTCTTTCAGCTCCTCTCTTTAGGGGTCACCACAGCGGATCATCTACCTCCGTCTCACCCCATCACCAGCATCTTCTTCTGTATCTTATTCCTCCTTCACTACATCCACGAATCCTCTCTATGGTCTTCTTTTTTTCCTCCTACCTGGTAGGAGGAGGTAGGAAAAGGTAGTAAAGGTCTGTTAACCAAAGCTGAAAGTATCCCTCCATCTTCACCCGTTTCTTCACTTCAGGGTCGTAGGGGAGGCTGGAGCCTCTCCCAGTTGTCATTAGCCAAGAGACGGGGTACACCCTGACAGGTCGTCAGTCTATTGTCAGAAAGAAAAAAAGCTGTTCAGACTCACGTTCACACCTACAGCCAGTTTAGAATAACCAGTTAACCTAACATGCATGTCTTTGGACAGTGGGGGGAAACCCAGAGTGCCCAGAGGGAGCCTAGGCAGACCCGGGAGGAGGATGCAAACTCAGAAAGGCCTCAGTCAGCAAATGGATTCAAACCCAGGACCTCCCTGCTGTGAGGCAATAGTGCTAACCACTAGTGCACCGTGTCACCCATCAGAAATATAATTTTCATTTCGACTTCACAGTGTTTTTCTCTTTAAATACAGTTAGCGTTTGTTGAAATGTTTCTGTTTTGAACTAGCATAACTGTCGTAATCTCTCTATTAGCTCATTAGTTTGACACCACTCCACCACCACCGGCCTGCTCCCCAATAGTCTCACTCCATTGGCACCCCCGTGTTTAACATGTATTCCATCTCAGTTTATCACCTTACCCGGCTCACGCTTGCTAATTAGCGCTAAACCTTGAGCACAGGTGAGGCTGATGGGGAATAGCACTTTGCAGTAATTTTGCATACAAATCAAAACCCAAAATTCAGACGTGATGATAACACGGCAGGAAAAGTCAGAGGATTAAGTTGTTCCAGCTGTTCTTGACAACTCTGATTGCAGTCCTTCAAGTAACATTTTATTCACAACTATAAAAGCTAACTTCACTGAGGAACTGGATCGGGTTCATTGTCCTATTTGGATAGTTGCTTTTTTATTGCTTCATTAAAAGAGTTGCTAAGTGACACTTTAATACAGACTGAGTAAAACAACAGCGCTTCTGACGTTTCTATTTATTTACTTTTTCTACCAGCTAGCATTCATTCAAGACAGGCTCAAGGTGTCAAACTTCTATTTAGTCTCAACCTTAGATCTTCCAGATGATAAATGCTTTTGAAAACAGCCTTGTAATTTAAAATCCGCACAGAACAAAGGTTTATTTATACATTTCTACAGTGTCTCCAACCTCATGTGCCACTGCTAGGGTTGCCAACCGTCCCTTAAAATACGGAATCGTCCCGTATTTCGAAACAAAAGTACACGTCCCGTATTGAGCTAATAAGGGACGCACTTTGTCCCGTAATACAGTGAGAATCAAAAGTAGTCTATAAATGTTTATGGAATTAACACTTTGTTTGAAAACATAATTCCCAGCCCCTCTCCTGCTTTGTGACCAATGAGCTGACAGCACACTTATGACAATTCGAGTATGACAATTCAGATTACCGCTCATCTCATTGGTCGAGGAAAGGTCGCTTGCGGAGAAAATACCGGAAGACAACAGATGACCACAACAAGAAGCATGGCCAACAGGGGAACAAACGCCGACTCTGCGGTGCAAGTCTCGGACGACAGTACACCTAAAGCTGGGCAGACACTGTGCGATTTTTTCAGTCACGTTATTCAGCTCCTGCTCAAACTGCACGATTGACTCGCAGGGGTTAGAAGTTCATATGCCACGATGTACTCTCACACTATACCGCCCGATGCTCTGATGCGACCTGAGTGCTCACACTGTGCCTCCATAACATGAAGGTTATAACAGAAAATCTGTCGCTCGCTCTCTCTGTCTTTCACTCACACAGACACACCACTACCATCAACTTTGCTAAATTGCTAATGAAAAACATTGATCAGGCAGCTGTGATTGAGCAGCAGTGTAAATCCAACTATTTTCACGGTTGTTGTGGTCGTGATAATTTTGTGATGCCACATCGAAAAGGCTCGGATGAGCTTTCCAAAGTTGTGCCTCCATCGCTTGTGTCCAGATCACACGCTGCACAGCCGTGCTGCAACGTCTTTTTCACCAACGTTTACGTTTGCGCGTGAGCAGTGTGAGCGGCTGTGGTGACACCCTCACGAGCGATTGATGATCGGGAGCTGGTCGTGAGGTGTTAATCACTTCTCGTTACCCCACGTATACTACACGATGAAGGCCAAAATCGGTCCGATCACTCAAAAATTGGCTCAAAATGGGCCAAAAATCGCACAGTGTGAGCCCAGCACTAGAGCAGCAATGTTTGTTCCCCTCAGAGAAAGGGAAGAATGGGAAAAGGAAAACACCTGGCTGGAAAAAGTTAATATGGGCATGTGCAGTGAATATCAGCGCTATGTGGCCAGAAGTGTGATAATATAATTTATTTTGTGTAATAAACATCTGTAAGGATAGATGATTACAACAAATAGATGACTAATACATAAAAGTAATACATAGATGAATAATGATGATGAGTTATGATGCGTAATCATGGGAACAAGCGGGTTTACAAACAGGAGCAGCTGATTAGCATTAGAAAAGCTGAAATAATACCTCAACTGAAGCCAATTGTACTAAATGCACTAAATGTGCACTGTTACAAGAATATTTTTCTTTCTATTGTTTTCTATTATTTTAAGTTAAGCAGGACAGAGTTCTTTTAAAGAAAGATTTACTTATATTCTCAAAAGTTAAGCATGACAGGCTTCTGTTTAAGAAAGAGACCTGTTTTACTGTGTTAATGTTGTCATTTTGAGCTAAAAATAAATGGCTAAATGATCATTTGTTTCCCATATGGTCATATCACAATGAATATGCATCTGCTTAAATCAAATTCAAGTCAAATGGTTAAAAAATAATTTCACACACAAAAAAAGAGCTAGAAAATTCACCACACTGGGAAGGGTGAAGACAACTGGGTCGCCCGGCCCTGGCCACGAGGTGTCCCTTATTTATTTTTCAGGGAGTTGGCAACCCTAGCCACTGCTGACCATCTCCTCAAAGAACAATTCCTAATTCATGGACATTACAGGACCCGGAGGATGTTCCTAATTACAGGGCGCGTGCAAACCAAACCAAGCTGGAGGGCTAAGAACACAGAAACATCAGGCTGGAGCCGATTTTACTGCTGTTGCCAAGGCAGAGAAGAGCATGGAGGAAGTCCTAAATCAATCCCACTCAGTGAGGGCTCACAGTAGGAAGGAGGCTGTCATCATCAGGAGGTGGATCTGTCACGATCAATTACAAAGCCACAGGGAATACCCCTAATGAATTCGGATTCAAGCCTTTGTCTTTCTGTTTTAATTTTAGACCTTTTCTGCACTGATGAATTCCTAACAGTTAGATTATACATTTAAAGCCTCATAAATCCTTTTCCCCCCACAAAATCTAAGATTTTGTGATTATGTCATCAAAAGTCTTTTGCTTGTCTGAATATCGACACGTACAACGCTACATTTATGTAAATCCCTTTACCCAAACAGATTAGACACCTCATTACTATGTAAATGTGTTAATAAAATTTATTTTACTTATGTAATTGAACCCTTTTTTTGTACAGATGAATAAAGTGTACAGTGCAAAAGTTCAGCAGCCATTTAAAGACTAAATTGCGATCTAAATAAATAATGAAAAGCATTAAACATTTGCAGTATGAATGCAGAACGGCTATATTTGCCACTCTGTTCCTTTTGTCTGCGATCAGTGCTGTTTGCAGACACCATCTCTGAGGATCACAGAGGGTTTAAGCCGAAACAAAGTTAGGGACAAAAACTGACCACATGAAAATGAGTGAAACACTTGGGGGGGGAAGATTCCTTTCAAAGCATAAACACGCCAAAAAGAAAACTCAAGGCTTCAATCAAATCGACTGTGTCATGAATAGCAGCTGATACAGCCACACAAAGAGGACAAAAGGGAAAGTCTCTGTTAACCCAAACAAATCTTAAAATCAAAATTATTTCTTTATTTTTAAAAAAATTAAAAGCTGTATGAGAAAAAGGTTTTAAAATCAAACACTTCCTGTTTTTTTTCAGCTGGCCAACAGGTTGGTAACAAACACCATGTGGTCATAGCAACACAGTAAATTGATCAAAGTTATTAGCCTCACACAAAAATAACAACAACAAAATGAATTGCATTCAGACAGACAATCCCGCTGTGCAGTGCAAGGACATTGGGGTGTATCGATTCCTGCAAAGCTTTACCAATGTTCTCCTCGAATGTAGGTCAATAAGGCTGCAGACTCGTTCAAGTGCAGCTTCAGTCAGATATTTAGGTCACACCCCAATTACAGCACGGCAGAGAGATGAGCTTTGCAGAAGAAATATCTTTACAGAATACAGGCATTTCTTTGAATATTATTTTGTAGTTATTTTGAGACCCAGCCATGACAGGGGCTCACAGCAACAAGCGGCGGTAGCTGATAGATGACAGCTCGGGTGACTGGGTTTGAAAGTGGACCTGTCTAGCCTCTATGCTAATGCTCTGGCTCCTAGACGGTCTTCTGCTGGCAATACTCTCTGTCAAGCACCGAGCCCTTTCTTGTAGATGACAACGGCATTAATAGAGGCAGGTTGACATCACTGGGAGAGTATGCAACATCAAAGCGGACTTGTCAATGTAGACCTCAGGCTGGTTTTGTTTGTACTTTTGTTGTACGCAATTTTCAAAATTCGCATCCCAAAACATATCCATGCATCCATCCTGCATGCCGAAACTCACTGTGAGGTTTTGGAAGGGGCAAAATAACGCTGCAGACCCTATTTTACCTCTCCAAGGGAAGTCCTGGGAGAGTAAGCAGAGTGAATGAGAAGTCAATGCCGTCATGCACAAGCTCTGCGTGTGGTCTGCATCAGACCAGCCCTGGGAGCGACTCTCAGCAAGAGATTGGATGGATGGAAGGACTCATTGAAATCCTTGGAATACACAAAAGAATTGAAGCAGATACGCTGAAGTCTGTAGTGAAAACAACAAATATACTGAGGCAGGTGCTGGGAATAAAACAGACTTTTCTTCTTTTTATTTCAAAGAAGAGATCAAATGATACAGACAGACAGTTGTCAGGCAGCAAAAGAGGCAGGCAAACAAGCGTGCCTAATTTACAAGATTGTGATTAGCATGACAGATTTAGTTCACGGTGACAAGAGGGCCTTGAACTCTAATTGGGGGTTTTCAGCTCTGTATGTTATTTTAAACTAGCTTATGGTGATTATGGCAAAGTGACACTGACTCAACTCCCACATACCCTGCTGGCAGGATTCTGCTGGATGAAGAAATAGTTACTCTTGGTTCAATACAAAACTTAACTTACATCATATGTTCTGAAAAACAAAAAGCAATTTCATGCATCCTTGTTTTTGGGGTGAAATGTATCTTCAAAATAGTGTCATCCACCCACCAAAAAAGCCAAAAAAGAGTAAGAACAGATACCGTATTAAAAGAAAATCTAGCGTTTTTCAATGAGCACAAGGCAGATGTGCTGACAACGGCTCATAAAGAACTTCTTCTTCTTGTGGGAATGAGCGTTTGTGGGTTTATTGTGGGTTTTCCAGTTGCTTCATTGCCACCTGGCAGTCAGCATCGCATAAACTGGGCCCAGCTGCAGGGTCAGGCCCTTTACCAGAAATCCCCTGTGTGGGGATGTGCAGAAGTAAATAAAAAAAATGATAACAACCTATAACAATGAGACACTTCAATGGGATGACTCTATTTCCATAAGCTAAAGAGAAGAAACATAAAAATTTTGGTGGAAAGCTCAAACATCATTTACTGGTTTCAAAAACAAGACTGAGGAAAGTCCCTGGGTTTTAATAACATTACAAAGCTTCCTCTCAGCTGGCTCTGTGGTCAGTTTGGTTTAAAAAAACAACAAAAAAAATCTGTCAATGATAGTGTATCAGTGTCATTATTTACTATTAGTATTAGTGGTATTCACACAATATTACAGTGTGGACTTGTTCATCGAATAAGTGGTGTATTGATGGGTTACCTTTGGTCTAGACTGGACTGTTGTCCTGATTGCTGATTGCCAAGACATTTGTGCATATTCAAGACCTCCTTTGAGCATGAAATAAAAGGTCTGATCACAAAGTTACAATATGTTTCTAAAAATTAAAAAGAAAAAAAAACCCTAATATTAATTTTGACTAAAAAATAGAAGCCCCACTGTAAGCACCGCAGAGCTGTCCACGGAGACGACCTCCAAGGGGTGTTCAGCCAAATTTAAGTCGTGTATGGTGTTTGATTGGTTTTTGGGTGCGTTGCAGAACTTTATGACCTCTTTTCTTCACATCACAGCATCTCTTAGAAAGACATCTTGTAAGTAAGGTGCAAAGACTAACTGTTACACAAGTTACACTACAAATTACTGCACATTACCACTTCACACGTGTAAAGTAATCTCAAGGCCAGCGAGATCCTTTCACTGTGATCATGTCTGAATAAGGCACAGACAGTAGAGTGCTGCTAACTGCTCACTCTAGAACAAAACTATGATAGCAGCCTCTTTGCAACTAGGATAAATTGGTGGTTGCCTGGTGAATTGGTACATTGGTACTTGTTATTAATCTCTGGCTCTCTTCCACAGCATGTCTTTTGTCCTGTCTTCATCCACTCAACCCCAAACGGTCATGGCAGATTGCCACTCCCTGAACCTGAGGTTTCTCAGACCTGTCTGAGGTTTCTTCCTGTTAAAAGGGAGTTTTTCCTTCTCACTGTTGTCAAAGTGCTTGCTCATATGGGGTCATATGATTGTTGGGTTTTTCTCTGTATGCATTATTGTAGGGTCTACCTAACAATATAAAGCGCCTTGAGGCGACTGTTGTTGTGATTTGACGCTGTATGAATAAAATTGAATTTAATTGAATTTAATGCAAACTTTTTGCAAGCTCAACGTCTGGGCGACCACTTTTGATTACAAGGTGATTAAATAGGTTGTCTGGTGGGAGGCAACCTGTCTCCAACCAGTTGTGGTCTGACTCGGTGTTGTAGAGACCCACCTTTTAGCACATCCCAGCACACCCACTCACTTCACCAGATGCACCTTGTTTAGTTCTCTCACCTTTGATTGGGTGTGGTGCTTGTCCTTGATTGCACTCACCTGTCACACATTATATGTCACACAGTATATAAGGACTGCATTCACTTTTGGCTCACTCTTTCCTCACTTCCACACGGGGCGGCAGCTGAGGTGAGGTTCTGTTTGGGTTTTTATTTTATGTATTGTTTAAGGTAATGAGTAACTTAAATCTCTGTTTTCTTTCAGCATTGGCAGTCCATGTGTGTCTTTCTACCCTTCCTTCTTTGCCTTATTGATTTAAGAATAAAAGGCGAACCCTGTGAATAATTCTGAATTAGATGACTGCTTATTCTTATTCTAACCGGATGAGCCCATGATGCTGATTGCTTAACCCCTGAACCTTCCTTCCTTCAAAACACTCGGACTGACTGCAATTGCTCTCAGTTAGGTTGGTGAAGGTTTGCAAATAACTGCAGACTAAATGCAGGGTGCACCGATAACTGCACCTCATCTCCGGCTTGTCTCTTTGCATTAGATAACAACTCAGCTGATTGCCAACTGGTTATGTTCTTATATAAAAGCAAGGTTGATAGGTGCCTACATCACTTTGTAATTAAGCACAATGTCATTACTATTTGTCACCACTATTCGTGGCCCCCAACTTCAAAGCAACCATTTCAAAAGCAACAAGTGAGTCCACAACATCCAAGTGGAGTATGGAGTAGGAAGTCTATACAAAACATGATTTAGTTTTATCATCTGATTTAAAGACAAACAAACATTTTAAAAGGGAGAGATTTTCAATTGTGCAAAAATAAAAAATACAAACTGAAGTTTTAATTTTAAGAAAAAACATATTTCAATCTGGAAAGGTTACAGTATGCTTTTTTTTAATTTTTTGTCACCAAACATAATGAAGATTTTGACTTTTTTCCCACAGAATATTTCTTGCAACCAGTAGAGTGAGCAGAAAGAGAAAATATTTCTTCCTTAATCTTAAGCCTGTTATTCCAAGACCCCTTCCCTTTGGCAAAGAAGACACACTAAATGTCTTTCCCAATGTTATCCTCTCAATCTTCCCCCAGTTATTACTGGCATTAGTCGGGCTATTTCAGCTGCAATATCAAAGCCACTCAACAGACTCATCAGAACACGATGTCCAATGGAAATGCATGAAGGAAAAACACCAAATCTGTAACAGATTCAGCACAGGCGGCCCGGCAAAGCGCTTTAAAAAGCTCAATTACATCATGTTGATCTAACAACTGATGAGTCCTGGCTTTCTAACAACCCAGACCTGAGACTCCTTCTTGACAAAGTGTGTGTCACTGGCACATAATTGCAAGGTTTACATCACCCACACACATGCACAAGCAAGAACGTCTGCTTCAGGAGGTGATTCTTACAAATGGAATGCACGACGTCAGTGTGTAAACTGAGGGTAAAAACCATAGACAGGAAAATACGAGACCAAGCCCTTAAAATTAGCGAGAAGTTAACGTGACAAGGAGGGTGGTGTTTTCCAGCGCACACTCCCACGGTAATGTTTTTTTAAACAATCTTGCTGATGCCAGGGAATTTTCAAAGAAGTCAGAAACCGAGGAGAGGGAAAAGGGATCTGTTTTGTTTTTCCCACTGCCTGCTACCTGGTAACTTGGAGGACATCCAGGGAAAGGAAGCCAGCAATGCGGGAGGCAACACCTCGTCAACAACCACTGACGTCCTGATCTATATCGTCTGACATCAGCGGCGAGGCTGTAGGCAATCAGGATTATAGATCAAATGTCTAAGCAGTGAAACCATACAAACAGCATCAATTATGTGTCTGTGTATGGTGAAGACTGTTTGTGCTCACTGCTCCTCACTTTAGATTCCAAAATATGTCAGAATCAGTGAAAAGATTTAGTAACATTTTATTAAAACAAAAGCTCAGTATCCTCAATCCTTTTATGATCCTGGAGGACTTTTTATCAAGTAAATCACAAGCAAAACGTGATTTCATCACTTTTCTTTTGTTCATTTACACACAAGAAAATGACACTTTATTAAAATGTAAATGAACTATCTACCTTTGCCATCTTAAATCCACGTGTGACAACATGATAGGAATTTCATCTTGGCAAGTTTCTAAAAAATACAAGCGCACACATGAAAAACAGTCATTTGGTGTACAGTTGTGGTAAGTTTACATAGACTCACCGTGGTCATGAATGCATTGGTAAATTTGGGCTTTTCGGGATTTCTTTCTTTACAGAACATCTTTAATGACTTAAAAAAAATTGGGTGCATAACTTAGAAAACATTTAGGATTTTCTTTAGTCAATGCAGGATTACACAGAGACTTAAAA
Organism: Aulonocara sp. 'chitande type north' Nkhata Bay; assembly: GCF_057382095.1. NCBI lineage: Eukaryota > Metazoa > Chordata > Actinopteri > Cichliformes > Cichlidae > Aulonocara > Aulonocara sp. 'chitande type north' Nkhata Bay. The sequence goes on along the minus strand of NC_141352.1, from coordinate 19,294,680 downwards.
GTGTACATACTGGGTCAAAGGTATACCAATACCCCCGCAAATTTGGGGATAAATACCTTAAAAAGTTGCACCTTGATCAGACACTTTTGGTAGCCATCAACAAGCTTTGGGCATAATTCTGGATGGATATTTGACCAGTTTTCATAGCAATGAAAAGACAGTTGAGAGCTCATGAAAATTAGTTATTTTCCTCACAAAGAACCAGCTTTTAAGCATAATCCACAAATATTTTCTTCATATAGTTTAATAGGGCTAAAGTCTGGGCTCCACAAGCTTTAGGGAACCCTTTTTAAACAACTGCAGATTCCAGGATTGTACATAAATTCAGGTTATTCTGATGTGTCACAGCTTTGCTGACTGTCACACTCAGATGATGTTCGGGAACAACCCAGGAACCAACAAGACTCAAGCCTGCCATAAACTGGAAACGAATAGAACACCAGCATCACTGTCCATGGTGAAGCAATGTTGACACTTTCAAGGTTCACTAGAATTTGCAGCTGCCCACAAGGACAAGCCAAGTGCCTTTCAGAGACAAAATTTGAGCTATTTTGACCACAATGACAAGAGGTTTGATTGGAGGAGTAAAGGTGAGGCTTTTAAACCCAAGAATACCGTACCAGCTGTCAAGCATGGTGGTGGTAACATTACGTTCTGGGGCTGTTATGCTGCCAGTGGTACTGGTGCACTAAACAAAGTTGACAGAATAATAAACAAGGATGAGTACCACCAAATTCTTTCACTTCACCTCAAATCAACAGCTAGAAAGTTGAAACTTAGACACAACGTGGTATTCCAGCGGCAAACCAACCACAGAAGAGTGTCCCAAAATCCAGCCAGAGTTGTGCCAGAAGCTAGACACCAGAATTGTGTGGTTGAGGTGCAATTTGCTAAGGGAGCTTTAAACAAGTATTAACGGGGTGTATGTATATATTTTAGCCTGTATGAATGCTTTTGAAAATTCAAATTCATTTCAAACCTGTGCACCCAATTCTTGTCTTTTAAAGTCATTCTAGATGTGTGATGTACAGCATTCAAAGAAATCCTTAAAAGCCTCAAATTACTATGACATGCATGGCCCTGATAAGTGTATGAAAACTTTTAACCACAACTGTGTGATGAGTAAATTTGCATACCTTTATTTTAAGGGGTTGAAATTTCAACTTTCCCAAGCGAGGAGGCCACGGACAGCTGCGCACAAGCTATAAAAAAAGGATAAAAACGTATTTTATTCCATGCATCACACATACTGTGAGGTTTGATATATATATTTTTTTTTTTTTTTTAAAGTGAGACTCATATGATACCAGTTTTTAATTTGGTATTTGTCCTGCAAAACATTTTTGTAAAAATATCATTATTTCTATAACAAATTTAAAGAACGTGTCCACACTTCACATTATCCTTATTTTCCGACACATAGCAAAAAGTCAGTAGCTTTTTCGTGAGCAACCTCCTTTGTAAAAGCAGCGACTATTCTCTCCACCCAATGAGCAGTAAGCTGCAGTTTTCATATTCTAAGAACAGGATTAATTGTTTACATTGCAAAGAAAAGCAAAGCTGGGAGTGAGTAGTGCTGCGGGAAAAAAAAAATCCCTGCATCTATAAATCATAGTAGCCAATTTTGCTCCTGCACTCCCCACATTTACTCGTGTGATATAACATCCAGCACGCTCTACTGTAAATGCCCTCAAATGAGGTTTTGTGTAGGTCTTCAAGTGCCTTAACAGCGAGGGAAGATGACACGACCTGCCATTTTATATGTAAATACGACATTGGAAGCACTCTCAATTGCAAATGGGAATGTCTTGGCTCACTCGCAGCCACATTGTGCAATGAAAACAGACAGCCTTGCTCCATTATATCCTTTGCCAACACCCTGACAGTGTGGCAATAACATAGTGTGACATTTAAGAAAAGTCGTAGGGACTACCTTTATGATAGCAGCCAGTGATTATTGAAGTGTTAGTGCGGCAATTTATGCAGAGGGCACATCCATCAATCTGCAGCACTACTACGTGTTAAACAATTTCCTTGTGATGAGATTTCTCCCCAGTCATTATGCACACCGACACAGTGCACCCTGTTTCCTTTGATGCCTTTCTATTCACACAGATCAAAGTGAGAAGGGCCCTGAACATTCATGCATTACAGGGGGCAAACAAGCTTATCTACAGACTAAACGAATGCATCGCCAGGTTATTTATTTTAATGAACTCTTCAGTACCATTACCTTTCACCTGCTTTCAATATCGCACTCGATCAAAAGAGGTTATGATCTACTGAGCTGCCGCACTCACGATTCACCCTTTCAAGTCAACTGACTTGAAAATTCTGAGGTTTTGGCTGAAACGCGACACAAAGCCAACAAAAGAAGCAGAGCAAAGCACGGCGACGTGTTAATCTTTTCTCTACGCTATCTGTGTCAGGGTCTTATCTCTCTGCCAGTCATGACAGCTGATTGCACCTGCAGAGGAAAAGCAGTCTGTTAAAGACCACAGGAAAGACGTGCCTCAAACGGTGAGTCGGCAGCTTGCAGGCAGGTGCTCTGGGAGTCCAAAGGACACAGGCAGCCAAAGGTCACTGAACCACACAGCTTAAATTACATAATCAAAGTTGGTTTAATACTGCTAGCAGTGACGTTTTTGCACTAGTGTTACAGATTCACACACAATCCCAGGTTACACCTGTGTTTAAGCAGACGTAAGCACAGCCACGTTCCTTCACACAGCTGCACTTCTGAGCTCGCACTTGGCATTGCAGTGGCAGGGCTGGTAATTTTGGGTGTTCCCGTTTTCCCTTCCATGTCTCCATATAATGTCTTACACTTGCGCGACATTCCTCGCTGAGGTTATGTCCTTTCTCAGTGCTGTTTGGGACATTTTGAGAATTTTTATTATTCTGCTTTTTCGACAGCAGGGAGTCATAAAAAGCAATGCATGAATCATTAAAGGGTCGATTCACAGAAACGAAAAGAGCACATATTTTTCTTCTGATCCATAAAAAAACCCAAGTTGGCTCGACATGCGGAAGTTTAAAGAGCACTCAATGACATTCACGTGGTGCAAAATATTTCAGACTTACTGTTACCTCCTCAGTGTTGCTTCTTTGCAAAGAAGGTCAACCTGAAGATGGGAAATTTTAACTTGAGATCAAGTTTCATTTAGACTGTTCAATACATGTAGATGTCTTAATGTCTGTGATAATGCGAGTTACTCAAAAGGCAGTTTCAAAATTAAGAAACTTCTTCCACTGTTAAACAGAAATAAGATGTCAAGCCCCGGCTCAACTTCAGCTTTTTCAAAAAGGGGCCTCAAAAGGCAGGAACTTCTGCATACAATAAATGTCTACTGTTGTTGATACACACTTCCGGACTTTCTTAGTCTTTTATAGTTTTCACATTCTTAGCAGAGCAGATGTGGTCGTTTGTCTGTTTGGCAAAGACGTGTTTGTTCAGCTTCTCATCTGATGCCAGTGGCTGCAAGCCCCTCGAGGAGAGTAAAAAAACACATTTTGAAAAAAATGTATAGAGTGGGGCCTGAAATTCCTGACACCCTTCATGCTTTTCATATTTGAAAGGGACAATTTTTCATTGTTTAAAAGAGTCTTTACACTCATTGGCACTCCTGACCATCCTCCCTTTGTCTTTCTGGCTCTGCAGGCTTTTGGCGCCAAGCGCACAGTGCGAGGGCAAGAGGAGCCCCACTTGGCACACGGGAAGGACGATTCCCTAGCAGCCTGTCGACTTCACTCCCTAATGCTTTTCCGCCTGCCCCACTGACTGAGTTTTTAATAAATGATGAGATGTGGTATAAATAAACCACAAGGCAGTGCAACTGCCAAAAGGCAAAGAGAGATACCAAGGTAACACACAAGAGGTGATAAATAAGTCAACAAAGACTCATTTGCACTACTTGGTTTCTATCACTGTAATTGCAGTAATACATAAAATGATATGTGAAAGGTAGCAAGCACCGTATGTCGCTGTCTATGCATAAATTCCTTTTGGAACAAAAGCAACCAAGTTGTGCATCACTTTTATAGGATCGCTAAATATAACTCTAATGGGAACAGCTTTAGCTTCTTGATATTTATATGGTTTCACAGAATTCTGCTGAATAGCAATTTCAGCTACTCTCAGTGGCTTTATTATTTTTTCCCCCTTTATTCCATTTTAATGAGATTTCATCACAATAATACAAAGCTTGAGTATTCAAGGTAAGAGAAAAACCTGATTAAAAAAAAGACTGAAAATAATGTATTAACGATTAAAAGTTTAATTGGATATGAATAAATATGAGACTTTGGACTCTGTTTGGTAACAAAGTGAATGAAACAACAACCATATAACAAATCATGTCTACCGACTAGTCGCAGCATTTAAACCACTGAAAGGTGAGGTGAGTAACACCGATTGTCTTGTTGGGAAGCAGAGTTCTGGGAAAGTCTTGAGTCGTGAGATTCACGTGGATTCCACTTTGACACACACCTCTCTCACCAAAAAAACAAACAAACAAAAAAAATGCTGATCAAAAATCTCCAGAACACAATCACATCTTGCATCTGTGGGATGTATCAAAACAAGATAGATCCAGGGACCCCCACAACCCACCAGACCCAGAGGATCCCCTGCTGACAACACAGTGGGAGAATCATCACAATAAATAACCTAAATAAGCTCCTATTTTCCCTTCTTTAACATTTACTATGGTGTAAAATATAGACACACAAACCATGCCATGATGACAAAATGGTTAATTTAAAAAAAAGAAGCGACTCACAAGAGACTTTTTTCAGATGTTCATTCAAATTATTTATGCATATAAAAGAACAACAATGCTCTTTATAGTTAACCACCATCAGCTTTAGTCAAAATGATTGCCTTACCTAACAGCTGATAAGTATATTTTTCAACTGGCAGATGAGGAGAAATTGTAACAACAGTGTTGAACTCTGAGAAAACAGCAGTATTTTGCAACAGAACAGCTAATATTCCAACTCTGTCACTGCCACTTTTGCTCCACTTCTGCTCTGCAGATAAAGACAAACCTTGTCCTAGATTCTGCAAGAGCTCAAGCTGGTACAAAGTGGACTTTAAAAGTAGGTGAATTTATTCTTGACTGTCACTTTTTCACAGGACAGTGAACTGGACAGAAGTTAATACTACAAACCCGAGGCTGCCATTATGTGATCCAGTTTGCACAATTTGCATGAGACTCAAACGCCACCAATTTATCAAGCAAAACAAATCTCTTCTTTCATTTCCAGCAGCCACATTTCTGTGGATTTTAAGGGTGTTTTTTTCAGGGGGTAAACAAATTAAAATCTACTTTCCGTGAATTCCGTTTGTTGAGTATTGCATGTAACAAATTTCCAGGAAAAAACAATATGCATAGATTTTGAAAAGGCAGACAAAGCCAAAGACAGAGATGAATCGAGATGGAGTTAGGAATGGCTGTAAGGTTGTAAATTACATAGCATATCATGATCCAGCATTAGTCAATGGAGCTGGTATGATGAAAAGAATGATGAAAGGCAGGGGTGAAAAGCTGAAATGTGGAGGGGGGGCTGTTCAAAATGTCCTCCATTTCATCAAAGTGATTATTGGGGGTACTTAGCAGCTTTCATATTAAAATGATTAAAGTCTCTTTGAAAAACTAAGAGCTGGTGTGGCTGTAGTCGGTGGGAGGCCTGGAATAAAAGGCTCTTGTGGCAAGAGAAGAATGAGGCTTAAATACCTTACAGGGAGCGGGCAACGTGGCGGGTCTTAGTCTCCCGGTGCTGCTTCTGCTCTCTTTCAGGTAGCTAGTGTTTCTGTAATGACGACAATGAAACATCACGCAAAAGGCATACTCGATCGTGCCGTTATTTGCTTCAAATTGATGTTTGCCTGAGGCTCAGACACTCTTTAGCAGTGTGCGATGTACAGAAAGCAAACAGGTGATGGTTGTTTGTTCTGGCCCGCTCTCCTCACGTCGTCAGGAGCACGTGCAGCTCACTTTATCTCTGACTGGAAACAGTTCTTCACCTTACATGGCTGAACCTTTACATGAAACAAATGAGCCATCACTACTTTCTGCATCAGTGTCAGACATTTGAGGACAAACTGCCTATAGTTTTTAAAAAAGAAAAAAAAGTAGTCGGCTACATTATAAATTGTTAGACTTGCTTCGCAGTAATTCCAACAGGGGTGCAAATATTGATCAATTGATTAGCGTTTGAATGTGACTTTGCTCGGTTGAATGATAATGGTTGAATAGATGCCGAGAGAGGCACTGGCACAAAAATGAAAGGAAAAAAAATTTTTGTCTGGATTAAAGACCTGTGCAAATTCATTGATTGAAGTGGACAGGAAAGCGGTCATGTCCTCTACAGGGGACAGTCTAGTTTGCACTTAAAACTGAGGCTGGACAAGAGAGAAAAAGAAGGTCAGACTCTTTCCCAGTACAATTGTTAAAAGATCATGCTGCCTTAAAGATCAAACCAAGTGCTGAGCTCACTCCAGAAAACATGACAGAATATTCTTTGCTAACAAGAGAAGGATTAGAGGGACAACTAAAAAGTTCATTTTAAGATAAGGTTTGGAGTTTTACGTGGGTGTAATTTAAACACCTAAAGCCAACTCCCAGCTCGTGCTGGTGGGCAGCCAAAAATCTTCAACTTTACTGTTTAATATCGGTTTGATCCATTCATTCATATATTAAATATGAATTAAATGATGTGATATTTTTTCTCCTGTTGAAATAGCTTCATATGACTCCTGTTTATTATGTGCTACTATTTTTTAACCCTGTTTATAAGTTCCTTATTACATCCCCAATGCCTTAATCACCTTTAATGCAGCATTTCAAATTGCCATGTGCAAAACACAAATGTCATCAAGCGTTCACATCTCAGGTCTGCTGTAGCTATCCACTGAAGGTGGAAAATCTTTAAAAATAACTTGCTCAATTTGTGTAATTGTTTCATAATCTAAGTTGTGACAGGAAAAAGACATTATCTGTGCTTCCGTACTTTAGAGTTTGCAGTGGTTATGCCATGATTGTCCAGGGCTGGGTTAGAAAAGGTCACTGGCAGGAAAGAAATAAAAACCTGTCACCACTGGTTAAAGCTCACCAACGTTTGTGAGGATGAATCATCCCATCCCAGCCCTGACATCGATACTGTCTCATGCAGCAATTCTGCAACTTCACTAACAATTTCCAAAGTGATAGCTTAGTTACCAAGCACCACCACAGACACTATTATCAAAGGGTAGATTATACATTTTCCACCCAGCTGACAGATCGCTGGAAGCGGGGCTGTGGCTGCCCTAAGATGAGGAGCAATACGCAGCGTGTTATATAGCCCTGGGAACCAGAGGGCTGTGCCTCATCCTCACTTCATACAGACACTCACATACACCCTCCCAAGGGAGAAAGAGACAGTCAATCACTGATAGCAACTAGGGCATCTTATCCCCAGCTCACTCTCGCTGCTTGGACGTTGGCTCATCTGGCTTTGGATCACAGGACTGGAAACATGGGAGGGGTCCTGTCCCCAAATCACACTGACTGAAGGTAACACTGGGGCACAGAAAGAAAGATTTTCTCTATCTCTGAAATGCTTTGAGCCACTAAAGAGCTGTTGACTTCACTATAATTCCCTAATGTTGTCAGCTAAAAGCTAATTATTTAATTTGTCTTATCCTCTTTTTCTCCTGTATTTAATAATAATAATAAGAAGAAGAAAAAGCCGTTTTTAATGTGTAATGGCACTCCGATTTAATCCTCAATTTAACCCCGGAACCCTTTCCTTTATAACATGACCCATGCTACGCTGCTCCCCAAATCTCATCAATAAATCAGACGTTCGCTTCAGAATTTCAAGATGAATCTGAGACAGAAATGAATTTCCAGCTAAAATAGGACCGTGCACGCCTCCACCAGAAATCAATTCATTTTCTTCGTTCAGTGGGATGGCAGAGAAAGAAATAAGAGGGAAAAAAAACTCTTAACATCTCATCTCTGCTGCTTTTCCACAGAGAGCCTCGGCATTGTCTAGAGACAGTGTAGAGATCTTCTACCAAGGCTTATTAATTCTCTACTCTCATCTCCCCGAGCTGGCTATCATTACAGCCCTATATATAGAGCCGCACAGGGAATAGTGAGGGATGCACACACACATTAACATTAATGACTTTAGGCTCTGCTCATGAGCTTTGTGTGCTCACAGACACACTCACACATGAAACTGTGAGAAAAGAAAGAAAGACAGAACCGGCTGCTCAAATGCCATGAAATAAACATTGTTTACAAACATAAGAAAGAATGGTTTCCTTTTCACAACCACGTCAACTTCATACTGATGTCGCTTTTTTTTTTTCTCTCTTAATTTTATTTCACCAGTGAATGTGCATCAGATTAGGCTGCAGGCAGGAGCACAGTTCAGGATCTTTAGGAGATTGGTCTACTGCTAGCTCCTACTGAGTTTGCTAATGAACAATCATCACTGACTCCCCCAGCGGCTGTTGTAAAGGACCAGCGCATGGCCATATTGTGAAAGCGGGATTACATCGTGTTGGCCCTTCCTTAGTAATTCTATCCTGATCTCAGCAGGAGTCTACACAGCCCATTTCATTTTCCACATTGTGTTAATCAGGATCTAATGTCCAATATTGCAGCTGCACACTCCGGGTTGTCTGCACAGATCTCAGCGCATCTTTTTGAGTAAAATCCTGCAGGATACACGTGAAGCAGAGCGAGAGAGAGAGAGGGAGAGAGCCAGTGCCGAGGCTACTTTAAGTCCTTCCTCCCCTGCAGCACCCCCAGCTGCTCCTCCTCGGGCCCCATCCTGGGTGGCTCAGTAGTGGGTTAGCAGATGGTGTATTCGGGGGGGTGGAGGGTGGGGGGAGAAGCATGCATGCACACATACTCCTGTCCCCCTGCCTGAGCCTTGGGGGTGTTTGCGGCACGGCAGGGGCTTCCACCCAACAGCGGCAGAATGTGACCCCACTCTCTCACTCTCTCGCACTGCCCTTAGGCCTGAACATGGTCATCCACGCATAAACCAAAGATAAGACCAATGCCTTTCTCGTCCTCAGCACTCTCTCACACACATGCAGACAAACATGCAACTCCCCCCTCCCCATATACACAAACACAAGGGCAGCAAGAATGGGTCAATCCGCATCCTACATCCATTAGGTGTCTTGTGCACGCATGTTGTTCACATGTTACAGAGGGATGAATGATTTATTCAGGGGGGCTTTCCAATTGTCAGAGATGGATGGCACCAATAGGGCTTTTGTCCTTGTTAATGAATCAGGTGATTTGCCACTTTAAACAAATGTATCCACAAGCACAAGCACACCCGCAGGAATCAGGGACCTCCTCTGTTTAGAAGCCCTAACAATTTAAAAAAAAAAAAAAAAAAACGAAGGGAGAAAATAGGTGGAAAAAAAGGAAACTGTTAAGCAGGCTAGACTCGAAGCACACTGCAGCGTTATATACCTTAAGCCCTGTGGCTGCTCCCCTTCAGTCTCTTTGATATCTTTATGCAAATATGAGGCAGGCGGTTTGAGAGTATGCAGGATTAAAGGCTCACTCTGAAGGCAGTGAAACACAGCAGCAGAGGACAGTGGGTCAAGGCCCTGAGCATCAGCTGCCCGTCTCCAGATAGGAATGCAAGGGGAAAACTGCGAGTAGCCTGACACCTGGATACAAACAATGTCCTCATGTTTTACATATATTTACTTAAAAAATATTATCTGTCTATTATAACTGCTATCTCTGTTATCCTAAAGCTATCCGCTCAGCACATACGTCCCCCTCTGGAATTACAAATTTGCCTGGAAGCGTTATACTTATTTAAATAAGCACACATTCAGATTATTTATCTATGGGAATACTAAAAAAATACACAATGGTACACAATTAATGAGGAGATAAACTACCAATTAATCAAAATGAACAAAGGGGGAGGGAAGTGGTGCATCACTTGAGGAGTAATATGATTTAAGCATGGCAGGTTATGATTTAATCTCTATTATTCTACAGTGACTGCTGCATATTAGACAGAGGGATATGAGTGCTCTGAAAGAGGCTGAGCTTGTGCTTTCCTGGAGGCATGCTGCATGCTCTCGTGTCAGTCTTGCTCACTGCCGGCAATGACCAAATCCATCATGACATGTGGACAACAAAGAGCTACAAGAATGCCCGCTTTAGCGTGCACACGCACCACACGGCGTCTTAGAAGGCTGCGCACAGTGCACTATCTCCCCAGAACACAAGCCTATCCCCATGCACGGGGAGCATTACATGTCACAGAACACAGTGAAATCTTTAAGCACCATATCCAAACGAAAAAGCCCCATCAAATAGCTCTACTCGACATGAAATACCAAAGAGCGGCTGATGGTGCCAGAGCGGAACTAGTCGGCGCAGGGAATTTTCCAGATAACGCTTTCTGGTATAAAATTGGGAGAGTCCAGTCATCAGTATGTTCCAGGCAATTCTTTAAATTAGCACGAGATTAGGGAGTGCATGGTGATTAAGCTCATTTGGAGTATTGAGGATCCGTCTGGGCATTGGCAAAAGCCACACTTTAATTAATCTGGTAATGGATGAGAAAAATAAGCACTCCAACGCACATATCAGCATTTTGCTGAACAGGAGGAAGTAGAGAAAGAAGAGGGGGTTACAGAGGAGTGGTGTGGGGTGTAAGGGAGGGTGCCTTTTTTAAAGGCAGACACAGAGTGAAATGGAGCATGTTGCCTACAGGGAAATTAGAACTGAGCATAGCCTAAAGAATGCACCATTGTATCTATGGTATAATAAATAAAAAGGACATGAAGTGAAGTTTTTTTGTAGTTTGTTTGTTTTGCATTTCATCATTCTCTTGTCTTTGTCTGAGAGTTTTCCCTGGAAACAAGGGATGCGTGAGGATTTATGATTATGCAGAGAAGGGTAACAGCACCACGGTAACAGTGATTGTTCAACTATAAAATAAACAGGTTTTGTTCTTTCACCATGATTGACCCCGAGGCACAGATATAAGCTCATGCATTACAGTTGCGGATTCAATTGCTCATTTAACCCTGCGACAACTAGTTTGAAGCTGCTACATATTGGTGACAAGCGCTCGTTGAGTCTCGTACTCTAAATGACTTGACAAAATAGCTGTGTGTGCATAAGTATGCGCCGCAGCAGACTGCAACAAAAGCAACATTTAGTCACACGGTCCCTGAACCAAGCTGGTGCTTGTTAAATAATTGAACCCTGGGAAAAGAGTCCTGGAAGAGGTTAAGAGAGGCTGAGTTACACAGGAGCCATAGCGTTCGTGCATGGTGGTCGGGAGTCTGCCAGCATGAGGGCTTCTCAACCAGGATTGCCTCAGGAGTGGACTTCTTCGCCTAATTAGGCTTACGCCCCTTTAACATTTAATAACGGCCAGCTGGATATTCAGTTGAATACTTAATCAAAGTCGATACTGAGGGATTTCACTAAGATTATCAGGATTAGGAGACAAAAGAGTGTCCCTTCCTGTTTGAAATTCCCCCACATATTTTACAGATATGTGCATGACAAATATAGACAGCACCCCCACCCACACCACCACCACTGTTAGCTGATGGAAAGAGAAATAGAAACTACAGTCATCTTTTTCAATATTCCTTTATTATACTATAGGTTCTCCGACATCAGTGAACAACAGATGCATGCACTGCCTCATGCAGCCAGCCGAATCTGTGCCAGTGCCTATCACTCTAATACACACAGAGCCGTGGACAGTATAATAAGCAGCAAATGAGAAATCTTCTGAAAAGCCTGTGCTAAAAAGCCTAATCACATATGGGGAGGTCAGTGGACCATCTGTTACCTGATTGTTATCCTGGACAGCTCTCACCGTACCTGAACATCAGCGTACTGAAGACATCCCCCTATGCACTAATACAAAAATAAACCCACTCTGAAAACAGGAAAAATAAAAGGCTGATAAAGATGTAACACTGCTCAGAATTTTAAAGAATACAACCAAATATAAACCACGAAGGACTAGTAAATATAAATGCAACCAGAATATACTAGCTAACACTGTTTGTGTACATGACAACTTTGCATGTAGGGAGTCTTTATTTCGGCTCTGTGTAAATTAAGTCACTGTCTATTTACCACCTCTGACATCCCCCTCTGCACATACAGTCCTTGTCAGCTTTGCTCTGAACCATTGCATGGAAAACAGATAATGCTAGTATGGCCTACTTATTTTCCACTGCCTTTCTCTGTGTGTGTAATAAGTTGTGATGGCATGTCCTCTTAAGGAAATGCAACTCTGAGTGTGAGGAGGCCATGTAGAGGAAGGGTCAAAGTGAGAGGAGGACAGATACAACTCCCACTACAGATGCAGAGTAACAGGCAGATTAGCTGACTGCACAGGTGCTATACAGTTTATACTAAGATATTACACATTTCATATATCTGGTTGTATGATGTTTTTTGGGGGGCAATGCTACAAAAACCCAAATGTTTACATCAGTGTAATATAGTATTTTGAATTGGTCAGGAATGCACAAAAACCCAAAATACATCATGATAGAAAATTACACATATATTGAATTAAGATTTTTGCAATCACTATAAAATATTTGGAATTTTTATTATTTAGGAAAGCAAGTGCACAGACTCTATTAAAAATTAAATTGCACTGCTAAGCTTTCAAAACAAAAGGGAAAAAAATTCTCTTGAAAACAAAAAGCTGAAAAAAATCGCTCTTGCTCAGTTGAGTAGCCTTTACCAAGAAGAGCTGCTTCTCCAGCCTTACTTGGTATGGTATGGCAAGTAGCATATAATGGCTAATATTAGCTAAAATTACTCAGGTTTCACTAGATATTTGCAGTATGTGTGACCACACTGAGACAAAATTGGTAAATTACCAGTCATGTCTGCTTAGTGTTAGAACACAGGGTGTTATTTAAATCATCCTGTAGCAACCGTGCTGTTGCAAAGTTGCATAGCCTCACTTTGTTGACCAGTGGCTATTTTGACCACAAGTGGCATTTATAGAACAATGCTGGAGGACAACACATGGTATGAAATCACTTCTGTTATGTGCCTTAGAAACATTAGTGACATCATAAAATAAAAGTTAGCTAACATTAGCCATCATTAGTGGTCATAGTCAAAGAAACCTGCAATGATGGAGCTGGGTTAATCCCTGCTCTGGCATCCAGGGTGTGTGGAAGTGAGTATTCACCAGGTTTAACACAGATTCAGCAAAGCTTGCCTCATAAAATATCTGTCAGTTTGGCATTACCAGGAGCAACCAAATTTGGCACATAAGTACATCTCTGGCCTGTGAAGGTTCTTATCTATATCGCCATCATGTTGCCTAGCAACCACCTACCAACGGGTTTAAAGGTAAATGTTTGAAGCATTTATGGTCATGACGCCTTATAAAAGCATTGTATCATTTTAATTTTGTGACAATGACATCTCATGTATCTTTGCAAAACTTATTATGGGTGATATTTTATGACATGATCGTGCTGCCTAGCAACAACCTACCGACAGGCTTAAATTCCCCATCTGTGGTGTTTATGCACATACAGCGCCTTATGAAAGCTTCGTATGATTTGAATTTCACTTACTAACATATAATTTAAATCCACAAACTTATGTCATCATCATGTTGCCTAGCAAAAACAAATTAAAACCAACATACAGTAGCATTTGCTTGTACTAGTAGTTTGCAATTAATAGGAAAGAGATAACTGGTGGGAAACAGAATCGGAGATCGGTGACCGGAGTCAATGGGTACCTAGAGAGGACTGTCCAAAAGTAACGTGAGGATAGTAGCAAAAAACAGAGTAAACACACAGAAACACAAGCAGAAAAGAGCAAAGTACCTCGAGGCAGCCATCCGCGGCACCATCTTGGTGACAATCAAAGATGTTGTTCTTCCCTGTGCTGCTTTTTATAATCATTTATACTGCATTTTATTGTAGCTGAATTCACTAAACACAGTACTTCTCATTTACATAATTTCCTTTTCTGCTTGTTGGATGTCCGAAGAGGCTAATAAAAGCATCACTATGTCAGCCAACAATCATCACTAAAGTTCGTGATGATTTAAATGAACAAAAACTGTCTGGTATTAAAATACGTGGTACACAGATATTACAAGTGATATAAGAGACACAAAAATCAAATTCCAGTACAACCAAAAGGCATCCAAAAGAGCTGCAAATGTGTAGAGCAAAATGGCAGGAAAATGGCTTTGAACTATATAAAAATGTAGCTGCTGCTGCACAGATGTTCCCAACACTGTTCCAGGGGACAATGAAACGGCAGCAGAACTGCAAGTGAGCTGGACCTCTGCCAGAGAGGCTATGCAAGCAGACGGTGTGGCCATATGAAGAAAAGCTGCGAAAGCAAAAACACTGATTGCAATGAACTGAGCAACAGTTTGTTTTAATCCTCAAAAGTTATTGATTTTTAAGAGAAACGATGTGTAAGTCTTTTCAAATCTGTATTGCGGCTTTAAAGTGACAGTAAAAGAAAAAAAAAGTCAGTTGTTATTAATGTCATCTGTAAGTTCATAAGAGAAAGTAAGTTGGGTCTGAGCTGCTTTGTGGGTCACCTCAGCAAATGACCTGCGTTAAGACAATCAAATGGCTCTGGATAAGACAGCCACTCTCCACATACAGGATTAGGTCTATTGACCGACACTGCCTGGGCCACTTACATAAACACAACATAACAAGCCTGTTGTGTAAAAGTAGCGCACATCCTGTAACCTACATTTCTGTAGATCTGAGCTGTCTCCTTCCTATCATATGACCCTGAACTTTAAGCTGGATTTCCACCTTGTGGAGAAGATGCATGTCTTATAGAAGCATTTAACTACTGAATGCTATCCCTCGCCTGCTGAGCACAAGGCATCTTAATTCAGGATGTGGATCTCAGTCAGCAGGTGAATGCTCCTAATCAGCCATCCATATGTCCTCCTATCCACCGGCTGATTAAGGTTTCCTTTCTCACCTTCCCTGATTACTGTATAGTTTGATAAATCATTCCTCCTCTGAAAAATGCCAATGATATGCTAATCCAAACTGAATAAAAAAAATGAAACAAGGTTGCTCCTTGTAAACCCAATCTCGCTATCTATTTTTATTTTTCAGAAATCTGTTGTCCTTGTCCTCCCACATGGCTCGTCTGTGTAGCCCAGTTGGTCACAGGAGAGTCTTTTTCAATGGACCTCAATCTCTTTTTGGGTCAAAGGAGCAATTCTGCCCTGTGATTGAGAGCAAGAAGAGAATCGGTTACCAGATCTCGGTCAACATCGGTGACATCACGCAGGCTAGTGTCAATACACCTCCCACACATGCACATATCCAGTTTAAGAATTTGACTCATATGTTGCAAACATATTACCCCGGCTGTGAAGACAGGCGCTGAATTTAGGTCATGACCATTTACCTTGTTATTGTGTGATTTTATACGGCAGCAAGCGAATAAACTGCAGTGACGCCTTAATGCAGCTAAAGCCCCGGTGAAACCAGCCACCACGCGGGAAGAGTTCATCTCTTTTCAGCAGCTGATGAACATCTGTTCAGCATTAGTGGTTACTGGTTTGTGGTCCTCTGGGTACATCACAGGGCTCAGCTGATAATATTGAATCCTCAGGTGCAGAAAGCATCTCTTCCGGGAAAAACATCATAGATATAACAACAACCTTCCAGTTTTGTTTTTTGTTTTTTAAGAATAGAAATAAACTAATAGATGCATTTAATTAAAAATCCAAACAAATAAAAAATGTATATAAAATGTATATTTCTGGATATGCTTTTACTGCACTGGCAGTAATATACTTGAGTTCATATTTCTGTCAGTTTTGACAAGAACCAACACCAACGGCTGAAATGCAGCCCAGTCCATGACGGAGCCTCCCACCGTGTTTTACAGATGGCTGTAGACACTCACTGTTGTATCTACTCCAGACCTCCTTGGCACATACTGACGACTATTTGAGTCAAAATTTTTAAATCGGGATTCATCACTCAGAGCTGTTGTCACTGGTTTTCAATCCAGTTGTGTAATTTGGCATACCTCAGCCTTTTCTTCTTGTTTCCTTCCCTCAAGAATGGCTTCTTGAAAACCATCCTTCCACTGAGACCATTTCTGATTATACTTCAGCAAATTTTCTGGCTTTCTTCCTATTTCTTAAGAACATGACTTAGAGATACTGTTCCACTGCTGTAGATAGTTTTTTGGCGAGCCACTTCTGCTTTTGTTGTCCAGTTTCCTCAAATTTTATAAAGCACACATTGTACAGTTTTATACTGAGCTGAAATATGCTATTTTTGGCTAATATCTCTTTTTGGGAATCACCTTGTTGGTACAAGAAAAATATTATTTTATGCCAGTAAAACTGTGTTACCTCTGGTATTTAAAGAAATGGGAACAAATTAGGCATTTTTGTGACAGTGCACATGCAACAGTGTCCAAAGATACCATTTAAAATGGGGGTTTTTTTGTTGAGCTTGGTGAGTTTTTATGTTTGAAAACTAGACTTGTGAACAGTATTGTATATTAAAATGTTTATTATAAAATGGCTTGTTCTTTAAAAGATTAAACATAATTCAAACATATTTAATTAATACTAAGTGAGATAATTACATCATTTATTATAACATCAAGGCATTTAACTTATTATTTCTTCTTAAAACTGTAAAGTATTAGTTCAGAACAATTCAATGCAATTTTATTTATAATTCAATTCAATTGTTTTTATACAGCGCCAAATCACAACAACAGTCGCCTCAAGGTGCTTTATATCGTAAGGTAGCCCCTACAATAATACATACAGAGAAAAACCCAACAATCATATGACCCATATGAGCAAGCACTTTGGCGACAGTGAGAAGGAAAAACTCCCGTTTCACAGGAAGAAACCTCCTGCAGAACCAGCCTCAGGGAGGGCGGCCATCTGCTGTGACCGGTTGGCGAAAGAGAAGCGTGTCAGACAGGAGACCGCAGTTCTTATCAGGACTGGGAGCTTGTGTTTTGCTCTTTTTTGTTTCACTCTCTCTGAGTACTTTACGTTGCATTTGCTCTTTTGTTTTGTCTTTACATGCTGGTCCTGGTTAGGTTCCAAAAACCATTTGGTTTAGAGGTTGAACCTAGTTAGGTTCAGGAAAAGTTCTGGTTTGAATTCTGGTATGCCAGCATTAACCATGTACACTGAAGACCTTTAAACGTGACACCCAGTGGTCCTTTACAAATATCTGTCTCAGTCATGCTTCTCATAAACCCACTAGGACACAGACACCAAAGGACATCTTGTGACTGTCTCTCAGGAACGAGCCGCTTTCACAAGGCAGCAGTATTTGACGCCTCAGCTCAAAGCCAATGTGTAAACTTTACAGTGAGATTTTCTTTAACAAATTATATATTCTTTTTGTTTTGTCTCTAGGCAGAGACGCTTTGTTTTGTGCATGGGTGTGTGTCCAGGGGTGTAGTTGCACATTCCTGTGTGAATGTGTGTGCCTTTGTGCGATTCACACATGCCACAGGTTTAAGGAGAGGTCATGATGAGAATATTTCTACAATCGTGCGGTACTTCTTTGTTTACATACCAGACGTGCTCCCTGGAGACGG
Organism: Aulonocara sp. 'chitande type north' Nkhata Bay; assembly: GCF_057382095.1. NCBI lineage: Eukaryota > Metazoa > Chordata > Actinopteri > Cichliformes > Cichlidae > Aulonocara > Aulonocara sp. 'chitande type north' Nkhata Bay. Next base: position 19,277,041 of record NC_141352.1, on the reverse strand, counting down.
AGCGACTGACACAATGAGCTTTCCTGGGCTGTCTGTACATCACAGCATGTCTCCACCACATCACAAAATCTCAACAAATTCACAAATAGCCATGAGGCTCTGGTTCTGAATGTGGGAAAGCTGTTGCTTCTGTGAAGCACTGATGTCATTATAAAATGATTGTCTGTGCAAAGCAGTGACTTGCTTACTAAATAATGAAAATTCAAAAAGCACACACAGCTGTAGAGCTGATATGAGCTGACATCTTCACAGCTAGCAAAGCTCTTGCTTTTACTTTAGCACCCTTATGGTTTGTAAATCTAATTGTAGCCAGCCTCTTGTCAAATAATCAGTCGCAGAAACCATACCCTTTCCCACATGATGGGGGTTATTGAAAGATAGAATGGCCCCTCGCGGAGACGGGAGACCTTTCCCCTGGAGCCTGACCTCTGACCTGCCTCCCTGTGATCAGCTAATTAGGGGAGAGCGAGTCAGAGGAGCCTAAAAGCTCTCTATGAGGAGCCAACGGCTGGGACCAAGCCCACTGGGGAAAGAGGGAGAAAGCTACTTGAGGAGAAGAGATTGAATTATGTCTGTGTAGAGGCCACTCTGACAACATGTGCGTGGGAAATGAAAAACACCAGGAACACCACTGACTACACGCACACAATCTTGAAGGCACACACATGAAAATTCCCAAGACAGGTGTCTGTCTGTGTTGCCGCAGACTCTACATGATGAGTCAATAAAACACGTGCAGCCGATCGAGTTTTAAACAGAGCAGTCATCAGCATTCAGACAGTCTGCCCAGATTTATGAACCACGAGATCGCAATACCTTTCACGAGCAGTTATCTTATGAATAATACACAGAGACCATCTTTGATGAGCCCATCTACAGCCGACCATAAACTTATTTTATTTGCAGCGCAGGGGTTGGTCTGTAGTGCCTGCGCTTCATAAAAATGGGATCTTCTCTTCTCCGGCTTCATTGAGGTAACGGCACCATTTGGGTAATGGCTCACTAATATTTTACATCAGCTCAGGGAGACCTGATTTACTGCGGCGATGCCGGGAGAAATCTTATGCAATCAAAGCATTGTTTCACCTCCCACCGCGTTACTTGAAAGATGATTATGAAATCAGAAGCCTTGCTACTAAAGCAAAGAGAGGCAACTTTTAAGCAAAGTATTGAGAAGAATGTAAATCGCTTCCATTGTTAATTTGATTCCGACTCTTTTCAGTGGCTTTAGTTCTGTGTCTTGATCCCTTTGGCTTGTTTGAGCTCCTGTTGCACAGTTTGGGTTATGTTAAATCTATAATTGAAGCTATTTATGTGCAAGCATATTCTGCTGGTACTTTGTGAAAACCACCGTTATGCAAAACCTCTTTCTCTTTGGTCTTTAATGAATACGTGGCATTAAAACACTCAATTGAAAGTTTAACATTGAGTTTTTGTTTCTATCAGATTTCACTCGAAAAACATCAAACCTCCATTTTTAACACTGGCAGCAATAACAAAGTGACTTAAAAGACAAATAAGGGCTCAAACACAGTTACTGCATTTACTCTGACAGTCGCTCTTTGCTTTTTTTACTTCTTCTGTTTGCAACAGGACAGAATAAAACAAACATATTTGATAAGAGAGAAGGGGGAGTCTCTTTTCAGTGGAAAATCAATATATCTTCTCTTCTACAGCGTCATATTCAGCAACATGTTGTGCTTAATCTGTCCTTTTTTGGTTTTAAACACAGCAGCCTAAGGGAAGTGGGAGTTTGGCATCATACACACATAAACACACTACGTGGTGATAAACTTCATGTGCATTTAAGATAAAGTGGCCAAAAACCACTCTGAATCACTTCTAGCTAAAAACTGCCAGCAAGCTGTTCCGCATCAGGTTTTGACATTCATTAACTAGAAAACTCTGATCTGAGTGCACGTCCTGTACCACGTGTGTGCAGACGCACTTGCAGACATGAGAGAACAACAGAAAGCGTGCGTGTGTGCGCTCCGTACGTCACACCCAGCTGGAGCCTGATACCAGCGAAAACTACGAAAGTTCTGACCTTTGAGCTCCGGCCACGTAACAATCAGCCTGACCTGCTTCGTGCACGCCAGCCAGCCTCAGGCCTCAGTGTCGCATGAAATGGAGCGTACTCCTCTCTGCAGCTCTCGGCGCTAAAATGACTGCTTTCTGATTCGCGGCTGCTTGCATGTGATATGTATTTATAACAGAGCATCCTCAGTACAGTGTACAGAAGATAAGGTGCAAGAAAACAGAGTGTTCGAAGTCTTAGGAACATCTGACTCAAACATGAAATACCCACTGAAAAAAACAAAACCTGAAAGCTGAATGGTTGAACAACTGGTCTAAAACTTTCCATTCCTATTTCTCGTCTGTTCACACAGAGAAACCCAGACCGCAACAGCATGTGTGTGTGTATATTACAGCTTACACTATTACAGCCACTGGCAGACTAAGTGAATAACATTTTTTATGCTGGTTGTCAGACTAGGCAGCGAGTGAATTCACGGGTTCTTGAAGTTCATATGATAGAAGCAGGTAAAAACATTTCCACAATCACATTTCACGTTGGCTTGTTCCAGATATGCAGCGGTTAGTACCCATCAATAAAAGGACAACCAGTGACAGGTTCTCGGGGACCCGAAGCTGACTGGCGTGCTTGGGAAAGAAAGGCTGATCCAACAAACAAGTTTCTGAAGCCTTTTATGGTGACACATAGTACATGACAGATTCTTTCATGTGATGCTGCTTTGTAGATCATTCACATTCCTGTATATGCAATGGGTGTCACCGAGCATCCGTGGTATGCGGTGGAAAAGCCGGGTGGATCTGCAAAGGCTCCACCACGCAACTTGCAGGACTTGCAGGATTTAATGTGTTGGAGCCTCATACCACCAGACTGTTACACCTTGTAAAGTTCATGCCTTTGGGTCAGGAAGAGAGGTGGTCTTGATTTTACATCTGTTTTGTGTCATTAATTTCAGTTAATGCAATTTATGCTAGGGGTCAAAGGTCTCATGTCCTCACCAGAGATGGGCAGAGAGACCTTTCCATTTGATTACATTTTGTATGATGGATTATGCAGAAAAAGTAGAATTGGGCTGAAAGATCTATCGTTTTATCACCGATTCAGGTTGTAAATCGTGTTTTTAAAAAGTAACTAAGTAATTAATTACTTTTGAAAATAAGTAATCAGTAAAGTAACTGGATTACTTTTTTGGGGAAGTAATCAGTAATTAATTACTGATTACTTTTTTCAAGTAACTTGACCAACACTGGTCCTCACATTGTGCAACACATGCTGCCCTCTGCCAAACACTTAAGTACCTCACCTTATTATTGGGTGTAGTGCCTGCTTTCATTATGATACACTTTATGCTGTGCGATATGAGCTGTAGTGCAAATATCAGCTACATGTGTAGTACAAAAAATTTAATGCGTAAATCAGATGACAACAAGACAAGTGGCTATAATCACACCATACAAAAATATAAAGTTTAAAGTTTTAAAAATCTATCTTTTGCAATGGTACTTTTGAAAAATGTTTTTCAATGGTCGAGTTTGCAGTACAGTCCATTCGGGCACACGCAGAACTGATGACAAAAGCAGAGATGCGCCAGCACTTGCTGAGCCCACACCACTACGGAGGAGGCATGTGCTGAGGCTGACTCACAGCATAGCTAGAAATCATCCAGTCATGAATCTGTCTGTGTTTGGGCGTACAGATTGAGGCATATATGAGTCATGACAGAGAGTGCAATGGAAAAGAGAAAAAGAGTCACAAAATGCTGCAGAGACAAAGAAAGAGCACAACCAGTGTCGGGTCAGTCGTACACGAGCTCCACAGAGTCAGTCGTCGTCACAGTCGGATTGTCAGCAGCTCTGACGTCAGCCTGAACTTGAAATAAACCCTGAGCTGAGCAGGAGCAGAGTGACACAGTTTTACTGTCTTTGTAGTGAAGCGCACAGATCCCTCCAATCCTCATTCTCTATGCCCTTGTATCTTACTCTGTATTTCTCAAAGATAGCAATCTAAAACACAAATTCTGAGGATAAGCTCGAGCTACACAGAAACACTGGCTCTTCTCAAGCCTGAGTCTATTCTGCGAACTTGTAAGAAGAAAAATCCTAGTTGATCCGTGTCCTATATTTGGCAAGACTTGGAGGCTCCCCGGTCAATCTGTGTTAAGGCTTTTCCCCAGTCTGAGCGGGTGTGCAAAGAAAAAAACCTCGAGCAATCTCCCCCAACAATATTTGCTGGTGCATGTCCTATCACCATGGTGACTGACACTCTCGCCAGGCGGTGTTGAGCAACTCTCTGTGGCGTGGGGGTGGGTGGGGGGGCTACTGTAGGTGAAGGAAGCAGGGTTTAGCAACAATTGGTCAGGAGCAGCTGAGCCTTTGTGTATTATTATACGTTAAAATCCTCCACCTTATGGTCCCACCTGGCGTCCTTGGGAATAAAAGAAGGAGGGGTTATACTAACTGTATCCTTAGAGACAGAAAGCAATGCAGTATTTGTTTGGGTTTTTCCAAGTGAATATACTATATAGTGCAGTGAGGATTAGCGTGATATTCTTTTTTTAATACAGATAATTACTGCAAACATGGATATCCTTGACAATATACTCATAACAAGCAATTTGCAGTATTATACGGTACTTTTTTCTTTTTCAGTTAAGTCAGTTTCAGTCTCCACCTGTAACTGAAGTCAGCAAAATGATGTTGCATCGAGTCTTTTTCACACAGCCTAGGTAAATAAATTAAGAAGATTGTAAAAAGTAATGTAGCAAGCAGAATCAAAGAATCCTGATAATGTTAATGTTGGTGTTTAAATTATTAACTGAGTAGTTTTCAGATGCTTATCGTAGTTATGTTAAACTTGCTTTTGGGATGTAGTTTCCATTGTTCCAGCACTCTCATTGGGATTAATTACCTGTGGACAACGTTTATAGTCTGGAAGTTAAAGTTGTTAAAATCTTGAAAACTGCTGGCTTCCTGTAGTTGCATTGAAGGAGTAGGAAAGCTTGCCAAAGCTTATTTAGATACAGTATATCTAATGTACACAACTTTAATACATTTCTTTGTATTAACTAGTAAGCTATTTATGGAGATAAGAGCTGGACCTGAATCACCTCACTATATGCTATCATAAAGCAGAGCCTGACCAATATTGGATTTTTAAGACCGATACCAATATTTAATGATAAAAATCTGATATGTGGGCCGATATTTTTTTCTTTCTGTTTTTTTTTTTTTCGCAAAACATGCAGATATCACTAGAATTTCTTATGTGTGGTTATTTCTGATTCTTTACTAAGATGATATGACAATGCAGGGTAAAACAAATTTGTGTTGTGGATTACTCTGGTGAACAAGTTATGCAGCATTAGCACTCACAGCATGGTTGAGGAGTGTCTCTTCTCTAAATTAAAATTATTTGCTGATACCACTTTATAAGGAAATGGCTAATATCGGCCAATAACACTGGCTGGATCATATACGATTTGTAAGACCAGTACTAGTATTTTTACAATCCAATATGTCAGTCGATATTGTAGCGGGTCAGGGCTGTTCGGGGTTCTGTTTGTGATGTTTTGTTTATGTTACCATAGTGACGGGTGACGCCCTCTGGCTGCGACGGTGTGTCCTTCCGGGGTCAGAGGGCGCCCTGTGTGTTGTTGCTGTGCTGTTGCCGCGCTGAGCAGTTAGCTAGCGGCTGTGTTCTTCTGCAGATGTTAATAAACGGCTGTGCTCCCTGGCTAGCTCACGGGAAGCAAGACCAAACGATACCTCCGTCTCCTCCTTGTCTGAGCTCGCCACATTGGTGTCAGAAGTGGGATAGCTCACCCTCGCTGTAATGGAGAGAGACATTCAGAGGCTGGAGCAAGCTGTCAAGGAGAACATTCCCCGCTTGGGAAACTCGCGATTGAAGAGAAAGGATGTGAGCGGCCATGTAAGTCCCCCGACGGGTCCCGATGGCGTGAGCGCACCGCGGTGGCGGCCCGTCGCGACAGATGCTAGGGCAATGCTTTATGGGCTACCGCTGTCGACCCACACGCCGAGCCCCCAACCGCGAGCAGTTATGCCTACCACGCCAGTTAAGGTACCGAAATACAACAGGCTAACCCCGCTAGAGCCCTACCTCTCACAAGTGTGGCTGGCCGCCAGACATAGTGGCTGGAGCGAAGAGGAGACTGCTACACACCTAGCGCTAGCATTAGAGGGAGATGCACTGCAGATACTCCTTGACCTAGCCCCGGCAGAGCAGCATGAGCTCTAGGCCCTCACCGCGGCACTCAAGAGGCGATTCGGGCAGCGGCACTCCACTGATCAGAGCAGAGAGCAGCTGACCAACCGGAGCCATCGACCGGGGGAGAGCCTGGGCACCTTTGCAGCAGACGTGTTGCTGTATGCTCGTCGTGGCTACTCGGAGTTTCCAGCAGCAGCCCGTGAGGAGCTTAGCCTTCATGCTTTTCTGCAAGGACTTTTCCCAGAGCGACTACACAAACACGTCCACCTGGCCATGCCTCAGACCCTCCGTGAGGCGCTCCTTGAGGCTGAAAGGGCCAAGCCGGTGCTCACCTCGCGACCTAACCAGCAGGTGCCCCCCCAAACTACCCCCAAATCAGAGCCGCAGACTGCGACGGGGAGGGGGAGGTCGCCGAGATGTCCCAGCTGCAACCCTCGGTGCCCCGGAGGCATCCTCGTCGACCGACCGACCGCTGCTACCGGTGCGATGAGCCTGGCCACGTGGCACGTGACTGCCCAGCACCAGTCCCGAAGACCAGAACTACGCAGCCTCGAGGAGGGAGCAGTGTAGCGAGGGGACCACCGCTCCAGCTTCCTGCCCCCCTCCAAGGACGATGCACAGTGGTGGGCCAAGTTGGGTACCTCAAGGGACTCTACCTGAGCTGCTGTGTTGAGGACCAGCCATGCCAGGCCCTGGTGGACACGGGGTCTACCATTTCCCTGATACGACCTGGCGTGCTCCCTGAAACATCCGGGCCACTGGTGAAGGGTTGGTTGCTCACAGACACCCAGCTGATGCTGGTGCACGACTTCTGGCTTGCCGACATTCAAGACCAGTGCATCATTGGCCTGGATCTGCTGAGCCGCTGGGGGGCCTGCGTCGACACCGCAAGCTGGCTATCACTCTTGGCGCAGAGACTTTTGCCCTCCAGCGCGGCCAAAAGCAGGGAGCGGGGACCAGACGAGACAGGCGTCGGGCAGCTGCCGCTCAGCAGATTTCGGATGCCGGTGGCTCCGGGTAATCTCCACTCGCCTCAGCCTCAGCCTCTCAGCCCGACAAACCTCCCTCAACCGAGACCATCGAGGCTGTTGATGACCTTTGGTAGCGCAGCAGCGTAGGCCTCAACGTCGACCAGCGCCAGCGGTTGAGGTGCCTCCTGGACGAGAATGTGGACATCTTTGCCGCCAGTGACAAAGACAGTAGGCAGACGGGTCTGGTCCAACACACCATCGACACTGGCTCTGCTCAGCCCATCCGTCTGCGCCCACACCGGCTGCCCCTCTCAAAACGGCAGGTAGCGGAAGAGAAGATCCGCGAGATGGGTGCGGCTGGGGTGATCGAGCCGTCCAATAGCCCATGGGCGGCACCCGTGGTTCTGGTGGGGAAGAAGGATGGCAGCCCGAGGTTCTGCGTGGACTTTCGCTGTCTCAATGCAGTCACCAAGAAGGACTCATACCCGCTTCCGCGGATCGACAAGGCCCTAGATTACGTTAACGGCTCCAGCTGGTTCAGCTCCTTCGACCTATGCAGCGGTTACTGGCAGGTGGAGCTAGCCCCCGAAGCAAGGCCTAAGACTGCATTCACCATTGGACAGGGGCTGTGGCAGTTCAGGGTCATGCCATTTGGGCTCTGCAATGCGCCAGCGACGTTTGAGAGGCTGATGGAGAGGGTGCTCGTGGATATCCCTCGTAGCCACTGCGTTGTGTACCTGGATGACCTGTTGGTGCACGGTGGCGACTTCGACAGTGCACTGTCTCACCTGAGCGAGGTCTTGAGTGCCATCCGGCGAGCTGGGCTGCGGCTCAACCCCGCGAAATGCCGGCTGTTGGCGAGAGAGACCATGTTCTTGGGCCATGTGATCAGCGCTCGAGGTGTCGCCACTGATCCCGCAAAAGTGGCTGTGGTCCGGGACTGGCCGACTCCCTCGAATGTCCAAGAACTGCAGAGCTTCCTGGGCCTAGCCTCCTACTACCGTCGGTTCATCAAAGGGTTCGCGACGATGGCCAGCCCCCTCCACCGCCTGACTGACAAGGGACAGCTGTTTGGCTGGGGGGATGCCTGTGCTGCGGCTTTTGCACAGCTGAAGGAGGCCCTCACCAGAGCCCCAGTCCTGGCCTACCCCGACATCCGGCAACCTTTCATTGTGGACACTGATGCTAGCAATGTAGGGGTCGGGGCAGTCCTTTCCCAGCAGGACGAGGCTGGAGAATGGGTGGTGGCGTACTTCAGTTGTGCCTTGGGGCGAGATGAGCGGAACTACTGTGTGACCCGGCGGGAGCTGCTGGCCGTAGTGCTAGCGGTGCGGCACTTCCAGCAATATCTGCACGGCTGCCGGTTCCTCCAGCGCACTGACCATGCATCTCTGACTTGGCTCCTGAACTTCAAACACCCAGAAGGGCAGGTGGCTGGAGGTCCTTCAGGGCTATGACTTCGAGATCCAGCATCGGGCAGGTCGACAGCACGGCAACGCTGATGCCCTCTCCAGGCTGCCCTGCGTAGCCGTCGAGTGCCGCTACTGCCTGCGACCGGAGGAGCGGGCCCAGGAGGTGCTGGGGGTGGCTACTGCTCAGGCCACAGCCGGCGGAGGGGGGTGGCTCCCATTGATGCAGCAGCTGAAGCGGGAGCAGGAGGCCGACGCGACGTTGGTTCAGGTGGGGGCCTGGCTGGAGGCGGCGCAACGCCCCGCCTGGACGGGGGTGTCAGGACAGGAGCCCGAGGTGAAGACCTACTACTCCCAGCACAACAATCTGGAGACCCACGTCGGCCTCCTGTACCGGAGATGGCGGGCCCCCAGTCAGGGCAGAGATCTCCTGCAGCTGTTGGTGCCTCAGTCGCTGCGGTCGCAGGTGCTTGAGCTGGTCCATGGCTCGGTGGGGGCAGGGGATGATCGTGGAACCCCATGTTCTGACCCGAGTGACTTTCCCCCCGCCGGTCTAGACCGGCCGGTGCGCCAAAAGAAGGCACCTGGACATTTGCCGGACTTTGTGTGGGGTAATGGGGTCGTCGGGGACGACTGACCCCTTAGGTGGGGGCTATGTAGCGGGTCAGGGCTGTTCGGGGTTCTGTTTGTGATGTTTTGTTTATGTTACCATAGTGACGAGTGACGCCCTCTGGCTGCGACGGTGTGTCCTTCCGGGGTCAGAGGGCGCCCTGTGTGTTGTTGTTGCTATGCTGTTGCCGCGCTGAGCAGTTAGCTAGCGGCAGTGTTCTTCTGCAGATGTTAATAAACGGCTGTGCTCCCTGGCTAGCTCACGGGAAGCAAGACCAAACGATACCTCCGTCTCCTCCTTGTCTGAGCTCGCTACAATATTTTTGTTCTCTTTCAGTCACACAAAACAAATGGATTTCCCCAGAATTTCTTTCTAGTTATTTAAAAGTATACTAAGATAATATGACAATGCAGGATCAAAATAAATTCATTTTTTTGTTTGTATTACTTATTTATCTTATTTCTAACTTATTTCTTACTCAAATCTTCTAATTTTATGATTCTTTTTCTTAACTCTTATCATGTCTCCCTATGTTTTTATTTCGTTTAATTATCTTAATTGTACAGCACCTTGGTCAATGGTTGTTGTTTTAAATGTGCTATATAAATAAATTTGAGTTTGACATCGACTTTATTGTCACACAGGTTCTGAATTACACATTTGTACTGTGATGCAGATACAAGACAGCCCCTGTCTTAAATCTTTGAAATAATTAAAATTATTGGCCAGTAAATAAAAATATTTGCTGAGACTTATTTAACGAGCTAATAGCAAGCATAGGCCGATAATGCTGACTGGCTGAGATATCAGTCAGGCTCTACTGTAAAGCTTATATTAATTTCACAAATCCATTATAGTAGATAAAACTAGACACACTGTAAAATGACAGTACAATGCTGCCAATACTTGGCTGTTACTTGCAAGGAAATTATCTTTCTTTGTAAGGAGGAACTGTTTTTGAAGTGAAGCAGTGTTTTGGTTTGAGGATATGTCCCCATGTTGTCATGGAAACCCTCAGATAGGGCAGCTGGCAGGATGGTAGTAAGACAGCAAGGATGGCACTCTGTTTGTTCTGCAGATGCAGCCCTCTGTTCCCGGGAAGTCCCAAGGTGGTGAAGACTAAGTGGCGTATCCCGAGGGGTTATCACATTTCAGAGGAAAAACAAGCAGACGAGTCTCAGGCAAACAGAATCCCTCATTGAAAAACCTTTCATTTGCAAAGGCTCTATAGCTGGTGGCCTGTTTTTCCAGGAAAAAAGTATTTTCGGAAATGTGATTCTGGTTTTTAGCTTCTGGTATTTAGGGGGGAAAGATGAAAGCCTACCTGTTTTTGCATTCTGTGAACCATGAAAACAATCAACACAAAGGCAAATGAGGTGCTGCAATCTTTACAGTAAATATCCAAAAGCTGAAAGACTGCCCACTGCAACTTTGTGTTCAGATCTATTTTGCCATGTTTTTGTGGTGGGGCATGTGAGTCATTAAGTTCCAGCCACATCAACAAGCAATAACTAATGCTGTGCTGTGGAAAATAAAAGGCCACTGTTGCTGGCATTGATATAAAAGGCAACACTTCCTATAAATAGGTTCACCCCAGGCCATTGGGATGACATAAGTACCTCAGTCTACCACAGTGGTGCAGCTTGTTTCCTTTTTTAACTTCTCTCTATTTATCCATTACCACATATGGGGGAAAGCACGTTCTGCTGTGTGCCAATTTCATCCTAATACAAGCAGCTTAGATCCCAATATCATAACTCAAGGTTACAATGTTGGTATCACAGTAAAATCAAAGTTTAGAAGGTAAAGAAAATTATACAATTTAGGGACTGAATCACTCTCTAAGCTGAAGCACCTGTTTGCATCACTTTTTTCCTGTTTTAATCAGAGTTCTCTGGGTCTCGTCATTGCTATGACTAAAGTTTTCATCATCACAGAAGCACCAGGGACTCTGTAATGTGTGCATGATTCTTTTTTCTAATTAGGTAGCTAATGGTGAAGGTTTCTGACAGCCTTCATTCGTAATGGCACACATTTCCTGTAGAGTATGACTCATACCAGAGGGAGAGGGAGAGAGAACAGCACCTCAAAATCCATCTTCCATTGTGAAGGTGATCTCATCCCGAGTCATAATATTAGTGCTCTGACATGTTGGAGCTCATCCACAAGTCATAAATCCTACGCTTTCACTCACCACTGAGTTCAGCAAGATTCAAGATCAACAAGTCTGAATTCCACCACTTGAGAATTTGACTGCTTTCACGAAGTGAAACTCATGTGTGTGATATTATTTTATGATATTATGATATTTGTGATATTATTATTTTATTAATTATTTTACTTTTATCTCTGTAAAATGTTACATAACTTTTAAATTATTATTTCTTTTTGTAAAAGAAAATATATATATATAAATCTTAAATACTGTGGAGAGGGAAACATTTTCTTTGGCCCTCATTTAGATTGCTGGGATCTAGTAAAAAGTCAGGTTGTTCTACTGCAAGAACTGCGAACGCATGCAGCTCACCAAGGAAAGCATTCTCGGTGCTGAGGTCCTTATCTCCTTCAGACTTTTCAGTAACTCACAGAGAAAAAAACGCACTATAGTGCTCATCTTACATGCGGTGTTGAAAGTGTACATTTCACCCTGACTTTCAAGACGAGTTGAGATTTTGCTCACACATCAAAACCGTCAAAGTGGAAAATAATCCCACAGTTCCTCTGTCGAGTCTGCATTGATGTCACGGTTGCCACGGCAACCATACAACCAAGACATCATGACTCTTTGCCGCCCTTAACGATCTATAAGCCGATTTTGCCCCCCTTTCCCCTCCATTTCTGTTTTAAAGTACAGCATGAAAACAGATGAACGCTTATGATTTCTTTAAAACAGACAGCTATAGTGCAGCTAGTAAATTCACTTCTGAATTTCTGGCAAATATCCAACGACAATCCACCTCTGAGAAGGCAAATGATTAATACTCTGATATAAATCTGCAGATGGCAACTGCCGAAACTCAAGAAGTGCGGTAATCTCAGGAAGGTATCGCCTCCGGGGAGTCAGCTACAAAGCCAAGGGTAACACTTTATTTCAGTTAGGTCATGAGCAGTGCAGGCTTTACTCCAAAGGGTCTCACTCATTTAAAGTATAGTAAGAGGATCTTGTACAATAGTCCCATTTTTTTCTCACTTTTGCTATTAATGTCCTGAATCAGTTACAGAACTCCCAGAAGAGATCAGGAAAGCTAACATTTTGCCATGTTTTAGGTTCTTTTATTTAAACCCATTACTTTAGACTTGCTTTTTATTAATTCAGCAGTTTCTTCTTAATATTTCACATTAAATAATAGATTTAATGAACAGTTTTGTAACTTATTTTGGAAAGCATTGTTATATAAATTATTATCAAGTCCGGTCAGCTCTCTCCATGCCTATCACTCAGCCTGAAGAGGTTACAACCTCTTACCTCTAAGTGCCCTGAGGCAGCAGCAGCCTGGAAAGCAAATACGTGTCAATAATCACAGCTACAATGAAAGCATGTTTACTCTGCGAGACAGATGTGACAGCGATCAGCAAAAAATGCTGAGTGTTCGAAATCTACAGCAACGGCAGCAGTGCTGGGATTAAAAAGTCTGCACACATTGTTTTGTGAGCCAGAGACTGTTGATGCTCTAATTCAGACTTTCTCATTAAATATTCATAGTTTCGTGCCAGTCCAACAATTTATGTCTGACAACCAGAAATTAGATTATCAGTGTGATATGTCTGGAATCTGTCAGAGACAGATCAGTGGCATGTACTTGGTGTACAACATATAAATAGGAAGGATGCCTTGAATAAACCCTTTGTTAAAGCATTTTCCTAATGAGCTAACCACTATCTTCTGCTGATAATAATCTGTATAAGTCAGAGACTTTTGCTGGGTTCCCTGGAGGGAGTGAAATAGTGATGGTGATGACTGTTATGCGATAATCTGTCTCGATCTCTTCCCTCGACAAAGATAATCTGTCTAGTTCACTGTGTACTGTGCCTGTTTGCCCGGGAGCCTCAGTCTTCAGTTCATGGTGGCACACTAAAGCAAAGCTGCAGGAAAGTAGATAAAGGACAGGGAGGCATCACTGCTTGTGCCTGTGCCAAGGGCGATCTGCCGACTGGGAAGCACGCCCAGAATATGTGTACAGATAGATAACTATCTGAGGGATCTTTCCCCTGCAAAGTAAGCAGGATATGAATGTGACAGCATAGTGTCTCTACAGGTGACAGGAGGCGATGCAGCCGCTTTTCTTGGAGCCGAGGATTAATTCGGTCTGGACGTGCTATTGATGCTGCATGTGAAGGTACAAGCTCGGCCGGGATGCCAAGTCGTGGCGTGGCAGGTTGCCAGAGTGCTTCTCGGGGTAGCATGTGGCTTCTGTAGCTGTGAAATACGTTTTCAAAATTCACTGCCCATGATGTTAGAAATGTGAAGTGGCTGCTATAGCAACAATTTCAGACAAGTTAAAGTAGCAGGAGTGTGCGGGTCATGAGGAGCTCCAGTCCTGAATAAAAAAAGTATGTGGGGGAACTTCTACGTAGCCAATTTTGATTGCTGCGATAGTGTATAACTTCAAGGCGAATCAAAATATAGAGATGGGTATGAGCTTAGATCTATGATGTCACAGAAGAACTCAAAAACGCTGCCTGCCATGAGTGTAAATTCAAAAACGTACTGAACTGAAAAAGGCTTGGCTTTTGCAATTTCCTTAATGCATTAGGTTGCATAATATAAAAGATAAACTAGTGAACCATCATATGAGTGACTTCATAAAAGTAAAATAAGAGATAAATCAATAATTAAGCATTTTACTACTGTTCAGAATCTTTTAAAATCCCTTTTTTACTATGAGTACTACATACAGCAGCTTTGTGTTATGTCCCGAGCATGGCTGGCTTCCAGTGTTTATCTGAGGCTGTGCCGCTTACACCAGTGAGGCAGCATGGGAGTCTGGCACCGGCACAATGCTGTGAGCTCAAACTGTGACTGTGACGTCATGTGGGTGGCCATTCCTTTGCACTCAGCACTTTTTGCCCCTGCTCCTCTTCAACCTCTCTGTTGTCCTACAGCTGCACATCGCACACTGACCTCTGGCCATCCTCTGTGAGGCACAGGGGGAAGGGGTTGAAGGCACAGGTTGGAAGAGATGGGTGTGAAAAGCTAAATCTTTTGGCTGGAAGGTCAGACAACTTCTGCAGACAGCAGACTGGCTGTTCAGTGAGCGACGAGACTAAGTGATAAATGACTGGTGCTCGTCTGGATGTCTGTGCTGTAGTCTCGCAGTGCCATCCCAGATAGAGCGACAGACAAAGGAGAGGGAAAAGGGTGAAAGCAGCGGAAGCGACACAGAGCGCCTGTCTCACATGTTCCCTCATGTGAGAGTGCACCAACCAAGAACGGGAGCTGCTTTATGTAAGTGTCTCCCAGCATCCTGTGGGACCGATGGACAGCCTCACATGTTTGTGTTGCGGTAATCCCACATGGGCAGACGGGAAGGGCTCAGCTGGACCGTGCCACACAGAGCGCCCTATCACAAACCACTTATCATTTATCTCTCCCCAAGTATGAGTATTTGGTGGTTTGCTTGTCTGTCCAACCAGTCTGTCTTCTGGTTTTCTATCATCTTCTGCAAGTTCCTTTTGCTCTTTTTTTTTTTTTGGTTTTTTACGTGTACAGCTACTTTGTGGTCCTCTCCTGGCTGTGAGGGCTCGCAGCTGGGAGAAGGAGGAATAAGCTGAGAAAAAAGGGGAGGGAGGGTTGGTAGTGGTGAGAAGAGGATCAAAGGTGCTGGTGCTGACTCTTCTTCCATTCAGACACAGCAGTGATCAGAACCATGGTGAGATATATATATATATATATATATATATATATATATATATATATATATATATATATATATATATATATATTAAGAGACACATCCTTACAGTCAGCCCCCCCACACACACACCCCTCACCGGTCTCCTTTCGCTCAGGGCAGCTGGCAAAACACAAAGGAGAGAAGTGTGCAACTGGTGCGATAAAGCTGGGAACATCTTGCTATTCAAGTGTCAGCATAATAAACTGGAGGCACAATTAAGGGGGGAAAAAATCCCCAAACCACAAGAACAAGTGCTCAGTGCTGCGGCAGCGTTCACCGCCTCAGTCCATCTGCGAGTTGTCTTTAGGACACATGAAAAAAAAGGACAACAGAGCTGTTCTGTTCACCCCCCGTCTTGAGAATGCAAATGATCAGGCAGTGACGACAAAGCATGTGTGTTTTAACCTCAGATGATAGTGTTAGGGAGGTCTAATGCATCAGCGTGTGCACACATTACTCCCTTTGTCTAAAACAAATTCCCAAAAGCTCACATTCCTCAGCAGCTACTGCACACAGTGGGATATTCATATAAAGTCAATCGTTTAAAGGTGTTTTAAAACTTTATGGCTTGCACAAAAAGAAGGAAAAAAAATATAGAACAAAGGTCCTTGTTAAAACCTGAATTAAAACAGGTTTGCTGAAATCTTCAAAAACACCAAACTCCTGTAGAATTAAGAGCCTTAAGCATCAAAAAAACAAAAAGTTTGGAGGTTTTTCCCCGAAGCTTTTTTTTTTTTTTTAAAGACTCGGAGAGATTCCTCGCTCTTAAACCTCCTCTCTGTTCTCACAATCCCCCCAAGGAGGCTGGTGCAAAGTCTGCCGCTGTCTGGCTGTTCCCATGGCAACCACCAGGTGAGCAGACAGGCTTGGAAAGCACGGCAAGGAACATGTGACTCCCTCCACATGCTCAGGCAGCACACGCTCTCAGATAACAGGAGGCTCACTCCCTCCCATTTCTTTTTCTTTCTTTCTTTTTTTTCAAACTTGCAAGTACACAGTGTAGTCACAAAAAGGCGATGTTTGGTGAGTCTTGAAAGTCGACAAGCAGACGACCAGTCTGCCAGTCCATCTGTTTGCCACCCTGTCTATCTCCCTGCGTGACACACACACACACAGACACACGCATGCACATAAATAGCAACACATCGTTTTGTGGAGTTCAGAAGAAGAAGACGCTGCCCTTGAGAGAGGGGGGAAACTGAGATGTGTCTTAACTTCTGAACATCAAGTTCAGTTCTCCTGCAGCGACAAAGGGCAAGAGAGATGATAAAGCAGCAGGAGGAGGTGAGAATAAAAAAGCTACACAAATGTCTGGAGAAGAGAAGGAAGATTACCTCTGATGACAAATAAAAAAAAATAGACTTTGAGAAAACAAACCTGTGTGTGACCAGATGTATATTCGTTTACAGTATGTTGCACCAGTTTCAAACAACGCTAGTCTCAGGCATGGTAGTAGGTCAGTGAGACTGTGGGGTGATTTAAGGTAAACCTTGGTGCTGATGTATAAAGGCATAGTGCTGACTATTTTTTTACTGTCAGAGCATCTGTCATCACAGACATAAAAAATGCTTATTTATGCTAATTAGCGCTAGACATAAAGTACAGTGAGCTGATGAAAAAAAATAACACGTTGCTAAAAGACAAAGCTGATGTGGAAGCAGTGGGTCTTCAGGCTAGCACTAAAAGTAATATATTTTCCATAAACTCCCACCTTTATTAATGAGAAAAATCATGGACAAATAATTTCTAACTTAACAACAAATAGGGACAGTTTTTTTATTTTTAAATAAATCACCCATTGAGACTTGACGATTGCTACTAATAAAGACAAAGCTGCTTTGAATGCCAGTTGGCTGCTATTTCAGCTTATTCAGCATTCAGCCGTATAAAACATGCTAATTTGTTTTGCTGAATATTTTCCAGCGGCTAGCCTCACACCAAGAAGGTCCATGGTTTGAACCCACTGACCAGCTGGGGCCTCTGTGTGTGGAGTTTTTCTCTGTGAGTAATCCAGCTTCCTCCCACAGTCCAAAGACATGTATGTTAACTTAACTGACTTTAAATTGACTGTTGGAGTGTTTCCAGCTCTGCCTTATGATAACTGGAATAACTGGACTGGATAAGTGGGGGAAAAAATTATGCTATTAAATATAATAGTGAATTATCAAGCTAGCTAGCCTGTGCTAATATTCCTAATAATTTGCAGCATTAGCCTCTTCTCAACATATGGACATGTTTGGCTATAAAAAAAAAAAGAAAGAAAAAGAAACATGGTGAGGGTCACATCTGGAGGCTTCAAACATGATGGATGACCTGAATGGGGCCACTTCCATCTTTTATATACAGTATATGAGTTTTAAAGTTTTTATATGCAGAGAGTAAGAAAACTATTAGATACAGAGCATATTGACATATCTGCAAAATAGTGTTTAAAGCGTGTCACTGAGAACCTTAAACACCAACCCCCGGTGGCAGTCGATGTCAGTGCAGTCGCCAGTCATATGGTTTCATCCTCTGAAACAATACATTTCTGTACGTTATCAATCAATCTGTACATTTTTGGAGATTTGAGTTAAGCCCACAGTGCACTGAATCCTCAGCCGCAGAGAGAGTCTGGAAAAATCTGAGGTAAAGACAGACTTGAAAGCGCTTGCAGAAAGACAGAAATTACCCATCATTAGACAGAGTGCAATTAGAGAGTCAGTGTCTCACAATCACATATATGCATCATAAAGATTCCCATGTTTCATGATGACTAACATTTCAGAGTACCTCAGCTGCAAGAAAAAAAGATGTTCTGTGAGTTCTCCTCTGTTGTCTCCTGTTCTAGGGAGATAAGAGGAGAAAATCTCCTCACTCTGTGCTTGGGTATGACGCTCAAACTATCCCGAGGCAGCTGCAGGGAGCCTTGGTACAATAGAGTGCAGGTACTGTCTAGCAGCCACACGATTAGCATGGTGATGTTTTGAAATGAAAAGATTCCCAATTAGAAAAAATAAAATAGTTTTATTGGGACAGAGCTGCAGGCTCATCATAAGAACCTCTTATTAAAATGTCACAGGTGATGAAAGAGGCTAGATCAGCCTTGCGCAGGTCTCCACAGTAGATCTGAGAAGAGAAGGAGATACTGTACCTCTCCTCAGTCCCTGTGTATTAGCGCTTTCTTTCTCAGATTTGCATAATCAGGGAGGTGACAGAGGACAACATGCACCCAAGTTGCTTTTCATTATTCATCTATCTCGCCTCTCCACTTGTGTCCCAATTCTCAGGATGACACAGGATGCCTGAAGCAGATCTGTCCACCAAGCTGACCTGCCTCAGATTACACTCTCATGCTGCTGGTGTGTGTGATTCATCTTTAATAATGCGTAACATCGAAATGTGAGCCAAATAGCATGAGCTGGAACACACACAGTCCTCATCATTAACACGTGCATCCTGTACATTGTGTAAATCCTCACCAAGGTTGTATGAATGTCTGCACAACTTCACGGCAACGGCACAGAAGCAAGTAAAAGTACACACCTGTGAATGCGCGTGCATTTTCACTTTTTTTGTTTTTCTTTACAGTCAAATGTGTCACTTTCATTTGTACACTCCACAACAGCTTTCCCCACCCATAACTGCCACCACCGTTCTATAACAAAAAAAACCCCCCACCATGGCCAAGTTGTGCTCCCGGCCCCCAGGCTTTGCAGCTCCTTTCTGCTGAGGCGATTTCTGTGGAACACGACTCCAGAATAGGCTGGATCGTGTTGCTGTGGATTTTGCCTGTCCGCCTGCAGGGTCTATAAATAGTGCCTGTCAGATATTTTCACTTCTGTGCTGAGCACACTCAGTGGCAGAGCAGTGTATTAATATCCACGGTGACCAGAGTCGTGCCTCAGGAGAGAGAGAGTATGGTGCGGAGGTGTGTGGAGAGAGGGAGAGAAAAAGAGAGCGGCAGTCGAGGGACATACAGCCAGAGCTCAGCAAGACTACACACAACCAACAGTCTGTCATCTTTTCTCCAACTTCCCTCTGCTGACTGAAGCAACAACAATGACGTCTTTATGTCTGACTCTCTGACATCTTTGTGCATGATTTCAACCAAAGGAAGACGTGTCCCGGGTCACATTACCTTTTCAGCATGATTATTTTATGCTTTAACTCTCAAAACATAAACAATATGCAAACTGATTGCATAAAGGAGATTGCATAAAAGATTGCATAAAATACTAGTAGTTTTGCATAGTAGTGACCATGGAGTCGATCCTATGCAATCTAATGCAAAAAATATACAAAAAACACAAACACACAAGAAGTCATGAATTAAGGCTGGATTTTGCAGTGCTTTAATTACACTGCAGCCCGCTAATATCCCAGGAGCATATTAATAATCAGCCTTGGAGGCTGACTATTAATATGAAATAAAAGATTGTGAGATAAACCCTCAGATTGCGTGATTTAAATATGAGAAATAAATCAGGAGAAAAAGGTGAGTATAAGGATGAGGCAAGTATTAAAAAAGCTGCCCTGAGTGTAAATGTTAAACTTTGATATAAACTGGGTGTGTTAATGTGTAAAGAGGAGTTTTATCTCAGTACACACAGATGTGCAAATAAAGTCCATTTTCTGTCTGAATGTCCATTCAAGCTGCAGTAATTAATCATATCTGTACTGGTCATGTGCTCCCAAGCCCTCAAAACACTCTCGCACACAAACACATGCACAGATCTGGTGATTGCCTTGTGTAACAGGGGAGGATTCTGCATGTGCAGTTTCAAAGCGTCACATGTCCGAGTGGACAACCTGAGGTCAGATGCAGTATTAATCACAATAGAAAAGGCAACCCAGTTGCCAATCTGTGGACACGTTTTGGATTATATATGCAGCATTTTGCATTTTGTTGAATTTACATTTTGTTTCCTCTATTATTCTCCTGTGCAAAAAAATAAGACCTCTTAAGCTTTGCTACACATTATTGTTCTTTCAGTCATTAAAACATGCACATAAAATGAGAGCATACACTGCAATAGTTGGGTGACATTCAATATGATTGCATCATGTTTACAGTATCTTGTATACAGCATCTTGCCCTTCATGAGCAAGGACTGTGCAGAGAGCCTGTGGGACAGTGCCTCCAGTGGAGAGGGTTGGTATGACCAAAACAGATCCTGAAGGAAGTGCTGCAGCAAATCCAACCACAACAAAACAGCATGAATAGCATTGTGTAGAATGGGTTTTAGATCAAAGCTTTTGAGCATTGTAATATTTGTTTGTTTTTTTTAACCGAGACCGTTAACTGTTTACTAAAGACCTCGATTCCACTTGTTGTTATACGTGAGAGGTCCTATAATTTCATAGGCTCGTGATACGAGTGCAAATAGGACAAAGAAGCAACATATGTGAGACAGAAGGATTCTGCATGTGCAGTTACACAATCCTTCAAAAGATCTCTGCAGCAAAGGCCGTGACATCATGACCAACAGTCCTCATTATGTCACCATTCTCCAAATCCATGTAACTCAAGGTTTCTGTTAAAATTATCACAGTTTTCCCAAAAATAAATCAAAGATTGATGACATAAACGGAGACATAAACAGGAGATATTATTTGTCAAATTCTAAAAAATAAAAAAAAGAAGAGTTTTCAAATGCTTCATAAACAAAGACAAAACTGGTGCAGATGACTTTATAACTGTATATAAGAATGAAATTACATATCTGGTCATGACCAGTGACTGTATATAAAGTGTAAAAGAACTGCTAAAAGGACGAGTGTCACGTGTCATCACAAAACCTCCCTGCATATGCAGATAATATGATCCTCTCCAGCTATAAAAGATCAATAATGCAGCTTCTCTGAGATATCTGCCTATTTAATGGTATTGCAGTACAAAGTGTCACAGGCAGAGATAAGAGATTACAGCAGGCCTCTGTTTGTGTTTGTTCAGTCTACGCAGGACATTCCAGGAGCTGCGCCGTGTGACGTCTCTCGTGCAGGATCGTATTTCAAAAGGCAAGGCTCCACTGGGCCCACAGTCAAACCACAGAAGTCTTTCCCGGTGCAGCTGATTGCTTAACTAACAATAACTAACTTCGGGACTGGCTTATTAGATAAAAGCGAGCGTACACACAGGAGCAATTCATTTCTCAGAAACTAGAAGGGAACCAAACAGATGCATCTTGATTTTCCTTCCTAGTATTGAAATTTTGTGCTGTAGTATTAAGCACTTATGTGTCTTCTTTTTTCCAGCTTCCTAATATACTCTATTGTCCTAATATATTTCATTTCCCTCATACTCGTGTCTCCTGTCTTCC
The DNA here is from genome assembly GCF_057382095.1 of Aulonocara sp. 'chitande type north' Nkhata Bay. Classification (NCBI taxonomy): domain Eukaryota; kingdom Metazoa; phylum Chordata; class Actinopteri; order Cichliformes; family Cichlidae; genus Aulonocara; species Aulonocara sp. 'chitande type north' Nkhata Bay. The sequence continues at coordinate 19,255,596 of NC_141352.1, read as the reverse complement.
TCCTCCTCTTTCCCATCCTCTTTCACAGGGCCCAGCCTCGACTGGCGCCACCGGAGGGTCGTCTGGGGTTCCGCAGAAGAGGGGAATGCGCAGAAACAACAATTGCACATTTTTACAGAATGAAACCATGAATGAACCACACACAAAAATACTCTGGCCAGCAAAAGCCCAGCAGCACTGACCAATAAAAACTCATTAAACACTTTTAGGATTCATTGTTCTTCATATGCAACCAATTATCCAAATGCATACAAAGGCCCGTTTTAACTCCCTGTGATAATTATCTCCTGGCAACCCTTTATTCCCACTGGTGACAGGGCCCGCCAGTGGTTTGGTTGCCATATCCTTGGAGAGTTGCATAGAGTGCCCCGATGCAGTGCTGCCTTGTGCTGACGGAGGAGGAGCAAAGGTGACGCTGCAAGTACAAACTGTGCACACAGACAGGAAACCTGATATTCCAGCTCCCCACATGAACTGAATCTAGGGAGAGGCAGAAAAAGTGTGTGTGTGTGTGTGTGTGTGTGTTATCAACAGCAGCGAACATGAAGTCCTGCAGGACTCCATGCTCCCAGTAAAAGTGTACACTGCATGCGTACATGTTTGCATGCGTGCTGTCCGTTTGTGTTTATGTGTTTGTGTGTGCATAAAGTACATCTGCACTAACTCAAGATGTAGAGCAGTGCAAACTGTGCAGTTTTTACCTGCTTCATCAGATATGAGCAGCAAAATACCACCAACGATATCACATTTATCACACGCTGTGAAAAGACATCATTCGTGATTAAAAAGTAGTACTTTGCTACCAATGCACCAAAGAGCAGGAAGTACTTTGACTTTCATTAACTGATAAATTGCTGCCACTTTCTCCGACTGCTGAACAAGAGCTATGTTTGTGGCCATGTACAGTTCAGTGCAGGGCCTCTGTGGGCTGCCCCTGACCCAGCATTGTTATGTGAAACCCTGGGCACCATGCTCCAGTGCTCAGCTATGCCGTCACCCCCTCCAGGCATGTAGCAAGCACAGCCCTTTGAGTAGCCAGCAAGCGCCTGCCCTCCTAAGCTCTGCAAAGCAGCTTAGAGCACCAGGCTCCTCCACAGTGGTCACACGTGTGAAACATACACTCTTGCTGACACACAAAACACACGCACGCGGGCTCGGCACTACCCATGTGCGCGGGCACACTGAAATAGGCGGGGTTTTGTTCAGGGACAGGGGGAAAAAAAGGTTATAGTCACTCCCACTCAGCTGTACTGACGCACGTTTTCTCTCAAGCACAACACGCTGGCTTACACACCTGCAGGAAAACATGCAGGACAGGGGCAGGGAACGCAAACACAATGTGCTGCTTCTTAGCACTGCTCATGTTCTCCTTTGGAAAGGGTGGGGAGGAGGGAGGGGGTTGAGTGCTCCTGCAAATCATAGCCATGTGTCGGTAGAAGCTGACAGCCTGTCCCTGAACTTTTTTTTTGTTTTGTTTTTTTGTCTTTTCAGCACTGGAAAGACTTTCCTAATGACACATAGATTCCCACTTAGGTCCTGAGGCACTGGAAACAAATCATCTGTGAAATACTCTGGTAACTCTCAGTTTTATTTTTGTTCTGTTTCCTTCACTGTTCTCCAAAACATGATGCTTGCCTGAATAAACTGCTACACATAGTTAGAATCCATTATGTACAAGAAAAAACACGTGTGGAGTTTCTCTGGCAACAGAAGAAAATCGTGTTTATCCTGTACTGTTTCTCCGCAGAAGCAGAAATATTATCAGTGACTGCATCGACTCCTACTACAAGCTCCTTGCAATTATGGCGGACAAAAGCTTTTTAAGCTCTTTATGTTTTGTTTTGTTTTTTAAATAGTTTTTCACTTTGCCTAATAAGAAGCACATAAATAACTAAGACTCAAACTGTAAAAATGTAATGTAAACTCAGCAGCCGCAGATCGGTATTGATGTTTCCACTTGCATTAAAATAAGATTTCTTTTAAGCCTCGGCTCCTCTCCAGCTCTCCCTTTGATTTGTGACTCAGCTGAAGAATAAATATATACACCTTTATCTTGCTTCTTTCATTCTTTCTCCTGCAGTCCCTCTCTCTTCCTCCCCCTCACTTTCTTTACTGAGAGAAGAATGAAGGAACTAGTCAGTGGCAGACAAACCGACAAAGATGCTCAAATGTGGAATCAAAACATCACAAAAGCAGTTGACATAATCTATAGAGGGAATTTCTTATTACTGACACAGACATTAATATTATAAAGTTCTTTTCATGATGCTTTGTCTTCTAATATGTTTCCAGCATCGTAATCATTACCAATATAAATTTCATTATATGCTGAGTGTATATATTCCACGAAACTCTGACAAATCAGTTCCGCTGTAGTGTTTTCAACACTCCGCCCATTCTTCAGCGTAAACCTGTCTGTGGCAACAACTTTGCAAACTGCAGTAGGCTAAGTTTCACTATCAATCAAGTCAAAAAATGAAAGACGAAACCGAATTGTCAGGTGCTGGTGTTGCTTATGAATATGTGATCAGTGTAAAAGGGGGGAAAAAAACAGTCATTTTTGATTTGTGCTTGTGTGACTTTTCTACCTGTGCTTTCACAGGCCCAAGAAAACGATCCAGAGTGCACAATTAGTCATGTACATGAATCGGCAGAACAAGGTCAGTTATATTTGTTTTATATTGTAAGGCAGAGACAAAATAATTCAGAGAAAAGCCCAACAATCAAAGGACCCCATAAGAGCAAGCACTTGAAGCCCCCAACTGCCTAAACCTATTGCAACATAACTTAGGGAGGGTCCAGGGTCACCTAATCTAGCTGTAATGATATGCTTTATCAAAAGGGAAAGTTTTAAGTCTATTCTTAAAAGTAGAGAGGGTGTCTGTTTCCCCGAATCCAAACTGGGAGCCAGTTCCACAGAAGAGGGGCCTAACAGCTGAAGACTCTGCCGCCCATTCTACTTTTAAATACTCTAGGAACCACAAGTAAGCTTGCAGTCTGATAGCAAAGTGCTTTATTGGGTTGATATGGTACTACAAGGTCTTTAAGATAAGATGGGGTCTGATTATTTAAGACCTTGTATGAGGGGTGAAGGATTTTACATGTGATTCTTATTTAACAGGGTGCCAATGAAGAGAAGCCAATATGGGAGAAATGTGCTCTCCCTTTCTAGTCCCTGACACTACTCTCTCTGCAGCATTTTGGATCAATGACTAATCTCATTTATTAAAGGTTGACAGCACTATACGTGAAACATTAGATTAGAAGTGTCATGTTAGTACGAAAATGAATCTTGCATTTCTTATTTTTTAGCCAAATCATCACACAGTGCATCCTCCACGTCTTTTACACATTTGGCAGCACGATCCGGAAACCATCATCTGCTCTCTCTTTCTCTGTCTGTTTTGGATGCACACACAGAACATTTGCTCTTACGTCAAAAACACATCATGAAGAACAGATGAACGCACAAGAATGCATATTGCGGCGGAGCAGATGTGTTTCAAAGATGCTGACAAATCTGTGCTGTATAGCTCGTTAGAAATGTTGGATTTCTGTCTCAAATGTCTGAATGTTAGGAAAGCCAGTAACACACTGAGCAAACTAAGTTATTGCATGAGATTAAAATGAAAGAAAAAAGAAATCAAAGTGATCTGAATGTGTTGCATTTACTACATTTAATCCAGAGACTTTTGATTGCATACTGCACAGAAGAAATGCACTCATATAGCCCGACGCAGTCACCTTTAGCCTAAAAGCCAGAACAAACAAGTTAAACACGAAAGCCACGGAAAATGTAAAACTACCAAAACAACACAGCATCAATGTTTGACCACGAGAGAAAAACCAGCAAACTAAAGTTACCTCTCTTTGTAGCTGTCTGTTTCAGCCTCTTCAAGGGTGGTCTGAGTCTAAAAGGAAGACTGAGATCTAAACTACAGATGGGACTTTTTTTTTTTTTTAACTAATTGGGCTTCCTACTGGCATCAAAGTGATCTGGCCAAGAAATGACTGTTGAATAAATAAGATATCCCAACATGTGCCAAAAAATTATCTGAAAGAATGTGTGTTTAAAGAAATAATCCAAGGTGCAGCACACTGCTTAGCAGAAGCTTGTGGTAACAATAATTACTTGTTTAATTTTTAATGATTAATAATTAATCTTTTAAGCCTGTTTTTTTTTCCACATATGTCATGAATACTCTGAATGAACAGCAGCTAGATTACCTCAATTACATGTTGGGCAGTATCACTAGTAGCGGCAGCATGACTCACATACACACACGCGCACACAGGCCAGTACTGAGTCACGCACACACGCTGTGTCACAATGCATGCATATTATCCAAACTCATGACAGCTGGCCATATGAGGTGCGTGATGTGTCTTTGCGCGCGCGCGCGTGTGTCACTCTCGTGCACGAGCCTCTGAGCAAACACCACAGTCTGGCTCCTCTGTGATGCAGACAGGGCCCATCAGAAATGCACGACTGCAGCAGGTTTAAGTGAGGTAACGCCTGACTAGGGGAGTATTTGTCTGGTACACGAAGAGTTACCCTGCATCTAAATGAATTTCACTGTCTGGGATTTTTATTTATTTATTTTAAATACTTTCATGCACGACGTAATTTATTGAGCAGCGCTGACCTTATCTTCCACAGCTCTCTGCTGTCTGTTCTCGCTGCTGTATGTTGTGAGTTATTTTGGTGCACTGCAATAACCTAGTTTGGCCTTGAATAGCCTCACTGTAATGTTCCCACATAACCCGAATGTGGCTGAGAAACATACACAGCTGTGCCTGTCGGTGGTCTTTTGCGCCCTCTGCTGGTCTACGAATGTTATCGGGTTGAAATATGGCCGAGCTTCTTCTCCTAGTTGCTTGTGCACAGTGAGAAAGGACAGTAAGTAAGAGAGAGATCAGTGTGCGTCTGCTGGTGCTCTCTGCAGCCCCGGATCAGACACGGAGTGTAATGTGCATGTACTAAAAGGCTCCCACCAACCAATCAACCACGGAACCTCCCTGTAAACACTTGCCTGATGTAAGCAAGTGTGTTTAAAACGCAGACAAGGCCAGTAAACTTCCCCTAATAACGCCGCACAGTTCGCAGTCAAAGGCGGCGCATTGCATATTCCCTTTCATCTCCCTGGTGCCTCAGAGACAGGAGTGGGTTTTAGATGGGAGGGATGAGGGCTGTAGTCAGAGGGGGAGGGCGGGGGGGAGAGACAACCAGGCTGATTCTCACAGTTTTGCCCCAGGGGTGTGTGCTGCTGCTGTTGCTCTCTCTTTGTTTGAAGACTGATTAGCAGAAAGCAAGACTAAAGAGGGGGAATATGAATTGTGCGCTCTGACAAAAGCTTCCATTGTCTATAACATCTACTTGGTGAAATGGAGGTAATGAATCAATAATTTATTTAATTAATTAATTAAAAAAGACACACGAAAAATGTGCTCAGATCGGGTAAGAATCTAAATACCACCACATTCAAATTAAATTTTACACACTAGAAGATCTTAATTCAATACAATTAAATTATTTTTTAAAAGACGTGTCTGCAGTCAGATTACCTTAAAAATCAAAGCAATTTGTGTATATTTTAACTATATAGGTGGACAGAAAATGTAACTGCTCTGTGTTTCACAGCGCAGACTCACAAAAATACAGAAAAACAGCAAATAATAAATTAGCCATAATATGTAAATGTTCAGGTTGTTTCACTGCCCCCAAGTGGCCAAAAAAAAATCAATACCTTAAATGCAGCTTTAAACACATTACTTAACCCGTATGGATTTACTGCAGTAAATATATCTCACCATAAGATGGCACAGTTATCAAAAATTGCGCATTATTTAACATGAGGGGGATGGGGAGTTGCTGTGTCTGCATACACACTGTGGCTATGGCTGTAGGAAAAGCCAGCAGTGGTTTATATGGGCTTTATTCACAGGTTGGCAGTCTGCGTACACATTTCACAGACATTATAATGCAGCGTGTGGCAGTGAATTCTGGTTGGGGGGTCCTGCGTTACTATTGATGCTGTCAGCAAGATTCCTCCTTCTCTCATTTGACACTTTGGGGTCAGGAGCTCTTGGAATTCTTGGGTGGAGACACATTTACTCAACACTTGTTCCTCCCTTGGCTTCCTAAAACCAAAGGAAAGTCAGCAACTTGGAATCTGATTTAAAATAAGAGCCTTGTAAATGGGGCCTCCAAAGAGGTTTTTACAAAGTTAATGACTTTTTATAAATTAATTTTATAAATAATGTTTTTTTTAAATGACAACGGTGTAAATGCTTAAAAAGTTCCTTAAAATTATTTAAATCAGGGGTGTCAAACATAAGGCCGGGGGGGCAGAACTGACCCTGGCAAAGACTCCAATCTGGCCCACTGGATGGCTTTGGATCAACTTTGGAATTTTTACTGTATTTTTACAGCTTTACAGTTTTTAAACGTCTCTACCTGGCCATTCATACGACACCACAGTAATTAATCGATAACTAAATGACAGAAAATTTCCCTTTCCTTCACTATCTATAAAAAAAAATATTTTGGTGAATTAACACAAACATGTTTTAGAAATATACGTCAGTCTGATCAATGAGCTACACATTTATTTCTTACATTTCCAAGCGTAGTGCTCAAAGACTTATTTCCTTTACCACAAGAGCAATTCTTGAAAAACTAAGTTGAGAATGCACTTCGGGGATTAAACGCATTAAACTTGCTTGCAGTGACAGAAAGGGGGGATTTCACTAGTCTGGCCCACTTCGGATCCACGCTGATTTGCATACATTCACATCTACACACTGGCCTGTCTTCAACAAGCATAACTGTTCACAGTTAAAGTATAAGGGCCTCATAACCTCATAATGAGCCGTTTCCATGAACAGCCAAACTGCTTTAATGGTGTGTTAACGTTAGGAATTCTGCACACATGTGAATTTTTTTAATGTTTTTGTTTTTTGTATCTAACTTATTGTTCTTCCTTCCTGATTCTCTATTTTGCTTAAGAAAATTTCAGTTGAACACAACAGTGCAAACTTTGGACAGTCACAATACTACTGCTACTCTCACATAGCAATAAATCTGTAAATCTGTAACCAGGTCGCTCTGTCAGCATGAAAGATGAGTATCATCATAATTCCTTTGATTTAATAATGCCTTCTATGCTTCTCCTTTGTCCACATTGCTGCTGTAATGGCCCAGGCGCCCTCAGGATCAATAAAGTACATCTAATTTTTACTTAATAGAGAGAGTACTGCTGCTCAAAGATCACACAATTACATCAGAGGGCTAATCTGAAATCCAACATCAATGATTCCCCTGAGAGCACAGGAGCCACAACACAATGCAATAGCAGAGCAAAATGAGGATTGCAGGATAAAAGTTTTCCTAATTTATAACGTCAGTGGATTTAGAGTACACCCTGTTTGCTACTCATCGAACATTTTACAGTCGAAGGTAATGAGGAAGAAAAAGGACTTTGCTCGCAGAGCCTTTATACCGTGTGCAGGTCTTGTGATGCTGCGGAAGTGTTTTGATTTTCCCAGAGAGCAGACACTGACCGACATCTGTAAGGTAACTATTCTTCTCAAAACTTCCTTTACTTACGCCGTCATCTTGCTTTCATCAAACTCGAGTTCGTGTCTTTACATCGAGCAGTTGCTGCACTCTGCATCGCTGTTAAATTGAAAGGCACACGTCCAAATCCTTCTCTCTCACTCCCTGAGAGCTATGCATTATTGATGTCAAGGCATTTCATACCTGTGAGTTAGTGGAGCTGAATGAAGTGAAGATAAATGCTTGTTATGGGACTTGAAATGTAAACATAATCAAATGTTATTGATTATGCGTCTGTATTCTAGGCGATTTATCCAAACTGTGTGCACCCGTGACCTGATCATGGAATGGAAGAGCAATATTAGGCGTACCCAATCGCTGAAGAGCCTCAGCTCGTCATGTGATAAGCCAGTCTGGACGGATGCGGGGCTGCGGGACAAGACGACGTCAGTGTCCCAATTGGTGGCCAGGTAAAAAAAAAAAAAGCATCAGTCTCTCTGTATCTGTGCACCCCTCTAAGCTACTTGTAGGTCATTAGTGACATCAAATCATTAATGTGGTGTTTGTGTTTGTGACAGATATCAAACTGCTGTGAAAGGGAACAAATCCATTCAAGGACCCTCAGTAGATAACGATGACAGAAAGCCAAACCAGGTGCTAAAGGAGGTAACTTCTGATTTTTTTAGCTGTTTGTCCAATTAATGAAAAGCATCAATGGCATAGCAGGAAAAAGAATAATCACTGCAGCTGGATTTACACACACTTCCCTCCCTTGTGTATCCTTTTCAGATAACGCCATCTCGACTGGAAAGTAAAGAGACTCATCTGGAGTCTCTGATGAGGAAAAACAGTGAGAAGGAAAAGTCTCGAGCCAAAACCAATTTGACCCGCAGCAAATCAATGAGCAGCCTTAAAAGCAGCACAGGGTCCATAGAGGCCTTGAGAGCTCTGTTTGAGTCAAAGGCCTCTCTTAAAAACAACGCAAAGACCAGCCTTAGAGCTGCAGACTTCACATCAAGTTACACGACAGACGTGTCAAAGATGAACGGAGAGGTTGAGGATGTACAGATCGCTGTGGAGGAACAGGGAATGGAAACATGCGCTGATAAAACTGATGTGAAGGATGATCGTGTAACTCGAAAGGTAAATACAACCTCATTATTACTTTAAGATTCCCTAATAGACCCACAGTTAGTTTAAAGGGTAAAAAATTCAAATATTTACCGATGAAAGCATGTGTGAAAAATATCAGGGTTTTTATATATTTGTAAATACAGAAAATATTCCTTTCTTCTTTCTTGAAGTGCAAAGATGCATAAACAAAGCTTTCATTGATTTCGCTCCAGAAATTCCAGCTTCAGTCATCTTGAAGTATTTTGGCCGCTAAATACTTTAAGAAACTGAAGCTGGAACTTTTGGAGTGATCTTTTGTGTGGAGATGAGTGGCAGGGGTCATTTGTGACAGAAAGATAGTAGCAAGAGTGGAAAAGAAGGTTTACAGAGTGGTAGTGGGAAAAAACTGGAGCTGGCAAAACTGAAGATGCTAAGACTTTCATTGGTGGATAGGTTAAGCATTTTGGAAACAAGTTAGGGAGACAAGGCTGAGATGGTTTGGACATGTGCAGAAGACCCCACCAAAGATTCATGGATACAGTGAAGGATGAGATGCAGAAAGATGTTAGAGAGACGGTGAGAACCCTAAAAGGAGCAGCCAAAAGAAGAAGAAGAAGAAAAAGACACACGCATTTAGAATTTCCCAACATTTGGTGGAATCCATTCTCTCTCCTAGCTGCACAGCGTTTCCCTTGCCAAGAACTACCACACACACTGAAAACACTTCATTTTCCCGTTTGCTTAATAGTTAATAAGGTGTTTTCAGCTGTTTGTGAGAAAAATCATTTTGAACATCGTTTTGAGCACTTGTTTCACAAAAGATCGGCTCATCCATCACACACTTCAGTGGTTCTTGACCTGCCTTAGGTCTAATGAATCCTTACTTCTTTCTCATTCATGTAATAGCATATTTTTTCTAGTAATGCTTAGATTTTTCCTGCAACTGTATTGACACATAGAAACTATGATGCACAATGAGTTTACTTAGCAGCAGTGATGTTTTATTGTTTCTCTCTATAGGTAGTAAATCAGCACTGGCCAGAGAGGAAAAGAACAATAGGGGGTATTGATTTAGAAAAAATTGCAGCATCTCAAGCTGGTGAGTATCTTCTTTCTAGCTCAGCAAAGCTTTGGTTGTGTCAGCCTGAATATCATATTACCCTGCCTGCTATCATGTTAAAGAAACGGACAAAATTAATGTTTTTTTAAAGCATTCAGAACAATAGTTTCACTTTTCTAAGATTAAAGGACTATCTCTTTATTGAGTAGTTATCAGCAGAGCTCGGATTTAAACTTTTTACAGTTTGATTAGGGATACGTGAGTAGCAACATAAACAAACAACGCGAGTTCATGTCATAAATTACACGTTGCAATAATGAAAGCAGCTACAGCGAGCTTCAAAGTGCAAGCTTCCAGGTAAAAGACCGGCTGATAAAACCGGGAAATACTGCGCCTTGATTTAGGTAATGAGTAAACAGTGAACTATGATGAATATGGTTTGGTTCTATAAAGTCAGGGTCAAATAACAAACTGCTGAAGACGATTCAGCTTAAGATGAAAATATCAGAAAGAAAATAAACATATGTGGCTCTTTCAAAAATTTGTTCTGAAAGAAACATCTTTGGGCACAAAAACATAACAAAAATAAACAAAGATGTTAGACGTGCCTTGGAGAGCTGTCTTCAGCGAGTTCGGTCAAAGCTTTGGATGACTCAACTTGGTGTAGGAATAGTAAGCCACTCCACAACCGGACAGAAATAGCTGGTGTGCTACAAGACCAGAATAAGTGCAGGAGGGTGAAAGGGTCAGCTGTTTATGGGAGAGGAATGGGACAGAAAGAAGGAGCGAGTGGCAGAGGCTCCATGACACGACACAAACCAACAGACAACTAAAGTTTGGAAGAAACCAAGAAGATAGGGAGGAAGGAACTGGGAATATTTCTTCTTCTGTGAGTAGAGATTTGTATTTTTGAATGAAAGGAGTGGCACATGCACTTAAAGAAGCTTAATACAGTATGTATGGTAGAAGCTGAAAACTAATGGCTATTATTCACATTTTTAACAGTTGCCCAAATCTGAAATATTAGTAGCTATTAGTAAAATTAGTTAACTGATACTACAATGAGTTTTATGTTTCTTCTTCTTTGGTCGCAGAGCCTTTTTTGCAGTGTTTTCCAGCTTGTGGACTCATGATTTCATAAAGTATCTGTACTTTCATAAACAGCTTTGAGACACGTCTGTTTACCTTTGAACTTCGATGCTTAGTCAACCGTTGTTGCAGTGACTTGCCTGTTTTAACTAGTATGCGTGTCAGCAGAGTCGGGTATCTCTCCTGCTCCACAACAAGCAGTACATTTATAACTCGGCCACATGACAGCTGTTAATATCAGCTTCGAAAGTGCTGGACCCCGAATTGGGACCTGTGTTATTAACAAATAGCACGAGCCGTTTGTTAATAACACAGATGTCAGCCGTATGTTGTTAAACGAGCCACGACTTATTTCCAATCTGGCTGCGTGTCGATGATGAAAATGTCACGAGACAACCCTGATCAGTTTGACTTCTTAACAGAGCCATAACAAAATTTAACATTAAAGCTCCCGTGTCTGATGTCTCTGCAGATGAAAAGAGGAGGTCAGCTGCAGACTTCAGAGACAGCTCTTTTGTCCAAACCAAGGAGAAACTTTCTGTCTCGGTGAAAGCAATATCAGCTCTCTATCTGTCCAAAGCGGGAACCAAGGAATCAGCAAACAGTCCTGTAAAATTGGTACATGTCACATCTCCCCTTCTTTTTAGTTCACCGTTAACTATAGAAAGTAAACTTGTTTAAAGTTTACACACTGAAAGAATTATCTCAGAGATTTTTATGCAAGGTAAAAAAAAAAAAAATCAAAATTTTTTTTGGCAATGAAAATAAAGAGTTAAAGGTTTATTCCACCAGCCTTTATAGTGTAGATTTTCAGCTACACATTGAAGTTTGGTATCTATATGTCATCATAATATATCATAAATTAATTATTGATAAGTGAATTTCTGGCAGCAGCCAAACAATAATGCTGATGTAATTCTTTTAATTATTATTATTTCTTTGCAGGAACGAAAAGTGTCACGTGAGTCTGGGAAAAGAGTAAACCAAATCAAGGTAAAGTGCAATGTCACTGTGGTGTTGCATGATGTTGTGATTGATGCACATTGTTCTGTGCACACTGGATTTGCACAGCGAGCAGTATCGTGTTCCCTTTGGCTCAAAAATCCAAAATATGCTGCTTACCTGCAAAATAAAGAAACAGATTCCCTTCACAGACTTCCTCACGCTTTTATTTTTTACTCATTTTGTGGTTGCATTTGTGGTTGTACTTGCTGGTTGCTTTGGAGTTCAGCTAAGCAGCTAACACGTGGCATGAGGAAAACAAATCACCTGGCATGGCTCTGTGACTGCTCTTGAGCATGAATTTCTCTGAATGGATGAAACAGTAAGAAACATTCCTTTGTTCTTCTAAGATGTCAGAAGACTCAAGTGTCCAAGAAAAAGAGGATTTACCATTACCTCCTTCAGCAAGACATCAGCCAGAATTAGAAGAAAGCTGTAGGACAAATTCTCCGCAACCTAATCTGCCCCAGCTTTCCAAAGAAATGTTATATCAACAGAGGCAGAAATGTGAACTGAGGCGTCTCCTGAAGCACACCCATCCAGAGGTGAAGATGCTGGATGATGTTGTAGATGAAGAGCTTGCTGAAGTTTTGAGCTCAGAGAGGATGACAGCTGACGTAACTGGATACGAGGGAGAGGTCCTTTCGAAACGCTTGATATTTGAGAACTGTGGCTCGAGTAACAAAGTGTCTCACTACACCCCCAAGATGCACATGGAAGGGGGACGTGAGAAACAATGTGATTTTAGTAAAACGCTGGCTGTTCTGGAGGAAACAAAAGAAACGCCTCGTGCAGAAAGTGCTAAAGAGGTTATGGAAGCTGAAAAATCTCTTGGTATTAGTCCAGACACTGACAGAGAGTGTGAGGAAGAGGCGGTCAGACTAGACGTTCAGGCTACCAGAAGGATATTTGAGAGTCAGTCTGTGAACATGTCTGGGCCAAATCTGGGTAAAATCCAGGGAAAGGTTTCTATTAACGGGGATGAGACAAAGGAAGTCCAAAAACAAAAAAAGCTATTTGAAATGGCTTGCAGTGAGAGTATACACAGAAAAAATGAAAGCACAAGCAATGATTTAGCAACAGAGCCCCGTGAACAACCATGTCCTCATGTCAGTCAAAGAACTGAACGCGACTTCTCATGTAATGATGAGTTTTCCACTGAGGAAGCACTCTTTGAAGAGGAGTCTATAAGCTTATCCGATTTGGAAAAGAATGATGAAATTATTAAAACAAGGGCAGCTCTTTTTCAAAACAACCCCTTTATCTCCACCAACATACAAAGAGAGCCCTCCGTTGTGCATACATCAAAAACTCAAATCACAAGCGGTAGCGGTGCAAGTGAGGACAACACGACCACCAATGTTAAAAACAGAACCCATCTTTTTGAATCAATGCCATTTGACAAAATTAGACGTCAGAACGAGGATGAAATTGAGACAATGGTGGAGAACATCAAGGAAACGCTGAATTTCCTCTACCAGATTAGAGTCATCCAATCGTTTGGCTTTATCATTGAGGTCAATGAGACAATGATTGCTAAAAAAGCTAAGTTTACACTATCAGAGAGTGGGCCTGAGATAAAACATGACGAGGTGGCTGAAGGCGGTGCCCAAAACTTCATACTCCAGCTGCTACCACGGGTAAACCTAAAACCTCAGGTCACTTACCTAAAGGAGGACAGCAAAGGGGATATCGAGACCACGGCGGTGACGGCACCTGTTCAACAACATCAGTTCAATGCGAACAAGGACACGGAGTTCAGAACTGCCAGTGTGGTTCAGCTTGTTGAGGATATTCTCAATCAAGATAACTCTCTGAGAAAAGGAGTGGTAATCCAAGAGGATGACAACAACTGTGCCAAAGTCATTGTTTACTCCCTCTACAAATACCATAATGAGAAGGATGTGAAGAGCTTCGTCCCTCCAAAATGTGCTGAATGTGATCAATCAGAGCTGGAAAGGGGTGACATGAGTAAAAAAGGCCATAAAGAAATAAAAATTGCTACTAAGTCAGTCCAAGGTGATCTACTTGAACTCTCTCAAGAACAAACATGCCCAGGATCAATAACACCTGAAGGGAAAGTAAAGGGGAGTGTAAAACTATTCAAAAGCTGCATTGAAAAGGGAGATTTTGAGTATTTAAAAAGTCTTCAGACTGAAGAAGCAGTTCAAGAACTCCCTGAAAACCAAACTATGGCTGGACAGGAAGTTCTTCATGAAAAGGAAAGTGATCAAGTGCAGGAAACTACTGAGTGGGTACCCGTGGATGTAAAGAGGCTTAAAAGCATGTTCTCTGGAGACCCAAGTCAACACCAAGCAAAGAAAAATATCCACAAAAATATATACGCAGGTCAAAATGTCTCTACAGAATGCAGTTCTGGGGTATTGTCTCATGTGCAGGAAAATAGTACAAGCAGTGAATGCACTGATGAAGCACAAGAGCAAGCATGTCCCAAAGTTGCGACGCAGGAGTCCTATGAAAAGTTTGAGAAACAAGATCACGAGCTTGGTGCCCACGAAGCTCAGTTAGTCAAGGTGGTAGATCAGAATGAAGAGATCTCTAACCTCCAAACTGCACTGCATCAGTCATCACAAGAAAAACAAAAGACTATTATTCAGAAATCATCTGAGGAGCTCTTTCCCTCGGTTACAGCAGATACTGTGAAACGCTCAAGAGTAGAAGAAGAATTTCCTCAAGAAAACTTCACCTCAGCACAGAAAACAGATTACCAGCACAAAAATATAGAAACAAGCCACAAAGATGCTACTCCTGAGGAAACACACACTCCTGAATCGTGCAGCAACAAAGGTCAGGAAGGTGCAAGGGGGGCGCAGAAACAACCTTTAGAAACTCCTATGGTCACTACACAAAGTTTGGAAACAAGTCCTGCACAACAGGAGGATGAGGAAGTTGTTTTTCATGGTAAAATTAAAGCAGCTTTGCAATCTTTAGAAAGATCTAACGTTAATGTCACAAGAGGAGATTTTAAAGCAGCTATGATATACAGAAACTCTTCAAAGCCTCACAGAGAAAAAGCTCAACACGTGGATGTGGTGTCTATTCAAACGACCAGTGCTGACGAGCTTTTCACTGTGACTGAAAATGAAGCAAGTCAAATATCAGTGAAACAAGAGGCAACTGCAGCAAATCCAGAGCCTCCGCACCAAAACGAAACCCAGAGTAACCCAACAACGAGACTCATTTTAGAGAAAAGCAAAAAGCCTACTGGTCCAAAACCAGCCATTCCACCTAAACCAGAACATCTGAAGGAGAAACAAAGCAATAACGAGTCAACCCAAAATAATTCTGATATCAAGGCAGAGGAGAAAAGAACCCAGGATTTAGCAGCCAAAAGTGATACGAGTGAAGCAGATGAAAGTCACATAGATTTCCATGATGCATTTGAGAAATTTGGAGGTAAAAAGACAAAGACTGCCCCTGTAAAGCCCAAAAGACTGAAAATCCCCCAACCAGACAACAAAAACCTGAAACCAGTGGCTGGAAATAAAGAAATGTCTGTTCTTGCACATGTGGATCCAGATGTGGCAGAAATTACAAGCAATCAATCATGTGACACCTGTGGAGAAACCACTGACAGTCGAGACAAGCATGAGAAAGAAATCAAGAAGCAAGAAAGCAAAGTCGAGATGAGGGAAAAGAAAGGGCGAACTGAGACTGACGACGAACGCCGACAGCGACTGTCAGTTCACATGGATGAGATCGTGAGAGGGAACATACCAGCAGCAATGGAAATATTTGACAACTTACGAAAACAGCGGGAACTGCAGAGCTTTCTGAGCCGAGTTGAAGAAATTGAAAAAGACACAAGTGAGGTTGATGTAAGGTCTCTGAGGAGAGTTTTTGAGAACGTCCCCGATTGGGTTGTCAGCTCTAACAAAAAGAAACAAAACAAGGTCAGAGCTGACAACAAAGACGAAAGGTTGCCAGTATCAAGAGAAAGCGCTGAAAACAAGTCATCGATGGCACACGTTTTTGGAGATCTTGAGCGAGCGAGTGTGGAAATCACGACTCTTAAAGAGGAGACTTTAGCAAGAATCCTCGATGTAGAGGAAGCCATAAAGAAGGCACTTTATGCCGTCTCTACACTGAAATCTGACTCAGATATTGCTGGCTTATCACGTCTGTTCAAAGAATCCTTTGGGATTATACAAGGATCCCCATCCTCTGGCGGTGATAATAAAATTAGCATTGGGTCAAGCAGAACAAAATCACTGAAAAGTGCTACCATGCAGGGAAACACAACTAATTCAGCAAGGCAAGATGCGAGCACTGATGAAGCCTCTGGGAAACCTCAGTCGAATCCTCCACCTTCACCTGCGTTTATCACTATCCAATCAGCAGCTAGAAAGACAAATAAAACCGACCTGGCACCACCAGAAGCTTTGATCTGCCCGACGTGTCAGCAGAGCCAAAAGTTGGAGGAGACTTTTCGGACGACAAAGACGCTGATATGCAACAGCCCTGCTCAAAACAGAAATGACCCACGAAAAGAAGGTCAGAAACAATCCACCTCCATCCCACTCAGTCCTCGACAGCTCAGCACGCTCGAGGTTCAGACAGACTGTGTCACAGGAACAAAACCAGTCACCGACAAACATGAGAAGACCGAAGGATCCGGAACAAAGTTTTAATCTTCCAGGACCTCCACTGTGGTCAACTCTCAGACAGAAACAGTGACATCGTCCACAAGGCATGTCATAATCAGTCCATCTACAATTCAGGTCACCACAGACCCAGAAGTGAAGCTGCCAATCAATCAGACTGATAAATCGGTGCCTGAATAGGAGCACATTGGCAGCGTTTTACCTGTTCGTTATGTGAAAGCTGTCACATATATGACTGTGTATGAAAAGAGATCAATTATAAGGCTTAAAGTTTGGGTTTTTGCTTTTGTATCTATTTTGATCTTAAAAACTGTCTTTGATTTGCATTATAATCAAAATATATATTTGATTTTCACTTCTCATTTCACTGTGGTTTACTATAAATGCTTTTGGTTTAAAAAAAAAAACAAAAAACATTTCCACTAAGGTCAGTCTTGTTTTTTTTTCTTCAGTTTCAACCGGCTTCTCGAGAGATGTGCTCAGCATGTCTGAAGCCAGTCTATCAGATGGAAAAAATAACTGCAGACAAATACTTTTTTCACAAAGCGTGCTTCTGCTGCAAACATTGCAAGAAAAAATTAAGGTGGGATGTTGGACTTATACAAAAAACCTGCAACATTAATCAGTGATTCCTCTTGTCTGATGGATTAGTGTCTTTGTCCTTTTTTAAAAACTTTATATTGTTTATATATATAACTTTCCAGCTTTATAACTTTATAACTGTAAGTAGATATGTTAGATATGTAAATATCTAACATATCTAATATGTATTACTAAATTGAAATATTTAAAAAAAAAACATACTAAACTATGAATGTTAAAACTGGATACTCACGTATTTTGTGATCTGCAGATATGTGATGCTGCAGCATGTAAAAACTTGGCCAAAATGCAACTGCACACAAACCAGGCAAGCAAAAAATAAAAGAAACAAACACAAAGACTTTCCCATATTTCCAGTGTTTGTTATCTTAACTGCAATGTCTGCACATATCTCTGAAAACTATGTCAGGGAAATGTATTTTATTAAATGTCTTCTGATGCATAAACTGTAAATATACAACAGACTGTTTTCCCCCAAATCCTCATTCAACAAGCCTCTAGGGAATGAGGAAAAAAAAACGAGCTCACAGCAGTTGAGCCACAAACAGGCCGGGGGGGTGTTAGAAAGTCTTCTTAGTGGCCCTGTGAATTTTTTCCATATTTAGCCTGTGCTGATAAGACTGTTGGTTTGTGATCAAACAACAATTTTTTGTAAATATAGTGGAGCTTAACATGCTACAAATGATGTTTTTCTCCATTTGCATCATTACTAAGCAATGAACTCCGTTCAGTTTGACTTTGTCAGGTTAAAAAGTCGTCAAAAAAATAAAGAAAGATAGATTAAATCTGTTTTTTGTGTGCTAATGTAGAATTTGTGAAATTTTAGAAAACTTAAAGACTTTAGCACTGTTTTGCATGCTACATCATATATATCAATCTGCTCTGTGTCACTGATGGTGATTAACTGATCTTTGTTCATGTGCTCTTATAGTCGGCATCTTTTAGACTTTCCTTTTTTTCTCTCATCTCCCGTTCACAAAGCTGAGAGTTAACTTGAACCACTTGGCAAATGGTTACTACTAAAATATAGGCTACAGGATAAAACTACTAGCAAAGCTAAGGCTACAAACAACACAAAATAAGAACTTACTAGAATAGATAGATAGATAGACATTTGCAGTTAAACGTTATCATTTGCCACCAAACATTTCATCTTTGAAACATTTTATTTAGTCCAATATGTGATGCAGATAACATAGCAATTGCTAATTTGATTCAATGTACAGATTAGGACCACCTGTAAGTTTCCCACTATTAATTAGAAAAGTGGAGATATGCCAGAATATGTTTAAGAAGTAGCTGAAAGATGTTTACATCGACTGTTAATCAAAAACTGTCCCCACTACTCTCTTTATTTTGAACAATGACTGACAAACCTTGTGCTCATTTATAGCATGTACAGTTACGCGCCTTTAAACGGTGAGTTCTACTGCATATTTCACTACCAACAACTGTTCAGACGAAAGGGGAATTACGATGAGGGATTTGGACACGCTCAACACAAGGATCGATGGCTTTTGAAGAATGCAGCTGATTTGGTGCATGATGAATCTGAGGCATGAGCAGTCAGTAGACATGTAAGTACCACAAGGCATTTTGATTTTATGAATGTTTGACTAATTCCATTGATTGATTATTATAAAATTGGGCTCTCTTTCTATCCTCAGCTCAGATGAGACGGTGAAGGCACAGAATCTGTGTTTGAGGCCATCCTGTCCAAGCTTTGCAGTGTGTTCATGTGCTTCTTGTTAATGAATGATAGCGTGCCGAGACATAACCTACAACTTAATTGCAACGATAGGTAACTAAATTTAGAAACTGGGCAGGGCCTGTACATACTCACACATGTAAATGCACTTTAACTTAAAAGTGAATTTACAAAATAACTTTACAGCTTTTAAAAATAATTCTTGTAAATACTGTTGTAAAATGCAAAGAATTAAACAGATTAACATTAAATTAAGAAACTGTTTAAAGTGCGATAAAAAAATAAATCAGAAATTAGCTTGATTTTATTATTATTGCATAAAAGCAATAACACTTAGGACTTTTTTGTTGTTCTTGTTTTATATCGGTAATACAAACTATGAAAAGGCAAATGCATTAGGATTATTTTGTCTGTACAGATCATAATAAAGAAGACACGTTCCTTCACTTTCCATTACTGCTGAATTGTCGGTGCTCCATTCTCCTTCCTGAGTGCTCATAAATTACATTTAAAGGTGCCATAATGATTCTGTTCACTATAACTGTGATTAGCTCTGTGACATAACATTTGAATGAAAATAAAACTGCATTAAATTTTACACGAGCACGGAAAGAGCAAAAAGAAACCAAATAAAACCAAAATCTTGACTCTCCTCTGGTTTTGGGATTTGTCTAAATTTCTACCTGGCAGCAGAGCCTCCTCATTGAAGCGTTGCATCCCCAGCTCTTACCTCCACAAATACATCTAATTAATATTTAAACCAATACAACCAAAGGCTGTAAAAACAGTCCTCTCACTTCCTTCCCACTTCACTTTATCGTAGTAGGTGACACATCACTCAAAACACCAGGCGGTAACTTGCAATATTTTATTTATCCAGTGCATTTAACAAAATACTTTGCATTAAAAAAAAAAGGTTTCACCTTAGTGCAAGAGACAAAAACATAGGAAAAAATACTTCTGTACATGCAGACAACTGAGATAAGTTACGCAATCTGTGGAAAACTGCTCTGATTACAGACACTGTTAACTTTTAGCCCAATTCCTCTGTCTGTAAATGATGTGTATGGATCTCAGCATGTTTGTTGTAACACAAAAACATAACTAAATATATGGCTATATCCATTTTTTGTACACTTTTAGAAGTTAATATAAAAACTGAGAAATTCTCTTTCAATAACTAATAATCAGCCACTTAATACACTGTACATTTCAGTTTTTAACATAACAAATTTATACTTAGTCCCATTATGGTTTCAATAAAAATTATAGCTTGTGTTCTTCAACTTCTTCAGCACAATATCCGTCTCCCTTTGCTTCATTCACTGGGTTTCTAAGTCAAAAAAAGAAGAAACACACTTACTGATAGTGCATTTATCTTACTTCAGTGTGATCTGGAAATTCAACATTGAGGGTTTCAGGCAGCAGGAAAGAGAAACATCCAGCAACAACAGGGACAATGCCATATACTAGCATTGGGATGATGGGATGGTAGCTTTCCAGTTGCCTGATCAGTGGTGCGATTATACCCGCAACTCAAGCACACATGGAGTTCAGACCTACGCCATTATGCCTGCACAAACATAAACTGGGGTGATTTTTGCAATGCTTTACATTTTACTGATTAGCTCGAAAAATCAATCAAACCGACACTTAGCAGAACTTGTTGCTGTAAAATTCACTGTAAGATTATGTACTAAAACAAACACAAAGAAAAGAAAATCTTGCTGTTACCAGAATCACTGCTGGTGAGTGACGTTACCTTAAAACTCTGGGGTATAATTCTGCTGTATAAACGTAGGCTGTGCTGAAAGAAGCAGTGGCAGAAAATTTCCCGAGCACAGCTAAGACTGTTACCACCACGGAAAGATCTGATAGGGCAACAGTAGAAAATCACATGGAAAACTCAGCCCTCGAGTGACTTTTTCTTTAAATCATAACAATAGATTTCAGATCGGGAAGATACCTTTTGGCACAGCAAGGACCACAAAGCAAGCGGTACCTCCAAAGAGTAGGAAACACGCTTGACATATCCTCCTTCCAAAGTGCTGAATTAGAGTCATACCGCACAAGTTTGCAGGAATTTCAACAACAGCAAAGATCAACTGTGTGAGATAAACATTCCTACATTCAGACTCAGTCCATAGAACAGAAGACTAGAGCAAACCTAGAGTTAGAGGTCACAGTGATATTTTTAGTTTCAAGTTGTTTTTGTGATTTATTGTTTAGTTATTAAAGAATACAGCATGCATGTGATTTCCATTTGAGAAGACGCACCAGTCAAAACCCATTATCAGAAAACGTTTTCTCAGATATGAAATGCGGAAGATGTCCAGTACGTTTCTTCTTTCAGATGTAGTCTCCATCTCTATCTGAAGGTGGAAAAGAATCTTTAGAAAACATTGATATCATATGGATAAACCAAAGTTCTCTGTGTTACATGTTATTCACATTGTTTAGGACATCTTCTGGTACTTTTTTCTTATTGACTCTGGCTGCCCGCTGGAGCTCCTTTAGTGCCTCCTCCTTCCTGCCCTAAATGATCAGCCATTGAGGCTGATGCTGGCAACAGCCTGTTAAAAAGCAGATTCAAACCTGTATGAGCTTTTAGTTTTCAGCAATGTTTAAAAATATGTTCATTATGATGTGAAAAGCTTCTGACCTATAAAAAGCCACCAGGACAATGATCAGAGGGTAAAAAAGCACTAGCTGCAGGATTCTCCAGTTTTGGATCAAATAGGCAATACCAGCCAGCAGAATCTGTCCAACAGTGAAGAAAGCTGTGATGGACAGATTCTGCTAAATGCAGACTTTGAGGGATCAGTCCATCCCAAGGCTGTAAGATAAACAAAAAATTACGCATAATGGTTTATTTCTGCTTTAATGTGAACAAAGTAAGTTAATAGATCACATCCTTTGTTAAGCAATGACAGCCATGAAGAGTCAGATTAGATGGACAGCGTTTGTTAACAGCAGTTTTCAGATCTTGCCACAGATTCTCGATTGGATTTAGACACCAGACAGGTCAGGGATAAAGTTATTGAGAAATTTAAAGCAGGCTTAGGCTACAAAAAGATTTCCCAAGCCTTGAACATCCCACGGAGCACTGTTCAAGCAATCATTCAGAAATGGAAGGAGTATGGCGCAACTGTAAACCTACCAAGACAAGGCCGTCCACCTAAACTCACAGGCCGAACAAGGAGAGCGCTGATCAGAAATGCAGCCAAGAGGCCCATGGTGACTCTGGACGAGCTGGAGAGATCTACAGCTCAGGTGATCATCGTGAGGCAACATGAGTGAAGTGTCCTGAACATAAACCAGGTCTTATGGATGTTTCTTTTTTTGTAATTGAAGTCTTTATTTGTTTTTAACATTTAACCACATGAAAACACAAACAAAACAACAACAGAAAAGAAAAAAGAAAAGACAGCTTCCAATCCCATGGTTAATTCACCTTTGTATTTTGGGTCTATTTTCAATACTTATTATCGGTACACCTACAAAAAAAGGACAATAAAATCAAATTCTTAAGTTATTCCATTACTGAGTGCCTACACAAACATACAGCGCAGCAAGCATAAAATGTAACTAAAGATAATTGCCCTGACCAAATAAATTCCAACCATCTCAGCCAAAAACACGTGATAAGTTAGCAGCGATGCAGGTGGATGCTTCTCTGGTGTCCTGGATTGTTGAATACCTGACAGGAAGACCACAATATGTACGTCTCCCACAGTGTGTGTCTGACAAGGTGATCAGCAACACAGGGGCACCACAGGGGACTGTCCTCTCCCCCTTCCTCTTCACCCTCTACACCACAGACTTCAGCCACTGCACAGAGACCTGCCATCTTCAGAAGTTTTCTGATGACTCTGAGGTGGTTGGATGCATCAGCAGGGATGATGAGACAGAGTACCGGGCTGTGGTCGACTCCTTTGTCACGTGGTGTGAGCAGAATCATCTGCAGCTCAACGTGGCAAAGACCAAGGAACTGATCGTGGACTTCAGGAAGACCAGGAAACACTTGACCCCTGTTTCAATCCAGGGGGTCAGTGTTGACATTGTGGAGGACTATAAATACCTTGGAGTACACATTGACAATAAACTGGACTGGGCTAAAAACACCACAGCACTTTACAGGAAGGGCCAGAGTCGTCTCTATTTTTTGAGGCGACTGAGGTCCTTCAACATCTGCCAGAAAATGCTGAGGATTTTCTATGAGTCTGTTGTGGCCAGTGCGATCCTCTATGCTGTTGCATGCTGGGGGAGCAGGCTGAGGGTCGCAGATGCCAACAGACTCAATAAACTGATTCATAAGGCCAGTACTGTTGTGGGGAGGGAGCTGGACTCCCTCAAGGTGGTGTCGGAGAGGCGGATGCTGTCCAAGATAAAGACAATGTTGGATAACACCTCCCACCCACTCCATGACATGCTGGTCAGTCACAGGAGCTCGTTCAGTGAGAGACTGAGATTACCGAAAAGCACCACTGAACGACACAGGAAATCTTTCCTGCCTGTGGCCATCTCCCTGTACAACGCATCCACTTAACACACTGGTTACTGCTACAACTACACGTTTCTTTTCCAGCTATTTATTTATGAGTGACTTATGTATGTATGTATAAAAAAAAACAAAAAAAAACACCCAGCACGCCCCTGCGGGCGGTTTATCCTTCAAGCTCGGGTCCTCTACCAGAGGCCTGGGAGCTTGAGGGTCCTGCGCAGTATCTTAGCTGTTCCCAGGATCTCTTCTGGACAGAGATCTCCGATGTTATTCCCGGGATCTGCTCCAGCAGATCCCGGGAATATATATATATATATATATATATATACATATATACATATATATATATATATATATATATGTATGTATATATATATATATATACATACACATATATGTGTGTGTATATATATATATATATATGTATATATATATATATATATATATATATATATATATACACACACATATATGTGTATGTATATACAGGATCTGAGGGCTGACCACAGCGACCTCCCTGAACAGGGTCCAGTAACCATCACAGTGGCAGATATCCAAGAAAGGGTCTCCAGTATGAAGAGTTGGACAGCACCAGGGCCCGACATGGTTCACGCCTACTGGCTAAAGAAGCTGACTGCACTCCACGAGCGTCTGGCAGCACAAATGAACCAGCTGCTAGTTAACGAGAGACACCCGGAATGGCTAACTGAAGGCCGGACGGTCCTGATCCCCAAGGACCCCAAGAAGGGACCGGTCCCCTCCAACTACCGACCAATAACCTGCCTCAGTACTACATGGAAGCTCCTGTCAGGCATCATATCGGCTAAGATGAACAGGCACATGGGTCAATACATGAGCGGGACACAGAAAGGAATTGGCAAGAACACCAGAGGCGCAAAACACCAGCTACTGGTAGACAGAACAATCAGCCGAGACTGCAAGACCAGACTGACCAACCTGTGCACTGCCTGGATTGATTACAAGAAGGCCTATGACTCAATGCCCCACAGCTGGATACTGGAATGCCTAGAATTGTACAAGATCAATGGGACCCTAAGAGCCTTCATCAGGAACTCAATGGGGATGTGGCGTACAACACTAGAGGCCAACTCCAAGCCCATAGCACAAGTTACCATCAAGTGCGGGATCTACCAAGGAGATGCTCTGTCCCCACTGCTGTTCTGCATAGGCCTGAACCCCCTCAGTGAGATCATTAACAAGACTGGCTACGGATACCGACTACGGAACGGAGCAGTTGTCAGCCACCTCCTGTACATGGATGACATCAAGCTGTATGCCAAGAGTGAACGAGACATCGATTCACTGATCCACACTACCAGGCTATACAGCAATGACATTGGAATGTCGTTCGGACTGGAGAAGTGTAGTCGGATGGTAACAAAGAGAGGGAAGGTAGTCAGAACTGAGGGGATTGAACTACCAGAAGGCAACATTGCAGACATAGAGGACAGTTACAAGTACCTGGGGATCCCGCAGGCAAATGGGAACCATGAAGAGGCCGCTAGAAAGGCTGCAACCACCAAGTACCTGCAGAGGGTCAGGCAAGTCCTGAGGAGTCAGCTGAATGGTAAGAACAAGATCCGGGCCATCAACACATACGCCCTGCCCGTGATCAGGTACCCTGCTGGGGTAATAGGCTGGCCAAAGGAGGAGATAGAAGCCACTGACATAAAGACAAGAAAGCTCCTGACCATGCATGGAGGGTTTCACCCCAAGTCCAGCACCCTGAGGCTGTACGCTAAGCGGAAGGAAGGGGGCCGGGGACTGGTGAGTGTCAGCACCACAGTCCAGGATGAGACAAGGAACATCCAAGAATACATTGGGAAGATGGCCCCAACTGACCGAGTGCTCAGTGAATACCTCAGGCAGCAGAAACCCAAGAAAGAGGAGGGAGACGAGGAACCATCATGGAAGGACAGGCCCCTGCACGGTATGTACCACCGGCAGATAGAGGAGGTGGCTGATATCCAGAAATCCTACCAGTGGCTGGACAAAGCTGGACTGAAAGACAGCACAGAGGCACTAATCATGGCAGCACAAGAACAAGCTCTGAGTACAAGATCCATAGAGGCTGGGGTCTATCACACCAGGCAAGACCCCAGGTGCAGGCTGTGTAAAGATGCCCCAGAGACAATCCAGCACATAACAGCAGGGTGCAAGATGCTAGCAGGCAAGGCATACATGGAACGCCATAACCAAGTGGCCGGCATAGTGTACAGGAACATCTGTGCCGAGTATAACCTAGAAGTCCCGAGGTCAAAATGGGAGATGCCCCCAAGGGTGGTGGAGAATGACCGAGCTAAGATCCTGTGGGACTTCCAGATACAGACGGACAAAATGGTGGTGGCTAACCAACCGGACATAGTGGTGGTAGACAAACAGAAGAAGACGGCCGTAGTGATCGATGTAGCGGTTCCGAATGACAGCAATATCAGGAAGAAGGAACACGAGAAGCTGGAGAAATACCAAGGGCTCAGAGAAGAGCTCGAGAGGATGTGGAGGGTGAAGGTAACGGTGGTCCCCGTGGTAATCGGAGCACTAGGTGCGGTGACTCCCAAGATAGGCGAGTGGCTCCAGCAGATCCCGGGAACAACATCGGAGATCTCTGTCCAGAAGAGCGCAGTCCTGGGAACAGCTAAGATACTGCGCAGGACCCTCAAGCTCCCAGGCCTCTGGTAGAGGACCCGAGCTTGAAGGATAAACCGCCCGCAGGGGCGTGCTGGGTGTGTTGTTGTGTTATATATATATATATATATATATATATATATATATATATATATATATATATATATATATATATATATATATATGTATGTATATATATGTATATATATTGTACTATTCTTAGTTAGCGTATTGTCTGTCTTGTCTTAATGTTGGTTTATGTTGGTTTATAATGGAGCACTGTAACAAAAAATAATTTCCCCCAGGGATCAATAAAGTATTCTGATTCTGATTTGTTTTGACAAAACATGGGGAACCTATCATCATTAATCCTAGCCAAGAATTTTTCATACAACACCATTTTCAGCATATTTTCTTTCCACCTATTATATGGAAGGAACCATCTCCTCCACTGAGAATAACTCGAGCCGCTGCAATCACCCCCACCTTTATGACCACAAAGTCATATTTTGAAACCCCAGGTAACACCGACCGATCCCCTAGTAAGCACAGTCTTGGTGACAAGGGTATTATCAAACCAATCCACCTTCCTATTTTGTCCAATACTTTTTGCCAAAAGGGATAAACTTTCCCACATTTCCAAATAGCATGCATAAATGTCCCTGGATCTGAACTACATTTCCAGCATATATTACTGGGACTGATTCCCATTCTATAAAGTTTGGACGGAGTGAAGTACCATCTGTGTATTAATTTGTACTGAGTAGATTTACCCCTGGCCTCTCTTATATATTTATCAGAGAATGACAAAATTCTACACCAGTCTTCTTTAGAAATTGCACAACTCAAATCTCTCTGCCATATAATCCTCAAGTTTTCACATATCTCTTTTTTGGGATTGTTAAACAGTTTGTAGAAAACAGCTGCTCTATGTGCTGTACTGGACAATTCTAAAAACTCCACCACCATATTTGAGCTTTGAGTAAATTTTCCTTTGGTAATACAATCCCTTATTTGTAAATATTTCCAAAAATTATTTTCTCTTATCAAACCATATTTTGGGGTTATTTCAGCAAATGACATAAACACTCCCCCTGAGTAAAGATCACTTATCCTGTGTATGCCTTTGACAAGCCATTCCTTCCAGAATCTTATGGATATTTCTAAAGCTGCTATACAGTGACAGAAGATGCCACACATTAACCATTCATCAACCTGACCTTGCTGAATGGAAACCTCCTCTAATCTGTAATCCTTCATGCCACATGTCCATGTACGAGTTGTCTTTTATTATCACATCCCAATAACGTTGTGTGATTGCAGTTGATAATTGTCTCTATAAACATTCAATGCTTACAGAGACAACATGGTTGTGTGAACCTTAAATTATTTCAGATTTTCATGACACAAATTTGTTTGTAACAAAGTACATGGTCTTAGGGTTGGCAGCCAGTGAACAGTAACTGATCTAAATAATGACTGGTTACTATAGTTGTAGATAGAGATGTGCTGTAATGGGATTTTTCCAAAAATGCCTTGTAGTCTGTCCTATCCCAGCTGTCATAGAGCGAGAGGTGGGATACCCTCTGAACAGGGAGCCGGTCTATTGTAGGCCTAACACATAGACAGGCAACCATTCATGCTCACATTGACACCTACAGCATGTGTGTTCTTGGCTTGGTTAGTTGTTGTGCAAGGGTTTTCCTTAAATATGAAAATAATTCTGGCATCATGCACTTTAGTGGTCTTCTGTGCATTCAGTGTTTTTAAGAACCAGACTGTTGGTTTTGGGGTTGTTTGTTTTTTTATCTCTCTGATAGGTTTAATGTGGTTTTTCATCCTAATGAATACTAACATGTCTTTAGTTGTCATGTTGAGAGTTGGAGTGAACAGCTATCAGACACAAGCTCAACACTGGAAATCAACTCTGGATGTTTTATGTACTTCATGTGTCTTTGAACATCGACGGGACAAGTCCCGCCTGTTGGTTAAACTGATTGTTAGTCAACTGTCAAATGATTATTACCAAGACTGAATAAAAATGGATAGTATTGCTTAACATTTAATGCAAAAAAAATGTAAAAACCTTATGATATACTGCACTTTATTTATATTACTTTTCTGTTTTGGTGTGTTTGTGTGTGAGAGAGGAGAGAGACTGAAAAGTATGGATTTGATTTTATTAATTTTTTTATAAGTAAAAACTGTCACAATTAAATTGTTTGTATATACAATATGGAGGCTCTCTGATCTTTTTTTTTCGGCCTTCATGTTTTTCAATCATTACACTGTAGTTCAAGAAAGCGACTTCTTTTTTGTCTCTTTCTGCAAATCAAACATTCTTCTAATTAAATATTTTTTTCTGTATACAATTGATGTCTTTATGCAGTAGAGTAGTCTAACAGTTTCTTAATGTAAGGATTAGTAAACTAAGAATTCCATTACATACTTAAATTAAAATGAAGAAAATAACATACACTTAAATGCTTCAAGCAAACCCTCACATAACTATACAGTAATTGTGAAAAATGGTGAGATTTCAGCCTGCGCTGATTTATGGACATATCTTAAATGTATAAATTATGCTATGTGAACAGTTCATTACTGTGCACATAAGAACCAAAACAGCTTGTTGTACAGTCATTGGCTCAACTGAGAGATGAAGCTCAAAGTAGAAAGATCAGAGACAGCTTTTATTTAGAGCTCAATGTTTTGTGCTACATCAATGATTTTTTTAAATTTATTGTTGTTGTTTTGTTAGTATCGTAAAGCCACGCTAAACTTTTTATCCTATATATTTCTAAAGTACTAAAGAGGCAACATAAATATCACTGCCATGGATAAACATAACTTGACATACATCAGGTACATATTTTTAATGGCAAGAAAAAGATTCCTGGTAACCTCAAGTGCTGACAGGAAGGAAAAAAAAAAACATCTTCACCAGGAAATATGTTCCTAGAATAGGGATTATGTCAAAATGTGTTGTTTTTAGCCAACAGCAAATTATGTAAAGTAAAACTGGCTTTATTAATTCTCAGTACTATTTATAAAATAAAATGTCTGTATCTTTTGGAAAGTTTCCATTACAGAGTTTCTGTTAAGAACGCTTTAACAGCGACAATCACAGGCTGTCGAGTATCCATACTTAATCCAAACTAAGAAGTTCAGTTAAATTAGTGGCACAACAAAGATAACAACAATTCAACTGGATATAAAAACAGCACACACTGAGTGTATCGTTACAATATGTAACATTAAAAAAATACAAAATTTGCTGAAAGGATCAAAAGTAAAAATAATATCTTCATAGGCTTTTAAATCCTTTTCCTGAGTCTAGTTCTGACAGAGGTTACTTCCTGTTAAAAGGGTGTTTTTCCTTCCCACTGTCACCATGTGCTTGCTCACAGGAAGGCGAATAATTTAGGGAGTTTTCACTTTAGCATTGCAGGACCTTTGCTAAACAAACTGTAGTTTAGTAAAGATCCCGTTCTACCCTTATACATTATATTATTAATATTCCTACTTGAATTTTGTTTTTTTGTTAAGCTACTATGAAAACCCTACTCAAAAAATGCCAACAGTATCCACTATTGAAATTCTCATCAAATCGCCTAATCGGTGACATCTGCAGTGCAGATGGGGCAGGGCAGTCTGTGTGAGTGTGCCACATTACTCAATACAGCTACTATCATCAAATATGTGTACTGTGTAATTGTGCCACAGAGAGAACTCATAACAAACTTAACATTTCAATACTTTCAGGTATCATGCTCACTGTTGTGCAATTAAATGGCCCCCTATGAGCAAGCACTTTGCAAAGGTGGGAAAGAAAAACTCCCGTTTAACAAGAAAAACCTTCAACAAAACTAGAGACGAGTGTAGAAGACGTGCTCATGAAGTCTCACAGTATTCTGGTCCTATAGCAGCATAACTGAGGGATGGATCAGGGTCACATGATCCAGCTTTAACTATGAGCTTATCAAAAGTAAAGTTTTGAGTCTAATTACAACTGGAGAGGATGTGCGTCTCTTGAAGTGGAAGATGGCTCCACAGCCGAAGAGCCTAATAGCTTAAGGCTTTGCCTCCTATTCCACTTTTAGAAACTCTAGAAACCACAAGAGAGCCTACAGTCTGAGTGCTCCACTGGAATAATATAGTGTTGGTGGAAATCAGGCCCACATACTTGTTTAATATGCAGATTGAAGGACATATTCATTAAAAAAAAAGACTCCAAGCTTCCTCACAGTGTTACAGAAGGCTGAGGTAATGCCATCCAGAGTAAGTATTTGTTTAGACGTCATGTTTCTAAGATTTTTAGGTTCAAATAAAATTTTGTTTGAATTTAGAAGAAGAAAGTTGCAGGACATCCAAGCCTTAGGTCTTTAATACATACCTGTAGTTATATTAAATGATTTGTGCCCTCTTGCTTCATAGATAAAGAATCAGCTGCATAGCAGTGAAAATGTATGCTACGTTTTCCAACAGTGTTACCCAAGGGAAGAATGTATAATGTAAATAAAACTGCTCCTAGCAAAGACTCCAGTGGAACTGCATGACTAAGTTCATGTGAAGAAGACGACCCATTTAGATGCACAAAGCAGACAGTTACGATTCAATCCACTGCAGTGCACCTCTTTTAATACCAACAATGAACTCTAGTTTCTTTAGTAAAATATTATGATCAGCAATACTGAATGCTGCATTGAGATAGCAGGAAAAGCACAGAGATGTTTTTCCTACCAGAGGCCATTAGGAGGTTTTTCAGAGCCTTCACTAGTGACGCAGGGGATTGAGGACTGTGAGTGGGCTCAGCTGAGTCTAATAATAAATTAATTGCAGTGTTGAAACATGTAGATAAAAGTTCACTGATTCCTTTATACAAACTGAGCACTAAATCAGATAAAAACTATAAGAAATGAGATAGAAACTCAATAAGGGGAAGACTACTGATAGATAACAACAAATGAAACAGGCTCTTTGTATTTGTATTATATATATATATATATACACATATATTTATATATATATACACACACACATATATATACACATATATTTATATATATATACACACACACATATATATACACATATATATACACACATATATATACACACATATACATATATATATACACACATATATACATATATATATACACACACACATATATACATACACACACATATATACATACACACACATATATACATATACATATATATATATATTGTTATTGGTCGGTAGTTGGAGGGGACCGGTCCCTTCTTGGGGTCCTTGGGGATCAGGACAGGCCGGCCTTCGGTTAGCCATTCCGGGTGTCTCTTGTTAACTAGCAGCTGGTTCATTTGTGCTGCCAGACGCTCGTGGAGTGCAGTCAGCTTCTTCAGCCAGTAGGCGTGAACCATGTCGGGCCCTGGTGCTGTCCAACTCTTCATACTGGAGATATATATATATATATACATATATATATATACATATTAGGGGTGCAACGATATTCGTATCGATATTGAACCGTTCGATACAGTGCTTTAGGTTCGGTACGCATATGTATCGAACAATACAACATTTGTAATTTATTTTATCAACTTTCCTTCTGACGATGCTGTCTGTGTTGAGCGCTCAGTGAATCTGCGTTCGACTACTAGGCTGCACTGTCGAGCGCAGATCCACTGAGCGCTCCACACAGACAGCATCGTCAGAAGGAAGAGTGCAGGGCAAGCTAGCAAGACAGAAGTTAAGCTCTCCTTGCAACATGGACCTCCCCCACCCTCATTCAGATCTGGCGTTTGGAATTATTTTGGTTTTCATGTGACGTATGACCCTGAAGGTAAGCGAGTCATGGACTAAAGTAAAACAGTATGTTGGATGTGCCATGCAATGCTCAATTACATGGGTGGGAACTAGTGTGTTAGCGCAGTTAGCTCGTTAATGTGTTGGCCGTCTAGCCCCATGCACGGGGCGATCGGTGGTAGCTCGTTAACGGAGATTTGCCGTGTTGTGGTGTTAAGGTCATTTCAACGAGATTAACCTGAAAGCACTAGTGGGAACACAACGAATATGACTGCACATTTACGCCGACATCATCCTAGTGCAAAGACAAAAACAACAAGCATGCTACTAACTTTAGCCGAGTCATTTAGACAGCTGTTAGCACATGATTCTCCTTATGCTGCTGAGAATATAGCCCAGAAGAAGCGGATAGTATAGCTTTTATTTTGGAAAGAGACATTTCTCTGTAATAAACTCTCTTTTCCAAAGATGAGTGATTCCTCAATCAGATACAGGGCTCGCAAAATCGCTAGCCCGACGTCCTGGGGCTAGCGATTTTTTCAGTCGGGCTACCAAAATCTATCTCTTCCCTGCCCGTCGGGCTATTGTAGGAAGGAAAAATATATGTCAATGCTTTTGCATTCTTTCAGAAATGTAGCTGGGTAATTATGTCATTGGCATCGGTGAGCCACTGTCAATATGTGACAATTCATACACGTTTGAATTTGCGCTTGTTTTTTTGCAATCGTGCGAACTGTGTATAGAGAGCGACAGCACTGATCTGTGAGTGATGATAATTTGTGCACCAATTCCTCTGACATCGTCTTATTAATCGTTAGCTTACTATGCAAACATGACAAGTGAAATCTCCCGCAGCTTAAACATGTGAGAGGTTGATCGCGCAGAGAATCGCTGAGCTTATGTGAGTGCGTGTGTAAAAGCAGCAGGATTTATATTTTAGTTCTGCTGAGCCAAATAAGACAGGTCAGGGTGAAGAAGTGACAGCCAAAGAAAAGCTTACCACAAAACGGAGAAGTTATGACAAATCAGACTATAAGGCAAAAAGAAAGTGCAGCTTTATGGTTTCATGGACAAAAGAATTTCTGTGGCTGCAATATGACGAGCTAAATAACCAGGGCTGCACATAAGTGGTCCGCAGGTGCGCATTCGCTGTCAAAATAAAAAACACGCACAAGGGTTAGGGTTAAATTTAAAAAACTGTACTTTTGAGTTAAAATATATATTTATAATTTTAATAAATGACAAATTAAAAAGGCATGAACATTTTTTTTGTATCGAAAAAATATCGAACCATGACACCAAAGTATCGAACCGAACCGAACCGTGAATTTTGTGTATCGTTGCACCCCTAATACATATATATATATATATATACACACACATGGGGGGGAGGGGCATAGTCTTCAGGGGGTTGGTGTTTGGGAGTTTTATTTGGGGGTAGTTTATAACAATTACAGTTTATACTTCTTTTACTATACATATACATCTAATTTATCAAATATTATATAACTTTTGGAAGAACAAGATTCATTAACAGTTTGTAACTACCAAAAACATTCAGCTGAAGTTGCTCATTTTAGCGAACCGTATACAAAATCTTTTTATCAGTGCACTGGTTTAGAAAATGAGTGTAAAAAGGTGTGAACCATATAAATTCACCATATAAATCACAGTTTTGTGCTCTTTTCCATTTTGTCCACTTTAGTCGAAGACCCATCCTCAGCAGCCCCATCCTCAAGTTTGCTGAAATAAAAAAAAATACAATATTTATGAAAAACCCTTTAGATTTTTTGGTTTTTGAAGTGGAGTTTGGTAACTTACGTAAGTTCGGCATGGTCCTGAAGTTCAACGTTACGGGTTTCGGGCAGTAGTAAACAGAGACCCCCAGCAGCAAGGGGGATGATTCCATAGATCAGCATGGGAATGGTGTAGTGGTAGGTGCTCAGAAGCCCGATTAGAGGAGCAAGGATGCCTGCCACACGAGCCAACATGGAGTTCAGACCCACACCGTTCTGCCTGCAAGTACAGACGATGAACCAATCATCAAACTCACTGGATCAAAATAAATAAATGAAATTGAGCATTTCATTATTATAATGCCTTACCTTATATTGGTGGGATATAATTCTGCCGTATAAACATAGACTATGGAAAAACTGGCAGTGGCAGAAAATTTTCCCAATACAGCTATGACTGTTATTACTATGGGAAGATCTGATGGACAAACAAAAAACAAGTTACACATATACTGTGGAGTACATTTCCTGCTAGACATAGCATTTAACAGATTTAGCTTTTATAGGACTATTTTTTTAGGGAAATTAATCTTCAAGATTATAAATGAAAAAGCATATAAGTACCTTTTGGTATGACAAGGATCCCAAGACAAGCTAAACCTCCAAAAAGTAACACTACTGACTGACCAATCCTTCTCCCAATGAGCTGGAGGACAGGCAGACTGCCCAGACGTGCGGGAAATTCTACCAAACCAAAGATGAACTGTGTCAGGTAAATATCCAGACCAAAACTGCCAACGTTCAGGCTCAGTCCATAGTACATCAGACTAGTTCCAAACCTGTTAAGCATGAGAGATATTTTTAGTCAACCCAAAAAGGAGAGGAAATAAATGTGGCAGCTTTTAGAGGGTAAAAATTATATCCACCAGACGTAGCTCATGATGAGAGCACGTTTTCTCAGATATGATATCCTGAAGATGTCCAACATGTTTCCTCTTTTGATTGTAGTCTCATCCTCCAGCTAAACAATTACATTTTTACGTGAGTGTGCTTCAGTATTATATTTTCTTTGATTTTGGTTGAAGCCAAAGAGTTTGATCACCTTCTCCAACAGGTCTTTGGAGACATTTCGCTTGTTCACCTTGGCTGCCCTCTGGATCTCCTTTATAGCATCTTTCTTGCGGCCCTGGGTAATGAGCCAGCGAGCTGATTCAGGGAGAATCCTGGTTAAAAGGATCACAAACTGTCATTTTATTTATAAAGTTATTCTACGATGTTGGTAATAATATTTAATGTGACAGGAGTGCCAACTGACCAGTAGAAAATACCCAGAACGAGGATAAGTGGGCAGAAGAGCACCAGCTGCAGGATCCTCCAATTGCGGATAAAATAGGCAGCACCAGACATCAGAATCAGTCCAAGAGGAAAAGTGGAGTGGCAGATAATGGTGCACAACGCAAACCTGGAAGAATCACTCCATTCTCCTCCTTCAGCCCAACAGAAAATGTGGAAAAGGATGATTTCTGGTTTACAGTCTTCTTTAGCATGCGTGTGTCCCCTGACAAGATCATGCCAAACTCATTTGTACTTCTGTACACAACATACACCTGGATTATTAGATAGAATTAAATTAACAAGCTGAAATCTATTAGATTCACTGCTGGCATGTTTGTGTGTGTGTGTGTGTGTGTGTGTACTATGATTTGCAGCAGAAACAGTGAATATCACCATTTAAAAAGTGCATTTTGTATTTGCTTGCGTTATCTTTGTCTAATATTAACATTTGTTTGATGATCTGAAACATTTAACTTTGTGCAAAAAATATACAAAAAAACAAGAAATTATTGGGTTTTTTTTGCATGTACAGTGCTGTGTAGATACTCTTCAGTGGTACCAGGGAGGATGCAGGGGTACACTGTGGCATTAAATTCAGCTGTGACTAAACATCATACCTACCTATTACAAATGCATTAGCAACAATGCCGGAGACCGAGATTCCGCCTAAAAATCGGAGAACTATAAAAACGTAGATGTTGGGTGAGAAAGCAACTCCCACACCAAAAACCATCAGCAAGAGGAGTGAAAGCAGGACAACAAAGCGGCGACCAAACCTACAGAGACAAGAAAGAGCTGTTTCACTGATCCTGGACTTTAATATGCAAGCATGATGTGTATGGTCTTTCCTCAGAATTTAGAAAATAAACCAACATCATGTTTATTATGTCCAGTGGGTGACCTGATTTAATATGCTGCACTTGGCAGTCAACCCTAACGGTGTAGATATAGTCTGAATCACTGCGTGTAAAAAGAATCTGGACTAAATCTGTTGACAAGAATGAAAAACAAATCATACTCATTGGGATGAGCCGTTTCTGTGCATCCTCATTAACGTCCCAATCAAAGCAATAAGTTACAACTACACAGTTTGACTACTATTAAAGCTACTGCAAGTTTATTTTTTACATGGGTTAAAAGATCAACACTAAAACTATTCAGTGTTGATTTGCATTTAATCAGTGTCATTACGTAAGGATAATGATCCATACCTGTCAGCCATGGAGCCCAGGACCAGTGCTCCAACCAGAAGACCGGCCATGTAGATGGACTGTGATGCTTCAATGAAGTTGCTCCTGTCACACACCAGGTCAAACTAGTAGCAGGGAAGAAGTCGGTTTTATTGTCATGCAAAACACCAACTTTCTTTTGTAAAGGACCAACCCGAGAGGAGACATTTATATAAAAAAAAAAGATGTTGAAATGCTTTGCTGTGATTTACTCTTCTGATGGTCATCAGCTCATACAGAGCAAGCCAACAGAATCCCTGGAACAACTAGGTACATTCCTGCGAACACTAAGGACGTTTTACCTCTGTCACAATGCTGGAGGCACCACCAGATGCCTCAAAATCTGTTCCATTAACACATTCTGTTGTGGTGTTGATCCCATATTTTTCAATCATTTCCAAATCCCAATCCACCGGCGTGAACATCAAACAGCTCTCAAATCCTCCATCCTCCTTCACTGGGATGGTCAGATTTTTTTGCCTCTCTTCTGTCAGGTTGGGCCCACGCTCCACGATCCAGTCGGTGTTGCAGTTGTGTGGGAAGCTCATGCCGACAAACACCTGGCCAATAACGTCAAAAGCTAGAAATATGCTTGGGATGCATAATGCAACCACCAAACGTTTCTGAAATAAACCAAATGAATTAATCTCCTTCAAAATCTCCCCAAAGTTGCTCATATTTACATCTAAGTCCTCAGAGCTTCATGTGAAAATGAGAAAAGATTTGGTTCAGCCACAAGTAATCAACGTGACCTGGTTAATGTTTAAACTGATAATCACTGTGCTTTTACGACCTCCCAACTCGCTAACAGACTGCTGATGTACTGTACACTGCCAAATGTGATCCATTAGTATCAGGTTTTGATTATGTTTCAACACTAAAACAGGCCATTGGTTAGACTGATTAATCCACTTCTTAACTTCATTAAATCTCCCATCTCTTCTGATGTAGTAATCTTTTTTAAAATGTCGCTTTCCCTTTAAGAGATATATGACGGCTGCATACATCTGATAAAGGTATATAACAACACTCCATTAGTTTTTCTTTTTTTAGTTAGTACGTTTGATAGTAGTAATGCCATCTTATTTGTCACCTAATGGCAGCATTAGCCTCTTAAAACTCATTAAACTTCTGTAATATTAGACAGAAAAACTGAACAAGTTCTATTATAAAAGTCATGATCTAAATATATAGCTCAGGACAGTTAACAGTTCACATTTAACATCCATTTATTTTCTTCTGATTATCCAATAAATGGTCACAGGGGGGCAAGATCTGTCTCTGGGCTAATAATGATGCACATATGATGAAATTCTGTGAGCAAAAAGCACGTTTATTCTCAGTTTCTTGCTTTTTTCCTCAAAAGAAAGCAATGCAGAATTTGATAACTTCTGTTGCCTTTCATCCTACACAACAATGTGCCATCCCAAACTGGCAAAGTGGCGATTTAGAGACAAAGTCCACCTGGATGTTTGCCCAGTCAGACCCTTGTTTCAACAGTGTTTCCCTTACATAAGTCAAAGATAGCATTTGTATTTTCGTAGTTACAGACACAGACAGGAGGGTCAACTCATTATGCTAAATGTAAAAAGTTTTCAAAGCCTTACAGAATCCGTCTCCCCCTGCTTTCCTGCTTTAAACATGTCTGCTGATGCAGCCCTTTAATGCTGAGAGAGGAGAAAGTGAACACAATAAAACTGATAGTAAGGACAATAAATCTGGAGGAACTGATACCAAAGGAGCAAGCTCAGTCTGAAACAGAAACAGGTGCAACGTGAGGAAAATGACAATGCACAGATCTAGAATCAGTTCTGATGCCTTTGTTTATTGTGTGCAATTTGCCCACATCTTCTGCAAAAATCACAGCGAATGGTGCATTTAAAAGAAGCGACAGACCTCTAAAAGGAGGCTGATATGCTCATTCTTTATTGATTAAAAATAATCAAGAGAAACATGCTTTGAACTCCAAAACAATTAAAATCAGAGGAAATGAAATGGAAAGAAACTAAACTGAAAACAGGTGCAAACTTCAAATATATTACAGCCTTGATTAGTTATTGCCTGGACAAAAGTGTATTATGGGTTGTTTTAGTTTTTTTTTTTTAACCGGTCATCTGTTCATTTGCTACAGTTTATTCTTAGACTGCGTGTAAGTGGGACTGTTGGAGAAAGGATGAGAAAGCCATTAGATCTTCAACTCTGCCGAAAGCAGAGCTCAATCTATGTAACACACACACGTCTCTCAGGGCTCATACAGACCAATCCTCTCTGCAGTCTGCAGACTATAACGGGAGAATGGCACCAAATACTGCAGTTTGAAAACGTATGCACAACATTGCGTGGCTGACTTCGTCGCTTCCCTTCCGAGGGGGGAAACCTGGGTCGACACGCCTGTACATCTTTATTTAAGGTAGCTTCACAAGTAACAGGAAGTACATTTCAAAGACAGCGAAAGTCAAACTCAAAACCAGAGAGAAACTTCACACGCACACACAGAAAAAAAATTACACTTGGTCATTTTCAATTTAAGGCTAGCGTAAAATTGTATTTTGACTATAAACGTGTTCAAATATTTCCTTGTAACATTTCATCTGCAAGCAAAGAAAAACGAATGCCTTCAGATTGGTTCACTATGGCATCTGGTTACGAAGTTGTCACATCATCAAATGAAACACTAAAACCTCGCTGGCGTTTCAGATCCACACATAAGAGCAGAGCAGAGCGGTAAATGAACCTTCTGCAGCCGTCGGTGCCAAATAACTGTGATATGCACATTCATCATCGAGCCACGTCATCGGTGGACATAAATGCACAAAATTATCCAGAGCGCGGTCGAACAGTTCTGATCATTCAACACGTTTACAATCACGGCTCAGATCTTCAAAAGTGACGGAAATCTTCATTAAAGACACTTTCAGAAACGATGGCAAAGCAGCTGTATTACTTCAGATGCGTCTTAAAAGGACTAGCTACTGTAAACAGCTCCCACACTTGGTGCTTTACTAAGAGACACTTTTTCTGTTGCCCAGCGAAAGATCTTTTTTTTTTTTTTTTTTGGAAGGGGGAAATGTTGCATGGGGACAGCGCCATAGGAAAATATATATTTTCAAAAGGCGAGAAAGTTAAAAGCTGAAAACTGTTGATGCGCAAATGATCACACGTGACAGATTAAGCAATAATACGTCCTGCAAAGAAACGAGCAAATTCAAAGCCTGATGTGCAGTGTCATCGTCGTCATCCTTCACGCAGCCAAACAACCCCAATCGTGTCTTAAGAGAAAGAAGGCCAAGAGTGAAACACCCAGTATAAAAAAAACAAACCAATCAGAGCCAAATGTCATTATTTACATACTAAAGGTTAAATCAAGTACTCAGAATCCATTCACATAAACAAATACACACTTTAGTCTTTTTCTCTTTCTTTGTGAGAATTTGTTAAAACCAATTCCAAACAGACAAACAAACACCAAGAGGGACACATCTGCTCAGACAGCACATGTGGTTTCAGCTGCTGCAAAACTTTTTACTTTACACGTATTTCAATCAATCACAACACGAAGGCCGGTTTGGAGTTTTGGAAAGCACTGATGCTTTTTTTTTTTTTTTTTTTTTTAAAGAAGGGCATTAATTTTTAATTTATTGGGTCATTTATTGTCATTAAATCCCATAACATAACCCAAGACGTGATCATACTAATAACAATAATAATAATAATAATAATAGTAATTTGCACATCCAAAGTTTTACGCATACTTTGCTTCTGGTATTTAATTTAAATCAATGCAAACATGCTACACAGAGAGCTAATGTCTATCAGTTAAGTGCTGAATAGTCCCCACAGACTTGTATCATTTACTTTGTTGAAAAAAAAGCTGCTGCTCAGATGTTTCAGGAAGTAACTGGTCTTTCATGGGATTTGTTGATGATAGGAAAATATAAAGAATATGAAAAACCTTTAAATGCAAAGACTCCGAGACACTAAGATGCGTCCATCTCTTTCTGTAGGAAGTAATTTGTTTTGCAACGTCAAAACAAGAGTATGTGAAACTTTTTATTTCTATTTGGCGTGTGAAGCTGCAGCAAAAAGTTTGGCATCTGCACCTGAAAGCACACTTGTGCATTTCAGACAACGTAATGCTCCATACGGTAACCGGGGATGTCCCCACCCCCCAAAAAAATGTGCATTCAGTAGTTCTGATGAATATATAAGGCATTGTTACACTTGTCAGGGTTCAAGGGTGTTAGTTCAGATTGTGCAAATGCGTCACATTAGAGATAGGAAAGGGGGGAGACCGGGATTGGAAATGAAAACATTTCTTGTGGATAATTGCATCCTTCTACATGTACATTGTAAACTTTTTCGAGTGATTCTCATACTGTACGTTCTGATACTTCAGCTGACCACCTAAAATTCAACAGGTGGCATTTTATAATCCTATACGTGACAAAAAAAGAAAAAAAAAAAAAAAGAAAATAATGGTACTGTTCTCTTTGGCAGTAGTGGTTTCTTTACAGCCATGGAAAGGAAAAAAAATGCATTCAAACTATTTTTTTTTTTTTTTTTAATTTCACATTTTTTAGGCAAGTCACGGTCCCAGGTAGAACATCTAACTAATGCTGAGCTGGGCAAAGCCCATCAACTTGATGTCGTCTGGTATTTCAGATCCCTCAATTCCAGAAGCCTAAAAAAGATAAATACATGGATTTAAAATGATGAGCAGAAACATCTTTAAGCAGAAAAGCAATAACGTTGTTTTCCTTTAAAGAGTTTTTTGTTTTAATAAATTAAAGCCGACCGATACAGGATTTTTAAGACCGATACCAAAATATGCAGACATAGCAGACGGTTTTTTTT
The DNA here is from genome assembly GCF_057382095.1 of Aulonocara sp. 'chitande type north' Nkhata Bay. NCBI lineage: Eukaryota > Metazoa > Chordata > Actinopteri > Cichliformes > Cichlidae > Aulonocara > Aulonocara sp. 'chitande type north' Nkhata Bay. Next base: position 19,214,737 of record NC_141352.1, on the reverse strand, counting down.
TTGTTTCCCGCACGAGAAACTTGAACAGATTTCCAAACATTTGTTATGTGTTATATTATATCAAGTGAGGCAGCTTCTAATGTTTGATCTCTGACATTTTTTCAAGAGGTCTAAATGGGAGACTAGGACTGCTGTGGATGGCCGAACCAATTCATTTGATCTCTTTATAAGCCGGTTAGTGTGGCAATCCACAACAGTCCCAGTCTCTTATTAAGTGCCCAAACCTATGCTAGGAGATTTGTTCTCCTCACAGGTTCTAACCCACAAGCGAGTGTGTAATCCACTACACCACAGAGCTGAAAATTATTTCCGAAACACAACTTCTATAGTTTATTTAGATTCAATTCTATAAGATCTCTAACCAGTATGGAAAATGTTACACTCACCAGTTTGAAAGTGACATTTTTATGGGTTTGAGGTTCATCGACTATTTTCTGCAAATTTGCAGCAACTAAAAAAGAGAAGAAATCTTTAAGTTGAATGAAAAGAAATACATCCTAACATCACTGTCTATACCCGGAAACCAAGAATAGGCCTTTGTGAGATTTAACATTATGCTGTTACCTGCTCAATTTCTTTGATCTAATTTGCAACTTTTGGAGTTTAAAACTGAGTTAAATGCCAAAAATGGCAATTCCTGGAACAGCCACTTGAGGCACACTCCACCTTGCCGTGTTAAAATACCCAATTATCAAAAACAGTTTTGATTTCTAAAGCTATGTTTATATTTTGTCTCTTTCTTTTTTTTTTTTTAAATAACTCGTCTGTTCAAACTGCTGTAACACTGAAAATCTGACCCACAGATGGGTGCCAACATTACTAGCCAAGTATTGCTGTCAACTAGACTTCATTTGAATTAGTTATGTTGCTTTTTGGAGTGTTTTAATACAAATATCTTAAATATCTTACACTTCTGTATCAATTACCACAAGTATGCTGTAATCTCAAACCCTTCTGTAACCCTGCGCGGTAACCTGCATCTCTCTAGGAATACAAGAGGCTCTACATCAGTTGTTCACATAAATATGAATTAGCGTAGTGGAAGCAGAAGCTAAACATATTCTTCAGTGTCTAACCTTCTAACTAGACTAACTAATCATACAACTAACTACATTTCAACATGAGAGAATATTCCTTATTTGTTTTTAGGTTTTCTTGAATCCCTGGCCTGTGTGGCTGCACAGCAAGGCTTTTATTATGCCTGCTTAATGCAGTAAATGTGCAGTAATGCAGACCTGCTTGAGTTAAAAATATCCCCCTTTAAAAGGCTCGTTTTCAGCCTTGAGCAAAAACATGCTGAGTGAGAAAAGGCGATTTTGTTAACGTGGCAGGGGAATGTTTGAAATCACTGACCTATTACTAAGTCCCTCCCGTCCACCAGGCCTGCCGACACCAGCTCCTGAGACACACCATCTGCTGTGTCTGAAAAGTCAGAGCATGAGACGACGACTGTGACAGGTGGAACAACACAACAGAGTTTAATAAAAGCAAATATTAAACAGAACACGACCGCGGCTTAATAATTTTCAAAACACTCACGCTCTTCCTGCTTAAACAAACAAACAAACCAAAAAAAGCACCTTCTGTTCTCAGCACTTTACATTCTAAATGAGCTCGTTTGTGCTTTGTTGCACCCATGTGCTTTACTAGCTGCAATGACAAAAAGCCAATTTACCAAATACAGCTCATGCAATTTGTTAAACTGTCGGTTTTCCTACTGATTATGCACAAATGTGACACCCCGAACAGTCAACTCTTTGCCTCAGGACATTTTGTATACTGCTTTGTGACAGCCACACTTACCTCTCCCTGGCATGAACTCAAAGCGGATGTCATTTAGCTCCTTCTTTGAATTTCTGAAGGGATGATGGAAAGAAAGAATGCAAATGAGAGGTGCAAAGTTTACCGAAAGGTAAAAATACAATGAGAAATGAGTCAAACATACCTTAACCTTAATACCAAACTAATGGGAGCCTGAACATCCCCTGAGGCAGCTGAAATCTGTGGAAACAGAAGGAAAAATCTTACTAAAATTGCACTTTCACACTATATTTTGATACCTTCAAGAAAGATGAGCAAACTACCTCTTTACAAAAAAAATGATAGGTAAACATGTAGCATTTAAATAAAAGCTTATGATGGGAAGTATTAGTTAGGGAGACTAGCCTGAGGGGGAACAGCAGCAGCAGGTACTCCTGGTGGGGGAGATGCAGCCTGGGCAGTAGATTGAGCGGTGGCTGGTGTGGGCTGCAGCGGAACTTGACCTGCAGCCTGAGGTAGTTCAGCCAGACCTGCGGCCATAGGCTGGAGATGACTACTTAAAGGCTCAGGAGTCTGGAAAACCTAAAGGGAAAATTGGTTGATTGACTTTTTTGGTCTGTATATTAAGATAGTCGCTGACTTTGGTGATGTTTGACTATTATTAAAGGAAGATTATGAGGTTTTATTTTTAGTTTAAAGTCAAAATGTTAACACCCACTAGACATACTCAAACTGGCTACAAAGATTTGTCACTCTCAGGATGATTTCATGCCAAAACTTTTGATGATCTCAAACCTTTGTGTCATATACAGGTCAATACTGGAATTTGAAACTTATCCGATTAAAATTCGGCCACTACCCCGCTTTTAGGCGGCCCTCTCGTGCACCCCTGGATCACTCTCTGGAAGCCCCTTATTAACCAGCTACACATACCCACATCCACTGTGTCACGACGGCGACCCTATGAATTTCATTTTCAAGAAAACTTACATGAAGCCAAATCTGGCGAGTCTATAGTGTAGTGAGTAATGGTTGTCCTGATGTGGCCAAAACCAGCCATCCATTTCCTTCCACTTATCCATATTCAGGATCACGGGACCTATCCCAGCTGTCTTAGGGCAAAGTTTAAATCACTTGTGCAAAATGTTCGTCCCTCAGACGCCTCAGAAGATAATGAGAAAAATCCACTGACAGTATGACCTAGTGTGATAACGCCCTTGAGCTTGGAATCTGCAGAGTATCCCACCGAAAACTGCTGGTTGATCTGATTTGTAGGTGAAAGCCCAACTCTCACCTCCAGGGATAAGCTTTGACGGGAAACTGAGTCAGATTAATGTGCTGGATGTTGAAGCTTGTGGTCTGTGCAACTGAACAGGACTCTGCAAGCAATCCAAATAAAGCAGGACTCCCAAGATGACTACAGTGAAGGCAATGGTTTCCAAATTGAAGTCTTTGCAACCCACCTCACACATACCCAGAAAACTCATTTTCTTCACCTCGTCTGTTGTAATCTGTCAAATACCTTGTGAATGCTTTGTGCTAATGTTACGTCCCTCTGCAGCCTCTAATCTGCTCAGTGTGTTCAGCTGGTGCTAATTGGCCACACCTAATCAGGTGTGGATAAAAGCATACCTGAGGCAAGCTTCCCAGGGAGCTCACTAGTCTTTGCCTTGGTGGCACCAGCCATTTTAGACAACCTGATAGTCCATTTTAAGATAAAGCCTCTTTTCACCTACACGCTGGTATTCGTCTCCTTTTTTATGTTGCGGCTTTTGAGCCGGGTCGTAACATAAGTGGGGGCTCGTCCGGGATTGTTGAAAAGGGAGTTTTGAGTTGGAATTGGTTTTTGATTATCTGGGTTTTTTTTTTTTTTTCACCTTTAGAGATTCAACTTCCCAGTTTAGTTGGGTGAGTGTCCAGCTGAGCTTCGTTTTAAGTTCTTCTTTCGGGCACTCTTTTGTTATTTTGCCTTTTTTATTTTCGGAGTAATCCTGGGCGGGGATTAGTTCCCTGTTGGGGGTAGGCAATTCAGGGCTCCGGTCGCTGAAGTTCTGCCTTTAAAGTTGCCTCGAGCCCAGCACGCTCCAGAAGATAGGTAGGTAAAGGTTGTTGTGCTTAGGAACTGGGTAAGTTGTATTTGTTAATATGTGTGTGTGTGTGGCAAGAGGTAAGTTGGTCAGTTAAAGTAAGTTGTGTAGTTTTCTGTTAATTGTTCAGTAGTCGCTGAGTGAGTTGGCAGACGGGTGTCGTAGTGTCTTAATTAGGGTGTGTTTGCTAAGCCTTCTCCGGCCCCCAAAATGGCTGATGAAGCCATCAGTGCACAGGTGTCTAGAAGCTCGTTTGTAAGCAATAACATCCACCTGGTTCCCGTTTTCTGTGAATCCAGTGTTGAGAGCTTCTTCAGTGTGTTTGAAAGCATAGCAACTGCATTACAGTGGCCTGAAGACGTGTGGGGGTTGATGTTGCTGTGTAAATTCACAGGTAAGGCTCAGGAAGCTTGCTCTGGTCTGTCTAGGCTGGACAGCCTAGTTTATGAAAAGATCAAAAGTGCCTTCCTCCAAGCCTATGAACTTGTGCCTGAGGCCTATAGGCAGAACTTTCGAGGTTTGGAGTTGGCACAGGGTCAGTCCTACCTTGACTTTGCTCGGGAGAAGGCAAAGCTTTTTGGTAGGTGGTGCTCTGCAAGCCAGGTTAACAGTTTGGGGTCGTTACGTGAGCTCATGCTTGTGGAGGATTTTAAAAACTCTGTTCCTGAGTGTATTGCGCTTTATTTAAGTGAACAGAGGGTTTCCACTTTACAGCAGGCTGCCATACTGGCCGATGAGTTTACCCCAACTCATGAAACAAATGCTGTAGAATGTGACATCCCTTCTCACTACAATACATCTTGGAGAGCTAGGAGGGAGCCAGCTAACGAGGCTGAAAAAGTGGTGGTTTCAAGTTCCAAAGCAAAACTGTGTTTCTTCTGCCACAAGCCTGGCCATGTGGTTGCTGGTTGTGTGAAACTTAAGCGGAAAGCGTATCGAAAGGGAAGAAGGCCTGATTTGAAAACAGTCACTCATGGTTCTCAAACTAACAAGGTTGTCAGGCCCAGCAAAGGACCACACTTGGGGCATAGTTGTGTAAGGGGCTCCTGTGGTCAGTGTAAGGGGTCAATTAACCCTGAGCTGCCGCTGGTTGACCATTTCTCCGGTCCTCAAAATGATTTGCGGGGAGAAAGTTCATGTTTAAAACCACCACTCAGACCTGCACCCCTTGCTAACAATCATGTCTGTGTTTCAGTAAAGCCTGCTAGCTGCCTGCTGGGTTCTCCACATGTGATGGTTTGAAGCCCTGGCTATCACATGGGACACTGTTTTGAGGGTCTGGGGCCACTCTCTAGCAATGTTGTGAACCCACTGAGATGGGATTGGCAGCTGCCGCAGGAAATGCCTAACCGTTGCTATGGGGTTTGGTAGGTGGAAAGCCTGCAATTTGTTGATGCGACGGTTACGGACTTGATTAGTTGTTTTGGTTATCGTAATTTGACAAACCATGGGTTTGTATTTATGGGAGGGGGTGTTACGGCCCTAGCAGGGCCTCTCTCCTCCTGAAGGTGCCTGTGTGGGCGTGTCACACTACCTCTTCTGCCTGAGGTGCCACCTTTCCCTTTTACACAGCTGACTCACGTCAGTAATTAAGGAGATTTAAGCCCAGGGAAAGGTGAGCTCTGGGCCAGAGTGCCATTAGTGTGGTTTGCAGCTTGTGAGCTGCACTCTTTTTGACTTTCTTTGTGCTTTATTGACGAACATTTGAGTTTCGTTTGTTTTCTTAAATGGTGATAGCGGCTTGTCAGTCTCTTTTAGTTGAGCTATTTTAATAAAACTCTTTAATTTAACCCTTTTGCCTCCTTGACTCCTTTTTCTGACCCGGTCACTTTTGTTACTTCCCCCTCCCTGCCTAGACCCCTCAGGGGAACGTAACAGCTAACATGATACAGTGAATATCCTTAAAAAGCTTGTCTTTCTCTTCTTTCTGAAACCGTTAGAATTGTGTCTCCGGCACAAATGGTAACAGAGTTACGGTCATTTAAAGAGTCTGTAAAATGGTTAAACTCACCTCCGAATTCTGTGATCCCTCCTTCACTCTTGGTGACTGTTAAAAATAGACAAAAGAAAGCAACAGTCAGGATGACAACTTCATCAAGATGGAGTTAAATTAATTAAAAAGAATAAAAGCACACATGGATGCAAATAATCACACTGGAAGCAAAAGAAGTAAACTCATTAAAAAGGCTCACTCGTTTACTTTCCTCTGTGTCCGCACAGTTAATTATAACTTTCTTAAGATATCATTAGACTGGGAAAAGCAATAACCAGTGCTAACAATACTTGCTAATTGTGGCTGATGCTAAAAGGGCTGATTTATCTGGTTTCAGTAAGCAGAACTTCTAACAGCAACAGTGACTACACTGAAGGAGAGGGTGGGTTCAAATTTTAGTCAGGCAAGGTTTTGGGAATGAGTTGTAGGACTTTTAATCCCATCTCAGACATACTGAAAACAGCCTTTTCTGTTTTCTAGGTAAGCTGACAGAAACCCATCAACCTCCCTCCTATCACACAGAATTTTTAACTCCTTGCACTCAGTATCCTTCCTCAGTTTGACGCTTGTCGTCTTTCGTCTACTTCCATTAGGGGTTGCCACATCTGCCTCCATCTCACCCTATCCCTAGCATCTTCCTCCGTCACACCAAGCTTCTGCATGTCCTCTTTCACTACATCCTGTAATCTTATGTCGTCTTCCTCTTTTCGAAAACCAATGCAATGTCCAGCATATCCACTATCCCTCCTCTGCACACATCAAACCATCTCAGCCTTGCCTCTCCAACTTCTCAACTTCTCATCTCAACCTGAGCCATCCCTCTGATGTACTAATTTCTAATTCTGCCCATCCCGGTTGCTCCCAGCTCTGCCCCCTGTCTTTTTGTCAGTGCTACTGCCTCCAAATCACATATCATAGCAGGTCTCACTACCATCTTGTAAACCTTCCCTTTCACTCTTGCTGTCTGTCTGTCTGTCACAAATCACCCGTGACACTCGTCTCTTGTTGATCCCAGGTATTCTCTCTCTGTTCCTTGCAGCTTCACTGACTCCTTCTCATTCACACACGTATTCTGTCTCACTTCTATTGACTCCTCAAGTCTGACACTGAAGAGTGGATTTGATTTTCCCCGTCACTCCTTATTAAACCTAGAAACTGCCGTTTTGCCTGAACCAGACAAACAAAAAACTTTCAGTCCACTCAGTGGAGCAGAGTGATTTAAAGTCTGGATTCGGGCAAGTTTGTCCACACTTTGCTATCTCGGTTTGTATTACAGCTACACCCAGCAATAAATTAATTTGTACCTGTGTTATCCACAGAAATCCTCTCAGCTTAATTTCCCAGAAAGATTACATCATCACTATAAACCTCATGAAATTAAACTGAAACATGACTGAGGTATAAACGAGTGGTAACATATTTCACAGTTATATTTTTTAGTGTTTGCAAAGCAGAGAAGCGGAATAAGTTAATTAAAAAAAACATTTTTAAAAGTCAAACTGCATACCTGTGAATAATAAAGGGGAAAACCTCATATTTAATCCAACTCCAAAAAATATGTGGCGATAAACAAAAGCCTTGCAGACCAAATGAAGACAAACAGACTTCACTGGGAGGACATGATAAGGACTGGACTGATGCCAGAAATCACATTTGCTCTGTGTTCGGACTCACACAAAGCCACTCTGCACAGCACAAACAATCTTTAATTACATCGCTGTGGAGAGGAGTTTTTCAGGTTGGTATTAAAAATATGCAGAGTTTAAATAACTGACCCCCAATTCATGGAGTCTGTAGATATAACGAGCTTTAGAGCTTTAGAGCCAGTGAAAGTTCAGTTTGCCATCAAGCAGCCAATTACAAAGCAGCGAGAAAGGAGTAGACACTGTTTTATTCCCTTGATGGTTATTAGTGCACTTAATGATCGTTTTCACAGCTAATAAGTTACCTGCCTTGTTTTAATTAAATGTGATTTGGTCAGTAGAAATTACAAAAGAAAGTTACTTTAAAAAGACAGATTAAAAATACAGATGGCTTCCAGGAACAGTAACTCTCACGCCTTTGATTTAAATAATGCTCTCCAAAAGCAAAGCGCTACTGATATTCTGAATCCAATTAAAATCTAACACTTCTGTGAGAGCTACAGTTGGTTTCCTCCCCTGTGAAATATATATCTTTTTTCCCTGTTTAAAGACAGACCTGCAATCCTGACTAATAGATTCTGATGAGAATGACTTGTGGGTCAAATTCTACAAACATATGATCTACAGCACGTCCAGATTTCAGCTCAGAAACAAAGCAGTAAAGTTTTCCTGCAGTCTGCTAATTACTGGTGTAAAGTTACAGAAAGCTAAAAACAAACCAAGCATTATCTCAAGGATAACAGCTTATTTATGTGCAGATTTGTTTTTCTATTCAAACGAGACCTGCTAATCGGTTTCATCACAGCTCTAAAGATAAACTTTATAATCCAGCTTTTTTTCCCCTCATCAGGCTTAACCCAGCTAACATGTGAGAGTCCTTCCTTGTTAGGGGAATGCCATCTGTATTAGGGTGGCAAGTGAACAACCCTGGGTGCAGGCAGCTCGAGAGGGTAGGAGAAGCGCACTTGTCGCCTGGGGGCACTAACAGGCTTCACCTGCTGCTCCTTGGCCATCAGACAGAACACACACACACACACACACACACACACACATATAGGTGAGACACATGGACAAACATGCTACTGCACAGAATGACAATTTAAACAGAGCACAGTGATCAAAGGACACAACACAACACGTGGACTACAGCTAAAGTGTTAATATGTGCATGTGAGGGGGAAAAAAAAGGAGGAAGTTCCATTTACCCGTATGGCTGCAGCAGCTGCTTTGCCTTCTTCGCTCTCTTCATCGAGCTCGTCATCGCTCCATTCCCATTCGCCGTCCTCTGTTTTATGCAGCCGACCGCTGGAGCCTGGCACTCGACGTACCTGATGCATTCACATGTAACACATCTGAGCTGATCTTCATAGCAGTAGAGAAGCGGGTTTAAAGCTTTGCTGCCTTACCCTTTTTGACCTCTCCGTTATTGTCGGCGCCCTCTGAAGCAACTTCTCGTGTAAATACTCGTGTGTCTGCCAGGAGAGAAAGAAACCATCATCAACATTTGTATTTATTCAAACATGTTTGACGAGGACAAACGGAAGCTTATCATTGGTCGGTCTGACTTCTGGTCAAATTTAGGACTGAATTCAAAATCTTTCACACCCGTCTTAAAAACATGCAACACTTGGATCCAATGACCTTGTATACACTCACTGGTCAATTCATTAGGTACTCCAGAAGTATCACTAAGACAACTGTGCATTCAAAGCTGGGAAGTATCCACCGTCTTTCTGACATGGTTACAGACTGCACATGAAAGGGCAGTTACTTTACTTTAAACATGACAGCTTGACCTAGATTTGAATCATATATGCACACTTTATTAAGTACACCTCTTAAACTGCTTCTTGTCTTATTGAATCTACGCTGCAAAGAACTGAGTAAGTTTTGGTGGCAAAAGGAGATTCAACCGCCTACTAGTGCGGTGTAACATGGCACACGAGTCCACTGAGGTCATCAAAATAAGGGCCTCTAATTTTACATTGATGAGTTCAAGACTTCTACTGGGCAACGTTTTGCTGCCAAGTTATCAAAGTCTCACTCTGAGAGTCAAGTCAGTCTTTTTAAATCTCATACTAAGCCTCAATCAATAAGATGCCTTACTGATGACTGAAGTTACAGCACGTTTGTTAAGTATCCTTGTTTGCAAGATAACAACAAATAACATTTAACAAGATGAACAGAAAAGAAATTCATAAATGGCTGTTTAAAAGTAGTTCCTGCATGCTCAACAGCACACCAGCTATAAAAGACTGACAAAGTCTGCCCTCTTCTGTCCACTCACGGTACTGTAGTAATTACAGCGAACAGGGATCACAGCTAGAAAACCAACCAGGTTGTATTTGGGCTGTGTGACTTGCTGAGCCAGCATTCTGGTTGTTCCAGCTGCTTGGGTACTGAGCAGCCATACACTGGCGTTAGACCGCTTATCCCTGCCTTTGTTAGAAACATAACAATAATAAGAGTAAGGCTGCAATGATCTCAGCTTGGGTCAGACACACTGACAAGTTGAAAAAGTACACAAAGTGCACAAACTGTTATTGGTTTATTTTCATCTTGTGACTCATCAATTACACCCCCTGCTTCTATCAACTGAAAACTTTGCGAGCAACAAACAATCCATCCAGTCATGAACAGCACAGTCTGAGCTGAGGCCATTCACACACAAACACTAGAGCGGACACAGACCTTTACTCATCAACCGCCTCGAGAGCTGCCTGAAGCAGAGATGCTGCTGACTCACTGTGCAAAAGATTCGGTCTAAGTTGTGGAGGCAGCTCAAACACCTACCTTTGCCTTCTGAAAGAATTTATGCTTCAACAACTCTGATGATGTTGGCCTGAAAAAGAACAGCGACACTGAATTAGTTCTGTTAACCTGACTGATTCGGCTTTGCGGCTGCCAATAATAAATTTGTAAATGTTGTACAACTAGGTTTTTTATCTAGTGAAACAATGTCGCTGGAACAACAAGTCTGCTCAGTATGACTCCAGTAACAGGTTGCTTTGTTTCACATGTAAATCCGCTCTACTCAGTGTAAACTGACAGACTGTAAATCAATTTTGTAATTACCGCAGATGAGCAAAAATTGCATTTGATTAAAAAAGAAATGTATACAAGTAAATTATAATAAAAGCACCTTTTCTCAGGGTCTTTCTGTAGACACAGTGAGATCATCTTCCTGAAGGATTTGCCGTATTTCTTTACCATCTCCTTATCTGTGATGCCGGTCTCCAGACTTGGAGGGTCATTCTGCAGTGTCAGCATTAAGACCTAAAAGACACGAGAAAGACTTTGACTCACGTCTATTCATCGTTACGGTAAAATAGTAATAATCTAGCTTGTTAGGCATATTAAACTGTACCTTCATCGGTGGGTATTTGTGATAAGGTGCAGCTCCTGAAGCGAGCTCAATGGCCGTGATCCCAAAACTCCAAATATCTGCTTTGAAATCATAACCCCTCACCTGTTCAAGAAAGACACAGTGATTTACAACTTTGTACCGCATCACCTCATTCAAGTCAAAAGATACATCAGACTCCTCACTAGCTCCAGCTAGTTCTGCACTGCAGTAGAAAAAAAAATAAAAAATAAAAAAAATAAAATAAAATGCAAGATAAGACTGTTTAATAATAATAATAATAATAATAATAATAATAATAATAATAATCTGCTAGTTTAATTCCTCCTGCCTTACTGGTGATGGTGCAGCAGAATGGCAGATTTCTAAAACGGTCTAAAATTAGGTCAAAACAAAAATATCTGCTTTGCAATTGGCCGTTTGTGCCTCCAAGAAACTCGGCTACTTCCTTCCTAGACGAGGACTGACCTGCTCCATGACCTCTGGGGCCATCCAGCATGGCGTTCCCACGAAAGTCTTGCGCACTTTATTTCGAGTGATGTCACCTCCCGTGGCTAGAAAGGCACTGACGCCAAAGTCTGAATGAAAAGAAAGTGAGACAAACAGACAAATAGCCCAAAGCAGCGAGTCAATAATGTTATTGTCGAGAGAGCGTGTTTCCCTCCACAGACTGCAGCTCATGTGCATAAATACACCGAGAAACATTCAGATGTCGAACGGGGGAGCAATAAATGAGGCTGCGGCACATTAACTCCAATCACTAATGACAGCAGAGGAAAGGCGCTGTTGCCTTCTGGGTAAATACCTGCAATCTGCACTGAACCATCATCCCCGAGGAGAATGTTTCCAGCCTTAAGATCTCTGCGAAGACAAGACAAGAATTTGTATATGAAACGAACATTTCTCACACAGCTGTCACATCAAAAATGCAAAGACATTTAAAGTCTGAATAATTTGAGTATTGAGGAATTCTTTCAGTTCAAAAGCACTTACAATTTGTAGGAGGCATCATCAAGCAACTAGCTCTTATAATTTTAGCACCATTTCTTTTGTTGAGAGACTTCATTACAGACACAGTCTGTGGTTAATTTGTTCATCCCTGCTCAGCCTCCCCTGGTGGCGATAAGAGGATTCAGCAGGGACGGCTGCCTGACTGCCTGTCTGCCACACAGAACGAATACTGCCACCTCACCAGCCAGACACAGAGTTGTCATAGCAACAGAGATAATGACGAAGGGTCAAGCGAAAGGCGAGGATATAAAAAAAATAAATAAAAATAAATAAAGGATAGCAGCAGTGTCACTGAGGACCACAGCTAGTGCTCTGTGCTGTCCAGCCTCTCAGGAAATCAATGTACATTTTAACACTGTAACACTAAAAGCTCACAGAATGCCAAGTACAGATTACTACACCCGAAAGATTTGCTTTCCAGAAATAGCCCCAAGACTGCACTTTAAATTGCATCGGCAAGCAGACAAACGATTCAAAGGAGACAGAATCGGAGTCACGGAGCAGTTTATGTTGCTACCAGATGGAGGCAGTGCAGTAAAAAGCCTGGAAATCGAATGCTGTAGGATCCAGCCTGCAAACTAAAATGCATCTGAATGAATGTAAAAATAGAATAGGCTTCAGAGCACAGTGTTTGAGATGAGAATGACACAGCTTCCAAGAAACAAAGGCTCTCTTCACCACTTAATTAGGAATATAATTCAATCCAGAAAGACTGTAAAAGAACAAGCCAAATACCAAATATGTGGAGGGGAAAATGCTGCAGAGAGAAATGTGGTGTTTGCACAGATTCTTATGATTCTTGATGAAAGATAGTCAGACAAGACGAGTGCTGAAGCACGTTTACACCTTTAGATTTTCCGATTTGTCCAGAGGTTCCAGTTTATCAAAAACTACTCAAGGAACTAGAGAAGGCAGTTTGGCTTCAGGCCTTTTCTCCTGCAGCTACAAGCTCGGTGCACAGTTTTACCCAAGAAAGCATGCATAAGGGAGCCAAGAGTTTGTAGGCCACGCTTTAGATTTTTGGTTCAAATGCTGATGAATACTTGAGTGTAGAGGCCACTTTCAGTGAGAGTGCTTCACTGAAAACACCACACAGCCAAAAGATGTTGTAGTGACAGGGAGTGGGTAAATGCTGAGTACCAGAGGGAAGGAAGGCAGCGAACGTGACAATATTAGGACATTAGGAATGTTAAAGATGGGGATCCCTACTTCAGGGCTAAATGACTTTATGGATTAAACAGCTCTCGAGAAGCAGGCTGGGATACTAAGCATGCTGGTTGCACCAATGTCTTCTCTAAGCTACAGCTGAGGCAGAAAGAGCTGATTGTGCTCAATACTTTAATGTGAATTTATATCTAGGGGAGCCCAATTATGTAACAGTCACTGTAGGGACACAGATGCAGAGGAACAGAAAGGGTGGATGAGAAGTGAACATGACAGCGTTTGCTACTGGCTTTGAGACAGACTGTTAGAAATGTCTTCTGTCATACAAGTGTCTGAGCTCGTGGTTCTCCAGCTTGTCCCGCTGTCGCTTCGCCGCCCTGACATAACAGCTCGGTGACATCAGGTCACAGTATCTCATAGTTCCCCGCACTTGTTACTTTTTCTTAGACGACCATTTTTACTTCAGAAATTAGGATAGGAATATTTTACGTCTGATAGTTAGATGTTGCTATTTAAAACAGGACTGGAAAGGTGGTGCTGAGTGGACCAACTAAGCTAAAAGGAAGGTTTGGAGGTATCCTCAGATTACCTCTCCTCATTTGCACAGTCACCGTCTTTCTCTGAAGGTCCAGTCGTGTCTTTTCATGCTTGTGATTCAGCATTTATTCTAGCCATCTTAGTAGGTTCTTTTTAGTATTAAAGTCTAAGCCTAAGAGTGTACAGCCAGTAGTTTGGGCACAATAGTCTTCTGAGCAAAATACAAACACTGGTAAGCTAACATGTTCACAGCTACAAGTCAAATATGTTGGTGCTAGCAATGCTGACTGTTGCATTGGCATGCTACATTTGCTAATCTGAGTTAAAAAACAGACTACAGCTAAAGCAGACAGGACTGACCTAAGAAGCAAAACAGAGGTGTTTAGTTCAAAAACTATATTTGAATTAGATTACATTTTTACTTGTACTTCCTTATATTAAAATAAGGTGGGTTTTTAAGCAGTTTTTTTTTTTTTTTAAATGGTTCTTTCCACGTGACATTAAATTATATGTAGCCATTAACGTCGCCTAACTGTTTTGACATTTCACTGGACATTAAAATTTCAACCTGCTGGAGGCAACAAGGGAAAAAAGTTATCAGGATTCAAAATTGGAGGATTGGAAAATTTTAAAGAAGTACTTGAGGGCCGCAAGAAGTTGCAATCTGAGTCATTATGTCCCAGTGAATCAAACTCGTCTGCATTGTGTCTCTTTACAACAGGGGACTCGACTCAATAAAACCAGGTGGCAACCAGTTATTACATAAAAACAAGGGCAACCATGCCTTGCCATGCAATGTCATTTTGCAGAATTTTTGAATTTGTCTTAAATCTGTGAGGTTCTGGTTGAATGTAAGGAGTTAATGTGGATTTCTCTGCATGCAGACAACAACAAATTTGCAATTTATCATAGTTCATCACAAACAGATTGCATGTAATTTCCCAATTTCAACACATTCAACTGCAAATTAAGAGCAGATTGAGTCAGTGTTAGTGCCAGTTTATCGCAGTATTGATGCACCAAAGTCACTTTGAAGACAACAACTGACCGTTACTGATCGCAGACCTGGTCCCTGTCTTCAAAGCAACAATTTCAAAAGGCAAGGAGACTGCACGTTTATTACACATGATTGCAATAATTTAGCTCTCCAACCACTAACCACTGTTTTTCCTTGTGTGACTGTAATATTATACAGCTGCTTAGGTATTTCAAACAGGGGAAAAAATGAAACAAAAAAAACACTGTTGATGTATTGATACCAATGGACAAATACTCTTTGTTTCTCAAAACAGCTTCTTTTCAAGGTACATCAGTCCTAACTTTAATGCTTCTTTTATAAAGAAACCGTAATGTTAGCAATGATTCTCTCATGTCCTCAGAGTGACTTCAGCATCTACATTTCCATATATGACATCATCATCACCACTGCAGTCGTGACATGCTCCTGTTCAGCATGTTGAAATTGACCGAAAACAAATAATCCCTCGAAAATAATTTTGTATGAGGATTTTCACTTATAACACGCTCTGCTGTGAAAGAAAAACACGTGAAGCTCTCCATCATTCACAAAGCGTGATGAAGACGATCTAATTGAACCTCCTGCATTCATTCAGGAACTGTGTAGGCTGTGGTTCACTGCAGTAGATTGTGATGCTCTGAGAAAAGGGGCTGCAGAGTGTGGCCAGTCATTAAGATTCACAGGAAAGGAAAAGGAGGAGGAGGAGGAGGAGGAGAGAGGAGCTGGTGACACAATGCACCATGCAAGTTCAAAGAAATACTGGAGCAGATATGGGGTGGGGGGAGTAAATTTAAAGAGAAAAAAAAATGAACTCTTAGAGTTATCGAGACATATGTTCAGTAGAGTGTTTCGCCCCCTTATATGCAGTGTAACCAAATTCTAAAATGTTTCCAGAATTTAAAAGGTGTTATCTGAGCAAAAGATACTAAATGGTGAACAAGATACATGTGGTGTTTTCACATTTATGACCTGCTGAAATTATAGCCGGGCAATAGTCAGGTGGGAACAGCCATGGTATGAAACTGTCAAGAAGATTTATCATTCTCATCTGGCAGACTGTGCACCTTGCATCTCCACCAGGTCACCTCCTATGACATTACATCCCGGTGCCAGGCACACAGTGGCCCTAACAGGGCAGTAAAAAGAAGGTTTATTAGGTGCCTTGTGGGTCTTCTGCAGATTTTTCCATCCTCCCCTCTTTCCAGAATACCATCATCCCAACAAAATGATTTTTCTTCTGCATCCACTTTAATTGCCGTTTCCATATCCCTGAATTTCACATTGTATTTGAAATCAAACCAGAGACCACCATGACTTGATCATACCCAAACCACGCAGTGAGTCATTTGCTCGGCAAAGCCCTCTCATGTACCTCATTAGTGAAGTTTAAGAGATGCGTAACACCAAGAGCTCACCACAACAGTAAGATCGCTGCTGCCCAGGAGGCTTTAGCTACTGAACTCCAACAAATCAACTTGGAAAAAAGTCAAGCACAAGTTTTATTCTTCTCTTATGTGTTTGGTGACTGAATGCTGTTAAAATTAGAGGACAAGTGTCACCTTTGAATCAGGGACTTTTCAGACTGCTGTGAATGAGAAGGAGAAGCAATTCACCGTCTTGTGATAAATGTCTCCGCTTCAGCCCACAGCTCAGGTCGTAAGACTCTAATTGCTTTCCTGCAGTCCTGGCCTGCATGGAACGTATCATGTGACACTTTCGGTTTTCCCCTCCTGTCTCATAAAGCCTCAGCCCCTTGACTCTTTCCTCACCCCTGCCCCGAGGCTCCGACTCATATGATCCAGCTTACACGGGGTGAAAACAGGGCCGTATGTGGATATTTACATCAGCAAGCGCTCGTCAACTCGTCACCCTTTACTCTCTTCACGTCAAGAACTTTCAACGCTGGAGTTACGTTACATTTTCATTCTCACAAATCACACCTTGCAGTCCAGGGCTGGAGTGACGTGGAGGATTAACGATCTAGTCGCGATTCTATATTGTCTCCTTCCAACAGACACCAGTAAAAAAGGCAAAAACATTTTCCCCTCTCTGGCACTGACTGATAACCCTGTCAGATTATGCTGAAAGTTGACACTTGCATCCTGCAGCAGAGGCACCGCTGCAGTGGAGTTTTCTTTTAATTAACACATTAATTTAAACAGTGTTTATTGTAAGTCCTTTTACCTCCATCTGTAGTTTCTATATGACAGAGTATTTTTCTAATTAGCAGCTTAATGAGCTGATGATATCATTGTCTATTAGTTCAGCTACACAGCTGTTGACAATACATTCCTCATCCGAGCTCATGGTCGAACAAGCCTCTCTCCGTTTCTCATTGGCATTCTACTCTGATTACTGCTGAGCACTTATCCATGGCAAAAAGCTATGCATTATTTACGCACGTAGCCTGACCAAGGCTAAGCGAATGCCGGTGGGAGAACAGAGGAGTGTGAATAAGTGAGCAATGAATATTACATACGTAGGAAATATTATGGTGGCTTAGAGTTCATTATAACAGCCTGAGTGCAGGGACTTAGCTAGGTCTTGAACTGGCTTAAAGGGGAGCTTTTGGTATTTCCTGTGGCATGCAAATCTGTCATTGACACATTTAACTTGCATATTCATAGAGAAACTCTTTATCATCATTAGCCTGTGAAAGCTGTGAGTCTGCTTTCAGATGCTTTTCAGCACCTATTAAAAACACAGTGATTACGCCTTCACAGTTTTTAAACTAAGATGATACATCTAAATTGAACAGACTGATTTTCATTCACAATCATTCTTAAGTGGTAAGCCACAAAGCAATCATTGCTGCTTCCCCCCCCCCCCCCCTCCCCATTTGTTGCATCCCACTGGTGAAGTATTGCCACGTCACAATATACATAACAATGACCCTGACCTTCAGAAGTGAATGTGTCCATTACTAGTGCGCAGTCAAATGCCTCATCTGATGACTAATCTGATACAAACCACTAACATATCATTTTCTTAAAACAAAATCAAGCAAGTTCAAAATGATTCTTTATCTTAAAGCACTGGACCTTATTGTAGCATATCTGTTTATCCTGTGGGAAAGAAACCATTTCAACTCATATGCCATACTTAGAAAACTTTCTCCTGATTGGCTGCCCCTCAAAACAGAAGGTTCAACCAGCAGGTGGCTGCAACCTTTAACAAACTATTTAATCAATGTAGATATAAATATATATTTTTATATTTATATCTGTATTTATATCAGTTGGTGGCTATTAATTTAACTATTTGAGTATGAGCCACTGGAATCTGTAGCATGTGTCATTTTCATGGCAGTGTCCGATTTACAAAGGCTGGAGCTGGGCAAGCTGTGATGTCACCAGCTTTTTCTGGTTCTTTATTCATGCCCCTTGTGGATAAACCTCTGGTCTTTGATGGAAGATCGATGGGAAGACTAGCATGCTCTGAGATCAGTTACCATCTGCGTGTTTATGGAAACAGAACTAGCATTTGCAAGTTTAAGTTTTCTCTTCCTAGCTACCTCAGACAGTGCAGTGTACAAAGACTCTGAACAGCCCATTAGCTTGGAAATCCATGATGATGGAGAAGGGGCATAAACTTGTGCCACTTGTGGTTTAAAAAACAAAAACAAAGCACGAGGATAGCAGGCTCTAGCAATATTGTTATATTATGAGAAATGACTTCATTGAGTTCAATTACCAGATTTGCACAACCTTAATTTTTTTTTATTAATATTTTTAACCCCCTTAATCATCTCACACAAAATTCAGCTATGGCTGTTTAAAATTTTATTAATATACTTTAAGTCAAAGTTTAGGCCTGTTTTTTTATTACGTTTGTTTTTCTGTTTCTTTAAGAAACTTAAACCAGAACAGCTCTACTACACATGTGTGATTGATATAGTCCATTATAAAAACCTTTAATGAGCCCAGTAAGAGCAGCCATTACCATGGCTTTTAAGGAAAGACGTCTGAGCTTGATTTATGTATTCATTAATATTAAGGACTAATAATTAAATCTGCATGTCAAAAACATCAAGTTTTGGTGGCCTACCATAAATTTATACAGGAATCTCTTCTATGCAGACAGCATGATGTGATTTAATGTTGCAGTTACACACATATTCACACATATGCTTCAATACAAATACAAACTGCCCAGCATAAAAACATAATGTCCTAGGGTAGCAAAGCAGGCATATTATTAGCATGACACTATTAGCGACAGAGGAGAGAATATCAGGGGCTGCGTTTCTGCTCAATAAACCCTCAAGCACAACAGGCCTGGTTACCTGTGGATCTGTCCGTTCTTGTGTAGGTACTCCAGGCCCTCAAGAACATCTCTCAACACTGTGGCTATGCTGGCCTCATCCAGGACGCCGGTCTTGTGCTCCCCTCGTGAGATGATATGCTTGATCACATCCAGCACTGAGCCTGGAAAGCAAAAACATTGCAACTCTTCATTTTACTTTACTGCTAACAATCAGTTTTCAACAATGTTCAGACTGGTCAGAAAAATCGTTTCTCGTTGTAAATGATGATCCAGAGTCACCGCAGGCCAGCGTGTACCATTTGTTAAGTCTACTCCAAACCAAATCCTTTTTATGAAAACACATACTTCCTCATGGATTGGCAGACATTCAGTCAAGATAACTCAAAGTATAATCTTACATTGTTTGGACAAATTAGATTTTGGGGTACACAAGGATCTTTCTCCCGGCTCCAGTAAAACTGATTTAATTAAAGGAAAAAACAAATCATTCAGCTTTGTTAAAATAGAGCACTTTAACCATAAACAGCTCCATGACCTTTTAATTTGGCAATGGCAAAACAAACAATAGATGGGGAAATGGAGGGAGACTGGAACAAGCCAGAACATTAATAACCAAAGGGTAAGCCCAACCTTTAGAAGAATCCCTACTGTGCTAGGGAGGGGGGGGGGGATATGTCATCATTTGAGGGTACGAGTCAAACAGTTGTTTTTGTCTTCAGTGAATGGAGAACCAGAGTAGCTGTGTTAACTGACCTGCCCTGATTAGAGCAAAAAAGACAGGTCACTGTGTCTCCAACTGCTTTGCTCCTGTTACATAAAAGAGTGCTATAACTGACTGCTGTCAGTATACAAGCTCCTTTGTGCAGCTTTCCACAAAATAAAAAAAGAAAAAACACACAAAAAAAACCAAATACCTCTCTGAAAAGAGGTCGAGTTATTTGCATTCTGTGTGACAGAAAATTGGGCGACACTGGTGAGTGGTAACAAAGCAGAGAAGCGAAAAGAAAGCCACTTGCCTGACAACCTTTATTGTGCTGCAGCGAGACACAAACGTCACACAGCCACACTGTGCATCTGTCCCTGAAACTCTAAAACAGAAGCTGGAAAAAGGTCCCTTTAAGGTCTGGCGACGGCTCATGACAATTCCAGGTTAAATTGATTGTGTTTTAACAAACAATGCCAGACTAGAGGTGCAAAGATATTTATTTGCTCAATCATTTCAGGATGTCTTCGCCTGCGGCACTTAGTCGAGCACTCGCTGCATTACCCCAGAGGAGCCGAGGATGATGGGCCACCTGAGACTAGACAGTGTTATTACAGAGTCATACACAGAGAGACAGAAAGGCAGAGGAAGAGGGGAGCGAGGGAGAGGCGATGAGTTCAACGGGTTTATCGCGCAGTGACGGTGCAAAGCAGAAAATGTGATTCAGCGCTGAGGGAATGAAACAACGAAAATTCAAGGAAAAAAAACACATGAGGATCGGCAGGAAATGCATCCTAGATGTGTGTTTGAGTGTGAAATAATAGGTGTGTACGTGAGCATGTGAAGGAGTGAACTGGGAGAGTAAAAGAAGAGTGCAGCTTCTCTGATGTGACGGCTCTTTGAAGCTCATTGAGAAAAGGCAGCCGGTTTGATTTTTTCTCCCCTCCTTCGTATATAGTTTCCTTCCTCTTGCAGAGCTTCTGCTCAGTCTGTTTTCCATCTCCATATGTGAAATGGCTCGATGGAGGAGAGAAGGAAAGAGGTGACAGCTGACAATGAGGGAAGCTTTGCGGAAAAGGAGGCTAGGTGAACAGAGCCAAATCCAAATCAGGGATTATGTAGTCCAAATGAGCTAGCAGATGAATAATAGGATGATTATGAAGCTAATGTGGCAGACCTTACAGGCTTTTTACGCAAGAGAATTTGAAAAGTCATGACTCCACTTGATCTTTATACTATTAAATAAAAGCATCACTTTATTATAAGGCAATGTAGTATTTCACTTTCTTGCCAAAGAGGTAGATCAAAAGATCATTACTAAAAGTCTTTATTTCAGAACACACACCAACCAGAACCTCTAAAGTCCACTAACAGGGCTGTTGAGGCTCAGTAGGTAGAGTGGGAGGGTCTACCAATCCAAAGGATCAATTCCCCAGTCTGCTTGTTGAATTATTCCCGGGCATGCTAGTTACCCCCTGTGCGAATGTGTGTGCAAATGTTAGACAAAGCACTTAAGTATTTTTAAAAAAGCACTTGTATGAGGATGAGTGCATTTGATTGGGCTGTAGTAAAAAAGTGCTTTGAGTGCAGTTACAGTAGAAAAGCAATTTATAAGTAGCGGTCCATTTACTTCAGCTGATCTAATTTATTTGTTAAAGATGTCAAATATCAATAATCTCCTATGGTACCTGATGGTTTTTTACAGAGGAAAGAAAAACCACCACATACATTCAAAACAATACTTGACAGGTGGTTGGATGATTGTACGAGTTCTCTATCACTCCATACAGTGGGCTAACTTTAAACTGATCGGTCGCAAGGGCCTCGAGCACCGTCTGTGCGACTGTCCGCGCTGATCGCATCTCTTTAGGCAACTGTTGCTGTTTTTGTAAAGAAAACTTGCACCTAAAAAAAGATTCTTGCAGGAAAGCACGTTCACAGAACTGCTTGGCAAGTGACTGGACAAACCAGCTATTATATCTCACTTATAACATGCTCAGAGCTGCATGTTTCAGGTGTTGGCCAGTAGTTTCTCATGGAACACTGCTTGGTGAGTAACTGACTGCTTGGCTACAAGTGAATAGCTTGAAATCTGGAGAGATTGATTCTCTTGTGATTGTGATCTCATGAATTGTGCAAGAATCCCACTGCCTGGCAAGGCTGCTGACAAGTCTCTTTTAAACTAAAGTGGCCCGAGGAAAAGGTCCCGCAAGTGCAAACACACACAGCATGATGCAGGCTTTGGAGGATTACTAAATGCCAGCCTTGTCAGCCTCTTTCAGATTCATCTGATTGAACTCTTCATGCCTCATTAGGTTGTTTTAGCAAACTGACAATGACTGACAGGTTAACAGTCCAAAGGTTCATTCTGCATGGGAAAGACACCTGATAGGTTAGAAATCCAGAGGACGAGTTCTTACAAATCACATGGAATAAATTAAGCCTTCACAGTGGAGTGCACTGTGGAGAATATAAACACTGCAAAAATAATTATTTCAATTACATTCATGCACATTTTTAGTGACTAAGCGGCAGCACTTTTCCATTTCTCTGCTTTATCTATGAACGTCACCTTTGCAGACTATTCTTATGATCAGAGCAGGAACTTTGAGATCTAGAGAGGATGAGAGAGTAAAAAAGGGGGAGGAGGGGTATGGGGAAGTGAGAGCTGTTGCCAACTGTGCTAAAGGCCAATGGGGAATGCCAAGTAAAGTTGGAGGAAGAAAGTGACGACAGCATATGGGAGGGGTTGCAGCAAGGCAAGGGTGGTGTAAAAATATGGTTACTGGTTCAGACTGAAAGAAGCCTGTCAGAAACTTTTAATAAGATGCAAAATTTTAGGAGGGTTGGATTTCATAGTCTTCTCTACGTGAACCTGGAGACGCCTCGAAAAGCTCCCCATCAGCTTTTAGCAGCAGCTGAGGACCACACTACGATCTGAGAAATCCACCGGCTCCGAACTCGGCAGAGCTTTTTCATGTGCTAAATTCAATCATATCTGCTGTCAGCCGGGCTCTACTTTGGGTGGCAGTGCATTGAGCTCAGCAGCAGCGCAGGTACAGTTGGCCGGGAAAAGTTGCCGTTTGATCTGGAAACGCATTCCTTTTCTTGCTTTGGCACGACTCACTCCATCCCTGTGGGTTTCCGAAGATGTATCTTCGTTGAGAGTTGAGTCAGTGACAGCTTAAGCGACGCTGTAATGAAACAGTCCTTCACATGTCACATTCAGAACAGGAATTTCCTGAAAAACTATGCCTGCAGCGCACCTACTTTGAAACTCAACTCTGCAAGTTAAGCCTTGAATGGGAGAGTCAGATAAGAGATCCGTCCCGTGTTAGGGTTAGACCTCAAATACATTAAAGGGAACATTAAATCTACAACACTGTGGCACATATACTAAAGAAGCATCATCACCAACTTACTACTTATCAAAAGGTGGCTAACAGCGTGCCACTCTTATCCCAGTAGCACATGCTAGTCCTCAGGCGTGTTGCCAGTTAGGAGTAGAAAACCCCTAAATAGCACTTGAACATGCCAAGTCAGACACTTGGCATTCAAAAGGTTCTAAAGGTTTCTAAGAACTGACTTCAATTTACAAACTACTTTTAGTGATCTAATTTTTTCTGCTTCTGTGCTCGTTGGCTTTTACATTCTCCAAATCACCGTCTATGATCTCGACGACTTACTGAGATTAGTGTCCACTTCAACAGGTCTCTTATAGTTTCCAGTACCCTTTTCCCATACACAGATTTTCCAAAGGCATTCAGTCCCAGATGTTCTGCATTTTCATTTTCACCTACCTAAGAGACACACATGAATAAAGTTAAGCTAACCAGCTAGGCCCAGCTCTTTCTGGTTTAAGTTATTGCCTTATTGGCCAAGCTCCTATCAAAGAGGTCCTCAATATTATTCAGCTGCTTGTTCAGACAGCATCCTCTCCTGTAGTCAGACAAACTTTAGTGTCTGTTAATGTGGTCGGGCACTAGTACGGACAGCCAGGCAGCACTAATCAGAAACTGCACAGGTGGAGAACTGGTTCATGGGCTCTGCTGCCTGACGCTGCAGAGAACAAAAACTATAATCACCACCTGCAGTCCAAGAAGGGGACCGTGGAGTTTGTCAGCAGGATAAGAGACTCACTTGAGAGGCTGATTACATTTGTCTGTATTATCAGTCTCACACCATTATAATTCTAACTGTAAGATAGTTAAAGTAACCAAGTTATTCCATAGCTAAAAGTACCCTCAGTTTAGAGTTCCTTTTGTGTTAGTCAACATAAGCAATAGTCAGAAATCATCTTATTCTTAATGTTATAGTTTCAGAAAACATAAATTATGTCTGAAAGTGTGAATAGGTGCTGCAGTATGTAAAACAACATTTTTCTCTACTAGCAATGACACCTGACGAACTTGACTTTTTAGCCAAAAACTGTTTAAAATGTCTTTAAAAAAATATCCAAAACATGTCCAGTGTTTATCTTCCAGAAGCATAAGAAAGAAATCAGGGTGGAGCTGTAGGGTGGAGGGTTTCTTATGCTCCATCAAGCCACAGCAGCTGCAGACAGAAGCTTGCCTTCCTCTGGGCTGGTATGCTCTGCCTGTGGAGTGATGGTCTATACACTTGACCTCATTTCAGGTCCGTCTCCATGGCAGACGTCGCCATGGCCATCATTTAATTACTCTGCACAATAAAACCCAACATCAAGGCCTTCTGTTAAACTGGGATAAGGGGAACGAGAGAGCCCATCTTGAGTGGTGTCTGCTCCTGCTGTGAAGCTGGCCGTTTGCTTAAGCGTCGCTTGGCGGGCACAGTGCTCTGGGCACAGCTGCAAGACGGCTGCCAAGGGACTCCTGACTCGAGTATCTGAGTGCGCCAAGCACGCCACCTGGGCACTATCCGTTACAGTGGGACGCTGTTTACACAGGGGGACTGGAGTACCAAGGGAGTGTAAATGTTTAGTATGTTAGTGTGTTTGTGTACATTTGTGCTTGAACAGCTAAGTGTTTGAGATGGAAAGCAGGTTGAAGAGGCAGATGAGTGGTCTCTGCATCACTGTAAACAAATCACCATCACTCTCATTACTCTCATAGATGACAAAAGTTTGGCAGAAAACACATTTCTCTGGATGCCTTTTCTGTCTCTGCAAGGTCCAAGGTAAAATCTCGACTACCTCACAGCCCTGATGGAAAAGCCCAAATACATGTTGTTGATGAAATTAAACCTGAACAATATAATCAGTTCCAGATGTAACAGTTGTATTCTGAGGTTTTCTTCTTCCATGGTGGCCTCCTCTTCACGCTCCTCTCACTAGTTAATTGCAGCACTGCCACATGGATGCCATGACGCCAGCCTGTGGGTTGTTATTACCTCTGCTCTGTCATTAGCTCCAGCACTGTACTGAATTAAAGCCCGGAAAGAACTGCAGCTCACAGGGGACACAATGAGGATCAGTGTTGTCACATTCCCCACAATCACAGTTAACATCACCGACAGCAAGAAGCCCAGCTTTCCTAACACTCACACTCTTGCCAAAGAATTGTGGACCCCGATAACATAACTTAAGTGGGCAGGACAAACAAATGGATCCTTTGCATCTTCCTCTCAGACAGTAATTTCTTTCTAGAACAAGATTACATATAATTGCCCGAGGGGAATCAAAATATTTAAATTGATAGGTGTTGACAGATTATAAATAAGGGGGGGAGCATCACTTACCGCCACTGAGCAGCTTCATAACCAGCCACAGCTCATCCTTTACCACAAAGGAGGTGTAATAAGACACAATGTTGGGGTGGTGGCACTGGCTCATGGCCTGAATCTCTTTCTGTTAAAGGAAGAAAAATGAAATATATGTTAATCTGCTAACACACACACACACACACACACACACACACACACACACACACACACACACACACACACACACACACACACACACACACACACACACACACACACACACACACACACTTCATTAAAATGGCTTGAAATTTTCAGAGCCAAAAGGTTCTATACCGATGATTTGAAGAGCAAGAAAAACATTTTTAGAGCTCTTAACAGAGTTGTCGGCTCTAAGATGAGCTATCATAAGACTCAATACATCTTACTTGTGATTTCATCTCAAAACCAAAACAAATAGAGCCTAATAGCTAATTATAATAACTTCACTTCATCCAAAAAGGATGAGAAAAGCTTGAACAGTCACGACAAATACATTGATGCTGCTGCTATTCTTTCAATTTAGCGTGATCCTTAAAATTTTAATGATGTCAGTATTCACAAGAGACACAGGCACAGTCAGTGTAATGCACATCCCTGCAAAGATTAAAAACAAAAGACAACGCAGTCTGTACTCAGCCTTTTATACAGCTTTAAAGCTGTGTGTGTGTGTGTGTGTGTGTGTGTGTGTGTGTGTGTGTGTGTGTGTGTGTGTGTGTGTGTGTGTGTGTGTGTGTGTGTGTAAAGAAGGGAGCTGAGGTAATGCTGGCACAGAGGTCTAATCCATCACTTCAGCACCAGTCCCAAATTCATTCGAGGACAGACAAGCTTCCTCAGAGGAATAAAATCTGTCCGACTTTGCGGGTGGAACCACTGATTCACGCAGGTTTTGAAGGCTCGGCAAGTGAATGAACCTGTAGCTGCAGAGCCACCGCAACTTATTTCTTATTAACCACTCGAGCAGAAGAGTGTCAGGAGACCACCAACCACTTTTAAAATCCTTTTAGTTTTAAGTTAAATAGTGCCAAAATGATCAGCTGCCAGTTGTTCATCTGTTGATATCGGCTTTCACAACAGCTGATAAAGGCAAGAGAAACACCATTCAACCCTGGTATGAGTGTTGAGTAAATAATAAAAATTACAAAAAGTTTGGTTTGTGTCCAAAAAAGAAATAAAAAGAAATTTAAGCATTTTATATTATATTATATTTTTAATTTGGTTGGTTTATCAAGCGACAGCTCAAACCTTTGCTAAAGTTTCTGTACTGTGTGCAAAATGGAAGACAACCCTCAGTTTTAACTTAATATTATAGTCTTTGAGTATTACAAAGTTAAAGCCCATCATTAAAGCAGAGGTTTGTGACACGGCTTGATAATAAAGTAAGTAAGTAAAATAATTCCGTTGTTGTGTGCAAACAGAAATAATGTATGCTTTCTGCAGAACGCTGAATAGCCACGTTGAAGGAAAAAAACCCTTGGTGATTGGCTAATAATTTTGATTCAGAATAGACACCATTTCATCTGAACATATAGTATAAACAAGTATAAACATATTATTAGTATAAATATACTGTTGATACAAAAGGTGCAAACAACGTTTTAAGATGATTTGGGGTTTTATCAAAAATTACGACATTAGGGTATTGGGTTGATAGGTTGCTCCCCCCCTCGTAAGGTGCTTAAAG
Organism: Aulonocara sp. 'chitande type north' Nkhata Bay; assembly: GCF_057382095.1. Lineage (NCBI taxonomy): Eukaryota > Metazoa > Chordata > Actinopteri > Cichliformes > Cichlidae > Aulonocara > Aulonocara sp. 'chitande type north' Nkhata Bay. The sequence goes on along the minus strand of NC_141352.1, from coordinate 19,187,788 downwards.
GAGAAGCCTTAACACTCAAGCTAAGGTATCAATCAATAGATGCCTGTGAGCCAAAGAGTAAGCAATCAAAGTCAAATATTCAATCAGCATAAATGCTTAGCTACACAATGTGCATTAGCAGCAGCAAGCATCTGCTGCAGAGTCATCACTATTGACTCTGGGTCCTTCAGTTAGTGCCTAAGAATTGCTGGGGTTGGTGAGCGATGCCGTGTTGTCCTTAGAAGTCAAAAAGAGGGTTAAGAAGGTGAAGTGACATAATAATAAGGGAGTCTACAGGCGTGCATCAAAGTGACTGGACCACAAAAATTATGTTATGTTTAAATGCACACAGAGTGTAAAGGGTAGTAGTACCCAAGTTTCCCAGAAAATAAATAAATAAACAAGGAAAAAAGACACTGAGAAACCTCACAGATGTTTTGAGTTTACTAACCAACAGGTGAGCCCACATACCCACACTTGGCTTCTTAAACTAAGTTATATTTGATCATCAAGCAGCTGAATAAATTTAAGTCTGTCAATGAAAGTGAACCATGCGAGTCGGCTTCCCCATCAGGGTGAGACAGGCTCTCCCTCCCTCTTCTTTGCTCTGTGGACCAGGCAGGGTAACCCCAGCAGAGAAAAACAATGAGATAACAGGGGATATATGGTACTCGGGCAGTTGGCAGTTCTCATCTTTTCCAGCAGACGATGTGAGAAAGGGAGACTCTTTGTTGTGAGGATTAGGTGGCTGTAAACCCATTCTGCAGCAATGATCCTGGAAATGCTCTCATGACACAAAACACAATTTTTATATTTTTAACTGTGCAACCTTCAATACTTGATGCTCACTCGTTGTGTTTTGTCTTAAAAGTAGTTCAAGTATCTTCCAAATACTTTACCTGCATAAACTACAATGTCCTTGACTTTGTACTTTATGCAACAGGTGAAATTCTTCTTCAATCCTCTTAATAAAAGGAACTTGGTCAAAACATTAAACCTAAATTGAGCAATGTAGTCACTGTGCTAACCATTAACTGTTGTCAGACATTTTTTTTGATAGACCTCATTGTCATCCACATGTTCTATATGCTTTCTGTTGAGGGATTACTGAAGCTGAAATCATAAAAATTGCAAAACTACTTCCTCCAACCAGTCTTTCCCCTGGCCTTTGTTGGGTGTTACGATGACTTCATGCCAGCGCATAGAGCCGTTTCATTCAGTGCATCTAACCTGCAAAGCACACAGCTGACACACCTCTGCACAACAAATAAGTTCACCTGGACCAGATTACAATTATAATTTTAATATCTAAGCCATTGAAGAAATTAGAAGAAGCACCTTCGGTATCCTAAATAGGACAAAATGTCGAATCAACTACACTAATGACCATCTGTGTGATATTCATAAGCTGCATGAGTATGTACATTAGCTTATATGTAATAAATGATTCATCTCCTCAGAGACCCCTCACTTCCTGGCTTAATGCTACTGACAGAATCCTGGTGCCACTGCAAAAACTGTCATCTTTACTGTCATTGTTTGATTGGCTACTGTTCACGGGTTGGGTAGCGTTATGCTTAAATGATTACAGTTAAACAAAAAGCTCAGGGTCAGAGCTTGGGCAGCACAGCGGCATGTCTTGGTAAAATGTGGGCGGGGAAAAAATAAATAGCGTTTTGTGTATATATGTGTATGAAACATCCAGAGAGGCAGCAGAGGACAGAAGCTGCAGGCTTGTAAATGACACCAAAACACACTTAGTCACTCTGTTTTTATTACATAATTATTTTGGTACAAACATTAACCTGGTAGTGTGGCACTGTGTTGGGATTTACTCACTTAACAGAAAATTCGCCTGCATTTGTCCTTAATTTTGAACACGACATGCGCTCTTCAACACTACAGAAAGATTATATTATGACAACAACAAAAATTCTCATATTTCAGGTTTGTTTTTCCTTTTAAAATCTTTCAATAAGAGACTGCCCGGGGTCTTTCCCTGACTCACAATGGGCCTCCGGGAGGTACAACTGCTCTGCATGTAGTTAAGGTTATCTTACACCCACTGGCTACTTCATTACCTCGGCCATATTGACATGATAGCATCACACTGTTGCTGTAGACTTCTTGGCTACAGAGCCATGATGTGAATCTCCTGTTCCACCACATCCCAAAGGTGCTCTGCTGCACTGAGGTCTGGTGACTGCAGAGGCCATTTGAATACAGTGAACTCACTGCCATGTTCAAGAAAACAGTTTGAGATTATTTGAGCTTATCCTGTGGCACATTAGCACACTTGATGCAGCCATCAGAAAGTGGGTACACAAAGTATACCCACAAAGGCTTGGACATAGTTAGCTATAACACTTCTATTGATCACCAGGGTGGTCTTCTCCTGCTACAGCCCATTTCCAAGGTTTGCCATGTGTTGTGTTCAGAGATGCGCTGCTGCATACCTTGGTTGTAACAAGTGGTTATTCAAGTTGCTGCCGCCTTCCTATCAGGTCAAAGCAGAGTTGCATTGCTCTGAGTGGCTGATTACATATTTGCATTAACATGCAGTTGAACAGAGATCTTTTAAAGTGGCCAGTGAGTGCAAGTCTGCGTACTTTCCTGATATTTGTTAAACAAAAATGTATTTAATTCTTAATTAAATTAAGTCCAACTTGGCTAAAACAGTTTAATTTCAATACTGGTGATTTTCCTTTGACGGAAGAATAAAACTGCTGCTCTCCTTAACTGAAATTATACTGTTTATATATAGAGCAATAATAGCAGCGGTTGCCAATTACACATCATTTTTCTAAACCACGAGTGGGTAAAATAGGGAAGCAAAGATGCTCTTTAAAATGACCTTGTGACACAAGTGATGCAACATGAAAGGAAGTGACACCGACCTCGTCTCTCCATCTTGTGATGGGTCTAAAAATTTGCAATGACGCCAGGCTGATCACCAGCTTGTGCCTTCGAAATAAGTTTACATTTTCCAGGAAACAGAGTACCACTTCACGCCACTTAGATTTTCTCTATATAAGGAATGATCTATTCAGTATCTGCAGTATCCGATGGCCTTGAAACGGAGCAAAAAATAAATGAGCTATTGTCCCCAACTGAATACAGTGGTGGCTCACAAACTGGTGCCACAGAAACACACTGATGGCAGACACACAGAGAAGCCACTATAGAAGCAATGTTTACGTCATTATCAGCGACTCTGGACCTTACACACACGCACATTCACTGTGACTCGATGTCACTACAGCGTGCACACACAACTACTGCAAATCTAAGGCAAAATATACCAAAAATCAGTCTTTGTCATCTAGTTCTCAGAAATGGTTCAATTTAGACTGCTTGTTGTCAGAAATACCAATTTTTAATTTTTGGAATTTATATTTTTTAACACCTCTAAAATATCGATCACAGGTCGTAATGAGCAAAACGGAGTTTAAACATCTTTAAAAGCTGAAAACTCATCCACGCAGCATAAAATCAGCTACTACCTCAACAGGAAGACGTTCATCTCTTTAAAAGCAGTAACAATTATAAACTTCAGGGCCTTCTACATCTAGAGTGTAAAGGAAGAATTTCAAACGCTTGTTGCATCCTAATTTAAAGCAGCTCTTTCACAGAGTAAATCCTTTAACTGGGCACCCAGCTGGATGTGGAGCTAGGGGAGAAACTGTAGGCAGGAAATCCGATCTTGCTGTATTCCATGTGACTGCCTGCTCCGAGAATCCGGGAGCAACACTCCCCTGATTCATCCTCCAGAATTTCGAGGGCTAGCAGGGGGATAGGATCCTTTTCAGGTTGTATTGCAAGTGAGCTAACAGCAATCTCTTATCGTGATCTTCTATGCACACATATAGGTTTACACAATATTCATTTCCCACAGGTTTTTTTCCCCCCACAGAGTCTTGGATGAGTAGCAGAGCAGACTTCTGGTCTATACATCAGCTCATTTATCACCTGAAAGACCTGAAATCTGGAGTGTGTGTGCACGCTCTGTAAAAACATTACTGACAGTTAATACACAGTTTGGCCTAGATTGTGTCCAAGCCAAGTAGTGTGCTATTAAAAAGCCCTGCTTTGAAATAGGAGAACTGTCAGCAAACCATCTTCCTGTTATGAAGTGGGAAACAAAGGTAAAAAGAAGACAAATACATAAGCTGCGTGAGAAACTTCTTTTCATCAACAAAGCCAGAACAGGAGCCACGAGCAAGAATCCTATTTTTTTTCCTCCCCCCTCTCTGCAGAGGAACTTCATTAATCACTCTACCTTTCCCGTTAAAATCTGAACCACAAGTCATAAAGCAAATGTTCAGAGCGGCAGCAAACGATTGTATTGAAGGCTCCAATACAGCCCTGAGGAAGATGTCCCGTGGTGGTCTAATAGTTTCCTGGCAGTATAAGTGGAGTCCTCCTTCAGAGAACAATCAGAATAGTGTTTGAAGTGACAGGGATGATTGGAGGAGGGCTCGGAGAAAACGAGTAATGAAAAGCAGAGGTGGAACTAACTCCATCCACATGTACAGATCACAGAGACAAAGCCCTAAATGAAATCTTGTGCTGTAAGGGAGTAGCTGGCCTTTGATCACACATGAAAGGTAACAAGGTCACAAAAATGTTCAGTCTGACATACATTTAATTAGCAGTGTCATGTGTCTTACCAGGAGTTCGTCCATGCTGGTCTGGCACTTCTCCAGGTTGATGCGTTTAATAGCCACCTTCTCCTTGCGTGGTATACAGTAGGCTGCTTGAACCACAGCTGTGGCCCCACTCCCTGAAACGCACAAGAAAACAAGTTATTAATACCTTGATCGGTCATTCTTTCAAAGGTGGGTCATAGTTCATCTCCCCGGCAATGTTTTTCAGCCTCTCCCGACGGATGGTGGCGTTTTCCAAAAGTTATATGTGCCCTGAAAACTTCCAACAGAAGACATCAAAGAGAAATCCTAATCACCGTTTGATACACATCAGCCATCTCCTTTTTATTTTAAGCTCCTTCCAGATGTCTGAACTCTTTACCCCGACTCTAACGGTGATTCAAGCCACTCAGTGGAGGAAACTGTCCTATAGTAACTTTTATTTGGGATTTCATTGGTTTTGTGATTGATTTGTTTTTGTTTTTCTGTTATTGCTTCCTCAATGCACTGTCATACACAGGTTTTGATGTCTTTATCTTCTGTGTTAAGCACATAGAGTTTATATGTAATGAAATAACCGATATATATATCCATGACAGAGCCTTCACCGCCTGAGGACGAACCAAAAATGTGGCTCCATCACTCCATTAGACTCGCTGTCTCTGATTTTCAGTCCAGTTCTTATGTAATTTGGCAAACCTCAGCCTTTTCTCCATTACATTTCCTTAATAATGGCTTCTTGACTTCCACCCATCCACTGAGACCATTTCTGATGAGGCTTTTAATGCTGTTTTATGCTCGTCAAACTGTTATCTTTGGCATTTTTTCATAGATTAACTAAAGAAATAAGCCGTTTTTGTGACAGGCTGCTAGTAACAAAGCGTCTAAAGATAGTTTAAATTGGTTCTTGGTGAAGTTGTCCGTTACGTGTAAACACTGGTTAATCCTTTGAGTTAGGTGACTTTTTAATGGTTAAATTACTCACAGTAGAGTATTAATTATCTTTATCATTTATTTATTGTTTTTATATAAAGTATAAAGATATAAAGACTGGACCGAAAATGAACTACTGCTGAAGACCACTTTGAAAACTACAAGAAAATCTGGTTCCTTGGAAGCAAAATAAAAAGAAATAGAACGGTGGCTCAAGCCTTTTGCACAGCACATCCAAAATTCACGGCTACCGCAGGATAATAAACATAACTTTTATCTGTTACCTCAAATTCCTTCAGAGTTCAAGAAGGTTAAACCGTGTTATACTCCGACATGTCATCCAAATTCTCTTTGGTACGGCTTAACTGTTTTTTTCATCAATTATGAATCCGCTCATGCAGATCCTCTCTCATGAAGCAGGCTTGATCGGAGCCAGTGACTGCTTGACCTTACATATCCTTAAGAGCTTCATCCCTGACAAGTCCCTTTTTTTCCTCTCCCTCTTTTTTTTTTTTAACATTGCTCTATTACTGAAGTGAAAAACCAGGGCTTACAGAGCAGAAACTCTAGCTGGCAATACACAACATTTTCAGTGTAATGCATACGTTAAACCCTTAAATCTGTTTAGCCTACTACTAATCTGATGCACAATAAAACAAAAAATGTAGATTGCAATCTGAATAAAGTTTATGGCAAATTAAACACAAGTGGGTGATCATTATCTTGAATAACATGATACTTTAGGACTAAAAGCATGTAAATGTTCCCCTGTATAGTGCGCAGTAATTTCACTGCCCCCTCACTGCTCTCATTTAGCACCAAGCACGCGCAAACAAGGTTGCTTCCACAAGATCTCTCGTGTATAAGTGACGCCTGCCAATGCAAGTAGCACATTCTCCTCTTGCAACAGGCTTTGGTAAGTGAAGGAGTTAGTGGTGAGTTGGCCCACTCCCCCAGTATGCTTTTTCTAACCTCTAGTGCCCTCATATTAAGCTATGCCCAAATATTAACAAAGTCCTCATTGTTTGGAGTTTTCATTGAGACTGTTGTTTATAGAAGTTTAAAAAGGGGGCATATTACAGGAAAAAACCCAACTCTTTTCAAATTAAAAACTAATGCTCTCCCTAATGACATGACAGACATGAAGTTAACATAATCCAGCTGTTTTTGTTCAAGATATCTGCGTATTTTCAAGCTCTGTACAGGATAAAATGGCAAAATCTGTGTATCCCAATTTATCCTGTACAAGTTTCTGTCATAATTAATGTATCTGCCTTCTTCAAACCAACAACGCAAGGTGGAGCAAAGGATGTGGTGACTGAAAAGGACAAAAGAAAAAAGCGATTCCAGCTGATGACTACTTATCAAATTATTGCAACTCCAATAAAATGTTCCCATCAAATGTTAATCTGTTACCTGCAAACATTAGAAAGTTACAATATATGTTTTCTCTGTATTTTAAACAACAGTGGCACAGAGGAAATATTGCTAACTAAAAGTGCTTGTCCTCTCCCCACCTCTTTCGCTGCCACCCCTCCATCCCTCTACAGCAGCGCTCACTGATCTTGAATACACAAAATATGAAATCCTACTTCCTACAGGGTGGGTGCGATCTATTAATTGTAACCTCTTCATAATGTGCGGTTGTCCTTGCACAACTCTGCACCGTCCAAGTAATCATGGATCACTCCACCGTTGAACGCTGTAGGGGTGGCTGAACAGTGCTGTAAATGTATCCTCCAGCCCCTCCCGACCCCTCCACTCCCTGCACCAATACCAAACAAACCTCTGGAGGCTGGCCAGTGATGGGAGTTCAGCCCCTGGCAGAACCACAGAGAGACAGTTTCCCTGTACACAGTGGAGTGTAAATTCCTCCACACAAACAAATAGTGAGTCGTCAGGGGTGGCTGGACAGGCTGGAGAGCATGTGTGTGGAGAGCATGGAAAAGGGGAAGGCTGTTGGGTAAACAGCAGGCGCGGTCAAAGGGTACCAAGAGCCACCAGGACATGTAGTCCAATTTATCAGCTGCTATTTGCAACTCCCCCACCTTAGCACAAAGTTTCACAGAGCAGGCGTGTGTCTGCTACGTGTTCATTTAAAGGATTTTTAAATACCTCATCTTTTAGTTTCTAAAAAAAAACCCCATAAATTAAGTAAATATACTATGATGCACACAGAGGGAAATGCATTAGGTAAAAGCCAGCAAGCTAATAACAATTTGAGAAGAAGTCTGACCTTATTATGACTCACTGAATACAGCCAAGTCAAAAAAAGAAAAAATCCAGATCTTACAAAATAAGCCTCAGTCACATCACCGTCATTCTTACAGACAGCACATCATCACCAACCTTTCTCCCCGAATGAGAGAGAGCACACAAAAGAGCCATACTCACAAAAGGCAAGCACTGCAGTAGTGCCAGGGCTTTGAAGCATCTAATCTACTAAGCAGTCTGGCACAGATACAAAGGCTGCAGATATAAAGCAGTAGTTTTTCTTCTTCTTCTGTCCCCCCCCCTTTTTGTGCATTAATTAATAAATAAATGAATCAACTTTATTTACTGTCAAACCACATAAATGAAAACAAATACTTCAAAAGTTCTGGCTCAGATTTTTATTTTTTTTTCTATTTCCAGCAGCACAACAACAACAACAACAACAACGACATTTTGCTTGTTCTGGAAATTGATGGCAAAATTAAATTCATATATTAAGTTAATTCATTAGGCGAAATCAAATGAAGACGATCCAGCCGGCAGCTGAAAATGTGACATGTTGACATGGTGTTACGCTACCTTGGTTATTTCTATGCGTTTTCATACGCATATAGATTTAATAGAAATCAAGATTTTCAGGTGTTGTTTTTATCTTTTTGTCTGAACTGTAGCCAAAACATCTAAAGAAATGACTGTATGAACGCAGTTAGAGTGGGGATACTTCTTCCTGGTTTCCAGTAATTAAGATCTATAATTACCCAAGTGCTGAGTCAAGAGGAAGCATCCCTACAGATTTTGCATATACCAAAGGGTCCATTTACTGTCTGAAGCTGTCTGAGTCTTAATTACCATCAGAGGGAAGTTTAAGATCATTCATCACATTTAGTTTTAAAACACTGTATGTGCAACAACCCGCTTGCCTCCAAATAGCAAGTACAGCTGCATACAGCGTGAAAACAACTTGTGTAAGAGAAGCATCTTTGGAGAAGGAAAAAAAAGAAGAAGAAGAAAGTGTTTTCAGTAAGCATGTTTCCTCAAAACAAGTTGAGTTTGGCATGGCAGCATTATACTATAACCCTGTTATTTGTGAATGACACATCAAAGTTTATAGATTTTTTTTTTTTGGGGCAACAGCATTTACCATTTGAGTCTAAATACTGTAATGAGGGTTTAATGAGAGCCAACATACAGATCATGGGGTCAGAATTTTTGTAGTTTTGCCACTAAACAAACAATGGCCAATTGAAAAGCAGACTTTCAGCTTTAATTCGAGGGGTTTTTACAAATGTTTTGTTTTAACTGTTTAGGAATTACACCCATTTATATGTACAGTCCACCATTTTCAGAGGCACGACTAGTTTCGTGATTACCTGAGGCCCATTTCCTTAATATCTGAAGTGGATGCAAAGTGTTGAGTTTTATCTAATAGCCTTTCACTGCAATTTTAAATATGAAGCCCAAAGAGATGTCAATGTAAGTGAAGGAGGCCAGTCATTAGACTGAAAAATCATAATAAACTTATCAGACAGCAAAACCAGTGGCCAAGGCTTGAAAGAGCACAGAAGACAACTAAAGTGCATGATGACAGAATTATTTCCATGGTTAAGAAAAATAACTTCATAACGTCTAACAAAGTCAAGAACATGCTCAAGGAAGTAGGAGTAACATTGTCAAGGTCTAAATTCAAGTGATGGAATGTAAATACAGAGTGTTAAACAACAAGGTGCAAAGCACAGGTTACAGTCAAGGACAGATTAGACTTTGCCAGAAAACATCTTAAAGAGTTTGCACAGTCCTTAAAAAAGTCCAATTTAATCTTTGGACAGATGAAATGAAGGTTAACAATATAACTGGATGGGAAAAGTATCAAGAAGTAGAGAAACAGCTCACGATCTGAAGTATACCACATCATCTGTCAAACATAATGGAGGCAATGTTATGGCTCAGGCACGTATGGCTGGCAGTGGAACGGGTCGGTAGTGTTTATTGATGATGTGACTGCTCCCAAGAAGCAGCAGGATGAATTGCGAAGCATACAGGGCGACATTCTCAGCTCAAATGCTGCAAAATCGATCAGAAAGCACTTCACAGTGCAAAAGCGACCCGAGAGTTTCTCAGGGTAAAGAAACGAGCACGAGCAGGTCAGTCGCCTGATTTCAACCCAACAGAGCACTCTGCTCAGTTGTTAAATATACAACTGAATGTGGAAAGACCAAAAAACAAGCAGCAACTGAGGAAATGCAGCATTGGATGCCGTCCATGGTTTTTAGCCTTTGGGCAGTGATTGACTGCAAAGGATTTTCATCCAAGTATTAAAAGCAATTTTTAAACATACAATTATGTTATTCTGTCCATGAAAGTGCAAAAAGTCAATTCAAAATGTTTTCCAGATGGATGATGTTTTTGTGGTTTCTTATTCTCACCTGTACCTATGCGTTCTCTGTATACAAGTGCAAAATAGCACTTGTATACAATACACCCTAAAACTCGATGACATACAAAATAATCCAGCTTGTATGCAAGAATACTTTATGATGTCACGAAATAAGGCCTGAGTCAATGTCTCCCCTTTTCAGCTGTGGCCTGCAATGTGACAGCGGCTCTCTCACCATATCTTTCCTGCTCTCACCAGGCCATTTCAGTGCCTGACGTCAGTTGTCTTTTATTACATTTCTTCTGCATACCTGGCTGACATTCCACAAGTTATTCAAAGGTACAACGAGAAATGTCACACATGACTAGAAACTGCACCGGTCCAGCACTTACAGCCTTTTAGTGCATATTCCTCTTCCATGTTCATCTTCCAGCTTGAACTACTTTAAAAACTAAATCTTAAAGCCTTAAAATGGCATTAAATTACAGATATCTTAGCCTGAGGTTGGATCCTGTTGTGGTATCTACTGAAGGTTTTTTTAAAGCCATCTAAGGGACAGAGCAAGCATTAGGGAGGAAACATGGTTGCTGGTGGATACAAACACTGGAAGCAGAAAGTTTCCAGTCTAGATTTGCCAACATGAATGATCCAAATTATGATCCAGGATCGGAGAGAGAGCTGTATTATTTTCCTATGGACCATGTCCAGTATGATCCAATCCTTAACAGAGGGAGAGAGTGGGTGTGAACCATGTAATCGCAAGTCCTCTTTCCCCAGGGAAGTTACAGAAAACAATAGCTTCGATGGGCACGCTGTGTATACAGAGCCATCCTCGACGCAGGAGCCTCTCAGCCGAGCAGAGAGCTGTGCAGCATCTCCATGAAAAGAGACCATTTATACAGTATCTATGCAACACTTTCTGCTAGGATGAGGACTAGAGGAGGGTTCAGAGGGGAGCCGGGCTTGCTCCTGCTCTTATCTGCAGTAGTAATTTAGCTCCACTAATGAATACCTGAGCGCTACAAACTAAAGAAAAGCCAAGCCAATTGGTCCGTCTATTGAAAGTCCATCAGCAGCGAAGAAGTCAGCGTCTATTTTATTAAATTAAAAAGAAAGTGAGATGAGGTTCTTAAAGAAAAAGGCCTGTGATTTTCCATTTTCAACCTTGTAATTGCAATAGCAAGTCGCTTTGGTTTTGTCTCAAAACAAACAACCTTAAGATTTAAGTTGGTGTCATGAGGATTTTTCTGTATTTCCTGCCTGACGTTTTATGAAACAAATGATAAAGAAGACACTCAGCAAGTTATTTCACAATGACATGAAAACGTATATGTAACTCCCGAGGGCAAGACTGTGTGACTTTGCTTTAATGTGATTCCCACTTGTGCTAAGAACATAAGAAGTCTTTAAGAGCGTAATCGTGGACTAAAGAAGAACATACAAGCTTTGAGAATAGAAAGGGAAATTTAGCTTTTTTAAAAGAAACCAATAGCTCTTCTCATGGTTGGTCTCAAGAGAGGAAATTGCAGCATCTTAGATCTTTCCTTCAACTTTTAAAAGAGAAAGAGAGAGAGAGGGGACTGTAATTTTGAAGCTGAGGAGGAACAGGAATATTCTTGTTTAAAGTGTGAGCCCGAGGATGCAGCCTCACACGGATGGTTATCTCCTTAAACTCGATGACATGCAAAGTAAACCAGCATGTTCAGATTTAAGGGGCACAACCTGAAAATAATCTGAGGGGACAAAACTAAGGCTCACTGTACAACCGCTTTCTGAGGCCAAGTTAATAATCGGTTCAACAATGAAACAGTCTCACTAGTTTCAAACTTTTGTGAGCAATTTTGTGTTAAAAACACTTCATAGGAAAATACAGCAGAGCTGATTGCTGTACAAGAAGGGCTTTATCTTTGTGGGCATGCCAAATTTCAGGGCGTTATCTTGCGTGGTGACCCGGTACAAATTTTCCAAGAAACTGGAGAGGGCACAACTGGGTCAAAGTTAATTTCAGCTCTTTTAAAAATACACAAAAGGGTGCTTTAGGGCTTGTAAAATTGACCCTCTGTAAACATACAGATTGCCTGTAGAGGAAGCATGCACTGCCTGGGCAAAAGTGAACCAGAGGCACAAATGAACCAGTCTGGGGGAACAATACTTTGCTTATATTCTTCACACTCTTCTCCTCACCTTCTCCCTTTGAGATTTTTTTTTTTTTTTTTTAAACAAAGCCAGCCCAAAGGTAGGACAGGTCATCTATTTGTGGGGCTGGACTTTTCATAACTACACAAGTGAAAGCTCCTCATTAAGTCATCCTCTTAACGCTGCAAGGAAAGGTGAAACAAGCCTCCAGGAATTTTTTTTTTTTAAACTTTAGAATAGTATCAGAGGAACAAGAGCAAATATTAAAAGATTATTGCTTATGTTAGCCATGAGATTAGTATTGTGAAGCCCTCTAATACTGATTGGTCCTCAGTAAACGCTCTTGCAGTGAATTGACCCAACTTTGAGGACTACAGCCTGCAAATTCTGCCCTGTCATCATTATTATTATTTTATGTATTTTTTTTTTTTTTTTTTTTGAGGAGGGGGGCTTTTAGCTCCTGTGTTTAGTGTATTACAAAATGAGATAGGAGTGAATAATAACACAGTGGGTTTAAGTTTTAGCCTAGCTACAGTATCTTTACATGGGTTACTTTTAGTTGCCCCACCCCCTCCAAAAAATAACTTTGTCACTTCTATTAAAAAAGAAATAAATAAATCCTGCAGGTTAAATGTGACACAATTAATACTATTGCTATCCACAGATACGGCGTCCTCTAGCTAAAGTCCATTTATGAAAGTATCAAGCTAGCTGTTCACATGTATGAAGAGCTGCTCAATGAAAGCAGTTATTTTCCAGAACGTAGACTATAACGTTATTAACGTTCGTTTACGACTTCGTCATAGCCCCAGCGGACGGGGTCATCGCTCTCGGGGGAGGCATTCCTCTGACTGCCCAAGTCACAACACCGCCCGGCTAGAATTGGCCAATTTACCAAAGGCGAAGAACTCAACGCAGCTCAGGAGAAGGAGGATGCCTTCTTTCTGTTCGGTTAACATCTGAATGGTACGAGCTTGTGTTCATCGTCCTAACCCCTGCGTTCAGAGAGAGCTCACGGGGAAATTCAAACTGACGGTTTACACGTAGCTAACAAGCTAAGGATCACATACCAATCACCTCGTGTAGCTCGTAATCATCTTTGTTGATGGACCAGGGTTGGGAGCTCAGGTCCTCCGACATGGCTGAGGGATCCGCTGGGGCAGGACTCTCTGTGTGTAGAAAGGTGGTGAATCCAAAAAGCGGGCGTAAAAATTAGTCAAAGTAATCCAAACAGGACTAACAAGAGCGACACTTCCCCTTCTTTGCGAATCCTGCAGCACTCCTGTCATTCCCAAAGTTTGACACTAGCCTAGCAGCCCCGCCTACCGCATTCCTACTGAGAAAATGTGACCCTTCCTGGCGGACATATTGAGTGTGGCACACTATCGACGCTGAGTGCTGCGGTTCGGAAAACTGCCGAAACAAGCCGAGTGCTTCCGCCACACTTTTAATGGCGGATCCCACGCGACATCGCCCCAGAGTGTGCCCTTACAGGTTTAGGTTCAACTTATTACCTCAATATAAACCACTTCTTTTCCACTAAAATTAGCACATTATGCTTCTACTGATTCATCATATAATATAGTTTGAATGGCGTACAATGTGAAAACATCAAACCACCAAGCTAGGCAACTGAAACACCTGACAGGGAAAAGTCAGGGATTAACATTCTCAAAGAGCAGTCTGTGAGAGGAGGCATGTTTCGCCAGCAAGAGCCTGCCTCTGATTGGACAGAACCACGTATACTGCTTTCTGATTGGGTGTTCGTGCGTTTACTGTAAAGCGTAGACCACAGTTTTCCTTACCGCATTAAATTAGAGACCTCTGGTGGTTTATTTTATACCATACAGGATTTGCACAGTCGCAACAAATGCAGGGAAACTAAAGGTATATTTAATTTTATAGTTCCATATTATTAATTTTTTATTTAAAAAAAACAAACAAACAAAGACTTTGAATAATACACCACGTTAACTTTATTCGTTTATTTAAAAAAACAACATTATTTTAATTGGTCTAAAAAGAGCATTTTAAAAACACAAACTCAAAAGTAGAGATCCCACAGTAACAGAATTGCTGCACAAAAAGGCAGGTGTCAGCTGTCAGTAGAACTGAACTTGTGAAAGTATCAGAGCCAAAACAGTTCTTCCTCTTTAAGCTTCAATTTCATGAACAAGTTTGCTCAAAAGAGGAAGTGGCAAAAGAATGTACCCTTCTTTTCAATGCAACACACATAAAACACAAAATAGGGCCACACAAAACCCCTGTTAGAAGAGGAAATCTCATAATATGATAATGACTCTGTGCACTGAGAACTTTGCTGGCGTTGGATACTACTGTCCAGTCTCACTTTCATAATGACAGTGTGCAGGAATCTGTATTGTCTCCAAAGGAAGTGCAATTTGAAGCAGTAAAATATATACATACAGTGTAATCATGAGATTCCTCCAATGTTGCATTTGGCCACTGTCCAACATAATCTTTTAATGGAATAACAAAAAGGCACTTTGAAATATGATTAACCACCTGCTCCACAGTTATGGCAGCGACAGAGCTTTGGCAAGCCGAGTCCAGAACCAGGCCTGCGTGCAAGGCCGGGTGTAGTCACAAATGGTGAGGAAGCGTAAAATGCTGGGGAAGGGCTTTGTCATCGGCTTGTAGATCACTGGAATGAGGCGTTTACTTCGAGCTCCTGAAATAGAAAAAAAAGAATATAAATGATTAAGCTGCACGCATAAGCCAGAAAAATTAAAACAGGGTTGTTTAATATAAAATATTTATATATGTGTGTGTGCATTACCAGGACAAAGGCTGAGAGCAAACTTGGTCTGAAAGTCACAGGCATCGCTGTCGAGATATTCATCAGAAATCACCACCACCATCCGTTTACACCTGCGTGCAAGGTCACATGTTATAGTCAGTTGCAAAAACTGTGAGAGCAAGAAAACAGAGATTTCAGGAAACATGACTGGCTGAGAATTGGATTTCTTCTGTCAGGTGACTTTCAATATCTGAATTTCAGATGAAACTGACGTTAGTTATGTCTAGCTTTCTAAACCATCTCTGAACTTTCCATTTCTACATTTTATCGACACACACAGGCACGAATACACAGATTATTAACCAAACGGCAAACAAGTCTGAACCACATCCTGCGCTAGTGCATGCTTGATGGCTGCGCCTGTTGGAATTCGTGTTGCATCTGACTAACAAATGCAAAATTGAATTGCAAAAAAAACAAAAAAAAAACAAACAAACTGTAAATCAGTATCATGTAAACTGCTTTTTTTGGACCATAATGACCTACTTGGAGTTTCAGACTCACACCTGGCCCCATAACGTTATTCGCTTAATCACTTTTTCAAGTTAAAATTAGAACAAAACAAAAAAACTGAAAAGACCAAACAAAAACCAGGTTAGTAAATGTGTCAGTGTCCCACCTCTTCTCGATGAGTTCACTAGTGATGGTCCACACGCAGGAGCCCGGGAGGACGTCTCTGTCGAACACACACAGTTTCAGCTTGTAGTCCGTCTGCTCCAGCTCACGGATCATTTCGTGGACGAACGCAAAGTCTCTCTGGCAGTAGCAGATGAAGGCATCAAACATCTCGGGAACCCCTGGATTCAAAACATCTCGATTCAACTCAATGGTTAAAGTTTCACACAAACACACACACAGAGGGCCATTAATCAGAAACTGACATCACTGACACAACATAAAACTCCTAGAGCGAAGTACATAAGAATAATAAGAAAACCACAAGGCTGCGGAGGAAACAGGAGCAGCGAGGCCGTGTAGCAGTGCACGATTAGTGCTTCAGATAAATGGTCAGATGAAGAGACAAGTAGGAGTGTTTTTTCCCCTGTGATAGTTTACCACAGAAAACACCCAAAAAAACAAACAGCTACAAAGTCTCGAAGTTTCGAATATATAACAGATGAGTCTGTGCTGTTTATTAAGGAAAAAAACTATAATAAGTTGATATTAATAAGTATTGTGAATTTCGAAGGAAGCCTACATTTACAAAGTGAAGGAAATCATTATGCAAACACAGTTATGTAGCTGGTTAAGCTGCAATCAGTTAAAACTAATGCATATAGGGCTGCAGAACTTAACCATATCAGCCAAATGTAGCAAAGAGAGCTTTTCAGTGACAGTGGCAGTAATACTGCACCGATGCTGAAGATGAGCAGATTAGAGGACATGTGCTGAGTCATTTACGCTGTCTTTGAAGCGCTATTGTTAATGCTAATGGGAGGTTCTTTATAAAATATTTCGACATAATGTGAGCATATGTGTATGCATATATATTATTGTAAGTTCATACAAATGCTCACCTTCAGGGTCATCATCCACAGTGATCCCAGACCTCTCAGGGGTGCGAGGGACACAGCTGTCGACCTCAGGAACCTGGAGCGGGGGTTCAGCTTTCTTTTTAAGATTCTCACAGTACTTCCGGACATCCTCATCTGGGAACAAAACGGCGCAAAACGGCACACATGAGCGCAAACATGCAGTCAGTTCAGGGAGATGCCTTGGGAATGTAGGTACAAACGCAGCAGACTCCATGTGATGGACATATAGCTGTGTTTAAACTCGGTTATTACACTAACGCTTACGCATTTGGGCAAATATTGCGAAAGACACTCTCTTAGTCACGAGTGTAAGATCTATTTAAGCAACATTGGAATTCATTGTTAATAATTTCCTGAACCAGGCGACAGGGGCAAGGTGGGGTACAAAAGCAAGCATGCATTAAGAATAAGCAGAAGTTATGACCGGTCCTAATCAATGCAAAAAAAAAAATCAATCCTAATCGACGACAGGCATTTATTTATTAAAGACAAGTGGATCTAAGTGGAATGGCAGTAACGCACTTATCAGTGGTCGCAGATCCTCCACGATGTCTTCTCTGTCCAGCTCCGAGAGCATTGACAACAACTTCCCCACTGACGTGTCTGTGCTCCGGGCCTGCCAGTCCTCCAGAACCGTACAGGTTGGGTTTTTGGACACTTCGTAGTTCTTTATTTCCAGGTAGTTGAAGCCCATGGCCTCTGCGAGCGCCATCCAGTCCGCTGCTACCGTGTGCTTGGGGTTCAGATAAAGTCCCAGCTTTTTCCTCACGCCCATGTTTAGCGCAACGAGAGGAATCTTCTCCAAGTCAACTTTCGAGTCGGCGCAAGCCATGTTCCAAAAGTTTCCGGTTAAGTTAACGGAGTTTTTTGTATAAGTAAGAAAGACTAAACATTATAAAGATAGACGTGATTGAAATGCTGTGTTGTGTCGGAAGTCTACAACACAACCTACCTGAGGAAGTGAAGTCTTTGCGCCGGAGTGCGTCACAGACGGGGGGAGGAGATGTGTTATGTACCAAGTGGAGCTAACAACCCAAAGTGCGATTCTTTTTTTATTTTTAAAACACCGACATTATTGTTATTACTATTACTCCTGCGACCACAAGAGAAGAGAGCTTGTCAAGGATAAATGAAAGTTCTCACAGGAGCGAGCTCCACTGAAAATAAATAGACACGCACATTTTCTGTTCCCGTTTACTCTCATCTGTATAGCTGCTCAGAAAGAGCGGACTGACTTCCTTGCTCTGATAAATGGAGGTCAAGATTTAGTGCATCAGATAGCAACTTTAATATAGCCGTTTTGTAACCATCACACATAAAGCAAAAACAAAGTATAAATGCACAGAAAACCTGCAAGAACAAAGTAACAGTAATCTGTTCAAAACATCATATGAGGTCATTACAGGTGATTCTGAATCATAAAAAAAACACATTGTGGTTTTTCACAGTCGCTGCATAGCCGGAAACACAGCGAAGGATCCATAGAAGGCCCTTGATGTGGCAATTTTCTACAGAACTGATGGCCTGATCAGTGAAGTTAAAGCACCGTAACATGTGCTTCCTCAAATCCTCATTCTTCAGCTTCCCTGAATCAATACATCAACGTGCCAGACAGATTTTCATGGAAACAGTTCAAGATTAAATCAGTGGAGCGTCCACGTGTTCACAGGTTCTTGCTTCTGGAGAAGTAGAAGTCGATGCCTCTGTCCCGATGCTGTTTGGGGGTGTGAGACGGGCCTTTCTTTCCTCTTGGTGAAGGTCCTGTGCCACCCTGAAGAAAAGAAAGAAAGAAAAAAACTTTTTTAAAACTGCATAAAAGAAAATACACACAATTAAAAATAAAATAAGGAAAGAAATGTAGAATTTGTTTTCAAATACATCTGAGGGATGGCAAGATATTTCACTGGGTAGAAAAGACACAAAAACAATGTTATGTCACAAATTATATTAACATTTTTTTATTTTCTAAAACAACACAATGAACGTGTCGACCTCTTCTGATTTTAATAAATGAAACACTTTAAGGGGAAGTGTTTCTCTTGTTGCGGAACTGGTGACAACGTGACAAGGGGCCCCAAAATAGACTGGAGCAGCAGACGCTTTTCTATTTACTGAGATATAAGTGTATATTATTATTTATGGAAAGTTTAGTTTAAGTTTAGATAAAGCTGAAGAGTAACATGTAGTAATATCTGCCAGATACATGTAGTGGGTTAAAAGTGCAATTAGGCCTTAGAGCTGTAGTAGATAAGAAGTACAAGAACTAGAACGTACAAACAATAGTGGAGTAAGTCTATTTATATCTAAGCGCTTTTATTTGCAGCAGTTATGGATTAAACACTAATATAGCAGCACTACACAATCACACTAACTACTTCCCTTCCCCCAGACACCCACCGCTTTCTTGTTAATGTGTCTGCTCCATTCAGGTGCCGTAACAATGGGAGCGGGATAGGTGTCGCCGAGGGTCACATGAGCGTGGGCCAGCGCAGCGTTGCTGAGTGACCATGGTGTGTGCACATCACCTCCTCTGATATTCTGCAACTCTGGAACCCACTGTCGGACGTAATCTCCCTGAAAGACAAACGCAAACCGATGAGTCAAAACTGATTTCCTCACATTTTGCCCTATTTTTAATCTCAATAATAAAACAGCAAAGCCTGCACAACAGGTGACTCAGCAGTTTTGTCTTGAAGCGCAAAAGGTAAAGTTTTAGACAAATGTCAAAAGGAAATGAAACGGTGTTTACTTTGTCAAACGTACATTATTGTCATAGTCGAGGCCTTGTTTGATCATGTTGAACTTCCTGTTCTCTCTGGGGTCATTTCCAATCCCAGCGCTGTACAGCCAGTTACCATAATTGCTGCAGACATCGTGGTCGATCTTTGTAAGGAACATTTAAAAAGATGAGTTTTGTATTAATATCTGAATATTATATTCTTAAACAACTAAGCTTTGAAATAATTTATAAAGATAATAAACAACTACTGCTTACCAGAAGGGACTCAAACCACTCAGCTCCCATCCTCCAGTCAAGGCCCAGATCCTTTGTGAGGAAGCTAGCGACATTTTGACGCCCCCTGTTGGACATAAAGCCGGTCGCTGCCAACTCCCTCATGTTGGCGTCAACAAAAGGCACTCCGGTGCATCCCTCTGTACGTTCCAGTTGCACATAAATTCACCTTTATATTCATATACTATACGTACTGTTTCAGTTCAAAGAATAATTCATGCAGGATGAGTGAAGAGCACAAACCTTTCCATGCATCAAATAGCTTCATGTCCTTTTTCCATGGCACAGATTTGTCTTGAAGTCCTGAGTTGAAGTCACAGTGACATGAAATATACCTTTTCATGCAGACAACAACAATAATAATAAAAGTAACATAAAAACATCAGCTTACTGTACCTTTGACCTGAAAAATCCTATTTCCGTACTTCACACTCACAAACCTGAAGTAGTCCCTCCACAAAAGCTCAAAAATTACCCTGTAGGACAGCAGGGAAGCTCATCAGATAGGGAAAAAATAAAATATGACAAATATAGATTTTCACATATCACCAGCCTGTGTGCTCACCAATATGTGCTCTGATTAGCTGTCCGCTCCTTCTCGTACTGCTTGATCTGATGATAAATATATCTGGGTGAAATGCAACCCATTGCCAGCCTGCAGGATACCAAAGCTGCACCATTAGACAGAATCACGGGAATTACCTCAATGAAATATTAAACTCCATGTAGCAAAGTGGAGCAGAGAGGCAGTGATACATTTGTACTCACCAAGGTGAAAACTTGGTGGAATAATCCACACCGATTAAACCGTTACGAGTCTCTTTGTACGTTGCAACTGCATCCTTTAAAACAGACATCATGGAGGATCTTTAATAGATCATCTGGGATTTTTTTTTCTCCATAGTTCTCTAAACAGCAGCTAATGTAAAACACATTTTGCACTCACAGTGTCCCAGAAATAGTGTTTAAGTCTGGCCAGGGCGTGACTCTCCCCACCACTGCAGGGGAAGGCTGAGCGAGGATCAATCACAGGCTCTGGAAGGGGAAAAGTGTTTCATGATTAGGCTTCTTTAGACATAATAAACATCCTGAATCATAAACACATAGAATAAATGCGCGGACATGTGTCTTGGTGGATTGTTCACCTGTCTGTTGCAGGTCCTCTGCTGTAGGAATGGCTCCTTCCTCGAGGCCTGGAGGAAGGGGATTTAGCTTCTCTGGGGTTGAGAAGACCGGCCTCACCCTGCCCTCGCTCTCCACTGCCTTTCTGAACTGAGTGTACACATCAGGAAGCCTAAAAACAGAGGGAAATATTACAAGGCACTTCTTAACCTGCAGTGTATCTTTTACAAAAAGGGTAGCTTCCTCTCTGTATCTGCTTTCACACCTGGACATGTGGGGGAACGGAAGATCATCTCTGTGGTACAATGTAGAGCCCCAGCAGGTATGAACTTTGACCTTCATCTGTGCACACACATCTTTTACCCTTTTCTCCACATTCAGCTCTTCTGAGGTAACCTGTAGAAAAAGCACATGATGGTGAAAACCACGCTCCAATGGCCAGACAGCACTTTTGCTGTTATCTGTAATATGAGAGAGCACCTCTTCATGGAAAGCCACACTACTGACAGAGCCCAGTTGCCTGACGAGGTCTGCAACTACTTCCTCTGGCTTACCCCGTCTCACCACGAGATTGCTGTCAAACACACACACAAAATAAACACAGAGACACATATATAAGCCTCATTCCATGCCAGGCAAGCTGCATCCTGGGTAGAGTGCTAGTTGACAGGAAAAAGTGATGGGAACAGTGTGTGCAGAAGCAATGCTAATATAAACATAACCGCTGTAAGTCCAGGTGCGTCCTGATCCTGTTACACGTATCAATTCAATCCTAGAAAGCCAAGGCCAGTGTCTTCACTGAGTTAACAATAACATGATAGAAAAGTAAACTGATCTCTTATAAACCTTTCATAGAGACTGAGTTAGCGACAGTGTAGCAAAGGCGAAACTTGACAGTGGGGTTAGGTAAAGAAAAATCTTGTGAGTGATAGTTTTATTACCTGCCTTTGCTGATCAGTGTGTTTCTGAGGTCTCTGATACTCTCCAGTAAGAAGCGCAGACGGAAAGGCCCAGTCTTTGGTAAGCTGTAGTTGTAAGTGCCCACATAGTGTCTGGGGTCGAAGCAGTACAGCGGGACTATGTGTTCAGCGTTTCTTTGGGCCCAGTGGAAAAGCTGCATATCGAGCATACAATAAACATACTGCAGCAATTATGTGAAACAGCACATTTGATTTTACGATAGAAACACCTTTGACTATTGATATGGATGGTAGAGGTGGGCTTGTTTCTGTCCTCCAAGTAGAGTATGTGACTCACTGAATTGTGTTAAATAAATACATTTTGTGTGCTTTTGAATTGTTTTTCTATTTGCTGTTGCTTTCTTAAGTTGCTGTACATTTAACCACTCAGTACCACCCTAGATATGGTTTACTTTATAAAAAAAGAAAAGAAAAGAAAAGAAAAGAAAACCTAATAAACGAAAATTGAATTTAATATTAAAAATTCCCTGAAAGTTAGCAAGCATGCTCAATGGTTCAGTTTTATATATATTTCTTTTTTTTTTCTTTTTTTAAATTCTAACTAGATGTCACAAGTTTGTGGAAGCTTGTTTCCACCACCGGGGGGGAAATGCCAGGCAGAACCAATGTTTTCTACAGTCATTGGGCAGAGTCCAAATTTGGAATTTATTTTCGAGTAAGTCGAAGTTTCGAGATACGTAACTCGAATTTTTAAGCTATTAAGTCAAGATACTAACTCGAAATTTTGATTTATTTATGCAATTTTTGCAGCTGCAAAAATAACCTTCGATAGTGTTAGATCAGTGGTTCTTAACCTGGGTTCGATCGAACTCTAGGGGTTCGGTGAGTCGGTCTCAGGGGTTCGGCAGAGCCTCCGCCGTGACATGCACGGCTCATTTTGTGCACCAGTAAAAACATATGTATGTCTTGAATTTGAAAAAAATCTTATTTTATTTTCACTAAAGAGGGGTTCAGTGAATGCGCATATGAAACTGGTGGGGTTCGGTACCTCCAAAAAGGTTAAGAACCACTGTGTTAGATACTTAAAACAGGATAGGGGTTAAAAAGCAGTCAAGTTTAAAAATTAAAAGTGTGTAATCATTAGTTTTGGGGAACATGCTTTTATTCTGGAGGTCTTGTACCGGTAGTAATACCGCTGTAACGTGGCTGCAGGCTATATTGGAGTTATTGTAATTTTAATGTCGACGTTAACATGTTTAAACAATTTCTTTAATGTCGTCAACAAATCAAATAATTAACATGCGAAGTAATCGTGTTTTTTTAAAACATTTAAGTTTAACAACGTCGCACTTTTTTCTACAAACTCATGTTCTTACCTCGTTGTCGTGGAGACGCAAGTCGTTTCTTAGCAAACATATTACTGTACGGGAGGAAGACATGTTTGCTTTGTTTCCACCACAGCAGCAATAGTCTTGTTTTAAGCACTGAGGAAGAGAGACCTCGGTGTCAGAGAGTTGTACCTCCCGGGTTAGCGTCAGTTGTCTCTTCGGCGGCTCCTCTCTGGCAGTCACGTTTTCAGACACGACGTTACAAAACGGCAGGTTTTGTAAGTTGGTTTTCTAACAGCTGCTCCGACAGTGTTGGTGTTAATCGTTTTTAGTCAAAATTATCTAACTATTTATATTGTGTTATTTTCAAATTAGGCTTTATACTGGCATTTAAAAAAATAAATCATATTTCGTATTGTCTTTGGATAACTAAGTAGTGTGTTTGTGTGTTGCCTTTTCTTATACCGTCTTATGAAAATATGGTCCTAACCATGAGTTTGCAGAGTTGAAGAAAAGCTATTTTATTGAGTCTTAATTGAATTGAATATACATACACAATTTTAAATTACATCCCATTTTTTCTTTAAAACAGAGTTACCATGTAATAGGGATGTGTCTGTTATAACTATTAACTATTATTCAGTTAGACTGACATATAAAAACAACAAAGTAATAAAAACGTAAGGCACAATTACAAAAGGTTCAGTCATTTAACCGAGCCTCTTACAAATGACGTCACAAAGCCCCCATGTGTCTACACCCATAGCCATTAGGTCCACAAAATAATTTATAAAGCTGTTCTGTAATATATAAAAGTACATATCAACAGCTGGAGATCATCTATGACAAAAACAATCATGCTGTGTCCTTTACTCCCATCCACTTTATCTTGGTGCCAAAAGAAACTTTTGATTTTGATAGGTCACATCACATGTGCCCAGTAAGAATACATATGTAAACAGCACAAATAGTAATAAGCGTAATACCCTTACCGTTACGATTATGAAGGGATCCATGGAGAATTTTCTTCTCTGTAAGAGATTCAGAAAAATTTGAGAACCTGTGATCTAAATAGAAAAGAATTAAGCAAGTGGGTGAAATAAAATGCACACTCATGGCCACTTTATTCCTGTCCAGCTGCTTGGAATGGAAACATATAATCAGCTATGTGGCTGTTATTCATTTAAGGATGGTCAAGAATACCTGCAGGAGTTCAAACTGAGCATCAGAATGGGGAAGAAAGGCTGTTTAAATTATTTGAACGTGGCATGGTTGTTGGTGCCCG
Organism: Aulonocara sp. 'chitande type north' Nkhata Bay; assembly: GCF_057382095.1. Taxonomy (NCBI): domain Eukaryota; kingdom Metazoa; phylum Chordata; class Actinopteri; order Cichliformes; family Cichlidae; genus Aulonocara; species Aulonocara sp. 'chitande type north' Nkhata Bay. The sequence goes on along the minus strand of NC_141352.1, from coordinate 19,163,482 downwards.
ACAAGCTGGTCTGAGTATTTCAGAAACTGCTAATCTACTGGGATTTTTCCACACAACCATCCCTACTGTTTACAGTTATGGAAGACCATGCTGAGTGCTACTCTTGTCGAAAAAGAACAGCAAATTGAACCTGCAGTTCACACAGGCACACTGAAACAGAACAGATTAGAAAAATATTTCTTGGTCTTATGTGCCTCAATTTCTGTTGATATTTTGATGACAGGGTCACAATTTGGTGTAAACAGCATGAAAACATGGATCGAACCTGCCCAGCAGTTAAGCGCAGTCGTGGTGTAATGGTGTGGGGGATTTTTTTTGATACACTTTTGGCCTTTTTAAGAATTGTTTAGATACCAGAGTATTACTGCTGACCATGTCCATGCCTTTATGACCACAGTGTACTCATCTTCTGATGGCTGCTTCCAACAGGATAACACAGCATGTCACACACCTCAGATCATCTCAGCCTGGTTTCTCTAACATGACAATGAGTTCACTGTACCCAAATGGCCTCCACAATCATCATATCACAATCCAATAGAGCACCTTTGGGATGTGGTGAAACAGGAGATTCCCACCATGGAGGTACAGCTGCCAAATCATAAGCCCAATAAGAAAGTTGTTGGTAGAGTCCAAAAGAAAATATCAATTTCAGCATTCAACCATCCATCTATCAATCATGAGATCACAACTATAAATACATACATTAATGGGGGAAAAAAAGTGTCATAAAAGTCAACTTTTAATTCAATTTGCAAATTATAAAAAAATCATTGTGAAACATAGTCTTAAGACCTTCAATTTATTAAGTTAAATGTACAAAAGTTCAATGACTTGATACATTTCATGTTTCAAGGCTTTGTCATTCAGACCAAACAAACTCCGTCCCATTCGAAAGCCTCCCAGTCTGTTCATCCTGCCTACCTTCTCTTAAAAGAGGCAACCATTCATTCTCCTGTCTAAATCACAGTACAATCTACTGTATAACGTAGCTATTTCAAATAGATTTTGTTTATAATGTAAAAAGAAATTTCATACAAAAGTGCAGAACAATATGTATGTACAGTATAATCTTTTGTTGGTTTTTCCATATAAAAGATTTTCAGCTAATCCTGCGTGTGCTTTCTACTAAACAGCCGCTCGCCTTACAAGGAAGCTCTCTGCTTTGGCAGTGAACGTTTGTGTTTGCAAGCACACTCAGGTAAGGCACTAAGGGTTGAAAAGATTGGATCGTCATTCTTTTAAGTGCCTGTGTGTTACAGCAAGTCACGACACCTCCGACATCGACCCCCCCACCCCACAGTTAAACTTTCATTTCATCTCCACTTTAAAGAACACATCATTCCACTCCATCCTTCCAACTCAATGTTTTGTTTTTTTTGGCAACTTGTAATAATAAGCTCCGCCTCACATGACGTCACAGAGACCACGGTGTGCCGTCAAAGTCATTAAGAGACCCATTCGAGATGGCGTGGAAAGCTAAATAAAGGCGTGGGGTGAAGTTACAGCAAAAATATAAACAAGACGCTTCCTTCGGTCTAATTTCACAATCTTTAAAAAAAATTATTAAAAAAAAAAGTGACGTTAATGCGTCCGATTTGGTCTGTGCACAAAGCTGCCATAACACAGGAAAGGCTATATGGGGCTCTGAGGTGGCAAAAAAAGTCAGACATGACTAATACTGCACGTTTTCTAAAAGTTATCGAAAGGTTTCAGTCTCTGCAACGTTTCTTTGGCCACTTCTGAATGGAACAAGGCTCGCTGCATGGGAGGATGGAATGACAACAGTAGTGTTGGTATTGCTTAAGAGACATTGCACACGAATGCGCAAAAACAGTTCGCTTCTTCTTTTTCTTCTTTTACACTGAAACACAATTCTCAATAATATATAAAAAAAAAATGCATCAAATAGAAAAATATCTCCTCGGCTGATTATCCTGCACGTCGGAAATGTTTCAATGCATGATATCAAAAAGTGCAACATTGACAATCCTTCCTAAAATGGGCTTGTTTTTGTGAGTGCTTATGAAAGCAGGGTACTGGTGACCCTCGCAGACGTTATAAAAGACATTCTTACTTACAAATTCTTATTGTAAGGCGTTGGCAAAAAATACATTTACATTTTGTTTTTAAAAAATCACAATAGACATCTCATCTGCTAGGATGACTTTATATGCATCATAGAAAAATATTTTACCATCTTAAATTCTGCCCACAGCTTTCTTTAGGCTGATAAGAAACTTACAGTACGGTCACGTGTGATCAATGTAATCACAATTACGTCTCCTCGATCCCGAGACGCTGTTCTGCAGCAGTAAGTGGGTGTAAAGTGATACCTAAAGGTTGAGACGCGACACTTTGCTCTAACCTTGGTCACTTTTCCTGCGCTTGTTAAAAGGACAGCAGTCTGGAGCTTGTGAGACTGCCTTCTTGTTAGTGCCCTCCTGAGGGAACACCATGCAAAACCTCAGAGGACTCTGGAGGTCTTAACAGCAGTCACCCTTCCCTCTCAGGGAATAGTCCAGGTGGAGCTAGTAGGATGCAGGAGTCTCGACAAGGCAGACACTAGTGGTGGATAACAGGAAGTTGGGAGTGGTACTGAGCCCTGGAGCTTGGTGACGAGGGGAGGGGGCCCTGGGGATGGGACGGGCCGGAGAGGAGGGGATGCACCGGGGCCACGGAGGCCTCACAGGCAGGGAAGGGGAAGGGGATCCACAGGAGCTCAGAAGCTGCCCTGAACGAATGGGTGGCTGAGCAGAAAGTCTGCAGTGGGCCTCCACTTCTCCTCCACAAACACCTGCCGCAGGAAGTCCCTGCAAGCGTCGGACACACCCTCGGGAAGCGTGGGCTTTGTAGGCTGGGTGGCGATCTTAAAAATGGCTGCCATGGCTTCGTACTCGGCCCACGGGGGTTTCTGGGTCAACATCTCAACAACGGTGCAGGCGACACTCCTGAAGGAAAACAGCACAACAGGAAAAATGATTTGAATGGAGCTCGGCTTGTGTCTATTGTCTACCTTGCACCTCCAACTGTTGTGTCAAATACCAGAGTTAACCCTATGACACGAGCGCAAATCCAAACAAACTTATTCCAGTATTGTACTCTTTCTCTAAAGCTTGGAGCAACCAATTACGCCCTAGAACAATGGGCCCAAAAACTGCTGAATCTCACAAAAATCTACAGTTAACACTGTTTGGCAATGCAATGATACGTTAGTATATCTGGCTTCTTATCAAGTCTTTAAGTAAGCGCGCTCTCTTAGAAAACTGTATAAAGTGCTCTAATCTATCGGCACATACAGCCCTTATTTAAAGTTCATATTTATGTGAGTTTCTGAAGTAGCGTGTAACTAAAAAAGTTCATTTATTCCATTTATTACTCGACTGCATTTCTAATTTCAACGCCTCAGTGTGTTAAATATCAACAGTATTAGTAAACAGAGTGCATATCGCAGCAACTGATAACAATATCATTTATTGCTCAAGGTCATTTTATTGCTTTTGCTTTTACAGCGACGGCAGCAATCTGATATTGTTCGCCCCTTCAATCAATACAGTTCTATCTAATAATTTCCTTACCACACATCAGCTTTCCTCCCATATCCCTCCCCGTTGATGACTTCAGGGCTCATCCAGTAGGGGGTGCCAGTGACAGACTTGATGCCTGTACCAGACATGCAGATGGTCTGGATACGTTTGCTGGCTCCAAAGTCTCCCAGCTTCACGTTTCCCGAGGAGTCTCTCAGGATGTTAGCACCTGGTGGATCGAAACAAAACGAGCTTGAAAGTATTCAGGACTCTCCCGAGAGCTGTCAGACGCAAAGGGACGCTGACAATTTGGAGTTGCAATTATTGTTATGGGCAAAAAGTGATTGGTGCCAGCAATTCAAGCTGACGGAAGAAGGCAAAAGGTCTTGACTGTTTGGGTAACTGAATACTGGCAGACTTATTTTTAAAAAGCATATCTTTCAGCAGTCTTTATACAAATCCTGCGCTTAGTCAGCTACGCCAAACAGGGAAGTTTATCTTTCTTTCACTTTTCTCACACTGAGGAAAAAGCCTCGTTGGGTTCAGAAAATGAAATACTAAATAAACTGTCTGCTCCACAAGAGACACGTCGAACCTCAACACCCTTTCTCCTCCTATCTTAGTAATTTTCCGAATGTAGCTCTGTCTATCCCATTTCCTTCAGCCACGCCGCTTGTTTGATCGGTGACTAATGTGCACCACTTGCCACTCACCCTCCACCCCCACCAAAGAACTGGCAGGCTGCAAAAGAAGAAACTTGGAGGCTCAAACTATAACCTTTACTTTTTACTGCCCCGAGCTGCTTCTTCCACTGCCTGCACGTTTCCTGTACGTAGGACAACAGGTTCTCTGATAATTCCAGCCTTTGCAAATAAATTCAGAGAAACTTCCAGCTGGTCCGGAGTGAATGTGAACGTGCGTGTGGTGCCAAGCTTAAGTCCCTTTTTTTTTACTGCAAAAACAGAAATGTTCTGTGGTGAGATGAACACACCGTACATTACACGTGCAGAGCCTTTTTGAGTGGAAAGATCACACCCACATGTGCTCTTCATAGAGCCCTGCCTGGTCCTGTGAGACCGACTATCTTTTTCCCCCACCAGACAGTATATTCCCCTCTTTCTTGGCCGCCGCTTAACGACCCAGTAACTCCCAAAGCTGTGGGCAGCCAAACCAAAACCTTTCCGTCCGGTGCTGAGCATTTTTAGAACAGCCAGTTTCACCAGCACGAAGCCTAATATATCTCAAAGGGGAGTTGAAAATAGCACATTTTTCCAGGCACGTTCTGCAGACGACGAATGACCAAATGAGGAAATGTCAACCCGAATGAAAATGAATGAATCTGTAGTTTTGACCCCCCGCCTATTGCAGCAGCTACTGCTATAGGACCCCATTGAAAAAAGCATTTCCAAGTGTGAGTGTTTGCCGGTTACAAATCCAATTAAAATCCAACCTTGGCCTTTTTCAAGCTTGCGGCTTCATTTACCTTTGATGTCCCGGTGTACAATCATGTTGCTGTGCAGGTAGGAGACTCCTTGGAGGATCTGCCTGGTGTATCTCTTCGTCACCTTCTCCGTCAGGGCTCCGTAGGCTTTTAGCTGGTCTTTTATCGAGCCCTACAGAGACAAACAGAAAGCCTGTGAGCGAATGAATGGATGGGACGGACACGCATGCGAAATTAGAGAAAAATCTACATACACTTATTTTTCTGGAAAACGTGGGTGTTCCAGCTAATTTGTTTGGGGTTTATTTGTGAAAGCAGCCAATTCTCAAGGCCAAAAACCAAGAATGTAAGCATATAACGTGCTGACAGAAGTCTGTTGACTGACTTTGAGTCCAAACTGCACCAGTGAGCTGCATTTCCTTCAATTTCCTGTTTTCCGCTCCTCCTGGGGACACGGCAGGAGCTAAGACCTGATCCTGTAACACCTGTGACGCACTTTAGGACTTGCGGTGAAAACAAAACCTCTGCCTCCTCACTTTCAGCTGTCAACGGGACACCTTAGGAGCTCTCGGGGTCTCTCCGAGGGACACACGGCCCTCCCTCCCTCGGGCCATTAAAGTGTTATCGGTCAGGCGCAGCAGTGAAGCCGTGCCACGCAGCCACACAAAAGCTTGGCTCTGTCACCTCCTGTCTTGCTTCTGCCAACTCTGGCGAAACATAAACATTTCCAATTTCCAGACAATGTGTGACTAAGACACTCAGCGTCTCTGGGAAATTTAAAAAAAAAATAGCTCAGGAAATATTAAAAGCAGGCTCGGGGACAGGGTCCGCAGGCGACAGTAGCTCATTAAAGTTGCTCATTTAGGGAGAATATGATCTCATAAAATGAGCTGTTCTGCTGACATCAACTGCGTGGAGGACATGTTTGTTGACAGCTGGTGACATTTCTAAATAGATTCTAGCAGATGTGGCTGGTAAGGGTTTGATTTTAATGTTTGTGTTAAAATGTCTCAGTACCTATCTTTATAACCAAACCAAGTCCGGCGCGCACATTCTCAGACGTTAATTGTTCTTTCGAAATTTAAGGGCTGCTCGAGTGTGATTAAATTTACTTAAAATGTCCCGCAGAATACACACCCCGGGCATGAACTCGACAAAAATGGTGAGTTTTCTCTGGTCGAGGTCTCGAAGGCAGCCGTAGTACTGCACAATCCTCTCGTGACGCAGATTCTTCAGCAGCTGAATCTCACACTCCAGAGCATTCACTTCCTGCAGCAGAAAAACCAAAGTTAGAGTCTTCAATTTATTAAAAAAGCCCATCGTATGCCATCAACTTCATGCAAATCCAAACAGTTTTGATATATTTCCCCTCACCTTGCTGGTTTCTTGACAGTCGGGATCAAACGGCACCTGCTTGGCGGCCAGCTCGCGGCCTGTGTCGGCATCGTAGCAGAGGTAGACCTCCCCGAACGCTCCTCGTCCCAGCAGCTTTCCCTGTCTCCAGTTGACTGGCGCCCGTGGTGCTGCAGAAATGAAACGCCAGACTATGAGTCCCCCCCTCAGTAATTAATTGTGTTGCTAAGCCTCCTATGACAGCCAGCTTCTCTATGATATACGGATCTGAGAGCATGTTTATAAAAATAAAAAAAACTAAAGCAAACGTCAAACTCCACTGATCACACATCAACTTCACCGAGACCAGACGTTAAGCGCACCGCAATTTGTTAAATCACTCCCACTGCAGACCCTTCTTAGACTGGGGAAACCCCAGATATCACAGTCAAGCAGTGGAACCGCAACCCACCAACAGACACACAAACTGTGAAAGCCTAGAAAGCTCATCTGCGCGGCTCCCACGTTCTCAGGCTCAGACTCCGGGACTTTGTTTTGGAACCAGCAGGCTTCTCTGTGGCTGCGTTAGACTGTTTGGTCGCGCGTGGGTGAGACGGACACCAGAGACCGACACATCGACCACAGACTTATGAGCCAAGCTTTGGTATTATGATGAAGACAGTTTCTGGGCAGGATGTATAGACTAAATGAGGACAGATGTGATTAGTAAGCCCGTAAAACGGCTTAATTTGGACGATGAGGGGGGAATTCTGCCTGTGACATACAGTACGACTGTGCATTACATCTATCCTCATTGATATATATTATACATTACAATGCATCTGTATAAGGAAGATACAACCCTGAAATAGTGGAACTGCAAAAGTTTTATCTTGAATCATTGAAATCAGTCATTCCTCTGTTTAAATTAGGAACCATCTGATCAAAGTGGAAGTGAACAACACCGCAAATCAACAGTTTAGTCAACACATAATTATGTGGAAGCTATTTTTCTCACATTTTTCAGTCACTTTCACACTAAAATACTCCAGTTTCAGCCTCTCTGCTGTGAGGAGTTTCTGCTTTTCTCTGTTTTATGCGATCGAGAATGCAAGTACAGTATTTTTTTTTTTAAGTAGCTGCTTAGTTTTCAAAGATTAAATGCCTAATATTTAATCAAGCGAATGATCAGCACATGTCCACTAACAGTTGGATTGCCCGTGTCCATTTTTTGTATTTATATTGAGGTCATCGATAGCAATTGGTCACATGAGCCAAACACACAACTATTACAGATTATTTTACAGTGTCGAGCACACGTTCCCCCTGTTTCAAAAGATTTCAAGTGAATCACTTACACTTGGCTGTACCTCGCTGGGAGCTTTTGCCCAGTGAGCGCAGATCGCTGTACTGCAGCGTGCTGTCTCCATTATAGCTTCGAGTGCGGCTGGAGGGAACCAGCTGAAAAAGATTCTCCTGCGGCATGAAGCTCCGCGGAAGTGTCCTACGTCCTGAAAACACATAAACGAACATAATCAGACTTGTCATACACTTTACTCTTGATTGCATTGTGAATCTGTTTTCACACAGTTAACTTCACAGGTGCAGTGCATAAAGTCTGCTCTTGGCCGAAACGTGAGGCCAGCCAGAGCAGACTGCCTTTCGCCACTCCATCCCACTTCCCTTCAGACAGGAAGCAGGGCGCTGTGTTTTTATACAAGCTTGGGTTCACCGCAGGGAAACGTAAATCACTGCTAGCCAAGGTTAGCCTCTGAGTAAGCAATTACTAGCAGCTGCCTGAAACAGCGAGCCAGCAGTGTAATAAATCTCCACGAGGTGCAAAGAAACTCTCTAAAAGAGGATAATATTTCAAAATATCTTGTTTGAAAGTAAGAAATATGCATCTGAAGTTAGAAGACTGTGACCACACTGCAGGACAAAGAGTGGTCTGTGTCCGTGTTGTTCTATAGACATGTTCTGTTGTTATTTCTGTGTAACAGCGCTGTTGTAATTGTTTAAGCAAAGCTGGTTTCTTACTATCTCCGTAATCCTTGCTGCGATTTGGCAATTGGAACTGGCGTGGGAAAGTCCCTCCTTTTCCATGACGACCTGAAAAGAGAGGATTGAGGCAGAGAGAGGTGTCAGCAAGTAAAATAAAGCCTCAACAATTAGTCTCGCATTGCACCCAAATGACAGAAACAATGCTTCTGGATTCACAGTTATGCGTTTATCCACTTTTTAAGTCTAATAATGGCGGTTTAAATGCTTGGACGGGCACTCAAGACACTGCATTCCCATTTTTGCTCATCCCTGATGTGTCAAATCCAGCTGTGAAGCAGCAGAATGGAACGCGGCTCTTTGCACGCTGAACGGGGCCGCCTCCCTGCAGCCAATGCGGAAACTGAAAGCAGCTTGCGTGCGCTAGCTTAGCATTAGCTCTGAACAGTGGAGCAGTAACTAAAGGTGGGGTGTGGGGGGGCTGACGCATGAGAGCACTGACACTCTCCCCCCTCACACAGCAAACACACAATAAACGGAGAGGAGCGGAGCCACTTGGAATTGAAAGCAGCTGTTCTGTCAGATGACTGCCTCCCCTCATGCTGTTTTTGTGGCTGTATCCCATGGATACCGGAGTTATTTTTTGTGTTTGGCAGAGTGGGATGGAGAGGAAAAATCTACTCACAGGGAATGGTAAACAAATACTGTAGCCCTCAGCAGAAGGGCCACACAGCTTTACATCTGGGAGGGTGGTGCGTGTGTGTGCAAGCACGTGCTTGTGTACCCAAGTGGGTCTTCAAGTTCTGCTGCAGCTACAGTATGACGTTCCCTCATCGGCACAGACAATGTGCAGAACTCTCTTTTTTTCATTTACAGCATGGGGGGAGCTGAAAGGGGAAAGAGAAATGGCCAGATTGAGAGAGCCAATGCAGCTTCTCTGTTCACGGAGGCTAGTTTGGCTTTATCTCTCATCCTGCTTCATTTGATCTGCCTTCTGAAGGAAAAGAGGACAGACCGGGACCCCAGGGACAGAGACGAGATGAGCAGGGGGCCATTGAGAAGAGAGGGGAAGTGATCATGCTGCGGCAGGGCAGCAACATCTATTAAGATGGGATGAGGTAAAACAGAAAAAGGCAGTGAATAAAGGGGTCTGTACAGGGGGAGTGTATGGAAGATAGCAAAGGAAGAGACGCAGTACTATCTTACTTCACCGCCTCATCAAACTTAAGAAACACAGCCGAGATTCACCACAACCCATTGTTCATTTTACAGATACAGCCCTAAAATAATATAATCTCCACTTTCATTAGCATTCTCTTCAAGGGGAAACACTCTAGATAAGCAAGAGCCTCTCCTGTAAAACTGAATGTGGAGCTATAAGAACCACAGCAAAAAGTAAGAACAGACAAAGCCTCCAAATAACGAACACGCTTTTTATACCTCTCTTTGTTTGGCAGCTGGGGGCTGAGAAAAAGACATTTTTAGAATTGGAGAGAAACTGCTGCAAGATTTGTCCCCTCTTACCTTTGTATTCGAAGTTAAGGTTCAGGTAATTATTGTCACGGGTGTTCTGTGAGTAAGGAGGGCTGAAATGACAGAAAGCATGAAGGGAAAGTTGAAAATTTTTTTGCTCTTTTAGTTGCTAATTTCCCCTTATCTTCAAACAAAGTCTGGCTACAGCTGCTGGCCTGATACATCAGAATGGGGCTCGACTGCAAAGCGGCACAAAACGCAGGGAATGGCTTTAGTATTCAAACTATCTTCCTGTCACTCACAGCTGATGTAAAACAACAAAGTGGCAAAATTTGAAAAGTTGAGCTCTAGGAAGATTTGTGGACTCACAAAGTCAAACTGCTCGCCACTGAACTAGCAGCAATATAACATATGTCACTAAATGTCTGTATGTGCATCCAACCTCTCTCCCTCCCTGGACATTTCCAACAAGCCCCGTCCCGACGAACCGACAGAGAGTGACGTCTCTGTTGACCGCAGGGCGGCGCGGGGCCACGAGACCCCTGGATAAGGGGCACGCATGCCCGTTCGCAGGGAAAAGTTCCATGCACTCGTTTCCTGCCATTGTTCTGCAGCCTGGAGCCCTGATAAGCCTCGTGCAGGTAGAACTGTTTCCGTCCTGCTCTCTCTCTGTCAGCTCCACGCTTGCTCGCTTTTATTCTCCCTTTGATTCAAATTCACTATTTTCTCTCCTCAGCCTTTCCCACTCTACTCTCACTCTTTCGCCACTTTTCATTTTCTGGCTCAGTTTTTCCAGCATGTTGCTTGCTCACTCTCTCACATCTCCCACTCAGTCTCTGTTTCTGTCTGTCTCTCACGCACTCTCTCTCGTGATAACGGAGGAATCCAGGCGTCCAGATAAGAGTTCTGTCGCTATGGCAACAGCAAAGTGACCCGATTCCTTTTCCACACAGACAAGCGGAGGAAGGGTCGCAGGGAAGCTACGCTGGTCTTTAGCACATTTACAAACTTTGCTAAAAGCCTCTGGCTGTTGCAACACAGGCGCTCACATCCAAGTGTGTACACAAGCACTCTGTGATACAAACCATGTCTCACAAGGACGTGTACACATATATATATATTACAGATTAATGAAGGAATCTGTATCTGTCAGTTTATGTGTGGCTGACAACCTCGTCCCATCTACTTAACAGCTGATCACACCAATCACCAGCATGTGAGCCATTTAGGCAACATCAATAAATTGCAGCTCCTACTGATAGCCTGAACTTAAGACGTTTAGGGAACAGCAGGAACTTAAAGAATCTACCGACTTTCTGCAGACATCTGGGGAACACTTTTAAGCCTCTGACATCAACACATAACCCACAAATGAGGTGTTTATCGTAACAATATGTTTAGTGCTGCTACAGAAAATAACCTTTATCACACACACTCCCCAATGTGCATGACTAGTCATGCATTTTCTTAAATGTGTGACTCTAGTAATGCACATGGATGACAAACCACATGAGAAAAAAAAAAGCTGCAGTAAACTTTGAGCACACTGGTTTAAAACAAACAAAAAAAATTAAAGAAGAAGAAAGAATTCAAGCCTGCTATCAGCTATATCGGCTGAAAACAGTGCACGTTCTTGAGTAGCCACTGTATAAATCCACAACGACGAGGGCTATAAATCACCCGCTCCATGATGACTCACCTGTCCAGTGCTTGATCTATTGACTGACAGCTGCTCGACAGCGAGTTGTCTGCACTCCCAAAGGGATCCAACATCTGACAGATACAATAACACAAGGAGACCGAGGGTCACGGAGCATGCAATCATACAGGAGAGAGCATACCAAGCAGTGCGGGTGGAGTTGTGCTTGTTACTGTCTCACGTCTTAAGAATTTGAAGGGGTTTGAATAATGTCTGACATCCTCTTTAAATACTGCACAGAAATGTTATATGTGGCTATATAGCCTTGTAAAATCAAATTAGTGCTAGTACTTCTGCTGCTGCTAACAATACAGGGCAATCCAGTATACGAGCAGAGTAAACAATGAATCACCGAAGACTGTTCAGACGATTAAATCTCGACAAAAACACAGTTCTGCCCAAGAGTTCAGCCTTCCAGTCAAGAATTCAAAATATTATATGGGAAAAGAATCTATGAAAACAGCCAATATTGGCCATTTCAGTGCATTAACTACAATAAATTAACTACATTTGGTTGAATAAATGTCAACCTGCCAAAGACATCAAAAAGATCTTTTTTCTGAAGTCTATTCAAACTTTTTCAAGAAGCAACAATGCATAAAGCATTTATTCGGCTGATGGACTCTTACACTTTGGTCTGGGTTTTCTGGGATGAACTCCCCTTCACTGTGGATGCTGGTGTAGGAGCCCTGGCGGGCGATCTGCTGCTGCTCCTCAGGGACGCTGCCTGGCGGCGGGGACGTCCGACCTGTGTGGAGGGAACCTGAAAGTGACGAAAAGAAGCACCAGGGGCGGCCAATAAAAGAGAGGGGAATGAAACAATTAAAGTTGAGCGGATGAGTAATGCAAAAGGTGGAAGGGGGGAGGTAAATGAGAGCGAGAGGAGAAATTGAGAAGTGGAGGGAGTGCGGGAAGATGAAGAGATGGGAACGAGGGACAGAGGGGAGAAAACGGCGTCACAGTGTTATTCATGGGTACGAGTTCAGCAGTGCCAGGACTGCGAGAAATGATTTACTAAACTACACTGCCGCCACCTCTAACCTCAATTACTGTGACGAATGCTCTCCTGGCTGAGCTGCGGCGGAGACTGAGCGCTCGTCCTTGTCACGGTAAAAAGATCTACTGAAACTATCGCAGACTGGGCTGACAGGAATACTGAAACAGCGCAGAGAGGCTAAAAGGCACTAAGACGAATAGAAGCGTTGGAAATACGATCAAAGTCTTGTTGTTTGACTGAAGGCTGCAAATTACAACCGCTTTGTCTCGACTGTTCAGCTTTTCTGCCTCTTTCCCCCTGACGCCACAGTCTGCTCCCATACGTCATCGAGGTACCCGGGTTCACATCTCGTCTTCACTCAGCCGTACACCGTGACCGTTCTCCCGTCACCTCTCATCTGCCGCTACTCCCCGCGCTCCTATCTCGGCCCGCTCGCCTCGTCTCGCACTCGTGCCTCGCTGGCAGGGAGAAAAACTGATGGAGGGCCGATAATTCTGGACGATTTATGCGCTTGCGGCCACATGACGAAGATAGGCTCGCAAGAGCGATCACAGCTGCTATGCAAAGATGCAAACGTGATGGCAGGAGCGAGCACCGGTTTGATTCTGAGCGTGTCTGAGGCCGAGATACGACCAAGACGCTGACCTTTCTGGACAGAGCTGATATTAAAATAAACCAAACATGCCTGGGGACGAGGAGGGGGGGGACTACAAAGTGTGACGTGACAAGAAAAGGTTTTTTTTTTGTGCACAGTTTTAGATGAGAAGACAGAAACTGCTCTCATGCATGTGCTTTGAATACTAAAGCTACTATATATTTATACATATTACATCCAAGTATGGTCACAGTTAACATGACAAAAAGCTAACAGGCCAAAGACAGCGGCCAGACAGTTGCTTAGCATGAGTGCAGGAGTTTGTCCTTGCTTTGACATGACAAGTCCTTGGCTGCTTTCACCTCCGGTTTGCATTTTCTACTCCGATAAAGCATGCACCCCATCTTTTCCATTAACATTCCTGCGACTTTGACGGCCGTCTGCATCGTCAGGTGACACTGATACGTCATCCTTGAGGCTTTAGCACAAACCTTTGCATCAGCAGAGTGCTTTTCTGCCTCCTCTCACATTTAACAACTAATAAAAACAGCATAAAAACACTTTTTTTAAAACATGGAAGCTCACCTGTTGAGTGTTTGCGCACCCTCTCTGAGCCCTTTAGCAAGGAGCCCTTCAAATCTCCCAGTGACCTCGATGACTTCATCTCGCTCTGTTTGTCCCTGCTGTTCACCTGTAGGTACTGGAAACACAGGAAGTAGGAGAGAGTGAAAAAAGGGAATCGGCTCAGCAGAGGAAGGGAGGACAGCATTACCTCATTGTTCAGTTACATCACCGTGTGTGGAAGCAATTTGTTTCCTCATTTTGCAAAAAAAAACAAAAAACTAAAAAGGATGACTTCATTCACCTTTGTTCCCACTAACTGCACAAAAGTGAGCATCTTAAAAACTCACATGGTTGTTTTTAGGAGTCTTTAGCAGTATCCTGAGCAGCCCATTGGTCCCCGAACTGCAGCCCAGCGTCAGCACCGCCTGATCCAGGTCCTCCTGCGTCTTCAGGGGCAGCAGCAGCTGATAGGACAAGAAAGCACACAGCACATGAGCTTCAATTCTCTATTGTTCAGCAACAAGAGCACGTGAATGCAGCAGCACATGTATGACATCAAGGGTTTCACAATAAAAAACAAAAAACATGTAAATAAACAAAGCTTTTCTTGGATCTTGACAGCTTGAGAAAACAAACGTAACGCCACTTCGAGGACACGCGTACTGCAGTGCATACTGGAGGATTGTCACGAAAAACAACAGATAAAACTGTAACACGCCAGCTACACGAGTCATTCTCTTACCTCTTTCTCCATGAAGAACATGTCCATCTGCTGGCCAAAGGCCTCGGTCACTTTCTGCAGCAGCTCTTTGATCTTCAGCGGCCTCTGAAACAGGATGATTCTGGAAAAAGGAGAAGGCCAGCCGGGTCAGAGGTGGGAGAAAGACGGTCATGTTGTGTCTGGCTGCAGCTGAGCTGACAGCCTGCTGGCTACTGGTTTGTAGCATTAGCTTGCACCTGATAAATCTCTAAGAACCCGTTTTCATTTACTTTACAGCAGCGGGAAACAGAAGATAAACGGACGGGGGGTCAGCAGGGTCGAGGAGAGGAGTGAGCCGAGCCACCGAGATGCTAAGAGGGCATTAATCAGTGCAGTGAAAACAGAAAGTGCAGACATACTCTCCACTTGCATGTCTGTGCTTATCTACTGTATGCTTACGTGTATTCCCGTCCGAGACCGACCTTATCAGCAAAAGTCTTGTTGTGAGTGTGTATATGAGACGCATGTGTGTTTGTAAAACTTTACATGCATGAGTGTGCTTCCCAATCAGTGTGTGCATCGGCCACTGTTTCAACACCATTGGGCCTCTCCGCTAAGCCAGCACAAAGGCAGATGGGAAACTTCCTGAGAGGAAAGGGGGGGAAAAATCTGGAGCGGCAGCAAAAGCAGCAGGATGTGTGTCTTTCCCTCGTCTTTTAAAGAGTGACAGAGTGAAAGATACAGAGACATGGAGATATTTACAGACGTCTGTGAGAGAAAATAAAGGGGGAGGCAGCCTGAGAAAATAAAGCAGAGAGAGAAGCAGAGAGACTCCTGTCCTGTCCTCCCCCCAACACCACCATCTACCCCCACCTCACTCTCTGCTTCTGAAGAATCTGCAGCGCTACTATCTCTTTATAGTATCCTGATAAAAGGGAGTCGTTTTTATCCCATCACTTCCTCATCAGAGGCCAAAGCTTTGCCTATCTTAATGACCGCTCATTGGTTCCCTCATTTGGATAAATTCTGGGAAAAGGGGGGAGGCTGCAGATCAGAGGCAAGCGGCGGCACAGCTAAACACTCCTCGTCTCTGTTTAGATTTGGTGATGATGTGTGCGATAAAGAGCTGGAGGGATGTGGGGACGGGGGTTTGGGGGGCTTGTACAAGGATGCGGCTCCAAAAGATATGGCTTTTCTTCCTCTGCATGCGGACACACTCAGTCGCAGAGGTTTGCAGAGTTGGAAGAATGCTTTCACACGTCCCAGCGCACTCTCTTTCCCTTTTGTCTCGTGGAGAAAAAAAAAAAAAAAAAATCACAATAATATAAACACTAAGAGAAAAAAAAAAGGTTTGGCTCTGTTCCCGCTCTCTCTCTCTGGCTGTAGACCTTGAGGTAGGGGGGAGAGCGAGTCGCTCTACAGCTCTTATTTCCTGCCCCAAACCTTCAGTGCTTGCCAATGAAAAGAGAGAGAGAGACCATCGGATCCGATTCCACTGTGGACGGACAACACGATCATCCTGACTCAGGGACTCCTGATACCTCGAGTTAGGTAGAGGACCCTCAAATATAATGCTATTCACCGCACAGCCTGGGATTAGATCTGTGCAGTCAGATCGTCTTGATAGTAGCTGCTCGAGTATGAAAGGAAGTTCAGATTATTTTCTTTCTTCTTCTAATCTAATAAGCCGGCTCGTAGGGTCTGTGCTGAAAGAGATTTTAGATCGAGATCGAAGAAATGCAGTTCAGTTTCCATTCACTGAATTTTTTATGAGGGTTATATTTTTTTTTAGGCTTTGCTTTCTTACTTAGCTGAGAGTATTTGCAGTTTAAGCCCCGTTTAGAGGCTTAAACTAAGGAAAAAAAGGTTTTGCTAACTCTAAACCAGGGGTATTCAACATGAGGCCCGAGGGCCACAATCGTTCCAAAAAGAGACTTCAATCCGTCCTTCTGGAATATAAGAACTTTTAACAGTTTTACACCTACTCTTATAATACAAATCTCCTACTGCAATTCATATTACACCACAATAATTAAGTAGCAATTAAATGAAAAAAAAATATTTACAGCTTTTATATATATATTTTTTTACAGTGACTCCAGAGACAGTTTTATCACACATTTATCACTTTGTTTCATTGATCCCGCCCTCTTAAAATCAAAGTAGGATGTACATGAATTACAATGTAAAATGACTTTGACATCCCTACTTTAAATAATCAGTTCACAATCGCAAAACTGCTTTTTTATTTTATTTAAATAAAAAACCCACAGCTATTAGTCATAAACGCAACATTAGCTTTCATCGAGTCATGCTTTTAAGACCACCTGATGTGGAAAACCAAAACAGTGAGCTGAAAGATCCTCCAACGCTCTGCAGAGCTGGTGTTGACTGTAGCCTGTTAATAATTCTCAGAGGGTTTGTCTCTCCGAGTGACCCTTTTCACTGTCGCATACCTCGAGTTACCCGATCCCCTGTTAATATACAGAAATATTGATTAAAGCTGCGTTAAATAAATATTTAAGTTACACAGGTTTTAATGTGATTTCGATCCTTTTCTGTTCTGGAAAGAGGTCGACGAGGGTGTGAATCGACAAAGCGGATGAAAGAAAAAAATCATTAAATAAAAAAGAGAATTTCCTTTCAAGTCTATGAATGGCATCTTCTAAAGTGAGCTGTTGGCTGTCTTTTCTGAGAGGGCAGTGTGGAGTGAAGGGAGCTCGTGAGAAAGGGAAGACTGCGAGACGAGGCGGAGGGGGGGGGGGCAGAAACACAGAGACAGGAACATGAAAAACTCGTCTCTTCCTCAGCAGTAGCCAATTAGGGCTGTGAAAAAGTGAAAAGGCCCAGTGTGAAGCAGTGCTCTGCTGGCCGAGCACGCCGCTTTCCTTCTCTTTCCCACTCCTCTGAGCCTGTGGCTTTCTTATCACAGTATCGCTGAACCGATGCCCGTTCCCCTCGTCTATATTCTGATGAATCGAGGCAATTATTGCAGTAGGTTCTGGTCAGTTTCCCTCCAGTGTTAACAGAACATATCGTGTTTGTCACTTCAGTTCAGTCTCTGCGGGCTCCTGAGTAAAGTTTTAGACCAGGGGTCCCCAATCCCAGTCCACGAGGGCCGGTGTCCCTGCAGGTTTTAGATGTCAACACACCTGAATCACATGATTAGTTCATTACCAGGCTTCTGGAGAACTTCAAGACAGTTGAGACGGTAATTTATCCATTTAAATCAGCTGTGATGGATCAAGAACACATCTAAAACCTGCAGGGACACCAGCCCTCGTGGACTGGGATTGGGGACCCCTGTTTTAGAGTGTCAGAGTCTGCCAGTGGAACCAGTGGACCTCCTCCAGAGCTGCGAGACCCAACTTAGCATCCGTGCGTGGCATGACAGAGCTGGGATCCCAGTGCGGACAAAATGAAGACCAACACCAAGTTAAGTGTCAGAAATTCTCTCTCTCTCTTTTTTAAACATCCCCTTGGGTAAGCAAACTATGAGGCAAAAAAAACAAAAAACTGCTTGCTAGACTGTCTCCAAACAGTTTGAGTAACCAGCTCTGCCTCTTGAGTAAGTGAAAAGCTGGCCGTGTGAGCGAGTACAAATGTCTCGTGACTGAAAAATGTGGAGGGAAAGCAGGAGAAAACGCGCAAGATGAAGCATTAATTTGGGGTGTGCCTGGAAGTCTGCGCATTGTACTCAAACGTTTGGCTCTCGCTGCATCTTTTTGATCTCCCTCTCTCTCTGACCCTCTTCTCTTTTTCCCCCCCTCTCCTCCCTCTTAAACAGCCCATCCGAGCCTGAAACATAAGGCCTCGGCTAAATGTCAAAGTAGAAATTTTCCCTCTCTTTATGCTCCTCTGGCATGTAACTGTGATTTCCTCTAGACACAAAGTCCCAGGCATGGCAAAGCATAACACACAAAAAAGATCCGAAGCACAGAGTAAAGGCTTGGACAGAAGAGCAGAAAAAACAATACAGAGGTTCAAACATACCGTTTTTCTCTCTCATGCTCCAGCTTGACTCTTAAATCCTGTTGAGAGGAAAAATAACAACAGAGGGGAGTTATGGAAGTGGAAAGTTAAAATGATTCATAGTTGTCTGTGGGATTTGGCCTGCCTAATAAATGAAAACGATAAGCTGGACCAGGAATTGAGGTGACAAAAAGCATTATGATGATACATGTTTTATATCCACGTTGCTGGATTTGCTGCGGATTTTGTTCTACAGCACAAAGACAACATTATCCTTCAACACTGACGATGGCCCGACAAATCTTTGTTTTCTATTCGTAGTCATTGCCAATGGGAGCAGGAATCTGGAGGAGCCTGCATGTCTGCATGAGGTAACGGTGTTACACTAACGCTGTCATCACATCGGTGCGGAAGAAAAAACGTAAGGGTTTACCCCAACAACTCGCAGAGGAAAGCAGCACCGTGACGGCCGGAAACCCTCTCTGCTCCTCGCTGTTTGTTTATGTCTCATCATAAACATTGCTGCTTTAAGAGGATTCGCCAATTATCATTCCAAAGACACGCAAAGATACACGAGGAAACGACTTCAGAGAGGCACAAGGTGACTGAAGGGAACGATAAGCTGTCCAAAATGTGTTGGTTTAGTTTCTAAACTGCCATAAATGTACATAATACCGGAAACTATTGGAATGGAATACTCCAATACGGAATACTATCTCTATCTCTATATAGATATATATAGATAGAGAGATAGAGAGATAGATAGATATATAAAAAGCCCACCAAGCATCAAGAAAGGATTTTGTCAATCTGACGGACGGTGTCTGTAAGACGCTTGAAAGACAATGCTGTGCACAAGTCTTGAGCCAAACCTCCTTTCTTTTTGTTCTGCTAGGAAAACGTGATTAGTCCAGCAATTTCATTATTCACATGTCAGCATATATGGAAATATATTATATGAGGCAAAAATAAGAGTTTATACATTTCTAATGGGCTTAAAAAATCAATATTTGGTACGACCTCATTTATTCTTCAACACAGCCTGAACTCTCTTAGTCAAGTTTTGATATAATTTCTTGAAGTAGTTTTCAGGAATAGTTCTCCAGGCTTCTTGAAGGACATTTAAAGCTCTTGTTTGGATGTTTGCTGCCTCTCTCAATATCATCCCACAGTGCTTCAATAATGTTGACGTATAGGCTCTGGGGAGGCCAATCCATGACTCTTATTTGTTGTGTGTTTTTTCTATCCAGGTATGCTTTTAACTAAGAACAAAGAAGGGAGAGGCCAGAAGAAATCAGACTAGAAAAATAATAAAAACTGTGAAAAATTAACAGTGAAATTAACCCTTTAAGACCTACCATAGAACCAAGTCCGCCAGAGCTTATATTATATTTTTACCTGCTGTGGAGCCATTTTTGGGAGCATTTCAAGTTGCTATACATCAATACAACCATTATAGCCCAGATTTTAATAATATGTATTCATTAAGTGCATAGTAATTACATAAATTGCAAAAAAGTGCAATAAACTACAAAAAAAATTGAAAATCGTTTTTGCTTTTTTAACATATATTTCTAGTTAGAGAAATTTAAGAGGCTTATCCCTCAAAACTGTAAATACAAAAAAGTTGCACAAAATAGTTTCCCACCACAGGAAATTTATTTTGAGTGTCTTCATAGTTTTATTTTTGAAATACACCAATTTTTATACACTGCAGGAAAAACGAAAATAAATATTATACTGCAAATTTGCAAAAAAGCAGCATATGCATCAAAATAAACTATTTCCAGCAGTGCAATATGAGTCCTAAGCATCCCAAAAACGACACAGAAAGTCATAAAGTCAAAGATAACAAAGAGTATAGGCTCTGAGGGCCTGATAGTAAAAAAGACTACATTTCCGGGAAAATGACGTCACTTCCGGTTTCGGGCAGGTAATGGCGGAAATGCAAAAGTTCGCGCTGACGTCTATTCCAACGTAAGAAGTGTTATGAACAGCTGATCGGACCGGCACAGCGTGTTTCTGGAATATTATGTTTTTGTTCCTGCAAGCGCTTTTTATGCAGTTTTTGCAAAGCTTTATGTGGAAGGAAACCGTGACCTAGGACAAGCTGATGGCATAAGATGTAAGTACAACTCCTCCGGTTTCATATGCAAAAAAAATTTTTGCGCTAGCTTACGTGGTTGCAGTGCTACTGGGATTTAAAAATAGTTACGCAAAACAGAGCGTGCCCGCTCCGATCAGCTGTAAAGGGTTAATGGAATTAAAGAGTAAAAACAGAAAGTGACATGAAATAGAAATATTTCAATTAAGTGCACGTATATTAAACATGTACTAACATGTAAATATACTCAACTACATTACTAGTGATCCTGGCCATGCTCTAACCCAACAGTGTTGGGTATTGTAAGATTAGCAGTGCTCAGGCCTCCCCGGGTCCCCCTCTAGGCACTTCCCTGGCTGTTGAGAATCAGATGCTTTCCAGATAACACTGCACAGAGTATCAAAATCTAGAAGCTACTTTTAGCTGCTCACTTATTCACAGGGGTTCACCACAGCAGGCAGCTTTGCATGTTTGATTTGACAGTTTTTATGCTTGATGCCCTTTCTGATGCAACTGCAAAGGGATCTGACATTACTCTTCTGCCTTCATATGTTCCATCAGTTCTGAGAAGACTATTTATTATAAGGACAGGCTGCACACCATGCAGAGATCATGTTGTTTCTGCAAAAATATCATTTTTTTATGTCTGCCAAACTGCATCATCTTTGACATTTTTCATAGATTCAACTAAAGAAATGTGAACAAATAATGTGTTTGTGTGGCAGGCTTTAAATAACAAAGCGCTTAAAGACACAATTTAAAATTAGTCCTTCGCTAAGATGTCATCCCTCGACTTAGGCATTGTTTTTTTTATGCTTGAATGACTCATAGGTCAGCGTTTAATATCTGAACAAACAAACAACAAATCTCTGAAAAGTGTCATGCACTGGACTGAAAAGGAGTTGTGGTTTTTTTTTGGTTTTTTTTTAATAAGCAGCTGATATCCAAAGACTGGCTCCTTGGAAGCAAAATATGAAGAAATGAGGAGTGGCTCGAGACTTTTGCACCATGCTGTGGCGGTGAATATGCTGCTTTTTTGTTTCATCATCTCCAAAACTAGATCACAACCTTCAAACTCCAGTGAATAAAATAAAAAAAGGAAGCAGGGCTGAGGTATTGAGTAAAAACAGAGTGACAGATAAGGTTAAAGTAGTGTAACTAAGCAGGATGTGTGGCAGCTTTAAACCAAAGAAATACTGCAGCATTATACATCCTCTCAGCTCTTTAACTAAAATATGGCTAAGCAAACTGATTCCCATACTACACAGGCAACAGAGCAATCAAAATAAAAACAAAAAAATTGATATTTAGACACATTTTACAGCCAATTTTAAAAGTTCTTATAGATTCAAATCAGCACTTCAACAATTTTGAATGTATAAAAGGAGAAACAGCACATGTGGATGCGACGAGTACCTGTTTGTAGAGTAAGGTTCGGTTCTTGGGCTTGTGGCTGTTGTGCTGGGTGTAACAACGGCCCAAGGCTGCTAAGTCCTTCATGATGGAGTTAAGTGCCTCCTCGTCATCTAAGGAAGAAAGAAGAAATGTGTCAGCTACACTCTGCGCTTAAATGTAGGAAGTACAGCAGAAATACCTTATCTGTTTCAAATGACCTCACTTTATTGGTGACTTTACTGGCCACACACGAGTGCTCTTTGACATTTAGCATGACCTTAGTTTTTAGTTTGTTCCGGCTCAGAAGAGCCAGTGAGGCAACATCTGGCATGCCTCTTCCTGTTTTCATGTGTGAGTTTCCATTAATGGAGAAGAATCTAGTTTATGTTCGGTACATACCTAATAAGGGTAGAATTATCTCTCTATAAAACAAACAAACAAACAAAAATATTGCCTAATATTTCTCTGAGATATGTGTGACTCAAGTCTTTCGCTTTGATGATATGGGTAAACATAACAATGCAGGCCATTCTTTAATGCTATACTTAAGCATAGAAAAGCCACAAAAGATAAAGTTGTTTTAATAATGGAACACGTGTATGGGCTTCATGCACGCCTGTCAAAAAGGGCGACGTGGTCACCTGCAGCTTGTTTATTAAGCAGTCTAATACATATATATCAGTGGAGATATTTCAGGAGCATAATTCAGATAAAGGCTGCCTTTCTTCAGTTACAAATGTTATAAAAAAGCGACTGCGCGGTAAAAGAGAAAGTCGAAAACGTTTCAATATGAAATATTTTGGGACTAAAGTGCCACATCCGTTTGTGTCATTAAAATAACCTTTAAGGTATTAAAGCCAACAATTCTCAGTTTTCTACTCCTCACTTCACCTTTTTTGATGTGCTCACAAAAAAGGGCATCCGGTCATCTTTTACCATTAAAAGCCTTTAATGGAATCCGAGTTGGGTGATTACAGTATAAGAAAGAGGTCGCTGACCTCAGCTTCTTCCTGTCTCTCAGATATATCCAAGGTCTAGTCATGATAATAATTTTTAAAAAATGCACACGCAGGCACACACACACACACCTGTGCTGGGTGTGTGCAGTGCAATACAAACAGCACCTGCAGGAAAAACCGCATTCTTTAATAGAATAGATGTCTATATGTGTGTGTAAAAGACCACAGGGAATGAAAGCTAGAGTCATAGTAACACACGGAGCAGATGGGGTCTGGGATGGCATTTGATCTTGCTCCTACTGTACGGCTCTTGTGGCCAGCTGTTCTCAGACAGTAGGCCAGTACACCAGGTTCACTCAGAGGTCAGGATGCACTCATGCATAAACATCAGTTTACACGTCACTGTCAGACTACCTTTCGTTTTTCCTCTCATACCGAGCGCTCTGTAACTCTTATTCAAATTGGTATACCTTACTGTACGGTAAATTTTCTCATGGTTCATATTACATGAGTACAAAGCAACAGCCATTAATACTAATGGCACCTTTAATGACATGCTATCTTTCCCAACATATACGGGCCTATTTATTTCTCCTATGGCTTGTAGTGTCAGTTATGAAGCGTGACAGACCAACTCTACTGACTAATGCTGGTTTTGTGGTGCTGCAGTTGTATCTATTTGCATAGGTAGTTGCTCACAGAGACTAACCAATAAAACCTACACAAACCCCAATGGCACGAAGCTCGCCTACTGACTCCTGGACAAGTGGGAGAGAACAGGGAAGATGTATCGACCAACCAGCCCTTTAAAATGAAACAAGGTAACAGTAGTGGGATATTATTAAAATGCAAACCAAGTAGACAAGATATTCAATCACAAACTGGGCTCATTGACGCTAAACACGCAGCTAGCTAATTTTAGCTAATGTTAGCCAGGAAAAGCTAATGGTGAAAACAGATGACACAGTCTGTATCAACCAAATATCAGAGTTAAGAATGTATTAAAAGTGTGTTTTATCTCATTTTTTTTTTTTTTTTTCTCTCAACTTGACTATTTTCTTCCATCTCTTTACCCTAGCTCATAGGTGTCAAACTCTGGCCCGCGGGCCAAATGTAATTAGGCTGCGGGCCAAATTTGGCCCGCGGGCCATACCATACCAAATTACTATCAGAGCTGGCCTACTGGTATTATACAGCTAATATATATATTGTTTAGTATTAAGCTTTGCTTGTTCCATATTCAGTTTTTTAGCAAAATGTGTTTGAGTCCATAAGAAAAGATTCATTCTTATATCTGGAGGAATAAATATATTTCAATAAATATTAAAGTTAGTCCACGAATTTGTTCCAGTTTTGAATTTTGGCCCACTGTGTATTTGAGTTTGACACCCCTGCCCTAGCTGGTCTGAAAAGATGGCTGCCGCTCCCGGAGCCTGGTTCTGCTAGAGGTTTCTTCCCGCTAAAAGAGAGGGTTTTTTTTATTCCCACTGTTGCTTGCTCACAGGACGTCAAGGGTCTTTACCTTATAATCTAAAGCGCCTTAAGACAGCTGTTGTTGTGATTAGGCGCTATGTAAACAAAACTGACCTGAATTTAAAGTATTCTTCATTTCAACCAGAGCTCATTTGCTCCAGCAGCTCTCTCATTATCCACTTATGTTTACCCCTAGTCCATCATCTGCCACTTAGTTGCATTAAGTTTCAGCGGACACTTCCAAATTAGCTATATGAGCGAAGTGTGAATGACATGTTTCTCTTCTTTGCTGTGTGGTCCAGTCCCTCCACTTAAAAAGGAACTAAATAATGTCAACTGATAAGAAAAATTCCACCTACAAAAAAAACTGCGCCCACAGAGCAAACAACAACAACAGTATAAGAAGTACTCTTGCATGGTCCAGACTGCACATTGGATCGCGTAGTGTCTGAAAGCACTAAAATGACTGCAAAGTCAGTATATCCAACAGGAAATCAGGCAAAAATATATATTCCTTTATGTTCTAACAACTTTATGAATACCTGTGTGGGTGAATTTATTTATTTATTTATTTTTTGAGAAAAGGACAGTAACTATGAGGCAGCTGAGTCATTTCTGGTAGTTTTCTCCCTTAAGGAGATTCTAGAGATAAGACAGATGAAATAACACCTATTTATGTAAATAACCTTGTAAAACAACACAATGTGTCCTGCCACCATCACACAAACGCACGCAAAGTGCTGTAAACTGCCCTGAGAAGACGATAGGAGACCCGGGTACTTATGACGTATGCTGTCAGCAGCGGTGGCTGACTAACCGTTCGACCAGGCATGTCCTCTCGGAACAGGAAGGAACTGAATCACTGTCTTAAGTTCTGAACGCGGAGCTGTGCTAACCATGTTGTTCCACATCAGGATATTCATGTATTTTTTGACTGACTCACAAGGGAAAAAACTCTGAATATGACAAAAAAATAAATTAAGCATGCAAAAATATTTATTTTTCCTTCTGTAGTGACAGGATTTTACATGAGAGCAAGGCTGCAGCTCGTGATAATGTTTTCCATTATCAATTAATTTGCTGAATAAGCTAATTTTTGCACAAAATCCCTCAAATCCAACAATATTCTGTTAAAATAGAGAAAATGAGTCACAATACATAAATAAATATGTAAACTGTTAAATATCCAAATACTAATCTCACAATCTAACTCTTGCAAATATTACCTCTGTCATTGTTCCTCATTTGCACTGCTTCTCTCTTGTGAAATCTGCTGTTTGAGTCCAGCCTCTACAGGCTTACAGCTCCAGACTACCCTGTGCACTTGCAGTCAAGGATACAAAACAAACAGAGGCCAGCATGTGTATGTGTATGTGTGTGTGTGTGTGTGTGTGTGTGTGCGCGCATATGTGTGTGTGTTTGTGCTCTCTGTAGCCTATGGATAATAGCGGAGAAACGAGTGTGAGAGGGTTCATTGGAACAGGGGTGGGGGCAGTGAGAGCATGTGAGAAATGTGTGGTGGTGCACAGAGCTGGCTCTGATGGCTGCCTATAAGTGAAGTTATTACATCACTCCCAACTGATCCACGGCCACTGCCAGGCTGAGGCCAGCCAAGGCTAACCACCAGCACAGTGGAAAGCAACTGCCACATACACCAAACACACATCACCGCCAGAAGTAGCCTCAGTGACTGCTTCAGGAACCCCATGGCAACGTGTGACCCAGAATAGTTGCAAATGTTTTGAGAAGAGGAGGGGAGGGTTGATAAATTGGGCTACCTTCAGCTCCCCCCCATCTGCTCTCATTGTGTGTTGCGCAAAATGTGACACGCATAAGAAAAAGGGGGAATTCCAGGAAGCCGGGCAGAGTGAGCAACATTACACAATGTCGACCGGTTGCTGCCCATTGCATCATCGCCCAGCATCTTTCGTCTCGTCACGGGCTAACTCTGGGAACTGCGAAAGTGGCAGTGGACGAAATAAAGCAAGAACTTTGCTTCAGGATGGGTGACAATAAAAAGGAGACGTCTTCTCGTAACTGCTGCTCGAGCTGAGTGTTTTATGAAAGCAGAGCAGAAGCTGGGAGATGAAGGTAGAGCGAGACAACTCCCCCAAACCCTAAAGTTGCTTACAAAATAGAACAAGCTACGAGAGGATACGACTTCTGCAAGCCAAAAGTATTTAAGGACCAGCGAGGCAGAGCGTCTGTGTGCGTGTGTGTGAGAGTGAGAGATGCAGGCTGCCTGAATGAAGACATTGAGGGGATTTCCTGGTGCCGAGAGACGCATCATGCCAAAGGCGTCCGGCAGGATTAGCGGCTGGAGCCAAACGTGTCCTCACTCTGACGCACAACAAGCACACAAGCACATGCACACACACACAAGTCAGCCATAACAAGCAAGGCGGGCTTCCCAGCTCTCACCTCGCTGTTTATCGAAACCGTGGCAGATATAATTGGACACCTAATGGATGTAATGTTTAAACCTCAGAAGTTAATCTTTCACCAAGAATAATGACCCTGATGTAATGTAGGTGGGTGTGCAACAGTGGTTGTGCAATTAATGTTTGTACAAGGTCTGTGCTAAAGGCTTTTCACTGGACAATGTTTGCAAATATGCCCATTCAGTATCTGCAGGCCGTGGCATTCCTCTCTCAGCCTGCGTCAGCTTGGCTTAGCCGTGTCACCACTACTGTTACAGATCTGGAAAGATCTGTTAAGCAATTATTTGAGGAGAGCTATTAATAGCAGTCTAATGTGTGTTGAATATGGGGAGTAGTTTTTAGCATTATGTACATTTTGCAAAATTCAGAATTTCAGAGTTCTTTTTTTTTCAAAGCTCACAATCAGCTAGGAAATTTGCTGCAGCTCTATTTACTGAACTCTCGACAGAGCTGAAAGACTTCATACGAAGCCACGCTAAAATAAGAGACGCACACCGTCTAAAAGAGCAGGAAAAAATCTACAGGAGAATTCCATAACGCCAGAGGGTAGAGGTTGCATCGCACAATTCCTGCTCCCGTTTCCAAAACTTAAATCATCTTTATAACACCTGGATCAGGAAACGCTTCCAGCCATTCGCGTTGTTGCACTGATGCATGGACACGCCAAGCCCAATGCCAAGAACAACCACATGCAGCAACATTTATGTCAGGTGGAAAACCTTACGTAACACACTGACGTGACTGTGGGGCTGATTTCTTCTTTTGTCCAGAAAGCATTACATACATTTACAGAACAGGCCTAGTATGTCATACAATTCCTGTAGCTCCATCAAGGCTGGGTGTTTACCTTGTGAGTTTCTGTGCTGTCCAGATCCATTTTGGAGACCGTCATCTGTGGAAAAAAAAACATCATCATTTTGGATCACAGTGAAAGCAGGTCCAAAATAAAACAATTGACAGCATATGCTGGCTGCTGATACTTTGAGTTCAGAGAATCTACTGTTGAGAAACAACAACATGCAGTGCTGTGAAAAGCATTCATCCCCATCCACATTTTTTGCATATTTGTCACACTTATGTGTAAATGCAAATTAAAAAAAATAAATTTTTAAATGATGATTTCATTTTTTTGGGGGAAAAAAACCCTATAACCCCAAAAGAACCCGTGTGACAAAAGTGAAGTAAGCTAAAAGATCTTGAGCTAAAGAACCAGCTGAGTAACAACGTCATGGACATCTGTCAGTCTGTTAAGTGTTACAAAGCCATTTCTAAGGCTTTGGGATTCCAGTGAACCACGGTGAGAGCCATTATCCACAAATGAAGAAAACTTGGCACAGTGGTGAGTGGCCAACCTACCAAATTACTCCCCAGAGCAGATCAATGACTCATCCAGGTTGTCATAAAACAATTCAGAACAACATCTAAGGAACTGAAAGCCTCGCATCAGTTAAGGTCAAAGTTCAGGATTCAACAACAAGAAAGACAATGGGCAAAAATGGCCTCCATGGGAGAGTTCAAAGGAAAAAAACACTGCTGACCAAAGAACATCAAGCCAACAGTCAAACATAATGATGGTAGTGCGATGGTCTGTGGCTGCTTTGCTGCGTCAGGACCTGGACGACTTGTCGTAATTGATGGAACCATGAATTCGTCTCTCTACCAGAAAATCCTGAACGAGACTGTCGGGCGATCAGTTTGTGTTCTAAAGCTCAAGTTGGGTTATGCAGAAGGACAATGATCCAAAAAACACCAGCAAGTCCACCTCTGAATGACGCAAAAAAAAACAATAAAAAAAAAAACAATAAAAAACCAGCATAAAGGTTTTGGAGTGGCCTAGTCAAAGTCCAGACTCAAATTTGATTGCAATGCTTTTGCTGAACCTTAATTTCTCCCCCATAATGATAGCATTTGAAAACCTCCTGTAATGTGTTTTGAGACCTCAATGTGTGTCAAAAAGGATGTGGTGTGACAACCACCAGATCAGGGTTTTTTTCCAAGGGTAGCCCTAGTAAGCTGCATAGGCAGAGATCACCCTCACTAACTTCTAATGCACATCCAAGCATTTTGTTCTGGAAGCAGGAACCCAAGAATAGTGGGCCAAAGTTCCTCCTCTATGATGTAAAACACTTCATTCCAGTTATCGCAAACACTTGATTGCAGTTCTTGCTGCCAAGGGTGGCACAAACACTCCTCAGGTTGTGGGGACAATTACTTTTTCCACACAGGGTCAGATAGGTTTGGATGACTTATTTCCCTTAGTAAATAAAATGGTCATTTCATTTCTTCATTAACTGCATGTTGTATTTATTCATGTCTAATATTATTTACATGAAATTTACTTTGTCTGAAACATGCGATTGTGACAAATATGCAAAATAACTAAAAAAAATCAGGAAGGGTGCGGATACTTTTTTACAGCACTGCGTCCACAGCTAGCAATTTTTTTTTTGCATAATTTAGGCATGCATGAGTGCATTCAGAGACATTCTTATACAGTTTATTTTGCAGGAGATAAATAAACACAGTACACTGGAAACATGCATACTGTTGTTAAAGGTTTTAAGGCGTTATTTTTCTCTTCTACAACCTTCAAGTTGCCAAAATCAAGACTTCATATCTGAGGAAAGGTTTAAAAATGAGGAACAACAGAAAAAAAAAAACAATGCAAAATCTGAAAATAACTGTCTTTTCTTTCCCTCTTTTTTTTTTTTTTTTTTTTTTTAAACACTGTGCTTTTACATGTGTTGTTTTTCTCTGCACTGTTCCTGCCAGAGGAAGAGCGAGAGGTGTGTATATTCCCAGTAAGCAAGCATGTTTCTGTACGTACACAGTGCAGCCTAAAGCAACTCGCTTTCAAACGCTACTCACCCATGTTTACTGTCATCATCAGGAAGTGGCCCTGTTGAACTAGAGCACGGAGCTCAACTTCTCTCTGCTGCTGAAGACTTCACCCTGAGAGTGAGGCAAAAAAAACAACAAGGTTTCAACATCCAAGAACTGTGCCATTTTCTTTCAGCGAGGCGAGCATTATTTCTGAGAGTGCACAAAAACAAAGACAAAACAGGACGCAGGTGGTAGTATCAACACAGCGCGTTATTTTTCCACAACGGTGTGACTGCTTGTGTTTTTTATTTGTTCTTTTTTTTTTTTTTTTTTTTTTTTATTTAAACTAGTCTCCTGAGATTGACATATCCTCTACTCTGAAAAATAGCATGAAAGCCATTAGTCATAGTCCCGTGAATGCCCCCGGTGTGTGTTTACTGCCACCACAAAAACCGCAAGACGGCATCAGTGAAGGCGGGCGTGGGGGTTTGCCCGAACACCTGCCGCAAGTAAAGACCATGAGAATTTCCAAAACAAAGTAGCAGAGAATCTGTACTCGCATCCGTATTTTGTGTTGCAGTCAGCACAGTGAGTGAAAATGCATGCTTATGGTAGATCTCAAGCCAAATACATCCATCTCACAGTATTCGTGCATCACCACTTCATGCTTACGGCCACTGAAGCGTTCCCCTTAAACAGGCCAACGTGCACATATTTCTCACGCAAAGACTGCAGGAAGCATTTGTTTGTTCTTTGAATGCAGTCTATGCAACAACAACAAAAAAAAAGAGGAACAAGAACTAGTGCCTCAGCTGCTCCAAACGGTGTTGTGGTATTTGAATATTTGCAGTGGTTGGGACTTCAGTGTGTTCCCCATTACAGCATCAATCACAGAGCCATAGAAGGTATTGTGCACACTTCAGAAATCCAAAAAAGGTCAAGACCTTTTTAAACCTATGTTTACATCCATTTAAAGACAGCTTGAAGCAGCTTGAAGAAAAGCAATTGAGCTCAAACGTAACGCGATATTATTTTTAGTAAATGCTAAAATACACTTCTAGCTATGAGTGATTGCTAGCTACATGGGAAATTCAATCTTAATTGAAGCTCAGATTGCTAATGTTAGCCACATATTACCTAGCAGCTCTGGGTATTTAGATGAAGCAAAACTACATTTTAGTTACACAAGTTCTTCTTGCAGTAGAGGGTTAAAAGGTTCTTTTGGCTGAGCAATCAGAGGCCTAGCTGCTAATGGCTGCTCGTTGCTACACACAGACAACACAAAAATCACAGCTACTGTTGTCAGTGGCTACAGTCTGACACTAGCAGAGTCACCGGTGACACACTTGATGTCAGTTTTGGCTAAAATCCCTGAGTAATGCTGCTCTAATTCCTTGCCGTAAACTCCGCAATCGCATGGTTAACTGGACGGTCCAGCTCAAAGTCAGAACACCACAGTGAAGAGAAGAGCTAATACGGAAAACAAAATAGCAAACGCAAGCCACAAAAGGAAATTAAAACACAAAAGAAATCCAGTTTGTGTGTTTTCACCTACGCCAAAGTCTGTGTTACCCCACTGAGCCCAGATAAATGCTCCGGCGTGCCTGCAGAGACACAAACACTTTCTCTTTGTGTCAGCCAGAAAACTTTTCATAAAAGCAATAAAAAGCGGCCACTGGAGCAATTTACAGCCTGAGGGGTAGAGTCACAGAGTGCCAACAGAGTTTGAACAAGGGAACAGACAGGGTACTGCTGTCAGTGCACTGGCATCACACGAGCTAGAAAGCTGGAAAGCTGAAACTTAAAGGAAATGTGGAAGAGCAAGGGTGCTCTAAATGTGTCGTGATACCAGCGTTAAATTTGGCTGAATTCACCGGATAATACGATTGCAAAGAACTAATATATTCAGTCAGTGTGTTCGGTACATCTGGTGTAAAGACCAGGACGTTATTAGGAAAGGGAATACGAGCAAAGCTCCGCCTGTACGGTGCCGTTGACCACACATGAAAGAGACGATGAGCCACGAGACAGGTGGTCTCCTAACACCACGTCGCCCAGTCTGTTGATGCCACACACAAATGCACGCACGCACACAGGAACAGAACAGCCTCTGTTTTATGCCAGCAAGTCACCAGATGGGCCATCTGCTTCCCTCCTCTGCCCAGCATGATGCCAGGCTAGTGGTACCCACTGATCGCAAGCCCAGTTCTCCACACACTTCTTGGCAGGCGGGTAATGTGACAGCCCCGCTTGTTGAAGATCAAATGCTAATCGCCGCTCGCTCTTGTTGCTCAGCAGCCACGTGTCTTACGAGAGGGGACTGTCAAGTCTGTGCGCTAGATGGTCTATGAGGAAAAGCATGCATTGAGCCTGCAAATGCTCCAGAAGTGTCTGAAACACTGTGACGCACTCCACCGTCAAGATATGGAGGGAAAAGTCAGCAGTCAGGCAGGCTAATGTTTCACTGTTAGATACCTCTCCTTTGTCACTACATAAGAGAACGGCGCTTTATAGAGAAATAACAAAGGAGAGCTAAACTCTTCAACCGCACGCCTGTACACTAACCTTCTACAGGTCTATACATCACTCTCCAACTAAGTAACTAAGTGGGCCACATCTCTGAGGGAAACACCCTCCTAATTTAGACTAGAGAAAGTGGGAGGTCTGTCCTCCAGCTGCCTGATAGCCAAAGCAGCATGATCTCATATGTGACATCACTCTTGACATGGAGTCCCAGAGAAATCACCATTTCAGAGGTCAACCTCTAGATATTTTTTTTTCTTATTTGACGGGGTTGGGTGCTGGGTTTCCCCTCTCCAACAATCACAGAACAAGAAATTGATCCACAGACATCAGAAGAGGAAGTGATCAGTGATGAGATAAAGGAATGTTGTGGCAGTATACCTGTGGAAGATATGCAAAGCACCAGGCTATTCTGGTCCCTTTTATTCTTCCTGTAATATTTCTCATCATACGGTCATCTCAGTTCAGATTGAAGAATGGAAACAGGGAGAAAGAGACATCCAACGATAACACACACCGTTAAACCCAAATACCTCCACAGTTTCCGTTTTTTTTCCTTCAGTTCCAACAACGCTTGATATGAAACACGTGAAACCGCCTATGTTGTGCAAGTAATCAAAGTGACACCAGCTAATCCAGGCAAGATGTTACAGGCAGTGATGAATTACACATTCAAGTTTCAGGAGTCTGCTAAATGATTTCCAAATCATGTGGGAGTTATTGGAAGCCAACAGATCTGCAACAGTGGACAAAATACATCCAAGGTCCTGTTACAGTGTAGCAACAGTACTACCTGTTATAACAAAAGCAAAGGTCGTAATGGAGGTCGCTGTATCCAAAATAAGGTTAAAACAAACATCTTTTACTGTTAATGAAACCGCACAATGCATCGCAAGCCTGACATCATAATACCCGGTGGACTGTCTGAATTGCAACTCCCGCAGGAAGTGCAGGGTGATTAAGCGAGACGTGGCTATTTAGGTGACTTACGCTTTTTAAAAAAGGTCAGCAGCAGGGGTGTCCTGTCTGCTAAACGCTTGCCAAGATTGTGTTGTGGCCACCCCGCATGAGTCAGAGGGTTATGCTTGCTGATTCTGGGAAGTAAGACAATACCTTATGTCCTATTGCTCAATAAGCCCACTGAGGGATTTCTATGCAGGGACACAGTTGAGGACCTCTGGGTGGTGGAAGACACGTGTGGGTGGGAGAATGTCATTCTGTGTGGGGCCTAAGCGCTTTATCATAACCTTGGTTCCCCTTTCTTTGTCTCAGGAGAGTTATTGCTGAGAAGAGATCTAAGCCCTTTAGTGGAACAACAGGCTTAATGATTGTGTCCTACAGCACATGAAGAGGGTTTTTCCTGTCCTCCAGCACTAAATCTACGGTGTATTTCAAATAAAGGAAATTTCCCGTTGGATGTGAAGCCATTATTTATACGTCAAATTAGAGCTGGGCGATAGAACGATAAGTATCGCGATATAACTTTTACTCGATAGCTTAATTTCTCTATCGCGATAGACCTCGCCGCTCTTGTCCTCTTTAAAAAAAAATAAATAAAAAAAAAAGGTCAGCCAATCCAAATTAAGTAGCGCAGAGCCGAACCAATCACAGCCGCAGCGTCACGTCGCGTGACTTGTTACTTATAGCACAAGTGCCAAGCCGCACGTGTGTTTGTTTGGGAAGCAGCCAGCGGGTAATGGAGCCAGCGCATAATGGAGGAAATGAGTGTGCCGACTAGAAAAATCAACCAAGCGTGACCGAAGAGAAAACAGATGATGGTTCCAATGCCGGAGAGATTGTCGAACGGAAGAGCCATAGAAGTTCCGTAGTGTGACGGTATTTCGGCTATTTCAAGTCTGACAAAAAACAGAGTAGCGTGCACTGTAAATTGTGCCGAAAGCAAGTCTGGAAATACAATAAACTGGTGCATGCGTCACACTGTGCGCCACGTTATTGTTTCGGTGAAATGAATTTCTACAATACTGTTAATTCTACTCTCTGCAGTGTTTAAATGCTTACATATACACACAGTTACTGTCCGTCCACACATACGACTCGGTTCTGCTTCTATGCCCCAGCTTTGTTTACTTTTTCCCACCGAGGCTTCTAGACTTCTGATTGGCCAACATTTCTGCACGGTTAGGAATCTAGCGCCACCTGCTGCTTTGGCATGTTCATAGCAGCGTTTTCCTTCATTTCTGCCTTTATGTGTGGACGGGATTATTTTTTAAAACGGAAACGGAAAATCTCCGTTTTCACAAATACCCGTGTACGTAGCCTCAGTCTCTGACTGGAAGCGCTAATTCGTCATTCGGCTTTTGTCAGACTAATGTAACTGTTAAAACTGTTTGAAAAGCTAAGCTATACAACAAGGAGAGATTGAGAATTTCCTTTTAGTTCTCAGTTTATTTGATATTGACAAAAGTTAGTCAGTTTTGTCTGTTCTTCTGTAAAACAAACTAAGATTTATTTTTAGAATTAATATTTTGTTTCTAAGTGGAATTGACAATTTAGTCTGTTTTGTTTGTTCTATTTTGAAACTTAAACGCTTTAGTGGCTGCCTTTTGTGTAGTTTGCAATATTTGCCTTTATTTATCTGAAAAAGTCTCATGTTCCTTAAGTACATCTACCCTGTTGAACTTATTATGGGAAATAAATATTTAAATAAAAACAAGCTGCTGATTATTTCACATTTTACTTGTGAGCAACGGCACATTTAAATCTTACAAATATAGTTATTTGGCTTATATCGTGATATATATCGTTATCGCCTGAAATGAAAAAAACATATCGTGATATGAAAAAATCTCATATCGCCCAGCTCTACGTCAAATGCATGTTCAGTTAGAGACGCTGCACTAGAAGGTCAATGACTAAACTTATGTCTTTGCACAAATGAGTGCGATAGAAGGTTTATTAAGAGGGAAAATGTAGGGGGAAATCACCAAGTATGAACCTTACCAGTTGCTCATTTTGGGTCAAAAAGTTGTTTTTTTTAATAAATCTTGGTCATACCATATGACTATAAAACGAAGGATTATTATGGTGTGAAACCAAATGATCGGTGGCTAACTTAAGCCTAACTTAAGTGCTTAGCCAAGGAGCTTGTAGTCTCACATTCAGACCCACTGCTTCATATTGCACACGATTTTAAGCAACTAAGATGGAGACTGAAACGTTTACATCGACACTATAAAAAAGGACGTCCAAAACAAGCAGATTTTATGCAGCACAACCATTTAAAAGTTTCATTTAAGCTGCAAAACCCAACAGCTTTCCCTTCATCCTACATAGGAATGCACTGATTGCAAAATTCTAGGCAAACACCAAAGCTTAAAAATAGAAATCTGGCCAACAGCCAACGTTGATATCGTCATCTTTGTTTATTCTACTTCAGTTATGCAATGGCTCACTTTGTTCCAGAAGAACCAATAGATTTTCATTGTATGAATGAATATCACTGTTCTAAAGTCATGCAGCCCTTTATCACACCATCTTGGAACATTCAACTTGGGGAAAACTGATGTAACGCAACAGGTAACAGATGATGTGCATGGTTAAAATGATCGGTTAACCACCGAAAGCTAGCATACCATTTTCAGCATGCAAGGTCAACATTATATCAATTTCCTGAAGTCAAATTTCTTAACACTGTCAGTTTCCAATGGTATAAAAGAGACATTACCAGCAAATGTCAGGCTTTATAAATCTGGAACCAATCAAGGTTTAGCATGTTTGCCGGGTCGAACGCTGGCTTGAAAGTTTAAACTTTCATTTCATCACTTCTGTTTGCGGCAATCTGAGAAGACGGTACAAATGTTGGGAGAAAGGCGTGTAACCAGAACCTAAAGAGGTGTATGAACTGGAGCTCAGTGTTTTATCTTCACTCAGTCCAGTGCTACCAATCAGATTCCAGCGTAAGATGATCTTCCTCATTGATAGTGATGGCTCTGTTAGCTAGGAGATAAGTAGATCTGCCCTCCATTATCATCAACCGCACAGCAGTGGCTAAAAATAGCCAAAAGAAAGAGTGGTTTCTCCTGCCATCCACAATGCATCCACTCCCTGGATCACCAGACCCCTACTCACCACCCGAGAGAAATCTGTACGATCTGTAAAGTAAGCTGTATTTTCCGTTACGAGGTGGCATGCTGTTACAAGCACATTGATTCATTGTGTTTCTCCACCCACAGGCAGTCATGCAGAGACAGCTCGTGGACTTAAACCCATTTCACGAGACAGAATGTCAAACAGCTGTGGTTCAGGAAGACTAAAGGAAGCGTTTCGGCTTTGCCAGCAAGCTGTTTATCCATGAAGAGCGTCTCGGTTCTGGGCATTTGATGCTCACAGAGGCTAAATAAGTGCGACAGTGAAGAATCCAAAAGCAAAGTGATAATTAAGTTCCAAGAGTCTCCCGAGTCATTTTTATTTAAAGTCTCTGCAACAAACTGCAAACTGGCCTCACTTCTGTTTATAGGGATAAACCATTACACATGGAAAAGAATGACACCTGCCTTGTGTAGCATTTTATATAACTGTGTACACACAAGCCTCAACATGTATGACTTAGTATGTAGACTTTCTGCTCTCTGGCCGCCTGTCCTTGCAGCTTCGGGCTCTGCTGCTGCTGACGGCATCGTCCTTACGGTCAAAAAAGCCGTGCAGACAAAGCTCAATCAGGACAACTTCCTCTTGGTTTCTGGAGCAGCGGGGGCCGGACCTTACTGCACTTTCACAAATAAAGTAAGCTGACCCAGACTAAGTCCTTCCACTTTGTCCATATATCTGCTTGTCGTAGGCTCACTTTACATTCGATCAGAGTCGTATTTTTGCCCCCCCCCCGCGCAACTACATCGTGACAGAACATGTCCTAACATGTTGCAACTGTGTCCGAGATGAATGAAAAGAGGCTTAAATTTATCTATGCAAACTAGCAGCACGTAATGGTAATGCTACTCTTAGCAATGTGTGGCAAAGGAAGCACTACACACCTGTATTTGTCCAGCGTCAATCTGTGTTCTTTAAACATGACGTGTTAACACGAGCTGTGCAACAACTGTTATCTTGAAGTCGATTTACAGATTTTTCATGGATGTCTGGGTTTGGCTGGAAAATAGTCTCAAAACCACTAAAGCATTTTTAGTCAATCTTTCCACTGAGGCTGTATATTTTTCCTTAAGCATGATCTCTTTGTATATTTGAATATATGCTGCTTTGGTTTGGATCTGCTTCCGAGTTCCTGCTGTGGAAATATGTTACTGCCATTATCAGGCTTTGCCGTAGAGTTGGCGAAATCCATGTGGCTTTTATTTCACTTTGCAAATACAGTACATAGAAATCAGGCCAATGCCCTTTTTTAGTCACACCAGACGACACAGTCTTTGTTTCATTCAACCTCAGACTGATTCATCAAAGCCTGAAACGCTTTTATGAGTCTTTTACTTTTGAATGATGTCTTTCACCAATCTACTAGAAAGACCTGGCAGAGCATGGTGACTTGCACTTCACAGCACCAACATGACCAACAAGTTCACTTAAACTTCTTTAGAAAGAGTCACAGTGTTGGTATTTAAAATTTTTTATTATGAGCTTTAAATAAAAACTGCAGTGCTCCTGAAAACTTTCTCTCTGCTCTGCGCATCAAAGCCAGGATTTTGGCTTTCAAGTGAATCTGACAGACATGGACTCAGCTCAGATTTTATGGGGAGTCTATTAAAGAATGATGGAAATCAAAAGGACAAAACTATAGCCGAAGCTCAATTCCACATTTTTAAACTGCACCTTTCCATTAACTGAACTGAAAAAGGTTTTCTTTGTCTTCTCTTTTGGTCCAACAGTCTTCACACAGTATCCATGTCTTAGACTACAACCTTCGTCAAACTCTGACTTCATACATTCAAAGTTTAAATGTATATTATAAAAGCTGCCAAACCAAAGGTTGGTTTTTGTAGTCAAACCAGATTTTTGAGAAACACATCTGAAACTGATCTGTTTACATCTGGTGTTTATAGATTTAAACAGTGCTGCACAAAATACCCCTTATTTCTTTATATTTTGCTTTGAAGGCTTTCTTGTAATTTTTAAGTGGTCTTGAGCAACAGTTCTCCAGGATTTCTGGAGGCCTTTTTAAAGTTTTTCTTTCGACATTGGTGCTTTTTCACAGATTTTCAGTCCAGTCCTTGTACTTGAAGATTTTTTTTTGTTTGTTACATCACTTAACGCTGACCTATGAATCACTCTGTATACATGCAGTATAACAGATAACTGAAAAACATTTTAAAATGGTATCTTCTGTTACTTTGTTACTACCAGCACACTGGAAAAACATAATTTGTTCCCCTTTCTTTAGCTGAATTCACAATAAAATGCCAAAGATAACACAGTGTGACAGGCGTAAAATAGTATTTTGGCACCAAGAAAATGATTCCAAATGAGTCATTTGCTGAAAACTTGGCATAATTCAGGATGTTGCGCAGTTTGTTCTTAAACATTTTTGACAAAACTGGACAACAAGAGGACAAAACAAGAAGCGGCAGAAGTAAAAACAATCTACAGCAGATGAACATGACCAGGAAGTCACGTCTTTAACAAATCCATCAAAGAACCTGACGCGTGACCTCAGAGATGCATCTGGACCTTGAGCAGATCCATCTACGGTTTGCTGAAGCCTCATCAGAAATGGCCTCAGTGGAAGACTGGCTGTCAAGAAACCATTCTTAAGGAAGGTAAACGGAGAGGAGAGGCTATGTTACACAAGAAATGGACTGAAAAATCAGTGGCAACAGGTCTGATGGAGTGATGAATCCAAATTTGAAAGCTCTGGTTCAAACTGTCAATATGTAGAGAGGGGGCCAGGACACAGGTACAACAGTGACTATTTACAGTACTTTTTTGCATGTTTGCGCATTTTAATAGATTGCTGCCCCGCCGCACTTTCATTGCAAAATATCAAGAAATTAGGGGTAGCTCAAGATTTTTGCACAGTACTGTACATACAGTATAAAAGAGTTGTATAGAAATAGGAACAAATAATGGAGTTATTGTCTGTTAACTTTGCAGCACTGCACTTCACAAAATAGATTGCGATTCACTATGAAGACAGTTTGACTTTGCACTGTCTGCTCAGCTGTGACGCTACTCTGCAACATGTGCTGCAGGACTCACTGCAGAGTAGGGCTGTGCGATATGACCAAAATATCATATCCCGATAGAAGACATCTACTGTCCCGATAACGATATAAATCACAAAAATTTAACATTTTCTGTAAATTCTGTGAACCTCTGGCAGCTCGACTTGTGTGAAGTGTTTCCAGCTGGGCGTCGTGTACCTGGAGTCAAGTGTTTTAACCGATGCATGAAACGATACATTTTAGACATAAGTTGTAACGGCCGCCGTTTCTTTGTGAGTATTTATTACAAGGCGTGCTGCGGGGAAAAGCCTGTTCTAACGTTTGAGTCTAAGGTTTATTTTTTAGCACCTGACGGCTCTTTTTTGCTTTTCATCCATAAATAATCTACATACTCTTTCACGTGATTCAGTTTATTTTGAAAAGTCTCAACAGGATCTTGAGCTTTATTGTGAAAGGTTTATGTGGAAAATAAACAAGCGGACACGTGATGGTTTTACCGTCGTTGTTGCTACGCATAAAAACAGGCGCTTGTCCATCCTTAGTGTGGTTATATTAAATATAAGAGAAAGAGATAACTTTAAGAAATGAATATAGCCACTACAGTGACCATCAAAACGATGAAAAAATGTTGCTGTAAACAGTTTATTTTGCGACACAACGAAACAAACGATAGCGTAAACTGATCCGATATGTATCGTTATATCGAACAGCCCTACTGTAGAGTATTACTGACACAGGATTCTGAGCAGCTCTGCTGGATAAACTATGTGATTGTCACGACAAGCATCAGTTTCTGCATTATGGTCTGCAAAGGGAAAAGTTGTCTTGTTAGAAACACCTAAGAAAATACCAATAAATCCCTGACAGGCCATTTTGCTCTCGATAGCACATGCATGAACACTCGGTGAAAACAACAGCAGCCATATTATCACAGCTGGTAATCAAGCAATATTAAAAAATATATTAAAAAAAACAAGGATTCAAGAGAAACCAATCCTCCCATCTCTCTGTACTCTGTCATCTCTCTCACAGTAATCTTTGAAAGGCCAGCTTTTCCTCAGTGGGCATCTGGAAAGCAGTGAAGCTCCCGTGAATTTAGCATATGATAGCACGGGTTTATGGTCATCGTGGAGCGGACAGCGTGGGGTAAAGGAGGCCGTGATGCTGAACTAATGACCGGCAAAGCCTCCCGTGTGACACTAAGAGGTGACACCATGATGTTAAAAGGAGTGAACATAACTTTCTCATAAGTAAACTGCAGGGGGGGTCTTAATATTAATAATAATACAATCTGCATGAGCAAACTCTGTTGCACATGACATACTCCCATGCAGTTCTCAAAGGTTTTTCAGATTAAATGGGACGCTGTGAAACTCTGCTTAACAGACTTTCTACCTGTTTTTTTCCTCCTCCCTGACCTTTGTCCTCATTAGTCCCATCAAAATGCAATTAATAACCCAGCACGTTTGTGTCTGGCACCATTCACTGTGGGATTCTGTCCTCTTATCAGCACAGTGGTTTGTTTTGCTAGAGGCACGCCAGCCATATCTGTGGGTGGTTTCCACTTGACAGTTTGACTCTCAGTTTAAGGCTATTCCTGAGCTCCAGGGCACGCCACAGCGATGATGAACTCATCCATCAGGGTGCCGCTCAGGCTCCTTCTCGTGAGTGCACTTCCAATTGATTTGATTTGATGAAGACGGTGGCCTCATTAGATCTAATTTAGCGCATCATCTCAGAGCTCTGCCATCTCTGGATGAAGCTCACCTGCATCCTCGTCGCTTTCTCACCGCCTCAGGAAGGCAGAAAAATCTCTTCGAAACCGAAAACAAAAGGACAGGAAACAAAAAAAAGTAACACACGAAGGACTTTTCAGGACAAGAACACTGAGGTTTCCTCTTTTCAAGAAAAACACCAGCTAAAGTAACCACAGTGAATCACAGAGGACTGGAAAACTGACAGCAGAGAGAGGGGAAGGACACGGGCTATGAATGACTCTACAATCACATATGATGGCACTGACTTTCCAGCAATCAGTCACATCTAAAGACATGCAATTTAGATGTCTTTAGATGCTGTGCTGTGCACTGGAAACGACCACTTAGCAAAAAGCAAACTTCCCCCCTCCCCACTATTTTCTTTTTGTTGCAACAGAAACAGTTTGTTGTGTCTTTAAAACTTTATCGTGTCTCTTTCCTTGTCCAAATCCAAATTCAGCATCATAACAGCCGCACTGAAATCACCTGAAAGCTCTCCAACTAACACTTTCCACTTGCAGGAAGGCCTACCTGTAAATGCACTGCACGTGATTTGTGTTACGAGCACTCACTTAAAAAGAACCCATAATAACATAATTAATATCTGCAAGTTTACTGTACTGTCGTGGAGTTTTATTTCCTATAAATGAGAAATAATAGTAACAAGCGGTGCTCCCAAATAAGGGGGAAAACCCCACAGTGGTTCTTACCTTGTTATCTGTGTGTGTCCATGATCCAGTTGCGGCTGCAGGATTTTTGAAAATGAACTGATTGTGGGCTGTAAGTTATCACAGACACGCGACAGGAAGAGCGGAAAAATCCTAACAGATGCGGAGAAAATCTTCCAAAAACAGTGAGCTGATATCCGGAAACTGCGCTCTGGACTAAGCGCAGAAATAACAACAAGAACAAGCTGCACTCAGGCGCAAAGATATTCTTCTTCTTTCAGAGGTGCATAAATCCAGAGTGGAGTGGACAGAGGGGAATAACCTGCAGTGGCCGATGTGTTTCAGAGTAAAGTTTTTTTTCTTCTTCTTCTTCGCCCTGCGCTTTGCTTGTCTCAACACACACTACGGAGAGGAGCGAGAGAGCCGAGTTTCACCCCGGAGCTGCGCCTCTGATGTCAGCAACAACGTGAGCTCCAGGAAGTGGTGACGCTGTCCGGTGGTGCGTTTCCACGGCAGCGGCTTCAAACCTCAGAGAGTACCGCCACACCGTGGACATCAGGGGCAAATACGTATTTTCCTGTGCTCCTACGCTCTGTGTCGCAAAGTTCAGGTGGACGGAGGTGCTGTGCTATACTGCAAATACTACTATCGATCCAATGCCAAGTAAACACATTTACAGTGATGATAGCAATCTCAATACTTTTAACTTATAAAGGCAGCTGACCTTACATTGATGCTGGGAGATACTGCAAGTTTTTGGTATTGATCTGATACCAACCTAACGTATAAAAGCAGCTTGTGTAGGGGAGGGCAGTGTTTATGACTCGTGAGATTAATCATCATCGATTTGCAAATTGAGACATTTTTAATTACCACTAAAACACTGAATTTTACATAGTTTTTAAATTTTGCCTGTCTCTAAAGCACTGTGGGTCCTCTTCTGTTGCTGTGTGTTGTTGCGCTATAACTGTGACATAATTAAAGCTACATGCTGAACTTAGACGATAGAAACAAAGTATCAATCCTACTGAGTCAGATACCAATACCAGCCTTGGTATTGATTCATACATGTAGTGAGCAATATGGTGGACATAGCAGGTTATGAAGTTGGCATTAGGCATAATCAGATTGGACAAACTTCAACCATCCCAACCAAAGGAAGACGAGCTAAAATCCAAATGTCATTGTTTTTTGGGGGAAGTATTTATGCTTTTTCCCTCCTGTTTGTTTCCTTTAATTAACTACAGTGTGTGATTTTAATTGTATCCGTATGTCGATACATAGCATGCGGTAGAAAGGACAAAAATCGTGACACAGCTGTTGATGGGTTGAGGATTGCCACTTTAAAGGTTATGCAAGATGAGCATTAGATATATGTCAAATTTTCATATCATGCTGCTCTGTCAGGACTCCACATCTGGTGTGCAGACAGGCCAGCAGTGTTTGTCTCATTGTATCCATACTAAGCTGTTAGAAGTCTTTTTTTCTATCCATCCAGACTTGGAAAACACTGATATTTGGGATGATATGAACTATTTCATATCCAGGTAAAAAATCCCACTGAGAATAAAACGCTCATTTTCAAGATCAATCTGGCAAAGGTTTGGTTTTGTTTTTTTTTTTTGTTTTTTTGGTGGTGGTGGGGCAGTGATCAGTTCTCCACACATGCCTGCTTCATCAGTGCAGCTGAAGTGTTTCTAACTCCCCTCACTTGATCTCAGTGGGTTGACAGTGCCTGTTGACTGTCATCATAGCTCCATTTGAGCATTTTAAATTGTCAGATAAAGAGCACGAACACTTGCATCTGCAAACACTGTGATACTATTTTACCATTAGCATGAATAATAATCTTTATCTTTTCCCTGCATGTCAGCTAATAGGAGCACACACACATGGCAGCACATTGCTAACTGTATTATAAGTATTACACCTCACTAAATGATCAAATGCTCTACTTAACCACACATCACTGACTATGTTTGCCTCTCATTTGATTGCTGAGCATTTGCATTGTGCATTTCATTTGTATCTTGGGGGGAAAAAGGCTACCTGTGTACCAAAAATTATTTACAATGGGCATAAAAACAAAACCCGGAGGGAGACAATCAGAATGACGAATGCTTAACTGACCTTGGGCCCAGCATCAGATTAGTTCCAAACAGCAGTGTTTTATTGTGATCAGACATGCCCTTGCTCTCTGTAAGACTGCTTCAGTGCAATGAATATCAATTGGACATTTGCATCTCTCTATGGATTTGAGTGCTTGTAGATGCTAAACTGTGCTGCAGATGAACACGGCATGCAGCTGTTATGAACACTCACAGCCTGTGAGTGTGGGGGAGTTCACATGTTTTTTATTTGTTTTGGGGTTTTTTCTAGCATCACCTGAGAGAATTTTGGAGATCAGGAGGGTTCCCCAGAGACAAACCACATACTATACCATTATATACTTGAGTCATATACGCTTACATATAGGTCATAGTATATAACATAACCTTTGTCTATTGGCCATCTGCAGAAATATTAAAATCATACTAATATTCATGTGTCTCATGTGTAAAAAACCATGCAGAATGAATTTTAAACTGATTGCTGAGTATTGAACCTTTGCCTTTACGAGTGCTGGGAAAACCAGTTAGAATAGAGTATATGTTTAATGAACATGTTTACATACTGGCGCTTATCCTTCTAGCTTTTACATTTTGCTAAGTGGTCTCCTAGAAAAATGGAAAAAATGCACATGCAAACTGTGGCTGATATCGATTTGTTGGGAATCAATGAGGCCTCTCTGTCAGTAAGAGGAGCACCTCAGGGAACCCTTAAAATACTGGGAAAGTCTTTTTTTAAAGCAATGTTCAAAGCTTTTCTAGTGTCTTTGGCAGTTTTCTGCTCTGGCTACTGTCTCTTGGGCATTTTGCATGGTTTTTAGGTCCACTGGGACTAAAATGGAGGGTTAGCTGCTGCCTCAAATTTTCCAGACTGCATAAGACAT
Source organism: Aulonocara sp. 'chitande type north' Nkhata Bay (assembly GCF_057382095.1). Taxonomy (NCBI): domain Eukaryota; kingdom Metazoa; phylum Chordata; class Actinopteri; order Cichliformes; family Cichlidae; genus Aulonocara; species Aulonocara sp. 'chitande type north' Nkhata Bay. Next base: position 19,118,919 of record NC_141352.1, on the reverse strand, counting down.
CTAAAAAAAACACAGAAGAGATTTCTTCAGATTCTCTTAATCTTTTGATGATATTATGTTACTGTAGATGATGAGATTTTCAAAATTTTCACAATTTTAAGTTGAGCAACATTATTCTGAAATGTGTTCAGAATTTGTAGATGCAATTTGTTTAGTGGTTTTTCTTGAAAGGTTTTTGGGAAATGTTCTTTTTATACCCAGTCACGATACTGACCTGCTGTAAATGAACCGAATTAACTGTAAAATGTTTCTCCAGCTGTTTCTTTTTAGAATCACTTAATTCTTCAGCCTTTTGTCGGCACTGTCCAAGCTTTTTGGAGGTGTGTCGCTAACATCAGATTCAAAATGAGCCAATATTTTTCTTAAAATTGTGGATTGCTGCAGTTTTAAACATTTCATAACTGTTCTATGATCTGTTGTGATTAAAATATGGGTTCGAACATTTGCAAACTACTGAATTCTCCTTTTATTTAGATTTTGAAGTTTACTAACTTTTTTTAAAATTGGAGTTGTATGATACATGTGAATGTAGCTATTATATAGCTATTTCACAATGAAGTGGCCTCAAGGCTATGTGCCAACAGAAGCCACATTGCTGTTTTACTGGATAAATCACTAATTAATATTTAAACACAGGAAGTTGGAGTTTGCTACTGCGAGTCTTAACATGCTGCATCTTTCTGTCTGTATCTTTTCGTAATTAAATGTCTTTATGAAAACAGTCATGACTTAGTGTTCGCTGCAAGCACTTTAATGCCGCTGTACATAAAGAATAAAAGAAGAGCAGAGAAATTACCTTTTATATTTATTTATATTCTTACAGATCAAAATAAAGAGATTCAACACCTTTAGCTTATTTAGCTCGACCTGTACATTTCATCAAAGGATCCTGTTCCCCGGAGCTGCAGCGTGACAGACGTCTTTATGAGAGGAGACCGGATAACCAGGAGAGTGCTGAACTCTCTGTCGTCACTGAAACACACATAACCACACTTTGAACGCGTTACATAAAGCTAGCTGGGTATTTTTTACTGTTTACGATTTCAATAGTAAAAATTCTTTCAATGGTTTGCTGCATTACCCGGGAGTGAAGCTGATCTGAAGACACTGGCTGCTGCTGGTGACGCGGTGCTCCTTGGACCCGAGCAGTCCAAAGTCAGGTGTTACTCCGAACACATGGGAGTCCCCTTCAACTGACTCTGCACAGGGTGAATGACACGAGTAGGGCTGACATGCTATGCAAAGCAATTTGGGCTTCACATAGAAAGATAGATTTCTAGGCAACATAGAGGTTACTGATTGATTTGTGATTACTTGTAATAGATTTCCAGAACATGTGGGCTCCACAGCTGTACAGATTTACTTCTCTGGTTTGCGTCTGGCCCACATAGCAGAGCCCAAAGTCGATGCTGACAGCAGATAAACGCAGTGTTGGAAGATCCAGATGAGCGCAGAGTGGCACTGTCTGCACAGAGCAAATAGACTATGTGAGGTCATATAGCAGCTCCCAACCGAGCTGTTATACACGCATTGAACAGATGTCCCTAACCTGCAGGGTGTTGTTGCTGTAGTGAATCAGGAGATTCTGCTCGAACCTCAGCTTCATCTGCCCGTTTGCACCGTGGATCAGCTTCACCCCAGGAGGGATTTCCTCATCTGTCTGTTCCACATGGTCCAGAAGAGGCAGGGAACAGTGGAAGGCCACTTTCACCTAGTATTTAAACAAAAGAGGGCAACACTTACAAATAATTGTGTAAATCAAATTCTAATGATGCTGCTGCATCCATGACTCATCTCACCCGCATGCTGTGTTGTGGCTTAAGCACTAAAGACTGATTGTCCCCAGACGGAGGATTCCTGGAGGTGCTGGTCGGGCCTCTGGGTTTTGGTTTGACCACTGAAAACGGAGGCTGAGTCCCCAGGCTGAAGTGCAGGGGCATCTCTGAAGTGTTTTTCAGCTGGAAGCTTTGTGTGATGTCAAATTCACGCACTACTATCTGCAAAAAAAAGAAAAAGAAACTGTTCAAAATTAACTTGGGATCAACATCTCATGTGTGCACTTGCATGTCAGAGCACTGTTGATTAGTGTTGTACACTTCTCAGACCTACCTCGTTGTTTGAGTTTGCCATCAGTAAATCACCGGCCGAAGCACGAAACTCCAGCACCCCGTTGTCCTCCTCCGCCTGCACTAAAAGCCTGCAGCGACAGGAAGTCAAGAGGAAGATATGCAACTTAATCAGACCACCTCTGAGCTGCTTTTACCTAACCTCAGCTTATTTTAATTTAAGAAACATAAATCGAGCAGGATGCATTAGGTGTCCGGGTGGGGATAAATAGCAGGAATATAATTGCTTACGCTGCAGTCTGAACGGCTGCTAGTAGATCCACTCTGACGGGCTCTAAATCCAAACCCTGAGCCCTCCCAACTTTACCGGGAACACAAGCAGCCAGCTGAATTACACACAACAATAAAGTATAAGGATTTAGGCTGGATCACAGTTATCTACTGTTTGCATTTCCCAGGATTTAACATCGAATCACAACAGCTTACCTCGGAGTCTAGGTTCATAAAACCCAGAGCCAAGCCGACACATCTGGACTTACGAGCAGCCCCAGAAAGGGTCAAAGGAGTAAAAGACACATGGATGGCTCTGCTGCTCTTTGCTGGAATCACCTTGAGATTTACAAAGAAAAGCATCATTACTCAGATGAAATAACAGACAACAAGCACGTGGCTAAAATCCTCCGACCGTACTATTTGTTGCGGTGTGATGCAGAAGGGGTAATCTGAGAGATTGCCCATGTGAGGCCTGATGTGGACAGATATGAGTTTTTTCTTTCCAAGAGAGGGATAAAGACAAGTCTCCTCTTCTTCCCCACGCTCATCTTCAGACATATATTCTTCCTCTTCCACATCCTGAAATCAATACAGGAAAGCTAGGTCGAGCCATTCAAAGAAGAAAATGTGCGTTTATGAGGTTTTCCCACAGGATGTGTGGTAAAATCTTTAAGCATCTGCATCATGGTGTTCAATATATACTCACAGTCAAGCTTTGGAGAGAAGCACTTGTTTCCTCAGAAACTGTGGTGCGTGTTTTTTCCCATGCTGTTTCATTGAAGCTAGAAAGCCTCAGCGCGCTGCTCAGCACCTCGTTGCCATCAGCATCTTTAAGGGGGAAAGCGTCTCCAAACACCACCACAAAGTCCAGCAGTTTACCGTCGTTCTGATCTACGTTGTAAGTCTCCCAGTCCAAACGAATATCTGTCACCGAGCCGACATTTACATTATATCATTTAGAACTTATTTCTTCAAGCTGTATTTATGTCCTACGGGCAAGTGCAATTCAAAGTGCTTTCCAGTTGACTGATGAGCAGATAATAGGATTTCACAATGGCAAGGACAGCACTCTCAAAAGCACCGAAAGCCACTCGAAAACACCTAAAAGCGCCAAAACAGCAGCTACCAGTAAAGCCGAAGCTCTGTTTATATACATATATTATATATATATATTGATCTATTAAGCTCTATTATAAATCCCATTTGATATTTTTTATTCCATTAATAAGCTGGAATGCAGTTAGTCCCTCAGACAGGAAACGACAGGGTCATTAAGTCCTTTTCCAGCACACAGTGTTTACTGAGAACACTTACCAAACATGGTGGGATTGTTGATGCGAAGAGAACGAGAAACGGTGTCACCACCCGATACATGAGTGCCAAACCTAATGATGAGGAGAGGTATTTCTCATTAAATGAGATAGCCGCTCATTAAAAATACACAAATATAGGTATAAATAGCTGGGGAAAAGGACTGTGGAACAGACTGTATGATTGGTCCCTGGTTCTGATCCTGTGCTCGTGGGCCCGTCATCTGGAAGTAGAGGGGGCAGCCTTTCACTGTCATATGGATGGGAATAAGCACAGGCTTGAGATCCCCCACCTGGATCAAAAATAAAGTACTGAATTAAAATAAAGAAAGAGGCCATTTAGATTCACCATAGAACTCAAGACACACTGCACAATCACTCCCTGCTTTATCCACAGTTTACAAAATGAACATCAGTGTGTACTAAATGACACCATAAACTCATCAGGAACATGTTTTCTGAGATCGTAGAGCAGAAAACAGGTGTCGCCACCTGCTGGCCATTAAAAGAAATGCAGATTTAAGGTAGTTCTACAATGGCTTTACCTTTTAAGACTTAGTAGCTACATCCATGTTTTATATCCAGTTTATTACATCAGTTACATCACATTTATTAGCTTAAACTGTGGCAACATACTTTGCATATGAGGTGGTCTGTGTACTCCCCCCACATGTCAGTGTAGGCAGTCACGTCCACAGCCCGACTCTCAAACGCTCCGAGTGTCCCCGTGTGTGGCGTGACAAAAAAAGCGGCGCCTTTTCCATGAGCCAGCAGGCTACTCACAAACTCTGGCAACGAGCAAACAAACAGAGTCAGTTCCTTGTTTCTTTATATCAAAAGCACAATCTGAAGATGATGCATACCCTCGTGTGCTTTTTCCTCTGCTTTCTTAGCTTGAAGAGAGTGGAGCGGATTCGTGACGTATGCAAATCTGCGATTAAGATGCAGCCAGTGTCAGATTTTCTGTCAAAGCAGAGTTATACTTTGATCAATAATTCAGCTCCCTTCACCTTTTCTCTGGCTGCTTATTTGGCTTCAAGGCATGGCAGGTGAAATATTCTGCCTCTACGGTAAAAGGAGCCGGGATAGCAGTTTGATTGGTTATCAGTAACTGCTTGCTAACAGCACTCTTCAAAATGACACCATCTCCAAACTCAAGTACTGGTGTTGAAGGACTCTGACCATTTGGACTAGAACGAGAAAAAACAGTTTTTTCAGTATCTGAAACGGAGTTATTTGATGCAGTGGATTTTTAGATGCAAGACTTTAAGGCAAGTTCACTACCAGACACCGGGCACACTGTAAGACACACTGAGTTTCTTGGGTTTGGCCACAATTCCAACAACAAGAGGGGAGTTCATTCCCTGGACTTCACAGACAGCAGCAACCTCGGTCAGCTCGAGCTAGAAGAAAAAAGGTGAGACTTTTTTCTTTCAAACTTTAGGTGTGTTCAAAAAAATGCTGCAAACTAGCACTTACGTCTGTGTGAGCAGTAAAAGTCACTGTGATCTCCATGCTGACTTTAGGTCCCAGAGTACCAGAGGAGGGGTCAAAGGTGGCTGAACACAGTGAAGCTTGTTTGCCCTGCAGCTCGGCCTGTTCAAAGCAACAATAACTATTAAAAGACAAGCTTGATATAGCCCACATGTCCATGGAGAAAGATCTATTTCCCATTAATAATATGTACTGAAACAACCTTTTCCTGCATACGCTAGTGCAACTTAATACAGTGAATGTTGTGTTGCATACCAGCCAACTGAACTGTGATGGCAGCAGGGTCTGATTGAAAAGAGTTACGGTGCCTGTGGCAGAAGCTCCAACATAAAGTTCAGGGAAGGACAGCGTGCAGTTCAGAAGACAGACGTGGGACGACTGCACGTCTGCTCGCACTGACAGGTGACTGTAGGGAACACACAGGTAGTGCTGTTACTTACTCACATCTTATTAATATGGTTAATATGGTTTTTGTGGATTGTATTCTAGACTAAAAGGAGGAATCACATTGTTTTATGTGACTGTGCTTCCTTACCATCCTGTCCCATTTTCCACAGTCAGTTCCAGCTCAGTTTCAAACAGCTGGCAGGAATGTGGCTTAAAGAGCACGTCCACATTGCAAGAGGCCAAGGGAGGCAAGAGACCCCTGCTGGGTTCAACTGAGATCTAAGCAGCAACACAGATTGTTTATATGGAGTCACTTCATGAACAGAATGAACAGTCAGCCTAGCTTTCATTTTATCGTGTTTCCTATGTACCTGTGAGTCTTGATGCTTTCTCTCCAGGATCCAAGAGGCTTCCAGCTGGGTGGTATTGGTAAGGAGCAGGGTAGTCTGAGTCTGTTCTCTGGGTCTTATGGGTCCAAAGTCAATGCTGGGCACATTGAGAGTCACTGTGGGGCCCTGTTTAACACCACCAAATGATAGTAATGTCACAAAAATAGACGCTACAGTAATGCATTTATGCTGTGTGGTTCAATCTTACTTTGAAGGAGACTTCTACAGCCAGAGTGACTGGCTCATGGTGGTGCTGTATGTGGCAAACCAAACTAGTCACAATATTCTCTGCTTTCCCTCCCGTCACAGTAAGACTGAAGTCAAAACATTCATTCTCCTCTGGATACGGCCCAGTAAAGAATTGTCAAGCCAAAAAACAAAAAAGATATAAACATTTAAAAATTATACTTTTTTGCACCATTAAGCAGATCAACTCTGTAATGCACCTATTCTGCCAGACGATGGCTCCACTTCTATTACATGACAGCTGCTGTTAATTCTCTCCCATTGAAAACAGATGAAGGTTTTGCTGTGGTTCCACATCTGGTGCACGTACAACACAGAAACAATAAATTCATTAATAATAGCGATGTGGGAGCAGAATGAAGTGATTTAACTCCACTATTAGAAACTAACCTTGAACTGCCTTGAAGTGGGTGTGCAAATAAAAATCTCTCCGGGGATCACAATGGCGTAAGGCTCCAGCAAGATCTGATAAGGCTCCGTTGACCCCTTGACCTCTATCTCCATGATGATGACGCTTGTTACCTTGGAGCCAGGCTGCACGGGCTGAAGGACGCTATATCTCCCCAAATTATACAATTTGTTAGATACAAAAAATAAAAAATGAACAAGGCAGGCATTGTTTAGTAAGCATCATGTGTGAGAGCTTGTGATTTTATTTTGTTATATTAACATTTATCAACCTGCTGTCGGAAGGCTCTGGTGGCAGCTGGGGGATGTCTCTCAGGACTAAGTGGCAGACACTGTGATAATCCTTTAACTTGAGAAAACACATTCTTCATTCAAGAAATGCAACATTGTTTACCACAATGATACAATGATTGCTGGATTTATTTATTTTTTTCAGCTATTTATCCCAAGTCCTCTTTACCTCTTTAGGACAAAAGATGAGCAGATACTCTTGGTCCTGGCAGGGAGCCAGGATGCCTGTTGAGGGGCTGACATGGAAAACCTCGTCTGTGGCCAAGTGGAACTGGATATGTGAGGCATCAGGGCTTTCCCGTGGAAGCAGAGGATGCAAGTTGGGCTTCATGATCTGCCAGTGAAAAGGAAGCTCCAAGTGGCTTTATTCCGAGATGAAGAAAGGAGAAAGAAACAGACATAAAATGTGTTATTTACTGATCTCTGAAAGGAATTTTGCTGTTGCAAAAAACAACAACACAGAGTCAGAAACAGAGTTTATTAGCATTTCATTATTCCATCTGGGAAACTTCAGCAATGTTAATACAGCTAGTACGGGTGCTTGAACCCTATCTTATGTTACCCTGTGGCCAAAAATTTGAAAAGGAAGAGATTTGCTTATAAAACACATGAGGCGTGCGACTCTTACACATTGTTTCTGATGACAAGCTTCTTCTGTTGCACAGAGTGAGGGTTGCATGGGCTGAAACGGATAAAGTGCTCTGCAGTAAGGTCATGCACCTCTCCAACCACAGGAGGCTCCTCCCCCCCAGACACAGACACCAGCTCCAGTGCGATCAGCTGGCCCTCACCTGAGAAGCAAACGCACATTACACACAATGCATAATTTATTGCGGAGCATAGCTCTTAGCAATGCCTCTTGTTGGGATTTACCTTCAATGGAAATGTCTTTCACCTGGCAGTTGTCACACACAACAGTGAAAACCTGGCAGCTCTTCTCAGCGGTGGTTGGAAAGAAAACCACCTGTAAATCCACATTAACACTTTTTTTTTTACATGCTCAGTTTCCATAGATACAGTCAGCTGATTAGAAGTCAGAGGTGGGGGAACTGAAAGGAAAAAACAAAGAAGAATTGAATTAACATATTACTCTACCTGATTTTAAATCCAGACTCACCTCAACAACAGTGGCCTCTCCTGGCTCCAGTACAAAAAGGGAGGGACTGACAGCAAAGGGTGGCTGCTCAGAAAAGTATGTTCTGGCCAAAGACTATATAAAGAAAATTGGAGCTAATGAGAATGAGACTGAGCTGTTTGGTTGCAGAAAAACTGAATTAAAACATTGATATATTTATATGTGTCAGTTTTTTTACCCTAAAATTTGAAGCTGGCCACTCGTCCTTGGGAATAATGCAAAAGGTCCCAGTGCTGAGGCCCACATTTTGGCACAGAAACTCAACAAACTTGACTCCTCCAATGAGACAGTAACCACAGTCCAGGACTCTTGGTACTGAAGAATAAGAGGGAAGCATATCAGCAGTACATCGGCAAATGAAGTAACTAATGTGAATAACAACAAAATTGGTGGGGCAGATTGCAGTGAAAACATACAGGTGAGAATAGGAGGAGGTCTCCATGCCTCAATCGGTACCACAAATGGGCCCTCCGCCTGGGTCTCCACCACTATAAAGTCCTTGTAGTCTCCCAAGGAGTCTGGAGCAAAACGCAGCGTGTACTTACAGCTCATCCCCGGGGCAACAACGCCCCCTTCACCTGGGAATCTCCCTGCCAAAACGTATCACAATGACAACAATCTGAATTTTGTGTGGTACTGCTTATCTTCAGATAGCTTAGTGTAAGTTAAAACGTGAGGTTAATATTGGCATACAGAGGAGCTGCTGTCTCCACAGGAATGCTAAAACTGTAGTCCAAAATGAAAACTTTTTTTGTGGCTAAAGCTCTGTGGCATTCCTGTTTAATGCAGTCACTTACACTTTGACACACTTGCTTATTTCCTCACCACATCAACAACAAGAAAATATGCACCATCCAATCAGAACCAAAAGGAGCTCACCCAAGCCAATAGAGAAGTAAGGAGTGGTAGGAGGGATCACTCGGATGTGGCGGCTTGAAGAAGTCACGTTTTTAAGCTCCAGTGTAGTCTGAGACAGGAAAGGGCAGGGCAAGGGCTTGTTACAGTGCACCAATTCACAGAAAAAGGAGGATTCCGTTTTTGTCTGGTTATAAAAGCTCTGAAACACACCTCATAGATGTTTCCCACACTATAGTCGGTGAAAACCACCACTGAAGGTTTTGCTAGGAAGACTGGAATCGGCTCCTCGGCGGGGCTTTCAAAGTAAGAGTACAAACACAACCGCACCTGAGCATTGTGTGTATTCACAATAAAGACAGGCTCACGGGAAGTGAAAGATAGGAAACAATCAGTTGTGGCTTTCAGTCACACTACAATACACAACACACATAATAGTCAGCTTGTCTTTTTTTTAGAGACGCTTGGCTGTACCAGCAGAGTTTATCTATGTACAGTACATATTGATTCTGTGTGTGTCTAGTAGAGTGTGGGGACGTGCATTTGATGTAAACAGCCTGACTGCATTATGTGAGACTACATCATGTTCAGAGTATCAACTTACACATCTCTGCTATGGCACAAAGGGGGTACAGCTGTTTTCCACTGAGGTAAATGATACTCGTGTTTGCTGTGGATATTGAAGGGGATTGTCTTGCCTGAGCTTCCTGCATTTCCCATGCAAAAATGTCCTATCAGCAATGTGCCTTAACTGTACATGCTTCCTTATCACAAAATGATAAGGATGTTCCTTGAAATTATTAAAAAGCCTTTTATTCTCTTTAATTACCTTTTCTTTTTAGCGCCTTTGCTCTCAGGCTCTGCCTTCCCTTTGGTTCTGGGCCTGATGAGGGACGTGCCGCCCTGCTGTGAATTTAGGGGAAGGAAGCGCGGATTGCGAAGGAAGCTCTGTCGATCTTTCAGCTTCAGAAGTTTCTCCCAGCCATCCGCTCGATCCTTCACACTTGGCTCACCCTTCCATTTTGGCTTAGGCTTGGTCTGGTTTGGCTTGGAAGATGATTTTGATGGAATTACATTTTGAATTTGAATGCACGTTGTTCCCAGGTTGTCTTTTTTTGCTATTGTTTAACAACCTTTTTATCCAATCATTATTATTTTTGATTGTATTTGGAGAAGAAACACAAAAATTGAATTAAAATACCTACTCGACCTTTGCCCAGGAAAAAGGGATCAGCAGCGATATATAAAGATCTTATCAATCTCCTCACCTCCCTTTGAGTTTCCTGCCTCCTTGGGGTGTCTGAGCAGGACTCAAAGGTCACACTGTGGTCTAACTGGATGTCTACAAAGCCCGTTTTTTCTGGGCGGCGAATGACTGTGTAACCATCATCCTGAGGCTTTCGGGACACATGCATGGTGAAGGCAATGGTCGGTTTGGCAGGATTCCACTTTTCTGACAAGAAAAGAAAGTTTGTAGCACCGAATCACTGGCAACTAATAAATTTAAGATAAATGTTAAAGAGGGTCAGATACCTGCTGCTGGTGCTCGTACATGTGGTTTTTGTGTAGCCAAGTAATCCTTTGGGGAAATCAGATTATTCATTTCAAGAAGATCTTCATCCACACACCAGGAAAAGGCTGATTTGACTGAAAATAGGTATAAAAATCGAATCAAATGAGGCATTCTGAAAACAAATAAACACATGTAGATGGTGGGATTAAGCAAGCATGATGAGCTCTTTGGTACATGAGTGCAGAGATACATACAATCTCAGTGCATCAGTACCCTCATCATCTTTTTGTGTTCTTATTCTCACCTTCATTACTACTCTCTCACTTCTCTGATTTATTCTTAGTGCCGATTGGTTGCAGAAGGCTCACCACACACATATAAACCTAGACAACGCAGTGGTGGTCAGCAACTAGTGTCTTGGTCCCTCATTCCTCATCCCTCAACTCCATGAGCACTGACGTTATCTTTCTGTTATCAGCTTTGTTTACTAAGTATAGTTGAGTTTGGAGTTACCAGCAGACCTGTTTTCTGTTGCGTTTCTATTACTCTAGTTTACAAAAACTACTAGGAGAGAAGCCTGAATCCAATAGCCCGCTATGTGGTTGGTTCACAGACTTCTTCTTCTTTTGTTTTAGCCGGAGCTCCCACCTCTTGTTTGTAATTTCATGATTGAAATCTTGTTGAATGCCACCAGCGTCATGACATCTTATATGTTAGGTTCCTTTGAGCCATACATTTAGGGACAGAAACACTAGTATATTACAGCAATATAACACAGTTATATTTTTAAAAGTTTTTAAAGTTTTTAAAAGTATCTCACCTGTAAGCAGTTCCTGATGATCACAGACATCTCCTGCTGTCGCCTTCATTCTCTCATAGGCCTGGTTTTCTTTGGCTGCAGCACATGCACTGGCCTGAATCATGTGATTGTCCAGCATGTCAACCTGCTTAATACGCTGTTCATACTCCGAATGAACCTGTGTGGCAATAGGGGAAAAATAACACTGTATTATTCTTCAGCTGACTTTTGACAGTGATTTTTTTTACAAGTTGTAGATGAGTGTATATGATTACCTGTTGGAGTTCTTCAACGTATCTGTCATGATAGCTGCCTCGTACACGTTTTGTTTGAACTAGGTTGGACACAGTGTCTTTTCTAATTATGTCGTTTGTGTAAAGATGCTTAAAGATGCTTGCTAGTACATGAGAAATATTCTGGGATACAACGAAAGAGAAGTTAGCTTTTTCATTAGTATTATTATCATTAGTTTTGATGTTCCCTAGACATTTAAAGGTGTCAGGTGGATCTTACCTGGGATTTTCCACACGCGGGTCTGTGAGTGTTCACAGAAGGGTCAGCCCGCAGCTTTCCTCTGGTCTCCGGCTCCTCTTCCATAGCTGACACGTCTACTGTAGCTAAATGGATCATGCCAAATGTTACAGAGGTGTTAGTAAGAAAGAGATATATTCGTAGCTTAGATTAAGTAATTTATAAACTGGTGCGACGACTTCATAATTTGTCAGCCATGTTTTCTTACATGGGGTTGCTATAGCAACAACCAAACTTCCTTCTAGACAGGAAATTACGTTTTAGCATTTTTATATGTAAATTTAAATGATATATTATTGGTAGTAGTAGTACTAATTCGTGTTAATATTAGGACGGCAGTTTAGTTTAGTTTTATTGAAATCGGTTCAAATCACTTCTAAGTATCTTCTTCTTCTCTGCTCCCTTTAGACTGCGGTCAAGTGAGCAGCACTGACATGTGAAGTAACGGTCAAGCCAGCCGTACCTCTTACGCGTATTACGGTATGGGTGCTGACTGGCTTAAAAACACCTGAGTCTTCTGTATCCTGCCATTTATCACTATTTTGCTACTCGATCCACTTCCAGTTTTGAAATATTTGCAATACGCCCAACCAATGCAGTGTCGTCAGTGCAGGGGCGGATCTAGAGAAATTTTCTTGTGGTGCCATGGAAATCAAATGAGGTGGAAAAATCAAAGCGTTTTTTAAGCACATAATGTAATCTATAACTTAATTATTTTCTGTATCCCACATAATTAAACATCTCAGTTACAAAAAATAATAAATAAATATGTATCCCAATAAGTATAAAATCCAGAAAGCTACACAACATGGGGCGATTCATTTACAAACACAAGTCTAACTTGGGTTTCACACTGTTTTCTGTTAGAAAAATTCAAATTGTTGCTTACATTTACACAAAATGTCAGAAATCTGCACTGTCATGAACAAATGTTTTTCATCATTTGCTGGGCTGAGGTCTTTTGCACCTGCAAATTGTCTTATTTCATTAATAACCTCACTGGCACACAACAAAACAGCAAATACATTACACACTGACTATGTCTGTGAAGGTTCTCAGTCATCCAGTCTTCAAGCAACTTAAAGAAGCTCCTTAGACTACACACTGACTACATAAGACAACACAATGTACTAACTACACACTCCCAACACAACTCCACAGCTATCTATCATTTCAAAACTCTCTCACTCGTTAGCTCTTGTTGCCCAAACTCCCCAAACTTTCCCCTCTTCCTCAACAACCAAATCCCGCATGTTGCCATTTTTTTAACAGGTCGACATGGTACATTTTTCCACCAATAGGAAAGAGGTGGCTTTTTTTCTTTCTTTACTTTTTTTTAACCGCTTATAAAAAAAAATTAATCATTGCTCTGGATTTAGTGGCTTGTCATTAAAATTTTAAAACTGATGTACTTTGAAGTAAGAACTTTCAACATGAGATAAAATAGAGACTCAGGGTGGCTGCAGCTTGTTGCTATGTCAGCTTCACATGTCGGTCATGTGATTTGGAGTTGCAGCACACAGAGGGTTAATAACACTCACTCACAACACTCATAACACCATTTGTTAATGGTGGAAGGGGGGTACAATTATGCAATATATTCAATTTTAGAATGTATATTCAGCTGTAATTGTTGCTGGGCTCAAAGTGTTAATGTTATCTTATTTTAATAAAGAACACTGTCATATGCAAAGCTAAAGTGGCATTAGGAGTATTAAGAGATCATTTTAGGGCAGCACATGCCACCCCATGCCACCTCTCTAGATCCGCCCCTGCATCAGTGTTGATCCTCTTCAGTTTGCTTACCAGTGGGAGTGGAGCATGCCACAAAAGGTGACAACTCATCACAGTTGCTTCATTCCACACTTGTAAAGCAGCAGAGCTCCTTCTGCCTCTAACTGATTCACCCTTTCAGCCACGAACAACACTTCAGGATAGTAAACTCTGTCCAATGTAATTGGGATAGAGTTTACTATTAAATTTCTCTGAAAGCACCCAATTCATTGGGCTGTGAGCTGGAAGGGTAAGAGTGAGGGTAAACTACAGTAAGAATCCAGTGAAATATTTGTGCCATCCTTTGCAGTTTTAGTTTAAAGCCGGGACCGGGATTGCTCAGTAGATAGCATGGTCGCCCCACGAGCTGAAGGACGGGGATTCGGTTCCACTGAACAGCTACGCTGAGGTACCCCCGAGGAAGGTACCATCCCTACACACTGCTCCCCGGACGCCTGGTTAGTGGCTGCCCACCGCTTCACTGAGTGAATGGATTAAATGCAGAGAGAGTAATTTCCCCACAGGGATCAATAAAATATACTTCATTATTATTAATATCAGTTCAAAGTTGAGAATATTCAAAGCACAGTACTGTAATTTTCTCAGAAATCATACAGTTCTTTGGGCTGTGAGCCAGAAGAGGAAGAGTGAGGGTGATCCAGAGTAAGAATCCAGTGAAATATTTGCGTCACCTTTAACAGTTTTCCTGTAATAAAAAAACAAACAAACAAACAAACAAAAACCCCACACATAATCAAAAATACAGTGCAGCAATTTTACTTAGTTGGGGATCAGGTCAGGGTGAACAGGAATGTACAGTATAGTGAGAAGATATTGCTTTGGAAATATATTATCAACTCTTACAGGATATATAAACGTGTTTTTTTTTAAATTTTCAATGCATAGTGCAGGAATTAGAAATTAATTTATAATTATATATATCAACTGCTAATACTTCAAAACTTGAAGTTGGATTGAGAGGTAAAATAGTGAAAATGGCAGGAGTCGGCACCCGTACCGTAACATGCGTAAGAAAAGTGCAACAACATTGTGTTTGTGGCTGGGGGTGCGGCTAGCTTGACGGTGACTTTGCATATGAAGGCTCACTTGACCACAGTCCCTTTAGGGGATGCCAGAGCATATTATCTGCCTCCATCTCGCCCTATCCTTAGCATCTTCCTCTGTGACACCTGAACCTGCGTCAGGTGTCAGGTGTCTTCACTACATCCATCTTGTAAACCTGCCCTTTCACTTCTGTTTCAAATCACCCCTGACAATCACTCACTCCACCCTGGCTACATTTTCTTCTCCACCTCTCTTGAGCAATGTCAGTTGCTTTGGATGGCTGACCGAAGCAACTTAAAGTGTGAAGCTCATCATTTTTAAACTCAAAGAGTCTAAGCAGTAGTTTCCAGATGACAGGACTCTTTCAGCGTTTGATAAAGTTGAATGAATTTGATAAAATCCCTCTTATTTTCAGTTGGCTCTGATACAGTGAACAGTCTGAGACAATAAACCACCCGATGAAACCAGATATACCCAAAACACAACAAGCACATACCACACTATCATATTGTCTCTTCTGTACACATGCAATTAGTTTTCCAAGAAACTTCGCAGGAAAAAAAAGCTGTCTGTCATTGTACAACGTGGGAAGATAAAAAACAAACAGGTTTTAGCTGTTTGTGTAATGCAAGCTGCATTTCAAAGCATTAAAGTGTGGGCATGCGTCTGTGTCACTCGAAATAGCTGCTGCACCAAGCAGTGTTATTTAAACACATTTGAAAGTCGTTTGTGTTGAAGAGGCCAACGATTCCAGAACAAAATCTTTCACTGTGTCGATCAGCTCATATGGTGCTCAAGTGGGATTGTCAAAGGGCCAATTGTGAGGCTGGCTTTGTACCTCCTTGTGGTTTGTCAGGCATTTTTTTTTTGCCCACAAGACATGCTCGAACACAAGGGCTCACAGGCCAGAGAAAACAGGGAGACTCTCATAATAAAGCGGCACAAAGAGAGATCTGTCAACAACTAAAAGGAGTCTGTGCAACAAGCAAACACTATTTACCTATGTTTCAAAGCAAAGCATCCACATTAAGTGACACACACACCCAAACCCCCACACACAATTGATCAGGAGCATTCTTGCGTGCACAAGAGATTGACTCTGCGAGAATGAAAATCTGGTCCTGCTTGTTTTTCTTTTTCCACTGCTCAACCTGTTTCTTTAGAGCAGTTCTCATTGTGTGTTGAGGTCAGAAGGCTTTAGAGTGAGATTTCGAGATCAGATGTGTTTTTAAAAAGAAAACCGAAGTGACGATGACATGGAGGTGGTATGCTGTGGAGTAATGACAACACTAACCCTGCACAGTGCAAAGAGGGATAGGCTAAAGCACGAGGGCTTTAAATGGCAGTTCTGTACCAGAATGGGGCAAAACCCTGAATAAATCACATCACACTTTGGGTGCCAGAATGGCACAAATAACGCACAATGGCAATCAGGTCGATGCTGCTACATTATAAAACTATCTGGAGGTTTAAGTTTGACTTTATGAAAGCAAAATTAGTATTTCTTTCCACATGTGTAATTTTCACTGTAAGAAGACATAAGAATATTCACAGTGCTTTACTTGTCCGACCGGTGTTGCAGTGGGTGTGGAATCGAAAGCACGCAAGAGCGTCCCAAGTGGGTTGGCATTCACTGCACACTGTGTGGAGGGCACCGCGGACAGGATTTATTCCTCCACAGGGCAAAAAGACACGTTTTATGTCCAGGATAGCTCCTGTTATTCAGCCCGGGAACTGCTGCACTGCACATGGTGATTTCTACTAGCTGATATAAAAATGGACCTCAATGGCACATCCAGCAAACTTGGTGAGTTGCTCAAAAATCTGTGCATGTGAGCGCACTGATTTAGTCTACTTGCACTAAAAAGCGCACGTTTTTTAATGTGTTTGATTTATCGATTTTGTGCCAGTTGGAGCACTATTAAGCAAGCTTCACCAAACCCATGTTTGTTTTTGATGTTTGAACGAAAGTTGGGTCTGTTTTCTTTTTCTCTCCTCAATAAATAACAACGTCTCCTGTCTAATGTCTAAAATTGAGACAAAAATAACAAATATTAATCAACAGGAGCTTTTAATACTTATACATATATATCATAAAATAAAAAAAAGGAGCCAGTGCTTCTAAACAAAAAAACATTGTGGTTTCCTGGTTAGAGAAATGCTTCACAATTTCTCACGTTCCTTGGTTGCTTTCTGTTGGTTTTCTTTCAACGCACATTTGCCATCCAAAACAGTGAGGTGGGCTCCTGGTTTTGGCATCGTGACATGTTTCTGTTACCACGACAATGACACGTTTCATCGAGCTGAACGAATAATATTGAAGGTATTGCAGGTGTTACGTTTCATCTAATTTTCCACTTTGCTTTCTAACCACACCCAGAGATCGTTGATCAGGTAGCACAGGTTTTTATCGATGAGCTGCAGTTCTTACACATCCTTGTGGATATTAAAACATCCCTCGCTCTTTAAATATCCTATTTAAATTTGCAATTTTTTAAACTACAGGCCAATCCGCTTTTCCCTTACGATGGCGCTGTTTCACATCTCATTACTAAAATGGTTATTACGTAAATATTCATAAACGTATAGATATATAACAATTCTTTTATTTGTGTTTGGAAGCAGCTACAGCAGCCCGTCAAGACATGAAAATAGTGATGTGTAAAACGCGTACTGCTTTTTTTTTTACATAGAAATTTATTTAAAGGCATATTGTAACCTTTTACCTCTGTATAAGCAACCGCAAAATTCTTCTTTAAGCGCACAAGACCTTTTATTATTGCAGACAAACCTCACTCTGTGAGAGTGATGGCCCACTTAAGCCAGTCAGATGTGTTTCCGACCATTAGAAGTTTTTAAAAAGTTTATCATTAAGATTACAGGTTAGATGAGAGCAGACTCACACCCTCATAGCGCTGAACGGTTCCTTCAGAGTGTGCAAACAAGGACAGGTAAGCAAAGTTACTGCAGCTCTAACACAGAAACAGATTATTTTTGGGACCCGCCCCATGAGGGGAGATCTACGTGTTGCTTCTCTTTAACGCCGAGCATCGACCCGACCGGCCAGTCTCTTTATCCCACCGGGATAAACAAGAAAGTTTATCCGAGATGTCTTGTTTTCATAAACGGCCAAAAAGGACAAAATCCGAGGAACAAGCATTTCTGGAACACCTGAAAAAAGTTGCGAAGGAGAACGGAAAACGCCTGGGTGAGTCCTCCAAAGGTGCAAACGCGCTTGAGACGCCTTCGACTGTTTTGCCAACATTGGCAGGCGCGTGCGCGTAATGTTTGGATAACATGGATTTTGCGAAACTTTATATCTTCAAACAAGAGAAAAAAAAATATCACCAATCACGTGCAGCCTTGGACGATAAATGTTTCTGTCGTGACGTTGAGAATAAACATAAGGTTTGTGTTTTGATCCGTGCACTCTAACGCTTTATGGTAGCTTCCTCGTTGCCTGGAGCGGTAAATTCTTTGACGTTAGGGAAGTTGCAGCGTAAGGGTCTGTGTGATGGAGCTGAAAACGAGGTGACAAATGAGACTACAGACACAGGATGTGCTAAACTTCAATAAGACTTCATGAGCTGAGGGGAAAACCTCTGCGGTGTTCGATTCTCGGGTTTCTGTCTCTTATTGTTTCCCCTTCTAGACAGCATAGTTTCCTGGGTATTAGTCATCTGCACAGAGGAGGGCAGCACAGTATTTATATCTAAATTTCTTTCCATTTTATTGTGTCATTTATAACACAGTCGTAATCTAACAACACTGCATTCCTGTTAAGCAATTAAAAACCATGTCCTACACGTGTTTTTGTAGGAAAATATAATTGTTTGAAATAGTCACATTCCCTACTCAGGTCACATGACATTGTACTGTGTGGGAATGGTTTTCCAATGTGACAAAGACTCACTTTTTGATCGTCAAACTAGTCTTTTTATTTATGGCACGGGGGTTGTTTGGCATCCAAACATATGACGTGAACTTGTGCCATCACGCCTCCCTCTCACTTCACAGTTCTTGGAATTTTCTTGTGCTAGCTTGTGTAATTGGGTGCACACAGTAAAGAGCTCTTCCCATCTGAAACTGATTAGTTCGCTTAAAAAAATGCAAACAGAGAAGTTTGATGCGTAAGGAACATGTCAGCGCCTGCTTTCGTAACATGAAGCTGTTGGATGACTGAAAGCAGGCTGCTCTTCTTCACAGTGAAGTAGATCACAAGAAAAGAGGCTTGACAAACACGTAGAAGGTGCTCAGAGCAAAGCCTCCAACAGAAAGCCTGACTGGGCAGGGGTGGTGCAGCGCTGGCCAGTCCTCCTCCCTGGCTGCAGAGAGGCCAGAGACTCATAAACAGCCTCTGTGGGCTTGTGGTGTGATCTGGGCGAAAAAGAAATGTCTGTTATGCTGCGATCCTGCCCACAGCCATAAAAACACTCCCTTCTGAGTCGTATTTAACGTGTTATCCTCAAATGCCCTTTGTTTACTTAGAAAGTGTTGCATATTCTCAGTCTCAGTTAGAGAGAATTTTATAATTCATAAAGCTGTGTGAAACAAACACTTTTACACTGATAAACGCCAGCACTGATTAACAAATATGCTTTGAGTCATTCATTCGGATGATAGCACACACCCTTCCCAGAATGCAACACTCAGAAAATTGCTGCACCTGAATGATAGGCTATTGTCTCTACTTGTCTGAAATGTTGTGATACACTGCACTGTACTACAGTACAACAGGTGTGCTGGGGATAAAAAAGACACAGGACTGCACATAGCTTAGATTTTATTCTAGATATAGATGGTTCCAAAATTCTTTGTTGGTTCTCGTGTATGACAGCCATACGGGACCTATAAATTAATTTAAGGTGTAACTAATAATGCTTATCTTCATTTTCTGTCACATATACTGTTAAACTGGTGCATCCTCATATTAAACATGGCTAAAATTGCAAGTATTGATAGGATATTGATCAGTTTTATTTAGAACATTTATTTACTTCTCCTATTAATGCTCAGTTTATTGCAATATCTAACCAAGTGTTTCCTGGAACTTCATGTATATTTTAAAATACAGAAGGCAGAAACTTGCGTGACTGCTCCTTTTGTCCTCACACCCGCAGGTTTGGAGGGAGATTCAGATCTCCAGTTCTTGTTGTTGGGAGGAAAACTGGTCAAGGTTCGCTCAAAATCCTGGAAGCATGGCCGCTACTTCAAACTGGAGGAAGACTGCCAGACCTTTTCGCATGAGTCGAAAAAAGCATTCAAGCAAAACCACACCTGTGAGTGTAACCTCTGTGCCTACTTTATTATATATGTTTGTATATTTACATGCCCAGCGTTCCATCCAGCCAGCCATTGTCTTCCACATATCCCGGACAGGCCTCCAGTCTGTTGCAGGTCCATGTACAAGTTCTGTGTTCCATTTAAATTATTTTAGTCTGATGAGAACATCTACCTTTTTGACCCGCAGACCGCTCTTCTATTATTCTGTCTGCTAAGAGCTCTCCTTTCAGATCTTAACAAAAGCGTATTCTCTTACAGCACACACACACACAAGCACACCCTCATATGACAATAGTAGTGAATATGTGTGAAAACAGCTCCATGCTGATAGGTACTGTGGTGTGGCGAAAGCTGGACTGGGAAATACTAGTGTGACTCCCAGCTGTATGTTTGTCTGTGTGTGTTAGAGAGACTATTTTCCTTAGGTTTTCGGTTCAGTGAGCCACTGTCTGGCTGTGAATGTACAGCATGTGTGCATCCACTGGGACTCAGGTAGCTCAGGTTTCCAAGCTCACCTCTGCCCTGCACTTGAGCCTTGAACAAACACTGAGAATAATGACTCTAATATTCTCTTTACAAACACGATGTTTTCTAACGTTACCGAGCTTTCTTACAGATGGGCCTACACAGGAATTTCTTTGTTTACGGAAATAAGCTGCTATTTTATTGCTTTCCTGTGGGCTCCAGCTGCATTTACCAGTCAGCTCTAAAGCGCTTTGATTAAAATAGAGGAGATTGTGGGAGGACAGCATGTATTGTTTTGTTTTTTTTACCATATTTTTCATGAGAGCATCTGCTGCTGTGCTTTACTCAAGTCAAATTTGTCAGCTTGAAAAGCTGGCTTAGCCTACTTATGTCACTGACAGCATAGCTTAGTTTGGGCAATTTAACGAGGTTTTAATCCATCCACTGATCCACTCAATAACTGATCCATTAATCTATCAATCGATTATTTTGTGCGTATCCTTCCTCCTAGGGGAGCTTTCCCAGGCCAGATGAGATATATAATCGCTCTAGTGGATTCTGGGTTCCACCCTGGGTTTTCCTTCCAGTTGGGAAAGCCTGGAAAACCTCCAAAGCAAACTGCCCATGAGACATCCTAATTAGATGCCCAAACTGGTATTTAACAGCTGTACTCAAAGCTCCCTCTGGATGTTCAAGGTCCTTACTCTTTCTAATGTGGATTCCAGCCACCCTAAGAAGGACACTCATTGTATTATGACCTTTTTCTAATAATTACAGGTGAGCACTGGAACATAGAGTGACTGTCATTCAAAGTTGTTCTTTTTGTTTTGTTTGTTCGCTCACTGGCATGGCTATCTAACCCTTAACTCAAACTTCCCTTTGAGGAAAAGACTGTTAGAAACAACAGAGTGAACTTTCGTCAGGCCATCACAAAACTCTCTTTGTGTAAACATTTCATGTGGTATTCGAACAATGTCTGCGTGACACGGATAACACGACTTGGACATTGTGGCAAGTCTCTCCAGATGGGATTCCCTGAAATTGGTCCAAATTCACAACCTCTGTTTTGTTGGAGATAATGTGCATGCACAGATCAACCAAACACTCCCTTTTCTGCTGAGTGCTTTTAAGGTATTTTAGTCATCCAGCAATCAGCTGAGGCAGGGCTTGGAAAACATGGGTGTGTTTCACTCCACTGCCCCCTCAATGTGTTGTTTTTGTTTTGACCTATTTTGAACTTTAGATTCCTTTAAAGTAGAATGAAGGAATCTAAATCTCTAACTTTGGGATGCAGGGAGTAGATGTGGAGTGATTGTGGCCCAGCCATAATATATGGCCTCATGGCTAAGCCTGGAGTCTTTTGCTGTTTTGTTACAAGGGCCTGTGCTGCTGTGTAGTGCAATGACATCACACGCGGCAGTGCATGCTCTTCCGTACATTAAGGCCAGCTCTATTGCACAACAATAGAGCTGGCCTCCGATGCATTGGCTGCATCAGTGTGCAGTGACCTTTTGTGTATGTATGTTGTCTTTGTATGGGTGATATAGATAAACATTTTAGTCCGAGACACTTTGATTGTATGGGTGCATGTGTTTGAAAAGAGGTTCAGGAGAGGTCAGATTGTGTAAAAATGTTTTAAAGTGCAGTAAAGTCAAAATCAAATCTGGAATGGGTTTGTGTTGCAAAAGAACTCAGGTTTACAGGAGATAACAACAAAATGTTGGAGAACCCATCTGTTAGGTCTAAAAACGACTCTTAAACATTAAGACTGTTTGGGTAAAATGGCTCAATCTGGTTTATTATAAACATGATTTAGTAGTACGTTTGACAGCAGGACATTCATGAAGACTTGCTGTTGCAATGTTGTAAATAGTCTATTACAGATTAATCTGCATACATCAATTTTTTTCATCCTAGCAAGTATTTAAAGGATTATCTGTAATGAAATTATTGCCCAACTCAACTTGGTTGACCATTTTAGCGTCTTTTACCTAATTTTTTGCTTTTATGGCCTCAATCAGAATCAGAATCAGAATCAGAATACTTTATTGATCCCTGGGGGAAATTATTTTTTGTTACAGTGCTCCATTTTAAACCAACATTAAGACAAGACAGACAATACACTAACTAAGAATAGTACAATATATACATATATATACATACATACATACATAAGTCACTCATAAATAAATATTTGGAAAAGAAACATGTGTAGTTGTAGCAGCAAACAGTGTGTTAAGTGGATGCGTTGTACAGGGAGATGGCCACAGGCAGGAATGATTTCCTGTGTTGTTCAGTGGTGCTTTTCGGTAATCTCAGTCTCTCACTGAATGAGCTCCTGTGACTGACCAGCATGTCATGGAGTGGGTGGGAGGTGTTATCCAACATTGTCTTTATCTTGGACAGCATCCGCCTCTCCGACACCACCTTGAGGGAGTCCAGCTCCATCCCCACAACATTGCTGGCCTTACGGATTAGTTTATTAAGTCTGTTGGCATCTGCGACCCTCAGCCTGCTCCCCCAGCATGCAACAGCATAGAGGATCGCACTGGCCACAACAGACTCATAGAAAATCCTCAGCATTTTCTGGCAGATGTTGAAGGACCTCAGTCGCCTCAAAAAATAGAGACGACTCTGGCCCTTCCTGTAAAGTGCTGTGGTGTTTTTAGCCCAGTCCAGTTTATTGTCAATGTGTACTCCAAGGTATTTATAGTCCTCCACAATGTCAACACTGACCCCCTGGATTGAAACAGGGGTCAAGTGTTTCCTGGTCTTCCTGAAGTCCACGATCAGTTCCTTGGTCTTTGCCACGTTGAGCTGCAGATGATTCTGCTCACACCACGTGACAAAGGAGTCGACCACAGCCCGGTACTCTGTCTCATCATCCCTGCTGATGCATCCAACCACCGCAGAGTCATCAGAAAACTTCTGAAGATGGCAGGTCTCTGTGCAGTGGCTGAAGTCTGTGGTGTAGAGGGTGAAGAGGAAGGGGGAGAGGACAGTCCCCTGTGGTGCCCCTGTGTTGCTGATCACCTTGTCAGACACACACTGTGGGAGACGTACATATTGTGGTCTTCCTGTCAGGTAATCAACAATCCAGGACACCAGAGAAGCATCCACCTGCATCGCTGCTAACTTATCACCCAGGAGGGTCGGCCTGATGGTGTTGAAAGCACTGGAAAAGTCAAAAAACATGACCCTCACAGTGCTCGCCGGCTGGTCCAGATGGGTGTAGACACGATTGAGCAGGTAGATGATGGCGTCCTCAGTTCTGAGACGAGGCTGATAAGCGAACTGAAGGGGATCCAGGTGTGGTCTTACTATGGGTCGCAGCTGGTCCAGGATGAGCCTTTCCAGGGTCTTCATGATGTGGGAGGTCAGTGCCACAGGCCTGTAATCCTGGGGGCCACTGGGACGTGGCGTCTTTGGTACAGGGACGAGGCATGATGTCTTCCACATCACCGGGACCCTCTGCAGACTCAGACTCAGCATAAACAGTTTATGAAAGACTCCACACAGCTGGGGGGCACAGGTCTTGAGGACAAGGGGACTCACTCCGTCTGGTCCAGCAGACTTGCCTGAGTGAAGTCACCTCATTTGCATCTCAACCTGGTATTGAGTGAAGGTGATGGGTGGGGGAGGGGTGTCAGGAATCTCACAGGAGGCAACATGTGAAGAGAGAGGCTGGCACAGTGGTGTGGCTCTGGATTCCAGGCTGACTGCAGGTGAGGTTGTGGGGGTGGGAGCAGACACTGTGGTGTCGAATCTATTGAAAAACAGATTCAACTCATTGGCTCTATTCTCACCTCCCTCAGTTCCCCTGCTGTTGGTTGGCCTGAATCCAGTGATGGTCTTCATGCCCCTCCACACCTCTCTCATGCTGTTCTGCTGGAGTTTCCACTCCAGCTTCCTCCTGTAATTGTCCTTAGCCTCTCTGATCTTGTCCTTTAGTAACACCTGGATCTTCCTCACCTCCTCTTTGTTGCCCCCTCTGAAAGCCCTCTTCTTGTTGTTGAGGAGGGCTTTGATGTCCTTAGTCACCCACGGCTTGTTATTTGGGTAACAATGAACAGTCTGAGCTGGAACAATGGAGTCGGTGCAGAAAGTTATGTAGTCTGTGATACACTCAGTAAGCCCATTGATGTCCTCGGCGTGAGGCTCACAGAGTGTTTCCCAGTCGGTCACCTCGAAACAGCCCTGTAGTTCTGCTAAGGCCTCCTCTGACCACCTCCTAACAGTCCTGGTGGTCACAGGTTCCCTCCTCACAATTGGCACATAGCGGGGGGTGAGGTGAATCAGGTTATGATCTGACCTACCAAGTGGGGGGAGGGAGGAGGAGCTGTATGCATCCTTGACGTTAGCATACAGTAAGTCTAAAGTTTTCTCTCCCCTGGTGGGACAGTCCACATATTGTTTGAATGTTGGTAGTGTATTGTCCAGTGATACATGGTTGAAGTCACCCGAGATCACAATAAAGGCAAGAGTCAAGAGCTCTGTTTTCAGCAGGATTCGTCTGTTTCCACTGAAAAGCTCTGATAAGCCAACTGTTTACACACTGTCTAGTACCAAAAAAAGATAGTGACTAGCTCGTGAACATGGTGCAGCATTTAGCTGCTGTCAAGAGTTTGTGAAGGCCATTGGCTAAGGCTTTATAGTGATCTAAAATATAACAAAAATGTTATGCTAATTTTGATGTCCTGTAAATAGACAATGCTTGCTAAAAAAGCAACGGTAGCTCTTTCTTGGTACCACATTATGCATTTTTTACACACATAAATTATCAAAAAGTCAGCCTTTGATTCATAAATGTTGTCGGGGTCCCACCAGTGCATGCAGAAAGTTGCCTGGAAGACGTAAGTTTTGTGCTGCAGATTTGTGAGTGAAGGCAACAGATGTGGCGTGCTGAGACAAAAGCCTTCCTGTAGATAAGATAGAAAAACAGTTTCAGTTGTAACCACTGGGACAAAAAAGTCGGCCGCCACAAGATATGGACTTATCTTAGGAAAGACTGTGTGTCAAGGGATAATAATGGCTGAATGCTACCATCCCGATAGCTGTTGTTAATGCCAGAAATAAAAGACGTTACATTTTAGACAACATAGCAGTTAATAATGAATATATTAAAATAATCACAATTTGCTTTTTATGATATAGATTAGAGGTGTCATACCTGAATTTTTAAAAATATTTTGCTTTTTCACTTTTCCTCAGTTCACTCCTTGTACACGATGATTGTTTTCAAATAACTTTTCCCAACAAGCTACTAGCTAAAAACCTGGCATGGTGTGCAGTGTGTCCTTAAAAAATTTGAGGAATTGGAGCAGTTCGAGCAGTGACTTTGAGGATCTTGTTAAAATTAATTATGCATGGAGAAAAGTACAGTGAGATTTTAACCCACCGTGCAATACCTAAAAAACTATCTACTGCAGATGAAAAGTGTCCAAAAAGCATGTTATTAAGAAAGAGGAAAAAATTTTGTTTGGAGCTGCATTTCAGCCAGTGGTCATGTCAGATTTTGATCTGCAAAGCATCTGAATGGCAATGGCTTCATTTGTTTTTATCATGGCAGTGATCCCAAACACTTTGCCAATCTATTAAAGCATACCTGGATAGAAAATAACAAACTGGAACACTAACAGTCATGGATTGGTCTCTCCAGAGCAACATTCTCCTCAACATTACTGAAGCAGTGTGGGATCGTCTTGATAGAGGCTGTATTGAAGAATACAGATGGGCTTACCAAATATTGACTTTGAGGCTATTAAAACACTAACCTTCAGTGATTTCTCAGGGCCACACTTTCTAACAAACACCCCTTCGCTCTCCAAACAGTCTCCATTGATGACATTGAATCGGTTCGAAAGGGCCGCCACTCTGAGGGCCTTAAAAAATACACCGATGCCAGCGTTGAAGACCTCTGCTTCTCCATCATCTTCAAGGGGCGCAAGAAGAATCTCGACCTGATGGCAGAATCTCCGGAAGATGTAAATAAGTGGGTCAGCAGCCTGGAGAAGATCATCAACAACATGCACAACCTCAGTAACCAGAAGAAGAGCGAACAGTATCCTTAGCAAACTCCTAAATAGAGAAATGTGTTTGCATGTTTTTGTGCGTAATACATCAAATCCTTACATCTGAATGCCAGCTGGATATTCAGCTGCATACGTAAGGCTGACAAGAATGGCGACAACATGATGACACTAAAGGAGGTGAAACACTTCTTGAGGCAGATCAATGTTGAGGTTGATGATTCTTACGCAGCGGACCTTTTTAAGGTGAGACCTTGTCAAAAAATTACAAAATATATCTTTGAAATTCACTGTTAATCTTTCATAAAATGTTAGATCTGGTTAAATAATTCACTGATTGTGTTGCACAGAAATGTGACACATCCAATTCAGACACCCTGGAAGGCGAAGAGATCAAGCAATTCTACGAGATGCTGACACGCCGTGAGGAGATTGATGTCATTTATGGGAAATATGCTCAAACAGAGGGTCAGATGAGCGACAGAGACCTGCTGAACTTTCTGCTGAACGAGCAGCGGGAGCAGGCGACTGCAGAGGACGCCCACAGGCTGATTGAGAAATATGAAGTGGATAAAACAGGTAGACTTACTCTGGACACCAGGGAATGATAAAATTATAGTAACCATATTATTAAAGCTTTAACTCAACTGTGTTATACACAATTTTCCACTCAACACTTTCATCCATTTGTGTCACAGCAAAGCAGAACAATTGCATGACCAAAGATGGCTTCCTGATGTACCTGCAGCAGGACGACGGCTGTATTTTGAACCCAGCCCACAGATCTGTGTATCAGGACATGAACCAGCCCCTCAACCATTACTACATCTCCTCCTCACACAACACATACCTGATGGCAGACCAACTCAAAGGGCCAAGCAGCACAGAAGCCTACATAAAGTAAATTTTGCAGAATTACTTTTATTCTGACAGCATTAAACAAAGGTGAAATAGAAGCATGGAATAAATGTGCTACTTTGGATAGATGTTTTTTATCATATTAATGGCTTATCTTTTAAAAATATGCATCAGCCTCCAGGTAGACTGAACTGAAGTTCTGCCATGCCTGTTTTAGACCACCCTAGTAGTTCCTAGGCCTTTATAAAATACTGTTTTGGGATCCAGGAGTTTTTGGTGGAACAGAAGTCACAGCGCAGGAATCTCTCTATTTTCACAGGCAAAGTTCATGAGTTTCAGGGATGTAAAATCACTAATTGGTCATGAATGTTTTCTTTGCTTGCAGAGCGCTGATGAAGAGTTGCCGATGCGTGGAGCTGGACTGTTGGGACGGGTCTAATGGAGAACCTGTTATTTACCATGGCCATACGCTCACATCCAAAGTGCTCTTCAAAGATGTTATCAAAGCCATCAAAGACTACGCCTTCAAAGTACGTGAGATATTCACTGACTTTGGATGTTTTACTCTGCCTATGTTGGAGACCGCATTGAATTCCCAGCCCTTTCCTCGCCTTAACACATTAGAAACTGGAAAAGGTCTGAAGTTCACCTTCACATTGTTCCCTTTGTTTTCCAGACTTCCCAGTACCCAGTGATTCTGTCTCTGGAGAACCATTGTACAGTTGAGCAACAGAAGCTTATGGCCCGTCATTTGGTCTTCTTCCTGGGTGACGCTCTGGTCAAAAAGCCTCTGGGTGACACCATGCCAACTAACTTCCCATCACCTGAGGTGTGGAACCCATTATCTGTATTCACTGACATACGATATATCATCTTGGGATCCTTACCCTAATAAAAAAAAATCACCAAAGGAAGACCACCCCTTAACATTTTCATTCCTAACACGCTACTGTGCCAGATTTCTCACTTTGCTGTTTTCCTTAACGTGACCCAAGTTTTGTTTAGGAAACAAAGCTAATGTGATACAAGACATCATCGATCTATAGCCTCAGATAAAGCTTGTCTCACTTTGCGCCTACTGAGTAGCTAATGATTTGCTGTAACAGCTGAGTGAGTGTGTTTGAGACAACACCTTGTTTGATAACAGAGACTTCTAGTGAACAGAATTTAGTCTCCAAATACAATACAATACAATACAATAATAAATGCTAGAAACAGATTTACATGTCATACATGAAATAAGTGTTGATCACCTACAACCCAGCCACAATGCTGATTCCCACTGACTGGGTTCTTATGTGTATAGAGCTCATCTGTCCACAGAAACAATTTTTTTCCATTCCAACCTCTCCACAGGAGAAATGGTGAATATGATCTAGAGAACACCATCCCCACAGTCAAGCAAGCAGGTGGAAGCTTTATGTTTGGGGCTGTTTTTCTGCTAAGGGTACAGAATGACTTCACTTCACTGAGGGGCCAATGGACAGAGCCATATATCATTAAATCTTGGATGACAACCTCCTTCCCTGAATATTTATTAAAAAAAAAATATAAGGATGGGTCTTCCGGCATGACCCAGCATTCAAATCAGTGACCAAAACCATTATGTCAAGGCAACAAATAAGTGGCTAAAGAATAAGCACATTAGCTCACGGAGAGGCCTACCCAGTCTCCAGACCTCAGTCCTTCAGAAAAGCTGGAGAGGGAGCTGAAAGTTTGAGTTGCCAAAAAGCTAAAATTTCAGGTAAGAAAATCCCCAAAAGTGGGCGTAGGGTTTTCAGTGCGAGAAACGTTTTGTCACTCATTGGGAGTGGGAGACAAGAAAATCCAGATAACCAAAATAAACTTTTTGGGAAGAAAGCTAAAAGATTTAGAGCGTGTTTGTAAAGATGAATGCCAAAACCCCTGCTGAGATATGTGCAAACCTGGTGACCAACTACAAGAACCTAAGTACTAAGTCATGTTTTGGTTGAGGATAAAAAGGGATTAAAAACATCCCTCAATGACGGCTGAATCAGTTTCTAACTTCTGCTTATTGTACTTTTTCTGGATTTTTTAAATAACAGTCTGTCCCTTTCCATTAAAAGGAAACTAGCATAAAGATTACAGATTGTTCATTTCCTTGTAAGTACGCAAACTTACAAATTCGGCAGGGGTCTCAAATCATTATTTCCCCCACTTTTATGTGTTACTTTGGGAATTTGCTGCAAAATGATTGGAAGACCTTGACAACTGAAAAAGACAAGAAATAGAGAGAGAGAGAGGAAATAATTTTTTTTTAAAATTCAGCTCCCATGAAGTGGATGCCTGTGGCATTTTCAGCCTCAACACAAATTTAAGTTATGCTTTAGTCTGTTGGCTGTTTGGAGGGTGACTATCAGGAACGCAGTCTCTGTTGTCACAGTTAAATGTGTGCCTGTCTATATTAAGCAAAGCAACTTTGATTTCCAAAGCACAGCACCGTGTGTACCTTAAGTGTTAGAAATGACACAACAAAACACATTTTGTGTCTCTTTGTAGGCACTTAAGGGAAAGTTCCTCATCAAGGGAAAACGACTGAACAAACTGGATTCGATCTTCACCAATAACAACGTGATAGAGGATGGCACCGTGTCTGAGGAGGACGAAGCTGCAGAGTGTAAGGAGAATAGCCAGAAAGAAAAACCAAAGGTGTGCCAAAGGCTCTTTACTCATTTGCAAGAAATTGAAATAACAATTTTCAATTTCAGATTTCACGTTTGTCTCTCTGTTCTTGTTTCAGAAATCAAATATCAAACTCGACAAAGAGCTCTCAGACATCGTCATCTACTGTAAGAGCGTGCACTTTAACAGCTTTGAACACGCCAGAGAAAACCAGGCCTTCTATGAAATGTCGTCCTTCAAGGAGAGTAAAGCATTCAACCTGGCTGAGACCTCAGGTAAACGCACGCTGCATTAACTGTCTTTATTGCCATGCTAGAACTCACAGTTTAAAAAAAACATCTGCTTTAACTTGTTGTAGCTACTGCCTTCATGCACCACAACATGGACAAACTCAGCAGGATCTACCCTGCTGGCTCCAGAACCGACTCCTCCAACTATAATCCGGTGCCCATGTGGAACGTTGGCTGCCAGATAGGTGTGCTCCAATACGCAGCAAGCAAACTAACGTAAACCAATTAAAACTAATGAAACAGTTTGACGCTTTTTCCTCTTTGATTTGGTTTTTAGTGGCGTTGAACTTCCAGACTAACTCCAAGGAGATGCACTTAAACCAGGGACGGTTTCTGATGAACGGCTTCTGCGGCTACATCCTGAAACCTGAATTTCAGAGAAACCTGTCCTCTCAGTTTAACCCCAACGCACTTACCGAAGGGTCGTGGCTGAAGAAGAAGATCTTTCATGTCATGGTGGGAGTTTTTTCAAGAAAGATAAGCCTATATTAGAGGTTAACAATGTCCTGTGGAATTTCCTTTTAAAAGAAAACAAAGTTCACAAAGTTTACAGTATGTGTAGTGTCAACTTGCTAATGAGCTTTAATCATTTCCCCTAGCTCTGGCCTAGAAGTTTGAATCCTTTTATCTTTGTTTGCCAGCTTGCAGCTATTTAAAGGAATTTTAACACAATCATTGGCTGAATAGTTACTGACATAGCCTATCTTGAAAAGAGGAGCTACTTTTAATGTTTTTTAATCCTCAAGTCCTTTTATTACATTTTGTATTATTAGTTATGATCTGCACAGTAGCTAGTAGCACTTAAAATAAAGAAAGTGGATTTTTAGCCTTTTTTAACAACTGATTATGCCACCACTTGATAAACAGATTAATCATCATGCTGGTGGTGAAAGCATCGAAGCGTGCTGTGGAAGCTGGACATCATGCTGTAGATATCTAATCAAATCTGAACGTAGACTGTAGTCGGACTGTCACGTGATCGCGTCTGTGCATTTTTGTCTCACACTTCAACAGGTGATCTCAGCTCAGCAGTTGCCTAAAATCAACAAGGAAAAGCAAAAATCCATTGTAGACCCTCTGGTGAAGGTGGAGATCCATGGTGTCCAGGCAGACAATGCCAGCAAGGAAACACATCACATTGTAAATAATGGTGAGCGTTATATGTGCAAGTATAGCATAAGTGCACTTACTTGTCAAACACTTTTTCAAAGAATTTAGAAAAACACAGATATTCGTCCTTGCAGGATTCAACCCTATGTGGAATCAGAAATTCCAGTTTGACATCAGTGTGCCAGAGCTGGCCTTGGTGCGATTTCTGTTGGAGGACCACGACACAGCATCGCAGAACGATTTTATCGGGCAGTACTGTCTGCCACTCACCAGCGTACAGAACGGTAAGAAAGCTCACAGATTTGATGAAGCTAACACGATAAAGCAACGCGACACCAACTCAGAGTTAGCAACAATCTAATTTTCGAAGAGGCCGATGACTGAAATGGTCTGTGCGGTAATTAAAATATGGAAGTGTTAAGACAGTATCCTCTCTTTTCAGTGCTCGCTCACAGCTTTGACTTTCTTTGTGCACTATTATCACATTATTATCTTCTTTAGTTCCACTTTAAACATACTTTTTCTCCCTTATTTAATTCTTCTGTGTGGACCGCAACAAAACAGAAATTAAACAGATACAAATTCATGTAAATCATAGCTCAAGTGATTGTTTTGCATCTTTTTTTTGTGCTACGCTTTATGAACCAGCTTCTCATTTTGCTGACAAAGCTCACGCTCGCTTCCTGTTTTCCAGGATATCGCCATGTCCCGGTGCTCAACAAGAGAGGGGACAACATTTCTTCTGCCAGTCTGTTTGTGCACCTCATGCTCCTGGATGCCCCGTAGGCCTGTTTGCAAAAAGAAAACCAAACCAACTTCACGTCTTTTGTAAATTCTAATGGAATTTAAAACCCAGATTTTAAAGCTAAATAACTTGACTCTAGTTTTCGTTTTGTTTTTTTACATACCACAGCTGCTGACTCACAAGTGTCTGACACTTTTAGGTCATTGTATAATTTTAGCTTTTTAAAAGCCGGTTTGGTGGAGAGCCTTTAAAGTGACAAAGAAAGAATGAAGTGAATGAGAGGAAAAGTAGCCAACTATATTCACCATTCTCTGGAGAAGTTTAATTAATGTGCATTATTATGTGAGTTTTGTGTGAATCCCACCTGAAATATACTAGATTCTCAGCAGCTTTACGGGATAGTCTTATGAGACTTGATTTAAACTTTGTCCATCTTGATGCCATAAGAGTGATAATGACAATGTTGATAGCAAGTGACATAGTGTGTCTGTGTGCTTCTGTCCTTTCATTATGAATGCATTATAAATGCTCCCAGCATTGTATATAGAAGATTTTCAAGATGGTGCCTGAAACAAGTTCTAATATTTTGTGTCATGGTTTATTTGTGTCTTCCATTGCTCTACAGCATTTTTACAGTTCACACATTTTTGTACTAGCTCTTGAATTAAACCACTCCCCGAATCCCCGGTCAATGGTTTTCTGTTTATTCACTGCATTTGTGATTCAGATAAAATGCTAGCAAAACATCATCTCAGTATGATCTACATGAAATGAAAAAAAAATATACAGATAAATATAAAGCAGAATAATTAAAAAAATAATCTTAGAAATGTCAGTCACGTCCTTTAAATTATTACAAGTTACATTCATGGTCATAATCATAAATACCATTTGTTAAATCTAAACAACTTGGGATGTTGGTCGATTTTTTTTTTTACCCCTCTGACAGCAAAACAAAATATTGAGATGAAGGTCAGAAGCTAAAATGCTGCCGTATAGTTTGGTTTACAAGCGGATTTCTCAGCAGACAGGCTGGAGATGTGTGATTCCTTCTCAGAAAATTCCTGCTTTCTTCTTTAAATCATTCTGGCGCCACTTTGGCAAGCGCTGGAAGTCTGCGCGAGTAGTACTGAGCAGGTTCTCAAAGTCCAGGTCAGATAGATAATCCTGCCAATCGGAGCACAGAGGATGGGAAACGGTTAGACTGACCTCTGCTGTACACAGAGCTCTAGGCACAGACAATGGCAAGGCCTCCCACCCTTTCTTGGAAAGCCCCATATTGTCTCTTTGTAGTGTCTTTGTGTCTTTTTGTGGTTGTTCATGACTCGCTAGAAGCATTTTATGTGGCTCTGCAGTCACTTTTAATCTCTTCGTAGTCACTTTTCATCCATTTGCAGCTGTTTAGTGACCTTTTCAGTTGATGATTAAAATAGCTTCATTTATATTACTACATGTTAATCCAAATTCAGAGAAATGAAAGAATCCCATCTGATGGAAATAATACTTTTAACTTGCTAACAAGTGCATATTATGTTTTTGTGTATGCTAGACAACATATCACACGATTGGTGGCTGTGGAGTTTTGACTTGAAATGGCAGTACAGTCACAAAAATCTGCTTTGCTGCAGGTAAACATACTAAATAGGTGTCGAATCATATTGAAGTATTTTTTATGGTGACGTGATTAATTTTACTAAAAAAAAAACCCCAAAACAATAACTTCTAAATTGTAATTGTCATGATTAGACGTCACTTTTAAAGGTGTTAATTAATGCCCTGAGAAGGACGTTAAACAATAATCAAATGCTGATTTTTACCATTTATAATTGATCTGCACACACACCTCTTTCTGGGTGGGATCCACTCCTTCTGGTAGCTCGTCTGGAGTCTTGTTGACGAGGAGCTCAGGGTCAAAAAACTTTCCAGCTCCAGAAGAGGACAAGGAACTAGCAGAGGAGGGGGACATCCCAGACTGGGGTCTTGTAGGACTAGAGGGTCTGGGGAAAAAATCTGTTTCATCTTGGAAGTAGGCCTTGTTGGGTGGCGGAGAAGTTAGAGGGCCCCCAGGTGCTCTGTAACCACCCCCACCTCCCCCAGCGGGAGTCTTGTTCAGCTTAGTGTTCTTCAGGTCCTGCAGCCACGAAAGAGAAGTTTTACAGAAGCAGTTTCACAAA
Source organism: Aulonocara sp. 'chitande type north' Nkhata Bay (assembly GCF_057382095.1). Taxonomy (NCBI): domain Eukaryota; kingdom Metazoa; phylum Chordata; class Actinopteri; order Cichliformes; family Cichlidae; genus Aulonocara; species Aulonocara sp. 'chitande type north' Nkhata Bay. Next base: position 19,084,787 of record NC_141352.1, on the reverse strand, counting down.
AAAACAAAGGTAAACCTCCGAGATGTAGACATTCACAGGTTAGCAACACTACTATATATGACATTAAAGATGTTAGTAGGTATTACAGCTGTGATATTAGCACATCAGTGTGAGTCACTTACTAGAGTGATCTGTGAGATAGATGTTGAATCACTCAGCTTGTTTTTCATCTCCTCATAGGAGTTGCCTCCCTGTTCAGAAGATCAACGGAACCAAGATTCGTCACAGTAAAGGTTAGTATTCGTGCAGTGACTTTTTCATCTTCAATTAATCCATTGAATCATCCACTTGTGTTTGTAAGTTGTTCCTAGCTTCTGAGATGATTAAATCAATTGATTGCATGTTATTGTAATGGGAATTTGTAATGCCTTGATCATGCTTTCTATGGGATCCCAGAAAGATGAAAGGGGAAACTGTTATAAACTCACGCTCCACTTGTGGGGATCCCACGCGTTGAACCATCCGGTGAAGGTGGGCGGCTCGTATCCCTGTTTGACAAAGATGATGGGCGTGTCAGGGTCACGTCCAGCCGGGTGAGTTCTCAGGTAATCCCGCGCGCTGTTCAACGCCTCTTTGGTCTCATACTCATAGGAGGAGTTACCGATCCACAAGAAAAGCTGAGATTCAGAGACAGAAAACAAGAAAAAGAGACAAATTACTCAAAGAGTCTGCTGCGTAAGTTGCCAAAAACTGAGCTTTAGGCCTGATTCTGTCTTTCCGTGTGAAGTATTACATAAATAACCTTGAGCTGAGTCACTACCACCAGTATAGATTAATTAGAAACCATAGCAGGAGGAAACAATAAGCTTGTGTAATACAGTATAGTGTTTGTTTCATATCTATCAGTTAATGTGCAGTGAGTTTCACAATCTTCCTGATGAGATGCTCATAAACAGGAAGCAGGCCCCAAATCAACGGCAGGGTCTGACTGATTTCAGCTCCTTTGATTGCTTACCTCTTCCCAGGTGTCCAGCAACATGACGTCATCTTCATCTAGGTCACACTGGGCGAAATCATCCACCTCAGTAATCTTAAAGCGCCCCGTCTGATTGGAGCATTCGAACAGCCGGGGACTGTGAAGCGGCTCCTCCCTCTCAAATCTGAAATGACACAGGCCGTCCTGTCGTAACAGCAGATAATGTTCCCTCTCTCTCTCTCTCTCTCTCTGTGTGTATGATGACATTGGGCATATTCCACTGACCTTGGTATAAAAATAATCCAGACAGATTTAATGTAAGCTTGGAAATGGTTCAAAATATGATTAAAGGGCCTTTTTGGATGAATCCTGAAGTCCTTGCTAATTTGTTATTACTGGCTATATTTTTACTTTCTGGACCCAGATTGAGCGCCCTTCATTGTAAATACTTGACTCCTGGAGTGTGTTGTTAAGCGAAAAGCCAAAAATATCCTATTTTTGTCACAATATGCAAAAGCAATGCTGCCATTAAAATATTTTACCTCCTGTCACTGGCATAGGAGCCCTTTCCACCCAAAGCTATCCAGAATTCAGCAGGTTCCTGGCCCTCCATCACCACCCGCTTCTCATGCCTGGACAGCACATCAGACATCGCTTTCCCCATCTCTCTCTCATCCCCATTACAGCCCTGGGATAGAAGCAGAAATCAGGGGGGAAATGGTTTTAATGTGTCAAATACAAACTAAACTAATATTTATGTTATTTCAAAGCCTGCTACACAGCCCCATGATAGATACCTTTCCATACCACAGGTAGGAGATATTGTCAGTTTTCAGCAGGAAGACGTCATTGGAGCTTAGAGAAGCGGCCCTGGCCACCACCTCTGTGGCTTTAGTATTCAGCTCATTAGTCCCTCTCACCTGGAAGAGCCTGGCATCTTTGGCAGGGTTAACCACACCAGGTCGACCTGTTCCTCCCTTTAGACACACACACATTGAGTTTCCAGTTTCTTTCAACTTTTATTTAAAGCTTTGATCGATCTATTTTTGCATCATGGATACTTTTATTGTATCCATGTAAATCTCATTTTTAATTTAGATTTTGCTGGATTACTTCCATGTGTCATAATTTCACACACAAACCATACAGATATTTTACTTTTAGTCATTGGTGAGAATTTCTAATCCAGTTAAGAATCCTTTTCAGTGTGAAAATCATAAAATCATACCTCAAAAATGATAAGTTTGCCTTTGAAAATAGCCAGGAAGTGGCGGGGCTCCTTTCCCATGACCACTCTGACCTGAACTGGGGCTCCATTGTACTTGTTATCAATATTGACAGCCTGGAAGGCACTTGCTGCAATCTCATCGCTTGTGGCATGGCGTCCCTGAAGTAACAAAGAAAAGACGTTTACACATTGAAGGTGCTTGTCAGTTTTCCAGAAGCAGGAGGAAATGGAGAACAAGGAAGCATAGATTGGTTTGACACTGACCTGCCACATGTAGAGTATGTACTGCTGCTGGCCTGCTCTTTTATATGAATACAGCACCAAGTAGCAGTCTCCTCCATAAAACTGCCCGTAGGTTTTTGGGTCTATTTCAGCCAGTTCCAAATTCTCAATGCACCACACCTGACACAGGCAAACAACAGCTCAAACAACACGCAACAATGCAACTGAAGTCTGAAAAGTATCTGCACTGTGTTTGTCTGTATTCCTGCATATGTTTTCCCACCTTAACGTCTCCTGATGCATCGTCCACCATGCGGTACTGTGCTGCCAGTTCAGGGCGCGCGTGTAGCTCCATCACGTCAAACTTTCCGTCGTCGACCTTAGCTGTGCGGACACAAAATGTTCAGAGTTAATGATGAACAGCATAATATCAGCAAATAAGATTAAATAGCATATCAAGAGATAATATGTTAACTGTGCTGGAATTTATTTTGAAGAAGTGGATTGAGCAGTAGATTTGAAGAGGCTACCTATCTTTCCAACGTTGTGTGTGGTACCCAGGCCCTGAGTTTGGTCTCTGTCTGTCCAGGATTTGAACAGGTGCTTAAAGATTGCTGACTCTGCTCCCTCAGCCATCACCTCCACAGTGGTGCTGGCTGGGTACTTTTTTGCTTTAATGTAGCTCTGTAGGAAAAGATTGATGGACAAAACTTGTAGTGAAAAACATCTCCAAAAAAGCACATAAAAACTGAGATAATCCCCTCAAGCCATGCGATCCTTGGAAAAGAATAAAACGATGAATTTATATTTATCCAAAATCATTTAAGGAGAAAGAGGATTAAAATTTACACAATTAATTTATAAGACAGAACAGGAGGCACTAAGAGATCCTTGGTGTCGTCATTCTGTATACTCACCAGTGCCCGATTCATAGCTCCTTGTCGCTCTTCTTTGGAGGCCTTCTTTCCTTTCCAGACCATCACACTAGACCCTTTGTTGTCCAGAATGAAACAGTCCTGAAACCCCAAAAGAAAAAAAAACATTGAAACTGAACCACTTTTCTTTTTTAATACTAGCATCTAGGGAACATTCTCAAAGAGTGAACACTAATTACCGAGGATTTCAGAAGATCTTGTGTCAGAGGTTGTTTGGCCACTTCTTGAATCACTAGATTCCCACTATTGTCATAAACGCTGAGGAAGAAAATCAGAAAAAATGGGTGTGATATTGGTAAATAGTTGAAATCAGTTTCTACAGTTTTGTGTGATCAATGCAGTGGAAGCATAATGTACTTACTGGTAGAGTCGGACACTGTTTTTCTGCGCACTATCAGGCACATCATCGGAAGTGGCCTCCTTCAGCTGTGCCGGTTTTGGTCCGAGCACAGTCGTCAGGAATTTCATGAGCTCGGGCGAGCTCCGCTCATCTCCTCCTTCCACAACACCGATCTGAGCGCGACCTCCGCGTTCCCTGTCCCGGATGTCCTGAGCCAACAAGACCGCCTGGAAAGACGGAGGGAGAAACAAAGACACAAAAGTGAAAACTGTTCGCTCAGTGACAACAGCGACTAAAAGGTTCACGTGTTACACAAAAATCTACACTATCACTGTAAAAGAACTGGTTGTTATATAGTACACATATCTCATTCAAACACATGCACTTTTTCTGTGCCTAATGTTTATCTAACATTAATACTCAGGGTTCAGTATTTTGCCCAAGGAAACTTTTGCATGCAGACGGGAGCAGGCGGAGATCAAACCACCTGTTTTACCTGATGAGCTAAAAGGTAAATGGACTGATTCTTATATAGCGCTTTTCAAAATAAATAAATAAAAGCTGTTGGTTTTTCCTTTTCTGTTGTTACCATTCCTTCCTAACTCTTCTTGCATGCATGTTTCCAATTTCACAGACAACTGAAAGCTTACTGCTAAAGGCAGTGGTGTACATTATTGAAGATCCACAGCCGACAGGTTTCAAGAATTAAAAAAAAAAATCACTTTACAGACACTTTCAGTGCTCCTTAATTTTCCAAGGGTTTGCCACAGTGGATGGATGCACGTTTGATTTGGCACACCTTCTATGTCCTTCCTAATCAGAATCAGAATCAGAATCAGAATCAGAATGGGGTTTATTGCCAAATGTTGAGCAGGTTTACAACATTAGGAAATTGCTGCGGTGCTTCAGTGCAATGATGCAATAATGCAACCGAGGCCCTGAGTTCATAAAATTCACTTGACACACAAGAATAAATTAAATTAGTCATTAGTCAATCTAGTCATTCTCCCTTTGTCAGAAACAGCCTTAGTGCAGACATATTTTATCACCTTTTTGTTCGTAAAATGTTAAATTTCTTTCCTCTTTCCCACTTTGCTTCCACGGTGTGTATTTTTCACGAGATCTGACTACTTCTCGTGCCGCTGCTTATTGTAACCAATCAGTGCAGAGGATTACCTTGAGCTTCTCTCTTCTGTTGCTCTGGGGACCGTTCCACTGCACTATAGCTTTCCCGATATCCAGAAGAAATATATCTCCTTTGTTAAAGCTGCTCCATGACACCTCCACCTGCATGGAAAAACACACACAAACGCAAACACAGTGGAGAGTTGAATAACATTCAAATGGACAGTACACTCCGTCTGAAACAATACAGCGTATTAATTAATCACACTCTCATACCACCCCTCGGGCAATTAACACCTACACAGACAGCTACGACAACAAGACATAATCTGTTTAAGGAGGGGTGCCAACACCTCTCTGTAGCGTGACTGTGTGAAGCCACTGATAGCAGCAGAGGGAGGCAGGGAGTAAGACTCTCGTAAAGCCTTTCATATCCCTTTAATTTGTTTTCTGAATACCTCTGTTGCTGTGACATCCTTCCTCCCTTTGACATGCAGCAGTCGCAGGACGTTGTAGGCGTTTGTTTCAACGTGGTTGAAACCTGAGGCCACTCCACCCTTCTTGTAGCTGCGGAGAGAGAAGTTTACTTTACCAAAGTTCAAGTGCAATAAAAATATAAACCCAGTGACTTGAAACTGAATGGACATTTAAAAAAATAAAAAATTAAAGGAACATTTTTTTTCTTATCAGTATGATTTTTTTCCTTAAGGTTGTATAACCATAAAGCAAACATGCAACTAAAGGTTAAAGGTTAATAAATTGGGCAAGAGAAATTGGTGTTTTTTAATGCTAGGCCTCAGAAAACAAGTGTGTTTTGTGTCATAATCATTTCATAGAGGCGGATTAGTGTTGTAAGCCATGACTCAGGAAGATTACAACATAAGTGTGTGTGTTTTTGTGTGTGTATAGGAGAGACTCATTCCCTTGAGTATATCACCATCCCCCTTTCGTTCAAACACCAGCTGCCTTCATCGGGAACTCACATCAGGCCATTTTTGAAGTAACTCCTGAACCGCGGTGACTCGTAGCCCTGCACCTCCCTGTACTGGACCGGACTCCCACCCAGGTACTCGTCCAGCTGGGTGACGTAGATGGCAGCAGCACCTTGTTCATCCTGAGAGGAGGTTCTTCCAACCCAGTAGTGGATATCAGCAGACTGGCGGGAGCCTTTATTCTCACTTATCTGATGATAATAATGAAAAGCATGAGAGGTGACACATATATGAGATATATGTATATATATTTATATATCTCATGAAATCACCCAGTTTTTTACTCACATATAGAACTATGTAACAGTCTCCCTCAAAGAAATTGCCAAAGGCCTGAGGTGGAACGGGATCCATTTGCATTTTCTGAGTAAAGAAAACAACCATTTAGACCTCAAACAAATATGAGATTTCAACATGCCGCAGCTCTACATAAAGCTCAGCAGTGTGGACAACAATGTCAACAACATAGGGTGCGTGTAATGCGTTTTAGACTCACATTGACGGTCCATATCTGAAGGCCTGGCTTTCGGCGGACATTTTTAAATGCATTATTGTTTTCATTCATCATTCTGCTGAACTGTAAACATAAAAACAAAACAAAAAAACATGTGTACTTATCGTTATTGTCACAAACAGTTTACATATTTGCATGAAAACTATTGATGAGCGTCTAATGTCTTAATTGTTATAGATTAAACTCAAAATATTCTCACTGTTAAATTTGAATGTAGGTTTGCTAGGGTTTACATACTGTGTCATCACATTTGTTAATGCCCCAAAAAACACATCTTTATGCCACAATGTGACAGCAAGCTGTTAAGACGCTTAGCGAAAAGTTTTTTTGTTATACCACGGTTATAACCAGGTATCTGTTTATAAGATATGTTTATAAGATATAAGACGGACATAACTTCTAGTTCTACAAAATGATGTCACTGTACATGTAAGTGCCTTTAACCTACACTAGCTTTAATGGCCAGAAGGGGGCAGCTTTTCATAATGCGAAAAGAAGTTGTAATGTCCACAAGAAACCTCTGACATGGTTTTACTACTGTAGTAAACACTCTTCTAATGAGTTTATGATCTTGTTAGTTTAAGCACAACACAGGGCAATATTCATTTAGTAAATTATGACAATATTTAAAATGAAAGAGGACGTTCACTGTTTGACTGTAGTAAAAAAGAAAAAAAAATCTTAAAAATAACAGGTTTTCTGCACTTGCTTTTAAGCTTGTATTTTTGTTAGCCAAGGCTAGCAACCCTCTTAATACACAGTCATTAATGCATACACCTTATTAATCAAACCAGGTTGATAGCGTTAGCATAAACTGATTAACTACAACAAGAAGTATGGTCAAGGCCTTTAAAAAAAAAAAAGAGGGTAAAAAAGCAGAACTTAAGAGATGAAACAGTCTATGGACCTTTCACTGTGTTTTGCCATGTGATTAAAATAAGCTATCCCTGTTACATAATGATCTCCTTTTTATTCATGTTGTCCACTGACACCACCACTAGCTTGTTTTAGCTTTTCAGCAAAAGGTAATAGCTAGCTAGCTGTGGAAAAAGAGTAAAAACTATAAGAATTAATTAAAGCTTGTTGTTTGTTTGTTTTTAACTGTTTTTTGCAAAAAGAAGACGAAAAAAGTAACGTAAAATAAAACAGCTAAATGATATAAAATTAGCACAAACTCTGAAGAGATAAATACTTAGAAGATTAACTAGCACACTGAAAAATACATGTTCACTCCTGACTCCTTAAACAGTACTTGAACAGAAAAAATATTTCACTTTAGAGACCTCTTCCTCACTCTTCCTCATCCTGGCATCGCTGTCTTTTCACTGGAAACAGATGTCTCCAAAATGACAAGTGAATGCTTTCAAAGGACTGACTCTCTGACAGCAAAGCACCTCTAATCCTGCTAATGAGTATCAGCTTGGTGCTGTAGGAAAATACAAGCCCTGCAATCAGCGGTGCTTTAACAGCCTCTTGACTGGGATATCAGAAACAACAGCACTGATAAGCAAACAGTATCACCAGCTGAGCCAACGTTAGGCTGTATGGAAACAAGAACATATTATGAATGCACTTGCAACACTGATGCCATAATATGACATTGTGAAACAGCTGGAGTAGATGTGGTTGTTATGTGTGAACTTATTCTTGGGATAAGTAATATAAAGCACTATTACATGTACTAGCTCTAATCTTTGTTCCGGGTCTAGTAATAAAATATCTACCCGGGCAGTGATTGGTGGTGTGAGATGAACACTTAGTTAACCACACCCTTTATAGTATTATTAACAGGCTCTGGTATTTAGTATTTAGTATTTAGTATTTATTTATTTATTGTCATTATCAAGAACAATGAAATTGCGTTTGGGGCTTCCATACAACCCAAAAAATTGTATGGAAATTGTATGTCTTCTGATAAAGCGGTGACACACACTCGACAAACAAAAGAAGCAGGTGAGATTTGAAAATGAAGAGACAGCACTTGAGCTTAAATAGCTAATTTTAAGCTAACGTCTTATGTTAGCTTATAACGCAATTAATCAGGTTGCGTATGAGCAGCTTTGAAAAGAGATTATCCAAGTTTAGGCATCCAGTAGAGCTAGGTGCCAAAAGTGTATGTTGCCAAATGTACATGTTAAGTACAGGTGTAATATTGACAAAAATATAAAGACTTAAAATATCTAATCGTAATGAGTCGATTGAAATATCAGCTACACAGCAAAAATTTATCTAGATAAAGGTCAAAACAGGGAGGGCTCTATCAAACATAATGACCCAAGTCCAGTGAACAAAGACAGGGTGTGTTTTATTGCTTTTCAACTCAACTTTGTCTAAATTAAAAAGTAATGCAATCTCAAAGTGTCTGTAAACTTGTGCTAAACTTTGGTCGTGCCCTGTGACCTTACTATCAGCCATGAGACTGGAGGGCGTCTGTTAACAGCTTGAGAAATAAACATGATACATATTTAAATGTCATTCTTTTTATTTATTTTATTATTTTATTGTTAAAACGTAGTCCCCAAATTTTATTTCCCTTTTCTTAAAAACAAGGTACACCCTGCCCTGCACGTTTGTCCATTACCCATTAGAGTTTGACAGGAATGCCATAGTTCCATTTCAAACAGAGCACACATTCAGCTGTAAAGTGTATGTACACAGAGATTATTCCTTATAACATACGGATAAAAAACAAACATCTAGATGAAGAAGTGACGCCACTGTGATATTTGATTAATTGAAAGTAATCACCTCAACTACGATCACGCCTGGTTGCCAGTTATCAGTGGCTTCAGCTGTGGTTGCAAATCCCTGTTATAAAAAATAAATAAACTGTGCAATCTGATCCCTGCTTAAAACAATTACTGAAAACTTGAGCAAATAACACAGGAAAGATAAACCTGCGAGCGGCATTGCTTCTATTACTCAGACAGGAAAGACTGGTTCCCTATCAATTAACCTGCATTGTCCTTTGGTGGAGCATACACAATCACTTTTGTTAATGCTGCACCGTACGTATTTCTTCAACTCGTGTAAAATCACGTTGGTTAACCCCCCGCCCCCCCCCCCCCCCCCCCCCAAACCTGTGTTTATAAAATCCTTAAATGTGATAATAAAGATGTTATTCTTTCCAGATTTCACTGAGTCAGTGAAAATAAATAGAGGTGTGTTCACCTCTATACAAGGTAGCTATTCTCAAAGAAATAGTAGTAGGATGGGTCTTACGTTGTCCTGTGACTGCCGTGGTGAAGTCCTGGCTGGTTCCTACAAGTTGTGGAGATAGTGATTTATGTAAAAGGTCTGTATTTATAAGATACCGCTGCCTTTTCCTCTTATGCGCAAGCTGCAGTGCGAGGCATAGAGGGCTGGATGTATTTGTTACCACACCCAGGTATGAACACACCTGCCATCTTCTATCTCGGTATTTACAGTGCCACGGTGTTAGATACGCCCCCTCTCATTTCTTCCCAGCTGTCACACTTGATGCAGGTGGAAAGGGAGGTGTGTGTGTGTGTTGCACAATACACCACAGAGTCAAAAAAAGCCACTGAGACAGACCCCAGCTTCACTCGGTGTCCTGATTGTGATTTATAGAAGCCAATCACAGTTGTGTTTATGTCTGAGTCCTCAGCAGCACAGTGGGCATTACAGGGACCACTTGACACCAATTATTCATTTTACAACCGTTACAACTAGCAGATGGGGGAATTGGACTGAGGGAGCTCCGAGTGCTATTGGAAAGGAGTCAGACGCTTTTCCGTGGCTAAATCTCTCGTTCTGCGCGTACTCACACCGACACTTGAAGAACGCTTGACATTATCGAAGGTTTACAGCACCGGGCGTTCAAGCTTCCAGTGGAGAAGGTGTTGGCAGATTGTGCTTACATTTATTTGCAAAATGTGCAGAGATATTAAAAGTTTCACCCAAAGTCATTTCCACAGTAATAGAAGGGGGGGAAACATTATTCCTAAGCCGTACATTGAAGTTAATGTAATGAAACAATCATGGGTTGGTTCCTTAGAAAGTTAAGAACACCCTTGAGAATAAAGAGTGCAAGAATCTTCCAGATCTTATAGATCAGAATTGAAAAGAGCCTGTGAATGCTGACTGCTGTTAAACACTTCAGAATCAAAGCTTTTATTTCCCAACCAAGACCACCAAGCCCTGCATCTGCTGGTACCCCACACATTTACAAAGTAAGTGAGCAATCTTTTAAGTCCCCTTAATGTGCATTGCAGTCGGTGCTTAAATCACAGATCAGACTATCTTGCTGTTTTATGTTCAGCGTTACGTCGCTTATGCTTGTCTTTGTGTCATATAACTCACACAATCCCTGCCTGCGAGTCTGAACACTACAGTGTTATATAACCATCTTAGATCACAAATTGAAAGCTAAAGCTTTTCTTACCTTTGACCTCTCACTTCTTCGTTCACTCTTGGCTTCCATTATGACCAGAAGATGACTTAGACACTGCACTGAACTTCAGTCCCTGCATATCTGAGGAGAAAAGAAACAAGCGCTCTCCAAGCTTGTACAAAGGGCTCGGTAATACCTAATCCACTGCTGCAGTAAAAGTGGCTGATTCGCCAGCGGAAGCTAAAAGTTCACATCAAGATATCACATGAAGCTAAGCTCTCCTTTGGTTGCACATTAACCAGCTCATAAATGCTCGTGCTCATAAATTCATGTACTTAACCCAGCAGCCACAGCAGAGAACAGCGGAGCTCAAGTGTGAACTTCTTGGGATTTCCTTGGGTTTACAGTTTTGATTAAAACACAATAACATCAGCTCCTTTTGAATAAAATTGTAAATAAGAAAACTGTGTGAGAGCCAAAGACCTGATTGCAAATGAAAACACTGAATGTTTTGGCAATTCCTTCAGTTAGCATCATTAAGAGCTTTTTCATCCATGTTAAAATGTCACAAACTACAGTGCACAGAGCTCCAGCACTGATTCTTCTGGTATGATTTTCAACTCAAATGAAAAAATGTTTAAGGCAAACTCTTCCTTCAGTTGCTTCAAAATTTCTCCTAAAACATTAGAAATCCTTGTCACCTCTGCTAACGTTAAATACAGCACTGATAAACTATGCTATATTTAGACTTTCATCATTATCTGCACATTATCATTCATTTAGAGTCATGTTTTCTGGCCAATGGGAAGAGTCAGTTGGCCTCCAGTGTACGCTTTCAGTGAGCCTCCGTGAACTGTGGGCTTCCCGTTCTTACCTGGTGTGCTCGTCTGCTGCTGTGGCCCATGTGCTTCTAGATTCAGAAATGCTCTTCTGCAAACCTTTGTTATTACAAGTGGTTGTAACTTACTGTTGCCTTCCCGTCTGCTCAGAGAAGTCCATCAATCTACTCTCCTGAGGCATCAACACAGCACCAACAACCATGCCACATCCAGTCATTTAAATCAGTTTTCTTCTTCATTCTGGTGCTCAGTTTGGACTTCAGCGGCTACCTTGACCATGTCTACATACCTATATCCACTGACTTGCTGCCATGTAATTGGCTGATTAGATATTTGCATTAATGAGCAGGTAAACATTGTAATCAATGAAGTGTTCATATGTTTCTGCATGTTTTTAAGTTCATATATTTTGTGTTTTCATTTTTTTACTGTAGCTGTCACATTGCTGTGTTTTGGGCTTTGTTCATATGGCTTATTAATGTTTTTTTTCTGTGTTAAGGACATGGGTTGTTACAGAGGTTTGTGAAAGCTGGTGTGTGCAGCCCACGCATTAGTTGAATTCAGGCATCGCTAAATGCTATGCACTGGTCCTTTAGTTCATTGTAAAATGATTATCACAGTTATTGCCATTAAGTGAGTTTTGTGAGAATCATTACTCCACGACAGACACAGACAGTGTGCAAACTTGCAACTTTAATAACGTTGTACAGTACGATTTCAACAGCATTCTTTACAATGCACCCAGGACCCTTTCCCCGAATAAATATAATTTTATATATCTAAGCTAATCTTTCCATTTTTTTTCCTCAAACATTTATTGGTGGACAATGATGTCATCACAGATATTATTATTTTTTTCTTCAGTTACCTAAACGGCGTTTCAATGTCCTCAAGAATCATCAATTTACAGTCACTGCCGAGGATAAAATGATGTTGTTTAGTCACAAATCACATTGAATTGTAAAAACCTTTGGTAAATTTAACAATTCAATGCTACATAACTGAAAATCAAAAGTCTTCCAGGACTAACAAGCTACTTTTCTTCCCCCTCTAATCCAGGAAGTGTTCATTTCACTTCTTTTGGATTAAATGACGTTATCAAAGACTCATTTTCAACTTCAATTTAAAGATTCAGTGAATACGCTTTTGGAGAATTGACTAAATATGCAGCATAAAAATGCTCACCCCATAACCCGACACAAGAAAATCAGCACAGTAATGAAGGCACTTCATTCTGTAAAGAGAAGTTAAATCACAGTTGGTTAGAACGAAAAAAAAATCAAACGAGGAACGACGGCCTGCATAGCACTGCTCAACACAAAAACCCAACAGGTCATCGATTCTCAGAAACAAACGAAACAAAAATCGAAAAATTTGTGTATTTGATCGTTTTTCGGTAACTAAAATACTTGGAATAGTAAAACCTCCTCTCTCTGATAGAAAAATTACTTTATGCTTGTCTTGCGCTTAGAAACATTTAATATGTACATACAGTAATAGAATCTTTTTTCAGCTAGAGTCCTGTACAAAGAGTCCAAGAACCCAGAGAATCCATACTGTTGTTTTATTTTGATCAAGAGTAGATCATTTGCCTGAAATCCTCCAACTGGGGAAGCTTCCCAGAGCTCTTCGAAGGACTGGAGCCGGGCTACGGGGCCGTGGCAGAGAGGGGAGGCTTCTGTTCAGCAGGGCTTAGGCAGGAGGGATCAGCTGGAGTGGCTGTCTGCTACCTGTTCCTTAGGCTCTGTAATAGACTGTAAACATCCTCCTCTTTACTGAGACCCTCAAACAAGGGAATGAGGTCCAGAAGCTCCGTGTCTGTCATATCATCAAACCAAGACTGCACTGGGACCTGTGGCAGAAAAACACACCCACATTTACATTAGAATCAGAAAGAAAAAGAAAGACCGATCTTATTTAAAGAAGGAAGAAGTGGCTGACAATAGATACCATAGACGCTTAAATGTTGCATTACAGTCGGGGTGTTTTGTGTAAATAATTAATGAGGGAAATAAATCAAAGAGTGGCAGCAGCAGAAACTTCTCCACAGAGCTGAGAACTCTCATAAAATTGGGAACACTGCCTCTGGCACGAGAACAATGGTGATTATTATTAAATTATTATTATTATTATTATTATTAAAAACCCTGACAGTGTCTTACAGATACAATCATCGACATCAATAATCACTTCATAAGTAACTTATTTCCATCACATCAGTGTATTTTGACCCCGTTCTTGATTAGGCAACAAGTGCAATTGTAGCCGCCATTTAGCTTAACCTTAAAACTTCTTAAGATGTCACATGTTTTGGGATCATGTGAAAAGGAGTTGTGCTGTGCAGAAGTCTTGCGCCACCTCTAATTTCTTTATATTATTATAATAGGTGCAGTGATTAAATGAAGCGTGCAAACATACGTGGAAATACACTATAAATGAATATATGCAATTCTAACAAGCTTGAAAGTTAATATTTGTTTGACCGCCTTTGTTCTTCAACATAGTCTGTCATCTTTTAGGCAAGCTTCCTTCTTCTTGAAGGACATACAAAGCCCTTCTTTGGATCTTGGCTGCCTTTTTTTTGTTCTGTTCTCTGTCAAGATGATCCCACAGTGCTTCAATAATGCTGAGGTCCAGGCTCTGCGGAGGCCAATCCATGACCCAAAGTGTTCCACTGTGCGTTTTTGGATCCAGTTATGCTTTTACTGCACTCGGGTTCCTCACCTGTTCTTCCCACCTGCATCCCATCGACGGCAATCAGCAAAGCAGTATTTAAGACTAGCCTAGTTCTCCAGTCTTTGCCAGTTCGTTAGCTACCTCGCTGTGGTAACTAGGCCTCCTTGTCTCTCATCATGTTATTCCCTGGTACTAACCCCTATCTCAATGTGTCCTCAGTCTGCTTGTGAAGACTCCAAGTTAACCCACCTGCTGCGTATTCACTTGGACGCTAGTTGCTTCAGTCACAACTCACCGATCCAGCCTGCAACTTTATTCCTTGGACTCACCGCTCACACCTGCCTGCCATCATCTCTGGATCACTGGAAGCATAAGGTTGGAACCTCACCCTTTCACACACCCTTCCAGACACTCACTCGGCTACTCTCCCCACCTTCCATCCTTATAAGCCTGACCCCTTACCTCATTCTTACCTTTGGCCATTGCACCCAAGCTCTGGATATCGACCACCGGGGACTCATACTACGTTCCCACGCTTCCTTTCCCTTGCATTCAAAGTTTGTTAAAAATCATTTTTCGTGTGTCCATTGAGTCTGCTTTTGGGTCCACTCCCACCTACCGGCCTTTCGGCCTTGACAGATTTTCAGTCCAGTTCTTGCATAATTTGTCTTTTATTCCTGTTTTCTCGTTTATGAATGGTTTCTTGACAGCCACTTTTCCACTGAGACCATTTCTGAAGCCGCTTCAGTGAACAGTAGATGCATCAACTGAAGGGCCAGATGCCTCTTCTTCTTTTATCCTTCTCTTGTCCAGTTTCCTCAAATTCTTTAATGACACACTGCTGAGATATGCCAAGTTTTTAGCTAGTAGACGATGCCAAAATACTCATTTGTGTCTGTGAAACTGTGTTGTCTTTGACATTTTTCATACATTTAATTAAAGAAATGTGAACAAATGTGAACAAGAGTTTTTTGCTAAGTTATCTGTTATGTGTGGATAAAAAACTGGCGCCTACTTCTGAAGAAAGAACAAAATGGTCAGACACAATGACTGGACTGTTGATAAAACAGCAAATGTCCAAAGGAAAGACCTTGAAAGCCTGAAGAACTATTGCTCAAGACCACTTTAAAAAATTCCAAGAAAATCCGGTTCCTTGGAAGCAGAATATGCACAAACGAGGCGTGGTTCAAGACTTTTCCACAGTGTTCTACTTCCTGCTACCAAGACTGAATGACTTTGAATCTGTATGTTTTAGATCAAAAATCTCTTTAAAAAATAACTTACTGCATTCTCAGGGTGGAAGATGTAAGAGGCAGGTGAGTTGTCTATGATGATGACTTTGCTGAGCTCTCGGCCCAGTCGGCTGAGGTCTTTGACGTAGTTTCCTCTGTGGAAAACACAGGATTCCCTGAAGAGACGGGCGCGAAACACCCCCCATTGGTCCAGCAGGTCCGCCACAGGGTCAGCATACTAAACAGGCCAAAGCGCATCAGGTTGAGCAGCACACAGCAAATGAACAGAAGTATTACTGTAACTGTCAAAGCAGCTGGGAACCAACCTTGGCTAAGCTTGCTGTGAAGAGGACACATTCAAACATCTCCCCCATTTTCTGGAGGAACTCGTCCACATGAGGCCTCTTCAGCACGTACACCTGAAACCGAGACACGTAACGAACACGTCTTCGTTATGTCTTTTATTTTCAAAATACATTTTTTGGAGCAAAAACCCAAACAAGAAATCTTCTTCTTGAAATCTTCTTTAGCTGCTCTATAACTATTCAGTTCAATTTTACCCACTTGCAGATTTGTGTTTAAGTAAAATTGGGATACAAAAATGAAACTTAAAACATTTGAGCAATACTTGGATGCTTTGAGGTCTTATTTTTCATTGCTTGTCATCTTCGTCCTTCTTAGTAGATCTCTGCAGGTTAGTTGCTGCCTCCAAGTGCAAGTAATCAAGCATAGGCCAAAGCAGATGCAGAAAGCCTATCCTGGATTACTTGAACCAGGTTACAGCTACAATATCACTTCCTTTGCTTCAAACCGGACACAGACAATTAAACCTTCAAAAGGACGCCGCCCTTTATGCACATTTCTACTCAGTGCACAATCTCTTCTGCTACAAACTCAACAGCAGCTTCAACATTGTGCGCCGAAACACTCGCGTCACTGTCCAGTTATCTTTACTGCAGCAAGGATTCAAAGAATAAATCAAAGACAACTAAACAGTTTGAGCTTAAATCGCTGTGAGATAAAAGGGAATAATAAATACAGAGGAAAGTAAAGTGAAACCAAGGTCTCCACCCTTATAAATTCACACATATTGTTTTATTCAAGCCCATTTCTGGAAGCCCTCCATATCGGTGCAGTATTACCTGATGAACGGTGCCATCAATCTCCACCGGAACAATGAAGTCCGCATTGCTAATGGGCTGCAGGATGACAAGAAACAAGGAAAAGATTCAAAAACTTCACTCTGACAGGTAAACAGCCCAGCCACAAGCTTGCATGCGGTTTAAAAAGAGAGACAGGTTAAAAACTCCTGTAAGGTGCCCCAGGCAAATGATGAAGGCTTTCAGCATAATGTGGTTCCCTCTGCTCCAGTGCTCCGTATCTCAGTGTTAAATAACAACCAGGCGTGAGACTCTGGGGAGAAACCTGAGAGCCGAACAAGATGACAGACTTGAACGAGGACAGGAGGAGTGCTGCCTTTTTACTCTGCATGACTTGTGTCATTTTTTTTCTCCTAATGCAAGAAAAGGGGAGAGGAGAGGAGCAGGAGGCAAGAGGAAGATAGATGCCAGAGGGGATGTGGGTGGAAGACGAGCAGAGGGTGTAAAGACGGAGGATGAAAGGATTAGGTAGGAGGCACGACGGTGTCATTTCAGAGAGGGAAAGGAAGAAAAACAGGTGACAGGGAAAATCTGCTTGTTTTCAGAGACACACAATTTTATGTAGGAGCTTATAGTTTGCTGTATAGAAAGAAAACTAACTGAAGATTATTTAGACATATCACTTAATTTAAATTCCACTGCTCAATTTTAAAGAAATCTCCAAAGCTTGGTCTTTGATAATGTCTGGGAACGACAACTTTGCTTCCGAATTTATTGCTTAATTCTGCATTACAGAGTCAAATACCAGTGGCTACACAAACAAGCGTTTGAAGTTCAAAAGCTATTTTAATCAAAATGTTAATTAGCTCCTTCCTTCCCCGCAAAAAAAAAAACATTTGGCAGATAAAATCAGATCCTGCCCTCACTGTTTGAAGACTAAAGAGTGTTGAAGCTAGGCTAATTAGCCAACTTGTTTATTTGTTGTTGCTTTTTCCTCAGATTAGCTTTTAATTGAACTACGTTTACCTACAGCTTTAATGACGTATTAAACTCAGCCACTGCACCGGAGCATGAGAAGCTATTTCCCCAAATCTAGCATATAGGATAAGACAAAATGAGAGAGCATCTATTCTTAACCAGCTAGTCTAGTTATCGTGATTTTTTTTTTGCTATTTAGCTTTATAGACATGCTAATATAACATGCTAATGCTACCATGTTAAACCATATCAAAAGATTCCCGTATTTAAGCCCAAACGTTTAATTGCATTTTCTTTGTTTAAATTAATTACAATATAGTGAGATACAGAGCAATTATTTAAAACTTGTATGTATAGTACTCGCAACTAATGCACATTTTAAAAAGCCTGTAAAATTTCCTGTTATGCATGTGTGTTGTTACTACGATTATTCTGGCATTAAACTCCAGTTAGAAAATACAGTTCAGTACCATCCAGCAGAGGGGGTGTTTGCTATAGGAATACAAAGTGCAGCACTTTGACCTTCCAAATGTCCATACGTGAGTCTAATAGGATCAGTGTGACAACCAGAGGTGCTTTCTTCTTCCTTTATCTGACACCAGAGTGAGTCAATTAACAGTAAAAGCCTCCCTAGATAAACAGTGTTTATTCTACGCCTCGGTTTTGCATTATGATATTTAGCTTTGGTTAATGTTTACACCAGAGGGCAAAAATGACTGAAGCTCTTCTAAAACTGTCTAAAAAAATAAAAATAAAAACTGTGACAAGCTGGAAAGAGGACAAGGATGCCAGCATACCGTCACAAAGAGAATGGGAAGAGATGAGTGCGATACAGATGGAGCCAGAGATGCAGAAACAGACTTCGCTCTGCTCCTGTGCCTACTGCTCTTCTGCTGAATCACTCCATCATCTGAAGACTGAACACACAACAGCTGCTAATTGCCCTGCTCTGTAACAGACTCGGATCAGAGTCGGCAAGAGATGCGGAAATGCAGCAGGATTACATATGTGGGGGGGGCCACCAAGGTAAACGTTATGCGGGCAGTTGTGTAATTATGGATTTCTGCCGAACCGTGGGTTGCTTCACCTGCTGACCACACTCTGGCTCAGAATCAGGGCTCTACATAAGTTTACGCACCTTTACTTCATGAGAATTAGTGCAATTAAAAACATCTCCATGTAATTCTACAGCATACCCTAACATCACAAATTACTTAAAATACACCTTTTCTCATTGGCTAGCATTCCAATTAATTCAAACTTTAGCTGGCCTGTTATATTCATATGTGTACAGTAAAAGAAGTTAGATGTCCCTGGGTAAGGTAAGAAGAAAGGTTGTATTAAAAGACTGTTAGGGAAGCAACTTATGATTATTTTGCATGTTGCATGGCCAAAGTTCTTAACTTGACCATGTTTTTGGCACTTTTTCGCCCTTCTGCTTCAGGGATGAGACCCAGTTTAACCGGACAATGCCATTTCTCAGTACATAAATCAGATGAACTGCAATGTCCTGCACAGAGTGCTGACTTAAACCCCATCCAACATCTTTAAGATGGACTGCGACACCAAGTGCGGGTGTTGATCTCACTAATACCATTGTAGCTGGACGGGACTGCATCCCTGCAGCCAGGTCCCAAAAATATCAGGGAAATCGATCCCAAGAGAGGAAAAGGCTGTTGTGGAATTTTAATGCTCAGATGTTGAGCAAGACATCTTTTGACAAGTGCTTTGCAAATGCACGCTGTTCAAATTACTACAGTGTACAGCATGCCGATCAGTCTTCATTCATTTCAGCTACTTGTGCACATCTAACACACACACAGCAGCTAATCTCAGAGAGGGCTCAGGATTTATCTCCCCATCCATAATATGCAGGATAAAAGCAAGAGTGATGTGTTATGTAACGTTTCTTTTTTAGTCTACGTCCATCTGTGCAGCGTCTCTATCCCTTGTCAGTTGTTGTTATTCTGCTATAATTGTGTAATTTCCAGTGGAAGCATGTATTTACTTTGGAAAGAAAATGCTTAATATTTGACATCAAAATCACCTTGAAACGGGAAAGCTACAGGAAATCCTGCTATGCTTCTGAAAGGAACTGAAAATGCTGCGTTGTGCCACTTTCTGTCTCCCTCTCTTCCTCTCTCAACGTATTTCCATTTAATGCATTGTGAATCCATTTCATACCGCACACTGATCTGTGAACTAAATGAATTTTGATGGACTGGGTATCTGGTGTGTGAGTTTCATCAAAAGGAAAAAAAGAATAATTTTGGGCTCGTTTTGGCCTGCAGTGTATTAGATCCAGGATTTCTGCACAGTCCATTCCACAGCCATTCAAACCAAGAGTACACTGCATTGGACACACCCTAGTGTGTGGGTGAGCCTGTATGATTGTGTGTGAGTGTGTGAGTGTGTGGCCCTGACCTGCTGGCATGTGATTCTGATGGGTGTGTCCGCTTCAATGTTTGTGTGCCTTTCGTCCTTTTACAGTCCAAAGCAATCGAGTCAATGTACTCAAAGTTTTTTTTCTTCTCTACAATCATTTTAATTAAAAGGAGTTCCACTTAAGTGGAACATAAAACTTCTACTTCAACTTTACTTTGAGCTATTTTGTTGCGTAGCTCGCCGACACTGACCGCAAAAGCACTCAAGCGCAGGTAGTACTCACAGGCATAACGAGATCAGTTGAAGCCGGGGCAGAGCTGTGCTCAAATGGGTCACTAGGTGTGCCAGGTGTGTCAGTAGAGGGAGCTTTTGATGGTGAGAGACAAGAGCCATTTACAAGGATAGTGTACTAGTGCCTACTATACTGGGCTTTCCCTTTAAGTGCCTGCAGCAGGCTGAAAAAGGCACTATAACATGTTTGTGAGTGAAAAATAGCTGTACATATGTGCCATTACATATACAGATGGAGCATTTTAAGCATATTTTCAGCCTCTAAGTAGTACTGCTCACTACTGAAAACAAAAGCAGGGCTGGCACCAATTAAGCTACATACAAATTGCAGTCTAATGAAAACCACAAATATCCAAATGTCATGAATTTTAAGTTTGAAACTTGGCTTGAATTATTTATGGTTTGAGAGATCAAATTATTTTAATTATCATAATGAAATTAGATGACAAAAAACCATTAGACGTGGATGTGGTATGATCATGTGTAACTGTTGGGCAACCCAGCGGTGCAGCGGTAGGCTGATATATATTTTGAAGACCGATACCGATATTTGATGATTCATTAATTAATTAATATTAAGCACCACAAAGAAGATTCTGTGTTTGAACTCGTTGGTTTTTCCTGTTTGCCATGTGAATTTCCTCCAACTGACTAAAGACACGTTACATTAATTGAGAAGCATAAACTGGCCACTGATGTGGATGCTGTGCATCAATGGTGTGCTGTGCTGTGCTGTTTTCTCTTATGGATCGCTTGATGCTTCACCTGCCTTGAAACCCAGTTTGCAATGGATGCATGGATAGAAACTTGATGAGAAAATCAGTCTTCCAGGTCTTCTCAGTCAGATAGCTGTTCTTGCTCTTTCTCGTTCTCACCTGTTCGAACGGGTATTAAGAACCCTTTATACTCTGAAGGACATAGATTCATGCGATTATGTGTAGCTCAGTGATGCTAACAGGGCTCATGCTATTTGTCCTCAGACCGTATTCAGTAGAGTCATTTTTCAGGACCTATTTCTGTTTAATCCAACTGTGGCTGCACAGCAACAGCATGAGGAAAAACAAAACGCAGCGTCGACGTATTTCAAAGTGCAGTGTGTTTGAGGTCATGTAGGGAGGTGCCGTACCTTGAAGGAGCTGTGTACAAGGGTTTCGTCCAAATCGATCACTACGCAGTTCTTGCCATAGTCTGCTATGCTGACCTCTGGCAGGAGGAACTTGGCTGGAGGCTGCAGAGAAAACACACACATGCATACTTAATGGTAAGCATATAGAGAAGTGCATTATCGGGAACAGGCGGCCACACACGCACACACACACACACTGACGGTGTGTTGGTGGCTCAGTCAGAGTGTTGGATAAGATCACTTCGGGTGTTTTGGGTGACACTCAAGAAACACTTCTCGGGATTAATGACCTGCAGGCGGGTGTCCCTAAGCTTCTGCTCAGAGATATATCAGCACTTTGATAACATGGAATGCTTCTTCTCTGATTGCAGATGTTACATTATTAAAAGTATGCGAAAATCACAAAGTCATATAGATTTCACTTAAAGTTTTTTAACAAGAAGTCTTGAAACTGCTTAGAAAATCGTCGATGCACAGAGAGGAAAAGGGATTTAGTGTGTAGCCACAAGCTGTATGATTTGGCCAAATTATATGAGCTCATCTGACTATCCTACATAAGGAAAAAAGAGCTCCAATTATCTCTGCTCGACCCTGATTTCTACATCACCAGTGCTTATTTCCAGACTATCCCCAGAATGTGTTAAGAGCATCAACAGGGAGCAGTTTTTTCCTGACATTATACTTGATGTCCAATTAAATGCCATCGTATGTGAATTTAGGAGCTATTTCTTCAGATGATAATATTCAAAGTGACATGCCTGCTTTTCTTGCTGGACTCTCCTCGGCGCTGATATTTTCTGTGTTACCTCATGATGACAGAGTTCTGGTGACTGTGCTGTCTTTATGATCGGGTGGGACACTATTGTCCTCTACGAGGTGAGCCTGAGGTTACAGGCAGGCACGGGGCAGATGGTCCGGCCATGGGGGGGCACACACTCAAACCACACACACACACATACAGATCGTGCACCAGCATTTACACGTTCATCCACACACATAGAGGCTGGGATCAACGACTCTGCCAGCCTTAAATACATATGCATGTATGTGTACTTCTGTGTGTGTTTTTTGGTCCACCATGACTGAATTATAGTGCCTAATGGCAGGACTGCATGCTGATGTATCACAGGAAGCATTCTTTTTGAGCAAGGGCACTGAATGGCATCCTGTCACGGCGTGATGAATGTGATTTACACATGCAAGTTGAACAAAGAAAGAAAGGCTTACTGGGACCTTGACATTCTCACCAGCAGTTAAAATAACCGTGCTCCCAAAGGCACAGCCGGGGAGCGCTCTCACAGACTTGTTAAATGTGCTAACTGATTGAAAATAGTTGATCAGCTGGAAGCAACAGATCAAATAAACAAATTTATCCTCTTTGGATTTATGAGGAAATGAAAATTCCAACATGTCCTAGTTTGTCTTCAAGGAACCCACAGAACATGTACATGCAATCCCTTGCAACAGAAATTCTACTTTATTATTAGAGCATATAGAGAGGAGAAGCAAATGTCTATACTACTGCTACTGAATCAACACGTTCTCGCTCCCAAAGCGTAACATTTTACGCTAGGTGACAAATCGTCGGTATATTATGCTTTCGGCCACCCAACACGTCTCTATATTACAAGTTCGGAAACATTAGAAAACATGAGAACCGTTTGGAATGAATTTACACACGTATGTTTATTTTACTTAAACCGCTTTGGAAAACACTATCTAACATGATTAAGGTGGTGGTTAACATTAGGGATAAGGTTAGGGCTGGAATACTGGAACGCGTGTTACCGCGTGAACGTCATTCTATTCGATTTCATCCACAATCCGGCGCGTAGCATAGGAATGCGGAAGATCACCTTTCGTGTTCCCATGGAGCGCCTCGGGATGTGACAAATCATCAGTACATTATGGGTCGGAGTGAGAACGGGCTGACTGAATAAATGTAAGAGAACAACACTTGAGATAATAACAAGAATTGGCCAAGTAACCAAAACATTTGCATTTGTGCTACACACAAAAGTCTTGAGCCACAAGCTTCAGGAATAGTTCTCTGGGCTTCTTGAAGGACATTCAAAGCTCTTCTTTGGATGTTGGCCGGCTTTCGTTGAGTTCTCTGTCAAAATGATCTGACACTGCTTCAATAATGTTGAGGTCTGGGGAGGCCCGTCCATGACTGATGTCAGTCCGTGTTTTTCTGTCCAGGTATGCTTTTACCACGTTGGCAGTATGTTTGGGATCATCATCATGCTCATAAATTAAGCCATGATGGATTAAAATCTAATGGTGCTTTTCTGATTTCATCAACTTTGACAAGATCCCAAACACCACAGGCTGAAATGCAGCCCCAAACTATGACAGAGCCTCCACCGTGAACGGTAGATGAATCGACTCTA
This sequence comes from Aulonocara sp. 'chitande type north' Nkhata Bay, assembly GCF_057382095.1. Taxonomy (NCBI): domain Eukaryota; kingdom Metazoa; phylum Chordata; class Actinopteri; order Cichliformes; family Cichlidae; genus Aulonocara; species Aulonocara sp. 'chitande type north' Nkhata Bay. The sequence continues at coordinate 19,061,141 of NC_141352.1, read as the reverse complement.
TCAAGTCCTGTCTTTGCTCAGTTTTTTCCTGCTTTTTAAGAACATGACTTTCAGATTCACCTGCTGTAGATAGTTTTTTTTTCTTAGTCCTGTCACTTCTTTTTTTGTCCTCCACTTGGCCAGTTTCCTTAAATTTTTATCAAGGACAGGCTGCACATCATACCGATTATGCCAAGTTTTTAGCTAATAGCTCTTTTTTATGCCTGGCAGACTGTGTTATCTTTGGGATTTTTCTTGGGCTCAGCTAAAGAAATGGAAATAAATTGTGCTTTTGCAACAGGATGCTAATAAGAAGTTGCCTAAAGGTCCAATTTAAAATCGACTCGTTGCTAAGTTGTCTGTTATGTGTAGAAACAACACCGACGCGTCCTTTGAGTTAGGTGTGTTTTTTTATGCTTGAATGATTAGTGTTAAGTGGATTAAGAAAAAGATATTCCTCTGAAATAGTGAGACACGAGGACCGGAGTAAAAAGTGAGTGAAAAAGCTGTGAACTATTGCTCAAGATCACTTTAACAAAGAGTCGGTCTCCTTAAAAGCAAATTATAAAGAAATGAGAGGTGACGCAAGACTTTTGCAAAGTACTGCAAGTGATACGTGTCTTATTGTTTTAGATGTTTTATTTTTTAATTATTTATTTATAAAGCTCTAAAATAAATTATTAGAATCTTGAGGTAAAAAGATTTAATAAGAAATGTCTCCATACTTTGTTTATATTGTTATAAACATTTCAAGTTAGTCTAAATTGGATGTTTTCTGATCAGGGAAGATTAACCTGAAATTAAAGTTTGTTATTTTTGACATCTTTCTGTATTTCTGATGAGCTTTTGGAGCTAGAATTTAAAAATTCTTCATTTTAAATGTGTTATTGGGACTCTGCTTGCTACTGTGATATTTGCCGTGTTTTAATATTTTGTCTCTTCTTTTAACACTGTGTTACAACAACAATCGACGCAGCTGTGACCCGTCCAGTTCAGACGCAGATCTTAAAGCCGTCTGTTTGGACCTACCCGTCAAGACAAAGAGCAGACCTCACCGCCGCATGCATTTCCTGTTATTGCAGGGAGGTGTCTGCTGGGTGGTGTAGTTTAAAGCTTGGCTGCGATATGGGATGCTGTGAGTGTGAATATCCTAAATTACAGTGAACCACAGGCACCGCATAGATTCCAAAATAGCTAAATGAATTGCCGTTTCAGCACAAACAAAGCAGGGATCAGATGATTCCCCTTTTCTGGTGAACAGATGAAGCACAAGTCGCTGAAACCAAGCCCCCCTTCAATGGACTAACATTGATTGCATAATCCCAATAAAACAGTTTTTTTTATGAAGACGAACGCCTAATTCAATCAGGTCTGTCCACTTATTTACCCAAAACTGGAGCTGCGATCTGATCTACGGAGAAAAATCGCTCTCATGTTCTTCTCTTTCAATAGTTGGAGACGCAGGGTAGAGATGGAAAAGACAACAAAGCCACACATAAATCATGTGACAGCAGATGGAACTGAATTGTTTCTTTCTATCAGTCCTGTGAGTGGAGACAAAGCAGCACAAAGGAAAGCCTTGAAAGCCACATGATCATGCGAGAGGGGACAATGCAAAATTTCATCTGACAGCAAAGAAAAATCACCTCCGTGTCAACAGCTGCATGCAGCAAGAATGATGAGGCACAGCAAGCAGAGGGAGGAGGTTAGCGAGCTGGAGCAAGATGATGAAAAACAAAAGATAATAATACATACACTGGGTATGGGGATGACCTGGACCTGGTCACACTGGAGAAAACAAGCAAAGAGAGAGAAAAAGAGAAAGAGATTAAGGGAGACAGGGTGGAAAAACAAGGGGGGAGGGGGAGAAAGAGGGAAGCGAAAGAAAAACCGTGAAAAAGAAATCGACAACGTCAATATTCCAATCAGCAAATGGGACGGGGAGAAAGCAAGCCTGAGAGACAGAGGGAAGGGATGTATAGTACACATGGTGAGAGGAAAGTGAGAACAACTCAGTCAAAAACAAACACAGCTGCCATAGTAACAAATACGGCTGGCCAGAAATCCAGCAACAGTACACTGTTGGGAGGGACTGTGGGCACGGACCCAGCTCAAAAATCAGCCGCGTACTATAACAAGGCTTTTTATGGCGAGGTTCGCTCGGTTCACTCTAAATTAACGGAAACTCATTTGTTAAGAGGAGGTCCAGAGCGGGTCATTACTGACCACATGTATAGTGCCTGTAAAGGGCCACACATTCCTCCCCTGAATGAGAGACATTTACAGGTAAACAGGAGTGGAAATGTGATACGTCTGCTCCATTTTTAGCCCCGTGTACCTGCCTTGGCAGCAGAACACTGTGTTTGTAGAGGAGCTTCAGGGTTTGGCGTCTTTTCCACAGCCAGAACGTTCTCTTCACACATCCTCACTACACTGGTCAGAGTGTAGTGAGGAGAGGGGGAGGCGTGGGTGCCAAGCAATCCATCACCCCCCAACACACAAGGCCCACTTTATGGGGATTAGAGAAGCAGGAGGGTTTTTCGAGTGCATATGTGTGTTTGTGTGTGTCCGTACATGCGTTGTAGTGGGTTCGTGCGCGAGAAAGAGCCAGTGCGCGTCTTTTTTTGGAGCTTCTCGACGTGCTCAGTGTGTTATTTTGTGTGCAGTTGTGTGCGTAGGCAGATATCGAAGAATGCAAGATGGGAAGTGAGCCCGTATTTTTCAAGCAGTGGATGGTAAACAACCTCTGGGTTCAACGGGTTTGAAGCAGCTGGAAAAATTTGAGGGAGCTCAGCGAGGCTGAGTGCGCCTCAGCCCTCTGCAGGAAAAGGCAAACCCTAACAAGGTCTCTGTAACAAAACCAAACAAATGTTACTTGTTACTGGAACTCCAGTCGAACTAGCACTTCAGTCATAAAATATGAACTAATTCTTGTGTTTGGACACGTAAGATGTAAGTGGTATGGAATCTGGATTGCGGCCAACTCTGACAGGAGAGATAAATGAGCTTTACCTTGGGAGGACTGCCATTCTCCTCTGGGGGCGGGGGCAGAGAAAGTGTCTTGTTGTTGGCAGGTGGTGGCTCCACGTGGTAGTCATTGTAGTTGCGGAAGCAGCAGAAGAAGGGGCTGAAAATGCTCCGGCTCCGATGCTTCTTTAGGCTGCTGTTGGACTGGGAGACTGAAAGAAATAAAAGCCAAAGGGGTAAGAGAGGAGAGCGGTTACATGAGCGACCAATCCCCGGTGCACCTTATCTCTTGCTCATCATCATGCAAGATAGACTCCAAGCCTACTTGCAACTCATATACTTAAGCAGTTAAGGATATGGAGAGATAAATGGATGGCGTTTGACTTTGGAAAGCAGAGAGTAGGAAGTTATAGCTCGCAGACGGTTTGCTTAGCGTTGATTGAAATTAGTGGGAAACAGCTAAAGTGGCTCATTGTAAAGAAGTGTGACACACTGCCCACCATCTATCCCTATTATACTAAACAACCTGAGTGAGCCGTGCCTCTGACCAAATGAGCGATAGAACTTGGTTTACCATTTTCAAAAACGGTGTCAACATCAAAATACAAACATGAGAAAACACCTACAGCTTTTAGACTTTTCAACATTTCCTCCTCTCAGTGTATCAAATGCTGCTGTTCGAATGTCTGAAGTAGAAACAACAGAGCGATCCTCTGCGTTGGGGCTGGACTGTGTTTCACGTGCATAACTGCATTATGGTGACAAAAGGAGCTGAGATGTACCACATAGTGAGGCATCAGTTCATGCAATACAGAGCACTGTAGTGATGGGTCGTTCGCGAACGAAATGGCTCTTAGAGCCGGCTCTTTGACGTGAACGACGCGAGCCGGCTCCTTATCGCGAGCCGTCACGTGGGTTTTTTTTTTTTTTCTTTCTCTCAGCCTCTCTCTCGCACTTTTTTTCCGCTTCACTCTGCACGCGAGCCTTGTGCTTTACGCTGGGCAGAGGGGGGAGGGGCGGTAGTTACACTCAGTAGCACAGGAACAGAGCCAGAGAGAGAGAAAGAGAGGCAGGGACAACAACATTAGAAAGGTATAGTAATCATCCACAACTATTTTCGGTTGCAGATGATAAAGGATTGAGAAAGTTTATTCATGCAGGTCCATATGACAGAGAATATGCATGTTCTTTTAGTTTTCATATTATAATTTATATTTAATTGTGTTGTGGTTTGCAGTGTTTTGTGTTCTTTTCACTTTAAATTTGTGAAAGGAAAAAGCTGAAAATTTAAATAGTTAAAAGTTGAAATGTGAATAGTTGATTTTTGTATTATATGATTTATTTATTACATTTTATGTGGAGTGAATAAATAAAAGTATATTTACGGTGGCCCCTAGAGACAAAGCACATACAAACTTCAAATCACGTACGAACTCTGAAGCATGTACAAACTCCAAAACACGTAAAAACATGTACAAACTCCAAAACACGTTAAAACTCCAAAACACGTAAAAACACGTACAAACTCCGAAGCACGTAAAAACTCAGAAGCATATAAAAACTCAGAAGCACATAAAAACTCAAAACACGTACAAAAGACAACAGAAGTGCTCCAGGATGCTGGGCGCAGTGTTGAGCCTTTGTTATCTTGTGGCTACACAAACCAGCAAGTACCAACGACCGGATTTGGTGTGTGGTAATAACAGGTAAATTAACTTTTTTTAAAATTATTTGAATATATATATGAGTGCCTGTGTATAAATACACAAACAATACACACATGCTTTCAGTTGTGTAATTTAAGTGATCTAGTAGCTCTGCTTTGGAAGTTCAGTTAATGCTAGAAATGTGTTTTGGAGTTTGTACGTGTTTTGTCTCTAGGGGCCACCGCATATATTTATATATAAACATATATAAATAAAACCACTTGTTTTTACGTTAGTAATTCCTTTTGTGCATAATTTTATATTATTGTTAATAATAAATTAATTAAAGCAACAAAACAACCTGAAGAGCCGGTTCGGAGCCGAAAGAGCCGGCTCTTTTTAGTGAGCCGAACCGAAAGAGCCGGATCTCTAAAAAGAGCCGGAAATCCCATCACTAGAGCACTGGGATAAAAATAGCCCGTCTGAGAGAGCCCTCTGGGGAAGGTAGTCCAGTTAATTAACATCAGGAGAAGAAGAGAGGTCAAGACATAGATTAAAGTGTACTGTCTAGAAAGATCGATCTTAGATAATTTCTGTTATTTGACAAGAATTAAGTAAAATTTATGTGTTTGCCAAGAAGGGTTGATCAGAGGCTCCTGGGAGAAAACAACATACACATGTATGTCCCTAGTTACATCATTTCTCCTTCAGTCTCTGAAGCCCATGGCCTACTTTCACACCGACAGAACAGAAACAAGCAGTCTTGAATAGTCTTTAAGGCCTCTATTAATGTTCTTTTTTTACATTTTCTGCTAGTGAGGATTAGAGCATAAAAATAGAAATCTGAGCAGCGGTACTACAATGGCTAAATTCTGACAGTGCAATTATCACAAGGTGTTCCCGAAGCAGACGTTCTGCCAGCTTAATTGCTTTAAAGGTGATTTCTCGGACTTGGAAATCCCAAATCTGTTCAAGTCTTCAAAGCGTCCACAGGCTGGCTTTAGCTGAAATCACTGTTTTCAAGGCATCCAACAGTGTCCCTGTTTGCTACTGTTTTGTTAACGTGTTCATACAGCCGTGTGACACAGGCAGCACAGTTAGCCATGCATGCTTGGGCTGTTTGCAGCTTGCTCCTGTTCTGAGAGCCTTCAGACAGACGCCTGGAACTATCCTCGGGTTGCTCAGACTGGATCTGACAGGCTGTGGGCAGTTCGTCTTCTTTGTTTTCGTCATCTTTGTAGTCCAAAGCTCGGTGTGGCTCTTCCTCTATTCTGATAGATGTTCCAGAGAAGCAGCACTTCAGTAAACAAACACAACTATATGGTTGGAAAAGAAAGGCGACCTGCTGTGTTACTAAAACCCGCGTGGATACTGAAGGAGATGTTTTGCCCATGCAGACATGATCCACAGTTTAAAGTCTGTCGGCTGACATTCTATATTTCTCTTTGCGGATATAAAAGTAAATACACTCTGGTACAGAGACAGCGCATTACTGTTTGAAGCACAATGGGAATTCATTTGATTATAGGAAAGACCCACTGCACTCGCTGAAAGCATTAACCTCAGTAGATAAAGGTCACCAATCACATATGCATACACAAACAGTCCACATAAAGTCATATACGTAGCTTGGTGGAATTAAACGCATAGTATAAGCTCCATAGTATAAGCTCCATAAGAAACTAAATGCTAACTGTGTCCTTGTGAGCCATAATCCCAAGGAGGAACACTGGTGTCCCAAGAGCCACCAAACTGTTTGTTGATGCTGTGCTATTGATTTAGCAAACACATATTCTAGCATTCCTCTCCATGCTGACTGACAGTATTTGTTTGTCTTTACTTCAATTTATCTATTGCTGTGAAGAGTTGCAAATTGGTTCCTGAATGCATCCAAGCAATGCTGGATGTGCTAAACTTGCAAGCTAAAAACAGCTAAATCCCCCTTTTGGGGCTTAGCAGGCTTTTGCCATCCACAGATTCATTTGCGGAGAGTTTCATCACACGGGGGAAATCACTTGGCCAGATTGACTTTTTGACTTGAACTTCTAGTGCAGAAACACTATAACACCTATAATTACTTAATCAGAAAGCGAAACGCTTGTTAGCCTTTACTTTGTTAATGACTTTATCAATGACTCAGGTGAAAAATGACAGCAGCATCTTGTTCCTAAACCGTGTCACTCTGGATAATTCACAGACAAAGTAATGCCTGAAGTAACAAGGTTAGCGTTTCTGGAAAATGTCATTCTTCACGCACCACAATATAAATTCCATTTGCTTTCGTTATTTTGTGACATAGGGAGAAATCTCCAGGACAGATATGTTTTAAAATTTAACAAACCTATGGCGGTTGCAGAAAACCGTATTAAAAACATAAAAACGTCAACTCTGTGATCATATCTTTTGATATGTCCCATTTGAGACATTCAATCACCTCCCCTCTTTATTAAGTTGGCCCCAAACGCCTTCGTGTAATTCTCCGCTCCTCCATTTTGAGGCCGTCTACATTTTCCCGCCCCGTTCTGGTGCCCCAGTCGGCCTCCTGAAAAAGCAGGTGGGAGTGCACGAGGGAGAGAACGCAGAGGGAGAGAAGGGCGTAGAATGGGTGGAGAGAGAGTTACTGTGGTGAAACAGCCTATACTTGGGTCTGATTCTTACTCCACCTCCTCCTGCACCACCACCCTACACAAACAGAGCTTTCCTTTCTGCCTTGGACACAAACAACATAGCTGAGAGTTGACTGCTGCTGGAGCCTGAGCAAACACACATACTGTACACACACATTCGTGCATGCATGTAGCATATGTTCACATGTTTAGGCAGAGAGCCAAGTACACAGTGATCAACAAATAGCATACTTCACACACTGAGGCACACAGAAACGTTTCTATCAGTGTCCTTGCTGAGGAATGTGGAGTCAGCCCGCCTTGCATAGTAATGCAACTTTCGTCAGCTCTGGGAATAACAGAGAAAGGTTAAAGGGCAGCACTTGCCATTAAAAACAGAGGCGGATAGACTTGAACGAAGGCTCTAGATTTACAGTGGGGCAAAAAAGTATTTAGTCAGCCACCGATTGTGCAAGTTCCCCCACCTAAAATGATGACAGAGGTCAGTAATTTGCACCAGAGGTACACTTCAACTGTGAGAGACAGAATGTGAAAAAAAAAATCCATGAATCCACATGGTAGGATTTGTAAAGAATTTATTCGTAAATCAGGGTGGAAAATAAGTATTTGGTCAATAACAAAAATACAACTCAATACTTTGTAACATAACCTTTCTTGGCAATAACAGCGGTCAAACGTTTACTATAGGTCTTTACCAGGTTTGCACACACAGTAGCTGGTATTTTGGCCCATTCCTCCATGCAGATCTTCTCGAGAGCAGTGATGTTTTGGGGCTGTCGCCGAGCAACACAGACTTTCAACTCCCGCCACAGATTTTCTATGGGGTTGAGGTCTGGAGACTGGCTAGGCCACTCCAGGACTTTCAAATGCTTCTTACGGAGCCACTCCTTTGTTGCCCGGGTGGTGTGTTTTGGATCATTGTCATGTTGGAAGACCCAGCCTCGTTTCATCTTCAAAGTTCTCACTGATGGAAGGAGGTTTTGGCTCAAAATCTCACGATACATGGCCCCATTCATTCTGTCCTTAACACGGATCAGTCGTCCTGTCCCCTTGGCAGAAAAACAGCCCCATAGCATGATGTTTCCACCCCCATGCTTCACAGTAGGTATGGTGTTCTTGGGATGCAACTCAGTATTCTTCTTCCTCCAAACACGACGAGTTGAGTTTATACCAAAAAGTTCTACTTTGGTTTCATCTGACCACATGACATTCTCCCAATCCTCTGCTGTATCATCCATGTGCTCTCTGGCAAACTTCAGACGGACCTGGACATGCACTGGCTTCAGCAGCGGAACACGTCTGGCACTGCGGGATTTGATTCCCTGCCGTTGTAGTGTGTTACTGATGGTGACCTTTGTTACTTTGGTCCCAGCTCTCTGCAGGTCATTCACCAGGTCCCCCCGTGTGGTTCTGGGATCTTTGCTCACCGTTCTCATGATCATTTTGACCCCACGGGATGAGATCTTGCGTGGAGCCCCAGATCGTGGGAGATTATCAGTGGTCTTGTATGTCTTCCATTTTTTGATGATTGCTCCCACAGTTGATTTTTTCACACCAAGCTGCTTGCCTATTGTAGATTCACTCTTCCCAGTCTGGTGCAGGTCTACAATACTTTTCCTGGTGTCCTTCGAAAGCTCTTTGGTCTTGGCCATGGCGGAGTTTGGAGTCTGACTGTTTGAGGCTGTGGACAGGTGTCTTTTATACAGATGATGAGTTCAAACAGGTGCCATTCATACAGGTAACGAGTGGGGGACAGAAAAGCTTCTTACAGAAGACGTTACAGGTCTGTGAGAGCCAGAGATTTTCCTTGTTTGAGGTGACCAAATACTTATTTTCCACCCTAATTTACGAATAAATTCTTTACAAATCCTACCATGTGAATTCATGGATTTTTTTTTCACATTCTGTCTCTCACAGTTGAAGTGTACCTCTGGTGCAAATTACTGACCTCTGTCATCATTTTAAGTGGGGGAACTTGCACAATCGGTGGCTGACTAAATACTTTTTTGCCCCACTGTATAATAATTAGTTAGCACTTCAGCAGTATGTGGCTTAGTTAGCAACAGATACATAATCTAGGGTAAAAGGTGATGCATGAAAGTGTCCTTTTCCAACACAAAGCTCAAAGAACAGAGAGCAATATCAGGCCATGTCTGTAGCCTCTTATAATAATGTGTGCAGGTGCACATTATTTGCCCTGCTGAATACGCTTCAACCGATTCAGCATCCCTGCTTGATCTGAGAACTGCGTAAACGGCTCTTCAATTCAGTGCTTATGTTAAAGCTCCAGCTGAACGTTAGGTAACAGTAGCAGAAAGCACGCTACTCAAACAGAGACGGCCAGGCCCGAGCTCTCTGCCACATGTTCAGGCACAACCACTAACACGGCCGGAAGAGGAGGTGGTGAGGGGGATGCAGGAAATTCTCAGCATTCTTGACAGGAAGAGATAATCACCCTGTGACCCACAGTGTGGAATAATTCCAGGCTCCAAGAGGGATTGTGATCTCTGCCTTACCTTGAGACTTTTGAGTTGGCCTCTTTTGCTGTTCCTTTAAAGGCACAAAAAATGCCACATAAGGTCTTATAGTATTATATTAGGATGTCCATCACTCTTGATCCATCTCCCTCTGGGTGAAACTGCCCAGAGAGGCAGACAATTCAAGGTTTATTTTTGTTTATGATACATGCTTTTGGCCATTATTTTTATTAGTTAACAATTTACTCACAGTGTTAATTGTTATAACAAGGGAGCACTGCTACAACAATGTAGTTTTTGTTGTCTTTTTAGTATCTTCCTCTTCTCATAGTACTTTTTAAAAGGTGACAGAGAAGCCCATTTGTGATAGATCCTCGCAGCTCTCAGCTCATCTTTGGCGATCAAACCCAAGCCAGCAGGTATGTATGATCATTCCAGTGGGTCATGAGTCAACCTCAAGATTTTGTCTCAGTTCATCATGCCAGGTAAACCTCCAGCTGGCGCTGCCCCAAGGACATCTTTAACAGGAGCCACTTAAACTGCCTCTTCTCATTGCCAAAGAGCCAAGTTCTTTTCATTGTGGAATTAAACCTCTCACCCTGATGATGTCACGCCATTACGTTCAATCGTGCTTCCTTTTGCAGACGATGTTCTTTTCTCACCAGCATATAAAGGAACAATGTGCAATTAAGTATGAATGCTTAATTGGCTTGTGGATCAGCACTTTTAAGTCTTAAATCCACGGTTTTGCCATGGAAAAGGATGGCATTCCAAGTAAAGGCAAAGCATATACCTCAGGTGAAGGAAAAATGGGGAGAAAGGATCACAAGATCAGCTGCAAGCCATCAAAAACAGCTACACTGAACAACAGTTTTGGATTGGAAGCTGAGCCCTAAGACAAAGCTTTGCTAGTTAGTTGATCATTTTCATTTTATGTATAATAAACACTTATAGAAACATAAGTATTTATATTTAGCAGCAAAGCAGTTTAGAGTTTTTATATTACTCGCTATTTGAATTTTATTGTCCGTTTTTCCCAAACAGTTTAAAAGCCTCCACACTCTCAGGTCCTTCGGTTATCCTGTTTGACTGAGTAAATGGAGCATTCTAGCCCTTAAATCCAAGTCCTATCTGCAGCTGAAGGCTTACCATCCAAATTTAGGCAAACTACTGGCTGCTAACAAAACAAATTATGTAACTTAGACAACTTGAGTGCAGGACAACCTTCGGCCAATCAAAAGAGCACTTTTATTAGTGAGAAGGATTACATACCATTATAGTGATATTAGTAGTGCCTTTGCGACATGCTTTGACGGCACTCCAGTAACACTTAGCTAAGCAGCCAGGCGGGTAAAGTGTACAGTACCTGGGGGTATGATGGTAAATGTGAGAACAGTGCATGTGAATGTGGTGCTTTAATAATTTAGATGGAAAAGAGGTCGGATTTAAATAGTACACTCAGCTAGTTCACAGACAATCAACAAATAGGAAGACTTCAACGTGTCTTCTGTTCTGTATAACTGAACAAAAGCTTTCAGATGGTGAAATGTGACACAAGTTGACAACAAATATCACATGCTAAAATCCTGCTATTCCTTCAGGAAACAGGGCGTAATTTCACAGATTATCTGCTGCCACCCCTCACTGAGATTTTTGAGAGTGGGGTGTTTTCATTAGAAGCTGTTTAAAGCTCAGATAAAATCCTTATTCACCTGCAGCCAGACTGAAGAACGGGGCTCTCACACAAACACGTACACCAATAGGTAATCCACTGCAGCTTGGGATCTAATTGCTTCAGCAAACAGCTTTCAGAATCATGTGAAGAAGCTGTTTCTGTCCCATGCTACCACTACCAGAACAGAAAGGGGGGATTCCTTGTTGCGCACAGTAAGTGTGGAAGGAATCCCTGCAGCAATGTGCTATATCTACAACTAGGATATGAACGAAGGAGGGAAATACTTACAATTTCCGAAATCACAAGCTATCGTGCTATGTGTGACAAAACCCAAAGATATTAAAATTAATGTTAACATAAAACTACTACTGTTGTCAGTTTGGGCAAATCTGTCCACAATATTAATATTAGCCAAAGATAACCCGAGTCAAATTAAAAAGCAGTTTTTAAATGAATTTATTTTTTTTTTTTAGAAAAAGTTATTCAAACCTACATGGCCCTGTTTGAAAAATTAATTGCCCCCTATACCTAATTTTTCATGCCATTCTTGGCAGCAAGAACTGCAATCAAGAATTTGCCATGATTGGTAACGAGTGGTTCGCATCGCTATGGAGGAATTTTGAACCACCTTTCTTTGCATAATTGTTTTAATTCAGCCACATTGGAGGGTTTTCTAGCATTTTTCTGTTTTTTGAGACATTCTGAGGTGGACTTGCTGATGTGTTTCTAATCATCGTCCTGCTGCGTAGCGAAAGTGCACTTGAGGATCAGGACATGTTCATTTACAACAAGTCATCCAGGTCCCAAAGCAGCATAACAGCCCCAGATCATCACACTACCACCACCATGTTTGATTGTTTGTTTGATGATCTTTTTATGAAATGTTGTGTTAGTTTTACGCCAGATGCCAGGATATCATAGCTGCTCAAGTGGGTTTTAAATCTGTGCTACACTAGTTAGTTCTTTAAAGGGAACTCTGTTCATTTTCACCCTTGGTGCGGTTCGTTGGTGCAGATGTGAATACTGTAATCACACTCAGATGCAGCCCAAAATAAATGCACCAAGAGGGATGTGGTTTTGGTCCAGTTCCAAACAGACTCCATGGCGTGATCCAATCTCAATCTGACCCAACTACCAGGTGTACACTTCAAGTTTGAGCTAAAAGTCTTCCTGTAGCGGGACATGCTTCTCATTCTTGGATGTGGCTGGGTTTACAAACCGTAGCAACGAGACATAGAATGAATCAAGACCTCAGTTGGACAGATCCTTTATCTACAAGTCCAGAAGACAGCACCTTCTTATTTCTATATGTTGTTCCCACTTCAGACACATCAGACCAATAATTGGACTGAATGTGCATTGTATGACTACAAACCATGTGAAAACAGCCTTAAGCCTTGATTTTTTTGTATCCGCAAAACTGCTTTGGGCCCCTCAGAGTTGGAGTCTGAGTAACAAATTTCAGCATCGGATATTAAGCGTGAGGGTCCATGCGGAAATCAAACTATGGATGCATCCCAGGTGGTGGACTTCAAATATGTAAAACAGAAATGACTACTCAGCTGTCGGATCTCCAGCTGTCTATGTCCATATCTGCAACGGAATGTAAATAAAACTTTGTCTTCTAGTTTCAAACCACTTGTTGAAAATGATATCTATCACACTCTGAAAGGACACACGCAAGAAGGAAGACAGCAGCAATGTGGTGACCATAGGACACCAATAAAATTCAGCAACTCGTAGCGATGACAGGTGAAATAACCTGAGTGACGCTTATCTGATCTGATCTCAGCCACTGGTAGCAAAGACTGAAATGAAACATTAAACAGTTGGAAGAGGAGTGAATAATTTTATACACTGAAGAAAGCAACAAAAAAATTCTGTAAGAATACAGTTTAATGAACCCTTTTAAAAACAAAGGATTTTTTCCCTCCACATCGAAAGGAGCCAGCTGAGGTGGTTCGGGCATCTGACAAGGATGCCTCCTGGGTGAGGTGCTCGGGACATGTCCCACCAGGAGGAGGCCCGGAGCAGATCCAGGACACGCTGGAGAGATTATATCTCTCGGCTGGCCTGGGAACACCTTGGTGTTCCCCCGGACAAGCTGGAGGAGGTGGCCGAGGAAAGGGAGGTCTGGGCTTCTCTGCTTAGGCTGCTGCCCCTGCGACCCGGCCCCGGATAAGCAGAAGAAGATGGCTGGATGGATGGATTATTTCCTTTTTTCCCCTTTCAACTATGCATGTAATTTTACTGTTTACCAATGATAGAAATGCCCATACACTTCAATAAAAATCCATTAAATACTGGCAGAAAATTAACAGGACAATTAACAGACACCAGTGGTGGTGCAAGCATTTCCCCTATTCCTGGACATTTACAGTGTAACCTCAAGATTTATTAAAACAGAGACTAGCAGCACCAAATGCTCCCTCACGAGAAGCTATAACTAGATTTTTCTTCTTCTTTTTTTTTTAGCAAATCAATTCAGTATTCTGCAGATAATTGTATTCAAAGACACTTTTTAAAACTACTATGTTATACACCAAGAGTCAGTTCAGCTATTAGTGTCGTGGATGCTAACACACATGGACTAAAGCATCCAAATCAATGAGCAAAAACTAGTTAAAGGATGCTAAAAAAAAACAACCTGGAAAACACAGAATTATAAACAACCTCCGCTGCTGCTCATTAAAAACAGACACAGGAGAAAAATCCCACTGAGAAAGGAGACAATTACAACAGATTGGCTTCCATAACAATATTAACACCAAAGAGCATCTGCTTGTACTCGAACATGTGTTTGGTTACATGCCTGCGCGCAGAATCGAACACACTCAGCTGATCCAAACAGCTGAGTGGCGTTAGATAGCACTGGATGAACTGAGACTGACAGTTGTGTCTGTCAGTCTGTGTGCGTTCACTGTGCCGAGGTCCTGGGTGGGTTATGTGTTAGGCCATCGGGGCAATAATAGCACAGTATGATAAAATAAACTCCCATTAAGCTTCCTTACTTCCCCACATAGACAGCTGAGGCTGAGGTGAAAATTACAGGCTGTGGAGGTACATTCAGTTCCAGCAGATGCCTTTAGTCACTCTCACTGACCCTCAGCTGCCCTTCTGGCTTTATTTCGCCTACTTATAGAGAGGATTTACATGTACATGTACATCCTACATAATCTTATATAACTAAAATTACTCAGTAACTCAGTTATTTGATTGAGCCAAGATGTGGTTTGCAGGGACCTAATCGCATAAGTCATTTGGTTGGCACACACTGCATGCAAGGTACGAATCCCCGCCGCTGCTGTGTGAACTCTGACACACAGCCGTGGGTGGGTCGGCCCCTGCTTTCCTCTCTTAGTTGCACAGCGGCATAGGCGCTGTGGTGGCGGTGCCAGCCCGCTTACAGCCCCTCAGGGATGAGGGCTGATGCCGCTTTTTGAGCGCTCAGTGAAATGAAGGAGATGACAAGAGCGGGGGAATTAGCCCACTGAGGGCCCAGGAAGGAATAACGAGAGAGATCTGACTATTCTGGTGGAGTTACGCAACCGACAGCAACACAGCCCACGTTGTTTGGGGCTGCTGCGGTAGTTCATTATTAATATATCCTTGTACATTCTCATCTACTACTGTGCGCTGAAAGCCAGAGGCTCAGTGACTGATGGGAACTCCTCCTTGCCCATCTACTTCTTTACGACAGTAAAGAAATTAATGTGAGATGTAATTAGGGACGTCTTTAGGCTCCACTTTAATACAGACAGGCTTAACTATTCAGTGACCCAAGAGTAGGAGGATCTTTTAGAGAATTAGGGCTCTTAAATGAAAGAAATTAAAAACTGGTTAAAATCAAAGCTGACTATTAAGTCTCTAATATGAGTCAAACTCCATCACACTTGATCTCCCAGAATGCAATCAACAGCCCCTTTTAGCATGGTAAATAACCGTGTCTTTCAAACTCCACATCCTCCTAAAGACATCTCTGATATCAGACTTTAAAGGGCCCCGCGGAGATAACAAAGACATTATACGACAGTGCTTCCTGTGATGAGTAATGAAGTTTTTCAGTATTCAGTGTTATTCTCAAGTACAAAGTCATCGATGAAACAAGTAGGCACTGAAAAAAAGAGATTTTTTTAAGTATTGCTCATTAAAATACTGCTTGTTATGAATGAATGGGAAACAAGTAGGTCATATACTTGTGTGCATGTGTTGGTGTGAGCATGTAGTAGACCTGGTTGTGTTTCGCTGTTACACTTTCTCGTGCGTCTGCTCTCTGAGGGGCATTCATCTCCACATTTCCACACAGAGAATGTCCTACTTAGAGTCCCCGGAGACTTACAGTTAAACAGTATTCACCTTTTACCTCTGGAGGATGACGGGGGTGGGGATGGGGGGAATTGCCTCTCTGTGTCTCCCGCGGGCATGTGCGTTTGCTTATTATCGGATCATCTGTTTAAAAATGTATGAACCTTTTATGCTCTTCTGTCAAATATCTCACAAACTGGGGCGCAGCATAATTCAGGGAGGGCGACAGAAAATCATTGTGGACAAAACATGATCTGCTGCTCAGATAGCCAATTACTGATGATAAATGCCAGCGAGAAGAGGGCAAAATATGCATAGAGGCCGTCCCCTTGTCAAGGGCCGGCCTGCAACCCAGATGCTTTCTCCTGCTCTCTCCCTCCTTGACACAAACACCTCTAGCTCTCTCGCTTTCTTGGTCTTTCTTGACCCCGAACTTTCTCTGAGTGTATTGATCTTTTTCGACAGCGTCCGTTTGGATGGATGGATGCTCAATTAAACGTTAGCTTGTTGCATGTCCGACTCCAGAACTCAACGGTTCCATCGTTTTAGGAGCGTCCCTGAGAGCAGAAAGCGTGCAGGCTGCTGTGGCCGCACGGCAAACGGTCCTTTTGCTCCAAAGGGACTGTGGCTTTTGGAGCATTGAATTGCTCTTCACAGTCACTGCATGCCTTATGTGTCAAGATATACAGGAAAGGCTGGTGATGTAACCCCACAACAATACTTTGCATTCAAACCAAAGTATGGCAGGCACGTACCAGAAGAACCAGAGTGTCAGTCATTTATCTTCTGTAGTTAATTAGAAGGAGTTTCAGTCTGAAGTTTGACGGGTCGAATGTCCCTGACAGCTGCAGTCAATTAAATCAATAGTTGAAAACAGACCCAACACTATGCTGTTATCCGCTGAAGTTTGGTATGCTCGATGTTTTTCTTGAACTGCAGCGCATGCTTTCTCATGAAAATCAATATAACCCAGATCAAGATGGACGTCTGCTGGTTAGTGTATTGTTTTATAGCGAATTTCACTGAAATCCTACTGTAACAGTGGTTTTAAAGGCCATGCCGGACATTTTGAAACAGCATTTGCTCCAAAACAAGCAACCACAGCATACGAGCTGCACTTGAGGCCACATTCGAACATAAAACTTCCCCACAGTGCTGTCAAACACGCAGTCCAAAGCACACAGACATAAAAAGAGGCCCAGAAAAACCCAAAGCTGGTTTGTGCTGAAGAACCAACAAACGGGACAACAAACTGCACGTCTAGTTTTTCATGTACACGTTCTGACACGCGTTCCTCGAGGCCAGCCGAGAGAAAACATGAATAATTTTGATATATGCTTAAATTCAAACAGTCTTTGCTGCTTGTAGAACATCCCAGAGTGCTTTTTCCAAAAGGAGTAAACTTTAAAAAAAATGCATGCTCACTCACCACAGGCAACTTTTAAAGTGAAATAATTACTGCACTTACATGACTGTCAGTCTAATTCAAATCCACCGGCCGACCATCATACTCGAAACACAGGAATGAAACTCTTGGTAAAGAAAAACAGGAACATAAACTCATGTCTTTCAGGTCTTCTAGTACTTGATTAAGCAAGAACATGATACGAAACATGCCGCAAAAATGTACTTAAATAGAACAGTGGTGGTGCATGCATTTCCCCTATTCCTGGACACAAATGGTGTCTTTTTAAGTACTTCACTTTACCATTTTAAACTTTAGCTTTACACTTCAATTTATTCAGAATGAATCAAAAATAGTTACAAGTACAAAATGTAATTGGTCAAAATTAAAACATGATAGAAAAATGTAGAACAGCTTGGGACACATTTGATGCTAGCAAGCATTTATAGCAGCAGAGGGTTTTAGGAAGCATGCTGCTTATTTCTCTGTCTTTAATAGATTTTAGAGAACAGTAATTCCCTTCTACTTGCAATATCGAGAGAACAGTGATAACTGACCTTAGGTTTAAGCAAAATTGTCTCTTTGATCTCTCTCTCCTCAGGTCAGGTCTGTGAGAAAGTTTCTATGGATCCTGTAGGGTTTTAGTGGCATACCGTATATCAGTTTAAACAAGAAATATCCTAAAACTATTTTAAACTAGACGCTAGTCGGGGACTTCAGAGCAGGAATATGTTCTGTTACAGCTGCTTCAGAGTGAAAGTTTAAGTCATCACAGTCATCCAGGGTGGGAGTGAGGAGTCCACCCACACTATTTTCCCCTGTGGCCTCTCTGAGGATGGATTGCAGTGCTATTGCATCTTTCGTTGTGTCTCCTAATCCATAGATCTACTGGCTACCTAATCATTAAGGGCCACTTTGCTGATTTCTCACTCAAATCTTTATTGCAAGCAGAAGAAAATCCAACATAAATCTTTCTAATGCATTCTGTGTCATACGAGATAAGCCTAATTGGTGCTGGTAAAACTCTCCCAGCCATTATAGCACTTTTTTATGAATATTGGCTACTTTATAATATGCTGTCAGGATCAAAGTCTACCAACTGAGGAAATGTAGTGAAAATATTATTTGGGTTCCTTCCCAGTTTGCTTTAGCATATGCAAGTAGTGATTCTGAAAAATCTGAAGGTGTTCCTTTATACACAAGGGCACCGTAATTGATTTTGCAAGCTTGTCTTTGCTGACACAACCACAAAAGCATGTGTGCCGCCCCTCAGGGAATCAAATCGGAGAAGTCAGGTGAATGTGTAAACCATTAAACTATGGAACAAGTGCAAGTAGTCATTTTGAAGACGCTATTTGTGTAATATTAAAGATACACTTGCCATAATAAAATGTCAATTGATTTGAGCACCTTGGTATAGAAAGTTGTATATTTTTAAGGAGGAGCACAGTTTCTGGCATTTGAGTGGAATTTGTCAAGATGAAAATCAAGTAAGCATGGAAGTGAAAAACACTGCAGTTCTGTAAATGGTCACTAGAGGCCGCCTGCCAAAATGACTCCAAAAGGAAAAAATGTGATTAAAACTTCATCCAAATCATGCTACGGTGAATTTTTCCCTTAATGAAAACTATATTGGAGTGAATTTTAATGTGGTAGCATCATAAACCGAGGGATGGGACTGCCTGCACAGCAAGTGAATTAGCGCTGCACAATTTTTTCCTTCTGATTATTAAGGCTAATAAACACCACTACTCAACACATATACTCAAGAGTTGCATTTTTTGGGTAAAATTCATCCTAAAAAAACTAATTTTGAATTTTGAAACTAAATCGAAATGAAGTCACTACGAAGCAATGAGGAGCCGGTGCTGATGTTTCTAAACAAGAAAAAGGAAGAAACGGAGATTCTGGATTCATCCAATTCAAAAGAAGGCAGCAGGGAGAATTTCATGGCTTAATCCAGGAGTTGCAGCTGTATCACGGCCACTTTAGTACATATTTCAGGATGTCAGTGAGGCAGTTTGGGCTGTCAGATGACCACATATGAGGAGGCAGAATAATAATTTCAGAGAGCTGAGTGACTCGAAGCGGCGTCTAGCTATGTGTGTGAGGTAAAATGGGATTATTGAGCTACAGTGCACAATGCAGCAATCTGATTGGGTAGATCTGTTTGTTCACATCTGAAAAATTGGATAAATCAAGCTTGGTTTGGTTTGGCTCACAGCACATTCCTGCCCCTCCCTGAGCCTGGTTGTGTCAGAGGTTTCTTCCTGTTAAAAGGGAGTTCTTCCTTCCCACTTTTGCCAAGAACTGGCTCAACGCGATGGTCTGATTGTAGATTTCAGATTGTTTTCTCTTTATATTGTAGGTCTTCATCCTATAATATGAAGAGCCTTGAAGTGATGGTAGTTGTGATTTGGTGCTATTTAAAAAGAAATGAATTAATCTGAACAGTATAACCAGCTGCTGGTTGTGGTTTCATATATACAGAACAGTTATAATATAAGGTTGTGAGCTGCTTCACATCTTCTTAACTCTAAACTCTACATTACACAGAAAGGCCACACGACAATTAATTTGCTGCTTACAACTTTAAAAACATGCTCCACCACTTGCTGTAGCAGGACTAAAATGATATAAATTATTACAGTCCCCCTCCACCCGCCCCACTTCCGCTTTGGGCATGCTCATTTTAACACAGAGACATGGGCTGATCCCACACAAACAGTTAATAAGCTTTTCAGTCAAGGAGCTTATGGCTAGGCTAAAACATTCAATTCTTCCCAATGAGCTGTCCAGTATGCTATTGGTATTAATGAAGATGTGTTGGGAAACATCTAACACTCCAACACTTCCCTGGAGGTGCAGATAATCAGCTTTTCTGAGCAGCACTGGCTGAAATAGATTCATAAATCTGTAATAAGGACCTGCACTTTACAGCTCTGACTCCAGCTCTTCTCTCTATCTTCCTCTCCATCAAAATGCCGCTCTGAATATCGACTTCGCTGTACGCACACAGAAGTCCAATGTGATTCTCAAGAGAGGTGGAAGGCTATGCTCTGGTAAAAGATTGTCTGTCGAACACTTGAGCCCGGTCTGGATAGAAAATTGCTGTAAACAGCAGAGTGGCAGGTTGTGCGAGGGACTCTGAGCCAGCCAGAACTCACAGTAGCTCCTCTCGCTAGCCGAATGCTGCACACACCCTGCAGGTGTGGTCCACACATCATAAACACTTTATTAATGTACAGCAGCGTGTTCCAGGAATAACCTCAAAAACCAAGAGTGGATGAAACCACGGGCGTTTCTCCAGATTCATACATAATTGCAGCTTCAGTATTTTTTGTCCTTTTTCTCTGGCAACGAAAATAATCTCTGACCAAGAAGACTCGGAGGAAATCATACTTGGAGATGCCATCGGTTTGCAGAAATCCCAGTGACCGCTCTTCGTCTCTATGCATCTTCTCACATTATACATCTCCACTTGCATGTAAACAGACTGAGTACTTTAATGACTGAGTTTATTTTTTAATTATCGAAGGTTAATGGAGTCTGTGAAGGACAGTCTAGCATCTAGGATGGCGTAAGTGTGACAGGTTGGCCAATACTATTCCCTATTATTTGCCTATCGCGAGATATGTTAATATCATCCTATAATCCCAGCAAGCATTTCTTTTCTCCACATAACGTCAGGATGAAAAAGTAGTTCCAAAACGAAAGATGAACTAAAGCCGTAGACGTTATTACAATGTCAGATCGAGTCACGTCTTCAATGTTACGTCACCTAGAAATCCTTGTTGTCTTTATTGATTAGAATAAAATGAACAATCATACAAAAAAAGTTTAAGGGTGGCTTCAACTCAGCTTCATCTAAAGCTTTTGAGTTCATTACTTATGCTACTGAGCTAACTGGTTTCATATGTGAATGTTAGCATTCCTGAGTTTATGAGGCTGGTATGTTGGACAGAAAGGGGATGATTATAAGAGTCTGACATGTAGAGTTCACTATACAACAAATGAAATTGAATTTAGGTGCAGAAAACCATAAATAGACTCTGGTAATACTGGTCTGCGTACGCTGGGAAGATGTTAGGTGGACGTATGCAACTGTGTACTAAACTTGTTAGCTGTTCAAAAAGACAAACACATTATATTCCATCTTAGAAATTATATTTGTATTTTTCACTTTTGTAAGAACTAAGCACTATTCTATGTGGAAACAACGTAACGTCTGTCCAGCTAAAGTTCAGGTTTTGGTGTCCTACTGCGACCAGTTTTGACCAAGGCAATGATGTCAGGGTTTGCTGGGCTATGCTTCCTGCAGTACTTGGATATAAAAACGAACATAATGGTTAAATAACGATGATAGGGTGGAAATGGTGAACAGTTCTTTGTCCAGGAGAGCTCTTTTGATATCATTGTTTGCAATACTCTCAGGACCTGTCTGATTAGTTAAATTGCTGATTAATGTGTAAATATTAAATAAAAAAATTGCCGGGAAGTTATCGCAAATACCCCAGTCTTTGAAAATGATAAAAGTATTTTCATTAACTCTAAGATTTTTTGTTCTCCTGACTAAATCACAGCTGGCATTGGCCTGAAGTATTGTCCAGGCTCTAATCTTGCTGCTGGACCAGAGAATGGGCAGAATGACATTACGTCTGTTCAGGAGAATGCAAATAGCTCGCCCTCAGAAAGGGATAAAAGCGTTATTTGTATTTGTTGGTTTTCCAAGAAGGTTTTCTTAGTTAGAGTTGTTCCAGTGACTCCAGGCTGAATTCAACAAATGCATTCATCAGTGTGTAAAAGAAGCAGCTTCATAGTGACAGTCAGTAAGACACAATTTAAAGCCAATTCGGTAAGATTTTCAAGCAAAACAGACTCTTGCTTTGCCATTAATGCGAGCGCAAGATTGTAATTTCCCTGAAGTATCTGTCATCACTCACTCTGCGGGAGTGCAGAGCTAAACTCAGATGTGACCTAATCTGATTAAGGTAAACGGCTCGTCCACTGATACCTACCTCGCTGTGAAGTTATCGGAGCAAAGCCTGAGTGATTTTGCTTAGCGAGACTGAGCCTGGCAGGCCTTGTGGCTCCCCTCCTCGGCTGCAAGTCCAGCCATTGCATTTCATTGCATCAGAAAAATAAATAAATAAAAATGATAATGGCTGCCAAATGAAAAGTGTAATTTGAGTTTGGAAAGATGACTCTGGTTGCTTCGAAACATCTAGACTTGAATCAGAACATTTTGCTTCTTTATCAGATTAGAAAAAAGAAAAACGTGATGCAAAACAGCCCGAACGTGCTCCAAGCAATGTTTATTTTCCAAATGTATGATATGCATGACTTCATCCACCATCCCCATTATGATTAAATCCTTCATCTCATTCAACATCCTCCATTATGCATAGAGCTCTAATCAGCACCTGACCAAATGTTTTTAAAAAATGGCGCTAATGAGTTACTACGTCTTTACTTGGAATGAAACCGATAGGACTCTGAAAATAGCCTGCCTGTGCTCTGAAATATTCAGTGTGTGTGCGTGCGTGTGTGAGTGTAATGATTTGTGGCTTCAGTGGAGCCCAAGCAAGCCGCAGAGTAACTTTCCTGGACAACAAGTGCTGTTTGCTGTCTGCTTTGACAGGGACTGAAGTGAAGGGCCGGGGGCACTGTTCAAGAAGCTCCCTGCTGATACTTTTTTATGTACGACAGCAGCCATTTGAGGAGCCACAGTGCACGTTTGTGTGTGTAAGTGTGTGTGGGTGTGTGTTAGGCCTTCTTTGGTTAGTGACTGACCCTGGATTTTATCCTGCCAGATTAACTGTCAGATTCCACATGTCATCTGGGTTTTACTGTTCAAGAAGAGCAGGGGAGGAAAGTGTGGGAAACAAGTGCAAAAAAGCGCTCTGAAGGAAAGAAGCAATATTTTAATTTTTTTTCCCAACTAATTTCCTGGATGATCTTACTCCTTCTCACTGGGTGATGAATGTGTACGTTTAGTGGTAGTTTTGATGGATTTGTTTTTGGTGGGTTTTAATTATGAAGCTACAGTAAGCTGCTGGGGAGGGGGGTAAACATTGGGAAATAAATCACAATTGATGGAGTCAATTTCACATTAAAGCAAAGCCCATTTTAACAGTGCAGGCTGGGAAAGCAGTGACTCAGAGTGGCTCGTGTATGTCAGTGTTGCTCAGTGGTAGGTGATGCGGGAAGGTGACCTTTTCTCCAACAGAGCACTGGGTGTAGCAGGAAGCTGTGGTCCCTCTGGCCTCCAGGCACCCTGCGGCTCACTTGGATGGGTGCTGGTGGCTGGCGGGGGAAATGTCAGAGCCCTGAGCTCCGCGGACGCTCGTGTACCTCCCCAGTGTGTGCACACAGATTCCACACAGAGTCTCGTTACACAACAAGATGTCAGCTCAAATGAAAATGGAAATATGCATCAGTTTAAAGAGACTGGCAAAAACCTCTTTCAAAGTTAATGAAAACTCCTGACTGATGAGGGGGATTTGACAGTCATGTCGTCGCCACATGGTGAAGCGCAGTCTTTCGTAAAAAAAAAAACAACAACAACAAAAAAGAAAATGTGTTTTCGCACAGCCTGCATAATCTGCAGAGCAGCTGTTGAGCTGTTGTTTTCAGCCACTTTTTGTTTTTTAACTCAGCAGCAAGGGGACATTTCCCAGCAGCGTGAATAGCCAAGACACTTTCAGTTACATGAGGATACTTGTTTTATGGAGGATGTACAGAAGAGAGATAATAATGCAAACTTCTGTTTGTTGTTGTTGCTTCAGTGCTATTTTATTGCTCAGATGGATAAATGTGTGCAAACCTATCACTAGTGACTTTGATGTTGATAGGCGCATAAAGACACCGTCTTCTGACCTTGCACAGACAATCACATGTTTAAATTCATGTGCATGCAGTTTGCAAATACCACAACCTCCTCTGATCACTTGTTATTGGTGGTGTGCTGTTTTCAATGCATTTTACAGTGTCTGTGGCAGATACAGGGATGTTGAGAGTGCAGAGGGGGGGAGAAGTAGTAGAGTACCCGCCCCCAGTAGTAAACCCTGCTCACTCAGACCTAAAGAAATGGCACATGTGTTAAGTAATAAAATGCTGGTGGGATATTTCTGGCTAAAATAAATAAAGCTATGAGTGACATAAAGTTAGAGCGGACTCCCAGCATCAGACTGTATATTTGCAGGCTGAGCTGGGGGCTCTGGCTCTTAATGTTTCCCTGCTTTAGGCTGAACAATGGAGGTTTTCCGTCGATACTCTTGTCTTGCTGTTGCACTCCGGAGCTCAGTATCCTCTCTGCACCGAGGGCTGCAGATCTGGCAGATGGGCACTGAGTCAATCTAAACAAGCAGCGGGCTCTCCGGAATACATGGAAACCGAAAATTCACGCTTTTTTAAAAATTATTATTTTTGTGTGAAAAAAAAGAGTCATGTGTGACATTTCTGTGCGCCTTACCTTTATCTTGACTTGAAGAAATGCTCTCCTCCTCTTTCGGATTTGCAACCTGTGTTATTATGGACGTGTTGTCCATGGAAACGAGATGTTACGCACCTTCGGCTACACCGTTTTATTCCTTGGCAAACATTACCAGGCGCACTACAGTCCCCCTGGCTGTGCGCAGGCTTTGGAGCGTCCGCTGTTTGCAACGTTAAAATCCCATTTTTGCACTTCCCATACCCCGGTGCTTACGAGCGAGACAAAATATCAGCGAGAAGAAGAAGAAACAGGAAGAAACGGTCACGACGGCTGGTCCAAAATGTGAGGTGACAGTCCGATGTGCAGGAGACAAACAAAGCGTCAGTCCCGCATCGAAGCCGTTCGTGTCCGATGTGGCTGTTGCAGGCAGCATAGCCCCCGCCTTCTGCTGCCGCTACTGTACGCTCCAGCTTCTATCCACACACTACAATATCAACTGCGTGATACGGTTACAGTGTTTACCCAGAGATGGCGACCGTCGTCCTACCGGCCCTGCAGGCTGACTACAACAGCAACACGCCTGCAACATTTCTATTATCCTCGTCAGTCCATGCTGAAAAACCCTCTCAGTCCGTCCACCACCCACCGATTGTTGCTATCTTGTCATATCCCTGCAGCTCAGGGAGGGGAAAGGAAAACTTCAGACTGCATGCAGACTCGGGACACGTTTTACGACCTGCTTTGTAATTTTTTATCTTATTTATTTTTCATTACGTTTGCTATATATATATATATATATATATATATATATATATATATATATACCCTTTACACTAATTTAAATAAATCATCTCACAGTTCAAGGAAATTAATTTAAGTGGAGTAATACTAAATAGCCCATACTAATTAAGTAAAACTTAAAATCTCACACTGTAAAAATGTGACTGTGTATAATTTACCTTAAGTTGTTTAAGAAAAATTAACAACAACAAAAAAACGCATTAATCCCCGAAATTTAAAGAAAGGAGGGGCGGGGTGATGATATGGCTGTAAACATTTCCAGAAAAAAAGGGGGAAAAAAGCTCTCTTTTTTTTATAGCTTTGGCAACTCAAAGCCTGCCTAAAAAAAGATAAATATTAGCCCGTTTGTTTTTTTAAAAACAATTTCTCATTACAAATAAACCTTTTACACAAAAATCGCCTTTTGCGAAGTGCTACAATCTTGAGCTACAGCATTAGATATGTTCAGATCGCAGTATGATGATCCCAAACCTACACCCGAGGTCATCTGGAATCCTGCAACAGATGGTGTGGCCCCTGCAGAGCCATGATCTCCACATCATGCAGTCAGTCTGGGATTACATGAAAAGACAAAAGAAACCCAGACAGCTTAAATCCACAGAAGAAATATGTCAAGTACTGCTGTATGTTTGAAACAACCTTCCTGAAAGATAGTTTAAAAAATTAACTCATATATACTTCAAAAACATTCACTTTCCACTTTTTATGTTCAAGCCTTTTCAAAAAAGCATTGCATATAACACAGAGTAGAGCAAACGCTGAGATATCGCCATAGTTTGTCCCTAAATGGGGTTAAACTCCAAGTATCCCATAATAGCTTGACTCTGACATGCCCTGTCCCTTAAATGTATTTGTTTTTAAATGCATTCTCCAATCCCAAGAAGAGATGACCCTGATGGCTGAATGCTCGTTGTTGTTTTGAAACCAAGAGATCAGCCTATAAATTACACGTAAAATCAATGAATTGCTTCTTGTTTACATCATGTAGCTCACAACCATCCCGCATACACCTGCGCGTGCACTGCAGATTCTCCACATGCTGTTTCAGCCTCAGTGGACCATAGAATGACAACAGGGGAGATAAAGTGGTTTTCTGGTCCGTTGCCAACGATGACGTCTCTTAGTGTTCGTCCCTCTTCACCTTAGCTGTCACTTTAATGGAGCCGAAGCCCACAAAGCCCTAAATGACCCCACCTGAGACATGTGTATGATTGCGCGCGGACAGCAGGAGAACCGATGCTTCTGATAATTAGTATGTAATCTCCCCGCTGAAACGATGCTTTCACTGCAGGTCAGCGCCTCGGCTGTGATGTTTACAATAATGTATGTGTAACAGCAACACAACCACTTTGCACAATTGTCTGTCCCCACCTGGCAGTCTGTCTCAGGTTTCTGCATCTGTCAAGACTGCATGGCTTCTTGAAATCTGAGGGGATGGAGCATGTCTGTAACCATGCTGGGGCACTTTGCATAGATAACTCATCAAAGGCAAATACAAATGTTGCAGTAAATATATCTGTGTAAGAACCTGTTAGAAACAGGCTATCATAATCATAACCACACTGGATGGATTACAAGTTCATCATGCTAACAGACTGTAATACAAGGGTGCCAAACATAAGGCCCAGGGGCCAGAACCAGCTCAGCACAGACTGTCCCACTGGATAGCTTCTTTTATTTACTACAGCAGCATTTCTTTATCATGTAGGAAAACTACATGTGAGGCACTGTTTACAATAACAGAGAGGGGAATTTCACTGGTTTGGCCCACTTGAGATCAAAGTGGGCTGTATGTGGCCCACAAAGAAGAATGAAGAAAACCAAACCAATGTCTTCATTAAAAATGGTAAAAATGCTTTGATGTTGTCTAAAATCACTTTGCATCCTTTCTGTTTGGAAAAAAAAAGATACTCAACTGTTTTTAATCATGTTCATAACTATCCATTCTTCTATAAACTTTTTAGTGTGCAGTTATACCTGTTAATAAGCTGCCAGAAAACACATTTGCTCGATGGTCAATTAGGGGCTTTTTCTGATGAATGAAAAGCCTCTAGACTAGAACACTGTCTTTGAGTCACCCCTATTTTCTTTATATGGGAAAGTGGGAAATAAGGGCATTGATTTACATGTGCGAAAGCAAAAACAGAGTTTGTATAAGCTTGAAAGTGAATATTCTGTGCATCCACCTTTATTCTTCAACACAGCCAGAACTCTCTTTGGCAAACTTTCTTGTCATTTCTTTAAGTAGTCTTCAGGAATAGTTCTCCAGGCTTTTTGAAGGACAGTCAAAGCTCTTCTTTGGATGTCGGCTGCCTTTTCTTCTGTTTCCTTTCAGGATGATCCCACATTGTTTCAATAATGTTAAGGTCCGGGCTCTGTGGAGGCCAATCTATGACAGATAGTGTTGCATTTTGTATTTTTCTGTCCAGGTATGCTTTTACTGCATTGTCAGTCTGTTTGTGTCATTGCCGTGCTGAAAAATGAAGCCTAATCATAATCTAAAGGCACTTTTCCGTGTTCATAATTTCAGTTTTGAGAATATCCACAACACCACTGTCTGAAATATAGTCATAAACCATGACAGAGCCTCCACCGTCTTACAGATGCCTGTAAACTGTAGCGTCTCACCTTTTTCCTGAATTCCTCTGTGCATGCTGACGATGATTTGAACCAAAATTTTCAAATTAGGATTCAAGACTCCATCAGACGTGTTGTCATTGATTTTCAGTCCAGTTTACACTGGTTCAGCTCTTGAATTAGGTGCCTTTTGTATGTTTGGATGATTAACAGTTCAGTACAAAGTTTATGATTATCTGTTAAAATTCTGTAGAGTTGGTGGAGAACAAATTAGAGTGAAAAAAGTATATTTAGGACTTTGGTTTGGCCAAACAGAAACTTTACAGAAAATACAAGTCCCAGTTAAGCTTCAGTTAACTTATGCTTGAACTACTCAGATGTTACCATATTAAATTAAAAAGTAATAATATTGCAGTGTTTTGCTCATAGCTTGTAATCGCTGCCCCCAAGGTTCTCAAATGTAATTATTTCCAATTTCAGCAATGATGCTATGAGGGAAACGACACTGATTACTGAGTGAAGTTACTCTAATTAATGGCGTTCAACATCCCATGATATCAGTTCATAAACATAAATATATACAGGAAAAATTATAGGAACATGTATTTCCAAAGCAGATCAGTTCACGGGTGTAGCACTGCTTAGCATCTCATATCACATGAAACACTACAAATAAAACCACAACGATTAACTGTTACACTTGCTCGACTCATGCAATTATATACAGTTCTTCATCTGCAGGTAATCAGAGAGCTGTATCACATAAATATAATGTTCAGCACATAAATATTACACGTAAGTACCTCCTTGTTAATCTTCTGCATGTTCTATTAAAAAGAAATCAGTTTACTGTGGCCCTGAAGCAGCAGCCAAAGAAAGTCAGTCCAGAATAAATAGTGCATAAAGAACTTTAAAGCTTATTCAGGGCCACAGATTAGGCTCTGCAATAACAGCTGCAAGACACAAGTACTTGGAGAGTGGAGCGTGCCAGCAGGATAAAGATATATGCATGACTGACCAATACTACGGTGAAATATGAGAACAAACACTGGTGGAGTCACTTTTTGATCATGGACATCAAACCCTGTTAGCCTCTGACATTTCTCTGTCTGAGGCGGGGGGAAATGGCACCGCTATCCAGCACCAGATTTCTGTTGATGAATAATTAAAATAAATATCTTCTTGATATTAACTTTGATAGGACACAGATGATCTTTTTCAATGCCTTCAAATGCGCTGTCAGACTGCGGGGTGCTTGAATGTTTTATGAGTGTGGGTGTAGTTCAGTAAGGAGCTGGTATCACTGAATAATCTCTCTCGCTCTGCATGAGTCTCTCTGTGTCTGCACGTTCTTGAGCCGTTCAGGTTGCTCTTAAACCTGTATATACCTTTCAGCATTGTATAAACAGTGGTACAGTGAAGCGTGTAAAGGGACACACAGTAGCCTGAATCCTGCAATGTAAGGCAGCACATTTGTATTAAAGCTGCAACTGGACCAAAGACACTTTTGTATAAACTGGGACACTCAGAGTTGCAGGTGCTTTATACAGAAAATGTACAAGTCCAATTGCAAAAATATGGGACCCTATCTAAAATGTATGGCATAGACAAACAGAATTCAGTGATGTGCAAATCTCATAACATCAAATGTTTCAACTCAGACATTTTCCTGTTCCATGAAAAAAATATTAGATCATTTTGAATTCGATCATAGCAACATGTCTTAAAAAAGTTTAGACAAGGCCCCAAATCAATATATATATATATGAATCGATAGTTCACCGTGCTATCCATACATGCAGGTTAAACCTCTATCATACAAGAAAAAGCCATGTGTGAACATGATCTTTCTCTCTCTCATTTAAAATGGTCTAAGGGAAGGAGGAATGGGACTATTCAGCTTGTTATCGGCTCTCAGTTTAAAAGCCTTCATCTCTGATGGTATGTGGGTACATAAGTGCCTATGGAGCTGGCAGATTGCACATCTGGAACTGCACCATCAATGCTGAGGTTTTAGAGCAATATTTGCTCCCATCCAGGCAACATTTTTCAGGGAAAGCCTTACATGTTTCAGCAAGAAATGTTAAACCACATACATGTTAAACAGCTAACTTCATATAGAAGAGTCCAGGTGCTGGACCTTTTAACAACTGAAAACATCACGAAACAAAAAATACAACAAAAAAGACCCGGGACTCCCCAAAGTCCAGCAGCTGGTTTGTTCAGTTCCCAAACATTTAGGCTGCTACACAACAGTAAACATAACTCTGTTCCTTCCGTTTCCTGTGTTCTATGGTACCATTAATAATATATGTTTTTGTAAGATTTGTAAATCATTGCATTTTGTTTTTATTTACATTTTAAACAGCATCCCTGCTTTTTTGGTCATTGGTAATTGATATATAAATTATATATGCATATTCAGGTCTGGGCTCATATTAGATGAGAACTATAAGAAATTTCTTGTGTCCACATGTCAGGTGATGTTGCTTTATATCATCTGCAGAACGCACCGTAAAAATTTCAAAAATCAGCCAATATTTCCCACATATTTCATTTACATACAGTTTGTCTGTGAAGGTTCTCAGTCATCCAGGTCATCGTAGTCTATGGAGCTTGGAAAGAAAAACATTTGGACTTCTTTAAGTTGCTTGAAGACGTTTCACCTCTCATCCAAGAAGCTGAAGAAGAACTGAAGAAGTTGATGAGATGGATACTTCTCAGATGAGAGGTGAAACAAACTTAAAGAAGTCCACATGCTTTTCTTTCCAAGCTCCTTAGACAGTTAGGTCCATAATTTGTTGGACAAAGACACAAAGTTTGTAGTTTTGCCCCTGCACAGCACCACGGTGGATTTTAAATCAAACTATCAAGATGTGATCAAAGTGCAGACTTTCAGTTTTAATTAAAACAACAGCACTGCATTAACTGTTTAGGAATTGCATACATATTTATAGACAGTCCCCCCATTTTTAGACTAAAAAGTAATAAGCAGTAATAAGCAGTTTCATGACCAGGTGTGGCCCGTTCCTTTGTTATTTATGACAGATGAAGCAGAAGTGGTACCTGAAGTTGTCTCATTATATTTATTGATTTCACTGTAATTTTAATTATTTCCATTTTCTCACACCGATGGCCGAAACCCGTTAATCACATAGTACATGAAACTTTTCATCGCTTTTTGTGAATTTCATTTATGCTAAATTTTATGAGTTTTCAGCCTGTTCAGTCCCTCAAAGTGTATTTACAAAAGAGGAGAAGTCCTTAAGATATAAGAGACCTCAGTGTCCTGGAGATTTATTTTACCTGGGAGTAACCAGAGATTTTATGGGAAGACTTTGGTGTCACCGATCTGTAGTATGACTACTACAGAACTATAAAATGTAAGACTTCTACCCCAGTTTAGGGCCTTGGCTCTCTGAAGAAAAAGGAGGCATGAAGCTGACTTCCCTGGCTACTCTTGAATTTGGGTATTCTCACGTCTAGTTGGAAAGAAAAGGTCGCACAGATCACGCTTTGGACTGTATTGGCTCATTAGTTTACCTTTGCTGCCACCTAGTGGAATAGATATAAACTTGTGATAGACTGAACATAATCTTGAGAGAATATGCAACAAAAAGAATATTCTGTATATCTTATTTTGTAACTAATCTAATGAAATATTCCTTTATGGATTAAGTGTTATCACGGTTTTTCGGCATTAGGACTATTTGTTATGTTATTTTCATTCTAATATGTCATCTTTGGCCACTTGATCCTATACTTTGAATGTAACTGCAATATCCAAGCAGTAGCCGACTGTTTTAATAGTTTTACATACTGAAGACCATTGTTATTCCAGGAACCGATTCTACCGGCTTTAAATGGCTTTGAATATTTATTTGTAAAAAGACTGAATATTTTGCATATCACAGAGGGGAAAGCATGTAAAAAGTTAAATTTACATAGCCACATAGCCCAGCATGAAAACCTAAACTCCTATCTGTTTACAGTAAAGCAAGAAGCAGATGAAGCATGCAGGTTTAAAAAAAAAAAGAAGTAGGATCTGCACTGAAAAGACCTTGACAAGTCATCCAGTATCAATCAAATGCCAGTAACTTTTCTTATTGATGAGTGAGTGCTAAATGATGGAAACCCTGCAGGTCACATCTTGTCATTCCTCTGCAGAATAAGGGCACATTTTAGTGAGAATGAGATGATGAGATTTGAGCCCCAAGGGACACATGAAGTGTCTGGCATTTGTCTTATTGGAAGAGTGATCTGCTCCTCACCCTTGCAAAAAAAAAAAAAAAAAAAAAAGCCAATTGTGCAAAAGACATCAAAAAAATCTTGTAAAAATATGGATTCACACAGATCTAAAAGAAGAAGAAGAAGAAGAAGAAGAAGAAAAAGAAAGAGGGATCTGAGGTCTGATAAGTTTGTTTTTCCTTCTTTTCTTGTGAGAAGAGTGGAAGATAGAAAGAGGGTCTTCATGGGCACAACTCCACAGTATCCACAGAGAGACACAAGGTTACCATTTCTGAATGACTGTAATGATTTAATCCTGGCCCATACCCTACAATAAACAGACTGAAATCGGCTAATAGCAGTTTTAGTTATTCTTTTCTCTCGGAAAATGTCATTATTTTTGTCAATAACTGAAATAAATGCTTGTAGATCTGTATGAGCTGATAATAGATTTGTTGATGAATGCCGGCCCATAGACAAATAAATTCACATTTACTGAATACAGTGGATATTTTTTCTCCTTTTTTTGCTTCCTCGTAGGGGGCTTGTCTGATTGCTGGGGTCTGTAATGTTGTATGGTCTTTAGCTTGGAATAGAAAGTGTCTCGCGGGAACTGTTGTTGTGATTTGGCGCCAAATAAATAAAACTGGAGTGAATTGAATTGAATTTTGTGCACACATATTAATTAGCTAGATCAAAAGGGCAACGGATATAACTGGGTGATGGAACAGTAATCCAGAATATATACTTTAGAATTAAGTTGTTATCTTAGCTGACAAAAAATATCGATCTAAACTAATTTTTATTTCAGTTTATTTTATTCATTTTTAAAATTTTATTTATAATGGGTTTTTTTTTTAATTTTATTTATTTATTTATTTATTTTTTACCCCTCAGCATGTGTGACGAATCTGCCGAGAGTGTACAATGGGCACACAGCGTACGTGTGGCGTAGAGAAAGTGCTTCCCGGCGGCGGAAGCAGTGTTTACTTGCTCTCAGAGATTTCATCATTCTCTTTCTCGCATTACTCCGGTCCATGCTTCTTCGCGGCACAGCATCAGCACTGCTGAGGACCACCACTGAGATTTTCCGCTCCTGCCCGGTGTCCACGGTCCGGTTTGTTCGGCAGTCGCTTCGCTACCCGCGTAAAAACCGGCCGTTTTCAACGTCGGTGTGCTTGTGTAAGAAGAAGAAAACAAGCCTGTGGCTGCAGCTGGCGGAAGGACAAACCATGGACGGCAACATTGAAGAGATTCTCGCCCCTTTGAGGCTTGCAGTGAAAGAACAGGTAATTGGGACTTATCGCCTTATCTTTATCGTTATAGATAAAGAGTGTTTGTTCTCAGTGTGATTAAATATATTTTAGTACCGCCCACTCTGTCACATTAGCCTTCTCGCTCGTAAGGCTAGCCGGCTAACACGACCCGGCTGCTCGCTGTCAATGAATCAGTTGCTTTCTAGCTAGCTGCTAACGTTAACTGTCAGTTATGTCTGCGCTCTCTGCCACGTTTCATTGAGCTGCTGCTGTTGCAGCTGCTTTTGCATACACTTGTGGAAAGGGCGTGGTTATGATTGGAAGCCAAATTTGTACTGCTAATAAAACAAAAAACAAAACAAAAAACCTACACAACACTGATCCTTCAGCATATTTTTTGTAAGCATGCCCATACTCGTGTAGTATGGTTTTGTTGGTTTATCTGTGTCTGAAGCCAGCTCACTCTCTGTTTAGGGGGACCTGGTTCGCCAAATGAAACAGGATGGAGCTCCAGATGTGGATATTACTAAAGCTGTAGCAGAACTAAAGGCGAGGAAGAGGACTCTGGAGGCCAAGGTAAGCAAATCAAGTCCACTTGAGCTCATGGTACTCTGGAGTAGTTAAACTTTAGATATATGATATGCTCTTCAAGTGCTTATACACCCTCAGACAGCCAGACCACTCTGAAAATACGATGCTTTTCATTAAAGCTGAGAAGTGTATCATCAGTCCACCTGGCTGGGATGCTGTGAAAACTATATCAAAATGACAAAGAATGATCAAATCTGGGTTTTTGAGATCACTCTGAGTATTTTTAAGCTTTTTTTCACAATCTCCTGTATAAGACGATCAGATACTGAGCTATAAAAGATCTTAACATGCCTCACAAAATGATACCTGAGTCAGACCTGACGGGTAAACGAAAGCAAGTAAGAGGGTCCTGGAAGCAAAGCTATTATTATGGTTTTGTATTTTCTAATTATTTTTTTATTTTATTTTGACTTTTTGTTTTTAATTCAGTTTAGTGTCAGTTTGTTTCCAGAGTAGATTTGTGATTCAGTGTCGTTATTGTTTGGAAGTGTTTAATGTATTTTAGTGTAATATGTGGATGGCGTATGTCAGTGCCAAAATTGAGGAAAATCATCACAGATTTGACAATAATAACACACAACCCTCTGAAAGCATTTTCATCTAGTTTTAGTTAACTCTAATATCCATGCCAGGAAGGCTCTGTGTTTTAAGGCCAAGAACAGACTTTAATGCTCAGATGTTGTTGTGATTTTAATCTTGGCACTTTGTATAAAAATTGCAGGAGTTGGCACTGCAACCCAAAGATGACATCGTCGACAGAACCAAGATGGAGGATACCCTCAAGAGGCGATTCTTTTACGACCAGGCCTTCGCTATCTATGGAGGTAAGACCTGGATAGCCAGCAGTGGAAATTAAGCTTTCGGTTAGTGCTTAAGCCAGCGTATGATGGCGTCTTTAAGCGTTCTGTTACCATGCAGTAATGCTCCTCAGGTGTGAGCGGCCTGTATGACTTCGGCCCTGTGGGCTGCGCCCTGAAGAACAACATCCTGCAGGCGTGGAGGCAGCACTTCATCCAGGAGGAGCAGATACTGGAGATCGACTGCACCATGCTGACCCCCGAGTCCGTCCTCAAGTAGGTGCACTGAACCTGTTGTAGTCGTGGTCTCAACATTTGTATTAGGCTTTAATAGGCTGTTTATTTATATTTAATAAAGGGTAATTCAGAAACTGCTAAAAAAAAAAGGCGCCTAGTGGTTCCTAGAGTCAGCTCCAAAGTGCTGAACTGTGGGTTTTTGTTAACGGGCGCACATTGATTTCTGCGATTTTATGCATGGAAGCTGCCACTAATAGCAGCTTTCCATAGCCCGGTTGCAGATACACTGTTGAATGTACGAGTTTCTTTGGGATGCATTTTAAATCCTTGGCATTAATACACTTATTACGTTATTTCTTCCACCAGGACTTCAGGACATGTGGACAAATTTGCAGACTACATGGTGAAAGATGTCAAGAATGGCGAATGCTTCAGGGCTGACCACCTCCTCAAAGGTGAGCATGGTTTGCTTCTAGTTTTCCAGCACCGTGTAAACTAAAGGTGGATCTGTATTATTAATGGGACTCTGCAGACAGGAGGGGCAACTGCTGCTCGTCACCTATTCTGAGTATTGCTGTTGTGCCTGAGGGGGGGATGGAAGTGGCTGGACCAGCAGAAATCACGCAGGGCTTACAAAGTAATACAGCCGCTAGAATCCGAGACACTGGAACTGTACCAAGAGCTTGTGATGGACTGAGGACGTGTCCCAAAAGGCTTTTTATTTTCCCAGATAACACAAAAGTGTGTAATATTTATTAACAGAGGTACTTCAAATTGCATGAGGAACAAAAACAAAACAAGCATGTTTTCGTGAAGCTTTTTAGTTTGCAGCACATTTTCACATATGGTCAGTTTTTTGTATTTCACGTACTGTTTGTTATCGTTATTGCAGCTTACAAAAACCTCGCAACTGTCATGAGTACATATCCCAGAGTTGTGACATTGTACAATGTAAATAAACATGAATGAATTTGCTGCCATTTTAACAGATTATACATTAGGAGATGACATAAATAGTGTGTGCAACCAATGTGGAGGACATATAAGGCCTCCTCTGGGTCTGTGGGGTGTGATTGGTTCAGGGGTTGTTGGGTGCCTTAGCCCCGCGGTCTCCTACCAGGTGGAATTAGACTTCACTTGTTGTGCTTCTTTTAATGCACAGTGTTAGCTGAGCACACACGCATTCACTCATACTTTTTATAATGACTATATTTACGTTGAGCACTGTTGTAGGACTCGCTGTAGGTGCTGGGGGCAGGCTGGGATGTTGGTGGGAAGTCACAAAAAACAACAAAAACACCACTGTCTGGTTTTTCTGTGTGTTACAGCCCACCTTCAGAAGCTGATGTCTGATAAGAAGTGCACAGCAGAGAAGAAGGCTGAGATGGAGAGCGTCATCACCCAGGTCTGTGTTAATTGAGACAAAATGAGTCATGTTGAAAAACCTTTGTTTCTGACGTGGCTGTAAATCACTGATTTTGCATTTTTTGGGCTTACCGGTTTCCAGTTGGACAACTACACCCAAGAAGAGCTGTCTGACCTTTTCGTAAAATACAGCGTCAAGTCCCCTACCACAGGAAACGAGCTCACACCTCCCATCTCCTTCAACCTGATGTTTCAGACGTCCATTGGACCAGGGGGGAATATGGCAGGGTAAAATGACTCCTCAGCACTGTGCAGAAACGTTTCCTCACATTTGTGTCATTAATTTTGATTTTTAATCAATCTGCATTTGCAGCTATCTGAGGCCTGAAACAGCTCAGGGAATATTCCTCAACTTCAAGCGTCTTTTGGAATTCAACCAGGGAAAACTGCCATTCGCTGCTGCTCAGATAGGAAACTCCTTCAGGAACGAAATCTCTCCTCGCTCTGGACTCATTCGTGTCAGGTGAGGAGGGGGTGTGTCCTCTGGTTCAAATAATATTTTGTTTTTAAGCTGAGAGAGAAAACGGGAATGTGACTGTGTGATATATATTTTTGTGCAGAGAGTTCACCATGGCTGAGATTGAGCACTTTGTGGACCCGAATGAAAAGGATCATCCCAAATTCCCCAACGTAGCTGACCTGGACATCATGTTATACTCCTCCAAGGCTCAGACCAGCGGCCAGTCTGCACAGATCATGAAGCTGGGAGACGCTGTAGAGCAGGTGGCCATAACACTGGAACACCAATGATGATGTCAAATCCAAAATAGTCAGTTTAAGATGAAAAGCAACAAAAAATGTATCTTGTCTCACTTAGGGAGTGATCAACAACTCCGTCCTGGGATATTTCATCGGGAGGATCTACCTCTACCTTACTAAAGTTGGTATTGCCAAAGACAAGCTGCGTTTCCGACAGCACATGGACAACGAGATGGCTCACTACGCCTGTGACTGCTGGGATGCCGAAGCCAAAACCTCCTACGTACGTCCCACTGCAGCATTTCCTCACAGCTTTATCAGCTTCTTTGTATGCTGATGCTCAAAGTAATGTTTGTCCCCTGCAGGGCTGGATCGAGATCGTAGGCTGCGCTGACCGGTCCTGTTACGATCTGCAGTGCCACGCACGGGCCACCAAGGTCCCTCTGGTTGCTGAAAAGCCTCTAAAAGAACCCATATCCTTAAATCAAAGTAGAAACACAACTTCAGAGAAAGTCCCAAAACACGAAAGAGCCTTTTGATGTTGGTGATCGGTGTTTCTCCTTAACTTCTCCACACAAAACTGTAAATGTCGTCCAGTTTGAGCCCAATAAAGGAGCCATTGGGAAGGCCTATAAAAAGGATGCAAAGATAGTCATGGAGTACCTCTCTGTGTGTGACGAGTGCTTCATTACAGACCAGGAAAAGCTGCTCAGTGAGAGTGGGTGAGTGCTGTGGCTAATCATCATACTGATGGTTGTTTCAAGTACATTTTCAGGAAAGAGTTAGTTTTTCAAATTTGTGCTCCTCAGAGAGTTCACCATCGAGACAGAAGGCAAAGCGTTCAAACTCACAAAGGACATGGTCAGCGTGAAGCGATTCCAGAAGACTCTGCACGGTGAGTTTCACTCAAGAGAAACGTGAGGGGAAATGATACCGGAGCAAGCGGTTTTATAATGTCTCTGTCATCCACAGTCGAGGAAGTTGTTCCCAACGTGATCGAGCCCTCGTTTGGCATCGGTAGGATCATGTACACCATCTTTGAGCACACATTCCAGGTCAGAGAAGGCGACGAACAAAGAACGGTAAGTCTGACAACATCGATGTTTCTGCCCTTACAAAATGACACCATGTTCAGTGCTGCTGCACTCATCCTCTTCATCTATTTCTTTATGATTAGATTTTGATCTGGAACATTGAATCCTTGTGATTGATTTATGTGTATTTTACTAACAAGTTAAAGAGTAGCACTTAATTTCATTTGCCTGATTTTGTTATATTGTTGTAGCTCCTTACAGAGTTGAGTATTTTTGCATGCTTTGTTTTATTTTTGCTGGTTTTCTTTAATGATGCGTCTTCATTTTCACTGCAGTACTTTAGCTTCCCTGCTACTGTCGCTCCTTACAAGTGCTCCGTCCTGCCTCTGAGTCAAAACCAAGAGTTCATGCCTTTTGTGAGGGAATTATGTAAGTGATTCCAAAATCAAACATCCTATTTCAGTCAAAGAAGAAAAATGGCACTTTCTCCAACTGCTTTTTTCTTTTCTCCTTAGCGGAGGCGCTGACCAGAAACGGCGTATCTCACAAGGTGGACGACTCTTCAGGATCCATCGGGAGGCGCTACGCCAGGACGGATGAGATCGGAGTGGCGTTTGGAATCACCATTGACTTTGACAGTGTGAACAAAACGCCTCACACAGCCACTCTGAGAGACCGTGACTCTATGAGGCAAATCAGGGCCGAGGTACTGCTTCACTTCACTCCATTTTTACATGTGTTAGGGCTGCGTAGGTAAACTCTAGGGCGTTGCTTTTGTCACAGCACAGAAAAACATAAAAAACTGAGCAACCATGGTAGTGATTTTCATAACCTTTCAGCTCATTCATTCATTTTGTGTGGTTTGGTATGAAAAATGGTCTCCAACACATAGGCTGTACAGTAGAATTGGTGTTTAATGTATTCCATTTATATAGCGCCTTGCTGTTCATCCATGGGATAGTTGCAGGAAGTTGATTGTAAGTGATGACATCCAACAATGATGGCGACCGATAAAGAGAAAGCTCTCTGTGTGAGTCTGTGACAGCTGTGCAGCAGGATTTTTCATTAACAGTATGGCGTTAAACCTCCCACCTAAACCTTTCTGTTCAGCCACGTATTTTAAAATTTACCGTAAGCTTTTATGTCTGTTACTTTAAAAAAAAAAATCAGATCAAATGATTCTATAAGTGACGACCAAAGAGAAATACATTTAAGGCCCAATGAGTTTCATCCTTTGCTTGTGCTTCACCTCTCCACAATTCATGAAATTCAGCTTGGTGCTGTTTGATTGTCATGTTGAAACAAAAGAAGGGATAAACAAGCAAACAAAAACACTGAAAATGTGCCTCGACAGAAGAATAACAGAGTGGAAAGATGCGAGGACATGCATGGCTGCAACGAGGCTGAGCTTCTTAGTGTGGCAGCAGATGATGTATTTCAGTCTGTTTCACTCACATTTCATGGAACAGAGATTCCTCTTTTACTCATCAGTACAGCTGCATGCATAAACTGTGCAACAACAACAAAATCAATTGTGTTTTTAGGCTTTAAGTCCATTTTCTCTGGTTTACACTTGTGTTGGGCTCAGAGTGATGCCAAGACACGAGCCATACATATCTTTGGACTTGATTGATAATTCTTTCGACAGTAAAATTACCTGCAACATGACTTAACCCTACTCCAAGTGCATTTCACCTCGAGTTCCACACACACCATATAACACCATTAAGTAAAAACGCTCCTCTTTTTCTCTCCTCACAGGTCGGCGAGCTGCCCGTGATCGTTCGGGATTTGGCCAGCGGCACATTGACCTGGGCGGAAGTGGAGAGCAAGTACCCCATCTTCGAAGGACAGGAGACCAGCAAGAAGGACACGAGCGAAGAGTAGAGTTCTCCTGTCTGCCAGCCACTTCATAATAAATCCACAGACTCGTTGCTTATGCACCGCCGCGACGATTGCCGCGACTGGATTGTGACGAGCTGTAGTGGCGCACAGAGCCCTCTTTGTGATCCACACCACTGCAATCACTAAATTGTCATGTATTTATCATATCTTAACAGTTGTGGTAAAGCTTGCACAGGACTGTTGTTTCATTGACGAGCAGCATTTCATCCATGCACGACCATGCCAATACGATGTTAAAAGGGAGAAATGTAATCAGGGTGTTTTCAGTGGAAGGAAGCGTCCACCATTCCAGTTTCAGGCAGATCTGATTGAGATATTTAACAGTTTCAATAAAAAGAGTCGGCACTTACAGGACACGGACAAACAGCTGTGATATTTTCTTCTTGTTTTTGAGCCACTGCTGCTCAGCGATTGCTTTTAATCTCAAAAATGTCTTCTTAAGCTTACGGTAATTCAGGAGTTTTTAAGATGACCTCCAAAACTAAAATCTTAATGCTCGGAAATTAAAACCATGTTTTGAATGTTTGCTTTTTTCCCCTCCAGTGGAAAAAATGTGGACTAAAAATGTCCAACGCATCAGTTTTATTAGTTTGAACATAAACGGTGTATCAGAGCCAACATGAATGAAACAAGTAAATCCAGTATGATTTAAAAACAGAATAGTCAGCGAAATTGTTTTTAGCACGTGACAAGTTGATGTGTTTAACGCAGCGTACAGATTCATGTTTCATGTGTATGACAGATATTCTGCTTCCTACCATGATTATATTGTTTTTGTTAAAAGTGGGATTCTTTTATTTTTTTGCCTCATAGCTCAACATCATATCTGAGAATTCAAAGCAAAGCAGCAGCCGGCACAGTGGCGTTGTGATTAGCAGGCCTAACAGTAAGTAGGTCCTGGGTTCAAATTCACTGGTTCCCTGGGATCTTTCTGTATGAGTACTCCAGTTTACTTCCAAAGATGCACTTAGAGTTGATTTTTAACCTATTCTAAATTGTTTGGGCGTACCCTGCCTTCTGCCCTGTGACAACTGGGATATGCTCCAGTGTTCCCTCCACCCCCATGATGCTTGGAGAATTGGAAGAAGATGGGTGGAAAATAAAGGACTGATAGTATTATTTTTCACCATTAGCTGGCACCACTGATTCACTGTTACTTCCACTACTAGCTCATTTTTATTTAATTTTTTTCTATTAAGGGTCTGTTAAATTCTCAAAGGTGGGTAAAGGTAAACAGGTTTTTGCGATCCTACATGCACAATAAGGCACCACTGTTAAGGTGAAGTTACAAAGGCTTTAAAGTGTGGGCTCTTCCTTTATTACTGCATTTATTTACTACATTTATTACTTAGAAAAAGCAAGGCCTAATGCACAAACATCCTAAATGGATATTTGTTTAGCTGGTTAGTCAGATTACTTTGCCTCTTTATTCCAAAAACTAATAATTCTGCCACATGTACAGATCAAGAGTTTGGAGCCTTTTTCACCTCAGTTAACCATGAGACTGTGCCTTCTACCAAAGCTTCTTTCAGCTGCTTCCTCATTCACAAAGGGGGTCATCACAGTGCACTGACTGTCAGACTTGATCTGACATGTTCACACCAGATGTTACTTTGCTACTAAATAATTGTTAAGGATAAAGCGTCTCAGAGACACAGAGAGTGAGCAGGATGAGATTTCTGACTTCCAGGCATCACTGATGTTCCGTTATACTTGTTTAGGACAAATTTTCCAAAACACTTTCTTTCAGAGTTAAGCACACTGGCTTCAAGTTCACTGTGTACAATAATCAAATAGTTTCACGTTGTGCATTTATGCCCCATGCTATTTATTTATTAAATGTGTCATGTCAAATGAAAACATCTTTTAGTGTTGTAGTCAGAGCTCATACTTGGATGGAGGAACAAAAGAGCCACATCATGTTATTTCTATCCTGGGGCCATTGTTCTGCACAGTGTATGTATTACTAGGCTGTTAATGCTAATGACTAAACAATACTGTTGACAGAAAGTCAGGACCAGTGTGGTTTCGTTTTCAACCTGGAATGGAGAATTAATTTGAGCTTCCTGGATGATGCAACACAACAACCTCGTTGCCAGAGTCGGATTATAAAAGAGAAGAAAACATTTCCCTCTCTGTGTCTCAGACTGAAGGAAGCTTGAAGCAGACTTTAACAAGAGCAACCTGTTGAGTGTCAGCATGGAAGAATTACTGTACTATTACTATAGATATTTGCAATATTCTGCCTAAATATGTATTTTACCTGGTCAATGTGTGTGGCGGGGCGTGGTCTGCATCACCGCTGCAGGGGAGACGGACGCAACTGAGCGGCACCCGCAGTCACGCCTCGCGGTCTGTGCTCTCTATGCTGTTGTGTTGGTGTGTGTTGGTGTGTGAGCTGAAAAGCTACAGCCGGCTGTATGCGTACAGCAACCGTGTGTGAAAAGTGGTCAATAAAGAGATGCTGAAAAGCGTGTTCATACAAACATCGTCGGGTGTTGGCCGTGATGTGTTTACAATGGGACTTCTGCTCCTGAACTTCTGCAAATCAGGGCTGTACGAAGTCACTTTCATCTTTATGCAGGACTGTAAGCTGTCATCTGTGAGGCGTGAGCGGTGTTTCTTTTTAACATAGTTCACGGTGGAGAATAGTTGCTTACATAATGTGGATCCGAAGATCCATAATTGGCCTACCTGGGGTTGAAAGTCTCGATAAATGCACCGTGTTTCCGCGGGTGTGACGCTTATTTTGAGCGATGAAAAAAATTATGGAATATAATTTTATTTTTATATTTCAATATCACAATAATCTTCCAATTTAGAACTACAAGTTAAAAAAAGATCTAACATAAATAAAATATACTTCAGCTAAATACTTCTAATTTATTTTCCCAAACCTCGCGGAGCCGCACTATAAGGACTAAAGAGCCGCAGGTTGCCGACCCCTGGCTCAGCCTTTGTTACTGAAACTGAAAAACCACTTAATTCGAGTGTGGAGAGGAGGTAAAGTGTAGTTCTGTTCTGCAGGGTGACTTGGTCCGTGAGTTAAGGGAGAAAGGTGCTCCGGAGCAGGAGGTGAGCAAAGCTGCTGCAGAGCTGAAATCACGGAAAAAGACTCTTGAAGCAAAGGTGAGAGTCTCACAGCTCCTGATTGGCCTTTGCACTGATTCTGCTTTCAGTTTGACATGTTTTTCCTCGCGTGCCTCTCTGCTAACTTTTATGACCCCCACTCTGATTAAGAAATAGTGCCTCACACCATCATTTCCCATTACAGGAACTGGCTCTGCAGCCCAAAGAGGACACAGTGGATCGAGTGAAGATGGAAGATACATTGAAGAGGAGGTTCTTCTATGATCAGGCATTTGCCATATATGGAGGTAAGGTAGCAGAAAGGAAGGATAACAGAAGCTGATACAGGAAAAGCTGAAAAACCAAGAAAACACTTGTGGAAATGCTTCATTTTTAAATCAATATTTATTTTATTTAAAAAAAACTACTTGTCCCTCAGGTGTGAGCGGCCTGTACGACTTCGGGCCTGTGGGCTGTGCTCTGAAGAACAACATCCTGCAGGTGTGGAGGCAGCACTTCATCCAGGAGGAGCAGATCCTGGAGATCGACTGCACCATGCTGACCCCCGAGCCCGTCCTCAAGTAGGTAAGCACAAATTCAAGTTTGGCTTCTAATAGATTTGTCCTATAACCAGCTCCCCATTTGTTTCAGGACTTCTGGGCATGTGGATAAATTTGCTGACTACATGGTGAAAGATGCCAAGACAGGCGAATGCTACCGGGCAGATCATCTTCTCAAAGGTGGCTTTAAACTTTCTGACAAGGTGTCAGATTTCATGACATGGACAGAAAATGACAGAAAACTAAAGGAACTATGAGAAATACAGAGTAGCATCATAATCTTGCTGATGTTAGACATATTTTGGTGATATTTATTTCCCTGCAGAGCGAGTTCTGAACAGGTTTTTACCTGCCTTGCTGTTTAGTATCTCCTCTGAGGAATTGATTTCGAGCTGCACAGATAACTGATAAGTTTTTTCTTCCACCTGACATCGGTCAAGCAGCTCAACAGACC
Organism: Aulonocara sp. 'chitande type north' Nkhata Bay; assembly: GCF_057382095.1. Taxonomy (NCBI): domain Eukaryota; kingdom Metazoa; phylum Chordata; class Actinopteri; order Cichliformes; family Cichlidae; genus Aulonocara; species Aulonocara sp. 'chitande type north' Nkhata Bay. Next base: position 19,016,993 of record NC_141352.1, on the reverse strand, counting down.
TTTTAAAAAAGAAAGAAAATGAGAATAATTATTTAACATTTAAACAGAGTGTGTAATAAATACCTATTTTAACCTTGTACTCTTAGTTAAAGGGATATTTCGAGCGATTTTGCACATGAAGATAGTTTTGTGTTGTCTATGGGTTTATTTGTATGACATTTAACCTTTTTATATTGTACATTTTATATAAAGGACTTATTGACTGGCTGGTTTTCTTAGATCTCATTATTGGCTAAAACCAAACAGACAAACACATCAATGAAACAATAATCTAAAAATGTGCGTGTTAATCCTTGCATCTATCTTCTTTTTCGTTTTATTCCTCACAGCTCACTTAAAGAAACTGATGTGTGAGGAGAAGTGCTCAGCGGGGCAGGTGAATGAATTGGAGGATGTCATCACACAGGTGTGTGCCTCGCAAACACACATGCACCGGTGTGTTGGTGAAGAAATAATCCTGTGATGCATTTGTGGTCCCTCTGTTTCAGATGGATAACTACGCTCAGCAGGAGCTGGCCGATCTATTTGTGAAATACAACGTCAAGTCTCCTGCCACAGGAAATGACCTCACACCTCCTGTCTCCTTCAACCTCATGTTTCAGACGTCCATCGGGCCTGGAGGGAACATGCCTGGGTACTCATATCTGCACTTGCAACATTCCTTTCAAGGTTTATTATTTTGCTGTGTTGAAATTGTGCACGTTGGTATTTCTGCAGCTACCTGCGACCTGAAACAGCTCAGGGAATGTTCCTCAACTTCAAACGTCTGTTGGAGTTCAACCAGGGAAAGCTTCCCTTTGCTGCTGCTCAGATCGGAAACTCCTTCAGGAATGAAATATCTCCTCGCTCTGGACTCATTCGTGTTAGGTAATGCTTAGAATGAATTATTGCTGCCTTCCAAAAGGGATGTTGGGTGAAATATCAGCATTTCCTGCTTGCAGGGAGTTCACCATGGCTGAGATCGAGCACTTTGTGGACCCAAATGAGAAGGTCCACCCTAAATTCTCCAATGTGGCTGACCTGGAGATCATGCTGTTCTCCTCCCAGGCTCAGACAAGCGGACAGTCAGCACAAATGATGAGGCTGGGAGATGCTGTGGAGCAGGTAGGTGTCGTTTTACTGACATACCTTAGAGCACCAAAACTATAGCATAGATGAAAGATGAATGGTTAGAAGCAAGTTTGGTATTTAATTCAGTATTTGACGCACATCTTTACATTCACTGTCTCTCTGCTGCAGGGAGTCATCAACAACTCTGTGCTGGGCTACTTCATTGGAAGAATCTACCTGTATCTGATCAAAGTGGGACTATCCAAAGACAAAGTGCGCTTCCGTCAGCACATGGAAAACGAGATGGCTCATTACGCATGTGACTGCTGGGATGCTGAGTCCAAAACCTCCTATGTAAATATTTTTTCTTTCCACTAACAGACTTATAAAACCATTTAAAGCATTATAAAGACAGCGTCCAGTTTTATATTTTAGTTGCACCTTTGTGTTTTTTCTTCTTCAGGGTTGGATTGAAATTGTGGGCTGTGCGGATCGCTCCTGTTACGACCTTTCGTGTCACTCCAGAGCTACCAAAGTCCCTCTGGTGGCAGAAAAGATGCTAAAAGAGCCCATATCCTTCTGTGGTCCCAGTCCAACAACCTGACTATAATTACACTAAATGTGTCAGGTCAGACCTATAGCCTATTAATAAAATATTTTAAATATCCAACTTTATTTATTTACAATATAGGTTTTTGCCTTTGAACAATTTTCCTTCGTTTCAATTCAATTTTATTTAAAGAGCACCAATTCACACCAACAGCTTTATATTAAAAGGTAAAGACCCTACAGTTGGTAACCGTGGGAAGGAAAAACTCCCCTTTTATCAGCAGGAAACCTCCAGTACAACCAGCTCAAGCAGGGGGAGTCATTACTGCGACTGCGTGGGGGTGAGGAGGAGTGTTAGATTTCATGCTAAAATCACTCAGGCTGTGGATACAGGTTTGAAAAATGAAGCCTCTGTCTTCAACCTGCATTCTTTGTATTGGCCAGCAGGGGGCTCATGGTTACAAAAAGAGGCAATATAGTTTGAGAAAAGAACCCTACTACACTTTTATGATCTCAGTAAACACTTTTTTTATGAGTTTATGATCTGAGTAGCCAGTTTTAAGCCCTGTTTGATATAGATGTAGTGTTTATATTGTAAATTAAAGTCCTATTTAGAGTAAAATAGACCTAAACCATGTATAGGATGTGGAGTGTTTCTCAGCCGGGTCTTCTTTCAAACACAGAAGATGGCGATGGCCAAAATGCTTAAGCCAAGGCTTCACCAACCAGTGGCTGATGTCTCAGTGGCTTTATCCATCCTTTCTTCATTGTTATGTTTTTTTTCCCAAGTTTTATGCCTTAATTAGTTCATACAAAACAGTAAATGTCATCCAGTTTGAGCCCAACAAAAGTGCCATTGGAATGGCCTACAAAAAGGATGCCAAGCTGGCTCTGGAGTACCTGGCTGTCTGTGATGATTGCTACATCAGCGATCAGGAAAAGCTTCTCAGTGAAACAGGGTAATTAATGACGTTCGTGCTCTTAACAACCATAAAGTTCATTTATGAAGCATTTTGTGACTTGATGTTGTGTTTCTGTCTGTAGGGAGTTCAGCTTTGAGACAGACGGCAAAACCTTCAAACTCACTAAAGATATGGTCAGTGTGAAGAGGTTCCAGAAAACCCTGCATGGTAAGAGGTGACATCAATCCTGTTTTTTAATGCCAGAGTAGGCAAGTTATTGTGGAAGGGTGGCAAAAACAACAACAACAAAAAAAACCAACAACTCTCAAATGTCTCTGTTTTTCCCTGTCACAGTGGAGGAGATTATTCCCAATGTAATTGAACCCTCTTTTGGGATCGGCAGAATCATGTACTCGATCTACGAGCACTCATTCCACATCCGGGAGGGGGATGAACAGAGGACGGTAAGAATACTCCACAACAAGAAAACAGATCTGAGTAACAGTTACGTGTTTGTTTTGATTTAAGGTGCTTTATTCTGTGGTCAGTATTTCAGCTTTCCTACCATTGTGGCTCCATACAAATGCTCCATCCTGCCTTTGAGCCAGAACCAGAACTTTGTGCCATTCATCCACCAGTTAGGTGAGTATAGTCTTTCCATTTCAGTAGAGTGTTGGCTGTTACAGTTAAATACTCAAATGCTCTTTTCAATAGTATTTGGTGAATACTATTGAATACTAGAGCCAGGATATAGTTAGCTTAGCTTGGTTTAGCTTTAGTCTGACATTGTCTGCAGCCTGGCCAAATTAAATAGAGGATTTTCTTATTTCCCTTAGTTGATCACTGGGAACAGAGATACACCCCATCATGAATCATGGGGTGTATCTCTGTTCCCAGTGCTTTCTCCAGTAACTAGTTTAACTAATTGTTTTCTGTTTGGTTCTCATGCATTGTTTATGCACAGATCTCTGAATGTCCTGCCACACCAGTTCAATCAGGTTGAGGTGTGGACTTTGACTGGTCCATTGCAACACCTTTATTCTTTACCTTTTGAGCCATTCTGTTATAGATTTGCTGCTGGTTTGGGATCATCGTCCAGTTTCAGCAGAGCTTTAGTTGTCAGACAGATGTCCTCATATTTGATTTTCAGTGACTGCAAGGTGTCCGAGTTCGTTAGCTAAAAACAAGCCAAAATCATCACCCCTCTACCACCGTGCATGACAGTTGCTATGAGGTGCACACGCTGACATGCTGTGTTTTGTTTTCACCAAACATAGCATATGTTTGTCCTGGCAAACCTTCCAAACTAGTCATACTTGTTTAGTCTGTATTGTTATGAAGTTTAACATTTAACATGCTAAGGCTTGCAGAGTCTCAGCTATAGCTCCAGCGGCATTTGCAATTCCTGTGCATGTTGCACGGTCTGACCTTGGGCTGAATTTGCTGGGAATTGTGTTATTACACACCTGAGTGCTCCAGACCAACAAACTGCCAAAGCATCTGCTTTTACATTCTCTTTTTCAGATTACTGAGTGACTTTGCCAGGGTTATAAGTCATGGTAGGGCTTGGAATACTGAGTATACATGTAGTATTACTTAGCAAGTTTTAGAGGTTGGCAATAGTCTCTTCCTATTTATAGTCTTAATGTTACACCCAGCTAATAGCTATATATTCATACTTAAGCAAATGTAATGGTTTTGTCATCATCTTCCTCCTTGTAGCTGAGGCTATGACCAGAAACGGTGTGTCTTACAAAGTAGACGACTCTTCAGGGTCCATCGGGAGGCGCTACGCGCGGTCAGATGAGATCGGAGTGGCTTTTGGAATCACCATCGACTTTGACACAGTGAACAAGACGCCTCACACGGCCACTCTGAGACCGTGACTCGATGAGGCAAATCAGGGCCGAGGTAAACCAGTTAACTGTTTTGATTTTTGAAAGTGCCATATCTGTTTTTTTTTCATTGGTTTTTTGGATACTAATTTACTAAAATATATCACAGATCACAGAGTTGCCAGACATTATACAACATCTGGCTAGTGACACCTTGAAGTGGGCTGAAGTGGAGAGCAAGTACCCCATCTTTGAAGGACAGGAGTCCAGCAAGAAGGAGTAACCATCCATCCACCCATTCATTTCACGAAGTGGGACACACTCTGTACAGGTCCCCAAAACCTATCTCCAATTGGAGATAACATTTGGAGAACAGTGTTGCTCAAGCAAATCACCAACTGACATGTTGAACTGTTCCTATGAAGGAGGAGAACGGTTTAATGATCTATAATTTTCTACATTGTCACGTTTGATTGTCAAATAAACAACAAAATATTTGTCCTACAGTTCGTTTCATTTGCCGCTTAAATGACAAACTGTATTGTATTTTGAGATATTGTCACTAGTTGGCACTGCGTGTTGTTTTATATCTCCCAGTGAGCTGTTGTTAGAATCTGAGACACGGAGCTTCAGGCTGCTCAAATTTGCAGGAGGCTTAGACCATCCCAAAACAGACCTGGCAACATGTAGAATGGAAAATTTTTTTACAGATAAAATATCTGGGTCTTTTTTCTTTTGACAGTAAAAATAGTTCCTCAAATCTTCAAAGTATGTTATGTTAAGCAGTGTGACGCAATGCAGACATGAGTACATGTAACTATGTAAATATAATGAGGGCTTCAACTTCAGACTTTTCAGTATTAAATGTGAAAATATCGACATATGGCTTGAGTGAGTTTTGCTAACTATTTGCTGCTTATTAGCAAATATAGGCGACCTGAATACATGTCCAATGTTGTGTGGCTCATAGTCTATTATACTGTTTTAGCAGTCCTCCCGTTCCGCCCCCCCTGTGTCAGTGGACAAAGTACAAATACACCATGTCACCTTTAACGGGTGGCAGCTCCCTCTCAGGGAGTCAGAGGGACCTGCAGCTTGACCTGCACTCTGTGGAAGCACAGCAGATGCAAAACTTTACCTTTCCTTCCATGTTCTTTTTTTATGTGACATTTTAAAGTGCCTTTGAAACAATCTGAATTTTCTTTAACAACTACTTTGGGCTTACTGCGATCAAGGTCAGTATCACAACAGGTGGTGTGGAGGACAAACTGAAGTGCATGACCGTGTGGCATTTCAACAGCATGCATCTCATTCAGACACCATGAAGAGAAAGCAGGAAGGGGTTTTACTGTAGTTCATTGTTGCTTCATTTAGCTGAGTTTGATTTTTCTCTTATAGCAACACGTAGCTGTTTCATTGTGTGCAAGCCTAAGCTGCAATTCATCAGAGAGAAATCGTTTAGTTAAAAATAGCAGCAGCTGCACTTTAAATTCTAATCGGTCAGTTTACCCTCCACCTTTTTATGAGAAATGAGAAATGTGTCAAACAAGTCAAAGAAACAATATTCTTAAATAATTGAAGCTTAAAATCAGGCATTATACAGCAAGGTTTTTGGAACAGAATATATTAAATAAGGAGGAGAAAGCAGGTTCTTATTGTACCAAAGAAGAGGCATCAGAATCCACAAAGCAAAAGATAAATAGTGAAAAGAACCACTCTTTGGCACAATAGGAGGGCATGCTTATAGTGAATTATGCAGTTTATTATGCAGATGCAAATCAAATCAAATCAAATATGATCTTGTAAGATACGTTTAACCGTCAAATATTAAACTATCCGACCAGGCCTACTAATACAGTTCATTTAGGTTTAACTGATTTTTTGCTATAGCTGACTCTGACTGTTCCTTAGTTGCTAGTTTCTAGTCTTACTAAAGCAAATTCTGGTACCTATTAGAGTCAAAATACTACTACTAATAATATTAACAATAATAAAAATAATAATGATACAATATGTTTTAGGGCAGGCCTCCCATGTAACAGAAAAGTCATGACCCCTATGGTATTTCAGTGTCTCTCAGTTCCTCTGTCAGCTCCACCCCTCTCAACATGGCGACTATGAAAAGTGTGATTAATTAATGCCAGTAAAACCAGCATGTCATGTGACTTAATTCTTCCCATGTTATCACTGGACTATTAGAAACTCTGATACAACAGCATCGTGACCAATCATGTCATGAAGTCATTCGTAGATCTCAGGGTGCAATCAGCCACTGCTGCTATACACAGCTTACCTTGTTAGCCAGCTAGCTAGCTTGTGAGCATAGAGAAATCCTTGAGTAAATCATCGGTTAAGTCAAAAACTGCAATCCTATAAGTGGTTCCTGGTCCCAAAAAGCTTAAGAATTGCTCAATTTAAACTACCTAAGTGTAAATAAACCAGAAAAAACAACATACCATTTTAAAAGTACTATTTAAAATCTGATGTGTTAGTAAGAGTGATCTAATAGCAACACTGATGGTTTTTTACTCTGAGGTGTTAAAAAATAAAAAATCCTACTGCTCTGCTTTCCTTTGAATAACGGATGTGGAAACTTCGTTGACAGCTGGACTAATAATCTTTAAAATTAGCAGTTATTAATCCATTTGATAAATGTACAAAGATAAGTACAATAAAAATGTGGAAAGTCCTCTGTGATAGTCACAGGTTAAGAGGAAGCAAATGGCTTTTGTTACTTTCCATCTCTGATAATGTGTCACAGAAAGTTCACGGATGACAGTTACCTAAATTTAGAATCAGCGATGGATTAGAGGTCTATTTTAGTTGGGTTATGCAAAATAATGTAATAAATGCCCTCATACAAATACTGCAGTAGGACTGTGACACTTTTTGTGAGGCTCAGTTTATTTTTAGGATTACAGCTGTTCATGAAGAATAATGTGCCACCCTTCCTGTAGTACAGCAGTGACTGGGATCCAAAGGATCCCCAAAATAAAAGATAACATCAGGGGAAAGGGGATGAACCTCTGGCATATGTGTCTTACTGTAGGCAGGATAACTCAGGAATGCTATTTGGCACCGCCTGTTTTAGGTGTGACAGACAGATTAAAGTACTCTGACTTCTCTGTGGTTTATATTCAGGAGCCTCCGGAGCTCCGTGCTGTCCTGACTGCATCGCCATGGGGCTCAAAGCTGCTCTTCCCAAGTATGAGATTTATTTCTACAACACTGTTTTGTGTCTGGCCATGTTCTGGGCCACTAGCTGGATCTTTGAGGTGTCCAGTTGTGAGTATGAGTTAACACACTGACACACATGCACACAGAAAAAGAGCATCCGAATATTAAGCCTACTGTATTTGGTCATTTATAATGAAAACTGTCCTAACTGGTGGTGCAGGTGGATTCAAACTTAGGACTCTGAGTTAAAAGTTCACAGGTTTATTTACAACAATGAAATACCAGGAATTGTATCTGAAAGCTTTAACACAATGAGGTCTGATGTCAGGTTAACAGGTAAGTCCACAGCTTAATTTTTCCCACAGGAATGTCTTTAAACAAATTTTGCAAATTTCTCTCAAGAGTTTCTGCACAGAAGCATCCAAAATGCTACTAACTGTGTAGGGAAGCTGTCCATCAATGACCCAGATGGTTGGAGGGGGGTTGGAAGGGGGTACAACAGACTGGACTAAGTGGGTTTCGACTGGAATATGTGCAACGTTCCACATGCTGTCAATTCTCATATTCTGGGGTAGCTTAAGACAGACACACACAGAGTTAATCAGAACCTCAACTTCAAAAGGACCAGTGTAGTGTTAGAGTTGGGTGAGTACTCTTCCCAGGTAAACTGGAAAGTCCAGGTGGACCTGTCGGTCGATGCCACACGCCAGAGATCTGCATCTAGCTCCTGGTTAGTTCCCTCTGCTTGCTTGTTGGTCACATGTGTTTCTTGAATGATGTTTGAGCCAGAGGTGACCAACAACTAAACGTGTACAGAATATGATGAACCAGCACAGGACTAGGTGACAGAAAACTACTAAGAAGACCATTTTGTTTAAAGGATATCTATTTATATTTATAGCATAGAAATACCTATGAAGTACTAGTTAATCATATATTAATTCCGTGACTCTATCCTAGACTATCTATACTTTATAAACAAATTATCTTGCAAATTAAATCATAAAAAGGACTAAAACAAAGCTTGACTAAATTATTTTCCTCTTTTTCCTGATCAGCATACATTAGATTCCTCGAATGCAAAGTTCATCTGAGACTGTAGCACAGTCACGTACAGACAATACACTGTGAAGTATACATATGGGGGAAGTGTCACAGTGTAAGGTTGAGGAGTCTGAGCTATGTAGACCACGCTGAGGAGAACAGGTGTCGGTATTAATACCACCGAGCACAAGAAGAAAATAGTCCCTCTGTTTGGCCTACATTTGTTTCACTGTCAATCTAGCAAAGGTTTGTCATTTGCACTCAAGGGCAAGAAAAGAAAACACGGTGCACAGAAACACTTGGCTTCTGTACCAAACTATAAAATGTTGTATTCCCCCCCCCCAATTGTCCCATTGTTAGCCAGTGCAAACAGAAAGACTTTCAAAACCAGCGTGAAGCCAGGATGGTACTACTTTGGGAGGAAAATGGTAAGAAAATGAATGCAGCTCATTTGTCATCATTTGTTTGCAGAAGTGTTCTCATATTTCTAATATTGTTGTGCTCGCTGGTCTACAGGAAACTGCAGATTTCGAGTGGCTGATGTGGTTTTCCACCTTTAGAGACCACATCATATTTGCGCTTTCTGGTCATGTGCTGTTTGCCAAGATCTGCTCCATGCTGGCTCCACAGGTGCTTCTCCTGACAGATTGATGGATTGTTTTCATTGAGCTTCTGTAGGCGGATTAATGTAGTATAGGACAGATCCAATATTTACTGCTAGTGTTAATAATCTGAGTGAAGCACTGAACTGCAATGAACCCAAGTTTATTTCTCACCATTATCTGGCAACCTCAAAATCTTCTTTGTCACAGCTGAGCTTTTATTTGTTTTTTTGTTTTTTTTAGCTGCTCTTTTCCCAGGGTGGTATGATCTAACACCATACATCTTTAATGACCTTAAAAACAAGAACTGGGTGCACAAGAGTTCATTTAAATCGTCTGATTTCCTTGCATGAACCTGCCTTTTAAGTGTGGTCTAAAAAATTTTCAGCAGGGTTGAGGTCAACCCCTTGGGAAGGCCAGTCCAGAAGCTTAATGTTAGCCTGCTTTAGCCATTATAAAACACAGTTGCTTCTAAGTTTTAACCGTTTGGTTGTTGAGGTGAAGGTTAAAAACTTGGAGGTTGTCCTCAGTCTTCATTGTTCCGTCCACTTTGTGCAATGTACCAGTGTACCAGTGGCACCAAAACATCCCCAGAGCATGATGCTGCCACCACCATGCTTGACACTTGGGACATTGTTCTTCGGTTTGAAAGCCTCAACTTTACTCGTCCTAACATACCTCTTGTATATGTGTTATAATTGCTCAATCTTTTTCTTATTTGAGCATAAAAACTATTCTCCATGAGATATTTGGCTTGTCCATGTGGGCTGCTGTAAATTTCAGTTGAGCTAGAGGATGTTGATTTTGGAGCAAGTTTATATCTCTTGGGTTCATCAAGTTAAAAACCACTGTAGAACCTTCAAAGATTTAAGTGACCCTGTATGTATCATTCACTCGTTAAAGATGATATTCATGCCCATGATGAATGTATGAAAACTTTTAAACCACAAGGGTGACACCATTTTTCTGTCCCACAGTATCGGTCCTTGGTATATATGGTGTATGGCCTGCTTGCTGTGTGGACCAGCATGGGCTGGACCTATGTCACCCTCATCCTCTCCCACTGTATCCTGCTCTACAGCATCTCTTTAGTGAAAATCCGCTGGCTTTGCTTCGTCACTGGTCTTTGTACGCTGGCTACATTCAAGTGTGAACCCTTCATTTCCTGGCAGGTAAGCTGCTGGCACCCAAACACCTCAGTGTATTGTCTATACATTTCTCATGGTCGATTCCCCATGTCTTCTCTAAACAGGCAGGTTTTGTGGAAGGGGACTTTGAGTTGCGTCCTGTTTTCTTCTATGGAGGATGTGGGTTTACAATCATGCGTTGTATGAGTTTTGCTCTGGAGAACTGTGAAAGAAAAGATGGCAACTACAACATCTTGGAGCTGCTCAAGTACAACTTCTACCTCCCTTTCTTCTATTTCGGGCCTATCATGACTTTTGATAAATTTTATGTTCAAGTAAGTTGAATTTGATTCTTTACAGGTTACAAAATTATTAAGTATGACGATCGTGTGACCTAAAATTGATGGTTTCTTTTACTTTTCTTTACTGCTCATGAAGATATTTAGAACACACAATGTAAAGTTTACATGCATTTATGTCGCCATCAGTAAAAAAATCTGACGTTTAAAATATCCCTAAATAACAGGGCCTGTTGTCTGCAGAGGCTGAAAGTTTCTGGCTTTCTCCGTAGTTGTGATGTGTGTTTGCTGCCCTCTGCAGGTCAACAGGTGTGACCTTACCAGGAAAGAGCGGGAGATGTGGAATATCAACCTGCACGGTGTGATCCACCTTATCGTCATCATTGTAGTGGACATCCTTTTCCACTTCATGTACATCCTCACCATCCCCACTGACTTGAAGCTGATGAAGCACCTGTCTGACTGGGCTCTAGGTCTGTGCCACTTCACGAAAATTCCCGTTTTAATATTTTTAAACCCAATGGCATGCAAAAAAAAAAGCACAAATGAAGACTGAACATTAACATATAATTAAAAGCTTTGACTTTATGCAAACAAACATTAACATGAAAAATTTCCAGTTTTAATTTCAATTATTTGAGATGAAAGGAAACTTGCAGCAGAACTGATGTCACTGCATTGTTTCCAGTGGGGCTGGCTTACTTTAACCTGGTGTATGACTGGGTGAAAGCAGCTGTGATGTTTGGAGTCATCAACACGGTATCCAGACTGGATCACCTTGACCCTCCTAAACCACCAAAATGCATCACCATGCTCTATGTGTTTGCTGAAACGTGAGTGAGGCTTGAACACAAGTGAGTGGTTCCAGGCGTACATGTGGTATAATTCTATAGTACTAAAGCTGATTTTGTTTTGTAGTCACTTCGACAGAGGGATCAACGATTGGCTGTGCAAGTGAGTGTCTCCAAAAGGCCACCAATATTAAAGTCATGTTAATCATTTGAAAAGCAAAGGTTCTGATGAAGCCCTAATCCACAGGTATGTGTATAATTACCTGGGTGGAAAGCACGAGAACATGGTGGAGGAGCTTGTGGCTACACTGTGCACCTTCGGCATCACCATCCTCTGGTTGGGACCCTGTCAGGTGGTCCTGGTCTGGGCTTTCCTGAACTGTTTTGGTCTCAACTTTGAGCTGTGGACAGGCAAATTCTTCTCCGTGGAGCCATTTAGCTCTTTTGAGGTTGGTCAGATGAGTTTGTTTGTACACATCAATAAGCAGTTTATAAAGGATAAGGGATTTAACGTGCATGTTGTATATAAATATGATTTGCAGATGGCAATGTCAGAAGCGATGTCTCGGCGCATCAGAGCCATCTTCAACACTTTTAACTTCTGGAGCATTGTGTTGTACAACATTCTGGCCTTGAACAGTTTGGACTTTGCAAAGTTGGTTGCCAAACGGCTGCTTCTAAAAGGTGATTTTGGTTGTTAATTATGAGGCAACTTTGCCATTTCTTACCAGCTTATTAACAAGGAATTACCTTCCCAGGCTTCCCCATAACCACCATCATCGTCATGTTTGTGACCTACTGTCTGATTCAAGTGATCAAGGAGCAAGAGAGGAGACAGGCACTCATAGACGATCCCGATCCACTCCCACCAGCACCGCCTCCAAACGCTGCCACCAGTCCTACCACCTCTGCAACTGCACCCACTGCTGCTCAGCCAGTCGCAGATCCCAGCAAAGAAAAAGCAGAGTAGATATTTAATTTTTAACGAATGGTTACAATGATGAAAATTGTGAGTTCTGTCCAAATGCTAACAGTATTATGAGTTTGAATGGATGCAGACAAGCTCGCTGTAAATAAAATTTTAAGTATTTTTACCTAAGGGAGAATTTAAAACTTAATGAAAAAAAATTACAGTAAATGAATATTTACTGTAACATATTGTGAAGTTCACCTGTATACTAACCAGGACTAACAATAAAACTACATTGTCGGGACTGTGATTGGTCTAGAGCAAAAGTAAAGATTAGTGAAAACATTTGTACTTTGTGTGTTTATGCAGGTTTTTGTTCTCTCCGATGAAACTGCTTGCGCTTTTTACACTACATGAGTCAGTGTTGAGTCTTGTCATAGTACCGTGAGCCATTTCTGTTGCATTACATCAGCACTTTGTCACTGAATCCTGTTTGCTGCTTCCACATGGAAAACACTTTGAATACTGTTGGGAGGGAGTGCTACAGACACCTGTGGTGAATCACTGCTCTGACCAGAACAAGGCAATAAAATGGATTTAATAACATCAAACGGCGGAGGTTCCCTTTTTTTGTTAGGGTAAATTTACCAGGTAATTTTGGCAAATCACTAAGAAAAAAAATATGTGTGACATTTAACTGTGTTTTCATGATTACCTGAAATGTTTTTAATATTTTTGTGTTAAACTGATGCAATAAAACATGAGTGTTTGAGCCTCTACAGCTTTTGAGACATTAGCTGTCCCATGTTTTTTGACACGAGCAGTGTTCAGGGTAAAATGGTTCAGCTGATCAGTGAAAATGTCCCACTGTACTCAGCCAAAGCCCCTCTCATCCTTTCCTCTACCCACTAGTTGTATTTTTAAAACACTTTTGATGTCTGTCACATTTATCACTTCTATATCAACATGTTTCTTTCATCCTTTTTTCAGGTAGTGTAATGTGAAAATGGAATGTAAGACATAGAATAAGAAATATATCAAAATATTTTTAAAATGGGGAACTTTAAAAATATCTAAAAAACTCAACTCAGAGGGTGGCCCACTTTACCTGAAATGAATCACCCATTTTATCTAATACATGAGGGTAAATTGGGCTGGTAATTAAAAATGTTTTTTCATACAAATTTGCTTAATTTAGAAAATTATCTGCATTTTTCTGGCAGAGGACAGCACAACATGGATTATGAATCAAAATGTCTAGATGTTCATTTGGTTCTTATTCACCTTATTATTGAAGAGTAAGTTTTAACAAGTCAGGTCACTCACCATGGAGTTTTCTGTGGCAAAATGAACCATCATCCTTGCAATCTCAGACGAATCACATCAAATGCTAAATGTTAAGTACTGTTTACTTTTAAAGACAGCTTTTAAAGAGCTAAGACAGTCAAACCTTAAATGGCCCATTTTACCTGGGTTATTACATGCCTTTCTTTTTCAATGAAAGTGTTTTGGTTCTGTTCAAATAAAATAAATTGCTTCTTAACAACACTTAAACTAATTCAGCTCTTTAGAAAACAATAATTTTCATAGTGGTAGTGGCAGCCTATCAGATCACCAATAAACTGAGAACTGTTAGCTTAGCAAAAAGACTGGTCTAAAAGAGCAGCTGAACAAATATATTGCCAAATCCTTATTTATAACTCTCTCTTTGAAATGAACAAGAACACTATGTTAAACATTCTGAGTATTAAAATAAATCTATTAGTCATTTCAGAGTTTCCTCTGTTTTCCACAGAGTCATCGTCACATGTATGTAATGCTACAAAATGCTAAGATGACCCCCTCAGAGAAGCCTACTAAACCATGTACTCCAGGGTCTGCCATGACTCATGCTGGACACAGTTCCCATTAAGCAGTGTGTCAGCTGTCTGGGAGTGGGTCGGTGTGGACTTCGAGGTGGGACAAGGGGAAGCATGGATATTACATTTCAAGTTCCAGAATAAAGCCCATTGCTCTACACCAAGCACCCAGTCTATAAATAAACCTCCAGTTGGAGTTCAGTTGAAGGGTCAGGACAGCTGAGGAAGTGGGCTGTCTCTGGTGTGTCTGAATACTCTTTTAAATCCTCTTTCCAGGCTAGAAACTAGAACAGCTTAGTTATAGAGGAGATACATTTTGTTTGATTTCTTTAGCCCCTGAAAGGCTCTTCATACTTCTTCTGCCAGGAACGATGGCTCTGCCTATAAACCCAGCGGATGAGCCCAGATTGTACCAGCAGACTCTACTCCAGGATGGCCTCTATGACCTGCTGGAGAATGATAAGCTGGTCGACTGTGTGCTGAAGATCAAAGACAAAGAGTTTCCCTGCCACCGGCTCGTTCTGTGTGCCTGCAGCTCATACTTCCGCTCCATCTTTCTTTCTGACCTGGACGAGAGCAAAAAGAGGGAAATTATCCTGGAGGATGTGGAGCCAGGTGTCATGGGGCTCATCGTGAAGTATCTGTACACCTCCAAGATCAATGTGACAGAGCAGAATGTCCAGGATATCTTTGCTGTCGCTAATATGTACCAGATCCCTTCAATTTTCACTGTATGTGTGTCTTTCTTACAAAAGCGCCTAAGCCTCAGCAACTGTCTGGCTATCTTCAGGCTCGGCTTGATGCTGGACTGTCCCAGATTGGCCATCTCTGCTCGAAACTATGCCTGCGAGCGCTTTCAGCTCATCTCCAGAGATGAAGAATTCCTCCAGCTGCTTCCCAGTGAGCTGGCAGCCATTTTATCAAATGACAATCTAAACGTAGAGACAGAAGAGGAGGTATTTGAAGCTTTGATGAACTGGGTGTCCCGGAACAAAGAGACCAGAGAGAAAGAGCTGCCGAATTTGTTGGACTGCATTCGTTTGCGTCTTGTCAATGAGGACTATCTGAGAGAAAAAGTGGAGAAACACAAACTTATCTCCTCTAACCCCGAGTTGCAGCAGAAACTCCAGCTGGTTAAGGATGCCCACGCTGGGAAAATGCCAGAAGTTAAAAAAAGAAAAAGCAAGGAGGAGGAGGATGGTGGAGCAGGGAATGATGGAGAGAGTGAAGATAAAGATGATGAAGAGGGCCTTCTCCCAAGCATCCTGAATGATAATCTTCGATTTGGGATGTTTGTCAGAGACTTGATCCTGATGGTTAATGATGCTGGCGCTGTGGCCTACGACCCAACGGGGAACGACTGCTTTCTGGCATCACTTTCCACACAGATTCCCAAAAACCACGCCAGCCTGGTGACCAAGGAGAACCAGATCTTTGTGGCCGGAGGATTATTCTTTGATGAACAGAACAAGGATGATCCACTGTGCTCATACTTCCTGCAGGTAGGAGAACGTCAAGACAAAGTTTGTAGAAAGAAAAGAGAAGATGAAAAACTTCCAATTACATGTGGTACACATACAAATATAGTTCAGTGCAAATATTTTTCTACACTGTAGTTCTGTACACTGTAAACATTTACAAATGTTTGACTCCTGTGACCACAGTACGACCCGGTCAGTGCCGACTGGCTCGGCATGCCTCCCCTGCCTTCTCCCCGTTTTCTGTTTGGAATGGGCGAGGCTGAGAACTCCATCTTTGTTTTGGGAGGAAAGGAGCTGAAGGAGCAGGAGCACATGCTGGATTCAGTCTTGGTATACGACAGACAGTGAGTACAGCCTTGAGTTCATGTATGAAATTTTAGGGAAAAAGCACTCAGTTTGTCATCCTTAATAATTAACTACATAATGTGTTTTGTCATTCACAGATCCTTTAAATGGGGCGAATCAGAGCCGATTCCATACCCAGTTTACGGCCATACAACATTATCTCATAATGACACTGTATACGTGATTGGAGGAAAAGGAGACAACAAGTGAGTACATGCTTCAAGCAAAATATTAATGTTCATATTAAAAGTGTGACCCTAAAAGGCTTCAGGATTTAAAGGAGGGTTTTCTTTATCTCAGAGGTCACTATTGTGAGTCTTTGTCCCTTTTGTAAAAAGGAGCTGTCTAAAGAAGATGTGTGCCTACGACGCCAAGCGTTTTGAATGGAAGGAGCTCGCGCCCATGAAGCACGCACGCTCCTTATGTGGAGCCACCGTTCATGAAAACAAAATATACGTGGCAGGAGGCGTCACTGACAACGGCCTGACAGACACTATGGAGGTGTATGATATCGCTACCAACAAGTGAGTTTCCTATATTTATATTTCTTTTCTTTTACTTTATTTTTTAGTTTAGTTTGTTTCTAATTATCTGTTGTAAAGCACACAGTCAGTGTAAAGTTACAACACATCATAATAAATGTAATAAAACTGTGGCTAAATGGTTTATCTAACTGAACATTTTTCTGTGTGTGTGTTAACGCGGTGCAGGTGGTCCGACTTTGTGCCGTTTCCTCAGGAACGTAGCTCCCTGAATCTCGTGTCGTTGGCTGGTTCCCTCTACGCCGTTGGAGGTTTTGCCATGATGCCTTTAGAGGACAGCGAAGAGGTTCTTCCTAAAGAGATGAACGACATCTGGAGGTAGATCGTAACAGACTTAAAAAAAAAAAAAAAGTTATTTCAACTGTTAAATTGTCTTTGCACAACTGTAATCTTAATTATATTTAGTATTTACTCAATTGTGTTAGTATTTAAAATGTTACTCAGTGAACCCAACATAAGATGCCACCGTCCTGCTTCAGTTCATAGTGGATATTTAATTACTTAAATTTAAACGCAAATGAGGGAGATAGGAGCCCTGGGAAAAACAATGACGACTGTCTCTTAACCTCCTCAGATATAATGAGATGGAGAAGAAGTGGAATGGGATCCTGAAAGAAATCAAGTACGCCTCAGGGGCTTCAGTTTTGGGGGTGCGACTGAATACCTTGCGTCTCACCAAGATGTAAAACCCCCTCCAGTCCCCGTTTATGAACATGAACCTGTTTAGTTCACAGTTGTTGTACCAGAGTCCAAAGAACGGTTCAGGGCCACAGACATCAATGTTCAGCTCAATGTGTTCATTGTTCTCTTCCGTTTTATTTTACGCATTAGATTTTTTGTTGTAGCTTTTCTAATTATAACAAATTAACACTGTGGATTTGTTTTTTTGTTTCTTTTTGATCTATAATAATTTTATATATGTCTTTCTACAAGTTTAAATCTGATTCAGACTAAAACTACAGAGTCAGTAACCTAAAGACACCTGTTGCACTGTGTGGAATAAATCAAAATATTAAAGTGTCTAAATCCGAGTGGAAAATATAAGCATTTCCCAACAGATGGCAGCAAAGTTGCCAAAAAAAAGCACTACTGTAATATAAAAAACAAAACACAAAGACATCTGAATTTGCAATAATATATCTATACTGTTTAATATTGAAATGATTTCATTACGCTCTGTTGTGTTACAGACAGTAAACACTAGTCAATAATACAATAAAAGACAGAAAATACAGTCTAATGTTATTAGCACCTCTAGACACTACTGTCCTTGTACTGTTTTTAGTATTTTATCATAGCTGAACGTGACGACTACTGCCTACACATGGGCTTTGTACACCAGAGTTAACTAAGTTGTAGTGTTAACATTATAGAGAGTCAGCAAATAACAGTACACATTATGGTTTCTTTAACACCGCTGCAGTATGAGTAAGGGAAATGCAATGTGATGCGAATGTGAATAATACAGCTTTGAATAGACTATGGCATTGATGCTTATGGTTACCATCACATGTAGCTTCACTCAAAAACAGGGGAAAGCCACCATAAAACATATGTTAAAAAAAAAAACAACAACAACTAAACTTTCTCATGCAAAAATTACACTTGTTTCCCACTTTTAGTTCATATGGAGCCCTCAAACTGCCAAAAGGTAGCAAAAGATTCATTTTAACCTGAATTGAGGAATATCACACACACACACACACACACACACACACACACACACACACACACACACACACACACACACATAAAACATTCAGTAAAACAAACACAAAGTTATTTAATTCAGTCAGGTATTCTGTGGTTTTCTCATTTTACTATTGCAGTTACTATTTGCCAAATCACGTGCTCGTTTTTCTTCATTCAGGCTTTTTGACCTACTGATGTTTCATTTTCCTCACCATGTGTTAAATTCTCCTAATGCATATATAATAAATATGGATGAGTATTTGTTAATGGCAGTGACTAATTTGAAATTCATGTAATACTTGTGGAGTAACTTAGAGCGCTTTGTGGCTAGCTTAGCTGAAAACAGTGCCCACAAGGATTGTTGGCTAGCTAGGCAGCTATCATGAAACTATGCCAGCCAGCATTACATACAGTAGTGTTAATCAATCTATTCTTTTGCCAACAGGTATTCAAAAACAAAGTTTCTTAGTAATAGTCAATCTACAGTTTGCCATTTGACATCACAACAGACTGCAAAAGACTATTTTTGTGCTAGCATTTAGACTGTTATGTTAGCTTTTCAAAGTTTAACCAAGTAAATTGAAGTTTTATAAAAAGCTTTAGATCTTGTCATTTTTTTCCACAATAGATGAATCCTTTGTCTATAAATGTAATCAAATTTGACACAATTTCTTGTTCACAATTAGTGGAAATGTGTGCGGCATTAGTGAAAACCAGGAGGTAATTAGCTTCATCTCAATCAAAAAATTTAAGAACCCAACCAAATATAGACTGTTGGGACAGAAGTACTGGGCAACCTACACATTACACCTTGTGTGTGGTCAATTACTTTTGTCCATATTCGAGTGGTTTCGAACAAGTGAAACCTCTTAAAATCTCATTTGTATTGCACTAACAATGCTACTTTTTGGTATCATTAGATTTGTCAGTTTTGGGGCTCCATGTGTTTACCCAAACACTAACATATTTAACAGAAAAAAAATCAACTCTTTACTCAAGAACAAAAAGAAATACAATACTTTCTCTCCAATATCCATCATGAGTTTCAGTTTCTAAAATAAGACAGCAATATTTCCAACACTTTTCTTGAAGGTGAAGGCCACAGAATAAAATTCTTTTGGATACACACTTCATCATTAGCAGCTTTCAAAAGAAAAAAAAGAGAGAGAGAGAGACCTAACTAAGGCTACGTTCACACTGCAGGCGAAAGCGCATCAAATCCGATTTTTTGACCCTATGCGACCCATATCCGATCATGCTATGACAGTGTGAACGGCGCAAATCCGATATTTTCAAATCCGATCTGGGTCACTTTCGTATGTGGTACTGAATCCGATACATATCCGATGTTTTAGAAAGCGACTGCTGTTTGAACGGTCAAGTCGCATTAAATCCGCCTTTTACGTCACCGACACAAGACTGAAGCCAATTATCAGCGCCAGAGAAGCGCCCGAGAAGACATCGCGAACGCTTCCTGGCCATCCAGTGTAGATGTCAGTGAAACTGTTGGGAAGACAACGTAAACATTTTATTTGTACTGTATAATCTGCAGATTCTGACAGAAATCTACAGCTATCCTTTGAAGCACCGCTCCTCTCTTAAACGGCAATAAGGATCATTATTAGGTTATTTACATTATTATGTAAATAACAAAATAACTTAAAGCAAAAATTGGGAAACGTGAAGACCGAAGTCTTTATATTAAGGGCCATCAGTCAAACAATACTGTTGCTCTGGGTCTAAACAGAGCGCGTTGTGTGTGACATCTTCTTTTGCGCATGCGAGCCGCTTTGAGCGTTCACACTAGAGAGCGTTTGCTGTCGCATTTTATTTGTAGTGTGAACGAGCAGACAAAAAAATCGGATTTGATCAAAAAATCGGAATTGAGCATTAAGACCTGCAGTGTGAACGTAGCCTTAGTAATCCCATGAGCACTCTCCGAAGTGCCACTCTCACAGTTTGCTATGTGGCAACCTTGGGTGCACTGCAGAATGCACAGTCACCGTGGTGTCTAGGCACCCACTTAATCACTGACAAACCTTCATTTAAGGACAAGGACAGGTCCACCTTTGCCTAATCTAATACAAGCCTTTGGCTGCTAGCCTTAGTAAATTAGAATTTGGCTAATCAAAATACATAGAGTCAACCTGCCTGGAATACAGGACTCCTGCACACTGTGCAACATTTCCCTTTTCATGTCTAACAATCGTAGCTTTACTGCCGTTTCACTGTAAAACACTTAAAAAAAATAATAAAACAGCCTGTTTAATTCATTTTTCACAATTTAGGTAATATCTGGGATAATAAATGTCCATATCTGATACATTTCCTCTTTACAACTCATTGAAGTCTTGTTCTGATGTCACAGATGGCCTTTATCTTTGCAGCTGGATTGAAGGAAGACTAGTTCACAAAAACAAACAAAGGAGGATTAACAAGTCAATTTAGAGTTTTATACCCAAATTCCTCTGGTTACTGTGTCCTCCACTTTATACTATATTTGATACAATGTGCAAGTGTTATAAAAGAAATATATTCTTAGCACAAATACACTATTTTGAGCTTTAAATATCATCAAATCATTTCAAATATGAGCAGTATGATGAATTTTGATTTCCTATCCTATGCATGCTTGGAAGCCTTTATTTACAGCCGGTTTCTTGGTCTGATTCCACACAGGTACACTTTTGATGTCCCTTTTCTCTTTAAATTTCACTTCAGAGGACTGAACATTGCCAAGGACACATTTAGTCAATAACTGCATTTTGATAATTTCCCATTTTAAGGCAAGGAAGTATTTTAAGGAAAGGAAGGATCAAGGAAACTGCTACTATATCTGTATCTCCACTAGATTGAAGGATAAAGTGCACTAAAAGTTTTTCTCGTAATTGAATTTGGCAACTCCGTCCTTCCCTTATGTTTTCTCATGCAATGAAAAAGAATAGTCACATATTAAGTCCCTTCAACAGAGGCAAAGTGGAAACACCTAAGAGTAATTTCTCTTGATAATGGAAGTGAGCAAACCAGTCAGAAACCGCCTGCACTGATTGCACCCTCAAGGAAGAGTCACGGATACTTGTTAAACAGTGGGACAGTATTAAAGAGACTGACCAGAATGCAGAAACACCAGCGGATTGACGCATAACACAGAGTCATCCTCGGTGTGCCACATGCCACACCACAAGCAAGTAAAGTTATTCAGGGAAACAAAACTAAGGTGCAACTTACTAACCACAAACTCAGACCAACACTGAACAAAAAACCCTTAAAAAAAACCTAAAAGGAATTTAATGCTGGAATTTACTTCAATTTATACATGTTTGCTACCCATTTTCACCTTGTATCTGGAAACACAAAACAAAAGTGCATAAATCAGTAGTATAAACTACTATACTTCCTCCTTTACTGTCAGCTACTGTCACTATCCATAACGCAAAAACATTCAAATCCCTCCATATGTAAGGCAAACACACAACCTGTAACCACGGTATCTCAATGTTGTCTCTTGGGCTAGTGCTTCTTAAAACAGGGAAGTGGGAAAAATCTCAATTTTGAGCTTTTACATGCTTCTTCGATGATAACGAGACACATACTATGAACATTAATGTACATCTAAGGGTTGGAGTGCAGTTTACCGAGTTGCCACAAGAGAGCAACAGCACTAAACAATCAGCCTACCAGATTAAATCTTAACTGGCATGTTTCATATATGTCTATATGTCTTATTATGTCTTTAGATTCTTCTGCACATTAATCAAGGAGTTTTATTCACTGTATGGTCACGAATGACAATAAAGTTTCATTTGACTTTGACAGTGTTGGCCATTACCTCCTCACAGTGCTCCAAATGTCTCATTTTTAGCTCACTTCCAATCCTGGAGTTCACTGTAATCACAGCCAGAATATTGTTCAGTTACATTAAGTTCAAGAACTCTACACTTTTAAATCATTTAAAGGGCAGTCTCAAACAAGACTCTGTACAAAAGCAGCAAACCAAAATACAAAACAGGTATCGGACACATGAAGAAAAACACAAAGTGTACCATTATTAAATTACGTCTGACGTGGCCCTAACGGTTTAACCGTGGAAATTGAAGAAATACATAGGGGGTGAGCTTAGACATAAGACTACATGAAGGTGCTTTTTTTTTTTTTAAATATAAAACAGCTTATTACATTTACAAAAGCATGTCCACAAATTCCAACTTTCCGTAGTACCAGCCAGGACACATTTTGGGGCACATTCAACTGACTCTCCGAATGTAAACATGAGGAATAAATCACAAGGAAGAAGCACATCTTAACAATATTTACAGGTTAATGCCATACTACAGTTAGGCTATAAGTAGATAAAGTGAGCGGGAGCAGAATGATAGTGCGTATTCAGAGACCGATACGAATGCAAAATCGACTGAAGTGTCAAACAAGAGTTCTTATTTTAATTTTCAAATAGGAGTTACATGAAGTGATTGGCACCACTCTTAAATTGATTTGATATAAAACCGAGGATAGTGACACTCTCCCAGTCAGGAAAACCAAAAACTAGCCTGCTAACTTAACCTTTGGGGAAAACTGACAGTATTTTGACGCTTCCAGCACATCTAGGTGACGGCTTCCTAAAGGTTGACTAAATGATAAAAGACAAAGGTTCCGAAACTGCATTTTGGCATATGCTTTCTTTCTTGGGAATTGATGACTACTGGAAGAAAACCAGAATGATTCTGGTACCGAAAGCCTCGTCACTTGCCTACAGATTCTGCATTTTCTGTGCAAATACTTTAACGAGCCACTTCTTTAGTTACACCCTGCTAGTTGTTGTTGGACCCCATTTGCCTTCAGAACCGCCTTAGATCTTCATGGCACAGATTCAACGTTGACATGACAGCATCACACAGTTGCTGGAGATTTGTTCGCTCTACATCCATGATATGAGTCTCTTGTTGCACCACACCCCAAACGTGTTCTATTGGACCTCTGTTAAGATATGGTGACTGTGGATTTGACTACAGTAAACTCAATGTCACGTTAAAGAAACCAGTCTGAGATCATTCGAACCAGCATGTTATTCTGCTGGAAGCAATGGACATGCTTAGGAGCAATACTCAGGTAGGGTGTGGTGTTTAAATAATGCTCAGTTCCTACTAAGGAGCCTAAAGTGTGCCAAGAAAATATCCACCATCCCATTACATCACCAGCACCAAAGGTAGACTGGATCCATGCTTTCATGTTCCTTATCCCTAATTCTTCCCTGCTATCCAAATGGCAAAGGTGAGCCCGTGTATCCAGTTTCCTGTTCTTAGCTGACAGGAGTGCCGCCCAGTGTGGTCTTCTGCTGCTAATATGTTAAAGATGCTCTTCTGCACAACTTGTTAGGAGCAAGTGCTTATTTGAGTGCTATCTGCTTGAATTGCTGCTCACTTGATATTTTCATGTTATAGTCTTTTT
This sequence comes from Aulonocara sp. 'chitande type north' Nkhata Bay, assembly GCF_057382095.1. Lineage (NCBI taxonomy): Eukaryota > Metazoa > Chordata > Actinopteri > Cichliformes > Cichlidae > Aulonocara > Aulonocara sp. 'chitande type north' Nkhata Bay. The sequence continues at coordinate 18,993,343 of NC_141352.1, read as the reverse complement.
CAGACTGAAATACTATGACCAGTCCGTCTGAATCCAACAACCATACCATGTTCAAAGTCACTCAAATCAGCTTTGTGATGCTCAGTTTGAACTTGAGCATGTTGTCTTGACCATGTCTACATGCCATGTGACGGGCTGATTAGCTCTTTGCATGAATGACCAATTTACGGGTGTAGCTAATGAAGTGGTCGGTGAAATTCGACGCAAAAATCACAAGTAAAATATCTTAAATTTGTACAAAAAAAATTACAATTTCTGGTCACTATGGTGTGCAGGTTAAGAAATAGTCAAGATATTTGAGTGGTACCAATTTTCTTGTTCAGCTCTCAACAAGAACGCAAATAAAGATAATTGCAACCTATTCCTTTAAGCAGTTTATACTCGGATCATGATTTTTTTTTCCAGATCTACTATGGTTATGACACACAATAGCCAAAAGTGTACACAGAGCCAAAGCCTTTTTTCAGGGGTATTACGCTGTGCTTCCCCAGTTTTAATTAGCTGCTACACGTTACTGTTTTAACAAAAATAAATCACTCTGTTATAATATAATTCAACACTAAGGGCTCCTTTTAGTGGCCACATCTGATGTGCCAAAAATGTATCTCTGCCAGTACTCTTTAAGAATTTTAATTGTTAGATTATAATTTAGTATTTATCACTTCACAACACGGATTACATCAGATTGCAATGAAATGTGGCCATTTGATTCGGCTACGTAAGCACGTTTTTGTGAACATTGCTCTCCCTACACTCATCTAACACACAGACAGTGTTTAGTTGGGAAAATAAGCAGTAAATAACAATAGCAGTAACACTCAATTTCATCCTACACGTATATTGTAGGTCAGAGTACATCAGGTTTTACTAACAAGTCACAGAAAAGTGCCATAACATCTCATAGCCAGATCTCGCAGGAGACGATGCACGCCTGCTTAATGTAAGCCAAAAAAAAGCAAAAAACAAAAAAAAGATTAGAGTCGACAAATTACTCCATCTCCTGACTCGGGAAAGCTCGCATGTTGATTAGCTAAACGTTGATCTGACGATTGTTATCTCAAGTCTCTGCCTCACATCTCAAACACGCACACACACCATCACGAACGCCACACGCTGCATTGCACGGCCGACTTCTCCTTAAGTCCTTAGAAAAAAATGAAAAGAAATGACGTAACGTGCCACGAATTACACACTATTCACAATAATAAAAACGAAGACGGTTAGGAGTACACTTTAAATATCACTGGAGTTAAATGTAAGGTGCAGGATCGATTATAAATGCTGAATTACATTACTTAACTATAGCAGGTGAGCTAACAGGATTTGGTTATTGGCAACGCCATATACATGTATACGCTCAAAGACAAATCAGCATTTGGTTATTGCTGGGTCTGACCAGAACCGCTCGCTACATCTTGGCCGAGAACAAAAAATAAATCATTTCTTCTCGTTACCACGTGGTTCTCCCTCTACTCATGATCCCAGTATGAGTGGAGATTTAGGAAGCGCTTCCTACCATTTCGTAAAAGATGCTACAATCAATACATTGTGCAAGGCTCAGGAGAGAGGCGAGTTGTCAGAAAAAAAATCCCAAATGAAAGCAGGACACATCTGTGAAATTTATAAGTCGAAAAGTAACGGTGAAACGTCCTACTGGACTCTGAGGTTATCTATTGTATTCAATAGAGTAAAAAATTATTATTTATTACTATGTGTGTGTGTTCTTTGTTCTTTTTTTTCTCCTTTTTTTTTCTTTTTTTGACGAGGCCTCCATGTAGCATTTTTTTCTGTTCTTCTCCTCTGTGTAAATGTCACTGAGGCGCATCACTCTCCCTCTGCAGGAGTCCTCTTAAAAGCTCAAAGAAAAACAATAAAACAAAAAGTAACAAAGTGCTTTCAATGCTACAGAGATTTGTTAGTTGTTGGAGTTCATCCTACCAGCAGAAAACAGTGGAGGCGGCGGGGGTAAATGCGGGGTAGGAGGCAGCCCCCCCATGGAGTGCAGCAGGGGGAGGGACAGCTGGGTGCTGTGGAGGGGGTGGGGGCTAGAGGCAGCAGCGGGTGTAGTCACGGACGTGGCAGGGAGTGCCGTGCCCAGCTGGGCCTGACCGGAAGAGTCCGCAGCGGGTGGCGCCAAGGGCCGGTCGAGGCCCAGGGGGTCACCATTGCCGTCGGGAACCATGGGGTTGGTGACGCGGAAGCACTTCTCCCTGTGGGCCTTGAGCATGTTTGAGAAGCGGAAACGCTGGCCGCACACCTCACACGGGTATGGCTTTTCTCCGGTGTGGGTGCGGCGGTGGCGCTTCATGTTGGGCCGGCTCGTGAAGCTCTTCCCACAGATTTCACAGATGTACGGCTTTTCTCCTGCAAAACGGGAGACACAAAAGACGCCTGCTCGATACGTTTTCAACATGCATCGTTAAGTTTAATGCCACAGAATCAGTGTTTTTATATTCGCCATACATCAAATGATTCTGACGTGGAGGGCGGCTGGTTGCAGTAACTCTGCAGTTCTCCTCTGACCTTTTCAGTATCTTTCAGAACAGAGTTTTGATTTGTGGCCTGTGACTTGACTGTTTTAATTCACTCTGAATGCTCTCCACCAGAATCTCTTCCAGCTGTGGCAGGCAGCTGTTTCCAGTAAAAGAACTCTAACAGTCCAATTGGTGTTACCTGCACGGCAACAAACGGATAAAAGATAAAAACAATCAAGCAGCTAAAGAGTCACGTGTTTCTTTCAGCAGTTTTGTTGAAGAGCAAAGCTGAGTTAAATCAAAAGAATACACGGAGGCCACAAAAACTCCAACATGAACGATAATAGTGCTTCACATCTGCTGGGTGTGCAAATAAGCTTTGCAAAGACACAAAGGTGTCAGTGTTTGCAGCTCTGCAATATTTTCTTTTTTAAATGCTCCTTTAAAATAAATGTTGCTCTGCCCTGAAGCAACATGAACACAACCAAAAGAAAGGGACTCACCAGTGTGTGTTTTCATGTGTTCATCGAAGTACTGTTTCATGTTGAAGTCCTTTCCGCACCACTGGCACATGAACTGCTTGTGTCCGATGTGGATGCTCATATGGGAGCGGAGCTGGTATTTGTACTGGAAGCGCTCGCTGCAGTTCTGAAAAGGCGCACAGGAAACAGTTTTACGCAAAGTCGTTTTACAGCTGGTTGTCAAAGATGGACTCGACAGATTGTACTTCAGTCATTGTGGAGAAAAAGCAGAAGTCGTGTATGGTGTTTTCAACAAAGCACACTGGGACTGACTTGAGCAAGGCTGTAAAATGTACTACTAAATCAAAACTGCCCTTTTTTTTACCTTCCTGTGAACCTATTAGACATGGCGCTCAGTTTTCATTCATAAAAAAAGTGGATATTTTTTAAAAATAGGCTTTCTTGCAAAGGGTTAAACAAGTAGATTTTAATACCACTCTCATGCCTGTATGGTGAACCTTAGACATAATCAGCAGCCAGCTGGGACCTCTATCATCAAGGACTGATCTAATCGAGTAGCATTTTCCCCATTTTCTGTCTTTATGCTCAGCCAACCTAAACTAATTTATGATGTCACTATAAGCACCCAGCGAAACGCTTCAGTATTGAATAACTACCTGCTGGTGGTCTTTTGTCACAGTCTTGTTTAAAAAAAAAAACTCCCAAATTGAACTTGAACAGACATTCTTTCACTGAAATAATTTCATCTATACTTCTCATTTCTTAAGAGAGGCTTTGACTAGATCTATGTGGGGTTTTTTTTAAACGATCAGTGTTTTTTAATCGAGACCGGCACATCTGGACATCTGACTCTGGTTTACTTGATCTCAACCTGTGAATTTCTCAGATTTAAATGACACTCCCAGCGCCAATAATTTTAAATATCTTTAAATCTACCTCATCACTCAAGTAAAGTGGAGAGCTGCAGTGTATAAAAGGAGCTCAAACCTCACACTTGAAGGGTTTCTCTCCTGAGTGCTGTAGAGAGTGAACCTTCAGGGACATGCTGCGCTTGAATGATTTCCCACACGTTTCACAGGTGAATGGCATGTCCTTCGTATGGGCTACACAAAGGCACAAACACAGAGCATGCTTAGTTTGTGTGATTCAATACTGAGCCACTCATGACTGAAATTAAACTAAGCATTTAAGGAACAACACTGAGGTTATTTTTCACTAAATAAATGCTGAGGGCAAAGGGTCCATTTCATCTTTTTCTTCCATCTTAAGTCTGAATATGACTATCCAATCTCTCCCATACTAGAAAGTGGCTAATTAGGACCATATTATTAATAGTCCTTCGATAATAGGAACTCCTTAAATTGCAGTAGCATAGAGTGAGGTAAGCCCATCTGGGAAGTAAGATGCTTATCTCTCCAGAAAATGGAAAAGGAAAGCAACACCCAAAACAAATCCTGCCAAACAATCAGTAGGATGTGGAAAAAGGAAGCCTAAAGAAACACACGGGAACAAAGTGATCAACCAGGATAGTTGATTTTACTGTCACTCACCGACCATGTGCTTCCTGACATGGGCCATCGTGTAAAACTTCTTCTCACAGATCTCGCAGGAGAACTTCTTCTCGGCGTAGCCATGGACGATCTTGTTGTGCTCGTGCAACGACCACAGCTTCTTGAAGGCTTTGCCACAGGTCACACACTTGAAGAAACAAGAGAGCGAGCATGGAATGATTACTGGGGATGAGATATTAAACAGATTGTGATCTGGAACAGTCTTTACAAATACAATCCAGGTGTGTGTGTGTTTATACAGACACTTGAGCATGCACTGTAGCAAAAAAGCAATTAGAGTCACTAGATTAAAGAAGCAAATGATCTTCAAAACCACAGCAGGAGTCCAGCTGCTCGGTGCCGAGGGGTAATAGTGGAGGTAGTGAGACATATCAGAACTGATTATTACTGACTGCCATTTGACTGAGTTACTGACTCCAACTGGTTTTAGTGATTGCAATTATGCATATATTAATTAGAAACAAAATAACAATTATGCATTAAAAAAACATTTTATTTTATTTTCTATAAAACAACTTCCTAAAATAAAACTGATGTCAGAACAGGTAGCACTGCTAGGACTTAAAGGAACAGTTCTGGTGTGTAGTGAGGGCTGTCTTACAAAAAAGACTGACAAAAATCAGGTATAATAACCACAAACAAAATTCCTGTTTAGTTTAACTGATTCAAACAACACATAGGTTTGGCTTCACACCTTTAGCTAAACCTTAATTTATCAAAAATAGTGTTTTTTAGGGTTTTGTTTTTTTACCCATGTAGTGTTTGCAAAACATATAACTTGACAACTGTAGCTAGCACTGCCAGGAAGTAACAAGTTTTAAGGTTAGTTATTGGTGTTACATCCTGCTTTATTTACGTGTTTAGTTTTCCAAGCTCCAATCTGATGGGCAAGCACCTTTGCTAGCTTGTTGGCTGAGCTTATATGGGTTCCTTCCTTGTTTATGTGTCCTTCCCTGCCTTTTTCTCAGTCCACTCTGCAGCACCTTTGAGGTCACTTGTACCACTTTTTCATTGTGGCGGGGCGTGGCCTGCGGTGCCATGCAGAGGAGGCGGACGCACCTGCACGGCGTCTGCAATCACGCCCCGCCAAATTAAATATTGTACTGGGTCCTGTGGTTGGGTTGTTGTGATAGTGTTGAGCGGGCAGCGGGAGAGCTGCAGCTCTGTGAGTATTGTGGACAGCAACCGTCAAAGCTTTAATAAAAAGCATCAAAATGCCACTGGGTCTGCCGTGTATGTTTGCATTGGTGCCGAAACCCAGGAGGCGGCATGGCGGGTACTGACCAGAGCCAGGGAAGGGAAGAGCTGGCCGAGATGGTGGCCGAAATAGCGGCCACCCAGCGGAAGCAGGCGGCGGAGGTGCGTCGCCAGCAGGAAGAGCTGCAGGACCAGTCCGAGCGCCACCAGGAAAGGATTGGGGAGCTGGCGGCGCTGCTCTGGGCCTGGGCGCCACCCCCACAGGTGTGTCCCGAGGACAGTGAAGCGGTGGAGGAGCCGCGTGAGGCACCTCAGCAGCCGGAAGTGGCAGACGAGGCGCGCGGGGATCTGCGCCTGCCGGAGGAGGGGGAACAGCCGGGTGAAGGGCTGCTCCTGCCGGGAGCGGTGGATGAGCTGCTCCAACCGGAGACGGCAGACGAGGCGCACAAGGGTCTGCGCCGGCTGGGGGAGGAGGAGCTGCGCGAGGGGCTGCTCGAGCCGGAAGCAGGAGCAGCAGCAGCAGCGGAGCTGTGCGAGGGGCTGCTCGAGCCGGGAGTGGCGGCGGGGGGAGTAGCAGTGATGGAGGAGTCGCGCGATGGGCTGCTCCGGCGGGGAGCGACGGCGGTGACGGAGGGGCCGCGCAAGGAGCTGGAGGTCCCCGTGCCAAGGGAGCCTGCTCAAGTGGAACGGGCGAGCGAGGCGTGCGCCACGCTTGAGATCGCCGTGCTCGCCAGACCGGCCTCACCACCACCACCACCAGAGGCCAGTACACGCCACACCTCTGCCCAGCCACCTGTGAGCTGGGGCTCACTACTGTGCCGGCCACGCCGGGTGCACCTGCCACGCGTCCGACCTCCGAACCAGCTTGGCCTGCGCCGCTGGATTCGCGGGCGGCCACCTGAACTCGCACCTCCCCGTCGCTTGGCCGGGGCCTGGGGGCGCCAGCTGTCCGGGCTGATTCCCTCTCCCGGTGGGGGAGTAGGTTCGACCGGATGGCTCCCCGGCCTCAATCGGGCGATGGGGGTATGTAGTGGGGCGTGGTCTGCGGTGCCGTGCAGGGAGGGCAGACGCACCTGCATGGCATCCTTAATCACGCCCGCCTAGTTAAAAACACGGGGACTCAGGGGTTTGGGTGTGTTGTGGTGTGACGTGAATTAAATAAAGATGGCTCTGAACGTTGCTCCGTGGCCTTATTCACGCCACATTCATCCTATTGACTTATCTTTTCAATTAACTTTAATGTATTTGAGCTAGACCTAGCATAATAATGGGGGCTTGTCCGGGATCGGACATCTGGACTGCCCAAAACAATTCTCATAGATCTATATTATGTTAGCTGAAAGACATAGTCCCCAAGCATATAAGTTATACAATGATTATGGTTTAATCGTACCTGGATGCTTTTCTCACAGTCAGTCTGTTGATGCAGCAGCAGCTCGCTCTCTAGCAGGAAGCGTTTTCCACAGTTATTGCAGATTTGCATGCGGTTGTGAGTGACGTTCATGTGTTTTTCTAGATACCAGCGATTGTTGAAGATGCGAGGACACTTTTTACATGGGTAATGTTGCTTCTCCTCCAGCCTCACTTTTTGGCCCAGGCCCTCCAGGTCCAACGCCCTCTTCCCACCCTGCCGCTGGTTGGCCAGCGTGGCCTCTGCAAGCGTCTGCCGCAGAGAGGCAGTGGTACCAGCCATAGCCAAGGCTCTGGTGCCCCGACGAGGTCGATCCATCATAGCTGGCTGCTCCAAGCCTGGAATGTTGAGGGTGTTTTCCTCTTCTTCTTCATCCTCCTCCTCATCTTCCTCTTCACTACTTTGCCCCAATATGTCACCCCTCTTCAAATCTTCCACATCCTCTTCTCCATCTGTATCATCGTTCTCCACTTCATTATCCTCATCGCCCTCTGAATCTTGCTGGTTGTTACGGCAGCGGCCAAACATGGTGGAAGTCTCTGTAGAAGTGGCCGATTTGCCCTCTGATCCCTTTGAGACATTAAGAGTCTGGTTATTAAGGTTGACTTCGACGATGATCTGATCTCTGTTGAAGGAGGCGTGGCCATCTGCTGTCTTTGACTCCTCTCCATTTCCTTCCACTTTACACAAACTAGCCACACCTGTGCTGGCCCCGCTTCCCGAGCCTTCTTCCTTCTGGTAGTACTGCTTTGCCTGAGAAGCCGTCTTGCCTGTCTCTTCTACTCTGACAGAAAAAGGGCTGTTTCCTTCTCTCGTGTACACCCTGCCGAGCTCTGACTCCTGTTTGATCTCACGGTACATCTGGCTAGGGGGCATCGCTACAGAAGCCGGCTCACTGCTGGCATGCCCTTCTTGATTGGCCATATCTGTGCAGGTGGTTCTCAGCGAGTGGCTGCTGATAAGGTCGTGACAGGAGGCTGCGATGTCGCTCATCTGAAGCAGGGTAGCGGCGTTGAGCACGTCGCGAACAGTGCGGCTGCTCACCAGCAGTTTGGAGGTGTAAATGAAGTTGAGGATTTGCTGAAGGCCCTGAGAGGTCAGGGCATCCAGCGACAGGTCCACCCGCCGCAGCTGTTTGCTTTGGGCAAAAAGCGAGTGGAAGAAAGGGCTGTAAGCTGCCAGCACACCCTTGTGGGCCGGAAAGGTGCTGTGCTGACGCACAAGAACAATGTCAACGTCACACAGGTCAGGCTGGAAGAGGCGCTGCTCATTCAGCCTGTCCATCAAACAGGTAAAGTGCAGAGCCACATCCTCCACTAGAGAGAACTCAGCAGAGGGGAAGTCTGTTGTTTTCTCCACTATGAGCTGTAAGAGAAAGTGAAAGGAAGAAGTGAGACAGAAAAATGTGTCATAATCATTCAAAAGCCAATAAATATTATAGTAAAGAAGCTCTTTAAACTTCACCATCAAAACTACCACGACAGTGTCCCCTTCAGTTACTGTTCTGGAGCTTTTCATCATAATACATTACCTTAATCTGAGTGAGTCTGCTCAGTTAACATACAATTGTGGATTTAAGCCAAGAAGGACAAGTCCTTTAAGTGCCCAGGTTTCCTTATGCAAATATGCTGAGTTGTGTTCACTAAGGTAACTTTAGAAAGGCTGCTGGATTGCTCAGTGGTGTGGAGAAACCCCGTGAGGCCTCTGTAACTTAGGCTGGCTCAATAGGGATTTGTGTTTTCATAAAACCTCCTTTGAAAGACGGTTTCTCCTTTTAGAGGATCAATACGAGCATCTCCTCACCCGCAGAACTCAAAGTCAATCATTAATGGGATCGTTTAAAACTCAAGGTTGAGACAGTTTTTGAAATGTAGCTATAGGTCACTTCATCAGTTCATTGGGTGTATTTTCTTATTGAGTTGTAAAAACATATACAAACACAGAGGGCAAATGATCTGAGCAGATAAATGCTCTTGTATTTGGTACTGGTAGATGTTTTAAATGTAGATAAACCATAATAAATGGACGTTTTTGGCCAAATGATCTCTCTCAAAATAAGAAGAAATGTAACAAGAGCTACAATTATGCTGAAATAAACTTTTATGTTTTTACTGTGACGTATGGCACAAATTCACCTGCCGCATCTAAGAAGCAAGACACAAGTCAGTGAAAAATCAAAAGGTGTAACACTCAGCGCTCTGTGCAAGGTCCTCAACTTCCCAAGGTGGGTTTATTTTAGCACAGGAAGGGCAGGGTTTCGATCCAGACGGGATGTGAGTGGGGACAGAACAGCAAACACCGCGCACACACTCTAACACACACGGATATGTGATGTGCATCCATGCAAAGACAGCAGAAATGCGCGCGCACACACAGCCGAACACAACAAACACAAACAGAGTGTCTGGCCTCTTCTGCAAGGACTGACTGCTCTGTGCATTGGTATTCAATGCCATTTCCCCCCTATTAGCCGGCTCTCTCAGCACACCCACTCACAACACTGTCCCAGAGGAATGACGAATTATGCACACGACAAAACACGTCCGGAGAAATAATTAGGGAAACCATGCTGAATAAATACTAACTAACCCTCCAAACAATTAATGGAAATTATAATTCAGGGCACCTTTTGAAGGTAGAATAGGATAAGTATTGATACAAGCCTTGTTTTGGTTAACACACTGCCAGAGACGATACAGCAGCAAGCCCCAATTACACTTCTACACCTCTCATTTTTGAGTATTTTCAGCTGCATGTGCAGAGCGAAACATGTAACAAAGAAAAGAAGGAAATACATTTTATTCATAATGCATTTCATTGTCAGACAATAACAACTATGGTATTTAAGTAACAGACAGACTTTTAATGGGCATGAATCACACTTCATGTCTCCTACAATGTTTGTGCGTCTCCTTTATTGTAAAAGTACTTTGTTTTCCTTGCTTCACGACATATTTTATTCCTAAGATCATTGAAAATGACTTTTCATTGTGCAGCCTGAAAAATGGATTTGCATTGGGGCCTAACCTTGAAAATCTGCTCTGTTTGAAGAATTCAATTATGGAGTGTTAGATTTATTCATAGTTTTGAGCTGCTAAATTGGACTCTGAGCTAGAGGAGAGGAGATCGGGTTATCTCTCTCCATGCAAGGCTACAGACATCGCCCAAGGGCAAAACGCAGCAGCCTTAATCAGATCAAGTATAAGTTGCAGACTGGAAGTTATGTTCCTATGGTGATAACGATCGGCTTCTTCTTCTGGGATTCAAACAGGACAATGTGGTCAAAGATTAAATTCTAGAAGAGGAGCACCAATACATTCAAATACATCCACGACTGAAAATAAAAGAACCAACAGCATCTTTTAATTTAAAGATTGCGTTTATTCTCTATAACTATATTTTGAATTATAAGGCAGAACATACCGTTTTCCACATTGACTCACAAAAAGTGAGCGTACGACTGCTTAGGTTTGTTACCTAGGATGTGAACTTGCTTTAAAATGTTGAATGAGATATTATGGACTAATGTGTGGATTTTATTTATACTTACACTCATCTGGCTAAAAATGTGGCCGTCAGTATAGCAGAAGACCAAGCTACTCTTTTAAGGTCTGTGGTCCATCTTTAAGTAGCCTCCAAATGTACATTTAAGGTTTGATTGTACTGCCAGTGCAATAAAAAACACACAATGCAACATGATCAGGCATGGATTGACCTCCCCAGAGCTCTGATCTCAACATTATTGAAGCAGTGTAGGATCATTTTGACAGGAATCAGGAGAAAAGGCAGCCAACAGAAGAAGAAGAGCTTAGAAAGCTGTCAGTAAAAATCTGAGTTCATTCCTGGAACTCCTTAAAGAAATGACAACAAAGATTCCCTAACAGAGTTCAGGCTGTGTTGAAGAATAAAGGCGGTCTGACCAAATGTTGATTCACCATCTCTGTTTTCTTTAAGCACTGAGCCGCTCTACGTTTACAACACCTCCTTAACTTCCTATCATACTTCTATTAGTAATAAAAGGAAACCTTAACAGCAGTAATTATGGCAGCAGGTCAGCCCAGGTGGGAGGTAACAAAGCACCATGGAGATTTGTTTCACCGCTTTCATAACCGTTAATCCCAAAACAAAACACTAGAAAGTCAAAAAGAGATCCTAGCCAACTCAAGGAGTTGGTATAATTTACCTAGCTAGCTACTAGTGATAAAGTCTTTCATCTGTAGTAACTGGTTGTGCATAACTTCATCATTCTGCAGGTGGATGTCTACATGTTTTATTAAAAGTTCCTAGATGACAGAGAGGTTTAAATCAGCGAACAAATCCATTATTTTCATCTTGACAGATGCTTTTAAATTATTTAATCTATCTGCCAATAGCTGTAGTTACGACACGGCTGCCGTGGATGTCACACCGTGTGTCAAAAACAAAGTTATCTGTCACATTTCAACACACTGTATCCAAACAAATTCACTGAGTGCTTTGAATTGAAAGACTCATCTGACTCCCCTGATCCCTGTCTGCCATTAGCTCCCTCGCTCACCCCCCTTTTCTCTCCGTCTCACTCCTTTCCTTGGAAATGTCAGCGAGAGAGCTTGTTTGCTGTCATTAGAGAGAGAGCCACCTTTAACCAGCCTCTCAGTCAGATGTCTCCCAATACATTATTCATATGTGGCCTGACCTGCGAAAAACACACCGCCAGGGGGATTTACTGACGCGCCCAACACGAGGCGTCATTTAAACCGGCTTCAATCAAAGCTCTGCGCACCCTTTACACGCAGCTTATTTCATCTTCTGCCAAACACAACAATCTGAGAGGATCCTTTTGCACTGTAGAGGTCTTTGCACAGGGGTGGACTTTTCATGTTCCCCGGGGGCCACATGAGAAACTGGCACTGTTGTGGAGGGCCGCATCAATAAGCTTATATAGATAGTATTAATAATGAGTTTAGCTCATTGATGCACACCTCCACAACATTCCTAGTTTCTCATGTGGCCCCTTGGAAAAATTATTATCCCACCCATGGCTTAGCAGGTCTGTCTTTTGCAAGGTTGCTCTCAGGGCTGATGCATTTTAGCCCCATAGAAGCAATAAAGCATGTTTTTTGTTGTTGGCATAGGTTAATAAGGTAACACTCCATCCACTGAAGACTTACTTGGGATATTTAACTCAACCACAGCTGTACTGTTATTGTACACCTATTATTTCACAGTACTTCCCATTTAAAGATTACACTAATTGACCTGATGGAGGATTTAGAATGACTGTAAATGTCAAAATCTGAAAGGCAACAGATTATACAAATCCACAGCCAGCTACTGTTTAATGGTCATAATGGGATGCTGTATTAAAGAAAACATAATTCACCCAAGTATGTGTGCATGTGTCAAACTGCCAGTAGCAATGCTTTAATAGAAACTGGTGGTTTTAAACGTCTTTATTATTAATTTTATTTTGATAAAGAGGTGATGGAATAGGAACTGGGTCACGTTGGACCAAAAGGTGCCTGCATCTTTCATGAGAGCATTGTTTTAAAAACCAATTATTGTTGTCAAATTAGTGTTGCTTTAATTATTTATCTTCATACAGAAGTCAAACTCTAAGGTGCAAGTCAAGCCCACAGTTAATATGTCAGTCAAAGTGATTAAAAAAAATCAGAAGTGTTGAATCCTCACCCGGCTCAGCCACGTCAGAGCCAATGGTCTGCTCTTGGCAGCGCCTCGGCAGCTGGACCTGAGCCAGACAGAGCTGAGCGTGAGGATGAAACCCTTCTTTCTAATCTGACTTTCTCTGGTGAGAATGCTCCTTCTCTCCCACACCTTTTCACGGATAGTCTGGGTGGATTTACTGCTCTATAAAGTCTCGATCACTGCGCGGTCTGACTACAGGCTGCGACTGCTCCGTGACCTCTGCAGAGCTGCCATTTTAAAGGTTCCCCAGTCCGATTCAGGCAACGCAGATGATGTTTATCTGTTAAAAACGATCGCGAGGCCACTAGCAGGGGGAGCGCATGCATGTCTTAATCCGTATCCACAGTAAAACTCAGTGTTGTTCACCCCTTTTAACATTTTTGGTTGTGTTAAAACAAAGCAGAGACGTGTGCTTTCCTCCAGAAATCTACATAATTCAGTCAGTGTTTTGCACACACACCTTGAATTACGAGGAGAGAGGCAAACAACATCTACCCTGGCTGTCTTGTTTGCTTGCTGACCGGTGAGCCATTAGCAGGGGCCAATGTCAGAGCATAGCACCGAGTCACGGATGCATCAATAGTGCGAGGGAGGGCAGGTTGTATTCAGGCAGGAGGGAGTCCCAGGGGGAAAACACTGCAGGGGGTTAAAGCTTTCTCTCAGTCTGCCCACAGACTGCTTCGACTGAACTCAGTGTCCTCTTACATCAGCTTCTTCATCGTTTCAAAAGGGACTAGTCTGGCTAGAGCAAAAATGACCACTACTGTGTATCTGTTATTGTACTATCTTACTGAATACCTGTTTCACCAGTTAAATCACAACCATGTCTGAGCGCTGTGGCTCACATTAGTAATAAGCATGTAAAGCTAGCTTTGCAAAATTACATACAATTCAATACATGTAGTCTCTGGACTCTTTATTAGGTACACCTTACTGGTACTGGTTTGGGCCGATCAATCACCAATTTTAGTGAAACCCTTGCAAATTCTAGTTTCCCGTTCTCAGCTGACAGGAGTGCTCCAGTGTGCTGCAGCTTCAAGGTTGTGTGTTCAGAGATGCTCTTCTGTGTACCTTGTTTGTAACAAGCGGTTATTTGAGTTACTGTTGCCTCCCTATCAGCTCGAAGGAGTCTCCTCTGACCTCTGTCTCAACAAGGCGTTTTCTCCAAGAGAGCCGCCGCTCCCAGAATGTTTCCTAATTTTTGGAATTTTTCTGTCCAAACTTCTTAGTTTAAAGCTCATGTTGTCCATGTCTGCATGCCTAAATATGCTGGGCTGCTGCCATGTGATTGGCTGATTAGATATTAGCAGTTAGCTGTGCCTCACTGGATATTTTGTCTTTTTTAGGCAATTCTCTGCAAACAATAGAGATGGCCGTGTGGGAAAATCCCAGCCAATTAGCAGTTTCTGAAATACTCAGACCAACAACAGCTGTGTCACATTCAGAGTCACTTTAATCACCTTTCCTCCTGATTCTCATGCTCAGTTTGAACGTCAGCAGGTCGTCCTGACCATGTCTGCACGCCTAAAGACACAAGGATGCTGCCATGTCCCTGGCAGATTAGATATTTGTGTTTACAAGGAGCTGAAGTGGCTGGTGACTGTATTAGCAAAGGATATTATTGAGCATTTATTTTCAATGGGAATATTACTGTTGCCTTAGACAATCTATTTGTAGATGGTCATTACTTTTTGTCAGTGTTTCAGACACGAATTGGAAGAAAAGAGATCAACAGAAAATTGATCAACAGCAAAGAAATAATAACTGACTGTTTGAGAATTTTCACAGCATAAAAAAGGGAAAAAGTCTCTCCATTTGTACATGAGCATCAGGGATGCAGGAGATCTGCCAGCCATCCGCGTGCATGACGACAGCAATCCCATGAGCTCATTCCCGGCTCCTTTGTCGCCCACTAGGACGATAGACGGCTGTGGGGTCTGACATGCCACTTCCACCCGCAGAGCACATCAACCTGCACTAAAAAGCACACTCAGCAGCCCTCTTCACAGCCAGGCTTCCTGCTGAGGGGTCCGGCGCACGACTCGACGTGACTGACACCCAGAGGAAGGAGAGTGGGCACAGTGTCAGGGCAGATCTCACTCACTGGCACGGAGATGGCAGGAGAGCAGTGCCCACCCCCTACACTCTTATCCCTGAGTCATTGTCAGTTGGGAGCATAGCATGACAGGCCTGATTATAAAGTCCCCACAGACGGATCACCCACTTTTTAGCAGCAAGTTCAGTCTCCCAGTAACGTCAGACGCTTGTACGTGGCGGGAAAATAATCAGCTCACGAGTAAACAAAACCAAACAGAACGGGACAAGGGCATGTCATTTCTGGCAGAGTCCAATCAGACAGCCATTAAAAAGTCATCAGGGTAATGACTGACACTGTGTCCTCTGTGTGCTCACCAGACCGGTCCCTGCTGCTGACGCCAAACAACAGGTTTAGTCCCAGAGATGCTGATCAGGAGAGGTGAATTCTGACTCTCTGGGCGAATATCCTGGCAGGGCTTAATCCTCTGGTGAAATCTGCTCGTGATACGTGGAAAGTACGGACAGAAAGTTGCCGCAAAACTGTCAGCTTGTGGATAGATTATTGAATAGGTCTACCAACACAAACTGTATAAAAAAGATGGAAGTAGCCACTGTATCACCCATTCATTTATGAGTTCCTGTTTCTGCACAAGCGTGGGGTCGATAAAACCGAGAGAAACCGCTCGCTCGTACAGTTGCTTTTTATTTATAAGTTGCCCCACCCTATAGCAAACCCTGCTTTATTGTCTTATGACTGCCACCAAGAACCACGATTTAACAAAAAAAATATCGCATTGTAATCAATAAGACTTAAAACAAGCAAGTGAGCCAATTTACTGGGAGACTTTTTAATGTGGATGTGTACCAACTTAGGTGAGAGTAATTTTCCCAGAGATTTCAATACAACGCTTATGTTTGTAATCAGATTTTTACAATCAAGTTAGCGCCTTTAACTCTATCAATCAGGAAACTCTGTGAAGTTACACATTTTGCTGTTACTCTGAAGCAGAAGGCAGAAGACTTTAGCAGTCCAATAGTTCGACATGACCACAATGATTTCACATCTTTTGTGAAGTTATCCTTTGCTAGAAGGCATTCAAAGCTGGAGAATCTGGCGCCAATTTGTTCATGTTTGCACTACACTGGTAGCTCACTGGTGCTGCCACTACCTGATTTTGAGTGTACCTGCATCTGCGCCTTCTGCTTCCAGCCAACAAGGAAATCCTAGTTGGCTGGAAGCTTTCCTGGAAGCTTTACTTGTTAGCAAGGATAATAAGCTCTGCCAATCAGGAAGCTCTGATTGGCAGAGCTTATTAACTCAAAAGTTTGAGATACCCAACTTGAAACTTCGAGTTATTGATTGCGCTTTCCTTATTTTGTCTCAGTGGCAGAAAACAAGCTTCAACAGAGAATGCCCCCTACTGACCACGAGAAAGAATTCAGGTTTACGGCATTTTAGTATTAGCTTTTTTTTCAGACCCCAAGGCGCAGTCCACCGTTAGGCCCCCTAAGACCTGAAGTTGTGGACCTTATCTGAAGCCAAAAACTTTAAAGCTGTGTCTTTTTGTTAATAAATACACTTCAAACAACAACAAAGGGGCACAGAACAACTACTGATGCAAAATAACCATATGGGAAGCCAAATGATTAAAATGATCACCCAACAAAATAGCTGCAAACCACCAATGAATCACAAAGACGCACAAAAATGAATGTTATTCTCTGGTGTACGGCTCTTTGAGAGTGGTTTGGGCCTTTTACATGTCTGTGCCGTGGGCCTGCTGTCTTGCAATTCATCCTTGTGTCGAGTAGAAGATATCACGTCTGTCTGCAGTCTGCACTCCCTCCTCTGCTCTCTAAATCCAATCAGCACAGCGACCTGCCGCTGACCTTGAGACAGAAGAATATACAGTAGCGGATGCATGAGCACATCCAACCATGAGCCCGCAACTCTGCATGCATTCCTTCATTGTAAACATGCATTTGCTCCTACCTCAGTAAACAGGAAGTAAAGAAATTTGGCATAGGTGACGACACTGCAGAAATAAAGGTGAGGCTCGACTATAACCGGACTCCCGCTATCCCTTCATCAGACGTGTTGCTCTTGCACAAATGAGCCAGACTGATAATAGCACAAGTGACAAGGTCTTGCGTTTAACAAGCCCTGTGGTGATCGTTACAGTACTATGATAAAAAAATGCAAATAAAAATCAGTGTTCAATGACTAAAGGGGAAGCCACAGCAGCGGGTAGCTCATTGCTAAGGTCACACATACGGCACGGTCACATGCACAGCCACATTAAAGTGGAGTTTAATACTCTCCAGGCAGGCGCTGTTTATCGGATAATAATGGTATTAAGGCTGACAGTTACACCTTGTGATAGTAGACTAAGGGATTATGTATATAATGCAGAAAACTAGTTGTGAGTGTAGGCAGATTGGGAAAAAGTCTAAATCAGCCATCATAAACAATCAAACAGCTGTGTGGTCAGAAATATCAGAATATTAAAAACTACTCTCGGTACACAATATATAAAACAAAAACAAAAAATAATCTTTAGACAACATACTAATTAAGATGCAATGCAAACTTTTTTTTAAAGCTTTTTATGATACCTGCGCATGGAAACTACAGAAAATGTCAAATCTAAGGAAAGACTGGTAGTGTTAGTAATCCACCTATAAGCTATTTTCCAACCACATTTAAAGAACAATAGAAGATGATGGTGTTAAATTGCGATTTTACAAACTCAAAGCCAAAAACGATTCCAACCATTCCACCAAACTGCAGGGCAATCCTTAAAAAATACAAATATAATTGTCCTCCAATGAAAACTCTGACAGTTAATGGTAACACTACAACTATGAACCACAGGCTGCTTATGAAACCTGGTTATGGAAGGGCCTTAAGAGAACTTACTGGAAACTAAAAATAGCTACAACTTTTCTAACTTAAGTAAAGCTTTCAAAAGAAGAAGAACAAACCACTATGCTACTGACTCACTGTGCAGCTAAAACAGAATAAGTGCAAAAGTATCTGCCCACATCTGTCCAGACTAGACGGGCAATAACACAAGAGTTTTATATATATAGTCCAGCAGGGGTGTAGGGTCTGGACAGAAGACTTGCTTGCCAGTGAATATCTGATTATATATGATTTGTTGGTATGGAGAAATTAAACAGTGTATTTGGTAATTAGACTCTGATGACCCATCATGGCAGAACCAAATTTCCAGAGTAATAACAAGAGTAATGATGTCAGCATTGAGGTATTGATGTAAAGAACAGAAGCTTAAAACCCAGGAAAGCAGGAAGATGAGTGATTACAGATCTCCTTATTGAACCTATGTATAAGCTTATTTTTTTCTATGGTTTATAAGGATCATAAATTAAGACATGCTTATTTTTTTGGAAGTGTTGCTTCTTGCTTTGATATGCAAGGCTGTACTGGCACTGATGGTTGGTGTTTCAAGGTAATTGCATGGTGCAAAATTGTTCAGTACGCATGTAATTTCTGGAACACTTTCCTCAGTCAGCATATTATGACTTCTGGATGATGCCATTAGTTACCGCACTAGGCAATGGCAAGAAAAGGTGAGTACATCAGTTGTAAACAACACCAGTGACATATAATTTGGGGCTTTTTTCAAAACATGTTCAGATTTTTATAAAGTTACAGTACTTAAAAAAAACAAAAGCAAACCCTAGTATGTTTCAACTTTCTCGCCCACACCGAAAAAGACACACAGCGCGGGTTTGAAAAACATGCGATCATTGAGGTTAACGACATCAACTCAAGCTAATTGGAGTCAGGAGTGAGCAACCTGGAGTACAATCAAGACGATAGCGGAGGTGTGAGGTAAAGCTCTCATAAGAAGCATCTGTGAACGTTGAACGAGAAGAGCTCCAATCAAAAACTCCTCATTTGCATACAGCTGGTAAAGGTCACACATGAACAGTTTAACTATTGACAGAACCACAGCCAAAGTGTCTAGAAATCCTTTCAGTTTAGTTCTAGGGTGAGCTTCCCTAAGAGCAGGCACTCCGCTGAGATGACTGACACATACTGCAGATTGCTCATTGAGGTGAATTAGAAGACCAGAGAAGCAGCTAACAACTTAAATGAACCACTGGAGGTAGTTAACACTGTTTGTAAATATGTCATGAGAAAATCACCGAACAGGCACGCTGTCCGTGGCAGGACACCACAGAGAAAGCTGCAGCTCTTTCCTAAACTCTGCTGAGAAAATGTTTTGAGGGCTAATGAAACGAGCTGTTCGTGAAGAACATCCAGCGCCGGATACAGCTTAATTACAAACATGAACACAGTCCCAGAGTGAACTACGATGGAGGGAGCATAGAGGTTTTCAGGGCTGCCAAGTCTATCAAGGTATCTTGCATAATAATATCAGGGTGGCTGCCTGCCCACTGAAGCTCAACAGAAGATGGATGAGGCGCACGAGTTAATATACCAAATTAAAAATCTACCTTTTGGAGAGGCCCAGTCAGAGCCAAGACTTTAACCTAATAGAGATGCTGTGGAATGACCCCAGGAGAGTTATTCACACCAGACATCCAAATAACACGTCTGAGCTGAGGCAGATGAATGGCTCAACATTCACCTGAACTGTGTGGTAGGTCTCATCAGCAGATCCTGCAGTGATTTGAGGTTATTAGAATATTCATCCATGGGTGGAGGAGTCAAACTAAATATCCGGGGATTGGACCGGCAGGGCCTACGCCGTTGGCTCGCCCACTTTTGTTTCCTTCACTTAAGAAATATTGCAAAAAAAAACAAACCTTTTCTGTCATTCAGTCATCTGGAACTTATACCTACTCCTGCATCCCTTCACTGACTTCCAGTGAAATTCAAAATCCACTTTAAAATCCTGTTACTAAAGATAAAGCTCTACATAGACAGGCCTTTAAGACCTTATCATTACAGACAGTCTCTCCGATCTAACCAGGGTCTCCTGACTTCCCCTCGCTCTGATTTTAAAACCACATGATCGTTCTCCTGAGGTTGTTGCGACCAACCTGTGGAACAGCCTTCCTCAGCCAGCTCCTCGGCTTACCTTTTATTAAATATTTGCTTGCATCTGTGCATGTTGTAATTCAGTTTAGTTTTTAGTTTAGTCTTTATTAGTCTCAGCGTTAGTTTTAGTCTTTTAATTGTTTTTGCATGTGTCTCAGCCACAGGTATTACAAGAAAAACTTGTTGAAAGCAGATGAATCACAGTCTTGGAGACTTCCAGTCTCAATAAACATGTTCATCAATGCCTCAACAGGCAAGCTGTAACAAAACTAAATCTATTTTTCTCTATATTTTAAATAATTAGTTTAGATAGTTTTACAAGTTCACAAAATCATTTCAGTTTTTATTCAAAAACCTGGTTTTAATTTTAGTTTATTTTAGGTTTTTCACATCTAGTTGTAGTTTTTCGTTTAGTTTTAGTTCACTTTAATAACCGTGGGTCTGACGAGGATGCCTTCTTGGTGAGGTGTGCTGGGCATGTTTTAGTATGAGAAAGGCGCCCAGGGGTAGGCCGGAGGGATTAAATTTTTCGGCAGGCCAAGGAACGCTTTGGTATTCCCCGGATGAGCTGGAGGAGGGAGAGGTCTGGGCTTCTCTGCTTAGGCTGTTGCCCCCGTGACATGGCCCTGCATAAGCAACAGAAAGTGGATGGATGGATTATCCAGTGGTTCACTTACTTGTCATTAAAGACACAAATGATTGTATTTTTACATTTCTGGCTTTAGGATAATGTCTTCTGTCAAACTGATGCGGGAACAGCAGATCTTCTGTTGGAAAAGTCCAAGTGCAAAGCTCAGTAATTAGAATCACTGTTAGTTGCAGGCACGAAGCCTCAAATCCAAAGAGGAAAAAGTCAAATGAACTCTATACAACTTTCATCAACAACCTGAAAGCTAAATGAGGTTTCAGGTAAAATGTACAGCGAGACGATTCCAGATATAGGATGAGGTAAATTCCAAATTACTTTACAGTTTGCTGCTGGTTATTCAGTTTCTCTTTCCACCACTTTAGCTAATTATTTTATTCCCTTTAGCCTATTAAAACATTTAACTTTCTTAACCACAGCATTCACTGCTGGCTGCAATTAATAAAGACAATATTATCAGCATTAACGCTGCTCTAATCCTAGACATCCAATCTCCCCTTCACACTGTTGCCCCCCCAACCCTCCCTCCCTCATCCTAATCTAGCAGTTTGGACTTGCCCCAGCTTTGCCCTGGTGGATCTCCACCAGCTTCCTTGATTGGATTTAAATACATTTCCATCTATATGTTAATGCAACCACAGGTGACAAGCCAATCTACAACTGATATGCGTTTACCCGAGCATGAAATTGGGGAGCACAAACAAAAATAAGGATGAGAACACGGCATGAGCAGCATCTTGGCGACGTACAGTACATTAAAATTTGACAGCGAGAGCGGGATTGCCTCGGCCGCACGATTTGCAAAGTCCTTTTAGCGTCCAGTCCTTTGAGAACTGGTCGATGACGGGTTTTATCGGTTTGGGGGAGGCTGGAGACAGTGCTTGCATTGCCCAATCAGAAGCGACGCTGAAAGAAGACATCAACCGCCGGTGGCTTGGAACTGAGATGACGAGCGGTTGGGATAATCAAAGGAGCTGGGTGAAAGGGGGGGGAGGTGGGGTGATGAGGTTAGAGTGTCCGCACTGAAGCTCTGCCAGGAAGTTTGTGTCTGGGCCAATGAGCTGGGAGAGGAAGCGCTGAGTCAGGAACCCCGGCCAAGAGAGGGGCCTGTGGTGCTGGCATCTCCTCCTCGCACACACGTTACAATGGTTCGCACACCACCGCCCCACTGGAGTCATAACATGTGCACGACACGGGTGCACATGCGTGTATACACGCAGGGATGTGACGCCAAATACCCGTGGCACCAAATAACCCCAAAAAACTGCAGAGATATTTTAATTTCTAAAAAAGAAAAAAAGAAAATCAGGTCCGAAGAGACTAAATTTAAATTTGTCCATGTGAATGATACACTGGCTGAAAGATGCACCTTTGAAGTGATCTATTAGAGACAACAGATAACTCTGATGTGCAGCAGAGAGCAGGTGCAGACATACCCGAGGGTTATTACACAGGCTGAGACTGATATCTTCATTATCCCTTTCATAGCATGACACAAAAAGAGAGGAGGCAAACACAAGCCTCTAAAGAGCTCCTTATCACAGGAATCTCTCTGCTGTGGCAAAATGCGCGTGCGTGCGTGTGCGTGTGTGTGTGTTCGCATTGGGCGTTGATGTGTTTGATGAGAAGGTCAGAGAGGACAGAGAAGGAGGGGGGAAAAAAGGTAGAGTAGGAGCATCAGCTTTCTATAGCTGCAACCAATAAGTGGACAGCAGGGAAATAATGAATGCAATCTTAAAGGAACACCAGCAGCAGTACAGTTAACGCATTTTGCAAATGTACACATTTGCTTTGTGAGATAAGAAAACATACGCTTGTTTTTATATAAAGCTACATCTAGCATGAAGTTAGTTCAGGGTCTCAAACATGGATTTGTGAGGCCACCGGTGAGAACAATGGTGCGATTCCCTGATGATGCCGGTAAAAGTTCATACTTTTGGCCCAGCTTCAGCTCACCATCTCATGGCTCATACTTTAATCAAGTTCTATCTTTTTCTAGATGCATTTATGCATCAAATTGTTCCTTTAAGGCTTAATCCTGAATAAGTAAATATTATATTAAGGCGGCACAAGGTTTTTAATTTAACTTGACCTTTTTCGTTTCAAATCAGTTCTGTGCATTATTTTCATTATTTATACTACTCTTAATACAGATAAGCAGCTAAAACGGATAATGATGTCATTCCCATTCAAAATCCAAACATTAATCTATGTCTATGACACATTTTTATGACTGCTAGATCAAGGATCCCTTCTTCTCTGCTTGGCAAGTGTCTGAAAACAGCACAAAAACTCATCTGCACTAAAGCTTCTCCTAAGTCTCTCTCGCTGACCTGAATTTTGCTAAAAGCTATAAGAACACTTTAGAAGCCCGCTCCGTTTTAAACTCTCTTAATATCTTTAAATGCCTGACAATGAAAGGCTAATAGAAATCCTCATATCGAGCATTAGGAAAATAAAAAGCTGTCTGGCTTCTTTGATAATGGAGTTCAATGTCTTTTTCTTTTTTTTTAATGCCATAGTGTTAAATTAGAGTAACTTTCCCCCCTTGGATACAAAGACAACAATACTGGGTGGCACTGCTGAGAATGAATAAATCCACGTCTTTATTTGAAAACGTAAAAAAATAAAACAACAACCTGAGTGTACTTCAAGCAAGCTGGTGCCACTTGAACCAACGAGAACAAAGGAAACCTTACATAAGCCCAGTGAGTTTGACCTTGCTGTCTGCACAGCCTTGTCCACTGTTCTTAATCTCAGGGGCATAAATTAGCAGCACCTACAGCATGCTCCGAGTTTCCAAGAGAGCGGAGAAGTCCGCGGGAGTTTGTTGCTGGGTCTCGGGGAATGACTGCACTTGTCACAAAGACTAAAGACAGCTCTCTCACTCAGCACCCAGAGACAGTGAAGCCTCAAAGTCAAGGGTGGGCAAGAATGCCCTGAATAGGCAGTTACGTAAAAACTCACAGCACCCTGGGAGGATAGAGAAGGAGCTGCTTAGGACCTCACAATGCTGACTGAGGCCAAACTGTATCACGGGGCCAGAAACGTACAGTATAAGTGTCTTTAGTGTGTGCGAAACTAAGGCAGATTTACATTTTCACAATAAATGAAGACAAAAAAGCCAAATAAAGTCTTTTCATTTGAATAGGAGGATCTCCATGCAAACGCCCTCTTCAGTGCAAAGTATATGGGGAAAAAAAAAAAGACTCCAGCCATTCATTTTCAACAGTAAACCTGTCGGGGTGGAGCTGAAGTCTAACTAGGCTGAGATGGGAAGAGAGCAAGAGTGCACGCTGGACACGCAAATTAACAATCAGCAGCTAGTCTGACATGCACACCTTTGAACTGTGGGAGAAAAAGAAGCAGAACCAAACTAAACTCAGCGCAGGCACAAGGAGAGCACGCAAGCTGCACTCACAAGCATCGCAGCCAAGCCAAACGAGCAGGATAGTACCCAGAAGCCTCTTGCTGTGAGGTGACAGCACTAACCACTGCACCTCAACAGGTTAAAGATCACTTTGCGGTAGCTTTGCACCTCTTGCGCCCATTCATATTTGTATTTTGCATCTTTTTTTTAGGATGTTTTATGTCCCTCTGTGGTTGATTTCTGTCTCTTTTTTTCCCCTTTCAACTAATCTTTGTGGTCACTTTCAATCTTTTTATTTATTACTGTGTCTCTGTACTAATTTTGAAAGTCCCTGTTGATTGTTTCCATCTGTCGTGTGTCACCTTACACATTTTGTCCCATAGGTGTAGCTTTTGTTATTGTCGTTTTCACTTTTTGCCCCTTCCACTGAGTTATTTTTCTATTTCTGGTCATCTGAACGACTTTATAATAATGTTAAGAGACACTTGCATAGTGAGGATCTGGTGCATGGGCCCCATGATACCGTGGGCACCTGTTGTCTTTGCTGCTAAACCCTTTGTGTAATCCAGCCATTCGGTATTGATTAAAATCAACATAAGCCCAGATTAACCCACCTTGGATATATCAACAATCTAATTTATGAAATAATCACCAAAACAATTAAAAGATTCACTCTGTCTGATCTCTGGTGCATTGCATTCGCCATGCACACTGTGCACTTGACCTCAGTTTATTCTTCTGCACTTGCAAAGAAAAAAAACGAGAAAAAAATAAAATAAATAAGTAGAACATAAATACAACATCAATCAGACCTCCCTCACCCTCTTTGCTCCCACCAGAAGCCACCCAGCGAGCACCAGGGCTAACCCCGCTGACCTGACCCAGATATTAACCCAAGCCTCCAGATGTGAACGCGTACTGGGATTACTCCACCGCTGCATCAAGCTCCACATGCTTTCCTAATGAGGCATCCTAAAATGACCCTGGAGACAGAGCGGACTGTCTGCCTCTGTACTGTCGGCCTCTATTCCCACAACTCAGCCTCTCCGTCACAATCACCCTCCGATCTGCTAACGCGTGGAGGAAAACACAACTTATCCACGCTGACAAGAGGACGAGGAGAGCATTAGTCAGTACAAATACGAATCAGTCGTCTCCCTAAAGCGACTGACCTCATGCAGCAGCCTAGAAAACTCGTCACAAGCCAATAAAATATTGCACATTTTCTGCTTCAGCTGGACTTTGTTTGCGTTATTTATTTATTTATAACCAGGCAGCTTCTTCTATCAGATCTCACTGGTGATGTTTTCCATCTCCACCTCTTTTCACCTCTACTTGAGTGTCAGCCGCAATCAAAATAAAGTTATGGAGACGAGAAGAGCGGCATCTCTCATGAAAGCCTCGCTAACTTGTCCTGCACCGGCTGTCTGGCTCGCTTGGAGAAGGAAGGGAAAGGTGACCGCAGTGGAAAGGTGGCACTTTCACTCGCACCAGTCACGACCTGAGTGCTTTGCAGAAGCGTCCGATATGAAGGAATTTAACTCCTTCTCCGCATCAATGTGGCTATTGTAGCCATCGCATTCTTTCAGAGGGGGTCTGCTTCGATCCACCCCCCACACCGCCACCACCAGCCCCCTCAACTTGTGCCATGTCGGCAAGTTACAAACTTCACCGCAAACGATACAAAGCACGAAACACGCGTGTGACAGCCAGCTGTAGGGGATCGCGACGACGCGCAAGTGTGGCAAGTTTGATCGGCCTGCTAAGTAGCTCAAATTTGCAAGAGATCAAGAAGGGACAGAGAGAGAGGGAGAGGGAAAAAAATAAACAAAAATGCAGCTCTGCTCTGTAGCCTACCATTTTGATCCAGCGTTTCGAGGCTCAAAGGAGTCCCAGAATAACTCCTTTCGCACCAGTTTCCCCCTCGCCATGAAAATGACCGTTGGATTGTCACATTTCTCCAGTTTTTTTTTTGTTTTTTTTGCCTTATCCTGAATCTTTTTTCCCCCCCGTGCTGCTGTAGCATTCAGACAGACAAAAATGCAGAGGCTGCTTTTGCAGAAGGAATTGGTGATTGGAGCTCAGGGATCATATGGGCTTTTTTGTCAGACGTTTTTAAAGGGACACGGTACTGTTTAACGCTGGAGTTGCGAGACAGGCGCTTCTCTCTCTCTCTCTCCTCCTTTTGTACTGCACGTGAGCGTTTTAAAGCTAGGAGGAGGAATACAGACGCAGGCGTAGATGGCGCAAAGCCCCGGGTGCGCTTTCTCTCACTGTGCGCTCCTGTAACGGTGTGACGTCAGGGCGGGCAGACAGATGCGGAGGTCAGCGAGTTCACCGGTTTCCCATATTACAGAAGTCATCCTAACTTCATTTGGCGCCACACATGTGCGCTATCGTAACTTTCTTTTTTTTGAGTGCGTGCTAAGAGCGCAGAAATATGGTTATGTTATGCACATTGTGCAAAATGGTAACTAAGAGATAATCCACAAAATGTGCAAAATTTCAAGTAAAAATCCGCACTGCAATTCCCTCTTTACATAAGGGCCCCATTACCTGCTACTGGGGGCCAAGAATGGCTTTGAAACACTTAACGGAACCACATCGCCCATCTTTTATATACAAGAAGAACCCAGTGGTCTGCTCCCTTCAAAGGAAATAAACAGCCTCTCATTTTCATGCTAGTTTCAATTCCATCCAGGCACGACTGTGGACCTGCACAAGGCTGGAATGGGCTCCAAACCCTCACTCTGGAGCTCCATGCAAGATCTTTCATGAGAAAGGTGGCGGATCGGACCAAAATGGACCAGACTGATTCTTATATAGCACTTTTCTAATCTCCCAGAGTACTCAAAGCGCTGTATACAACATGGATAAACTCAAGTGCAAACTAACCAACATTCACACTCCGATGAACACATCAGAGGCTAACTTGGGATTAGTATCCTTGCCCAAGGATATTTGACTAGAGAAGCCAAGGATCAAACCACCAACCTTCCAAGCAGTAGCTGATCTGCTTTACCACCTGAGCCACAGCCACCCACAAGCTCCTCCTGTGGTCCCAAGAACACCATTAGTAACAGACTATATATTGAAATCCTGCAGCTCCCCTTGCTCAAGAAGCCCCATCTGAAGTTTGCCAGTAAACATCTAAATGAATAAGAGAAGGTTTAGGAGAAAACGTTATGGTCAGATGAAACCAAAATTGAGCTCTTTGGCACAAACTCAACCTGATGTTTGGAGGAAGAGAAATGTTGAGTATGATCCAAAGAACACTATCCACACAGTCCAGCACGGAGGTGGAAACATGCTTTGGGCTGTGTTTTTGCTAAGGGTACAGGGCGACTTTACCACACTGAGTGGTCAGAAAGGAGTGACTAAACACATTTTCTTATACAAGACAAGATTTCACCTTTCATGTTTTGTCCAACAAAAGTTGTATTTTCTCATGTTCGACTCACTGGAACTTCCTGACATCCCTGGAGTCCTGGGCTGAGGCTAGGTTTCCTCTGGTAAATCATGCTTGTCTCGAGGCCCCCTGTGAGATTCCTGCACCACAGCACCTCCTTTGAATATCCTGTCTGTAGAATCATAGCAAGGTGGGAAGAATTACAACATGGAGAAAGTCCCATACCTGTATTAATTCATGTTCAGGAGGCATAAACAAACACATTATGCTGTTTAGGTTGCTCAGGTAAACCAGGAATTCAACGTTTTAGACAAACCAAGAGAAAAGAACAAGCGATATAGCTTAATATATTATTTTCCTTTTGTTCTTTAACGCCTTTTAATCTGGGAGATGTCTTAGCTTTTCTATAACATTGAAAAATGACCGTTTTTTATGTAAAGGCAAAGGCAACAGTGACTCAAATAACCCCTCATCGCAACCAAAGTATGCAGAAGAGCATCTCTGAAAATACACTGAACCTTGAAGCAGCAGAGGACCACGCCCAGCACCACTCAAAGAACAGGAAACTGAAGCTACAGTTGACACAGACTCACCAAAATTGGACAAGATTGATTTTTTTTTTTTTTTTAAATGATTGAGTCAGAATTTGTCATAAACAACATGGATCCATCCTGCATCATAATAACAGTTCAAGCTACTGGTGGTGGTGCTGTGATGTGTGATGGATATTTTTTTGGCACACTTTGAGCTCATTAGTACCAACCGACTGTACATAGTTTAAACGCCACATCCTTCCCTTTATGACCATAGTGTAGCTACATTCTCCAGGCTGTTTTGAGCACAATCTTGAACATGACAGTGGGTTCACTGTACTCAAATGACCTCCACAGTCTCAATCCAATAGAGCACCTTTGGGATGTGGTGAAACGGGAGATTCATCCCGGATGTGCAGCCGACAACTGTGTGATGATGTCATGTCAATATGGACAAATCTCTGAGGAATGTTTACAGGAATTTAGCAGTCCTAAAGGCAAACTGTAGCACTACCTAATACAGTGGTTATTGACCATAACATGTAGCTCATGGACAGTTCTTAGAACAAGTAACACATGATTGGAATCATTGCTCTATTTGTAATGAAAGAAAACTGGAATCCACATCATCCGTTTGACTGAATATGGCACAGTTAGCACTTCATGGTGGGGCTTACTGTTTTGTTCTCTTAAGCACACATAGTTAAACACACTACAGATATAAACTGAAGGTAGATGGCACCATTGCTGAGGTACAAATAATTCAGAGATCCTGAGAAAGCAAAGAAAAACACAAAATACCAGACCAGAGTTCAAGATGTGTTGGTATTTATTAAATGTAAACATTTAGAACTGAATAAACCTACATCTGTGGTACCATACTTTGAGTTTAGTTTGAACATTCATGATACAATAAAATAAAAGCACTGAAAAAAAAAAAAGTTATAAAAACAAATTATTCCATTCAGTGATGACTTTAGGAAAACTTTCAAAGCTTAATGCAAAACCTCAAAAACACATCAAGACTGAGACGATTGGACTCTTAAACTGTAACAACTTCAGTGTATAAAAGAAGTAGAAAACACAATCCATGAATATAAAATTATTTAGAGCATATTTGTCATAATATTAGTATTAAGTATAGAGTATATTTCACTTTCAAACTTTCTGTTTGATGGACTGTGTTGGCAGATTTTCAGCCACTTGTTGTGACAGCCCCAAAAAGGAGGCCTTTGTATCAGCTTGTAAAGTGGTTTATAAATTTACATTCATTTCCTCAGTAATTATAATGCCAGCTTGTGCCAGGTGGACATACACAACCATGTTAAACTGACCATAAGACTGGATTTAATTCTTCCTCTTAGAGCTTTAGGAGCTGATCTTTGAATATATGACATTGTCCAGACTTTGTGGTTCTGATCCTTTTCATCGGGTGTAAACCAGCAGGCTGCCTTAAGGCGCAGCTCAGCTGTACCGACTGCTGCGACTGTGGCTCCTGCGCCTAGAAGAACTGCGACTGGACGAGCCATACGACCTGCAGACAAAAGAAAACGTTTCACCTTTGAGGCACTGCAGAGGTGTTTACAATGCACAGACGTGTGGAGAACATTTAGTGGGGTGTTTTGGCTTCTTTTATCTTAAATACACCAAAACACATGTGAAAAAACAAGGATTTTCAACAGGACAGAAAGATTTGAGAGGGCGAAAAGGTTGAAGTGAGACCGGCCACATCGTTAGTGTCTGTCAGAGTTCACCTGGGAACTCAGTCTTACCGCGATCGGCGGTCTGAGCTCCTGTAGCTGTCACTTCGCCTGCGCCCTCGTCTCCTACTCACACTCCGACTCCGACTGGAATAGCTGTCATAGGAGTCTGACCTGCATTAACATCCAGCCAGGTGACAACACAGATATTATTTTGGGAATAGCAACAGAATGACACCGAATTCAGTCATGACATGTAGAGCTTTAAGACCCATTTCTGACATGGTTACAAATACAGCTCAAAAGTAATTATCAGGGCTTCATAAGCTTAACTTTAACTATTTTTAAGCAGCAAAAAGTGGGTTACTTATCATTTTAAAAGGACATGCAGTCCAACAATAATAGATATGAGCAAACAAGAACAACATCACTGAGAATTTAAATATTTTAATAGTTGTAATCGGTGAAAAACAAGCTCAACAATGGTAAACAGATCACTGTATAAGGGAACACAATGTGTCAGGGAATCGGCTGTTAGAATGTACTGTTAGAAAGAGCGGATTGGTGAGTTTCATGTGGTTTCTGATACGTAACAACAGCTGTGGCTCCAGATGTGCTTGCAAAAGTACTGGACTAGTTTGACTATCGTATGGATGCCGTGTGTTAACATTGAGCACTTGTGGATATTTTCAATTTTGTGTGTAAAATTTTATATTAAGCCATTTACTTCAAGATTTTATGTCCATTACTATAAAATATAATATATTTTTAATTCTGATGATTCTCTTTGACACACTGTATTTTAAAAGGTGACATTTAGTGCCAACAGCAGACTTTTCAGTATTAATTTTACTACCCTGTAAAATATGGCTGTTCGATATAACGATATAGATCGGATGACGATATAAAAACGTCTATCGTTTCAGTTTACGCTATCGTTTGTTTCGTGGTGTCGCAAAATAAACTGTTTACAGCAATATTTTTTCATCGTTTTGATGGTCACTGTAGTGGCTATATTAATTTCTTAAAGTTCTCTCTTTCTCTTATATTTAATATAACCACACGACGAATGGACAAGCGCCTGTTTTTATGCGTTGTCGTTAGCAACAACAACGGTAACAGCATCGTGTGTCCGCTTGTTTATTTTCCACATAAACCTTTCACAATAAAGCTCAAGATCCTGTTGAGCCTTTTCAAAATAAACTGAATCACGTGAAATAGTATGTAGAGTATTTAGGGATGAGAAGCAAAAAAGAGCCGCCAGGTGCTAAAAAATAAACCTTAGACTCAAACGTTAGAACAGGCTTTTCCCCGCAGCACGCCGTGTAATAAATACTCACAAAGAAACGGCGGCCGTTACAACTTATGTCTAAAAATATATAGTTTCACGCGTCAGTTAAAACACTCGACTCCAGGTACACGACGCCCAGCTGGAAACACTTCACGCAAGTCGAGCTGCCCGAGATTCACAGAATTTACAGAAGATTTTGTGATTTTTATCGTTATCGGGACGATAGATGTCTTATATTGGGATATGAGATTTTGGTCATATCGCACAGCCCTACTGTAAAACCTTTCAAGCCCTGTTTAAAGACCTTCAGCTCAAAGTTTTGTGTCCATCTTAAGACATATGGATCCTGTTTTTGGTCTAAAGTCCGATCATTACAACAATCCCATCAATCTGACTGTACCGAGTTTTGTTTTTCCAGTTTCAAGCATTCATCTTCTGTGGTGCCACATTAAATGTTATTGAAAATACTGATGGATCTGCACATGCTTTTAGGTTTTGAAATATCTATACTATTTATCAAAAGTCTAAACGTTTCTTTGTCTGACCAACAGTCCTGCTGGTAAACCTGCTGCTTAATAAGACGAAGCAGAAAATATTCACAACCTCAGCGATATTTGGCCAAAATTATGAGGGCTGTAAAAAAATCAACTGATCTCTTACAAACTTATACGTGTTCTCAGTTACAATTATATTGCCATTTTTTAAGCTCAACATACTTCATTGCGTTTCTATGAACAATTCCACATTTCTAAATGTGACTTAAGTGTCCTCACACACCTGGATCTTCTCCGGCGAATATATGAGCGGCTTCTGGAATGACTTCTATTGTACGTCCGGCTGACGGGAACAACAGAAAACACCAAAAATCAGAGGTTTAACTTCAACATCATAGATTAGTAACTGTTAAAACATTGTGGGCACATTTATAAAGACATTTTTGAGTTTTCTTCTTAGGAATCAACACAGAAATCTAAAATGCCAACTACAGAATATTCCCTATCAGATCTTGCACTTGTCCCATGAGTGTTTCATAGTGTACCTGTGACTCCTGTAACTGCGGTACGTGGTGCTGCGAGAGCGAGATCGTCCTCTCCCACGTCTCCTCCAACTCCGGCTACGGCTCCTAAAACAGCAACGATGCTGTAACTTACATCTCACTCACATTCAGGGATGGAAATTGAAAAGAATTTAGCGATTCCATTATCAGCATCACTTATCCATTCGATTCTCTTATCAATTGTTATTGGGTTCTCACTGGCTCAGTTTTGAGAGTCAATGCCATTGTTAAACAGCAGTAAAGAAATTACATTCATCTAAATGAAATGCATGCTGTGGGTCAAATGTTTGTGCGTGTTGAGATTTCCCCTCTTTGTTGTGATCAGTGTTAGAGTCGTTACTCAAAAAGTCATTGTTACACACAACACTTTTCTTAAAAGTCATGCAGCACGTTACTTAATTACTACTGGGACAAGTAATTTGTTATACTATGCTGTTTGCAAAGAACTGAAGTTGTGTTAGCATAATGCGGTTGTTTCTGTCCTGGATGCAGTTTTCCACTTTACCATTGATCTCGTACATAACCACGCTCTAGACTAAGTTGGTATTTTCCTCTGTCACGTGAATTAAAGTCAGCTGATTGTAGCGTGAGTGCAAGATTGATCGATAAGCAGCCAGACTAATAGTCCCAAGGAATTGGACTACTGGGAATCGGTTTTCTACAAAAAACGGTCCTTGATTACCATTCCTACTCACATCAAACAATTTATTAAGATTCAAAGGTGGCGTCTGTAAATCATCACAGTGCTTTATTCTCACTTACCTGGAGGAGGAGCTGGAGCTGCGGGATCTGCTCCTGGACCTGCTGTAGGAGTGGGACCACCCCCGGGAGCGTGACCGGTGACTGGAAACAGAGCGGGACTTTCTAGACAAGGACCTGGACGTCTTTGGAGACCGTGTGCGTGACGTTCCCTTTGCATTTCCCACAGAGGGGGATCTCTCTTCACTGGAGCTCTCCTGGTTTCTCGGCCTCTGGTTGAGCCGCGCGGTCTTACGGACCTCATCGAACAGAGATCCCGGTCGGACCCGGCTTTTGCTTTTTATCTCCATTCTCACTCCCTGCATGTTGCCGGTCT
The DNA here is from genome assembly GCF_057382095.1 of Aulonocara sp. 'chitande type north' Nkhata Bay. Lineage (NCBI taxonomy): Eukaryota > Metazoa > Chordata > Actinopteri > Cichliformes > Cichlidae > Aulonocara > Aulonocara sp. 'chitande type north' Nkhata Bay. The sequence goes on along the minus strand of NC_141352.1, from coordinate 18,960,370 downwards.
GGTTCTCTTGAGCCTGGACATTTTTCACAGTGACAGGGGGAGCATTCACAGTCTGTACAGCTGACGTTCCTTTCAGTGGCCTCCATTTTAAATTGATTACAGTGGCAGCAGGCTTGCCAGCGGTTCCTTTGTCTTGCGATCCGCCAGCTGTTGTTGTGGAACTAACGGCAAACTGTTCTTTGCTATGAGATAAAGCAGTGTCATTGTTTTCCATCTCAGAAGAGTTTGAGGTAGATTTTAGGGTTATTTTAGGAACGCTGTTGTGAGGATGACATGAGACTGAAGGTTCAACAATTTCAGCATCATGCTCCGGAGTACAAATGTCCATGTCATCTAATGTCTCCGGCTCCTGGACACTTGGCCAGTGAGAATCGCTGGCGCTATTCCTGTTGGATGACTCTAGATGAGGTTCAGTGTGTTTTGCATTTTTGTTGATACTTTCTTTTGTCCTCTGTTGCCCCCTTTCTTCTTCTTTAGTAGGATTACAGCTTGCAGTTTGGTCCTTTGCATTGAGGTTATTAACATCAGCACTTTTTTTAACAACTCTTCCAGGACTATGTCTTTCCCTTTTGGATTCGTCTTCTTCTTCCTCCTCTTCAAACTCTAAAGGTGGTTGCCAGTGAAAAGTCTCTTTCAGCTTCTGATGTTTTCGCTTAGTTTTCTTGGCCTTGTCCTTACTGTGGTGGGAACTGCCTTTATTCTCACTTCTCCTCTTATGTTTATGCTTACGTTTAGCTTTCTTCTTGCTCTTGTGCTTCTCTGGCTCTGCCGCTTTCTCTGGGCTTTCCTCTGACTGACCAGAAGCTGCCGGAGCATTCCCTCCATCAGATGTTTTTCTGGAAATCTCATAATCCGATTCTGAACTAGCTTCCCCTTCCTCTTTCTCAGAAATAGCTAATGTCCTGGCTGTTAAATTTTCAGAGTCACTTTCTGAATTCCATCCAGAGATCGAAGATAACTTCTTTTCCAGAGACTCGGCATACTGAGCCACCCTTATCTGCATTTTCAATGGGATAGCGCTGTTGCTCTGGCTCACCTTATCACTGTCACTGTCCCATTCAGACTTGTTATTAAAAGTCTCTGCTGGCACTGAACTGCAATGCTTTGTCTCCAGATCCTCTGAGCTTCCCTTGTCTTTTATTTGCTCCACAGAGCCAATGACACCAGGGCTGCGCTCACTGTCTGTCCTGTTCTCCGATCCTGAGTGACCATCTTGACTAAGGCTTACTGAAATTAACTTATCCAAATTCTTTACTCTGCTCAGAGAACTGTAGTACTCCTTCCACTCCTTGTCTAGTGACTCCTTCTTTGCGTTACTTGTTTTTGGGGACTTTTCAGACTCTGATCTGCTGTAGGACGATGACCTGCTCTTGTGCCGATGAGTGGACCTGGACCTGGACCTACTGTAACTCCGACTCCGTGAGCGACTATAAGAACGGCTGTAAGATCTACTCTTGGATGACCTGCTGCGTGAGCGCCGTGAAGGTTTTTGTGCTGTGTTGTCTTCAGAGTCACCTGGCAGAGACTTTGGCGTAGCTGAAGTCTGAGCTTTATCTGCTGCGCTATCGACTGCTTGCCCAGTGGAGGAAATGTTGCTGGGAGCTACTTTAGCTTTAATTTCCTGAATATGGATGTAGGAGGGTTTCCATGGTTTCTGACCCGGTTTCCAGCGAGAGGGAGGTGGACTGTCGCTCAATGGGATCACAGGGACACTTTCAGGAGCCGGGACAGCTGGCAGTCTGGGGACAGGTGCAACTTTGCTCTCTTGAAGCTTCTCACTCACAGGGATCATGGTGGTTGGTTTGCTTGTTTTTTTCTTTCTCGGAGATCTGGAAAAACTCCTTTTTCTGGGTGGCGTCAAAGATCTGGATCTGTACCTTGATTTAGACCGGGAGTGAGAATGGGACCAAGACCTAGATCTAGAGAAAGATCGCCCTCTAGATCCAGACCGGCTTCTAGATCTTGAGTAAGACAGGGACCTTCCTTGAGATCTGGATCGACTGGATGTGTATGACTTAGAGTAGGATCGGGAATCTCCGTATGACCCCGAGGATCGGCGTCTCCTTCTGTTTGAAGAGTGGTGTTGACTCGAAGAAGAACGAGTTAGCGAATGAGATTTTCTGCACCCTTTCTCTGAAGACACAGACCTTTCTCCATCTGACTGGTTTTGATGTTTGCTCTTGGAACTCTTCTTCTTGTTATGTTTCCGCTTTTTGGCCTTTTTCTTGTGTTTAGATTTCTTCTTCGCCTTCTTCTGTTGGCAGCGCTGGCTGGACCTCTCCGAGCTGTGGTCTGAGGAGTGCTCTGCAGACTGGGACCACGCAGAGTCGCTTCTGTTGTCCCATCTGCTTGAGGAATGGTCATTCAATCTGTTAAGCCAAAAGACGCATGAAAGCAAATAGAAGGAAAACTAGTGTTTAAAGTTAGGAAGGAAAACACTTGGTCATACTTGTCTCCTTTGCTCCACCGCTCGATGCTTGGGGGTTGATAAATTTTGGTTCTCTTCATTTCTTCTTTCCAGTGCGGTGGAGTTTCACTGCTTCCACGCTCCTCTACAGATGCAGAGCGTGATTTAGACCTCGTAGGAGTGTGATACCGCTGCGAAAGACAAAAAAAGTAAAAACTGTGCATTTGCAAACAATTCATTAAAACTAATTCTGTATAAGAGTTAGACTAGATAAACACGTTTTACAAAATTCACTCCTGTGACTCAAAAAGAAATCCAAAAATTTGAATATTTACATATACATTATGTTAGCAATCTCTGATCTTAGTTGAGGTGAGCTTACTATCGTTCCTCTGCCTCTGATCTTCCGTCCAGACTTGGACACAGCTGGTTTCGGGTCAGCTGGAAGAGTTGCTTCTTCTTTTTCAACTCTGAAAATTAATTTGAAATTGAAATCAAATTGCAGCACTTGCTGTGTTTACTTAGATTAGTGTTTTGGTTGCTCATTAATAAAAAAAAAGTATATACATGAAGCACAACTTTGAACTGACATATCTGCTTTATCTTCCTGAGATGGCATGTCCCGTCGCAGCAGGAAGCGGTTTTCTGGCACAGGTGGTATTTCCTCTGGCCGAACAACGGGCTTCTCTCTCTTCCCACCCAGCTCCCTCTCTTCTTCCACCTCGTTCTCTCCCTCTCGTAGCTCTCTTCCCACAGGGCTGTGACAGCAGTTATATTTTTATTAAGAAAACAACAAAAAGCTCCTACAGATGTCAGTACTGAAGTCTATACAGTCAATTGGTGAAAACTGACAACACACAAGATATGTGTAAGTATTTATTAAAAAACTTTATAATGTGATCATGAACAAGAACTTACATAATAAAATAAATAAAAATCACCTTTGCTTGGAAGGCAGACTATCTGCATCTTTGTCCTTCCTTGACAGTCTCCTTTTCTTTTTAGGCCGTTTACTTTTTGAATGTCTCTTTTGCTTGTAACGCCTGTGCTTTTCATCAAGTTCACTTTCAGACTCCACTGAGGAGAACTGGGAGAACGAGTCATGGGAGCTCAGGGACGAGTCAGCAGAATGGGAAGTTCTTTTCCGCTTGCCTTCTAGCACTGCAGGAAGAAATACAACAGAACGTGTGGAAATAAATTAAAATGTGCTAATTCTGAAGAATACTTGACTCGTATAGTTAGTAAAAGAAGAGGGAAAGCTCAGACGCAAGGAGTCATTTTCATGATGGTACAAGTACAAGAAAAGCTTTGTCTGTTCTTTCCTGGTATGTTCAAGGCAATGAAAGCAGCCCTGGCAGAGTCAGGTGGGCTGAAGCCAACTGAACTCCACAGAGATCACCTCGCTGATCCTCATTAAACAGAAGATCCAGTTACACGCCCCGTGTTAATGCCAGTGGCGGGGGGAGACGCTGGCATCCAAACGCCAACAAAATGAACATGAGCATGAAATACGAGCCAGTTATAATCACAGGCAACACACGTTATCCCTCACTGGAAACAAAAACAAATGAGCATAAAATATGTAACTTTCACTACAGATATTCTATTAAAGCTTTTGTATTATAACAAAACTTACAGTCACACTACACTGGCTGAGTGGCAACACATCTAATCTAAACAAACCCAAAGATTTCATACAGTGGGTCTAAGGGTATTGTCTAATAGTATCTTCTAAAAGATCAAAGAAAAAATTTGGATACAATTCTCCAAAAACTACAGTACCCAGGATGCATGGGACCTTTTCATCAGATTTACTTATCAAAAATAAATGAATAAATACAACAAAGCTAATCCTTCCAATTAAGAAGGTTACTGAACGTACCATCGTTTGCAGACTTGGTGATCAGCTGACCACAGTCGATCACTCTCACGTCAGCGTACGGTCTGCTGGCAGAATCAGTCTTCAGCCCCTCAATCTTCTTTATCACTTCAAATCCGGAGATGACCAGACCAAAGACGACGTGGACTCTGCATAGACGCAAGACAGACTTGAAACTAAAAGCAACATTAAATGTACTATTATGTTAGTTTTAAGCCCTGGAGAGCATTTAGGTTTTGCCTCAATCAACTTCCTATGACAGAATATCCTACATTAGCACAGTACATTGAGCTAAAGTTTGAAAACTACCAAAAGGGTTCTAATCTATTAAAATCCCACTCACACAGGCCTGCTTAACAGCTAGCAACTGCGAGTGGTTGCTGGAGGTTGCTTCCTGATGCTCGGTAAAATTGTCCGTTTACGTTGTTTGCACAGCGTCTTCCATGCAAACTACGAGTGACCGAGGCAATCTGCTAAAGACCAAAGGAACCACCAGGAGGGTTTTTGGTGAACCAACCTATTTGCAACCCATTTCACTTAGTGACAGCCAGCAAATATTCAGCAACCGGTCAAGGAATACACATCTTTCCTAAGCAACAGGTGCTTGCTGAGTGATTGCCAGCCTGTGTGACTAACGCCAAACATGCTATAATCAGTTTAGTAACATAGAAACCTAACAATAGTTGTTGGGATGTTGGGATTCTTTTTCCCCAAAAAGTTTCATATCAATACACTGAAAGTCTCATTTTCAGATTTCTATATAGAATTAGAATGTGAAATAATAATATCAGATGTACCTACCCATCAAGATGAGGCGCCATCTTAGTTGTGCTGATTATGGATAATCCAGCAGTAAGTGAGGTGGGGAGTCAACCAAAGGTGGAAGCCGGGCCATGAAAGTGGGAAAAAAGAGAAAAGAATAACAATAAACAAATACCTCGATCAAAGCGGGGATGCTACTGTACCACAGGGAAAATCTCAAAAGGAATTGTGCAACAAACCTTTCTTTAATGACATCTGATTGCAACTCAATTAGGAAAACACTCAACAGCAGAGTGTGGTAAATTACATTATCATTTTTTCTGTTATAAAAATCAATTTGCACAAAGACTACATATCTACATTTCCTCCTTCGAGAATTTGTAATCATGGAGGAAAATGTCAATCGTATGTTCAGAACCTGCTTTTGTGACAACGGAAGCCAAAATAACATTTTGAGTCACCTCAAGCCATTTGTGAAATATTTAAGCAAGTCCAACAATTGCAAAGACAAACTACTCAATGATAAATACAGTCAGGAGAGAGAGAAACACAGCCTTTGAGACACATTACCTTGGAAGAGCAGGATGCTAGAGTTTCTGTAAATTTTACACAAAAACGGCAAGAGAAAAAATGTAACAATTGTAGGTGAAAAAGAATGAATCCAATGTTTCTCTGCACTTTGAAACTAACTGCACACAGAAGAAGGGACTGCTGATGGTCACACTTAATGACAAATTCTACTCTAAAATCTCAAAACAGGAAAAAAAAAGGGATAGAAAGCAAAAACTAATAAGAAACTTTCTTAAGAATGACAGTAAAATAATGGTGGTTGGGGGGTAAGTTCTTAAAAGCAATGTTTTAATTTAAAAGTTACTCACATAAAAAACTGTGAGCCGTTGGTGTCCTTCCCACGATTGGCCATCGACAGCAGGAAGGCTCTGTCGTGTTTGAGAGTGAAGTTCTCATCTGTCGGGGGCAGATGCAGAGGATTCAAGTGTTAATAAAAATAATCATTTAAAAAAAACAAAACAAAAAGGTTTATTAATTCATTAAAGCTTTTCGCTGTCTCACCAACCTATCCTTCCATAAAGTCAGCTCTAACAAAAGGTTTCTGTTGGGCCAAATATTACTGCAGTCTGTTTATAAAGTACCAAACCAGTAATGACTTTCAACAACTTGCACTTTTCAGATGAAAAGGTACCACACTGGTTTCTGTTCACATCATAGCTACAAGCAGATCTGCTTGCTGATGTGTGCAATATATTACGTGCATTTCTCAAAGTCAACCTTACATCACAGTCTTCAAGTCAGAGCTGCATTCTGATATATTCGAGGGTTAATCCGCTGTAGGAGTTCCAGAAAACACACTCAGTCGAATTTATAAAAGGAACCATTAGCTTTTGCTTGCACAGCTACCAGGAATGAACTTTGCAAGTTGTGTTTAGAAGTCTGGTTTACATATTGCTCTGGAGTTCACCCTTGGGTTTAGCAGGGTGACATAAGCTTTGTTTCTAAAAGCTTTAAAAAGTTAGAGAAAAATGTCCAAACCACTGATTTAGGAGATTCTCAACGAGGGTCTGGTCCATCTCAAAAGTAAGCACCATCACTGACAGTGCTTACTTTGAGGGCCCTGCTTAGAAAAAGCAGTTATGGCTGTAACAGTAACATAAGGCGGTGCGACGCTGTTGGATCACTTCAAGTTTCAAGGGGTTTTTCAAAGCTGGAGATTAATGAGTGCTTTGCAAAAACAAAATAGTCCCCGTAATGTACAGTTTTAACAAAGAGATGATATACAATATAAAAGTTAAAAGTGGAATATCTTCTTACTGATGAGCAAAACCACCCGTCTGGTTCTGGCTCCATGTCCTGCTAGTTCCACCTATTTAACATAAAAACCCTAATCTGAGCGGGGGGGGGACCTTTCAGTACAAATGTGAATCTGTGACGCTGCGAGCATTTGCACTGCTTTCACTGACTGAGGAAGGTGGTGGGGACGATGTTGGCATGGTGTTACGGAGCTGTGTACATCTCTTACCTTTTCATTTTGCAAAAGACCACTCTATAAATAAGAGAATATGTTGAAAATTTTAGGCAGGAAGATTGTAGCTTTCAGTAAAGAGAATGCCTACTCTCCATCTTGATTTGATAAAGCCTACTGCTGTTACTACATAGAAGAACTACACAATGGAAAAGTGAAGGTCAGCGCAGTCAAACATAGAACAATTCGCACACAAAACCCATTAACCATCTATGCAACTTTATATGCATGCTTTGTTTTTTTAGTATAGATATGCATCACTATTATTAGATTATTAGATAACTTGATATTCCAAATACCTTCAAAGTAGCCTCCATATATGGATTCCCCTCCTCTTCCATTTCCTGCAAAGATTAATAAAGTCAAATAAATTCACAGCAGCTTCTTTATATTGCAGCAGTGTAATTGTGTGTAGCCGCTGAAAAAGATGCTGCCTCATCAGCAAAGGCAGCAGTGATTCATGTTTATTGGGCTCATTTTTGAAGTGGCTGCCATGTTCAGGAAACTGTAGTCTCCTGGATTCCTGCCATGAACACCCACAACAAAGCCGCAGAGCATGTTTACGGTATGTTGGCACTTTGATGAGATTAACAGCTTTGATCAGTTTTTACCCATTTTAATTTGGCCTCTAATTAATGTTATTATTGAAAAACATTTCCCACCTGGAGAGCATTTAATCCATCTTTAAAACAACCCAAATGAGAGGTTTTTTCGCCCCGCTCACATAAGCTGTGTTACGCTCTGTTGGCTTTCATTAGATTTTGGACTGAAACGAACAAACTAGCAAATTAGAAAAAGGTGGAGCACTGTGAACACGTTCTTAGGTAAACGGGGGATTATAACATTACCTTCAGTAAAGTCGCCTCCCTGAATCATAAAGTTTTTTACAACTCGGTGAAACGTGGAGCCTTTGTAGCACAGCTTTTTCCTTGTGACTTTCCCAGTTCCCCTTTCACCTGCAATGACATTCATGTTAACTGAGCTCTCACCAAAAAACAAAAACACTCAACCTGCTAATACACAAAGTGCTTCTGTGTTTACTAGATGGTTTTAAGAAACAAAAGGCTTTTAATATTGCCACAAAGGAATGAAAACCACATTTGGGTGGTGGCTTTCAGTAAGCTATATGCCTTTGGTCTGGCATCCTGCTGGTACTCCCTTGGAGGACTGCCAAATTCATTAGTAAATCTTCCACTGGACCAATACTAACCGGGGACACAATACTGGCCCAAAGCTATTACCCTCCAGAGTCCCCTTACTCCTGGGGTGAAATGACGTGAAGGCAGGATTTAATTAGATGTGGTGATGTGTTGAAGGTGGCTTTCAGCAGAAAGAGGCTGTGTGTCCTATTGAAAAGCTAAGCTAAGGGTTTAGTATTTTACTTCTTTGGCTTCGGCACTGTTCCAGGGGTTTGGTTTCCTTTGGAGTGAGCTGATCCAATTCTAAAAGGACACATTAGAAACTTTGAGAAAGTCAGCAAACTGCACCAGCTGAATGCGGGTGTGTATTACTGCTTCACTGGTGTGCTGTCTGTGCATGTGTTGGTTCAGGAACAGACTAACGAGCCTTTTCCCATGTCTGCCTTTGCTGCCATCGCATTCCCGTTGGCCAGGTAGGGTGAAAAATGAGACGGGGGGATTGCTCGGCTATGTGTCTGCAGATTTATGACTTTCTCTAGGCAAACCACTGCCTCTACAGTACACTACACTGCTCTGTGTGATGAAATATCTAGAAAACAGAGCAGCCACAACATAAGTCATAAAATGGTGTATGTTTTTTATTATGTTATTGTCATTTTATTTCACTTATTTAATAACGTTCTCATTGCTATTGTATTGCAGTGCTTGGATAAACCTTGTTAAGTTGCACTTCTGTAAGGCCAAACAGATGAGGTTGACAACATCTGTGATGCAGCACATCACAGGACGT